>NW_023416357.1:83981846-85273823 GCF_014108235.1 Myotis myotis | reverse complement strand
GAGGAGAGGAGAGGAGAGGACGAGAGAAGGGAAGAGGAGAGAAAGGAAGAGAAGAGAAGAGAAGAGAAGAGAAGAGAAGAGAGAAGAGAAGAGAAGAGAAGAGAAGAGAAGAGAAGAGAGAGAGGAGAGGAGAAGAGAAGAGAAGAGAAGGGAAGCAGGGAGGGAGATGGCTAGTTATATCCCCCCAAAGTGTGCTTCCTTTTGTGCAGTGTAGAGCTGTCTCTGGGAAGGGTGCGGTCCAGCCAGGTGTTGCATTTGCTGACACCCTTCTTGTGACTTGGTGGAGCCTGGACTCATCTTGCCATGTGAGCAGACGTGATTAGGAAATGGGTGTGCCTTCCCCACCTCTTCTACCCTTGCCTGCCAGCTGGACAAAAAGGATTCCAGAATCCTGGGATACAGACGGTGGGGCCTGGAGCCCTGGATTCATTATGTGGAGGAAAACCACCTGTTGATCAGGAACCCCCCCCTACAGTAGATAATTAGGGAAGAGTGTGCAATCCATTGAGATTCGGGGCTTTATTTATCACAGCAGCTAACATTACCCTATTACAGACTCGGAGGGGGTAATGCATACAAAACGATGAGCCCAGCGCCCGAAGACAGCAGTGCTCCATAGATGGTTTTCCTCGTCCCATTGAAGCAGTGAATCTAATGAGGCAGAACGTTAGTTCAGTTGCAATTTTTAGGTTATCTTTTTGAGTCATGACATGCCAAAAATCTGTTTGTTTTTTTTCTTTCGGAAAAGTCTTGAATTATGGCTGAGACAGGTGTTTCAGTGGCATAAATAGCCCGTGAGCAAATACACTTGCTTATGTAAAGCACACGGTTCCTTTCAAATTTCACTGTAGTATTGATATTTGTGCCATATATTTAGTATCACTGAAAGAAGTAGCAGAGAGGTGTATGAAAAGGCCGAAATGCTCTGATAGATAAACTCAGGTCTCAAGTTGCGGTTTATCAAAGAACCAACAGGCATTTCAAGACTTCCCTGCTGCCCAATTACGCAAGGTAAATCTGAGGTAGCAGAGTAGCCACCAGGCAATAGGAAATTCTCCTGCCATTCCCTCCACTAATTCAAATCCCACCAATTAGAAAAACGAATATTTGGTATAAAACGTTTCATTTTAACACGGCAATAGCGAAAACAGATCACAACGGTAATATCTGTTTCGCTTTTCTTTTTGAAACCCAGTGACTCAGGAATGTGAAATATAACATATACCTAGTGGACTAGCGCAATTTTTAATTGTCTGTTGCACCCCCTGTGTGCTTAAAGAAATTAATTATAAAAATTCTGATCTTTACAATTAATTTTTTCTTGTCAACAAAGACTAAGGAAACCGCACCGCTGTCTGAAAATAAGCTACTATATTTGAATGCTAAATACTTAATTTGTGATGAGAACAAGCCTAGTGAACAATGCTCTGCTCTCTTGCTTGCCTCCTATTTTCTTGAACCAAACTTTGCTTGAAAAAGAATATGTTTGTTTTCTGGCCATGGTGAAAAATACAGCTATGAAATGCTCATGCAGAAAGTTTCACTGTAGAAGTCGAAGCCGAGCCTTTGCCCATAATCTAGTGCTAGTTCTGAGATGGACTTGGTGTGGGTGTGGGAGCCAGGCCAGGGCAGGCTGGAGTGCTTCGTGGGTGGTCAGTTTTGGTTTTCAGGCCAAGGGCCATAAGTAGGAGGCCAGTTCCTGAAGGTGGCAGCACAGAGAGAATGGTGGCTCATTCCAGGTTCCCTAAAAAAAGAGCCTGAGGCTTAAGGGCTTAAGGTCTAACACTTATTTGGGGCATGCAATCCCAGGGTAGCAGGAGAGAGCCTGAAAGGAGGAGCTTAGGTATAAGGGAGTGTATTGCCGACTGACCACGGCTTCACCACAGGATGGTAGTTACAGGCCATGCTGATGAGGGGAAAGGGGGAAAGAATTTATCTATTGACATCTATCATCCATTGTCAAAGTTTGCCCTGCATTTCCAAGTTCAGTGCAGATGCTTAGTGGGTCCTGGGGTATCTTACATCTGAGCAGCAATGTGGAAGCCCCAGGATGAAGGCGCAGGCACAGGTGTGAGGCAAGACCCCATCTGGGCATGCTCACTGACATCAGGGACCAGTGGCAGCTGTCACTGTGGACAATGATGGGTCTGTAATGGTAGTGACAGCAGCAGCAGAGACCTTGTTCCAGGACCATAGGAACTTCAAGCTATGCCTAGGCCACCTCAGCCAGAAAGCAAGGCAATTCCGTATGTGGATCTGGGATAGGGCATAACTGAATCCAGGACGAAGAGCAGGTCCAAAGGGATTGGGGATTTTAATTAAAGGTTTGGTAGTGGTCTGTTAACATTAAATTTTGCTGAAGCACATCCTAAACTGTGAGGTGTGAGACCACCAGGATGCAGGATTGTAAACTCAGGTTCCTCTCCCTTCCAAATCCTGCTTTGCACCCTCAGTTCCCTTCTGGTTGATGGAGAGTGCAACGCTGGCTTAAACAGGCTTGTTAACGGCCGGGGAAGGCAGGTAATTTGTAAGCAACATTTCAGGCTCCCAGCGGATCGGGCATGGAGGTGTGTTTAATTGCATTCACTGGAGAAGCAAATGATGGTAATAAGCTCTTGCTGAATGTGGACAGGGTGGAGTCAGGTGGGAAAAGCCCATGGCTATGTTGCTTTCCCCTTCTTCTTTCTGTGTCTGCCCCCCTGCTGGTCAGGTGTAATGGATGAAGTAGAATCCAGAGGTGTTCTTGGATAATTGGGGGAGCGCCCTTTCCTCCTCTGTATGACAGAGGAAACAGCTGACAGAAGAGACAGTGAGGCGGGAATTGAGGGTTCACTGTGAGAGCCCTGGGAAACATTCTAGGGAAACTTAATCCAAGGAAGGTTGACACCTGCAACTCAGAGAACTATAAACACGGCGGCCTGGGACACGTTTCTCATCTGCTCTGAAGACTTTCAGGCACTTTTTAGACCCTTTTCAGGATTTCTCAAGAAAACTCAGCTTATGGAATGCTTTAATTCCTAACCTGGGTGACTTGACAGACAGATGTCTCATTTTCCTTTGGATACCTATCTTTAATGAGAAACTCAACTTTCACAAAGAATTTGTTTGCAGCTTCTTAAATGTCAATGCCTTGCTCTGTAGTTTGGAGAACTTACATTTTACGTTTGTATAGTTCTATGTTTGAAGTATCTATATATATAAAAGCCAAGTGACCAGAACGACGGAATGACCAGAACGACTGGTCACTATGACGTGCACTGTGGCGGCCAACCAGCCCCATCAGGGCCCCGATTGGCCCCCCAACCTTCCACGGCCCCTCCCCGTGGCTGGCCTGGCCCCCGATCGCCCCCCCCACCCCAATGGGGGCGGGGGGGCTGGCCAGCCAACTTCCTGAGTCCCCTCCTCCCTGCCAGCCTGACCCCGATAGGCCCCCATCAGGGTGGGCGGCAGGACCCCACCTGTGCACAAATTCATGCACTGGGCCTCTAGTCTGATTATAAAGTTTTTCCCGAATCTCCAAAGATTTATCACAATTGGTAGCTGAAGACCAGGGCTTTATATGATATGAATAACCTTACCGTAAGTGATGCATAGGGACTAATGAAAAAACACACACTATAAAACCAAAAGCCTACGTTTTCTGGCGGCAGTTTCACAAGTTTGTTCTTTGTTATGATACTGATTCAACCTCTTTAGTTGTTTTAAGAGCATTCTGGTCTTCTATTTCTTCCTGAGTAACTTTGATAAACCTCCCCCCCACCTCAAGACAATGTCCATTTCTTCTGTTTTTGCATTTATCAGTATCCCAGCATTTATTTTTTATTATGAATATCATGTCTATTATCTTTATCTGTTCTCTTTGAGTTTTGCCTTTTGAATCATGACATGGTGCGTTCTTTCTCTTTTTTCTAACAATTTGCAGTGAAAGATTATTTTTTAAGTCTTTTCAAAGAACCTATTTTTGACTTTGATGATTCTTTCCATTGTCTTTATTTTTGACTTTTTAAATTTCAGCTATATCTTTATCTTTAGTATTTTCTCCCTACTTATTTCCTTGAATTTATTCTGTTTTCTATTAATAAGCTCTTAAATTAGATGCTTTGATAATTAAATTTTAGTCTTTATTTTTTTCCAATATAAGCAGTTAGAATTCTAAGTTAACCTTTTGAACAATGCTTTAGTGCATGCCAGCAATTTTGATGTGCAAGATTTTATTATGGTTTAGTCTCAAGTATTTAAACATTCACCTGATGATATCTTCTTTGACCCATGAGTTATTTGAAAGTGTGTGTATGTGTGTGTCTATATGTGTGTGTTTGCATGTTGATAATCAAACTTGTGATGCAAACATAGGATTGATTATATGCATGTTTGGAAATTTCCACAAGAAAAAGATTTTTTATTTTTATTTTTTTATTTTTTTATTTTTTTATTTTTTTTTTATTGCTTAAAGTATTACAAAGGGTATTACATATGTGTCCATTTTTATCCCCCCGCCCTAGACAGTCCCCTAGCCTCCCCTATCCCCCAATGTCTTATGTCCACTGGTTATGCTTCTATGCATGCATACAAGTCCTTTAGTTGATCTCTTACCCCCCTACCTCCTGCCCCGCAACCCTCCCCGGCCTTCCTGCTGCAGTTTGACAATCTGTTTGAGGCAGCTCTGCCTCTGTATCTATTATTGTTCAAAAGTTTATAATGGTCTCTATTATCCATGAATGAGTGAGATCATGTGGTATTTTTCCTTCATTGACTGGCTTATTTCACTTAGCATAATGCTCTCCAGTTCCATCCATGACGTTGCAAATGGTAAGAGTTCCTTCCTTTTTAGAGCAGCATAGTATTCCATCGTGTAGATGTACCACAGTTTTCTAATCCATTCATCTACTGATGGGCACTTAGGCTGTTTCCAGATCTTAGCTATGGTGAATTGTGCTGCTATGAACATAGGGGTGCATATATCCTTTCTGATTGGTGTTTCTGGTTTCTTGGGATATATTCCTAGAAGTGGGATCACAGGGTCAAATGGGAGTTCCATTTTCAGAGAAAAAGATTTTTTAAAAGGTGTATTTCTGAAATGTCCAAATGCATTGGTTTTAAAGTTAATTAAAAGTTGTTAATATCTGAATACCCATACGACTGTCAGCTGATTTCTCAACAGAAACTTTGCAGGCTAGAAGGGAGTGGCAAGAAATATTCAAAGTGATGAATACCAAGAACCTACAACCAAGATTACTTTATCCAGCAAAGCTATCATTCAGAATTGAAGGTCAGATAAAGAGCTTCACAGATAAGGAAAAGCTAAAGGAGTTCATCACCACCAAACCAGGATTATATGAAATGCTGAAAGGTATCCTTTAAGAAGAGGAAGAGGAAGAAAAAGGTAAAGATACAAATTATGAACAACAAATATGCATCTATCAACAAGTGAATCTAAGAATCAAGTGAATAAATAATCTGATGAACAGAATGAACTGGTGATTATAATAGAATCAGGGACATAGAAAGGGGATGGACTGACCATTCTTGGGGGGGAAAGGGGTGTGGGAGATGCGGGAAGAGCCTGGACAAAAATCGTGCACCTATGGATGAGGACAGTGGGTGGGGAGTGAGGGCGGAGGGTGGGGCGGGAACTGGGAGGAGGGGAGTTATGGGGGGGGGAAAAAGAGGAACAAATGTAATAATCTGAACAATAAAGATTTAATTAAAAAAAAAAAACAAAAACAAAACTGGACCGGAGGGCCGGAACAAAAGCATGGATGGAAAAAAAAAAAAAAAGTTGTTAATATCTAACTTAATTGAATTTGGTTGAATGTGGTTTATTAGATGCCAGTTTTAAGAACTCTCTGACCTGCAGTGTTTTTAATTTTTATAAATGCTTTACAAATGTTGAGAATAATACTTGTTTGGTGTAGGGACACACACACATTCATCAGGTCAAGTTTGTTAATAGGGTAGTTCAAACTTTGTATAAATTAGATTTTCTGCTTTATATATACCTAGGAAAGATGCATTTTACTCTCCCACTCTGTTGATGGATTTGACAATTTCTTTTATAGTTTTATAACCTTTGTCTTATAAATGAGGTTATGCTATTAATCATGAACAAATATAGAATTTTTATATCTTCCTGGTGAACCAAACTTTTGATTTTGATAGCAACTCTCTTTATTAATTACAATACTTTTATGCAGTAAAGTCTATTTTATCTGATATTAGTAAACTACACCAGGTTTTTCTGTATCTGTGTTATTTTGTATAGGATATCTGTGGTTTTTTAAAAAACCGAATCTGATATTCTCTATTAACTGCTGAATATTAGTCAGTTTATTTACATTTATGACTGATATATTTAAACTTCTTTCCAATATCATAGTTTCTACTTTCTATTTGATTTGTCCTTTCTGTGCTTTGTCAATTTTCTTTTTCTGTCTTCTTTTGGATTGATGTTATTTTAAAATTTCATGTTTCCCCTCTACTGCTTAGGAAGTTTTACTCTGTTCTGGTTCTTTTCCTCACTATTCTTAAAATCTATATATTTTAAAATCTTTATTGTTGAAAGTATTACATATGTGTCTTCTTTGTTCCCCATTGACCCCTCTAGCTCCCACCCCCGAACCCCGCCCTCCACCCCAGGCCTTCACCATCCTATTGTCTGTGCCCATGGGTTATGCATACAAGTTCTTTGGTTGATTACCTCCCACCCACCCACCCTCTGAGATTCCACTCTCCATTCCATGCTTCCATGTCTCTGGATCCACTCCTTTCATCAGTTTATTTTGTGAATTAGATTCCACATATGCATGAGATCACATATTTGTCTTTCTCTGACCGACTTATTTCACTGCTTAAAAAATTTAAAATCCAGAGTGAACCAATCTCTTTCTCTCAAACAATAATAGATTTTAGACTATGTTAAATCCAATCACTTTTCCTGACTTACATATTATTGTGATCAATATTTAGTTTTATGCAGATATTTTTCTTTTAATCCATAAATTATTATTTTGTTGTTTTATGTTTAGATAAAGGGCCATCAACCTTTTTCTATGAAGGACCAGGCTTCCTGACCATAGAGTCTTTGCTACAGTTATTCACCTTTGTGGTTGTACTGTAGAAAGAGCAATAGACAATAGACAACACATGAGTAGCTGTGTTCCAGTAAAACTTTATTTTAAAAAGCGGGCAGTGGGCTGGATTTAGCCCATGAGCCATAGTTTGCCAACACCTGCTTGTTATTCAGATGTGATTATTGCTTTATTTAGTTAACAATGCTTCTCAAATCTTAGACTTTCTTGTATATCATTTCCTTTTCCCTGAAGAGTATCCTTAGGATGGTCCTTTAGTGAGGCCTGTTGGTCATACACCCTCTCAGGATTTCTTTGACATTGTTGTTAGTTAATGCGCCTTCTTGGATAGGGTCCTGGTTTAATAGTATTTTATCTCAACACTATTTTTTTAGCATGAAATAGCACATCCTATTATTTTTATATTTATTTCAAATCTAAGCCCCTATCTTGAGGAGCTAGTAAAATAAATTCCAACTTAGTTATTGTTGGGGCATCTTCCCATTTCTATCTTTAAAAGATTACATTTTAAAGTTCCTAGATTCACCTGGAGATGAGGCATTAATAAAAATGGGGATCTCTTAGCACTTTCAAGTTATTATTCTATACTTATTCTATACCTTTCTTGATTTTATAGTTGCTGATAAAGAAATCAGGAGGCAGTTTGATTGGCATTGTTTTGTAGGTGATCTGACATTTCTCCCTGGCTTCTCCTCAGTGTTCCTTTGCCTTTGGTGTTCTGCGGTTTTACTCTGATGTACTTTGGGCATTCCTTTTAGGTATCCTGCTTTAGCTTGGTTGTCATATTTGAATCTTTCACTATTTTTAGAATATTCCCAGACATTTCTTTTCAAATATGTTTCCCTTCTCTATTCTGTACATGCTCTTCTTTTGAAACTTCGATTAGATATACGTTAGACTGCATCATTCTTTCCTTCTTGCTGTTTCAAATTTTCCACCCCTTTGTCTCGGTGGGCTTCATTCCAGGTCATCTTTTCCTGTCCACTTCCGGGTCATTACATTCCAGTTGTCCTACTCAGCTCTTTAAACCATGTTCAGTTCTAAATTTTAATTATCATACTTTTATATTTAGAAGTTCTATTTGGTTCTTTCTCAAATGTGCATGGTTATTTGGAAAGTCTCTTAATTTTGGCTCATTTTTTATTATACTTTTTATTTTAAAAAAATTTTAAATTCAGTTACTTTATAATCTGTAATGATAACAGTGTCTTGCCCCTCATCTGTCAGTGCTATTTGTTTCTGAGTAAAGTCTCCTTGAGTCTGGTACCTTTTTGTCTTCTCCTTGCAGAGTGTAAGTTTGGGGGAAAAGGAGAGAGAGAGAGAGGAAGAGAGAGAGACTGGAGATGTGGGCCATTAATAGTTAGTGGACTGATTTCTGCTGTCCTTATGTAACTTTGTTTTAAAGTCTTGTATTTCAGTTGTCAATGAGGTCACTCTAGGGCTTTGGGTCACTTCCCTAATTCCAGGCAGAGTCCTGAAATTCACTTTAAACAGATGACGAGTCTCAGGCTCTCTCTTAGACTTTCCCTACCTATCCCCAATGTCTGTTTTTACTCTGTTCCTAGCCTGTGGAAGATACAGAAGGTGAATTGCAAGGACTTTGACCACAGTGTTTTGATCTGTGGGAAGAGGTAGACAAAACCGGGTCTCTGTGTGTCTTTCCCTTCCGTCTCTCCCTCCCTCAAAATACCTCGTCTTATTTATTTTCTTTACTGCACTGCTAAGTCCCTGTTATTGCTGAAGGTAATTAGCTTTGAGCAATTATAATCATTCTCTATTCCCTCTCTAGCTCTCTTCTCAGCCAGGGAAAACCAGAGGTGAGACACTGAGATTGTGGGGGAGGGCTTCAGTTTTGAAGCGTTTCTGCAGCCTTCCCCTGACTGCTCACACATGCCTCAGCCTGCTTCTCTGGAACTTATGAGGTATTTGCAAGATATTTTAGGATTTTATCCATTGACCATCTTTATCCTGTTTGGCTTTTGGAGGGACATGGGTATCAGAAGTGCTAATTCCTAGACCTTGAAAAAAGAATTACCACATACCCTTGTGGTGATATTGAGCAAATTACTTATTCTTGGTGTGTCTCAGTTTTATCCTTTAATATAGTGATAACTATTATTGTGAAGTTCTGGGATATACATGGTGTAGATGAGCATATATGAGATGAAACAAGATTTATTATCTGCAGGAGGTCATTTTTAAGGACAGACTGAAAAATAAATGGTTTCTTAACAGGGAGATGCTAAGTTCAGTGGAAGCCTGCTCTGGATTGCAACCCTGGTGGTGGTAGAGGAACAATGTGAGGATGATCACTCACCCTTTCCAGGTGAGCATGCTCCTGACCATATAGGTGCATGGCCTGTTGGAGACAGCAGGCACAACAAGTGAGGGAGAGATGTTACTGGTGTGAACTTGGGGACCAGGTGAGAGGTGAAACTAGGAAGGACTCAGGTACCAGGTCAGGAGAGCCTCACATCACCTCCATGCTCTCTGTGCCTCCACTAGGAATATGAAATATATCCTCCAGTAAAGAGGAACATTGGACATTTTTAAGCAGAGAGGTGCCACAATCAGATTTGTGTTTTAGAAAATCTAGAAGCCTTGAGGAAGATGGTTGGAGAGAATGTGGCAGATGGTCTAAATGGCTGTAACAATATCAGCCATCCTACAGGCTCTTCCTAGAATGTGACATCGAACTCCTTTTGTTGAAGAGTATCTGGGCAGACTTATGATGCAATATGACTTCCAAGCCAGATCATAGAAGGAAATACAGCTTCTGCCTAGCTCTCCTGGTATACTTGCTCTTAGAACTCAGCCACCAGACATTTGTGGAGAGGTGTACATGGGGAGGAATTCAGGACCCCAGCTGACACGGCTGAGTTCCCAGGTGACAATCTGCACCAACTTACCACCCATGTAAATGAGCCATCTTGAAAGTGACTTGTCCAGCCTCTACTTGAACCATCCCATTGAATGCCACCTGGTACAGAGAGGACCTGGCCCTGCTGAGCCTGGCCAAAATGTCATCTTTGAGGGCAAAATAAAGGATTGCTATTGTTTTAAGACACTGTGTTTGGGATAGTTTGTTACATCACAGTAGATAACAGATACAAGGGAAGAGAGTAAGAGAAGGGCATCTGTTAGGGAACAGAATTGTTCAGGCAAGAGGGCCTTTACCAAAGCGTTAATCAATCAATCAATCAATCAATCAATTGATTAAATAGATCATTATGACATGCCAACCACTGTGCTATGTCATGGGAATACAATATGAACAAGGTGGACAAGATCCCCTTGCTCAAGAAGTCGACTGGTTAGTGGGCAGTGAAATGCAGTGTAAAAGGTATCCACTGGGCTGCTTTCTCATTTTTACCTGAGGCTGTGTACTCTCCACATCCAACACTGAAAGGAAATTCGTTGAAAGGAAATTCATTGAAAGAATAACATAAAGTGTGCTGCGCTCAGCATGGCCATGGGTGAACCTGAGCAGGGGTGGGCAGTGAAGGATTTAGAAAAGACAGACAAGAGAAGAAAGCTGGGGCTAGGAGGGATGCTGCTTCTCTGATGGAGAGACAGCGCTATGGCCTACAAGCAGAGTCTTTATTTTATAGCCATATTCCATAAGGTAAAGTAAGGGCATGGTCAAGGTATTTACAATGTTATCACGGGTTTAGAATCTACTCAATTACATGCACCTGATCAAGCTTTGTTTACTTGCCGTACCTCCTGCAGCCTATATCACTTAGCCATGTGGGACCACAGGTTTGGACCATAAGGTTAAGCTTACAACCATAGCCTTTGGCTATAATTGTTCTAGGAGGGCTTTGCCCTCCAAGCCAGGACTCGCACGTGGCTTTGCCATGAGAGGACTGTGCCCTCTCGTTAGTCTGAGGCTGTCCAAACACTGTAGCCGCTCTCCACAAGAAAGTAACTAGAAAAATGCGTTATTATTATAGGGATCAAGATTGTGGCATCCAGAGAGCAGGAAAATGACTTTGGCTCTACTTTCTAGGCCTCATTGACCATAACAGGAAGTGGTTTTTTGCCTTTGTCTCCATTAGAGACAATTTTCATGTGGGCACTTTTCTCACTCCCCCCGGCATTGTGTGATTTTCAGTTCAAAGCACAAAGAAGCACTTGCTATTTGCATCAGTGCTTGATACTTTTTTTTTAGAGGCGGAGAGTGGGAGGATTACCACAGTATTCTTTTCAAGTGCTCTCAGTCCCTGATCAAAGGAAGGGTTTTAGAGTCTTAGTTTGTCTGAGATTCAATATAAGATTATTCTTGGTTTGGGGTTTTGAGTCAATCAATTTTGCTTAAACACCAGAGACAAACAGCACTAACCCAACCATTATAGATCACCAAGTCCTACACAAGTACCACATATTTTTATTATTTTGAAATAGAATTTGGGGTTTAGTGGTAATCAGTGAATTAAGCATTAACTAGGACATTTTAAAAATAATTATTCACTTAATAATTCATTTAATAATTTGTTCCTTTACAAAGAACAGCGACAACCCCTCTTGGTTTTGTTTGTTTGTTTGTTTGGTGTAGGTTTTTTTGGCCACAACATCTTGTCCATCCTTTCGCCTTCTCTTTCACCACATCAATAAAGAATCATACCCTGACTCAGGTCCTCAACCAATCTGGCTTTGGTTGCCATGCCGCTGCTGGGAATGACTTTTGAGTTATCAGTGGCTTTTTTATTGCCAAATTCTTTGAACTCTTCTTAGTGTTCCATTGGCCTGATCTCTCTGTAGCATTTGGTACTGTTGGCTGTGACCTAGTTCTTGAAATGCTGGTCTCCTCCGGCTTCTGTTAGCACACTTGATTCTCACTCCTGATTGCTTTCTCCGACTCTAGTCCTGGCTTTTCTTTCTACCTCTTTCTTCTTAAATGTCGATGTTGCATAGGGTTTAGTTCCTAAATTCTCTCCAATCCTCCAAGACACTGTCATCTATTTCCCAGACTTCTAGCCATCCAATGGTCATCTATATTTTAATGAGACTTGAAAATCACATCTACTGCCCTTGAAGTACAAAATGCCTAGCAAGAACTGTTTTTGAGGATGCAAAAAGGAACATGCCACAGCCTCTCACAGCAAGAAGCTTACAGTGTGTTCAGGTGGATGAGATGTGTGCATATAGCTGACTGAGCTTGTGCCTTTTTTCAATTTGGATTTCTCCATTTGACCTGGCGCATAGCAGCTACTCAGACTTAAAGTGATGTGACCAAAAGGGCTGCTTTCATTGCGTGTTAGTGATACTAAAACTGGAGAGGCCCAAGACTGACACAAAGTAGGGCGTTCTCTTTTATTGGAAGCTGGATCGACATCCTGAAGAACATAAAACTCCTTGCCATCTGATCTTTAAATAGGAATGTATCAAGTGGTGTTCCTTAACTATAAGCAGTAAAAATGGACGCCAGCTAATTTAAACAAGGGAAAGTTTATTGAAAGGACAGTCAATACTTACAATTCAAGAAAGAACTGAATAAGACACCCAGAGAGAAAGGCCCCAACGCCACTCTGGAAACCAGAGCCATAGAAACATATGGACCATCATGAGTCCAAACCTGGGCTCAGAAATAGCTCCATTAACTTTCAAGTTAATGAGACTCTGCAGCCCAAGACCATAGTCACCCACCACAATGGAGAAAATTGATTTCGTAAAGTATTGTACCTGGCTCACAGGACGCATTCAATACAAAAAAATCATTGAGTGAAGAAATGAATGAGCTTGTTAAACAGATTAAATGACATCTAAAATCTCTACCGATAGTACTAGAAGGTTTTCACAGACCAAGGTGACACTTTCTTGGCATTTTAGTCTGTGTGGTACAATGAATAAAATATATTTCTGTCCAATTGAGGAGGCAGGATGACTGTGTGTCCCTGTGTTATTGGGATTCAAAATCATCAAACCAAATGAAAATAAACCCAGAAGAAGCATCTGCACACCACACTGCTGTGTTGTTGTTTTTCTCTCCCATTGATAGGAGTATTATGGGATGCTGAGGGATGCGAGCAAGGATGAAATAATGTTCCTCTGGATGTAGAACACTTGAGATTTGACAGTTTCACATTTTTCTTTATTTCTGTTAAGGCAGGATCCTGACAGGTCTATATTTTGCCACCCACTTTTGCTGTTTTCTTGTAAATGGCAGTGATTGAAAGAGGGGAAATAGAGACACCTTATTCATCAAGTCTGTTACAATTTCACAGCAGTATGCCCAGAAGGACACACTGAGCCATCAGTGTCTGTTAGGAAAACACATGACTCACATTAAAGACTGTGGAAATGCAACAGGTAGAGAGGAGCCAGAATTCTGTCCAGCAGGCACTGTGCCCTCAGCCTGTCTGGGCAGCATTCACTACTCAAGACATGAAATGGACAACCCTACTGATGCATGGAAACATTTCCATGTCTTGAGCCTTGCTTTAGGGTTTTCTTATTTTTTTTGGCAGCACCCAACTTCCAGGCTCCAATTTCTGTTCCTCTAAGTTTAAGCTCCAAACTTAGTAGCTTAAAATCACAATTTGTTTGGCTCTCCCAATTCTGCAGGCAGACTGGGCTCAGCGGGGTCGTTCTCTCTTGGGGTCTCTGAAGCAGATGCAGTCAGATATTTGAGGGACTGGAGCCATCTGAAGGCTCAACTGGGATGGATGCCTAAGATGATTTCTTCGCTCACACATCTGATGCCTCAGCTGGGCTAGCCAAGCAAGGTGGGCTAGCTGGGTATTTCCCTTTGAACGTGGCCTCTCCACGTGGTCAGTCTGGGTATGGCAGTGTTAGAGTAGTACAAGCTTTCTAAGATCTGCCGGTGGAAGACATATGGTTTCTTATGTTTTTGCCTTAAAAGTCACACAAAGTCGCTTTTTATCACACTTTATTGGTCCAAAGTAAGTCTCATGGCTCCTGGAGGTTTGCCTCCATAGGGAGCCATGTTTGCACCAGGCTAGGATGAGCCCCTTTGAAGCAGGGGGTCCCTCGGGGGTGAGGACAGCAGAGCCCCAACGCGCTAGGGCGTCTGCATGCACGAGTCTGGGGACCAGGTTCATTGACGCAGATCCGTTTTATTGAGGAACTACAGGGGTATATATAGCATGAGGGGACCAATCAGAGGGAGACACATTGCTATAGGCGACCAATGGCTGAAAGGCTGGGGTACTATGCACGTGGCTCTAGGAGTTCGTTCAGGCGGGCATTGCTACTTCCTGGTGTGCCGAGGAAGCATGTCATGGTGGAGTGTGCTCACACCATTGCAACAGCCACAGCGCTGAGACATACTTCCTGAGCTCTACTACACCCCTTCCCATAGGGTGCCTCCATGGACACGATGCCTGGTCTCACCTCACATGCTCCGTTTCCCTACTCTGGAGTCCTTCCAGCTCCTCGAATGTGTCCCGTTCTTTCTACCCACACGCACCTGCCTGCCTCCTCAAGCCATATTGCTCTCCTAGTCCTTGCCCTTGGCCTAGTTAATTGTTACTTATTCCCAGATCTCATGCACATGATACTCCTTCAGAGGAGCAGCTCTTGGTTGCCCAGGCTCGGCCAGGCTCTTCTCTTAAAAACTCTCAAAGAAGTGAGTTCCTTTCCTTCATGGCACTACCTGCAAGTTGTACTCATATTAGCCACAAGATAATTTGGTGAATGGAGGCCTCCTCCATGAGACTGAGCTCCAGAGAATACCATATTCTGTGTATTTTTAAAAAATCCATATTGTGTGCCCTACACTTAGCACATAGCTCAGAAACCTTTGTTGAATGAATGAATGAATAAACCTCTCTTTTCAGACTGCCATATTCTATAATTTGTTATCTAATTGGAGACAAACTTTTGATGGAAGAGAAGACACTGGTTGAGTCCAGAGGATCAGAAGCTTTTTAAGGGGACAAGGAAGGAGGAGCAAGCTAATAGGATTTCCAGAGATGTCTTCTTATCAGGATGCAGGAGGTGGTAGGGTGGATTGGACTCCACAGAGATGATGTGGGTTGGGGTGGAAAAAGAGATTAGTGGGTTCCTTCCTGAGCCAAGAACTGAGAACAGTTGTCCCATTTGGTGCCTGCAGCAGGGGATCTGGGCTGGCTGTGCCCAGCAGGCAGGAAAGAGGCAGTTGTGTTTGGCAGGTGGCCGGTGGGATATTTAAATAGCAAAGCTAGTGAAACCTGCACACAGATTCATGGCAAGTGCATGGAGGCGCAAACAATTGAAAAGTGGCTGAGGCCCCCAGCAGTAATCTGAAAACTAGGAGAGGTTCAGGCAGAGCAGAGAAGGTAACCTGAGTGTCCTGGGTTCATCAACTTTCCTTTCTTTTTCAATTACAATTGACATTCAGTGTTATTTTATACTAGTTTCAGGTGTATGCACAGTGGTTAGACAATTATATGGTTTCCAAAGTGATCCCCCTGATAATTCTAAAACCCACTTGACACCATCATAGTTATTATAATATCATCAACTATATTTCCCCCATTATACTTTATATCCCCAAAGCTTCTTAATTCCTTCATCTTTTTCACCCAGCCCAATCCTCGTATCTGGCAACCATCAGTTTGCTCTCTGTATCCTTCCTTTTTTTTTTTTTTTTTTAACCAAATGAAAGCATTGAACCCTGTAAACAATAATATAAATGGAGCCACTTTAAAATGGAGCAGGAGCTGCCATGCCAGAGGACCTGCTTTACAAGTCTCACACCTCAAACCTTGGAATGTTAAAGCAGGGGAAAATCACCTTTGCACTGGGCCTGAGCAGCTAGTGCTGTCCCTCCACTGAGAGCCAGTCTGGTTAATTGCCTCCCCCCCACTCTCAAGTATGGGTATCAAGGACCTAAGGGCAGCGTCCTGATATGAGATGCAATTCCATGACTGGGTATGCTGGGCTTGAATAGGGTCACAACTTTATTTCAAGCCATTGTGGGTATGTTTTTAAAAATTAAGATTCATAATTAATCAATAAGTATTGATTGAATTGTTAGCTGCTTAGGACAGCCACGTGTAGTCTGGCCTCCAAGAGGAGTGGTCTGGCTGGGAGGGTGAGGCCCTGTCTGCCCAGGGCTGGGGACACCTTGGAATGTCACCAGGAGAGTCTGGGGCTTTAACTGTCAGAGGCAATTCTGAGCCCCTGCCTGCTTATGTTCATAGGCCTCACAGATTTCACCAGCCTGCCTCTCTTTTCTAAATGTAAACAGTTAAAAAAAAATACATTTTCTTACTGCAAATGTCAGAGCTATGAAGGTTTGTTTGAGAGAGGCCCAACTGTCAAAATACATTTAATTCTGGAACTTCATCAGTATGTTGCTTGTCTGATAGGAACACACAGAATTTTCCGTGGAAAAATACTGTAGGTTTTAAAGATGACATTCTTTTACCTCATTAGTTTGCTTTGTTTCATTGAGTTACCAACTTTGTTTAATGGTAAGTAGCATATTGTCTTATCATTGCAAATACAGACCGTCCTTGCTTTCTATGATAGTGGCCACCATAAAATGACCCTGTAAGCGGAAACCAAGCAAAGTGACCTCAATCATCAATGGGAAAATTATGATTGTTCAATGACCTTTATGATTTTTCCCCTCAAATACTCAAAATGTACTCGCTGTCAGTTACAAATGTATAGGAAAATAAAAAATAGGAAAACTATATGTATTTGCTACCCAATCATCTAAAACATATGAAACACTGAAAATTAAAATGTTTTATCTCTTTATAAAAACTTATCAGGAGTAGTTTGACAAGTGCTTGGCTCTCTTTGTTTGATGTAGGATGCCGAGCGAGCGAGCACTTTCGTGAACTGTCATTCCGCTTTCTAAGTCTGAATCGGCCTTCCGCGTTCATTCTTTGTGCTTTCAATGTCCTGAGATTTCTCCGAGCACCCCGTTTATGTAACGTCTCTTGCCAGCATCACTTTGTGGGATTTAATCACCTTTTTCAAAAGCCCTTGCACATTTATGTCGATAAGTGTGCCTTCACTAACTCTGGCTGCATATTTAGCTCTGGCGGCAGTGTCACTATTCCCAGTTTTCTGTAACTCCACTTCCATGAAAATCCAATTTCACTTTCAGCAGTCTCACTTCTTGCTTCTTTGCTGCCCTTTGATCTTGGTTGGCCACTCCTTCTTCCATTTATCCATTTCCTACAACGTCACATAGATTTGCCACTGGGAGACGAGGAGGCAACATGGCTACATGCTTTGCTGTCTGTGGGCGAACTGCCTGGCACAGGTTCGGCAAACACTCCCGAGTGACTGTTCACTGATCGTGTGGTTTGTGGACTAGCACGGAAGTTGGTGCTTTCTGCATTTACTCACAGTGACGATACCGTGGTAACAAGCTACATGCTGTGTAATATTGGCCTTTTGTGGACTGAGGGCTAAGCACCACTGAGAAAACCTATCTTGATTTTTAAACAGTGAGTTCCCATTTTGATAGGTATATAACCTATTTTATAATTTAGGAACTGCCTGGCAATTGTTGAGTGTGCATTTTGCCCACCCTCCCCCATAGAGGCAATGCTGTGAGCTTTGACATCTTCCAAAGGGCTTGTTCATCTTTATTTGGATGGTTCTAAGCCAAGAAGGAATTAGAGGTAACCTCGGCTTGGTCTTGTTTGTTTTAGTCCTGAGTTGTCTTATCCATACCAGACCTGAGGCCCTGAACCTAACTGTCCCCTATACCTGGGCTCCTGAGCATTAAAGAGAAAACCAACATGATATAGAAAAACGTTAGTTACATGCAAACAAGTGGTTAGAATAAGATGGAACTTGGAGACATTGTAGAAAATAGGTCTAGGCAAAGTACTGAAAATTAGGTACAACAGTCTGGTAGGGTTAAATATAAAGCACTATCTATTTGGTTTAGGGCAGTGGTTCTCAACCTTCCTAATGCCGCGACCCTTTAATACAGTTCCTCATGTTGTGGTGACCCCCAATTTCATTGTTACAAATTGAACATAATTAAAGCATAGTGATTAATC
This sequence comes from Myotis myotis, assembly GCF_014108235.1. Lineage (NCBI taxonomy): Eukaryota > Metazoa > Chordata > Mammalia > Chiroptera > Vespertilionidae > Myotis > Myotis myotis. Next base: position 85,255,756 of record NW_023416357.1, on the reverse strand, counting down.
AGAAAAACAATATGTAATTATATATGTGTTTTCCGATGGTCTTAGGCGACCCCTGTGAAAGGGTCGTTCGACCACCAAAGGGATCACGACCCACAGGTTGAGAACCGCTGGTTTAGGGTATTAACTTTACATTCATTCATCCAGATATTTATCAAAGAGTGTGTACAGTAGGCCTGACTACATAGTACATATCAGGCATCTTCTCTGGGGAAAGCACTAGTGAACATTCGGAGATGAATTCAGCATGGGTACCACCCATGATAATTTTTTTTAAAGATCTTTATTTATTATTTTAAAATATGTTTTTATTGATTTTCAGAGGGAGAGAGATAGAAGCATCAATGATGAGAATCAGTGATCGGCTGCCTCCTGCATGCCCCCTCCTGGGGATCAAGCCAAAACCTGGGCATATGCCCTGATCAGGAATCAAACTGTGACCTCCAAGTTCATGGGTCGATGCTCAACCACTTAGCCACACAGTCTGGACCCACCCATGACAGTTTAATAGAAAGGTTCACAATTTAAATTGCAGCAGATCCTATTATATGTTTGTGCATTTGCCAACTTGTTAAAATTATTTGTAGCCTCAAAATCCATAGTCACTGCACTTTTGTGGTCATTAGCAGACATGTGCAGAGCAGCGAAAAATTTGAGTTGCTTAACACACACCATCAGAGAGCTGAGGTCAAAGGAGGCCATACTCTGCCTGTTTGCTTCAGCTCTCACACAGGGATGGCCAGATGCTGGAGACAGCAGGGCACAGCGCAGTGCAAAGCAGCAAGCTCTGGCTCCGGGGCCAGTTGGTCAGGGGTTTGAGTCCCAACTCTGGCACCTGTTAGTGGGGTGGCCTCAGACAAATCATTTAACACTCTGAGCCTCATTTCCTCTTTAGTAAAATAAGGAAAGTAGAATCTACAGGATTCATTGGTTTTAGATTTAAGATAATCATTTCTTGATATCCATGGGGAATTAGTTCCAGGAACCTGTGCAGATGCCAAAATCTGCTTATGTTCAAGTCCCTCAGATAAAATGGCATAGGAGACACATCATCCTACAAACTTTAAATTGTCTCTGGAATACTTAATACAGTGCAAATGCCATGTAAATAGTTGTTATTCTGTACTGTTTAGGGAATAATGGCAAGAACAAAAAGTATGTACAGTAGGCCTGACCATGTAGTACATGTCAGCAGCAACATAACATATTTAAAGTTATTTCCCTATGGCAGCAGGAATAGGACTGCAGACTCTTTGTCTACCCATAGATTTTTTCTTCTGTTTCAGAATCTAATATTGCCATTTCAATCCCCACATCACCTTTGTTATTGACATTTTCAAACATACAGAAACATTGAATGAATCATACAGTGAATACTTGTATATGTACCCCTTAGAATCAACAATTATTTTCATTTTGTCATAGTTGCTTCACTTAGCTAGGTGAATATATATATATATATATATATATATATATATATATATATATATATATATCTTTTTCTGAACCACTTATAAGTTGTAGAAATCATGACATTTTACTCCACACAATTTCATCATATATGTGACATTTTACTCCACACAATTTCATCATATATGTCCTAGGAATAATAACATTCTCCATACAAATTACAATATTATGATCCTAACTGTGATATTTATGACCTAATAGTCATTCTGTATGAAAATTTCCCTAGTTTTCTTCCCACATATCTTTTATAGTTGTTTTTTTTAACCATGATCTAATAAACAGTTATGCTTTTCATTTTGTTATTTTGTCTCTTTGCTCTCCTTAATTTAGAACAGACCCTCATTCCCCCCTGCCACTTTTTCCTCAATTCTTGAAAAAGTTAGTTTATAATTATTTACACATTTTATACTGCAGTTAAATAATGATCCAAGTTTGAGTCCTAGCTCTAGCTGATCAAATTTGAGTTCAAAAAAACCATTAAGAGACTTAGTAGTGTATGTATCTGTACTAAAGAAATTAGAAAATATTAAAAAAGATAATGCATATGAAATTGGTTTGTAAATTATAAGGATTATGTAGTCTCAGTTATTTTTAATACCACTATTTTAAAAGTTATTTTGAAAGTCATAATATTATCATTGTATTATAAGATGGTTATTAAAAAATAAGTTTAAATTATAATTTTAAAAAGTTGGGTCAATGAGCTGTTTTCAGTTTTTATTTATTTCTTTCATGTACTTACTTTTTTAAAGTTGTTTTTTAGCTGTTTTCAGTTTTTTTAAAAAAAATAAACAAATGCTACATTAACTACCCTCACTTTGAACTCTTCTATTTTCCCACTCATTTAGCCAGCATGAGCACAAAGAGAAGGTAGTGAAGTGTGTTTTCATACTGCCACTGGGATTGAAAATGATTGACAAGACTGTTGACCTTGGGTACCGAGAGAACCTTCCAGAGACAACAGTGCTGCTGGGTGCTGCATAGTAAAGTCCCAGCTCTGGCCCTTTTGCCAAGATCCCTGTAGTTGGGCTCTGGTTCCAGATTAAACTCCGGTATGCCTTTTGCTTTCACCCAAGATGGGGTGACAGGAATGGGATTTACCATCCTTCCAGAAACAATGAAAAAAACCCACACAAAATATTTAAAAACAAACAAACAAATCACAGTGATCCCTGAGAAACAAGAAACAGATGAGGTGAGCTCTACAGTTGCCTTAGCTTACCGTCTTGAGCTGCCAGGTTGCAGTACAGGAAGAGAGATGCCAGGAGGTAGGCAGCTGGCCCCCTGAGTTGAAAAGACAAGGCTGAGAGTCCAGGGAGACTCAGGTGGCTAGAGCTGCTAGTGCAGAGTATAAGGGGAGGGAACTGCATGAAAAGAGAACCCTGGGGATTTTCAGGGATCCTACTCAAGTGTTCAGCAGCATATGGCTGAGCACTTGTAGGAGAGGATATTAAAAGAATTAGAAAACAGTGCTCAGAGCTCACCTGTCAGTAATAATGCCTGTTTCCACTAGCCGGACTGGAGAACTTGTCATTCACGGGGCCTAAGGTGGAGTACCCCGGAAAGTCTTGCCTCAATAGGGGAGATGATAGCCCTGCTTCAGACCTGCTTAACAAGTCAGAAAAGCAAGACCCTCAAAGATCAAACTATTCCTAAGTAACTTGCCTATACCCCAGAACAAAGCTCAAAAATAGTTATGGAAAGTACAAAAGGAGCCAACAGCCACCAAAGCAAAATGTATATAGTCTGCCGTACAATAAAAGATTACCAGGCATACAAAGAAGCAGGAGAATATGGTCTATAATGAGAAGACTAATTAGTCCATCAAAACAACTCAGAATGGACATAGGTGTTAGAACTAACAGACAAGAACATGAAGATAGATTTTGTAACTATATTCCACATGTTTAAGAAATTAAGTAGAGTCATAGAATATATATGTATCTGCAAGTCAGAGTTGTAGAGACAAAAACTATAATGTCTGTAATGAAAAATACAGAATGGAATTAATAGAAGACTATACATGGTAGAAGTAATAATTAGGGAACCCGAAGACATACAAATAAAACTATCCAAAATGAATCACAGGGTAAAAAGAAAATTAAAGAAAAACAATGAAAAGAGCATCAGTGAGCTATGAGACATAATATAGTTGTAAATGGAGTCCCTGGAGGGGTGGAGGGGGAGGTTAAACATTTTTTTAAATGACCAAATAAATTTCAAATGTGATGACAATTATAAACCTATAGGTCTAAGAAACTCAATGAACTCCACCCACAGAAATATCAGAAAAACTGCACTGTGATGCAGTATAATCAAATTGTTCAAATCACTGAAGAGAAAATCTTAAAAGTAGCTGGAAAGAAAGGATGCACTGTAAGTAAAAAATAGAGTAAAGATACAGTCTTATTAGATTTCTCATTAGAAACAATGCAAGTGAGAAGATGAATTTGTCCACCTACAATTCTATACCCAGTAAAAAATCTTTCAAAAATGTGAAATTAATATGCTTTCATATATACAAAAGGTGAAAGTATTCATCATTAGCACATTTACCCTATAAGAAATCTTAAGAAAAGTCTTTAGACAAAAGGAAAATCATTCCAGATTGAAATATGAATCTAAATAAAAAATGGAAATCACCAGAAATTGTAACTATGTAGGTCTATAAGTAAGAACTTTTTCTTATTAATTAAATCTTCCTAAAAGGTAATTAGCTACTTAAACCAAAATAATAATATATCTTGGAGTTTATAACATATATACGTGAAATGTATGACAATAATAGCACAAAGGTCCGAGGGGAGGACTGGAGGTATGTTATTGTAAGGTTCTTGCACTATTCAGAAAATGGCATAATGCCACTTGAAGGTAAGTTGATAAGCTGAAAAAGAAACCATTAGCAAGACAAAGAGTTATAGCCTATAAGCAAATAAAGAAAATAAAATGGAAACATAAAAATACTAAGTTAATCCAAAAGAAAGTAGAAAAAGAAAGTGATAAAATGAACAGAAGGGACAAATAGAAAACAAATGCCAAGGCAATAAACTTAAGTGTACCATACCAGCAATCAATTGAACATACATCTTGGTGACTGTTATATGGGCCTTTGATTAAAAATGTGTATTCTGCTGGTGTTTGGTGGAGTGTTCTGTATATATCAACCAGATTCTGCTGACTGATTGTTACTTATTTTTCTATACTCTTGCTGATTTTGTCTAGTCATTTTATCAATGGCTGAGAATGGGTTGCTGAAGTCTTCAACAATAATTGTGGGTTAGTCTATTTTTCTGTTCATTTTTAAGTTTTGATTCATATATTTTGAGGCTCTATTGTTTTATGAGTTCAGACTTTGGATTGTTGTGACTTCTTGGTGGATTGATCCTTTTACCATTATGTAATTATTAGAGGCCCGGTGCACGAAATTCATGCACGGAGCGGGGGGGAAAGGTCCCTCAGCCTGGGCTGTACCCTCTTGCAATCCGGGACCACTGGCTCCTAACTGTTCACCTGCCTGCCTGCCTGATCACCCCTAACCACTCGGCCTGCCTGCCTGATGCCCCTAACTGCTCGCCTGCCTGACAGATCACCCCTAACTGCCTCTGCCTCTGCCCCCCGCACCCAAGACCCAGGCTTCCCTCCCTCTGGCCAGCATCAGGCACCTGGGGCCCAGGTTTCCCTTCCTCTGGCCTGCCACAGGCACCCAGGACCCAGGCTGGCTTCACCTGGGCTGGCCACAGGCACCCGGGACCCAGCTTTGTCAGGAAGGACGTCTGGAATGACCTCTAGTCTATCTGATCTAATTAGCATATTACCCTTTTATTAGTATAGCTATATCTCTCAATGGATAATGGGGCTTGGTGTTTCATTGCCAGGCTTCGGGTGACTTGTTAATGATTCTCACTCCTGGACCTTAACTGTCTTTCAGATCACAGACTGCATTGGAAGGCACAAACCCTGTAGGCATGGGGCTTCCATTCTGGTTTAGCTCCAAGGTTGTATGAGGCCCAAAACTAGGATGAACCCATCAGGTTCCACTTTACCCAATGCCTACAAGTGACCTGCGTGTAGGAAAAAAGATCTATGGGTTGTGTGGACCACATGGTCTTGAATGGCTCCTAGATGTGTCACCGGAAGGTAAGGAGAGAAGAAGGAATGCACTTTAGTGCAATCATCACTGGTTTGGTTCTCAAGCATCTCAAATTTGCTGTCATTTATTTGTGAAACTGTACACCATTACTTAAACTCTTGGAACCTCAGGTTTTTTGTTTTTCAGATTTTTATTTATTTATTTATTTATATTTATTTATTTATTTATTTTTTAAATATATTTTATTGATTTTCTACAGAGAGGAAGGGAGAGAGACAGAGAGTTAGAAACATCGATGAGAGAGAAACATCGATCAGCTGCCTCCTGCACACCCCCACTGGGGATGTGCCCGCAACCCAGGTACATGCCCTTGACCAGAACCGAACCCGGGACCCCTCAGTCCACAGGCCGACGCTCTATCCACTGAGCCAAACCGGCCTCGGCTGTTTTTCAGATTTTTAAAATTGTTTTTTTTTGAGAGAGAGGATGGGAGAGGGAGAGAGAGGAACATCCATGTGAGAGCAAAGCATCGATTGGCTGCCCCTTTCACGCCACCCACCAGGGATTTAGCCCGCAACCTGGGAATGTGCCCTGACTGGAATCAAACCAGCAACCTTTCCGTGCATGGAACGATGCCCAACCAACTGAGCCACACCAGCCAGGGCGGAACCTCAGGTTTTTTATGTGTTCAATGAGGCAGCCCAGTAGATGACTTTTGAGGTATTTTTCCCTCTAAAAATCTTTGCATACCAATGATTATGGGTGAAGAAAAAGAGAGATAATAGGAAAAACCTGTCCCCTGAAGCACTGCACCTCATTCTCAAACACACTGGAGTCTGCCAAACCCCAAACAGATTTACCAGCTTCCTTCCCCCGTGTGATTTTCAGAGCAGTGTATATTTTTAGAGAAATCCAATCCATGTGTTTTTCATTAATTTACACTTAACTTGACAAAATATTGTTTTTTCGGAGCTTTCTGATGGCTTGCAAACCTTTTCTGCCTTTTTCATAAGCCCTTTCTTTTTAGCACAGAGAGTCAGTTGTATCTGCCCCAATGAACTCCTGAGTCCCTCATCTGGGGGATAAAAGTCCTTGAATTTGTGTAAACTCTCAAACCACCAAGGTTGGATTGGGTCCATCAGTTCTTGTCTTCCCAGTGTTTCCTCACAAGAGTGTCTGCTGCCTTTCCTATCAAAGTGAACTCACCAGCTCCTGAGCCCGTCCTAACTGGGGCAGGATGCACAAGTCGGACCTCAGCCAGCTAGACCTCTGGGTGCTGCCGTAGAGCTGCTACCCGGGCAGAGGTCCACCTTCTCCATGACCTGTCTCATGCTGGGTTGCTGCCTCTGTCCTCCTGCCTGGCATTTCTGCCACTTGCTGGGGCTAGCGTCCTGCCCCCGGCACCTGACAGGGATGCTGCACAGTCTCTTCCAGGTCTACTCCCGCGGTGCCTGGCTGCTGTTCTCCATCTCCAGCTGAAGGCCACGTTCCTGATTACCCAGCCAAGCATGTTGCAGGCTGATGCACTCCTGGCCTCTCCCCTGTCCTTAGATTCCCCTCACACGGCTACTTCCCCAGAATGCTCATCTGCCTCCAGGGAGGCCAGGGAAGGGCTGATTCTAGTTTCCTCCACGTTAGGACCTCCAGCTACTATTCTTTTGGAAGATCTGCCCGTGAAGAGTCAGCCCACTAAATCCTTCTCTTCTGATTCTTTGGGTCCACATATCTGCAACTTGAAATTGTTGACTCTGTTTTCCAGTCTACAAGCTCCCCGCTAGATATGGCCTTTAAGGGGTGAAAGCGTGAGATAAATCTTCTCTTTCTTCCCTCAGCGGGTTAAACATCCCTGGGCTGGATGCAGTCAAGGCTGGGGAGACAGGCAGAGATGCTCCCTGGCAGTGGCTCTCACACTGTGGTGTGCGCCAGAATCATCTGGAAGCAGGGATAAGAGAACAGAAGAGCAGCTCTGGAGATCCGCTGTACAACACAGTGCCTATAGTTAACCATAAGGTACTGTGCCCTTTACAGCTTGCTCAGAGGGTAGGTTTGAACTTCATGTCCCCGCTGGGTGCTGTCAAGTGGGGCCCTGCCTGGGAAGTGATCTGCGCTGGTGCCCTGGCTAATGCTGGCTCTCTGTGCAGGCAAATGCGGCCTCAGCCTCGCTGCCATTTAGCCAGCGCCTCCAGCACCTGGGGGAAGACTGGCCCTGCTAATAAAGAATTACAATTTACATGAGAATGACAAGGCTAAACGTGAAGAGACTGATAGGGTTTGCCCACAGCCAAATCCTTTCTGCCTGAGTACATTCGATTTGAATTCCTCTGGAAACACCAGCTCCACAGTGCAGGGCAATATTGAAAAGGTCAGCGAAGGCGATGTCAGACATGGCCTGTGGTTGCTCTACAAGTGCTCTGGTGGCGGTGCATAACAATATATTACAGTAGCCACCGGCCGCCCTGGCGCTCCGAGGGTGCGATTTATCTGGCAGCAACAGATTTTTTCCCCCCTCCTTTTTCCTTTCCCTCCATTTTTCTGCTCTTCCTGAATATGGGTAGACAGCCAGCTAATAAGTTTTTCCCAACACAGAGAGAGGATAAATGTTTTCATCTGGCAGCCCTCCTCGGAGTGTTTGCGCATTAAATATAAATTGCAGCAACTTCAGGGGCTTAGATGCTGCACGCAGGGCTTACCTTGGGGAGATTTGGGCAGAACAAAACGTGTGATGGGCTGCCCTGCTTGCCTCAGGCATAGACGTACATGCTGAGGGTCTGCTCTCCAGGCTTTAGGAACGCCTATCTGTGATGCTCATGGAGGTAAACAGTGGATTTGTAGTCAGAGACTGGCGGGGGGTGGGGGGGTGGAGTGGGGTGGTCACAGGATAGGTTCTCTAGAAGCCAATGCTGGAACAAAGCTTAGGGTACAAGACGTTTATGGGGGAAACCTTCTAAAAGAAAAGGGAAGGTGCAGGATTGGGCTGGGGAAGAAGTGGACGAAGGGAAACTGTGGAGCAGGCTCCACAAAGCCGTGGCCCACCTGGCAGCAGCTCTGGGGTCAGTGTTGTCCACAAGGGTCCCGTGTAAGGTGGAAAGGTCCGGCCTTTCTGCTCTCACCTCATTCAGGACCAGGATGTGGGCTGCCTCCCGGTGTGACCAGGGGTGAGTGGTGGACCTGCAGCACTGGTGGCTGGAGGCTGTGTGCTGACGGTGTCCTGTGCTGGGCAGCAAGCAGGATCCAGGCGGTGCAAACAGCATCCACCCCAGGGGTTCAGAGGCCCTGGTTCTGTACCAGCCACTGTGTGAACTTGAGCGAGACACAGCCTTTCTGGGCTCACTTTCTTTTTCTGTCAAAGAATGGCATTGGGCTGAATGACATCTGATTAAGAACTATATACTTGGTCCCTGCCCCACCCCAGTTCCTGGCACAGATCTCCTAAAACCCTCTGCCAGTCAGGGCTCTCCAGAGAAAAGAGCCAATAGGAGATTATATACATATTTAATTATAGGAATTAGCTCTCGTGGTCACGGAGGCTGAGAAGTCCCACATTCTGCCATCTGTCAGCTGGAGGGCCAGGAGAGCCAGTAGTGTAATTTTCAGACCTAGTCTGAAGGCCTGAGGGTTGGTGGACCAGCACTGTGAGGCCTGATCTCAGTCTGAAAGCCAAAAGGACTGAAGCATGCATTGCATTTTAGTCAAATTTTTTAGCAAAAACTTGGAAGACCTAGTGGGATGCCTGGGAGATAAGAAAAACATGTTGGATGAAGAAAGATCTTTTACACCTGCTGGGGGCTTACAGTGTGGCAACGATCAGCAAACATTTATGGAATGCCTGACACGTGTAGGGCCCTGTTAAGTGTAGGGGATGCATCAGTGAACAAGCACTACCTGCCTCTGACCTCGGGCAATGTCCATTTTACTGGAAGTAATAGGAGGCAAACAAGTGTGACATGACTGAAATGATCACAGATGTGACGAGGGCCAGGAGGGAAACAAAGTGGGTGCAGTGACAGGGGTTGACGGGACCCACTGGCATAAGGTGAGCAGGCAGCGCCGAGGCCCCAGGTGAACAACAGGTGAGGGCTGGCTGGGAAGGAACCCAGAGATTGTGCCACAGCCCCTGTGACGCAGGGAGCATGAGTGGACTTACCTATTTGGCTGCTGCTTAGAGTTTCTATAATTATTTCCTTTCTGAAGACTGAATATATTTCAACTTTGAAATAACAACCCATCTCAAGTACTAAAATGGAAATTAAAAAAGGATTTGTGTGTGTGTGTGTGTGTGTGTGTGTGTCTATACTTGAGCCAGAGGAGAGAGGGGACATTCAGTGAGGGCACTGAGTCTCAAGGTCAAAAAAGGAGCCAGGTGAGGACTCACTGGACCATGCCACTTTGGCTTAAGGGCTTCCTTTCTGACTCCGAAAGGCACACAGAGCCCTCTTCATGGGATGCGGCTACTTCTGCCTGGTCCCCTGCTCCTCCCTGTGCTGTCCTCCTGCGTTTGTAGGAATGAGCTCCTCCTCCCAGGGTTTTAGGGGTTGGTAGTGCTGCTGCAGGGGAAGAGAGGGCACATGGATTTGGAGCCATGGAGACCTGTCATGAATTCCAGATCTGCCACTTGCTGGCTATATACTCATGAGCTCCTTACTGACCCTTTCTAAGCACCAAAGGAATGACACAACTCAGCTCTCAGGTGCACCCTGCATATCCCACAGCCACATTGTTGTCCTGCAATGGAAATCGGGCCCTGTTTCTCCTCTCCTCAAGACACTGCAGTGTCTCCCCCCCCTCCCCCCGCGCCCCACCCAAAGCACACAGAGTAAAAGACAAAACTATGCAAGGACCTCTCAGCCCCCTTACTCTCCATGGATGACACTGGCACGCTTCAGTGGGGTGTCACCCTGACCCCTCCAGCCTGAACCTCCTTTCCCCCCATGTCTGCAGGGCTGGCTCCCTCACTTGTTTTAATGTGATTTTTACAGTGAAGTGTTCTCTGTCCACCCATTAAAATTATGCTCCCAGTTTCTATCTCCCTTCCTGTCCCTATTTATTTTTCTGATTGTCTTTATCACTATTTAAAATACTCTATGTTTTACTTACTTATCTCATTGTCTCTCTCACCCATTAGGCTGTAAGCTCTATGGAGGAAGAGATTTTTATCTAGTTTGTTTACAGCTGTATTACCACATACCTAAAATTTTCACAGGCATATAATTGGTTTCAATAAATATTTGTTGAACAAATGAAAAATGTTACTCTCTTCCCTTCTTCCATGATTCTCTGAGGCAGGGTTGGCTGCTCTGTATTACCTCTGTACTACCATCTTGTCCAACATATGTGTTTTTACATTGTATCGTACAGTAGGACTGTGTGCTTCTCTTTAATGACAGGGTGGATATTTGTCTACCTTGGTATCCCACAGCATTGCACACTGGCTGACACAGGAAAGGGTCAAGACATGACTGATCCCTTGAGAAGATGCGATCAGTGGGAGGCTGTTTGGCTAATGGTCTGTCTTCTGTGTTTAAGCCTTGGAGGATTCATTCAACTCAACAAGCATCCACCGAGTCCTTTCTACGGGTCAGATATGGACTGGGGACATGAAAATTAATAAGACAGAGTTTCTGTCCTTGAATCTACCAGTGGAGACAGAGAAAATGGATAATTCTAATGCAATGGAGATTAATGCCATACTTGAGGTTGGCTGGGATGGTATGAAATACACAGAAGGCACATTTAGCTCTTTCTGTGATGGTGATAAAGGTTTCTTACTGGGTCTTGAAGTTCTACCACTTCAAGGAGAAAGTGGAGAAGGAAGGGGAGTGCAGAGACACACATTGCATGAGGAAAAGCCATGACCAAAGGTATGGAAACATGGCTGGCCATTGTGTGTGAGCAACCGCTCTTGGGGTTTTTGGAAATCTAACTGGTGAGGCAAGGATTGAAGAGAGATGGGGTTTTGAGAGGCAGGTCTGGGCAAGGTCATGGTAGCTTTTACATGTTAAGGGGCCTGAAGGAGGAGGAAAATTTCTGAGTGAGGGGCCTGCAAACTGTCTTCTGATCTCCAGAGTATCATTACAAGAGGAGACCTCAGCTTGTGGTTTTTAGACTGTGGAGCTGGCACCAATGGGCTGAAGAACAAGCAGGACCTTTTTAATAACCAGACCCAAGGATTGGCTGCCTGCTTGGAAGTGCACACCATATCCCAGAGGTTTGGAAGAATGGGGGTGGCAGGGGAACTTTGTTTAGCATTTCCGAAAGTGCATTAAGCAGATCGCCAGTATGGGAATCACCTGGGGAACTTACTGATCATGAAGATTCTTGAGCCCATCCTTAGCTCTATTGAATCATGTTATTTGGAGGCTAGGCTCAGACGCCTGCATTTTAAACAAGTTTCCTATGATTTTTGAGAACCACAGCTATAGTGGATACAGCCTTCACTTGAGAGTTGGATTAGATGACCTGTAAAGTTACCTCCAAACTTTTGGCTCTTACTGTCCATGGAAGAGTATTTGAGGAACTATAGCTGGACACCTTTGGGGAAGAAGAAAGCTGGAATGAGTGGGAGATGTTGATGGGGTCTACAGGTGCTCTTCTTGACCACCTTTGTTCATGAGGTCCTTCTTCTCTCTACCACAAGCTTTTCACTCTTTCTCTCCTGCCTTAGTCCATTTGGGCTGTTATAACAGAAAACCATAGACTGGGTAGTTTATAAACAAATTAAATTTATTCCTCACAGTTCTGCAGGTGGGGCATCCAGGATCAGGGTGCCAACATGATTGAGTGGGGCATTTGGTTTCTGGTGAGTGCCTGCCTCCTGGTCCATAGATGGCTGTTTTTTCACTGTTTTCAGATGGTGGAAGGAGCAAGGGACTCTTTTATAAGGGCACTAATCCCTTTCTAATCACCTAATTATCTCCCAAAGGCCCCATATCAAATTTCATCACAACATTTGTGATTAGGTTTCAGCACATGAATTTTCAAAGGGCGCATCTTAGGCACTGCCTGGATATTTTAGGTGGTCAGTCTTAAAAAAAAACAAAACACCTTCCTTAGTTCCCCTAAATTATTCCAATGCATCTGTGCAATGCAGTCTGTAGAAAAGCACAAAGAATGGAATTAGGCCAATTGGCAGTGTAACTCAGAGCTTAGAACAAGTGGAAAAGAAGTTCTTCAACCATGATAGCCATTCAGTAAAAACTGACTGGTGGAACTAATTCAGTGTTACAGCATGAGTGGGCGCAGGACCCTAAAAATAGCCACTCACGGGGAAGTCCTTCCACTTCCAACTTCTTCTGGACACTGAGGGTCAGCAGATTAAATCCTTTGCCCTTCACATGTCATGCATCAGGAGCTGCCTGAAGTTTTGGCCTTTAGTGCTTTGTGTATCCCTGAAATATTGTTGCCTTCTCAGGTGTGGATTTGAGTGATGAGTTTCTCTTATGAAGTCAGGGCATACACCTTATTACAAGAACGTTGGGGCTGGTATTCAATTTGTCAACCCAAATGATACAGCCCCTGAACTTGTTTAGAAAACATTTTACAAAAATTAAATTACACTCTTGCCATCTTCTTCCCAGTCTCTAGGGGAAATAAAACCAACCTTGTTTAGCAGTCTTTGTGTGTTCATTTTTGGTTGCACAGCTAGATGCTGAAATGGGCTCCAGCTGGGAAGCTGCACTCAGTCAGTGAGAATTTATTGTTTGTTTCCTGTTATTTTTTTTGCTGGCTCCATTGTTGTATGGCAAACATTCTTCTCCCAGCATTGCTCCAAGACCGGAGAATGCACCATTTAAGCTTCAGAGTCACACCTGTTTTCTATTAGTTGTTGTCCATTATTTTAATTCTCTGCCTATTGTGTGTGTTCTGAAAATGTAAGTAAATCAATGTCTTCATTCAAAAATGAGACCCTGAGTAGCATTTCACAAGTAAAATTTGTATTATCCACATCAAATGTAATGAAGACTTCCAATGAATGACTCTTGATTATCAGGTGCACACATCCTAGGAATCCAAGAAGTGGAATAATTAGGTGCAACAAGAAGGTTTCTAAACCACAGATTTCACAGAGCAACCATGCTAAGTGATTGGGTAAAAGAGTGAGGATGCTTCAAAAGTGCTCTCTGGAGAGTGAATGTGAATGATGCATTTAATGGAAAATAATCAGAAAACATGCTTTTGATACAAAGAGAGCAGAGGAAGGGAGAGAGTGCTTCACCGGGGGTCAAGAGACCCTGGTTCCTGTCCCATCTTTGTGAGTATCTTGTGTGCTTCAGTGGGCCACTGCCCCTTCTGGAACCCTCCCCCACCACATTTCTTTTTGAGATAAAAGAAAACATCTGCAAAAATGTCAAAGTATTGAAAAGAGTAATTGCATTTATTGGCCCATTTCAGATAAAAGAAAACATCTGCAAAAAATGTCAAATCATTGAAGAGAGGCTTAGCATTCACGCAGTCCTATGTACATCTATATTGGTGCAATGCTTATTTTGTTTAATCATATATTTGAACTAAATGGTATCTATTGACAAACAGCAATTTTTTTTCTTCTAAAATGAGTTAGAAACTATTGAAGTAAACAGTAAGCAGTCATCCGCTTACTCTCAACTGGGCTCCCCATCAGAACCTCAGAACAGAGAAACTGATTTGAGTGACGATTTTTCTTAATTCTTCCAAGAGTAGACTCAACTAGTACCTTTCTAGATGAACAGAAGAGAGTCTAATTTATTGCACACAGTGGGTGCCTTAGGGCCTCAGGGATTAATTCTCTCTTGGAACCCAGCTTGAGAATTCTACTAGTTCTTCAGCAAATGTGAGGATTTACCTTTGAAGTTTTTAACCTGTTTGAGTGTATAGACCAGTGCTTCTCAACCTTTATCTCAGGTCACACAGAGGCAGTGATGACATTACATAGGAAGTGATGGCATTCCATTACTGTAGGCCATTGGTCTAGAAGCAATGTGGATTCCAGACCCTGCCTGGCTGCCCAGAGGACCTAAGGGACCAATATATTGGTACACCAACAACCCTTATGCAATGATGCCAGGTGCTCAGGCACATGGATAGGAAGCGCTGTTATAGACTGAAAGTGGGTGCAGCACACTCCAAAAGAGAAAGTCTGGATTTTTCTGGAAAACATGAATGGAATGGTCAGGAAAGTTTCATTTTAGCTATTTGATATGCTGTGATCTGCTTGGGGTACTTTGGTTTGCTCCTACCCCCAGGTAAAGTGTCCCCCAAAGACCCAGGTGAATATTGTTTACTTGGACCTGGTGCTGCTATAACCAACAGAATGGCATAGAAGGTGCATCTGTTCCTTAGGGACTCTCAAGATTAGAGTTGTTTTCCCAAGAGGGTCTGGTCCTGGGTGCAAAATATACTGTCAATACTTTCTCCATGTACATGCGTTGGGAGCAATATCACAGATCCAAGTCTTTCTCCTACTTTTTGGGAGATTGTTATTTTATTAAACCCAAAGTCTAGAATGCTCAAGTGCTTGGTAGGGCAGACTCTTGACTGTCAATCTCACTGCTCCTGGGAAGGATTTCTTATTCCACCCATGTTCTCTCATCTCAGCCCTGTCATGGCAAGCTCAGTCTCTTGACTCATTAAAGCTTTTCTATTTTAAGCCCCAAATGATATATTAATCGAAGGCAGAATGAGGACTAGAATCTAGCTTTTATGACTTCTGGGACAGGGCTTTTTCTACTCCTCTACACCACCTCTTCAGAAGAAAGCCCCCATGATGATACATTCTTACCAGGAAATAGGATTGTGAACATGAACAACATTAAGGATATGTGTGTGCCTGGGTGTGTGCATGAGTGTGTAATCATAGCGGTCAATTCCACTGAATGCTGCATGTTGAAAAGGCAAAAGGTAATCTTTAACATGCATGGAAATCCTTACTATTCTCCCAAGTTCTGGTTTACATAGTGGTAGATTGAATCATGGTTCACAGTCATTCACCCCTCCTTATATTAGAAATACACACCCATGTCCTTTGCCATTTGCCTTTGCAGAAGCTCCCACTAGAGGGAGGGTGGAGTATCTTTCTTTGTACTATTGGGTTTGGTCATATGACCTGCTTTGGCTAATGGGATGTAGGAAAAATTTACAATGGGTTAGTTTCAGGCCAAGGCCTCAAAAGGCCTTGAATGTTTCTGCTCATGTGCTATGCTCTGGTGACAAGCACTGGAAGGATTTTCTACAGGTAGCCAGCTGCTGCCCTTTCAACCTGGATCCCCAAAAGAACATAAATCAAATAGATATCAACCCTTCCTATAGTCTAGGGCAGAGCCACTTGGTTGAGCCCAGTCAAGATCAGTGAATTCATACTCAACCCACGGAACCCTAAGTGTGAGAATAACTGTTTATTATTGTGGCTACTGAGTTTTGGGGTAGTTTGTTATGCAGCTTTATTGCAGCAATAGTTGACTAATACAAACATGGTGCCAAATTTAGTGCTTGCCAAATGCTTTATTTTGGGGTTTCAAGAAGAACAATTTTGAACTTTTCAATGTAGACTAACATTTTGTTTGTATATCTTAAGAAAAAAATCTGTGCCTCTCTCATAGACACAGCAGAACACTGTATCTTTGATATTCTTTAACATGTTTGTGTGTGTGTATGTGTGTGGGGGTGTGGGTGTGTAGGTGTGTGTATGTGTGTGTGTGTGTGTGTGTGTGTGTGTGTGTGTGTGTGTGTGTTTTGTATAAGAGGAGGGGGAATGTTAAGGAACTGCAAACAGCCTTCTCTGGTGGGCCTTTATATAGCAAGAGAATTTGGGGGACAAAGAAAAAAAACTTAATATGTGGGGAGGATCACACATCCTCCATTGTACTTTCTTTGAGCAAGCATGAAGATATAATATTCCAGCATCATTCTTGCCATCTGAACCCCACACCTTCTATCCTGGGTTTGACTTGGTCTTACTCATCTGAACAGTGAGAGCCTATTATGGTTTGATGGGATGATGGCTAGAAAGGTCACATTCCATATCTGAAAGTGGAAGTTCTAGAAACATATGGCTTTTATTTGCTGCCTGATGTTATAAATTACCTCATTCCCCACCCTAAATTTAAGTAAGACATTTAAGCAGATAATCCTTTAAGTAAAAACAGTATAACTATTAATTAACAATAAGTAAAAGTTCTAAATAGGCATACAAGGCATTAAAAAAGTGGATATTTATCTAAATATTATTTAGGAAGAATGAGAATAATGTAACCAGGCATTAGGGCAACTGAGGGCTGCATTCTGGCAATCCACGGGCTAGTCCATGGGATAGAACGGGACTGGTTCTAATGTGCTCCTAGTCCTAATGTTCCACTAACCTGGGACACTAACTAGGGGATACTGATGTCTCTCCTGCCGGGCCTCATTTTCTTTTCCTGTGAAATGAAGGAAGAGAGGCAGATGATCTCCCAGGTCCTTTCTGGCTCTAAATGCCTATGATATATAGTGGTTTGAATTCAATTGATTATTTTTTAGACTCTTCTGTGTATGCCAGCTAAGCCCCAGCTCTCCCTGCTCAGCCTTTCTGACAGTGATAAGTTGCAAAGTCATATAGAAGGGAGTTTTCCATCTTCAATTCCGGAGACATATCCAGCTCTATTACTTGGGTAACTCAATTCAATTCACATTTAATTCAATGTTGACTGAATAGTTACTTCAGCCAAATTACAAAGGAGTCTCCTGGTTTCCCTTGTGGATCCTGGGAAGCCTGATGATTTTCTACTTGCTCCTTCAATCCAAAACATTTATTGATTGTCTACAATAGCCTAGATATTAAGCATTATAGATAAATCAAATGGGACCTCCACCTTTTGAGGGTGTGCCAAGTAGTGCTTTAAGTAAAACCAGGCTCAGGAGTCAGATTTATCTGGGTTGGATTCATAGCACTCCTATTTTATAAGTGGGTGACCCAGGTGAATTAATTTCATTTATTTAAACGTTGTTCCTTGCTCTGTAAAATTTGGGATAATACTGGCATCTATTTTATAGTGTGTGTTTAAAGACTCAATATATAAAGGATAACACATAGTAAGTGCTCAATGTAGAGACAGTTTAGTTGCTCATGTGCTATAGGAAGTCAATAATTAATTTAAAGTTAATATATAAATTAGCTTTTACTTAATTTATGGAAAATGATATTTGCCTAATTTTTTGGCAAGTGACTAGGCTTGGATATGACTTGAGGTCCTTCACATAGGAAAAGGTTTGACATTGAATTATAGATTGAAGAGATGGTAAGACAAAGGTTGGCAGTCTGCATAAGATTGGGGGATGGTAAGATGCCTGTGAGAATGGAGAGTGAGAGAATTCCCAGCATCTCTTAGAGATAAGACAGGAAATATAGAATATAGCCAGAGCTCTGAATGCCACGACAAAGAATTCTTCAGTCAATAGAGAGTCATTAAAGGTTTTTTCTTATTTATTTATTTATTTTTTAAAGAGAATGATATCATACCTCTATTTTAGAATTTGAATCTTGGCAGGAGAGCAGGTCTGAAGAAGGGAACAGCCAGGAATCTCATGCAGTATTTCAGATGAGATAAGCAGTGGGGATGAAGAACAAGGGGGTAATTTGTTTGAGGTGAGTTTGAGGGGTAGAGATAATAACCTGTGGAGTCTACTAGATGTAGGAAATAGAACAAGACATGAAAATGATTCAGAGATATTTAACCTGAGCAACATAATGAATTGTGATGCCATCAAATGAGATAGGGGATTCAGGATGCCTGGTGGGTTGTATGATGGTGGGAAAAAGATAAAGGTTTTATTTGAATCTAAAAATACTTGTGAAACTCCCTTCCTTCCTTCCTCTCTCTTTCTCTCCCTCCCTCCCTCCCTCCCTTCCTTCCTTCTTTCCTTCCTTCTTTCCTCTCTTTTTTCCTTCCAGACTTTCTTCTTTCCTGTGGCTTAATAAATATTTAACACATCCTGCAAATATGTCAACAGTTAGCTATACATTGTAGAATAAAAGAGACTTGGAAACTGTGATTGGGGAGCGTGTTTAGTGGAGGAGAGACGATATGGTATCATGAGGAAACAAACGTGGAACAGGGAAACTGAATAATGGTAATGGGGAAGAACCAACTTAGTGAACTGAGAAGGTTGAGTTTAAGCTAGGGCCTCAAGGACAGAGGGAGCCAGCCCCTTAGAGAGGAGGAAGTAGAGCCTTCCAGGCAGACAGACTAGCAGATGCAAAGACTCTGAGTGTCCCAAGTAGTGGAAGGAGACCGGTGAGGCTGGTGACTTGTTGGTGAGGAGCATGGGACGAGGCTAGGAGAGATGACTTGGGGATATAACATGCTGGAGTTTGTAGGATGCACAAGAATGGGATGAAAATAGAAGTATTTAAGCATGAAATCACCAGATTTAAATTCTAAAAGAAAATGTTGTGCATCATATGGAGAAGTGCAACCAGGGACACTGGTCCTAAGGCTATTCCTTTCTAGACATAATAGTGGCTTATAAGGGAGGTGGCAGAGCGTGGAGCCAGGGAGAAGGTCTGAGGCATACTTGGGGTGGTACTCACAGCACTTCATCATGAAGTGGATAGGAGCAGGAGTGAGGAAGCTGGAGGAATCCAGGAGGATTCCAAGGTTTCTGGCTTGAGCAACAAGTAACCGGCACCATTCATTTACTGCGATGAAGGTAGAGAGGTGAGAAAGTGCAGAATATAGGTTTAGACATGATATGTTTGCATTGTTTATCTTGCTGAGACAATGCTGAGTAGGCCATTGGGCATAACAATTTGAAACTGAAAGAAGAGGTCTGTGCCAAATATAAAATTTGGGGTGTCATTCGCAATCATTCATTTAACAAGAGCACTTGCTATTCCCTAGTAGGTGCTGGGAAGGGATCAGTCTCTAAGACAGACAGGCACCTACCCTCATGCAGGTCTCTCTTATAAGTTTACATCATAGCAGTGGAGCAATAGAGCTGGCCAATAACTAAGCAAATAAATAAAACTATTACTGAATTAGATAAATGATGGGCTAGAATACAATGGGAGGCTGTGCAGCCCCTTTGAGCAGGGAAGGCCTTTCTGAGGAGGTGATATTTGAAGAAGGATGTGAAGATTTGGGAGAGGAACACGTCAGGAGGTGGGAACTCAAATTTGAAAAGTGAGGAAGGCACTCAAAGAAGTCCCCTGCTGCTGGATCAGGAAAGCTGAAAGAGTATGAACAGCTCCAAGCTGATCATCGGAGGTCAGATTAGAGGAGAGGAGGGCCAGAGCGCAAGCTGATGCCCACAGGCAACTGGAACTCCAAGCCTGGAAATGGGGAATCGGGGTTGTGCTAGAGGTAAGGACCTGGGCATCAAGTGTAAATACGGCTGTGATGTCAAAGGCAGATAGACACACGCCAGTGGAGAGCGAGGAGCAGAAAGAGAAGACAGCCAAGCACAGAACTTTTTATTTCTTCTTTTATGTTTTTCCACACTCAATATTATTTTGCATTAGTTTCAGGTGTACAGCATAGTGGTTAGACAATCATAGACTTCACGAAGTGGTCCCTGATATTTCCAGTACCCACCTGGCACCATGCATAGTCATTACAATATTATTGACTATATTTCCAGCGCCGAGCACAGAACTTTTGGGAGAGGATGAAGACGCCCCGAAGGAGACCTGAACAAGCGGCCTGAGGGGTGGGCAGGAGGAATCAGAGGCAGGCCGTGCGGAGGGACATTGTTACCAAGGTCAGGATGGTCTGCGTCTCCGGAAAAGCTCAGGGGTCCAGTACAGGGGAGGGGAATACAGAATAGTTGGAAGCACCTGGAATGACTGGCTGGAAAGTGGGTCGCAGGGGGCTGGTGTGAGCACACAGGAGATAAGAAAGTGGATTCAGCAAGCAGAAACTCTTGTTCTAAAATGTTCGCGGTGAGAGAAAAGATGGGCCGGGTAATAGTTTGAGAAGAAGAGATTGTGGGGTGTTTCCTTATTTTCAAGAATTTTTCCTTTCCTTCCAATGGGCTCAGTGCCAAATCTGGGCCTCAGTGCTGAGGCAGCAAGTTCTCTTGGCTTTTTGGAGCTTCAGACTGCTGAGGCTCAGCCAGCCACTGCTCGTTTAGCCCAAACCCTTGCTTTTGGCTCATGCGAAGAACAAACAAATCAGTTGGGTAAGCAAGCCTGGTGCTTTGATCCAGCATATTCTCGAAGCTTTTAACCACATTGCTCTAAGCTGGCTGGGAGGTCCCATCATAACCCGTCTAATTTTCAATTCACACGCCAGCTATTTCCTCTTAAAGTCTTATGCATAGTAGTGCACAATGTACAGGTGTGATGTGTTGGATGGGTGTGAAGTTTAAAGAACTTTTCAGCTCCCATGAATGAGCCAGCATTGTCTCATCGGGTGACATGGGATGGGCACTGACTATTGGGTCTATGGTGTGTCACATGTGTGGGCAGTGTCCCCACTAAAGAGCTTCCATGTAGGATGGATAAACCACTGACTGTCCTTTTACAGCGTGAGAAATTTCCTTTGCCAATGCCTCATCCTTCTAATTGCATTTAAAAACAGATAATAGTTTAAAAAGTCCAATAATATCAAGCAGCAGATACTGGGAAAGTGGAAATACAGTGTAGCCAGTGTGTGGACGCCTCCTCTGAGATTCAAGATGTCAAACTGTGTTACTTTGGTTATTGCTTTACAGTATTTCAAATCGCATTACATTATATCATGCCACTCTGGAATATGAAGTGAGCCCCAAACTGTCGGATAATGGGTAAACACAAGGGTTGCCTGACAGTATGAATTATCCTTGAGTGGTTTGGCATAAAGTGATCACACCACTCTTTAGGGAGAGGGGGTGAAAAAACAGAGCTAGACACTCCGGACTGAGCAGCAGTATAATCAGATTCACTGACCCACTCCCGCAGCCGCCAGCAGACAGGCTGGCCCAGAGCCCCTGCTGCGCTCCGCAAACCACCATGGGCACATCTGAATCTGAAGGTAGAGAAGTTGTACCAATCAAGGTCTTTTCCGATTAATAGAGCTGTTGCTCACCCTGCAAGGGAAATTAGTGACAGGTGGGAATGACCATTTAATCCATCCTGCAAGGCTGCACTTTCTCAACAGGCTGGTGGGAGCAGCCTGATTCACTGGCCTTGTCACACCGTCACGGAAAAGTGGCACCACTTTCTGGGGACAGTATGATTCACAGCTTGGAGGATGCAGCTTTATTTTACAAACAAGCATTTCATAAACTCGTGTGTGTGTGTGTATGTGTGTGTGTGCATGTGTGCGTGTGTGTGCGTGTATGTGTGCGCAAGCACACGTGTGCATGTTGCTTTATTTTATAGGCAAAGACATTCTATTTTTAAAAGTGCTTTTTATAATCTGGATTTGCATCTCTATTAAAACTGCAAATACCGAGCATTTAGAATGTGAGCTGCAATGACAACTATTGATGGTGGGGACATGGGAGAAAGTGTCCAGTGGAGAAGTCAGGCAACAGTGGGAGTGGGAGTGAGGGTGCCCAAGTCCCAGAGGCCGGCTCCTCACTCATAGATAGACTGGAGGAGGGGTGGGGGTAGGGGCTGGTCATGGGGCCAGGTAAAATCAGGAGGGGCATTTTGAAGGCAGATTGAAGTAACTGTGGAGAAACAGCATTTTTATTAAGATTAGGGAGGTTGGAGCTAGGGCAACATTATCAAGCATCACAGTAAGGTTGAAACTGGGGATGGTCAGCATGCTTACCCTGAGAGTGACCAGAATCAGGTATGAGGTAAAGGTCAGGGAGAGAGGTTCAGAATAAATGTGGGGCTCATGGACAAGTGAGAACTAAGATATAGACCTTGTTTGCGGCCACATGAATATTTGACAGCTTCCTGACTTGCATTCTATGATCTAGCACAGGGGTCCTCAAACTTTTTAAACAGGGGGCCAATTCACTGTCCCTCAGACTTTTGGAAGGCCAAACTATAGATTAAAAAAAAACTATGCACACTGCACATATCTTATTTTGAAGTAAAAAAACAAAACTTAAAAAAAAAAGGCTTTTCTAACTTCAAAAAAAAAAAGGCCCTACTAACTGCAAAATAAAAAAAAAAAAATAGACCTCCTAACTTCAAAAAAAAAAAAAGTAAACCCTAACTTTTTCTTACCTTGGTCCTCAGGCAGCAGCAGGCTCTGCACAGGCAAGCTTGTGACTTGTCCGATCACACCAAAAGAAGGAGTTGAGAGATAGAGAGAAGGAGGGTAGTCGGAGAGTGCTGCGCACATTCCACACATGCTCACTGTGGGCCCGGGACTAGTCGGCTGCTAAGCAATAGGCAGCGGCGGCAAAAACACCCAGCGGGCCGGATAAATGTTTTCAGCGGGCTGCATGTGGCCCGTGGGCCGAAGTTTGAGGACCCCTGATCTAGCAGGTGGTACCCTCTAGGCACTGCCTTAGCCGCCTCCCCTTCCCCCATCCCATGCTGCCTATGGTTTCCTTAAGGCATGTTCTTTAGCTCATTCCTCACCTATCCAAATTGAAGCTTTTCTTCAAAGCATGACTTAGGAAGACTTTCTTGACTTCTCAGCTGGCCCCGATTTCTCCGTCTTGTAAACTCCTCTCATGAATAACTCTTGATTCATACAGCATTTCTTGAAAGTTTGAGTCAACTCCCCAGTGTCCTGGGAGACCCTTCTGAGGTTCTGAAGCCATTTGTCTCAGCTTCTTTTTGAAAACCAAGCTCCTGAAATCAGGAACATCCAATGGCACAGACAGGCCCCAATCAAACAAGCATCCAGCTTTGTGGGCACATGAGAGCATGGCGAGAGAATCACGGGGCGTCACCCAGAGGCGTGCAGAACTGTGTGTTCAGATTCCATCTTGGGCAGAGGGTAACAGAGGACATGCATGGAAATTCAAAGAAAGCCACCTCCCAAAGTGGGAATCTTTCTTGTTCTGTATGCAGACAGCGAGGCTTTTTCTTCTCTCTCCCCACCACTCTTCCCCCTGTTCCCGCATGTTCCCAAGTCCCCAGGGCTTGCTCAGTCCATTGAAGGAGAAAAAAATCTCAGGGGATCAGCCCATGATCATGTTCTCAGGTTGGTGGCACTTAGCAGCAATTCTCTGGATACCCCAGGGGCCTGCCTCTAGGGATTTCTTGCTCTTTCAGGGAGACTTCTTTAGGTTGTCCTAGAAGTAACACCCGCCTTGCCCGTAGGGCTCAGTGGTTGAGTATAGACCTATAAACCAGGAGGTCATGGTTCGATTCTGTGGTCAGGGCACATGCCAGGGTTGTGGGCTCAATCCCCTGTGTGGGTGTACAGGAGGCGGCCGATCAATGATTTTATCTCATTATTGATATTTCTCTCTCTCCTCCCTTCCTCTCTCTGAAATCAATTAAAAAACATAATAAAAAACTTTTTTTTCTTTGATTTAAAAGAAGTAACTCCCTTGGTGGTTGTGCAGCCAACTTACAGAAAACCTGACATTGGGGGGTGGGGTGGGCGCGGGTGTTCACCTGCTCCCTGCCCTGCCTCATGGCATGGATGCTGCTGACAGCGCTGAATAAGCCCTGCCAAAACCCCTAGTGATTTGTGATTTTAAAAGTGTTTGAATCAGAGTTCTTCAGAGAACCAGAACCAGAGGCTGGAAAACTCAGGCAGGGTTTCTGTGTTGCAGTCTTGAGGCAGAAGCCCTTCTCCTTTGGGGAACTTCACTTTGCTTTTAAGGCCTTCAACTGACTGGATGAGGCCCACCCGTATTAAAGTAACCTGTTTTACTCGAAGTCTACTGACATAAATGCTAGTAACACCTAACAAATACCTTCACTGCAACATTTAGTCTGCTGATCTACCAAACATTGGGCATCAAAAACCTACCTGAGTTGACATGGAATAGTAACCATCAGAGAAGGGAAAGGCCATATTGAGTGACAGCTTTAAAAGATGGAGCAAGGGCCCTAGCTGGTTTGGCTCAGTGGATAGAACGTCGGCCTGTGGACTGAAAGATCCTGGGTTTGATTCCGGTTAAGGACACATGCCTGGGTTGTGGTTTCAATCCCCAGTTGGGGCCATGTGGGAGGCAGCCAATCAATGATTATCTCTCATCATTGATGTCTCTATCTCTCACTCCCTCTCCATTCCTCTCTGAAATAAATAAAATATATATTTTTTAAAAACGGAGCAAGGGACAGGATGTTACTTTCCTTTTATGACTCAGGTTTGATGTTACTTCCTCTGGAATGGCATTCCTGTCCTTTCTGCTCCCGACACCCTAAGGAAAGGGAGGTGCCTCTTCTCTGTGCCCTGTTAGTGCCTTCAGTCACCCCCTTTACCTGCTTGCTCTGTTCTAATGACCTATTTACATGTCTAGCACCCCTATTAACAGTGGGGCATTTAACATGCAGGTTTTTGAAGAGCTTTGAAGAAAAATAACTGGTTTCGTGTTGAGCATATAAGTAAGTCTTTCTCACTATTTAGAAATAACACACTCAATATTTATTTTACTTGTGTTCCCCACCGCCCTCCCATGGCCACTTATAAGGGAACTGATTAGGACAGTTTTAGAAGATGGTAGGCATTTCCCAAATCTCCTCTTAAGTGGGGCTTGGCTTGGCTGTCATGTGAGCTAAACAAGCCAGGCTGGAGGCTCAGATCCTACAGATGCAACAAACAGAAGAATGGGACCTTCTGATATTTGACATAAATAAAATGATAGAACCTTGGGAAAGTTCTAGATAAATGGGTTCAAGTCAAAATGAACCCATTTATCTAGAACTGGGGTTAAAACTCCCATGAGCAGTCAGCAAATACAAAGGGTAGACTTGAAGCTGAGTTATATAAGACAAGGTTAAAGGGGGTGGGAAGAATAGAAATGGGTAAAAAATACAAAGCTAGAAGTTTTGAAGACAATGGAAGGATGCAAAGTGTTTATCTGGTCAGATATAACTAATGAAATGCAAACGTGGGCTGATTTAAAGCCACCACATCAAGTATGCAGGTGTGGGATATTTTCTCTTTTAAGTATTTCCCCTGAGGTAAGTGATTCATGGGAGACATCAGCAATGGAATTTAATGCAATACTAGTTTTGACTCATTGAAATTGTTTTGATCTGGGTTTCTGGGCCTTTATACTTGTTAGAGACTTACTTTAAAACCTTGACATAAATTAGGAACACTAGTATCTAGGTATACAATCTATAATGATAAAAGGGTAATAAGCTAATTAGAATGAACATCCTTCCAGGTGTCATTCTGGACAAAGCCGGAGCCAGAAAAAAGCATCCTGGGTTCCAGGTGCCTGCCGGAGGCTGGAGTGAAGCCTGGGTCCCGGGTGCCAGAGGGGAAGCCGGTGCCGGCAGCTGGGGGAAGGAAGGCCTACTTTTGCATGAATTTTTGTGCATCGGGCCTCTAGTATTTAATAAAAAACAATGTATAAAATAAATAACGAACTCTTAGAGGAGTAGGATAGGAAATTAATTGCTACTCTCTATCTTTGATTGGGTCATGGCCTTATGTGTGTATTTACACCTCAAAAATAGATAGTGATCTTGTATCTTTTGTGTTGAAGTTAGGTTTTCTAGAATGCTTGTGAGGGTGTTGAAATAGAGGTGGAGGAGGGAGGTGAGGAGCATGGACATCTAAGAAGAGAGGAGGAAAGGACAGTGCAGGGAGGGGAGAGGTTGGACATGTAGATCTACACAATTATGGAGCTGAATTTAACCTGAATGCCTTTGGAAAACTATACCTACCAGGATTACTTGCTAGCTTTCCTGGCTCAAGTTCTATCGCACTGACTTTGTAAGACTTTGAAGCCAAACAAAGAGATAGGGGCTGTTGTTCTTAACAGGAGTCTTTGATAGCAGTTGGGGCTGCGAGTGATCTTATCTTCTTTATTGACTTATCAGAAAGCTGTGTGCTTCTCTTCCTTTGCTGCCATGTATAACCTGAGCCTGCAATGCAGGAGTTATAGAATTATGAGTTCTTAGCCATCTCTCTGATATCTCATTGCTAGATAATGTCATGTCTGAAGATATGGCTTAAATGCATAAACCTGAGTTGCTTGAGTAGGTTAGAATGTGGAAGTACATCCAGATCCTAATTGGATGTAACTAATCAATTAGCTAATTCAATGACTATTTATTGAATGCCTACACTATACCAGCATGATAGCTGCAGGTTCTGGGAAGAATTCCAGGTCAGCAGTCAGAAAAGTAAGGAAAGATGATGGTTAGTGGGTGGTAGCCAGGGAAGCCAATTCTATCTCTGTACCCAATACCACTTGCTAGGGCTGTCCAAGTCAGTTAGACAGGCAAGAGCATGTCTAGGAGTTGGAGATGGACAGAGACTGAGGCAGTGAGTCAGCATCAGAGAAATCTGTAAGAAGGTGGTAGGCCCTTGGGAATTGTGTCCCCCTCAAATTCATATGTTGAAGTCCTCACCCCCAGTACCTCAGATGTGACCTTATTTAGGAATAGGGTTGTTGCAAATATAGTGAAGATGAAGTCATACTAGAATAGGGTACCCCCACCCCCAATCCAATATGACTGGGGTTCTACAAAAAGGGAAAATTTGGCCACAGACATACACATAGGGACACTACCATGTGATGGTGAAGACAGAGATATACAGCAGGAAGAATGCCTGAGATCGCCAGCACACCACAGGAGCTAGATAAAACCCATGGAGAAGATTCTCCCTCCTGGCCCTCAGAAGGAAACAGCCCTGCTGACACCTTGGTCTTGGATTTCCAGCCTCCAGAACTGTGGGACAATAAATCTCTGTGGTTTAAACCACCCAGCTTATGGTACTTTGTTATAGCAGCCTTAGCAAACCAAACAGGTACCAGCCCAACCCATTCCTGCACCTGAAACAGGCCAGTCTAGAGAGATAGTATAAGGCTGGCTCTAATTTCTAGTCCCAACTCAGCCTAACGTCATGGGGAGCTTGGTGAGGTAGGCAGAATAATGGGTCCCACTGGTATCAGGCCCTAATCCCTGGAACCTGTAAATGTTACCTTATTTGGAAAATAAGATGTGATTAAGTCAAGGAATTTGAGATTATCCTGGATTATGTGGGTGGGTTCTAAATGTCTATGCAACTGTCCTTACAAGAGAGAGGTTGGAGGCAGAGTTGGAATGATGCAGCCACAAGCCAAGGAATGCTGGCAGCCACTAGAAGCTGAAGAGGGAAGGAACAGAATCTCTCCTAGGGCCTTCCCAGGTAGCAAAGCACCTTAATTTTGGCTCAGCAGTACTTATTTTGGATTTCTAGACCCCAGAATTGTGAAAGAATAAATTTCTTTTGTTTGTGATAAATTTGTGACAGCAGCCTCATGAAATGGATCCAGTTTTCAAGCTTGGCTCTGCTTCCCTTGCCTGGGTATAGCCTTGTGCATATGTAACACATTATTCTTCAGAGTCAGAGGAGAAGCTAACCTGGAACTGGAATTCTGTCCTTGGAAGCACAGAAATCTGATCTGAGGGTGTATCATTTCTATAGAGACCTCTCTTTGGTTTTAGATGTACTTCTTTACTAATAAGCAGAATGATAGCAGAAGTTAAGGGGTCACTTCCCATCTAAGGGCCCCAGACACATAGTGGGTCTGATTCTTGCCACTGTTCCTTGTGTTATTCATGAGACCTGGGCAATATTAGGGGAAATGTATTGGTGCCAGCTATTGGACACTCATTGGCTTAATAAAAAATAAAACTTTGGTTTAATTTACATGTGCTTTCAGAGAATGACACTAAAGGGAATGTTTTGAATCAACAGGACTGAATCTTTTTTTTTTTTTTTTTTTTTACATTAACAAAGAAAATGTTCCCATTTCTGGGTCTCTTGACAATTTCTGTGTGTAAGTGATATGAAAGATTAGAGAAAAATAAAGTAGTTAGCCTAGGGCTCAGGATGAAATGCAGTTGTGCAAGTGTCTACTTAGTGCTTCATTAACTAAATCCAGTCCACAATGCACCCCACTTCATGACTGGCTTTGTTGTTAAGCAAGGAGTATTGTACTAAGGCTGCGGTACAGTAACGAACACCCCTTTTGCAATTGCCCTGCTTTGGAATTGCCCTGCCTGACACTTTGGTGAGATCACTACAGAATCAGAAAAAGAAGCTCCATGAGGGAGGGAAAGACCCCAAGCTTGACATAAACGTTTATCTATCGGGTTAACCACAGGAGTCTGGAGGGATCTATTGCTACATTGTCTGTCCTGCTCAATGCTCGCCTCCTCCAGACACTGGAACTAGGTCTAATTCACCTTTGTTTCCCCCTGGGCACGTGGCCTGGCACTCAGAAAGTTCACAACAAACATTTGGCTTCTAATGTAGGTTCAATCTAGTGCAACAAGCACAGAGCAGCCCATAGATTCTGGGGTTGTCACAGTAGAGAGGGTTTTAGGGTGGTAATAAAATCTACCTCTGGTCACTGGTGGTTTTGCATAAATTAGATTTGTAAATGAGTGAGCGTTTGCTTTGTGAGTTAGCCCTTTGTTTATTTAGGACTTAATGAAAGAAGCCCTGGCTTTTGCAGTCTTGTCAAACTTCAGCAGTATCCAATTTTCTGGGTCCAGTACCTGTCTGGATTACTTGAGAGCCTGAAGCCTGCCTAGAGACAGAGGCAGGGTGGGGGGCAGGACACTTCTTATCAGAACTCTATTCTCTTCATTTCTCTGAGCCCAAGATTTTTATCACTGAGCCCATTCTTCCCCACGGATTGAGTGTGACTCAGGAGGACACTGCCCATCCTGTCTGGCTCCACTGGGTGAGCTCAGCTCTCTCACCTTGCGGGTGCTGGCCTTTGTGGCCAGTTTATCCAGAACATCTCCAGCTTGTCTTTCTGACTTCTCACTCTTGATTTTCCTGAATCCTTGACCTATTTCTTCTCCCTTCGCCCATCTATTTTTGACTCGTCCTTTTCCTTAAGATATCTTGCTTGGTGTTTCAACATGGACTAAGCTACACTCCAGGCTCTGACCTTGACACCTCTAGCATGACACAACTTGCCATACTTGTTCTCTGGCCCAGTCAGCTGCCCGCAGTGCCCACCTGAGTTCAGGAGGCTCCTCTTCCACTCACCTTATTCCCTCAAGGTAGGGGATTGGACCATTCTATTCATAAACCCCTTGGGAAAAGAGAGGCATAGACCATTAGTAAGTTAAACATTTGACTTATTTTTCCTTCTCCTTTGTTCTGTTGACTTTCTCCTCATTTTCCCATAGTCTACTCTTTCCATCTCCTTACCTCTGGGCTCACCGATGCCCCCACACAGACTTAGCCCGCCTCTCACCTGCCTGTGTTCTTGGGCCTAACCTGACTGAGACCATATGTACTTACATGCTCCATCTCTCCATCACTTATTCTTTGGACAGCCCTTATCCTTAGAAGGATGTTCTAGGGCTGCCTCCCTACCCCCACTTCCTGGTTTTCACTTGAACCCAGAGTCATGCCACTCCCTTTTGCTAGTGGAGTCTCTGTGCTTGATTGTCTCCATGCCCTTTCCTGGGATGTGAACTCTACTGGCTTCTCATCCTCAGTCCTTTGAGTAACCCCTGTTCCTTAACGAGAATGGGGCCATTCTTAATTCTTGACAGTTCCCTCTCTGTCATTTGATCAGAGTCTACCCCAGATGAAAACTACTAGTGATTCTTGGATTTCTCTATCCATCTATCCATGTTCTGTCGCTATGACCAAACGCTATGCTCTTTCACCTACTAGGAACCTCCTGTTACACCAAAGACCCAAAGCATCGATGATATTCCTGAATTGTGAGGAGAAAACGCCAAGCTCCCTGGCCCTGGGCCATGCCTGGTTTTCCACTACGGACCTGGTGATACCCTTCCTCTGAGCCTGGTGAATGGGCAGTTCTCACCCTGTTCTCCTCCCTGCTCCATCTTACTCCAGAAAGCTGCCATGCCTCACCAGCAAATCCCAAGATCAGACTTTTTTGTTTGTTTGTTCCAAGAGTATGGAATTGTAAGTAGTCCAGGCAGCCAGAACGCGAGCAAGAGTACACATTAAAATACAGAGGAAAAAAATTCCATGCCATATGGGTGATGATACTGAAGCTCATTCAGAAATATATTTAATGCTTCAGATGCTCTTGAGTGTTTTTTGAAACACTTACACTTGACTGAAATGACTTTATGCCCTTGTATGTCTGTGTTCTCTGGCTGTTGTCTTTAGATACATGAGTCGTGACTTCGAAAGAAACACAACAATGCTTTGAAATCAATTTACCACATTGACTATTACTAATTTGTATTATGCTTTATGATTTTCAATGCTCCTCCATAGACCTTAATATATTTCATTAAAATGCATATGTAGTGCTTTCAAGCAGTCAGTGGGAGTTTCTGAATTTGTTTCAGTGTTGCAGCCATTGCACAAACATTTTGGATATTTTCATGTAGGTTACAAGACATGCAAAACAAGAGACATCATATGCTAGGCTAGAACAGTAGCACTTCAATGTTAGCAAGCATCAGAATCCTGTTAAAACATAGATCACTACCCCCTGTGCCCAGTTCCTGATTCAGTAAGCCTGGGTGAGGGCTACTGATTTGCATTTCTGAAAAGTTTCCAGGTGACATGAATGCTGCTGGCCCAGGGACCACATCTTGAGACCCCCTGCACTGGAGCATCCATGGACAAGCAGAATACTTACAATATATAGATGGGATAAGGAAGCATCTACAAAAATAGTAATAGCCAATATATATGTAATTGTGACAAATTAGAAACTAAATGTGCAACAGCAGAACAGATAAATTGCATTATATTCACATTGTGGATCAATAAACGAAAGTGAAAAATGAATGAACTAGAGCTACATCCACCAACATGGATAAATCTTACAAATACAAGTTTGAATGAAAAAAGGAAGTTGTACAGGAATGAGTATCGTAAATCATTTAAGGCTCGAGACTATACAAAACAATGCTCTATAATTCATTTCAATCCACGTGTTGTATAAGTATAAAGAATTATGAAGACACCTGTGGGAAACAAAACCCAGGTGACGAACATCAGTGACTCTGGGCAAGGGTGGAGGGGCGGGATGACTCTGTCACTGCAGAATGGTATGGGGAGGGTCCTTCCAATTCATGTGTAAGGCTTTTCTTTTTAAACTAGTGGGTTCAGAAGTGTGGTTGTAGCATTCTCAGACCTTTTCCACAAAATGAAAGACGATAAAAGTCATATCTCCACATTCCCACCTGGGGGTGCTGGGCTTTCTGAAGCTCCACCCGTGGTTCCCATGCACAGATTATCTGTGCTCCCCTGTTGAACTACATCCTATATTTTGACCCCAGGTGCAGCACCGGATCACCCATTTTACTCACCAGACTTGTTATTGGATCCTTTTGAAGATAGATCAGGGTTTTGGAAAAGGTCTAATAACAAAGCTTTGGCACAGTGAGGAAAGACAAAGAAGGTACTATAGGCTCTGAAAATGCTTTGTGAAGAGGAACCAAGTTGGGATGCAAATGTAGGCTCTTCAAAGGGGCAAGAAAGACATACGTAGCCTAGGAGGGTGGTTGCCACATTGATTGCATTTGTTTTCAATCAGTGCTTGAATGCTTATAAAATGATCAAACTATAGGTTAGAAGAAAGAATACAGTTTCATAGCTTCTTTTTGTCTAAGAAGTTAATAAAAAATACTCTACAAAGCTTTCTAAACTTAGCCAGCCCAATACACCTCCCACCTCTAGGATGACATCCTTCTGGTGCCGGTTTGGGGCGTTTTCAGCATTCTGCTGGGAGGAGGGCCTTCTTCTTCAGGAATGTGCCCCCGTCAGCCCTCCCTAATGAGGGGTGCCGCTATTAGAAGAAGCTAAAATTCGTGCCATTGGCCTGGTGTGTGGGTGGCAGGCTTTCAGGATACTGTTACCAGGGACTGAACAGGTGCAGGCCCATGATATGCATTGAACAAACCAAAAACTGTTGTCTGTAGGAACTTGGAAGGCAAACTGAGTGTCTTTAAGGCCATAGCTGTGGCAGGAAAAAATGAGAAAACAGAATGTTAGTGGTGTGTGCTGTATTTCCCTTCACCAGACAAACAATGGGAGGTGTTTTCCTGTCTTTGTGGTTCTCTGGTCCCTCCTTTACCACCACTGTGTATATAATACTGAGTGTATGGAGGGAAGATAATTTTTTTTTAGCGCATGACTTACTATATCATGGAGAGCTTCTTAAAAACTAGATGGAAATGGCTGTTCTTTATTCTGAGTTCCTATGTTCTGTGCTGGATGCAGTCCTGGGTGACACCCAAGGAGGGACTGAGTATATGCATGTGTAGGAAAAGGGGGGCTTGTGAATATTGGGGGCCAGAAGAAACAACAGTGGCAAGATGACTGACTGCCCACCTAAGTCTCTGTTCCTCCAGGAATGAGATTTGTACTGGAAAGTGGCTGCCCAGTGAAGCTGGCATCATGACTGGTTCTTGCCATGAACTGAGCCTCAGGTACCATTCACAGGCTAAAGAGGTTAAAAGTGGTTGTGCCTTTTCCCATCCTCTGGCTGGATTGATGGGACTCTGAGGCCTGAGAAAATGGGCCAAGCATAAGGTAGAATTCTCAAATCACCTTATGGAAGGCTGCTGACCAGCAGGGACTCACTGCACTGGACTGTTGCTTGAATAAGAAATATATATTTTTTATGTTAGGTCATTGATAATTTAAGACTTTGTTACAGTAGCTAGTGTTGCGGTAAGCAATACACTCAAATAGAATTTCAATGGGATCGTTCAGTGGCCACCATAGGAAGGACAGATATAACCCAGTTATATTTGATACCAAATTTAAAGATAAGAAAAGAATAATTATTCTATAAGATGCCTACATTAGAGACTCTTTCTGAGGTCCCTCCTTTTGGCCCTAGCTGGTTGTCTTCCCAATGGAAAGTCAGCTTTGCTGCATGGCCGTGTGACATCACCCACCCATTGTATTGCCCTGCCATGAACATTTTCTCTGAGCACTTGAGTGAGCCAGAAGAGTTCTGTGCCTTGCATTAGGGAGCTTGCTCTCTCTTTTCTATTTTTTTTTCCTGGAAGGAACAAGAAAATGCATTCCATTTGCCACTGGTCATGCTGTGATGACAGATAATTAGAAACTTTAATCAATCGTGTTTTGTCAGCATGACTCTCATATCAAAAAGAGATGGTATTTAATAAAAAGCCACAAGTAAATATAAAATTGAGGACTGTGAAGCATCAATAATGAAGTTTAATGATGTTAAGAAATGATATCTCCTAACTCTTTCACCAAACCCCTTAAGTGTATCAAATGCTTGCCCTTCACACCTGTCTGTGCTTGTGTTTGCTCATAATTTTCACTTATTTACGTGCCCTTTATAGCTTACAGATCATTGCCCGAGTTTCACAGACATGTGGGCGAGGGACTGCACAACGTTAACTTACAGGATCCTTCTCAGGCCACATACTTTTGGCAGTTAGCACGTTCAAAACAGGCTTTTGCGTCAGACAAGCCTGCATTCAAATCCCCATTGTACCGTTTTCCAGCTTGTGATGTCATCTGTCCATGTGGAATTGGTTTCACTACCTGCAAATTATGGATACATTTACCATCTCCCTAAAACCATACTAATCAAGGGAGGTGACACACACAGAGCACGTAGCATACTATCTGGTACAGAATGCTCTGAGTGTGCTTTTGAAAATGTGAAGTCTTTTCTGCTTTAATTTCTAACAAAGGGCATGTTTCTCTTTTTCAGGAAATAGGTTATCTAGCTTGATGACTAGGATTTATCGAGAATTTGGTTGCCCCCTCACCACCTCCCCAACACACGGAGCTCCCAGTGGGACACTTGGGGACCTAAAGGAGCCATTACACCAAGTGTGCTACTAAGGGAGAAGTTTTCAGGGAGCAGCAACAGTGCAGGGCAACTTGCCTTCACATTCCCTCCCTCACCTGACTGGGACTGTTGTACGTATTGAGTTACCCGTGTTGAAGAGGAGAAAGATTGCAATCTCTCCTTTGAGAGCATGAGAGGTTGAGGTGTGAGAAGGCTCGGCAGTCAGAAAGATGCTCTGATGCGGATGCCTGCGGACTCTATCTCCAGGCAGCCCCTCTGCCAGAAAATCTGGAGAGGTTCTGCCGGAGAGGCCGATGGTGGGAACTGAGTATGTGTCACTTCTGGTGTGATGAGGCATGGAGCGTAGGGCATAGCTAGCGGCCAAGTGGTGCTTAGGTTTCACACACTGTTTTATTTTTGTTTGGTTCCACTCGTGATGGCATCTGAAGGCTCGCATATGGGTGCTGACTGCTGCACATCCCCCTTCTGTCTTGTGTCTTCACTGGCGGTGGTTCTATTGCTCACTGCTCTCTCTCTGCTGATCCAACTGCGCCCATTTTTCAGACCCCACTGACGTCTTCCTTCCTCCCTAAAGTGCTTCTTGGTCAAATTTTCTCTACAAGTGATGCTTTGTACAAACTTTATTCCAAAATAAATAAATAAATAAGTAAATAAATTAAAATAAAAACTTTATTCCACTCATAGCATAAGTATGAAGTTTATATTATGACCAGTGCATAATTTAAGGTTATTTTCTCCCTGTTTTATTTCTATTTCTCTCGGTTTTCCAACTAGAAAGTAAGCTTATTGATGCAAGCCTCCATCTCCCCAGCCGATATTGACCAAGGACCCTCCATGTACCAACACTGTGCTAATTGCTTTCACACATTATTTTATTATATTCTTCACAGAACACCCTGAGGGAATTATTATCCCAGTTTCACAGATTTTTCAGTGAGTCTTAGATTTCTTATTAATTTGTCCGCAAATCCAGAGCCTGAATCATACAGTATGGAAGTGAGAAGTGTGGGTTTTAAGCACTGGTGCCAAGTCTAATTGTCTTTATACCAGATCGAATACTCTCAAGGTTGACCATGCTTGCTACTTGTTTTGTATTCATCGGAGTACCCACTTATGTGCTTCACGTGTAATTAAAACTTAATACATCTTATCAAGCCTTTGAAAAGGTCACTGTAGGGATGCTTCCTAAGAATGCTTTTTACTTTTAATTTGATTTCTTCTGTGCTTTAAAAAAACAGAAGGAAATTTAAGATGGGCTACTTAAAATTGTGCTTTGGAATTCTGTTGCTAACTTTATGGCAGCTTTGATGTTAAATATGACTTGGAGTTCACTGAGCTGTATGTGGTTTGCTTGTATGAATTGTTGTAGGGTTCGGCCCAGGCTGGTGAGAAGGAAAAGGACAGGGATAGAGGGGGAGACCCAAGTGCCCTGATCCAGGCTGGGCTAGGGCTTTCAGAAGACTGCTGTTACCCAGAAACCCGTACTTACAGGCTCAGTGACCAGAGCGCATGTTTAGTAGATGGAGTAGACTACTGTGAGCCCCTTAAATATTTTCATCCGAGTTGTCCTATAGTTGCACAGGCTTGATTTTTAATTAAACAAAGGAGACTGCTACCTGGGATACTTCCATCTGCAGAGTGACCCATATATCATTGCCCTCTTGGGAGGCCATGGAGTCTCCATGGGGTCTCTTGATCACCAGCTGCAACACAGCCCTGTGCATGTCTGGAATGATGGCCGAGGGCTCAGGATCTGAATCCTCAAAACTTTTCTTGCCACAGCCTCCCCCAGTCCCACCTTAGAGATGCCTGAATGAAATGTATACCTAGAGTGAAGGGCCAGGCAATAGCACAGTCTTTCATACCAAGAAGCTTTTGCTCCAAACCACAGCGCGGTCTCCTGGTGAACTAGACTGGGCCCCAAGGAGCCTTTCTTTTTGTGTGGAGGCAGACTCAAGACACAGAGCCAGGGCAGGCCGGACAGCCTCTTCCACTCCTTCCCTTCTAAGCCCACACCCCTCACAGTTTGGCTTTCTGTATTCTACTGTATATCTCTAACAATTGACGACAGGCCCATTTCAGAAAATACTAGTGAACTATTGGAGACCCAATGTACAAAGAGAACAGGAGAAGAATTGAAGGCCAGGAGGAGTAGCATGTTAGACACACTGGGAGGAAGATTAGAGCAGGGCTTAGAAGAATGGCCAGTACTTCAAGAACAGGAGGAATGGGAGGTGGCTGGTGTTTGGAGGGGACAGGGTATGCCAGTCATAGGTACCAGAATGAATGGAGGGTGGAGGCAGTGCTCTGGAGCTGTGATTGTAGAGGTGCAGACTGGGAGGGGAGAATTAAACCAGCGAGGCAGGTCAGCGCCTAATTATAACAGGCTCTGAATGCTGAGTGAGACATTCTTGTCTAGGTCCTTGGAGTATTTGCAGTTACTAAATAATTCCGAGCAGGGATTCCATACCAGAAATCCAGGAGGATCGAGTTCCAAGGGATTTCGAGCTTCCTGAGAGCCTCCTGAGGGAAAAAGATACCAAAGAAGGATTTCTTAGATATTCATTTGTAAAATCCTTTCTTAAGTCAACAAACGAGACCCTCTATAAAATATTGTGTCCACCAGGGAAATAACTCTGGGATTGATCTAAATCCGTTAGTCTCAAAGTATTTATGTAAACATCTGCCTCAGTCAGGGTCCGGGCAGGAAACAGATGGCATGCTCCAAAGGAAAGGAACTAGACTATAGTGACAGGGCTATTTACACAGGCGTGGGCCAGGTTAAGGGAACGGGTGGGAGGCAGGCAAGTGCCCTGGGCTGGGGATGGAGGAAGCAGTTAGCACCGTGGGCCTGAAGGCTCCAGGGAAGGGAGTGGTCCTGGACTCAGGGGAGTTGATGCAATAGAAGGCACCACCCCACAGAGGTGTGGCACTGGGTGAGGAACCAGCATTTTGAAACCACCGCCCAGCAGGGAGATCAGCTGGGGGATACATGTCTGACCTCTCCCTCCTCCTGCCCTGCCATCTCCTTCTGGTGATGCCTATTAGTTCAACTCAAGACAGCAAGAGGGTCACATTGATGGAGCCCATATTGACCAGTCTCGGGAACTGGGGGTGAGGATGGGAAGAAAGGTGGAGAGTGGATCCAGAGGACAGCGTAGATTATAACCAGCATAGAGAATAACCATTACCCATTCAGGTACAGGTCCTCGGCGTCCTGGGACCTCAGTTTGCAAGGGCTACAGGGAAAAAGGGGTGTGGACTGGGGCAACCGAGTTAAACACAGGGTGATCTTCATCAAGTGCTCAAGTAGTCCATTGGGCCCTGATCAGAAATCCCCTCCTTTAGGACCTTCTCCAGCAGCTCCAGGTGCTTTCAACACACTTTCATATCTATGAAAGCACTTATTACATTACACTGATTGCTTGTTTACAAGTTTGGTGCCCGGTTACGCATGCCTGGCACATTTAGAGGCCTTTCACAAATACTGAGGGAAGGAAGGGCTCCAAATGAGTGTCTAGATTTTGCTGGGAGGTGTCAGGGATGGCACTTGAGGTGTTGCCTGAGGACCCAGGCTTGCTGGCGCCTCTTGCTGCCTTTGTCCTACTTTATTTCCATCCATCAGCGATAAGGAGAGCA
This sequence comes from Myotis myotis, assembly GCF_014108235.1. Taxonomy (NCBI): domain Eukaryota; kingdom Metazoa; phylum Chordata; class Mammalia; order Chiroptera; family Vespertilionidae; genus Myotis; species Myotis myotis. The sequence continues at coordinate 85,217,778 of NW_023416357.1, read as the reverse complement.
GCCTACACTAATGGGATGGAGCATCAACTACAAAGAAATAGGAGTCAGGAGAAATTATGAAAAGGAAGCCCTGGGGACCAGGACGCCTCTTGCTGCATCTTTCCTAATTAGCAGCAGAGGCACTCGGGGGACCCTGGGAGACCAGCTAACGACCATTAACTGCTCAAAAGAACACTGCCATCACTGTCACCATCCCCGATGTTGCTCCTTTAGTCCTCATGGGACGCTTGTTTTCTTGGCAGCTTTTGATTTAGGCACAGGTTTGATTGGGTGACACCAAGAATGCCCCAGAGCTATGCCCCCAATCTGTGCTATGACTGATAAAAATCATAGACATTTCAAACAGGAGAAACCTTAGAAAGCATCTGATTTAATTTAATTCAGTCTACTGTCAGGAAACTGAGGCTGAGACAGGCTAAGTCATCTTTACTGAGCACTTACTAGGAGCCAGGCTTCCTGGAAAGCACTTTGCAGGTAGTAAGTACCTTGTATATTGGGTACAGCACCTCAGTAGGTAGATGCTGTCACTACCAAGCACACCTATGGGCTAGAATGAGACCTCCAACTTCAGGCATAGACCGTTCTCTGCTACTAAGATACCTGTCCCCAAAAGGACCATGTCACTGAATTTGAAGGCCTGGGTACTGGACATGCATGAAATATCTCTAGAATTCAGGACAGACTTCTTTTCAAAACGCTGCACATGCAGCCAGAGCTTGCTGACTTAGAGTGGTAGCCGAAGCACCTGCTAGCTGGCAGCAGGCTGACTTCCAGACATCCAGGTGGGGTTGGAAATTATTATTTCCTGATCGGGTCCTCCGGCACGTGCGTGGAATGCTGTCAGTATGACATTTACCACGAGTCTCTCTCTGAGTCTCTTAATACCAGTGCCACTGCCTTGTCACAGAAAGCTGTCTTCAAATGTCTCTTAGTCAAAGTACCCTAGACCATCAATGCCAGGCATCATGGCCCTCCACCATGGCCTTACTACTCACTCACACACTCATTCATTCGTTTGTTCATTCTATTTTAAACATTTATTGATTATCTACCATATGCCGGGAACTTTGGATGCAGAGATGAGTATGATGGCCTGCTTTTTTTTCAAACTAGCTTAACAGCAAAGAGCAATTTCTGATAGGGACATGGGGGCATCTCACAGTAGCAGAGGGGGAGGGCAAGTGGAAGCAGTAAGGCATGATACTACCTTTCACCTCTGTTCCTTTCTGAGTGTTGGCTTTCTCATTCACAACATGATAGGAGGCAACATTGCAGATCTAGCCATCCGAAGATTGCCTGATTTTCCCTTGGTTCAAAATCCAAGGAAACTAACTGGGCTAAATGCTACTACCCACATCTGGTTCACTCAACCGCAGTAAGGGGAGCCAAGTGATATTGAATTATGTGGCTGAGCCTAGGGAAGTCTTCCTGGGTATTGGGGTAGTGGAGCAGCCCCTGGGAAAGGGGGGCTGAACAGCTAGCCCATTGGGGTCCCTTCCTTGTTTCTGTCTTCTAGGAGCTCTCCTGAAAGTGGAGAAAAGTGGGGAGGAAACCTCTTAGTGCGGCTGCCAAGGGCTCTGGAAGTGAGGCTTTTCCACATTTCAGAGCTCAGGACCTGTCAGTGTGAATGCACGGGTGCATACATGCATGTGTGTGTGTGTGTGTGTGTGTGTGTGTGTGTGTGTGTGTGTGTAGAGGCCATGGAAGGTTGGATAGGGTGGCTTTTCAGGCAGAGGAAAAGACATGAACTGAAAATAAAGCAGGCTGGAGAAGCATGGCCCTTTGGGGAGCTACAGAATTTGGTGCTGCTGCTGGGAGGGACTGCGAAAGTCAGCAGAGACTCCTCATGCATCGAGGGCCTCAGATGCTCCTGTTACTCCCAGCAGGGTTTATTCTCTGAGTAATGGGCAGCCAGCAAAGAAATTGGAGTGGAGGAAAAACAATCTAAGTTTCTTGTTGCAAAGTTCCCTCTTTGGGGACATGTCGTAGAGAATTAAAACTAGAGTTGGGGCCTGGCCGGTATGCCTCAGTGGTTGAGTGTCGACCCGTGAACTGGGAGATCACGGTTTGATTCCTGGTGGAGGCTGCAGGCTCAATCCCCAGTAGGAGTGGTGTAGGAGGCAGCCCATTGATAATTGTCTCTCATGATTGATGTTTCTATCTCTCTCCCTCTCCCTTCCTCTCTCTGAAATCAATTAAACCATATTTAAAAACAAAGACAAAACTAGAGTTGAGGAGCTGAGATAGAAGGTGTGTTGGTTCATGTCCTCCAAGAAGCAGAAGTGGAGACAGGATTAAATGTGCTAGAACTTTATGAGGGGAAACACTTGTGAGTTTCTGGGGAGGGAACTGGAGAAGCCGTGGGGAGACATCGGACTTCAGTGCAAGCCTGACGATGAGCCAAGGGCAGAGGGAAGGAAGCAGCAGGGACACCATCCTAGACTGCTTCAATGTAGTCTCAGGGAGGATTGGAAAGGGTTTCAGGGAGTCCTCAAGCCACAGCTGCCACCAGAGGAGTATGCTTCCCAAGAAGGAGCCTGTGTATGTACCTGTCACTCTTACCCGTCCTGGTGGGACTGCCATGCTGTCATTGGCTGGAGTACAGATCTGGCAATGGATTTCAGAGCATTTAAGCAGTGGAGGCCCTTGGTCAACAACATTTTCTGCAGTTGGAGGTTGCAAAGCACATGTACATGGCTATCAAAGGTGTATACAATAATAATCAAGGAAGATGACTTAATGAGACTCATTGGATAGGTCACCAGCAGTGCAGCTAAAAGATATAAGTTTCTTTGGAAGGTATGGCCAACTGGAATTGGTCATTAACTGGTCATCATTACAGGGCTATTTGCTTCCATTTTGCAGGTTGTGCACTGCACAACAATATGTGCAAGGTCCAGCCTGTCCAGAGATGTGCAGTGGCCTTGGATCAACACTGCACTTTATTTCTATATCCTGAGTGTCTGACCTAGTGCTTGACTCATGGTAACGATTTATCAAATGAATGTTAGCTATGAAAAATGCATCTCTTGACACCAGGGGACTCGTTGGCTAAGGAGAGTTGATGAGTATATACACAATTAAAATACAAATTGGCCAATGCTTATAACAGGAGTGCAACCGGGCTCTGAAGTTTGTGCTGCTAGCTAGTGGCTGCTCGGTGTCTAGGATCGCATATCTTGTCTCCTGAGCCAGTCAGATGATTGCCAGACCTTGGATCAATCAGTCTGAACAAGAAGCCAGAACTTTAATTTTTCAATCAACTTTCATATGCCAGGCATATGCATTAATGATTCAATAAATATTCAGTAGCACCAACCACTTTCCAGGCACTGTCGTAGGTGCTGGGATTCAGCCATGAACAAAATAGACAAAGCTCTGCCCTCATGGGGGAAATTCATGGCATAAACAATAGAAGAATGCAAGCTTAGGTAAGTGACAGGGAGGAGAGACAGCAGGATAAAGGGGATAAGGAATGAGTGCATGTGTGTGTTGGGGGGAAGAGTTTGCCGTTTTCAGTAGGGTGTTTAGAGAAGGTAGAGAAGCCCACACTGCTAAGGAGTTATTTGTGTCCAGATCTAAAGGAGGTGATAAAATAAATCACGCTGAAAGCTGGGGAAGAGTGTTCTCTGGAGGGACTAGCGAATGAATGCAAACAGAGCAGAGGAGGTTGTTTCAGTAATTGCAAGATGTAGGAGGCCTGGAGAGATAGGAAGGGAGGGAGGGAGGGAGGGGCGGAGAGAGGGAGGAAGAAAAGAAGGGAGGAAAAGGGACTGTTTAGTGTTTGTTGTAATACGGCACAAACAAGAGCAGGAGCTTTGGAATCAGAGAAACATAGGCTCGCATCTAATTCTATCACATCTATTACTCTCCCTTTGTGGAACTGGAGTCATTATTGCTTTGAACCTCAGTGTACTAATCCATAAAGTGGGGATAGTAATGACAACTGCTGCATAAGACTGATCCGAGATCAGGAGATGAGGGTCACCTGGGTGGCCTTGAAAGTTCCTATCAGGACTTTGGGTTTTGCTCTGATTGATAAAGGGAGAGCTTTGGAGGATTTTAAGCACAGTGACTTGAGCTGTGAGCCGTCTCATTTTAAATAAAAGGATCTCTCTGGCTGCTGGGCTGAAACGAGGAATATATGTGTATATAATACTGTATATTAACTATATTTTAATTAAAAAAAAAAAAAACTAGGGAGGCAAGACCAGAGGCGAGTCTATGGTGGAATTAGAACTCTAATTCAGAGTGATGACCTTGAACCACACTGGATTCTGAAGTGCCTTTTGAAACACCCACACATGATTAAATGAGGTGAAGTATGCCTTGAGTGGTAGCATTTTGAAAAGATGTAAATTATTTGAAAATTAATCATCCATTTATTGCCTGTGTCCACTCTTGAAAACGGAAATCATCTCATTCACAGAAATTTCTAATTCCCCAACAATGTTTATGGTAGAAGCGGCCGCTCTCTCCTCTCTGTAAATCCAGCCCTGTACTCTATTATCCCACCCTTTGTTTAACCATACGGTCAAATTTCTTGTTTTCTTGTGGTTTTCAAACATTCTGTTCTTGCAAAGAAACAGAAGCTTTCAGGAGAGTCGGCTTCAAAGGCACCCAGGAAGGAGCTGCTGACGGGACTGGCGTTGCTGTTGACGCACCGTTTCCCATGTAGTTGTCACCTTTCCAGCTGCTTCGGCTGGAAAATCTTTTCGTTCCCTTATGTGAGAGTAATGTGACATTCTTATCTTTAGAAAAATTAACCAAAGGGTTTTCTCATTCTTAGTGGCACTAAAACGTTGTTCGCCCTTAATCTCTCTTTTTGCCCGAAGGAGAGAATAGAAGCAGGGAAGTAAAAAGGAACTGGAATGAGGATTCTTTCTGAACTGGCAAAGAAAGTGAACTGTTAATTAACCCTGATCACTGAGCAAGGGTATCTACCTGTATTTCAGGTGAGACAAGCCTGGGAGCTTCTGAGGGTTTGGGGACATATTGCTGGGAGGAAGCTTTTAATAACACAAAGCTCTGGATCTAGGGACCTGCTTCAAAGTGTCTGACCCTGGAGAGGGTCTGGGGTGAATGAAAAAGGAGCATTCGAATAAGGCCTCGGGGGTAATATTACCTTGGATGAAATGGGAATGGTATTACTATTGGAGAACAAACAAGATACTGAGTTGGATCTTAGCCATCGGAAGGGATAAGGATCCAAGGGAGGCTCAACATTTTTGTGTATAATTTCAGCCTGGGGAGCAACCAGGGAGAGCATTTCTGGGAGGACACAGAGCCCCTTCCTTCCTAGCAGCAGGCAGTTTCTTGCTGGCCCGTTGTTCACTGCACAGCTCCAGCCAGCGTTTGGCTGAGGCTCCTCCTGGAAGCCATGACCAACCGGAGGCCAGGCTCTCGCTTCATTCCAACCCATTGATTTACAACCTGCCCCCTGTGATGTGGCATGCCTCCTGGCTCACTCCTTCAGTTTGGTCCCTGTCTTGTCCTTGGGGCCAGGTCTCCTTGCCTTTTCCACCACTGGTCACTCACGGAAACGGCCCATCCCACTGTAGATGTGGTCTTTCCTCTTGTGAGTAAAATTCATCCTGCGGGGTGGACTCAGGCTCTGGGACTCTGGTTCATACCCCAAATGGTTGATGCATGGACATTTTAAGAACACGTGAACAAGGCAGTGGTTAAGCAGCTTGAGCTCTGGGACGGCCTGGGCTTCCATAGTGAACGGCTGCACCTTTTCCCAGTGATATGAGCTTCGGCAAAGCGCTTTCTGAGCCTCCGTCCAGCATTTGTGTATCAGGGTTGTTGTCAGAATCTCGTGTGGCAGCAACTATGAAAAGAGTCATGGCGCGGGAAATGTTTTTTCTGTGTCTATGATTAGAGCTCGCTAACAAGGGCCACTGGGCTGGTGGACTCATTTGCTAACTGACCCTGGACCCTGCCTTCCTGCTGGGATCCCTTGTACCTGCCGATGCTCACCTGCCTTTGTTGACCTTCTGGGCTTACACCCCCCTGCACATTTTGACCAGACTCCCCGCTCTTCCTGCCCATTCTCATCCCTTTCTAATGGATCCTTTATGGCTCTTTTCCTACATGAGTAGGAACGTGTGCTCTGCGTTTATTGCTCTCCATCTGTGTGCTAGTTCTCCATCTTATCACTAACACTTCCTTTCCTCTTCTGCAAAATGGCAGTCATGATAACACCAACCACACAGGGAAGCTGGGAGGTTGAAGTCCACATGGGGTTGAGAGGGTGCAGCATGATGAGGCGTGTAGAGCACTTAGCTTAGTACCTGTCATTCAGGTACCTGTCAGTATGTGTTCGCTATTGTTTTTATTACTGGGATTATTTCGTGTACAGTCATCATCCCTTCTTGTTTCCTTCTACTCCCAGCAACAATGCTATGGTGAGCCCAGAAGGAGCCTCCTGAACCTCCCACCCTTCCCCAATGAACTCTGTTCTCTTCCACGCGTTTTCTTCTCATTGGCATCCCACCTTCCTTAGCAACGGATGGGACAATCACATCCTAAGAACCTACGGGGGTAAAGTAAGGGCAAGACACGATGTCTTTCCTCTTTGAATTTACCATCCACGCTTGCCTTCATAACCCTGCCTTTGGGGGGGGCTTTATTTCATGCAAATGAGTGAAAAGTGCGAGTGTCTTGATGGGAATGCTTTTTATTTAATTTACTCTTAATAGCATGCTCTATGGGATCCGACCCAGGCTAACATGTGCACCAGGGCTGTCTGGCCCTGCCCAGTGACCTGGTACCAGTCGGACACCCTCAGACCTGAGGGGCCGTGCGCAAAGCGGAGGATGGCAAGGTGGGCTCTGAGACCACCTTTTGCCTTCTTGCTGAGGAAGCCACAACACTAAATAGAACGTGTGCTCTGTGTTTATTTCTCCTCATCTGTGTGTTACTTCGCCATCTTACCACTAACACAGACTTTGTGCATTTCTTCTGCATGATTTGCAGCATTTTGAGGGTCTGTATTCACTAACTCAAAAGATACTACTCTTGAGTGTCTCTTTTCGGTGGGCAGAATCTCAATGAGCAAAAAGAAATCAGAAAATAAAGCATTTGCAAAAGACACTTGTTTGCTGAAGAGTCTTCTGTCCCTAAAAATTGGACAGGATGGAAGAATAAGCTATAATGAACTGTGTGGTATTGGTCAACTTGACCTAGAAAGTCTCTCTATGTTTGTGTGAAAATGATGGCTTCGTACAGCCGAGCTTCGTCTGACACTTCACCACTCCCCTTTATGATCATAAAACTGCAGAGCCTCTCCCAGGGACAAGCCTTGCCTCACAGTTACTCATGTGCAATTTTCTGTTGACATCACTGGGAATTGCCTGCCATATGGCTGAAAGCACACTTTCGCCCTTTGCTGGTTAGCTGCTCCTCGCAGTAATGATTCTGTTTTCCTGAGTGAATTTAATTGCAAAACAGTACGTAATTGCCCAAGTTGGTGATATATAAAGGTTTGGTGGCTCACTGGGGAGATCTCCCCCCCATCCCATTAAGGGCTATTGCATATATAATTATAATATTATGACTTCTCTGTTCTGTGGAATGGTCAAAACCCTATCAGAAGTCTCATTTGTCAGTCCCTAATCTAGACCGCTCACGGGAGTGTATAGGGGGGCCAGGTGATGGGGACCTGGAGCCTGGGGTCCAAGCTCCCTGATAATGTTCCATGTGCAGAAGAAGGCGTAGAGTGGAGATTTTGTAAGGTCCACCAAAGACCCAACAGGATCATGGAGACCGGGGTTATGTGGTTTGAAATCCTCAAGGGACCCTGGCCATCCAGTAGTAATAGAACTATCTCTAGTAATAGGACTATGCTCTAGTTTCTGGTATTTGTGAGAAGAGGACCAGTGACGAACCCTTAAGGTTTTCTTTCGCATCCTTGGTCAGAGTGTGTCAAACATATCCGGAGTGTTTGCTCTGCATTTATGACTCCCTAGGTCTTTCTGTGCCTTCCTGTCAGTAATGAGTGATGCGGACTCTGCTTCTCCCAGTCATTTTACACCCTGGGAAAATTCCACCGGTGTATTTATTGTGCAAAGCTGTCCTGAGAATCCCTGGATATGAACAAGGGAATAGATAAGACATGTGGCTTAGAGAAGATGTTTTGAATGAGGGAGGAGAGGACATTCTGACACCCAAAAAGATATAAATGGATCAGGGGTAGGGCAAGATTGGGTGAAAGGGCAAACCGAAAGGGTTTCTGTTTGTGTGTGTCTTTGCAAATGTGGGTGTCCGGGTAGGGCTAATTGGGGGCTGCAGAAGGGGCCGAGCACTGGTGAGGAAGGTAAGGAGCCTTGTGTAAGATTCTGCACTGTGATGTGATGCTTTGCACCCAGCAGCACCGATGTGGGAGCCTTGAGAGGGCAATTGCCCTCAGGTGTCTGACACTAAGATGCTTGGAGCCCTGCAGGACGCCGGGTGGGCAGGTTTCGGGGGTGGCTGCTTCTGAGGAGCAGCCAGCTGTTCCCTCCCCTCTTAGAGAATAGAACAAGTCGAGGGCTTAGAGAAGAGAAAGAGGGATTTACTTGGATTTGATGAGAGATTTCCTGGCTGTGAAAACATCAAGGGAGCCCAACTGGTTTGGCTCAGTGGATAGAGCATCAGCCTGCGGCCTGGAGGGTCCCAGGGTCCCAGGTTCAATTCCGGTCAAGGGCATGTACCTTGGTTGCGGGCACATCCCCAGTAGGAGGTGTGCAAGAGGCAGCTGATCGATGTTTCTCTCTCATCGATATTTCTAACTCTCTATCCCTCTCCCTTCCTCTCTGTAATAAATCAATAAAATATATTTAAAAAAAAAACAAAAAAAAAACATCAAGGGAAATATGATCTTCGGGATGTGAGGCCTACAAGAGACCTGAACTCTCCTTCCGTCCTATCATTCAAACGAGGAGGAGAGCAGCTCCCCTGCCTTCAGCGAGCTGGTTCTGGATGCAGGGACGCAGTCCAGATACTGACCCATGGCCATGCTGACACCCAATTAAATGAGGAATGTTGATACCAAGGAGAATCAGAGGTCATTTCTCCCTTTCAATGCACGTGTTGTATATAAAACCAGTCATCTGAATGTTTTGACTCAACCCTGTTTGAAGTAAGGGCTAGCTTAGGAACACTCCTATTTGAGCTCACTCTTGTTAGGGGCCCATTCTAGCTAGGTGGAGGAACAGTGGCCTGCTGCCTTTTATAGCAAAGAGAACAAAAGAGCACTTGCCACGTTGGCTGAATTATTGTGAATATATCATCCCCAAATGTTTCAGTTGGTAGACAGCATGTTGTATAGAAGATGTAAACCACCAGGCCTTAGTTCAAGTTCCGTCTCAACTCTTTGGAGCCTCAATGTTATCATCTGAAATATAGGAACAATCATTTCAATTTTTTTTCATCTTAAAGGAATTTGTAAAGATCAAAAATAAAAATAAATGAGGATATGTTTTGAAAACTGTAAAGCAAGGGGTGAAATAAGGCATACTCCTTGCTTTTATTCAAGCAATGAGTACACTCATTGTCTTAGGTGGCATTTGTAAAATTATAGGTGGGGAAAACATTAAAATCGGTTAGTGTATAATGTTTGTTGAATTCAAATTTGACCCAGGATGCTATTTCAACACTGAATTTAATGAAATAGTCTTTTAGTCATGTTAAAATATCCCATAAATTGTGAATCATTACTCAGATTTAAGACATTAGTAGCAAAGCAATATTAACAGCATTTGTTGCATTAAAAGACAGTCCAATGTGGTAGATAAGAACAGAGGTTTTGGAGCCAGACTTCCTGGGTTCAGTTCCCCTCTGAGATATCATGGCTCTGTGATTATGGACACATAAACTCCCTGAACCTTGGTTTCCTCTTGTCTAAAAAAAAAAATTATAACACTAGTACTAACCGGTACATAGTGTTGTTTAGAGATTTCAACAAGTTTAAACATATGAGGTTCTTGGAACAGCCCTGGAGACATAAGTAGCCCTCAACACTGTTAGCAACTGTAATGGGAAGTACTTCGAAGAAATGATGATAAATTCTCAGGTTCCCTGATTCAATGATAAGTAACCATGTCAGTCATACAATAGGTTACCGTCCACTATTTTCTTTGAGACTATTTAAAAACACAAGAGTATGAAAATGGGCTCAGTGTATTACTCCAGAGATGTGATATACATGGTGCTTGTTTCTTAAAGATCTTAAAAATTGAAATATAATTTATATACTATAAAATTCACCATTTTGAAGTATGCAATTCAGTGGGGGTGTTTTTGTATGCTCACCAAGTTGTGTAATCATCACCGCTGTCTGATTCCAGAACATTTCATCACCACAAAAAAGAAACCCCATATTTATTAGCAGTCATTCTCTACCTCCCCATTTCCTTGTCCCTGTAACCACTAATCTACTTTCTGTTACTATGAATTTGCCTGTTTCATATAAATGAAATCACACAATATGTGCCTGTTGTATCTCATTTATTTCACTTAGCATAATGCTTTCAAGGTTCATCCATGCTGTGTAGCATGTATCAGTAATTTTTTATTTTTTATAGTTAAATAATATTCCATTGTGTAGCTAAATCACATTTTATTTATCCATTCATCATTAGATAGACATTTGAGTTGTTTCCACCTTCTGGCTGTTATGAATACTGCTACTATGAGCATCCATGTGCAAAGTTTTGTGTGGGCGTAAGTTTTCAATTCTCCTGGGCATATACCAAGGAGTGAAATTGCAGAGATAAACGGTAAGTCTATGTTTAACTTTTTGAGAAAGACATTTCATTTGTTTATCTGCAGTTAGCATTTTTTTTCAGATCATGCACAGAATTTTTACATTATAGTAATAAAAAGGAGCTGTCACTCATCCCAGCTGTTCAAGTCATAATCAGGACATACTGTTAAGAGTGACCATGCAATATGAAATCCTGATGACCTCTCCCTAATGCAGCAGCTAACCCTCACGCGCTAGACCAACTAGGACAGCGGTTCTCAACCTGTGAGTCTCGACCCCTTTGGCGGTCGAATGACCCTTTCACAGGGGTCGCCTAAGACCATCCTGCATATCAGATATTTACATTAGGATTCATAACAGTAGCAACATTACAGTTATGAAGTAGCAACGAAAATAATTTTATGGTTGGGTCACAACATGAGGAACTGTATTTAAAGGGCCAGAAGGTTGAGAACCACTGAACTTGGAGATGGACTTCAAACACCAAATGACAAATGGCTAGAACTGGAGTACATAATATTTCTTTTAAATCTAGGTTGGGAGTGAAGGTGGAGGCAATATGGTGATCTTTCAATTGTTCTCAGACGTATGGGAACATGAGCTCTAAGCTGGTTCAGATTATACACAGCTTTCCCTGGAATAAACCAAGAAGAAGTCAGAATTTGGCTGATTTGGAGTTTGATTGCTGGATCATGTGGTAAGAGTATGTTTAGTTTTGTAAGAAACCATGAAACTGTCTTCCAAAGGGACCATACAATTTTGCATTCCCACCAGCTCTGAATGAGAGTTCCTGTTGCTCCACATCCTCGCCGACATTTGGTGGTGTTGGTGTTCCAGATTTTGGCCATTCTCATGGGTATCCAGTGGTTTGTATCTCATTGTTGTTTCAGGAAATAAATGAATAACTGCTAAATGCTATGCAGAATATGAACAAGCAGGTCTTGTGACAGAGGACAGGGAAGACCACGTAGAGTTTTAAAGGAAGGCTTCCCTGTGGAGGCGACTTAAAGCTGGAACCTAAAGGAAGAGCAGGTGTCAGCTACATGGAAGTTATTTGCCTATTTGTTTACATTTATTACTGCTCTTTAAGGGGCTGGCCCTTGCAAAATACATTTCTCAGGCTCCCTTTTGAACTGGCTTCTGACTAGATTTGGTAGGAGTTTGGAGGGTATGAGAAGAGACAATCGGAAAGAGTGTGTGTGCCCCCATTTCTTCTCAGCTTTAGGGGGCATGCTGCAGTGGCTGTGTCTCTCCACCATTCAAGCATCTGCTCTGTAGCCCTCTCCTCTCTAATCCCAGCTCCTGACTGGGGACCACACTCCTGGGCTCCATTAATACCACTTCCTCCTCTGGTCTCTCCAAATCTTTCTGCAGTTTGCTAACCACCAGACTGCCTCATTTTACCAATTTGCCCTTCCAGCTCTTCTAACACCTTTGCAACTAATTACCATAATTGAAGTCCCTCCACTAAAGCACCAGGTGTGGGCTCTGTTCTCCATAAATAGACCCTGATTGATACAACTTCAGTTAGGTGTTTGAGGTCAGAGAGATGCGTTTTGGGAACAAGGAATGGGTCAGTTAAGGTTATAGCCTGAAAAGAACTTTGGGTGTTTGAAGACCTGCGAGAAGGCCAGTGTGGCTGGAATATGGTGATCCAGGGGCCAGAGGTAGGAGAGAAGGGTGGGGGATTGAGCAAGGGCAGCACCTGTTGGGTCTCCTAGGCTCATACAAAGTCTTTGGATTTTATTCCAAGTATAATGGGGATTCCATGAAGGGCCTTATGCATGGATGTGATCCCAATAGAATCAATAGCTCCCTCTTTAATGACAAGTACACCTTGTTTTTTTCCTTAAAAGAAATCAGACCCATTAAGCAGTCACTCCCCATTTTCTCCTCTCCAGAGTCTGTGGCAACCACCAATCTGCTTTCTGTCCCTATGGATTTATCTAGTGTGGATAGTTCATACACATGGATTCAGACAATATGTGTGACCTTTTGTGTCTGGCTTCTTTCACTTGGCATGATAGTTGCTACTTTTTATTGAGCTTCTTCTGTGTTACATGCAATTTACAATCTTCACAACATACCTGCAAGGTAGAAATAATTTTCCCACTTTTCAGATAAAGAAACTGAGGTGCAGAAAGCTTAAGCCACTTTTCTGATATCTATAAGTTTCTTTAGAGATATTTCTCACCAGCCCAGTGAATCTTCCTGCATCCTCACTGGTCTGGCTTTCCTCCTGTTTGGATAATTCTGCAGGTACTAAAGGAGCAGGTGAAATAGACTCTTCCTATCTCCCTGTCGGTAGCCATCGTCTTCCCTGGCCTCCCACTTATACTTGGTGCCATCTGTGTCCCTGGAGACTGGCTTCTACCATTGGGATCACCTGGCTCCTTTGCCTTCTGGCTTCCAATTTGGCTTTGGCCAATGGAAAGTAGAGGTGGGACATAAGAGGGCAGGAGGAGTGGGGGGCTATTTTTTCCCCTGCTCCTTCTCTCTGGCCACACTATTCTTTCCCTTGCCCCTTTAGCCTTGGAGTAGTGACAACTTCCTCCTCCAGTTGTCTCTGGGGACCTCAGCACCACCTTTGGTTCCCTTAAACCTACACAAGTCCTTCAGAATTTCCTTCATTGCAGTCTCTCCATTTGAACCATCTGGGTGGGGCACATTTTATTTCCTTCCAGGACCTTATTGGGAGTAATTAGCTAATCACAAAACTTCCTGTATCACTTCCATGATTTTTGCCATATCTGCACCATACCTGGTCTATTGCATATTGGCTTCCTTTTTTGGAAATCATTTCACTTTTGTTTTTTATATATTAACTAGCTCTATCCTAAGCAATAATATCCATGAAATCAGCATTTAATGCAAAAGTTATGTATTTTTTCCTGGTACATATGAAAATACAAAGACATATATGACTATGAGAAACTGCATCTGAGTTCCACTGCACATTATCTTGCACTGACTAGGTGATCTCTTGGGTGCCTTTTATCTCAGACAAGCTGTGATTCTAGATAAATGACTGAGACTTCAGTGCTTGTCTTAAGTCAAAAACATCTCAGTAGTTTATAGATTTAAATTGTTTTCTTTCAGCTGTATCGCTGCGGTAAACAGAAATGAGGAAAATAGTTCTCCTCTCTATTCCTGCGCTGATGAAAAGCTTCTAAGTGCTACCAAATGTGGAAAAATCATTTGGGCTTTCATCGCATTGTTGTGCAAAGAACTCAGACAAATCGGGTTTTGTGCAAGATGAAAATCTCTTTCCTCAGGTGGCCCCCACTGTGGGGGAATTTGGAGGAAGAAAGAAAAATGGAGATTTGACTGACTGTGTTCATTGCAGGGGAGGGACACAGTATTCCTTCCACATTTCTGGCAGAGCTGTGAGGTATGGGCATTGCAGCTGTGAACAAATCCTGGCAAACTGTGGTTTGAGAATGTGGCTCCTTTAAGAATTAGGACAAGGGAGACTCCATCAAAGGTCAATCCACAGCTGCGATCTTAATTTCCTAGCTTTTTGAAACCTTGTACTTGTGTCTCTTTCCACAGCTCTTCCCATTGACTATGGCCTCAGGCTCTGAGGAGCCTGGATCTACCCTTTCCCATCTGGTAGACCTCTATTCACTATTCTCTGAGCACAAGGCTTCTCATACACTCTAATGTGCATCAGGATGTCCTGGAGGGCTGGCTAGAACATAGATTGCTGGGCCCTGTACTCATAGTGTCTGAGTCAGAAGGGATGGGGCAGGGCCTGGTAACTGGTATTTCTAACGACTTCTCAGCTGCTGCTGCTGCTGCTTGTTTGGGGACCATACTTTGAGAACCCTTGAAGCAATATGCCTCGTATCTGCCTTGTGCCAGACCCTTGAGATGGAGAGATGAATAAGAAAGGATCCTTCCTTCAAATTGCTTACTTGGCAAATAATTCAAACTCTCCGAGGGTCAGTTGCCTCATTTGTAAAAAGAGAATAATTATCCTTATCTCACAGGGCTATTGTGAGAATTAAGTGATATTGAGTCACAGACCTTTGCTATTTTAGAAGGACACATCTTGAGACCTTTGCAAGTCCCCAATTCTATGAATACCATTAAAACATGTAATTTTCTCCATAAAATTTAGTTAAGCATAAGTGAAAATTTTAAGTGACCCTTTCAGGCCCCTAATGATTCCCTAAATGTAGGATCAAAGCAATTTATAAAAGCAATTAAAATAAATTCTTGCTGGAACACTGGCTGAACAGTTTCAGAAATTACTTTCTCCTGGTTCCTTATAGAATATTTGGTGGCTCCAAGCAACAACCAAATTTGATATTTTACCCTTGAATTTATCCAACACTTCTTTTCACTTTCTCTTTATTTCCATTATTCATATTTGCAGCCGGTCGCCCCCCCCCCCCCAATAAAAAGGGTACAAAATATTTTACACATGACATATGCTATGGCATATTTGACATTAAATAGAGAAAGCAGTAAGGCCACATCAAGATATAGATGTAGGCAGTGAGCTGCGCTTATTTATGAGCCCAGATCTCTGCTAATAAACCAACCACACAGCAGAACTGCCCCGGTGCACAATTCCAGAGAAAGCCGCTCATGTTGTAAGTCACACCTCTGAGTTATGTACAATGCTGCAGCTGCCTCTCCACATGGAGGTCTCATTTGTGACCGTGTTGTAGACCTTCTAGGTGGCCCACAAAATTTTGAAACTAAGATTTGAAAACTCAAGTTGATTTTGCGAATGCCAGGACTCTGCTTGGTATGAGAGTATCTCTCAGAATATCTAGAACATTATTGATTTTTTTCAAAAAGCCTCTTTTCCAGCTTACACTTCACTCTGGTGTTTTTGGCATCGGTTCCTTGGCTTTCTAACCTTGGCTCTTAACATGGCATCCCTCCAGTTTATTGTTGACTTGGGTGAGCCCAGGTTCAGTTGGTGATTTGGCCACCATTGCCCACTAGCCCTCCAAAAGGCCTTTGGCTGTTTCAGTCCATAACATACTAGGAGGAGAAACAGGGTTGAATGTTGGTGCCAACTCTGCCACTTCCATTGCAGGATCCAGGGCAAGGGGTGTCAGCCACTCGTGCCTCACTGTCTTCTTCCTTCAATGGCTCCCCCATTGACTTACGTAGTCAGTAGATGCTGTTGTAACAAAATACCACAGGCTGGGTGGCTTCTAAACAGAAATTTATTTCTTGCAGGTCTGAAGGCTGGAGGTCCGAGAGCAGGGTGCCAGCATGGTTGGGTGAGGGCTTTTTTCCTGGTCTCAGTCTTCTTATTGTACCTTCTTCACGTGGCAGGAGGGGCAGGAGAGCCCTGGAGCCTCCTTTAGGAGCCTAATCACTTCCCAAAGTCCCCACCTCATAACACCATCTCTTAGGGGGGTAGGTTTCAACATATGAATTTTGGGGGGACCCATGCTGAACATAGCACCCATAAGTGGTTTATGTTGGAAAATAAAATGATAGTCACAGAGGCATAAAATTCATTTGCAGGAAGAGTCCTTGTATGGCATCTAGATTGGCTAACTCCTTTATTTTTGTAGTGTGCATAAAAAATTCGTAGACTTTGATCTTTCCCGTAAAGATGTGTTTTAATGCAATCACCATTATAAAACAAAACAAAAATCGTAATATATTTATAGAATAAATGTAGAGATTTCAGGGTTCCCAGTCTATCTCATCATGGTTTGTATCATGAAGATCAAGGTTAGTAAAAGGTAGCTTTTATCTTCTCTGATGAATTTAGGGGATTCGGGTCTTGTTAAACAAGGGTCTGCTTTCCTGACTCAGGGAAGTCCTGCTTTGTTCTGGCATGGCTTTCAGTTTTCTGGGCCAGGGGTTTGTTGAGCAACCAGGACTATTGGAGTGTAAGCCTTCTCTCCACTTTCCAGTAATCATGGTATTTAGAGTAGGAGCTCTAAACAGACCATGGAGAGCCCAATGTCTGTGAATGGGGCTAGTGGATCCACTTCAACCAGCCGACCTTTGCTACTCACTTATCTATGCCTTTGGGGTTGTTTTTCTCATGTTAATTACAAGGGTACCTGTTTAATTTTCAGGCTACCTCTTCCCAGCAAGAAGCCCAGCCACATTGGAAGATTCAGAAAGGACAACACTGTAATATGACTGTTTAAACGTGAACACACTTTGTTGTTGTTGTTGTAAGCCTGAATAGAAGAGTGCTCAGTTCAAGGAAAATCCTGGATCCAAGTCTCCTTAAATTCTTAATGCCAGGGAGACCTTAAGCTCATCTCCAGGGCCCTCATTTTAGTTCCACAGCGTGAAGTCATTTCACTTGGTCTCATTCTACCTGCTTGAAAAAACTACTCATATACTTGAAGACAACTCTCATACTTTCCCCATGGCTTTTCTTTTCCCCGCTGAGAATGCCAGTTTCTGAAACAATTTCTTATGTGGGAGTTCAGAAAGCGCCACCCCAAGATATGCCTCAAGGGTATACAGATTACTTTGAGCTAAAGGCAAATTTGGCCTCAGGCTCAATAGAAATTCTGCCCCTCCCTTCACTACCTAGAAGAACCTGAATTCCAGGCCTTGTCCATAAGAAGAGGTTATCAGAGAGAACCTCTTTTGATCCATCTACAGGCAGGACAAACTTGTATTTGCTAAGCATCTGTTCTTCTTATCCACCTACAATGACCATCTGAAGCCCCCAAGGCACCTTACCTGATCCATGGCTCAGGATGTCTTATATACCTCGGTCCCCCTTTCTATCTCTGAACCTCTCGTGCATGTGGGGTCTCTGTCTTTCTCATGTAGGCAGGGTTTCCATACATATGTATGTATTAAATTTGGTTATTTTCTCTTGCCAATCTATCTCATGTCTGCTTGATTATCAGACCAGCCGGAAGAACCTCGAGGGCAGAGGAAAGTCTGTTTCTCCCCCACACTTATGAGACACAGTCTGGGTTTCCAACACGTCCCTGGACACTTTTCCTCAATACTTTGGTTTGTCAGTGTCCTTCTAAGAGAGGTGTTCAGAAATCATTGTGATATTCCAGGTGTTGTCTGGCTAGAAAAAGCATATTGGAAGTATGACCTCCCCAATCCTAAATAAAATAATTTGGTTATTTAACACTGCATGGGGCAAAACATAACTGGAATTATATTTACACTTTTGGTAGATTAGACTGCATCTAATATAAAACTCCAGTGTTCAGAAGTCTAAAAAACATAATTTAGTCATAATAACGATCATAATAGCTACCATTTATTTGGTGCACACATTTTACATGCATAAACTCTCATACCCCATGAGGTAGGTATAAAATAATAGGGCCATTAAATTCCATTTGCAGATAAGGAAACTGAGGCTCAGCAGCCTGCAGGTAGTAAGTCCAGGATTAAAGCATGTATACTCTCCACTGTACTCCATTACTTTTTTTTTTATGTTTTAGATGATCAAGTGAAAAGAGGTGTTTTCACTGAGAGAGTGGTTGCCTTCACAGAGTTGAAGGGTTACTATTTATAATAGAGAGAAGACTCTGACCCATGCTGGGAAGAACTTCCAGGGGGAAGGCAGACGGGACGTTTGAAACAAACACCCTCTAAGACTCCATTATAAATGCAGTCCTCTCAGCTTCTAAGCAATGAAGTCTTTCCAGATGGAAGCAAAGCCTGTGAGCTTATATTTATGTAACATTCCAGCAGCCAGGGTGTCCAACAGGTTTTGTAAAAAGTAAATAAGTAAATAAACATAACAAAATGAAAGTAGTTATGTTAAGCGTCATGCAGATAAATAAAGGATTAATTTATTTTAGTCTATTCTGGCCTCTGTGGGTCAGACACATAGAAGTGGTCTCCATCTGGCAGCGCCCAGGAATCTCCTGAAGGGCGCATTGAAAAACAGACTCCCTGGACGCTGATGTTTATCCAAAGGGTCTGGGTGGGACCTGGGGTTTCCATTTTATGAAGCTTTCCAGTGGTTTCTGACCTACAGGCAGGGTTGGAACCAGACTGGATTTCCAACCTTGGACCACATAGGATGACTTAAGTCTGTTCAGCAACCAGCACCTCAGAAAAAACCCACCTGAGCCAATGTTTACGTGCTGAATTGAACAGTTGGCTTGGCATTGCATAGTTTCAGACACACTTAGCATGGGAATAAGATCACAGGTCTTAAGAATAGCAGTAACATAAACATGCACAGGCTATGGTGCCAAAAGATGAGAAGAGATTCATGAAATTATTTTCAAGCTAAGCAGCAAATGCCATAATTATCAGTATTCTTTTCATGTACTGTAAGAGTTTGCATAATTTCCCTGTGGTAGAATGCAGAGAAATCAAAACAATAAACTAAGAGATCTACCAATTCATTGGAGCACAAAATTTAAATCTGTGTTTGCTAACAATATTTCAATTTCTGGGCAGATCTAACATGGAGAGACTGAATAATTATATTTCCATCTTTACTTTGGGAGGAGCCTGTTTACTTATTGCTTTGGTTAAGAATGCTAAAATCCTGGAACTCTCCACTGTGATATTTACCTTCATTAGATAAATTTATTGCTTAAGATTATATTGATTTGTCTTACAAACATGCTCATCAAGTAATCGCTTTAAGTCATAGAGATTTAACACTCAATTTAGGCTTTCTGAATGGTAAGTCCTTGCATGCAGAAAATAAACATAAAAACTTCAGTTGTCTGTTTGCCTTACAGTTTACAAAACATGTTGACATCTTTGACCTGGTTTGATTTCCTCCCAAAACTTTGAAGTAAGGAGACCAAATTTGCCATGGAACTTCTTTAGATTTTTGGCCATTATTCCATCTGTGTGCTTTTCATCAATTTGTATTCAAATTTGTTTTTGTTTTGTTGGTTTTTTGGTAATATATTCTATTGATTTTAGAGAAGGAGTGGGAGAGAGAGATAGAAACATCAATGATGAGAGATAATCATTGATTGGCTGCCTCCTGCATGCCCCACACTGGGGATTGAGCTCACAACCCGGGCATGTGCTCTGACTGGGAATCGAACTGTGACCTCCTGGTTCATAGGTTGATGCTCAACCACTGAGCTATGCTGGGTGGGCTCAAATATGTTGATGTGCAACTCCTGAGAATTGCATCCTTTTACAGAAAAACTTGTATTAACTTAACTGTAACATAAAGAGGCTGTATTTCCCACTCTACTTAATTTATAGAGGGAGGTAAATTGAAGTGATTGGATATCAAAATGGCTAACATTTCACCTTTGAATTAATTAACTTACTAATTCACTGGTTCATTCCTCCAATACTTATTGAGCATTTATTATGTAGCAGGTCTTTTCTTCCATTTGCAGATAAAATATTGAGACTATATCAGGTAGTCATTAAGAACACAGGCATTTGTACTGACAACTTTGGCCATGAACCCTTTCTCTGCCACTTCTCATGTGACCTTGTACACACTGCTTTCCCCCCCCAGTTTTTGTGTCCTTTCCTGTAAAATCTATAATAATAAAAGCATAATATGCCAATTAAACCAGATGTCCTTCCAGACAACCTTCCAGATGAAGCTGGGACTGCGAGGAAAGCCTGGGTCCTGGGTGCCAGAGGGAAGCCAGTGCTGGCAGCTGGGGGAAGGAAGACCTACTCTTTTTTTTTTTTTATAATATGTTTTATTGATTTTTTTACAGAGCGGAAGGGAGAGAGATAGAGAGCCAGAAACATCAATGAGAGAGAAACATCGATCAGCTGCCTCGTGCACATCTCCCACTGGGGATGTGCCCGCAACCCAGGTACATGCCCTTGACCGGAATCGAACCTGGGACCCTTCAGTCCACAGGCCGACACTCTATCCACTGAGCCAAACCAGTTTCGGCAGGAAGGCCTACTCTTGCACAAATTTGATGCATCAGGCCTCTAGTATGGATAATAATAGCATTACCTGATATTGTTTGGAGCAGGGGTTGAGAATTAAGGGAAATAGTGTACACGGAGTGTTTAGCACAGCACCAGTATGTAAAAGGACCTAGTAAATTATAGAATAAAATATTATCCTGCAGGGGAAGCTGCTGTTCTGAAAGTTGCCCACAGCTAGCAAGGACACTCTGACTTTGTTTGATGGATCACACATTTAAAGAAGGAAGTGTTAGTCAATATTTAGAAGCATTCTCTGCAAGACATTCAGAGGCTAACTCCTTGTAATTAGCCATTGTGTCAGTTGACATTATTTTGGTTTTGAGTCACAGAAAACAACTCAAGTTGGCTTACAGAATAAAGAGAATTTACTGGTTCCTGTAAACTTTCCAGCAGTAGGACTAGCTTTAGGCAAAGCTTGTTTCAGTAGCTCAAAGAACCTGGACTAGGTTTCTCTCGGTTGCATGTAATGATGGCTTCTTTCAACAGCTCCATGTGGTGTTCCCACCTCAGGTCTCAAGTCTCTCCTCAAATGAAAAAAAAAAAAAGACTGTGCAGCTGTGAGCTCCACACCCCCATGGGGCCAGAACGAGGCTGAGGGGATTGAGGCATTTGCTTTGGATGCAAAATTTAAGTGGGCACCAAAAATACTCAGGAATCAAAATATATAATATTTTCATGCTACAGGTAAAAAAATTAAAATTGAATGGAACATCCATGTAAATATCAAAGATTTAAATATAGGAAAATTCAGAATCAGCTGAAGAGAGAAGGTTTCTCTTAGTGGTCCCAGCAAACATCTCTCTTCTGGGCCCTGAGTTATGTCCCATCTGGGACCAATAGCTGAGACTATGGGAAGGACTTGCATCCATTGGCTTCAGCTAATAAGGGGCCACTTCTGGAACTGGAGGTAGGGTCAAGCCCATTCCAACCAAATGACTATGAATGGGAGAACTGGCTCCAGAAAGAAAGACCACAGTAATCAGAATATTGTTGCTCCAGGAAGGGAGCAGGAATCTCAGGTGTGTCAATAAAGTAGGTTTCACTATAGTTATTAATTTAATTAACCAGACCCCATCTTTTACCTGATCCCCCAAACAATCTGTCCATTTGCTATTACAAATTGGTAACGTTGTGATTGTCAAAAATCCATGTTCTGCTGATGTTGTCTCCTCTGCATTCAATTTGTTTGTTTGCTTTTAACAAAGTCAAGAAAGAAGAGGTGAAATGGGAAAGGGGTATCTAAGGTTAGGGTACCTATAAATCCACACTGTTAGGGTAGGGGGATTGGGGAAATTGCAGCCAACAAGGCCTTCTTTGTGTCTGTGTGCAATCTTAGCAGTACCGTGTGTGTGTGTGTGTGTGTGTGTGTGTGTGTGTGCATGCATGTATGTGTGGGTGGGCTCATGCGCTGGTCTGCACATAGCAGGAAATGTGTGGGCAGTGGTTGTGTTAGGGGCAGGAAGTAAAGGGTTTCCTTAACTGACCAATCCAAACAGTCTGGCTTGGGGAGCACTCCCACCTTTGGCACAGTGATGACTGCCACAAGCACATTCTCAGTGGGGTACTTATTGAGCAACCCTAATGATAAAGATGCCGTTCACTCCTGAGCCCTTGGTCTGTAGCTTAGCTAGTTATGCAAGGTTGGTATGTTTACTCCCTCTTTAACAGATGAAAAGACTGAGGCTCAGATATCTTACAGAAAAAGAGAACTGCAGAAACAGGTAACTAGAAAGTAGCTGAGATCAGTTTTAACCCCAGATTGTTCCCGTCCCAGGGCTCATGCTCCTGTTGGTGTTCCTGGCCGGTAGAGGGGGTAGATATGAGACCCGGAGTCAGGAGGCCAGGTCTCCTCCCAGTTCTTTAACTGGACGTCTCACCTTGGGCCAGTCGCTTCCCCTTTCTGGGCCTTGGTGTTCAGACCTACGCCATGGGAGTAACTCAAGTTTTGTGTTTAGCAGAAAGCCACTTCCTTCAAATGAAATCTTAAAGGACCACAGTGGGCTCTCCTCATGGAGTGTGGGTGGTATTGGGGATCACAGAGCCCTGCCAATTGGTCAGCCTTTTCCCACTGGGGAGCTCTGGACAGTCAAGGAAGTTCTGGAATGCTGGTGAACACAGTTTAGAAGCCACTGAGTGAGACAAAACTCCTTTCCAGTTCTATCATTTCATGGCTCTGGTTCTGTGTGTTCTTTGAAGGAACCAGAGAAACAGAGAAACTAAGGAACTTGAGTCATGAGGTAAACAGGAAGAGAAGAGGAAGGACTCAAATGGTCTACAGGGGCAAACAGGGTGGGAAACCTCAGGTCCTTTTTTGGTTAGAGATGGAGGGGCTACATGAATATCATCTGTGGGACCGCAGTGATTTCTTTTTTTAAAATTCAATTTATTGGGGTGACATTAGTCAACATGATCATATGGCAGTGGTTTCCTGCTTTGTTCTCTCAAAGTCATTTTCTTTTCACTTTTTTGGATACGTCATTCATATTCTTGTAGAACAATGCCTTTGTCCTCTCTGTGAATTTAGTATCCATTGCAGCGAATCTCATGAAGCATTGGTATGATAAATGTTAAAGTTGATTAGATTGGGGATGAAATGATGAGAGTATTAAACGGGTTTAAAAATGAGTTGGTTTCAAGAGCTGTAAGCAGTTGGTAAATAAAAAAGGAAACCCTTTCCTTTTAGTTCTTAAAAGAAATCCATAATGGGTTTTCCTCATAAACTGCAATTATTTTTAAATAGCACTAATGAATAATTTAAAGACCCACTGGGTTAGGCAATTAGTTTTAAGTGTGGATTAATTGCTTTCTTTATAATATTCCATATTAATTTTTTGCATAATATGGACAGATAGTTCATCTTCTTTAAAAATATTTTATGTTTTCTAAAACATGCTGATAGGTGAGAAAAGAAGCTGCTGCGGTTATTGTAAAATGGGGAGCATGTGGCTGCTGATCCTGTGCCCACCCCTGCTTTCGGGGAACTAACAAAATCCTGGCGTTTTCCCCTCGCTCTGGTAATCCAGTAGAGAGATGTGGCTATCAAACCTTTTCCTCTGTGACTGCAGTGAGAATCTGTGTCCCGGTACAAATACACACACAGACACAATAACATAACCGTTATTTGGAACAGAAGTTTTAGAATACAGTGCTTAGCTTTCTTTCATACCCACTAACATTTTCCACTCCACTCCACCTCAAACATGGTCCAGCATGGTAACTTTACAGGAAGGAAGTAGGTGTCTGGGTGGCTGGCCAAAGCTTATTTCTTGATCTGGGTGGTGGTTATCAGGATGCTCACCTTGTAATGATTCACTAGTGGTACAATAGTTTCTGTACCTGTGTTTTATTTTGCTCTATCAAAGTTAGAAATATATGTTCTAGCAGCTTGAAAAGCATTGTCTTAAGAGTGCGGAAACCTGAATGAATCATATCACAGCTTCCACTTCATTTTGTTTTTAAAGCAGAGAGAGAAGCATAAGCTAAAAAAAAAATCAAAAAAAAAATTCAAGGGTGAGTTAAGAAACTTGAGAGCCAAATGCATGAGTCTCAATTTTAGATCCAAATAAATCCCTAGTGGTAGCTTTCTTGAGTCATTGGGCAGGCCATGGACTTAGCCAGATGGGATCCCCTCAGCTGAGGTCTACAATTTCTTTGGAAGGAGGCATTCTCACACACACACACACACACACACACACACACACACACAGAAAGAGAGAGAGAGAGAGAGAGAGAGAGAGAGAGAGAGAGAGAGAGAGAGAGAATGAGAACACTACACAGGGCATTTTACTGTTATGAACTTCAAATTTTGAATGTCTTTCCTTCCTTTAAGAAAGAGGTATACTCTTTAATCCACTCTACCTCAATAATGGGTGCTTGTGAGTTAACATCGAGTATCTATTTTCCTCATTATACTGATCTCTCTTGAAAATGTCTTAAAAAAACCCCCAATCGACCTTTTTTTAGAGAGTAGTATTTCAAACAATGTATGCCGAGTGGTGGGAGTTGAAATTTTGGGTTCTAGCCTTGGCCCTGACATGAACTGAATGTCTTTTCATAAATTAAGAGCAATCAATTTTACTATTTTTACTCTCCAAGGACACAAGGGCATGAAGCTTTTATCTCCAAATAGTACAACTTTTATTTAGTGTTAAGAAATATTATCCAGAGCTTGGAAATAAGGCAAAAATATGCGTGGCATGTATTTTTTTCTTAAACTCTCTGCTTACTATTGGTTAAAGGTGCAGACTATGTGAGATTTTTGTCCAGTAGAGATATAAGTAATTTATCTCCAATTGAGCTAGTAGCCCCAAATGTTGTAGTTTATTACCCTGTTGAACATTAAATATATCCCAGGAATTATATCCTAACACTTCTTTAGTAAATTATCTTTCAACACTTAGCTTTTCACATGTTCTTTGAAAACATCTTAACGTATTACAGGGTTTCTTCATTAATGAATGAATTGAATAAAATCTTGGACATGTGTTCATTTTCTATTTACACGAGAGTCAAGATTTTATCTTTTTGAAAATTGTGCTTTTTGTAGGTTCCTCTGCAGAGATGCCCAAGTGGACTAACCCGACAGAGCTGATTACACTGTGGGGCTTGAGAAGTCTACCTCAAGGGCTGTGTGAACTCAGGCACGCCTCTTCCGGCTTCCAGAGTGAATCCCAAGTGGTAATGAAACTCTGATTTTGCTGGCTCTCCTTTTCTTCAGATTCTTCTTTTCTTCATGTCTGCAGGTTTCTGGTTTGTTATTCCCATTGTGTTAGCAATAATTGGGAATTTGGATTTGTAGTCTGGTAAATAGGTGACGGAGATCTATTCCCTGCCAGGTAAGACACACATTCTGGGTTTGTAACTGGAACCAAGTTTTGACGGCCTGCTGCCACAAAAACCAAACTCATGAGACAGATGCTGGTGAAATAAGGAAGAGGTTTATTCACATGCCGATCAAAAGATTTGAACAGATGTTTTACTAAAAAAGTTATATGGAGGACAAATAAGCATATGAAAAAGATGCTTACATCATTAATCTTCAGGATTATACAAGTTAAAACAATAATAAAATAACATTACATACTTATTAGAATAGCTAAAAACCACCATCACAAAACAACCAACTAACAACAAAAACCTTATAATACCAAGTGCTTGTGCAGATGTGAAGCAACTGAAACCCTCATATGTTGCTGTGAGAATGCAAAATAGTATATTCACATTGGAAATAGTTTGTCAGTTAAACATTCACTCACCTTATGATATCCAGCAACCTCACTCCAGGATATGCCCATGTGAAATAAAAACTTATATTCATACAAAAACTTATACACAGGTATTTATAGACTTTACCCATAATTGTTTAAAAATGGAAATAATCCAAGTGTCCTTCAACTTGTGAATGGATACACAAACTTTTGTACATCTGTACAATGGAATTCTACTTAGCAATAGAAAGGAACTACTGAGACTCCCAACTACAGGGCTGAACCTCAAGTACAAAATGCTAAGTGAGGGAGGCCAAAATCAAAAGGCTACATACTGTAGGATTCCATGTATAGGACAGTCTGGAGTAGGTAAAACTCTAGGGACAAAAAGCAGAATCTGTGGTTGCTAGGGCTGGAAGGGGGGTAAAGCAATTTTTAAAAAGGGGCAAGAGGGGACTTGGGAGTGTTATGTGAAGAACTGTTCTAGGCTTTGATTGTGGTGGTGGTTATCTGACTTGAATGCATGTCAGATATCATCAACTGAATACTAAGAAAGGGTGAAGTTGACTATGTAAATTAAACCCCAAAATAATATTGGTGCTCAAAGCTATACTTGGAGCAAGAGATTTGATAGAGAAATACAACTATGTATTTAAGGTGATGGGATTAGGTTTTGCTTTTCAAGAAAAATAGGGAGTTGATTTGTCCTAAAATGTTGAGTTTGTTTCAGAATATGAGTTTAGTGAATATGCACAGCAAGCTGTAGAGAACATGAAAGAATTGGATTTTATTTGTCTGGGTTTGTAGTACCAGAGTCTGAAAAGAGGACACAAAATGTGTTAAAATTTTGGCAGAGTTTGCTCAATATTGATGGGCTTATTCACAAGATTATGTATAAAAGAAAAAGAAATTCATGAAACCTTTTCTGCTACTATTATATTAATTCATAACTTGAATTAGGCTTGCTCTGTGTTAAAAAGAGAAGTTGGTTTTACAGCTCTTATCCACCTTGATAGTAGAGCTTGTGAGTCTCAATAAAAGAAGTTTCTGGTCTTTGTGTTGATGTTATCATGTCTTTGATTATTTAAAAACAACAACACAGAACAAAGTTTCTTCGCTGTGAACAGGCTCAGGTTCCTTACAACCATGTTGCCTTTAAAATATCTTAAAATATTACATTGTGACTTTGATTAAATAGGTAGCCAAATAGTTTCCCTTTGACTCCCATGTTCCTATCTTAAGTTGCTAAATATTTTTTAAATTTATTTATTTATTGATTTCAGAGAGGAAGGGAGAAGGAGAGAGAGAAACATCAATGATGAGAGAGAATCATTGATCTGCTGCCTCCTGCACACCCCCCACTGGGGATGGAGCCTGAAACCCAGGCATGTGCCCTTGGCTGGAATCAAACCTGGGACCCCTCAGTCCGCAGGCTGATGCTCTATCCACTGAGCCAAGCCGGCTAGAGCCTAAATATATATATATATATATATATTTTTTTTATCATTCTTTTGATTTTGTCTAAGTTTGGAGCCTAAATGGAGAAAAATAAAATGGCATTCCCATAAATGATATAGATACTAGAGGCCTGGTGCATGAAATTCATGCATGGGGGGGCAGGGAGGAAGAGTCCTTCAGTCCATCCTGTACCTTCTTGCAATCCAGGACCCCTCAGGGATGTCTGACTGCTGGTTCAGGCCTGATCCCGACATTCAGACATCCCACTCGCAATCCGGGACCGCTGGCTCCTAAATGCTCTCCTGCCAGTCTCATCCCCCCTAACTGCTGGCCTGCCTGCCTGATTGCTCCTAACTGCTGGCCTGCCTGCCTGATCACCCCTAACTGCTCGCCTGCCTGCCTGATTACCCCTAACCACTTACCTGATTGCCGGATCACCCCTTACTGCTCACCTGCCTGCCTGATTGCCCCTAACTGCCTCTGCCCAGCCCCTGCCATGGCGGCTTTTTCCAGAAGGACATCCCGAATGACGTCCAGAAGGTCGTTTGGCTGTCTGGTCTAATTAACATATTATGCTTTTATTATAATATATATATATAATAATATATATATATAATAATATATATGACAGTGTTTTAAATTTTCAAGAGGTCCCCTGGAAATCATAAAGATTTATTATTTTACCTTATGAAAACAGATGCTAGAAATAATTAGGATTTATTTATTGATTGATTGATTGGTTTGCTCCATACCTCTGCATCATTTCAACACAAGAGCTACACAGGAAAAATTGTCAAATCAAAAGAGATGTTCAACTTTTCCTAGGTTAAGTTTCTATAGTTAAAATGTTATTAATTTAAATATTTCAGAAGCTGTAGATTTTACAGGAATGTCCTGGAGATTGGTCAATGCTCTTGCTGTCTATAATATGTTCTTACCCTAAGGGGAACCAACAATCGAACTCTGATGAAGTAGTTAGGCATTCTATTGCAATACAGAATTTCCATTTCCACTGTGATGTTACTGAGTGCTGTAGTGACTTTCAAGTCGTGTGCCACAAGAATTTTTAAAACATGCAATACCTGACTATTTAGTAAGGGGCACTGGCCTCTTTTCCTTTATATACTTTTGTTGAATATCTTTTATTTTATCTTCACTTCTCAAATCAAAAAAATGACAGCCAATACAACAATAGCCATCTGGTGAGAATGACTCAAAATTATACCTATTTTTTTTGGTCAGATTGGCAAGAAATATACTTATTGGTGTGCTGCAGAATTTTAGTAATTAGTTTATGTGTGCCATGAGATGAAAAAGGTTGAAAACTGCTGGATTACTGTAATAAATTAGCCAGGGTTGCTCCATTTTATAATCAGAGCTGTCTACTTTCTCCTGATGCTTGCCTGAAAGTTCTACAAAGTAGCATTTGTGTCTTTAAGAAGAAAGGTCAGCCTCAGAGCCTCCTGAAAAAGGATTGTGCCAAATCCTCTAAACTATTGATATGCCTAAGAATAACTCTCGGGTCCAGGCTTCTAAGCTGACATGGCTGAAACAACTTTCAGGTCGCAGCAATACTGTCCGAATTTCAAGGACTCCTTTCAGTCTACGGCAGAGTGCAGACTGCTTCCCAGACCCAGCGGAAAGAGAATTATGTGCGATCGAGGCGGGGAATCTAATTTGGGTTGTTTGTTTGGAATATTGCTGATGCTGCTTTAATTTTCTATATGGACATATACGATAGCTGTCTCTCCTGTCTTCACTAACCCTCAATTTAGTAGAATCTGCTTTTAAACTGAAGTGAAACTTTAGAGCCTCCAGAGTTCAGAAAGTAATACATTTACTGAGTATCTTTATTTTTGTAGAGCAATATAACTTCTGCATGCGATTATAAGACTCTGTCCTCTTTTTTACCAAAATATAATTGGGCATATCAAATGTGCAACCAAGGCCATAGCCAAATGTTGTATTTGAGAAGGATTCTCTTTTAATTAGGTATAACACACCCACTACTAAGGAAAATTCCTGTGGTGGTTATTTTATGGTTGCCCCTAGGGTGCTCAGACTAAACATTATGTGCGAGTGTGTCTGTGAGAGTGTTTTTGGATGAGATTAGCATTTGAATTGGTAGTAGACTGAGTAAACTAGATTTCCCTCCCCAGTGTAGGTGGGCAGAATCCAATCTGTTGAGGACCAGAATAGGACAAAAAGGAAGAAAAAGGAGGTATGTACTCCCTTTTGTTTCTGGCCTGTCTGCTTGAGCTGGGATATTGATCTTTTCCTGCCCTTGACTAGGATTTATACCATTACTGAGCCTCGTTTTCAGGGCTTCCCACTCAGACTGAATCACCCCATTGGCTTTCTTGGATCTCCAGCTTGCAGGCAGCACATTGTGGGACTTCCCAGTCTCCATAATTACATGAGCTGATTCCTAGAATGAATCTGTTCCTGTACATGTATATTCCATTGGCTCTGTTTCTCTCGAGAACTCTGACTAATACAGTTACTGACCTGCCATGTGGAGCCAATGACTACAAATTGCTCCCAAGGACACCAGCTTGGTGTCTGGCTTACAGGGTCCCAGTGTCACAGCTGGTAAGAAAGCCCACCTGCTGAGCCAGGGGCTCACAAATTTCGGGGACTTCAAGAACAGAGGAATTTATCCACTAAAGATAGATATATACACCACCAGGTAAAATCTGGTGAAGAGAGTGTTTTTGTGCTTGTATTTTTAGTTTTAGGATAGAAGAGCCAAAAATAGAGGTTTTTCAAAAGTCCCATCCAAGAAGCGTTCTAGATTTGCAGAGCACATTTAATGAGGCACGCATGGTTAATAAATACCCTTTTTTCCCCCATCTATCTGAGTATTCAAGCCAAACATACTGACACCAGCCTTTGGGAGATTATTTATGATCCCAGGAATATGGTAGAAAGACTGCTGTCCACATGTTGGAAATCAGGCAAGAAAAGAAAGTGGAGGGAGGAGGGTTGGCATGTCCATTCAATGTCCTACAGGAGCACAGCCCACCCAAATTTAGAGGGGTTTGTTTTTTTAACTCATTATTCAATATCAAGTAAAGGTTCCAGATTTAGTGAAGTTACAGGTTAACTTTTATGGATTTTTGTCCAGTAGAGATGTAAATGTTTGCTTTGCAATCGAACAGATAACTCCAAAGTTTACAGCTTGTCACTCTAGTGGACATTAAAGAGGTTGTGGCTAGCCCAGACATTTTATTCTAATAGCCCTTTACTAAATTGCTTAGAAAGACCTGGTTCCCTAAATGCTATCTGGACCAGTTTAAACATCTCACTAGTTTCCTCAGTAATTAATGGGTATTATAAAAGCTTTGATAAGTATTAACTATATATTTGCATGAGCTATGATTCAAAATTATATTTTAATATAAATAAAGATTTTTCTTTTCATTTTTGTTCATCTCAGAAACAGAGCAAGAGATCCTGATGTGAGTGGTGTATAACTGAGTTCACGTATCAGAAAAAAGCAAAGGAACTTAAAGGAGTTAGCTTTTGCAATAGTCATTGTATGTGTTGGGTCAGTTTATTGAAACATGTATTAAAAAATCATTCATGAATCAGCTAGAGGTTTTGGGCCTCAAAATGAGATACCTCTGATCCTAAGTTAGTCTTCTTTTGGCCTGATATAATTTGATTCTGGGATATCCAAGCTGTTATTTGACACAGAGATTTGAAATGGTTCCATTTTGAAAGAACCAGAGTGGTTCCTGAAAATATCTGTTGAATGAATGTCAACACAGAAAATCACCGCCCTTTTGAAGCCCAGGGTCATTGTTCTCCCAAGCCTTTCTAATCCAATCTCAAGCTTTTTACCTCCAGCTGGTCTCGAATTGAATTTGCCATACCTTCCTGGACATTTTGTGTGGTTAGACTTGCTTGTTGGGGGAGGTCCATTCTCTGTCCTGGTGTAGTCTTTGATTGATTCCAGTGTATTCATTTTGCCTAGGCCAGAGCTTGCAACACAGCTTATCATTATGACAGAACCATTTATGAACAGTCAAATTCTGGCAAAACCAGGGAAGTCCAGCCTGTAGCTTGGTTGATTGGGGTCAGGTAGAGTGAGGAGGAGATGGGTGGAATAGCAAGCTGGGCTTAAATTCTCTTTCAGTATGCCTTAAGCACCAAATTCACTTCATTCGTGACTTGTTCCATCAATATAGGAAAATAAAATAATACAGTTTGACTCTATTGAATAGAGACTTCTCTAGTCTTAGAACAAATAACAGTTGTTCCTTAGAGAAATTTAGGGTTAAAACCCAGTACATTCCTTTGAAAACAAATTAAATTTTATTCAACTGCTCCAAAGGAAGCATCACAGAGTTAAAAGGAGTCTGTTAGTGCCCAGCCAGGGTGGCTCAGTGGTTGAGTGTTGACCTATGAACCTGGAGGTCACAGTTTGATTCCCCATCAGGGCACATGCCCAGGTTGTGGGCTTGATCCCCAATGAGGGTGTGCAGGAGGCAACTGATTGATGATTCTCTCTCATCATTGATGTTTCTATCTCTCTCTCCCTGACCCTTCCTCTCTCTGAAATCAATAAAAACATAGATGCAGAGACATAGAAGCTTGGAACAATCTGTTGAAGCTTAAAAGGAATGCAGAGGTGGGTAGGTGGGTGGGTGGGAAGAGATCAGCCAAAGAATTTTTATGCATATATGCATAACCCATGGACACAGACAATAGTGTGGTGAAGGCCTGGGGTGGGGGGCAAGGAGGGTCAATGGGGAGTAAACGATACTATATATAATATTTTTTAACGATAAAGATTTAAATAAATAAATAAATAAATAGGTAGATAGATAGAAGGCTGTTAGAGATACCCAGGAAGGAGGTAACAGTGGTTTGGACTAGGCCTGTAATAGTGAACATGGTGAAAATGTCAGATTCAATATATATTTTAGAAGTACAGCAGAGGGAACTTACTGTTGAACTTGATATGGGGTGTGAGAGAAGGAAAAAAACCAAGATGACAACCTAGATCTCTGGCCTGAGCAACTGGTTTAACGGTGGTTCCCCTTATTGACATAGGTTAGAGGGAGGAGAGCAATTTGAGTAGAGGGAAAACCAACATTTCTGTTTAGGTCATGTAAGCTTGAGGTGCCTTTGAGACATCCAAGTAGAAACATGAGGACATCTGGAGCTGAGGTCAGGTGTAGGTGGGGAGAGGAATTTGAGAGTTGTCAGCTCATTTGAAGCTGGGGTACTAAACATTATAAACTAAGAAAAGAGTGTTGATGGGGAAGAGAAGAGCATGGAGATAAGACCTGGGGGGATCTTCCACCTGTAGAAGTCCGGGAATGGAGGAACACCTGGCGAAGGGGTTGAGAGGGATTGACCTCTGAGATAGTAAAAGAACCAGAAAAATGTAGCGTCCCAAAGCCTAGAGAAGAGAAGATTTTAAGAAAGAATGTGCAGCAATGTCAAATGCTGCTGAGAGATTAGGGATGGGATGAGACAAGGAATTGACCATTCACTGGCTTTGGTCTGATGTAGGACATTGATAAGAATCCTATCAGAGAAGGGAGAGAGAAAAGTTTGTTTTTTACAGAGTGGTTAATAACATGGATTATGGATTTAGCCAGATGACAATAATAGCTACCATTAATTATGACTCAGTATCTACCAGCTGTTTCACAAAAATGATCTCATCCAATCCTTTAAACAATTATATTAGCATATAGTGCCATCAGACCCATTTTATAGATAAAGTCATTGAAATTATTTAAACAAACTGGCTAGTTTCACACTCTATCAGTGGCAAAATCAAGATTCAAACAGAAATTATTTAACTTCAGAGCCATTTAACTTCAGAGTTTAACCATTTTGATCAATTGCTTCCTATAGCTCGTTCAAAGCCTTGCCTTGCTCTTTACTATCTGTGTAATTTTGACTAGCTGTGTAATGTCTCAAAGACTTGCTTTCTACATTTTTCATAAAATGGGAGATCTTATATATACCAAGGGTTGTGAACGTTGAATTATTGTATGCAAAGCCTTAGCATAGGGCCTGACACATTATTATTGTCTGGTGCAACCTACTAATTTCATAGATAAGGTAGCCAGGCCCCGAATGCCCAGAGGACTTGCCACAGGAACATGAAAAATGTCAGAGGGGACACTTTCCAAATGGCCTGATTTCTGGTCCAGAGCTCTGAACTCTTAGGACCACTGACCACCTTTCTTTCTTGGAAGCCCCTTACTCAGGGACCAAAATGCTCTTTGATGCAGTTCCAAAGCACTTGTGAGCCGCTTAAAATAGTCCCTGCTCTGGCATCAAATAACTCAGAGTGTCATTACCCACCTGATGCCTTTTGAAGCAGCACTGTTCCCATGAGTGCTCTGTCACCGGAGTGACAATCCCTCAAGTTGTACATCTTCCCGAAGCTGACACTCTGCTTTTGTGTTTTAAAATGCCCAAGACAGATCATAGAAAGTGCCAGCTCATTCCGGAGAGCAGAGAGTATACTTTAGGCCATTTTATGGCCAAGTAGGTAATATTTATTTAGTTATTTCCTTTTCACTCTATCTTAGTTGCGATTTGGTTATGAAAAAAATTGCATAAGACAAAGTTTGACTTTGGAGGGTTCTAAATCTGGGAGATTTACATGGTACCTTAGGCTCAGAATCATGGACAGTGTCTGTGGAAGGGACTCAGAGAATATTTCAATCAGTGGCCTTTATATTTGGGGTTGTGGGGGACTGTGAGACTCCTTCAAGGGCCCCTGTGTAGCAAGGGCAAGGCTGGGAGATGATGAGTTAGGACTCTGGCCTCCCACTCCAGCTTTTATCAGAATAGTTCTGTCTTTGTTTTGCACACAGGCCTTCTATAGACTAAACTACTTGTGGGGAAAGAGTTCTGGTTTAAAAACCACTGATCTCATCTAATTTTCTTACTATACAGACAGGAAAACTGAGGTCTTAACAGGGGATGAATTTGTCCAGTACACAAAAATAAGCCTATCCAAGAACATACACTGAAATTCAAGTCCCTGATATCCCGTGGGGATTCCCCCTCCCCCACCACTTTGACTCAATAGGGCTACAAGACAACTTAACCCTAGTTTTTGACCTTACTTCCAGTGCAGGGATCAGTAAAATTTTTCTGTGAAAGGTTAGAGGTAAGTATTTTCAGATTTACAGGCTACACAGTCTCTGTTGCAGTTGATCCAAGTCTGTCCTAAGCCATAGCCAATGTGTAAATGGACAAGCATGAGTACATTCCAATATGATTTTATTTGCATAAACAGGCTATCAGGTCATACAAGGTGTAGTTTGTTGATCCCTGTTCTACACAGCAAGAAACAAGTGGGCTATGGTGAGATGATACACAAAGTAAGAGTGGATTAATTACTGATTGATGAAGTTTGGTGTGCTATTGGAGAGATGGACAGCAGGCCTCGTTATGAAACAATGGGGCTGTTTAGTAAATAGATGGTCACCCAGGAAGGGCTGACAAACTGCCTGAGATCATGGCTGAGACATCCGGGAAGGCTTCACAAAGAGGACTTTGAGTTGGCCTTGGGTAATGTTATCAGGTCCCAAAAGGGAGACCATCTCAGATAGAGGAAAAGCATTTGGCAGAGCTCCAGTGGGTTTAGGAGTTATGAGGTGTGGGAGGTTGGGGGGAGATCCTAAAGGGTCTTGTCTGTGTGTTCTGTTAAGACTGAACTTTATTATTTTAAATGGGTGGGGGGCAGCCATGTAAGGGATTTAAGCAGGGGCATGACATGATCATCAGGCATTTCGTAGAGACTGATGTGGATGAAATGTTGAGGTTTGGGGCAGGAAAATACATCAGGAGGTTGTTGAAGTCATTTGGGCGAGAGATGATGGTCAAAATTAGTGCTACACCTTACATTTACACAATGTTATATGTCAATCATATCTTAATAAAGCTGCAAAAAAAAGAAAGAAAAATAGACAGGTCTGTGTATATGACACATGATGCATATTTGTTGCTTTAACTTATTGACTATTTTCTCACAGCCAGGAGACTTAAATTTAACGCTGCCTACTTTTCATTAGCTGTGTTGACTTGGAAATGTCACTTAGCCTCTCTGAACCTCAGATGCCTTATCTTCTGAATGGTGATTATAGTACCTACTACCAATGATTGTGAAGATTAAATAGGATAATGTATTAAAGCTCCACTTTAAATCCTGTTTTTATATACAAATACACAGCAAAGTGGTTTTCTTTTAATATAAACTGAATTCTCAAAGAGATTAAACTTGAAGAGAGATTTATCCTTACAGCGATAGGCACTGTTCTTGAAGTCGAATCCACTGTGGAAATGGGGGATCATTTTGGCATTTCTTATGGATCATCGGGATATTCTCCAAGGCCTGAGAATGGTCTTTAAGAATGTCTCCTCAGCTGGAATTTTAATAAAATGTGCATTCCTTGTAAATTACATTGCTCACATGGAAATTTGCTATACGCTACAGATAGAGATTGCTGTTAACATCAATGCCAATTGAGGATTGCATTATTTTAAATTTGATTGATGTTCTCTTGTGCATTCCTGAAAGAGACATAGCGAAGTCAGATGACTCAATACCAGTCTTAAATGATACTCAGCATGATGGTTCTTCAGTAAAGATGTTCTCTTTAAATGTGTAGGAGGCACCCGTGTAACTAGACTCACTTGTGTGCTAAACGGTGCGCACATTCATTTCTCCCAATTGTTACTAAGAGTCCAATTTTAATTTGTTTGCTATTTCTGTTAATACCAAGGCCTATTTAGTATAACCGTTGGAAGCTGTTGAGGATATTAACTGGGATCCTCCTAGAATTGCTACAGAGTTTTTAAATATCTGTGAATTACCAAGACAAGGTTTTAGTTTTAACTCACATTAAGTAGATTTCATTATCAACAAGAATATGTGCAAACAGAAATGAGGCCATTAACATCTGAAATTACACTGCATTTTTAACAAGGAAGTTTGAAAAAAATTGAGAAAATGCATTTTGCAAAAACAAAGTTGCCAAAAATACAGAGAGAAAAGAAACCAAATTTGACTGTACTGATTATAGGCATACTGATCAGTATAAAGACACACTGATTGTGTTTATCACCATGTATTGAGAAATATTTAGAAAAAACTGAAATGGAAATCTGGGGCCTGAGGTTCAGTTTTAGGTCAAATTTCCAAAAACGAATCTGTCCATGGACAATTCATCATATTGCCAACTTGCCAAACAGCAAATTCAATGAATTTGCGAAATTTATTGAAAACAAGTTTATTTTAAACTGGTGAATGAATTAAAAATTTTAGAAGTCTTTGGCAAAGTTTTAGGTGATCAGCTTTCATTTTGCCTTCAGAGTAATATTTTTAACAAGCGTTCGTCCTGTGTCTGCCCCAAGCTCCCTGTGGCTGGAGCTCAGAGAGCGAGGTCAGAGGGAAGCCCCTCTGCTGGAGGAAGGCGAAGGGAAGGGTCTGTTAGAACACAGCCTGGGCTGTGGACCCCACAGGAGAGATCCCAAGGAACAGAGGACAGAGGGTAGAGGGTGGGGATGGGAAACCCAGAGCACCGAGGGGCAGTGAGGAAGAGACTGGGGAAGGGGCAGGCCAGTGGTAGAGAGGGTGGGAACTGGGCAGCAGCCAGAGGGAGACCTGAGGGTTATGCTGAGGATGAGGAGGCCCCTGATGAAGGAGTTCAGGCTCCCCACAGCCCTGCCCATGGTCCAGATGAATTGCTAGAGACTTTGTAAGTAAAGCAGAAGCAAGTTTTTGATGATTTGGGAAACTCAGAAATCAGTCACTTGGTGACTTGGCATTTGGTGGACTGACACTCAGTGCACTGACTTTTATCAAACTGACTTATTGAACAAGTCATTGGATGAACTGGTTGCTAAGAAACCAGACTAGGCCAGGAGGCCTGGCCTTGGCTAAAGCACCCTTCCTCTTGGGCCTTCCCAGGAGAGTGGTTGGGCAAGACCAAGTTGGAAGAACACACAGAAGGCCTTTCTCTGCCCTAGGCGGTTTGGATTAGTGGATAGAGCAGGGGTGGGCAAACTTTTTGACTCGAGGGCCACAGTGGGTTCTTAAACTGGACTGGAGGGCCGGAACAAAAGCATGCATGGAGTGTTTGTGTGAACTAATATAAATTCAAAGTAAACATCATTACATAAAAGGGTACGGTCTTTTTTTTCAATAGTTTTATTCATTTCAAACGGGCCGGATCCGGCTCGCGGGCCGTAGTTTGCCCACGGCTGTGATAGAGTGTTGGCCTCGGATTGAAGGGTCCTGGGTTCGATTCTGGTCAAGGTCACGTACGTTGGTTGCAGTTTCCCCATCCCTGGTTGGGGTGTGTGCAGAAAGCTACCAATTGATGTATCTCTCTCATGTCGATGTTTCTCTCTGTCTCTCCCTCTCCCTTCTACTCTCTCTAAAAATCAATGGAAAGATATCCTTGGGTGAGGATTAAAAAAAAAAAAAAAGGGGGCCTTTCTCCAGGGAGGTGTCCTGGGGGGAGGTAGAAGGCCGAGTGAGAGGGTTCTGGGCCATGAAATCCCAAATCTCACAACCTGCCCTTTTTTATCTTATGAGTTTTCTTTGGGAAAAGAAAAAAAGTTTCGCTGTTAAAATCAACTGAAACATATTTTGAAAAACACTGCAAAAGATGACCATGCACTCTGGGAATAATAGCAGAGATGTCCCCCTACACTGTGCTGAGTACTTTAAAGACAGTTTCTCATTTAATCCTCGCTCCTGCCCTTTGTGGAAGTGCCTGCCATCCTCACCTTACAAGTGAGGAAAGGGGCTCTCTGTGCTGCCAGCCAGGGTCTCTGACCTTCTAGAAAACCCCCCATTCTAGAATAACTCTGTGCAAGCTGCAAATAGCCTGGTATCTGTCTTTTGATCTCAGTAATCTGGGGACTTCTTAAAGGATTTAGGCAGCCTTAAGAACCACTTTGCAACTTGACCCCAGCCTCGGTGTTGAACAGAGGCTCCTAATCCCCAACCTGAGCTCTTCCTGTTCTCGAATGGGTCTCACTGCCTCACCTTCGTGGCTGCTTCTGTCCTCGCTGTCTAGCCCACCCTTATGGCCCAGCCTCAGACCGACTTCGTCCACAAAGCCTTAAGTATACTCACATTCACAGCTGTCGCACAAGAACCAACATGCTGATTAGAAACTCCCAATCACCATCCACAAAATTCCAGTTGTGCTAGGAGTCCTAGAGACCGGCAGTACCATGCAGTGCCTATGGATAACGATGCTGCATTGGACACAATCTGTTAAGAGGGTAGATCTCACCTTAGGTGTTCTTAGCCCCCAAAGGCAAAAACAAACAAACAAGTGAAAACCAACACACAGCATGCCTATCACATTCCTGGCAAGAGTTCCAACCCAAGAGCTCTATGATCACCACCTTCCCACAGCCAGGGAAACTGAGGCGCGAGAGGTGAAGTCACTTCCTGAGTCACCTAGCTGATAAATGGCAGAGCCCTATCCTGACCACTGTTGCTTCATTACCTTTCTCTGCTGACCCCTCCTTCGCCTCTCCTCAGGACACACTGATCCCCCGCCCTGCTTCTTCTAAACCCCTCTGACTCTTTAGAAAGCGGCTCCCAATTCTTGGCCCTTCTCAGGTGTGTTTGCGTTAGTGTTCTGGGGGTGTATTTCTCCCCTTTCCTGCTAGGGCCTGAGGCTCCTGAGGGCTCTTCCCTCAGCATGTCCGCCCAGGGTTTCACCACAGAACCGGGCACGGGCCTCAATGGTGTTCCGGTGCATTTTTCAGCTGGCACAGGCAGCCATTTCTCCCCGGTAAGTTATATCCTTCAATTGGTTTGTATTGATTACCGCGGGGATTTGTTTTCTGCCCTGCTACATAAATGTCTTCACGGGGTAATTGCAGCAGTGTATCAGGAAGGTTAGCACTTCGTCGAGTCAGCCTCTTTACCCCAGCTTCCATCAGGTTGTCCTCAGTTAAAATGTCAGCAGCTCCAAGGTCAGCAGCTCCAAGTCTACCCTGCTCCACCCCAGGCCTTCTGCCCTGGTGACACCCTTGCCCTCACTCCTCATGGGCTCATGGCCTCGCCCCTCTCCCTAATGCCAGGCCCCTATCTCATCGTAACTAATCCTAAGTGGCCCAGCCTTGCTCCACAGGCCTTTTCTCAGTTCTAAGCATTGCTGTTTGGGGTGACGATTGGGGAAAAGACTTTAGGCCACCATTTTTCTTTCCCTTCATAAATATATACTTTAGACAATAGCCAGAATATGTAAGAGGAAGAAGCTAAAGAGCCACAGGACTAAGGCCGAGGAGGAGAAATTAGAGTGGAACCCTCACCCCCCACCCCCATTCTCTTCCTCATTGGGAAAACCTGCCTAGGCCGCTATATCCACTGGGGTGGAGGGAATAATAGCTCCCCAATGATGTCCACATCCTAATCTCTGGAACCTGTGAGTATGTTATGTCACACAGCAAAGAGGAATAAGGGTGTAGATGGAGTTAAGATTCCCAGGATGATGACCTTAAAATAAAGAGGTTATTCTGGGTTCTCTGAGGCCCAATGTAATCCCAGTGTGCTTAGCGTGGAAGAGGGAATTGGAAGAGATGTCAGAGAGATGGCAGAATGAGAAGGACTCAGCTCAGCTGGGCTGGCTCTGAAGAAGGAGGAAGGGGCTGTGAGGCAAGAAAAGCAGGCAGCTTCTGGAAGCAGAGAAAGGCAAGGAAAGGGATTTTCCCCTGGAGCTTTTACAAAGCACTGTACCCTGCTGACATCTTGATCTTAGCCTATGTTAGCCTTCTGATCTAAAGACTTGCATGATTTAAATTGATGGTGTTTTTCAGCCACTAATTAGGTGACAATTTGTCACAGCAGCAATTGAGAGACTCAATATAATCAACAAACCTTGAATACTCTCAATCTATGAACCTTTTTTTCAATAAGAGGGAAAATTCACACTTAAGAGTTTATATGTACCCGGTTGGAGTGGCTTGGTTGGTTGAGGGTTGTCCATCATCCTGTGCACCAAAAGGCTGCCGGTTTGATTCCCTGTGAGGGCACATACCTAGGTTGCTGGTTTGATCCCGGGTCTGGGTGCATACAGAAGGCGGCCAATTGATGTTTCTCTCTCCCCGTCTCTGTCTCTCCTCTTTCTCTCTCCCTTTCCCTGTTGTCCTCCCTAAGGATTCTCTTTAAAAAAGAGTTTACATATTGTTATTTTTTAGATTCAGAACAGTAAATTGGACTGCAAACCTGATTGTTTTCCTTTCTACCCATTGCTCAGGCTGGTGCAACTGCTTTCCAGTGGTGGTTACATCTTGCTATGATTTTCTTAAGAAGTAGAAAATGTTAAGCTGTGGTCAACTGGTCAACTTGGTTTTGCCTCTGAAAACTCTTGCAAAGAGCAATTCTGTATTGAACCAACTTTGTTAAAATTGTAAAAAATAGCCATGGTTGCTAAGATAAGCTTCCAGAGTGTTGCCATGGGAACAATTGTTTTTAACTCAGAAATAACTAGCTCTAACTGTAAAAAACTAAGGTAGGGAAGCCCTTAGAGCTCTCTACCCCTTTCCTCCTCCTCATTGGGGGTAATAGCCTGAGGTTTCCTGCCAATTCCATAAGTTCAGCAGACTGTGCCCTGCTAGTCATGAAGGTGAAGGACAATAGTAAACTTAGCGTGGGTTTCAGATTCAAACAGATTGGCATCTGAATGCCTGATTCACCCATGCCATCTGCAAGACTTAGAATAATCTAAGGAACTACCCCAGGACTCCCTTGTGCTAATCATGAAATGGGGATTAGAATAGTATGCACCTCCTGGAGTGGGTGTGATTATGGGACAACCTATGCAACTTGTCTAGCAAAGTGCCTGAGAGTAGTATGAACTCAGTTCCTGATGGTGCTAGACAAAGACTGTCTGTGGTTGCAGGGCTCTAGATAGTTCCTCCAAACCAACTTGGAAAAGGAGCTTTTTAAAGCTTGCCAGTTCATCAGGCACTGATAAGTGGTTCTCCTGTATATGATGGGTAGGCAGCTTGGCCCCCATGGGACTCACCTTGAGTCAGCCATACCTGAGAACTACTCTGTACCTTGCACAAGGAATAAGCCCAGTGCTCTCACATGTGGCAATCCTGGCAATGCTGTCAAAGCTCCAACAAACTTGCTGTCAGCAGCTGCCCTTTCCTCTTAGTGGGCCAATAACCCACAAAGCAGCTTGTGGACTGGCACTGGCTGAGGCACCAGCTTTGGGGAGCACAGCAGCAGCTGTTTGGTTTCTGATTTCACCCAAGGGTGACTGGCAGGAGGGGCTGGAGGCAACAGGCATGGGACCTGGCCCAGGCCATACCCAGGCACAGGGACTTTGAAGACTGGCTGACCAGTTTGCAGAGGCACCACCATGAAGGAAAAAGGCTCAGCTGCGGTTGGGGCACCAAGTCCATGATGCAGAGCTAGAAAAGTAGCTACAGGTATGATGAACTGGGAGGATCAGGCAGGAGAGAAACTAGAGGAGGACCAATTGTCAGCAGAAGGACTATGGGAGGTCAGAGTGGGGTTCACACGATAGAGAAGATGGGCCTGGGGCAGCCCTGCCCATGGGTGGACATGTGTTCCTGGCTCAGCAAATCCGAAGGGCGGTGGTGAGATGTCTAAAAGACCTGGCTGGTCAGCTCAGGCCATCAGCAAAACCCACCATGTACCAGCATAATCAGTCTTCTTATAAGTCCTTGAGGAAAAATTTCTATCTGGGCCCAGGGTCAGGCAACATTGTACCTTTACAAGAGTAATTGGTCTGTTCCCAACTGAGGTCAGAACTGTGGAATTACTCAGGAATCCCCTTTTCACCTCAGCTGCTGAAAAACTTAGAGCCACAGTTGTGACTCTTGTGGAGCACATGCATGGTCTCAGGCTTACACACTCATTTTATGTTCCTACTCTGGTTTGGCTTTCCTTCTTACATATAAAAAAATGTTAGTGTAAAAAATTATGCTTTTAAATTTATTTTTTCTTTATTTTATAAATAATGTTTTTCTAATTATAAAATAGTATAATTTATAATAAAAATAGCACAATCCTTATGCTAAGGGGAAAACTTAGACTAATACAAGAAAAAAATCATGTCCAATCTCAGTACTATTGACATTTTGGAGCGTATGTTCCACTTTGGAGTCACCACTGGAATGAAAAACAGTCCTTGGCTTTGTCCCCCGGTGTCCCATGAACTTCTTGGTCCAGCTGCTGAGGCTGGGGCTGACTTCTAGAGAAGGATTTCCTGTTGGAAATGTAATTGCATTTAGGAATAATTAGAGAGGCTGTGACTGTATATAGACTACTGCCCCCAAACAACAAGGAAACCAAGGCCTGAACTGAAACCAGCTCAACAATGGGTTATTTTCTCAATGACTATT
This sequence comes from Myotis myotis, assembly GCF_014108235.1. Taxonomy (NCBI): domain Eukaryota; kingdom Metazoa; phylum Chordata; class Mammalia; order Chiroptera; family Vespertilionidae; genus Myotis; species Myotis myotis. Next base: position 85,175,103 of record NW_023416357.1, on the reverse strand, counting down.
AATATCTATTAAGTGGTTATTTGCTGTTAGCCTATTTAAATGAATTCTGGAGTTTTAAAACAGGTTTATGTGGATGAATAGCCCAAGACTAAGATGGTAGCGAAGGTAAGACAAATAACGACAAGGAGAAACTTTAAATAATAAGCGGTTGTTGACTTGCATCTCCTTATGCCTTGAAGAGGAAACGCACACAAAAATGAATTCTTTAATATGGCATTGCTTTATTAATTTAGAGAAATTCGTGCATGGGAGTGGGGGGAGTCCCTCAGCCCGGCCTGCACCCTCTCCAATCCGGGACCCCTTTGGGGATGTCCAACTGCTGGTTTAGGCCTGATCCCATAATCCGGGACTGCTGGCTCTTAACTGCTCACCTGCCTGTCTGCCTGATCACCCCTAACCCCTCTGACTGCCTGCCTGATCGTCCCTAACTGCTCCCCTGCCAGCCTGATTGCTCCTAACTGCCTCTGCCTTGGCCCTGCACCCAGGACCCAGAATTCCCTCCCTCTGGCCGGCCGCAGGCACCCGAGACCCGGGCTGGATTTGCCAAGGCCTGCCACAGCCACGGGGTAGGTGGCTTTTCTTTCTCTCCTGGGCCGCAGCCACAGGTGCCGGCGCCCGGACCATGGGTGAGTGGCTTTGCTCGGGGCCCAGCTTTGTCAGGAAGGATGTCCAGATGGTCATCCAGAAGACATTCAGTCTAACTAGCACATTGCCTTTTTATTAGTATAGATAATTATGTAGTGCTTTAGAGCCTAAAGAATGTCAGAGGAGCCTTTTTCCTACATCTAAAATAGTTAATGAAGCTGTGTGCTATGTCATAGTCCAGTTATTTAATTAGTCTTTTCTGAGCACCTATTTTATGCAAAGCAACACATGTCAAGGGGCAAAGGTGACTTATTCTCAGTCTTTACCTTCAATGAGACCAGGTAGGGTGACAGCATGCTGCATTGTAACTATGTTCTGCCTCTTTGAGAGGTTTGGAAGCAAAGAGAAAGAACAAATGGAGACAGCCTAGGGAAGCAGAGATGGGCTCCCATATGACAGCAATTTTCCCAGACACAGAAAGGCTGTGTGGGACTAGCAGGGCCATGGAGGTAACGAATAGCAAACGGATCATGGGTGGAAAGATCACAATTGGTCTGAGTTGCTCTGAGTATGGCTGGCGGGTTGAATGGCAAAAGCAGAGGGTAGCGGCTTTCTGCTGTTGCTCACCTCTAGGATGCTTCGCTGCCTGGTTCCCACACATTAGCATCCAGTGCTCCCATTCTGGTCTTGCTTTTGGCTCCCTGCTATGGGCTCTGTATTCTGGCCTGGCTGCAGCTTCCAGAGTGTGGAAGGAATTAATTCCGCAGTTGGTAAGTGCTCAATAAATGCCAGCTATTTATATGACCAATATAACCAGCTGCCATATTTCTATAAAGGTACAGTCACTTGAATTTGTGTCTCTCTTAGAGAGTATGCATAGCAATTCAGTGTGGGGCTACTTCTCTCTGAATTAAAACTTTTCATTATAATCCCCAGGAAGATTGCTTTGTGTGCATCAGACAAGAGAGAGCCTCCCTTGTGAAAAGTTGCCATGAGAAACCGTTGGCTTCTGTCCTGCTGTGCCCAGGGTCCCTGCCCAGCACTCAGCTCCCTGCCCAGCACTCAGCTCCCAGGGGAAAAGGGGCCAATGAAAACAGAGTGAGCCAGGCTGGGGTCCTGCTGCTGTGAGTTCAGGAACAGGACACAGCGTGGCATCACGGCCTCGGCCTTCCAGAAGAGGGTGCCTGCAAGGCTGTGCATGTGAATATGGAATCACTCAGCTAGACAGACATCCTCCAATCCCTCCTTCTGTGGGAAATGGCTGACATGTCAGAAATTGCCACACTAGGAGAACACCTGGCCACGATACGCAAAACCACAACATTTATGTTTTGAAATGTCAGACCTCTGAGTTTAAGAAAACAGACATTGCGGAGTTTGAGGACTTGGCAATTAATCAGTCCTCTGCTCCGAATGACAGCACAGAATGGTTTGTTGTGTCTCCATACACAGATGGATATGGCTGGCTATAGTGATTTTTTCTTTCTGGTACTCAAACAACCATTTGTCTGATCCCCACCCCACCCCCGCCTTTTGTAATTCATTGTTTGGCATTTGGCAGGCATAACTCAGTATTGTAGTGGGTTTGCAAATCATTTTTTCAGAAATTGATGTTGCTGTTACCTTCAGAACAACACCCACTAGGGTTTTTACCACCACGAGATCGGGCTCTCATTGTCCTAGGGTCACTGATAGACTGTCACTGACTGACTGATCCAGGGTCTGGATTCTGTCTCTTGGTCTCTGGTTTCTGTCTGAGCAAAGTGCAGGGGCCTCTGCACTGGTGATAGTGTCTTGGATTAACTCTGCATATTAGTTCTAGTCCATGGAAATTCTATCCGTACTTGACCTCTCAGGCTCATTTGTTCCACAGTCAAGAAGTATTTATTGAACACCTACTCTGTACTAGACACTAAGAGTGTTAAGAAGAATAAGCCACTGCTGCTAACTCAGGGTGCTCACCCTGGGGCAGGTGGACAGGATGCTGAGCTGTACAGAGGCATAAACAGGGGAAGGCAGCCAGGCCAGCGATAGGCAACCAACACAGCCAGGGTAGTAGGAGAGGTTGCTGGGGAGACTTCAAACACTTCCCTTTTAGGAATTGACCACTTTCTTTTTTAAAAAAATATATTTTTATTGATTTCAGAGAAGAAAGAAGATGGAGAGAGAGATAGAAACTTCAATGATGAGAGAGAATCATCGGCTGCTTCCTGCACACCCCACACTGGGGATTGAGCCTGCAACCCTGGGCGTGTGCCCTGACCAGAAATCGAACTGTGACCTCCTGGTTCACAGGCTGACGCTCAACCTAAGCATCAGCTGGGCTGGAACTTGATCACTTTCTATTTAAAATTCAGACAATATAATTTAAGGCAGTTGAAGTTATATTTTCTTCTGCATATGAAAGCAGCAGGAGTCTAACACTTAGTGCTGTTCTGGCAGAGTGAAAAAACTTTGACATTTTTGGATATCACCACATTCCACTAAGCATCCTTTATTGACTCCTAGATTTCTCTGGACCACAGCTTTTCCTTCTGTAAAATGGGTATCATCTATAGTGTCAGCATTAGGTACAATACCATATATGTGAAGATTGTATTCAGAAGAACTTTGTCTTATGAAAAAATAGGTAAGACATCTTGCACATCTATTTATTATCAATTTTCTAATGTTGGTAAATATTGAAATTAATAAAATACAGTCTTGTTTTAAAGAATTGCTTCATTAATAGTATTTTCTTGATATAGTTGTTATCCATTTCCTCAAATAATGAATAAAAAGGTATAATTAATACTATTTTTGTAGGAGAGGGCTCTTTGGATTTTTTTATGATAAAAAGGACACCCCAAACTCTGAGAAACATTGAAGATAGAGTGGGAGTTGTTCTTATTAAATGCCAGTCCCCTTTTCCGGCTCTGTGTGGTACAGGAACTTATAAGTGATACCCGTTCTAAAAGTCCCATCAACTGGGCCAATGAGCAAGCAATGTCTGTTCAGCAATTGTAATCCACACTGTGCTTTCAACCCTGCTGCTCTCGCTGGAAGGAAATAAGGCACAGAGGGAAACTGGCTTTTCTCAGATCCCATCTGTTCAGTTTGTCTCTGTGATGCTGGGAGGTAGAAAACTGGCACAGGCAGGACAAGGTGGGAAAGACCTAGGTCAACACACCTCCGCAGAAGCATGCTGATAGCCATTCCTATTTTCCTGGTTTCTGTTTCCTATCCCTTATTTGTAGATTGTAACTCAGGATTTGCATTTTCAAAACATTTCTTTCACATGTCTCAGTGAGTCCTAATGATCCCCTAATACCTATGTTGACTCTTACATCCCAGGGTGACAGACTGGGCCTTCTGCTTGCTTGTTGATTTCAGGCACCAACCTGAATGTTTCTGGTTCTGAGGTCGACCCAGCCCTAATTGGAGCATGTGCAGCATTGACCCCCCTGGAATCTTAGACAATTCATCCATTAACAGAGATAGAGCTGTTAGGCTGTAGACCATTATATTCATCTCCCAAGACATAAATTCTGTCTGTTCTATATCATCTTATACATCCTAAGGGATGTTGGTTAGCCTCTCTGGATCTCAGTATCTTTAATCTGTAGAATAAGTGCAGGCCCTCCAGGAAGCAGATGCCAAGATGTACTTAGAAGTGCAAGAGCTTCACCTGTGAAAGATAAATAGGAGGAACTGGTAAAGCCTTCAGACCATTATCATGCCTGCAGGGGAAGCTGTCAGACCATGATGCAGGGCTGATGCATGTGAAAGGAGAGGGAAGGGAGGAGGTAGGGTTTGAAATAGAAGATACAGTGGGAGTTATTCTTATTAAATGCCAGTCTCTGATTAGGGTGTACCCCTAGAAAGTCTTAGCCAGCTGAATGGGGAGCTCCAGTGCAGAGACTACCCACAGAGAAGTCCTGTGCTGGGGCAGAACTGGTCAGACCCTAGTTTTCCCTCATAACACTAGTTGACTGGGACTCTCTGGGAAGACTGTGGCCTTAGCACAAACACTGCACCTGGAGGCTGTCATCCAATTGCACTCCTTGCAGCAGAATGTTAAGAAAGTCCTTTCTTAAAAGAACTGTGTGACACCATCTTCATGGCTGCCATTAGTTTTTAATGAATGACCAGAGCAAAACCATCTCTAATGTTTTAATTTAAGCTCCAGGAATCTCCTTATAAGCTTCTTAATTGTGTAAACATTCAAGCACAAGCACAAAGGAAAGCATGCCATGTTTCCTGGAGCCTAAGACACTTCCCCTGAGCACCTGAATGCATTTCACCAGGGTTGGCATCCCAGGCTTATGCTCTACTCTGAGTTGGCAAAGTTAGAGCCCCAGAGATGAGACCTGGGAGGTCTCCGAATGCACACAGGTGGAGAGCAAGTTCCATAGAGGCCTGTCACCTGAGGAGGAGCTGAAGCTCCAGGAAGAAGCTGGGGAGTGGGCTGCTTCTCACTTCCCAGGACAGGCCCCATGCTGTCCTCATCCCCTCCTCTCTGGGCTCCTGTCCAGATCCAAGGGCCTACAATGCCTTAAGGTTCCTCAATGATTCCCAACTTGCCATTTAGGTTTTAGAAAAGTAGGCTTTAGAAACACCACTGACTTATACTTTTTCAGATGGTGCCTTTGAGGATGGGGTTTAGGAAGAGGCTGAATGGGCCCCTAGCCAGAACTGAGTCAGGTCACCCATTGATGGCTCTGTGATCCCACAGCAGCAATCTCACCGGTTGTCCTAAATTTGACCCATGAATGTTCTGCTCTGTTCTCTTTCTCCCTATCCGGCTCTTGGCACCATCTATTGCTCTGCAGTCTTTGACTTCTGGCTGCTCCTCCCCATGCACCATGCCTATTCCTCTGGTCTGATCTCGTGTTGTCCTAGTTTCTGTCACACCATGCCCTACCACCTGTGCCTGACACCCTTTTCCTTGTCTTTAGCCACTAACCTGTTATCTGCTAATTTTAGAAGGGGAAAAGTAGTATTGCCTTGTTTGGCTTGATATAAACATTCAATTAAAAAGGAGATGAGACTATGACTTTCATGGATCAGGGACATTAGGAAAGGGAAGGGCTAGAAAGGGAATGATGGTGAACAACTATTTTTGATGGGAGGGTCATAGACCTGGGCCATCTGTCATTTATCTCCGAGCAGCACCAGGTTGACTCAGCTGAGTTGAGTTGGCTGTTTGGGGGAGGGATGGTGTTCTCTGCCTCTATGCTGGATGGTGGGACATGCCACTCAGATGTCCCTTGAGAATGAAAGGATTTGTTCCTCTGCTGTTAGAAGTACTTCCAGGAGACAGCCCATAACTTTCAGTTCTCTTTAGAAAGTGCTTTGGCCAAAGAGAGCCACCTGACCCAAGGTCACTTGCCATTATTGGGGCAACTTGCATCCAATGATTGCCTGGTGCAAGGGTTAAAGGATCAATCCCTTTTCTTCAATCCTGGACAGCTCTCAGATCCAACCCAGCTCTGGAGCTCCCCAAGAGGTGTGGTGAGTCCTTTCTTCAGATTGCACAGTGGCTCAGCTTCTCCCTCTGCCCAGTCCCACTTCCTTCCCTTCCCTTTCACTGTGATCCCAAGGGCACTTCTTAATAAACTTCCTCTCCATTTCGGAATCTGCTTTCTGAGGAACCCAACCTGTGACACCTTGATTTATATATCCACTGTATTTTAGACACAGGATTTTAGTCATGATAATGTCCAGCTCATAGTCACAATTCATCACTGAGAATTAAAACTGTTAATGTTTCCACTCAAATATTCATTGAAAACCTACTCTATGGAAAGCCCCAAGCTGAGTGATGTCACTAGGCATTTGCATATTGCCCCAGTGTGTCCTGCAGAGAGGAAGGTAATGTAATTAAAATGAAACATTTTGAGTCGAAAGGTAGGGGAAGTTGCCAGGAACAGATGGGTCCCAGGTTGAGTGAACTGGTACAGATGTAGATCTTTTCCCAAAGAGGTATAAGTGGAAGGTCAAATTCTGGTAATTGAGGGGGCAATAGAGATGTAGGATTGATTTGCATCAGTACTGAGTCAAAGGTAGGAAGACCTAAGTACTTACAGGCAAAGAACAGCTGTGTGTATAGTTCATTGGGAGTGAGATCCAGGATATCTGAGTGGCCAACCCACTTCAAGAGAAACAAATGCTAAGCAGGATGTCAAGGTCTAACCAATTGGTCTGTAGTTGTGAGTGGCTCCTAGACAAGAATAGAAATATGCCCTGTAGATTGAACGAACACATCTGAGCATGGAGTAAGCTTAGCAGAGCAGGGGGTCTGCGTGCACCTGCTGGGCACATGGTTTTTTCTCTGCCACATCAGGTTGTCTTTGCAGTGAAGCTAAGACTGAGGGTAAGAATGGGAAGAGAGACTCCTGAAATTGAACCTGGGCAACTAAAAAAGTATCTTCCCAGGTTGGTTTTCTGGCATGCCATGATTTGGAAGTTACCTTTGATTTTTTTCTGTGGTGTTAACTGTGGTTTCCATGCTATTAGAGAATCCTTTCCTGGCAGTGAGATTTACCTCTGGATGACTAGTTTATTCAATGTGTTACCTGTTGAATAGTCACACACTTCTGAAACTCCCACTCAGTCGCCAATAAACCCCATGGAATGGTCAAGTTGGCATAGAAATGAGGTAAAGGCAGTTGTCTCCATTGTTTATTGCTCAAGTGGATAAGGTGGGCTTGTGCCTACAAGTGGCATTTGAGAACTGGAGAATGAGCATGAGTTTGCCTGGAGCACATTTCCTGCCACCAGCACCACTTTATTTGCCTGAGGATATGAGGGTGCCACGCAAAGTTCCAGAGGTTAAGGAAAGCACTGAGCGTCTGTAGACGTGCTAATGGTTCACGGTGAATGGAACACAGAGTAAAGAGCAGGGCTTGCAGAAAAGTGGGCCCAGAGTGAGTAGAGCCAAAGGCGTTTGTGCAGCCCTGAAGAGGTGGAAAGCTGTGGGAGGGTTTGGAGCAGGCAACTGGCATGATGAAATTTGCTTTTAGAAAGATCACTGGCAGAAATCCAGAGGAGTCAAGAATTAGAATAGTGAACTGTTAGGAGGTGTTAGCAATAATCCAGGTGAGAGATGGTGACTCAGTTAAGCTGGCGCCAGTGCATGGGGAGGAGCATGCTCTGCCTGGAGAGAGCAAAGAACCTAGTACAGTGGGAACAAGAATGCCAACAACTGTTTGTCGGTCCACAGGAAACTGGCCTAGCTTCCTAGGCAAGATTCAGAAGGACCTGCTGAGATGGGACATCCTTTGAAGGACCAAAGTCTTGCAACAGTGAGCTTCTACTGGTCTTAAAGACTTTTTCCATTCCTGTCAACATCAATGTTGGCATGTCCAGCAGGAGGATGACATGATAGGATTAGTGTTTTCTGGTTTGTCAGTGAATATAAGCTAGTCTAGATGAGACCCAACAATGACATCCATTGATATTTTGATATCCAATGATATTTTGTCACTATATTGCCCCTTTCTTCTTCCTGTTGCATTGACATTATACCTGGTCATACAGGCAGTACAGTAGCCCTGTGTTGAGACATTGGCATTCAAAGGACCAGGGTAAGTTAGTTCATCTTTCCTGGACTCAGTTTTCTTATTCATAAGATGAGTAATAACAATGCCGGGCTGTCATGAAGTTCAAGGGAGTAAGGGTCCCAGCACAGTGCCCACCTTGCAATAGACCTCTGCAATTGTTAACCAACATGAATAGTATATGTCTATTCCCAGCCTCTTCAGCTCATTGGGATGTCTGCCTCTTGAGGATCTGTTTCCATGGCCAGTTACACAGTGAACCTCTGACCAGAAATAACACAGAGGCCACACTGCTCCTCAACCAGCTCTTTCTCACCTCCTTTCCACCCCTTTCTCCTCCAGATCTTTTCATGTCTGAACAATAAAGGAACCCTGTTTCATGACAGGCAAAAGTCTCTCCAGGAAGCTCCAACCCTTTCAGGGTAATTTGGCATGATTTTATGGAAGTGAGCCTTGGGGAAAATTCAAATGTCAAGCATAATTTGGTACTTAAAACATGAAAGAAAAGGCCCTCTGATTTCTTTTCATCTACATTTCCCCTCCACACTCTGTCAGGCCTTCCCCCTCCTCTCTCAGAGGTCATTATCCCTGGAGGTGGGGGTGGGTGGGCTGGAGTTGAAGGAACAGTAACAGGTGACAACTTTTAACCCTTCCTCTGTCAGCACCCAGTACAGGCATTCAGCCTCCTTCACTTATCCAGGCATCTATACTGACTCGTTTTCCGAGCGCTGGTGATGCAAGATGCTTTAATGAAAGCTGAAGTCTCAACCAAAGGATCAGCCATTGTTTATACTCAGTAGCTGTGTGTAAAGTTCTCTTAAATGTTACCTATATATCTATTTATTAGATTACAAACAGAGGAAAACTGTCTTTTCAGGTTAAAAATGGTGCATTTTCAGAAAGCTCTCCCCAAATCCCCCTTTCTCCCTGGCCCCTGCTCTAAAATGTGGTTAGACTACTCGAGTAATCAAAACCTGAAGGTTGGGATTTCAGCCTCACCATTTACTAACTGTGTGACCAGTAAGCTCCCTCACCATGCCAACCAGGTGCTCCAGAGATGAGTGATGGCATACCTTTGCTGAGATAATGCCTGGAGCCCAGCGCCCATCTTCCAGGAAAATAAGGAATATATCTGTTACTTCAGGTCCACCTTCTAAATCTCATATAAAATATCTGCTATGGTTCACACTGACCCAGAACAGTACAGGGAAGGGGATTCTTGGAAACATACTAGTGATTCCATCGTAGCTAAGTAATTCCATCATAGCTAATTCCATCCACAGCACAAATCCAGTGCAAGGACTATAATAGATACATGTCACATGCCTAGCCTATAAGAACACTCAGTCATGAGTTGTCATTCCTCTTCCTTTTCCTTATTTCCTCAGTCCTGTTTACCTGACTCCTTGACCTTAGCCAAGGGGATAGCACTAGGGGAAGATGGAGAGCAAGTATGGGGATCGTGTGTGTGTGTGTGTGTGTGTGTGTGTGTGTGTGTGAATATGGGGAGGGAAAGGGATGTTGTGGGGGTGTAGGGGTTGGGTGACAACATTCTGAGACCAAAGAATATAGATTTGGGAGAAACTGTTTTGGATATTCTGGACTTCTTTGCTCTGTTTTGTTCTGTGGATGATAAAAAAATTTCCCCTGCTTCATTGTTCAGATATAAGTGTCTGCCCCAAGCTGGGAAAGCCTAGCCTCTGAGAGAGCTGACAGCACCTCATTCCTCTTTTGTCTTTTGTTTTCACGGGGTTCATGAATAGAACATGATCAGCCTACAAAAGCCGTATCTTTCAGTGTTTATTAAACAACTTTTTTATTTTTTTATTGAGGATAATTTTGTCAAATATAATGGGACATTGTCTTTGGAGCAACAATTGCCTGAAACAGTGGGACACTCAGGAAAAGGGAATTTAATTCCTTTAGGAAGCCTTGGGGACCATCTCATTATCCCAGTGTGTTGGGAGTGTCTGGTACCCAGCCACAGAGACATGGAGTTTGCTTTCTGATAACTTCTCCCAGGCTGGGATGTGCAGGTAGGTTCCAGCTTGCAAGCAGTGACACAAAAACTGATTAGCATGCCCATTTTCTGGGCCTAGAGGGACAGCACAATATCTGCTTGAAGGCAGGGCTTCCCTTATCTGGATATTATTCTGGGTCTCCCTGGATGCTCCTCCTCTGGGTCCATTGAGTTGATCTGGGTCCAACTCTGTCTATCTTGGTATCTATCACCTGACAAAGGGAAGTTATACTTCTATGGATTATAGGACCTACTGCCAATGCACATAAGTCGATCAGCTTTCCAATGACCTTGCATGACTTGGTTTTATAGTTTCTGCATAAGAAGACTTTCTCCTGACACATTTCATGATCACTTCCTCTAAACCATAAATTGGTTTGCTCAGTTACTATGGTCACTATTCTCACAGCCAATAAGAGCACTTCGATAGTAATATACTTGGTTGGTTGGGTTTACACCTTTTAATGTCATCACAGGTAGGCAAAAATGGTAGGAATGGACAAAGTTCTAGTTCTGACACCCAAGGCGAGGGGTGAGAGCCCTTCCTGCAATGGTCTGAGCTTTCTCATCTCTGTAGCGGTGGTTCTCCAAATGCCATCTGTCATCTCTGGACCAGCAGCATCAGTATTTCCTAAGAACTTGTTAGAAATAAAAATCTCTGGGGCCCAGTAAACTGTATTTGAACAACTCCAGGGGATTCTGATGGCTGCTAAAGTCCGAGAAACACCTCTCTAGATCTGGGAATAGACTAATTTCCTTCACAGCAGCAACAGCTGCACATTTTGCTCAGACAGTCCACAGGACAGGTGCAGATGTGATGTTGGAATGAGCCCGAACATTCAGACAAGAGAGGCAGGCTCTTCTTACCTATACATTTGTCCAAATCCTTAATGTTTACCGATAAAAACTTTGAGGCAAAAAAAAAAAAAAGGTGTGAGTGTGGGGGGAGATGTCCAAGATCACATAGTTAGTTGCATTAATCAGAATGGCTTTTTGCTGTCTAGAGTCCCACTTCAGTGGGCCTTCTTTCTAGGTACTTAAGAAGAAGATGTTGGTAGGATGGACGATCAGGTAGTTGCTGGCAATAGACAGAATATGGTGTTGGGATTAGGTTCTCAGTCAAATTCTGCTATTTTCTAGGTATGTCCAGGGGAGAATCATTGCACTCCACTCCAAGTCTGAGTTTCCTCATCTGAAAAATGGGAGCAACAATCCATGTGCTGCCTACCCCGAATGAAGTGCAAACTGTTAGCATGGCGTCTGTCCATTGAAACAACCATGTTAGAGGCCTTTTCTACCTGCATCCAGTTGTCAGAGCTGCCTGGCTCTGGCTGTCAGGAGGGAGATAGCATGCTTCAGTGTTGTCAGAAAGCCACAGAGCTCTCACCCGTGAAAAAACTATTCTTCCCTTTCATTGACTCATTTAGATGACAGCCTTTCCCATTCTAGCTCCAGCCCTATCAAAACCAGGGAAACAACCACTTATGTGATAATCATTTTATCACCCAGCTGCTATTGTAAATAAGGGATGGAGGCCCCTGCACTGGGCCATCTTTACAACAGCTCCATCTAAATGCAAATGTAGATCCCCTGCCAAACAGAGAGGTGAATGCTTTCCTATTAGCAGGCAGGAGATAGGAGAGTTAATTTAATGCTAAAACATTCCCAGGCAAGCAGAGCAATTTCCCCTGTTGAGCAGTGGCCTCATTTTCTCTCCATGACCACTGTGCCCATAATATGATAATTTTTACCTTTTTAAACTTTGCTGAAGGAAAAAGAACAGTCATCTGTCTTTAGAAATGGCTCCTTCTGCATTCATTTCATCTGGAAAAATGCAGATATTTGTCTATTTTGTGAATGAATGGCCTGGAGAAAGCTGAATGATGAAGATGACTAGGGTGCTATGATGTGTTGAGATTCAATGCCTGCACTTGACTCCATGAACTCCCCACAGGCAGGCTTGCTGTGAGATGGTATTTTCCTGCCTAGACTAATCGGCTCTTTTTCTTCCTCCATGTAGCCAATCTCCCTGGGCCAAGAGAAGAAAAATTGAGAAGGAAAAGGAGGGGGGGAAGAATGCGGATGATAAAGCCTATTTTCATAAGCAGTTATTTCAGCAGTAGGTTCAGAGGAACATCTTGGGTTGGTGCTTTTAAGCTGTGTGGCCGTGAGCACTTCCTAACTCTTGCCTAGGCCTCTTATCAGTGTATGGATTGGAGATAAGGGAATGAATGCTTTCTGAGCCCATTCACTAAGCTTTCATGGCCCGCTCTTCTGTGTCAACACCTTTAAGCTGGGAGAAGGCTCCGGTTGGTTAAGTGTTCTAGAGATGAGGAAGTGGGCTCTGGTGCTTGTCCTGCTCAGGGCTGCACAGCTAGTAGGGAAGCTGCAGTCGATCTTCATTACTCGCAAATTTCACCCTTGTGAATTTGCTTACACGCTGAAATTTATTTGTATTCATCAAATCAATACTTGCGATTCTCTCGTGATCATTTGTGGACATGCATAGGCCAGAGGAAAATATGAGTTGCCTAACACACTCATTCCCAACTCAGATCCTACCAGGGGATACTGTTTCAGTTCTCATACCCTCGACAAGTGTCCTTTTCATGGTCTATTTAGTGCTATGTTTTTTGCTTTTTTTGTGATTTTGGTTGGTGATTTTGCTGTTTAGAATGGCCCCCAAGCAGAGTGCAGATGTGCTGTCTAGTGTTGCCAAGTGCAAGACCGTTGTGAAGTGCCTTATGGAGAAAATACATGTGATAGATAAGCTTTGTTCAGACACTGAGTTATAGTGCCGTTGGCTGTGAGTTCAATGTTAATGAATCAACAATATATATTAAATGTGTCTTTAAACAGAAACACACATAAAACAAGGTTATGTATTGATTGGTTGATAAAGATGTTGAGACCAGTTGTTCACAGCAACCTGAGTCTGTATTTCCCCTAGGAGCGATGAGCAATGACTCAGTATTTGCTAATTTAGTGTTTGCAGTGACTTTATAGAACATGAGGATGTGAATAACTAGAATGGACTGGACTCTGAATCAACTCTGTTTACTGCTTCTGTCATCCTTGAGGAAGGAAGGGAAAAGGCTGTCAGTAGCTGAATTTCTGGGTGTTGCTGGAGCATATGTTTTGTTTAATAAGATGGACACAAGCCAAGATTTTAGGCAAATAATGAGCAAGAAATTTCCCTTCTTCTTGGAAATTTATTACAAATCCATTGAATGTTCTGGAATGTATGGAGTGAGACAGCAAGATCAAGAAAAATGGTTGAACAACAAAAGTTAGGAATTTGGCCACTGATCACAGTTTATCCTATTTCATTGTATCAGGGGTCTGGCCCCTGTCCCATGACACCCTCACCTCAGCCAGAGCTCCGTTCCTCTGTGTTAGAAACAGACCTGCCCAAGGCACCTCAAGAGGTGAGTGATCTGTTTGCTGACCAGCTGGGTGATCTCAGGCAAATCGTGTGCTCTGTTTTTTCCTCTATAAGGTGGGGTTTTTAATATCACTTGGCAAGGTTGTTTGAGGAATGTGGCAAGATTCATATATGTTAAGTGCTTAGCACAGTGCCTAGCTAGATCACCATAAAACTTAATGATTATTAATGCAATTTTTAGGGTTTTAGTCTGATTTGGAGTTATTTTTGTAATGCTAGAGTTCAAGTCCTCTCTGGCTGGTTACTCTCACTCTTGCCTGGGCCTACCTTCTACTCTCTGCTTATCTTTTCTGCTGCTGACCTCATTCCTACCATCTCTCCTGGTTTCTCTGTTCCTGGACCTTCCATGCCTGAGTCCTCTCTCCAGTGCCCAAGCTCCACTGGCTTCCTGTGCATTGAAGCAGGGGCTGCAGGCTCACTCCAACCAGACTCTACCCTTATTCTGCAGTCGTGAGCACAGAGGGGCATGGAAGTAAAGAGTTGAATCCCTGCTCCTCCCTAACCACATGCTTTGCTTGGTCTCAGTCATCAAAGGGGACTGCTCAAGGAATTGCCCCCACTGAGAAGGGAGCAATGAGGCCCACATCAGGGAGCAGACAGGAGCTTAGGTGATGCTAATGTGTATTAGGGAGGGATTATTCTACTGTAACTGAGGTGCAAGAAATGCCATACTTCTTAAATAAAAAATCTTAAGCCTGCTCCCCGGGGGATTGGATCCTGTTTCTATTTCCAGCCTTGAGGAGGAAGGTAATACTCCAACCAACCAATACCTGACCCTGTTATACCAAGTATGCATTTGAATAATTCCTATAGCAGCAGCAGAGCATGAGAGTGGCTAGTCTGAGATATTAAGGCTTTGTTGGAGGGGGATTGGGATTGGTCCATTGTAGAGAACACCTCATTTCTAAGAGACTTCTTTAAAAACTTTGGACTTTGAAGACTCTGCCCTTGCAATTTCACTCTTAGATTTTAAAAGAACAATTTGTTACCCATAGGTTCAGGTTGGAAAACAGTCTTGCTGCTGTCAGTTAATGAGGTTTGTACATTTCTACCTGGGCTGTGGACAGAAATTTCCCCAGTGGTGCTTGGGAGGTGGTGGGAGCCTCACCCTGATGGTGCTGGGTGAAGTGGATGCCTGTAGGTATTCACATTTCATCCTTGCAACAACCTAGGAATTAGTTACTAGCACTATCCTTATTTTACAGATGAATAGAGAATAGCTTGAGAATTAAGGGATATGCCCACAGTCAGATGAGAAGTAGGGAGAGTGGCCATTCCAGCTGAGGAGGGCTGAGTCCAAAATCAGTGTTCCCAGCCACTGAGGCTTTGGAGATGTTGGAGATTCAAATCAGGCATAGATCCTGCCCTCAAAGGGCTGCCAGTCGGCAGGGAGTTTACAATCTATTCCACTTAAATATATGTTTTGTAGACCATGGTAAATTCCAATAGGGTTGGCTAGGATTGCTATTGGGGAATGGGCCACCCTACTCACTGGGCTGAAACCAGAACACTATGCTTCATTCTGTGATGCTTCCCTCCAGGCCATGGCATATTGAACCAGGGAGAAGGTACCATAAGGCGTTCATTAGAATTTCTCTTTTGAGAGAGTGAGTGCTCAGAGCAGAGTCAAGTAAAATCAGGGTCCCAGAACAAAACCCGATCAATTCTTACTGAAAACCCGAGAGTAGCCCTGGATGCCTATCTTCTAGTTTGATTGTTCAGCTTTTGTTGGGTTCTCTGAAATGCATCATCATCATCATTTACTTAAGTTCACTCAAGTTGTTTTCTATTATTGCAATTAGGATAAGCTTAAGAAAAACACAAATCCATTCTTTAACCCAATTTACCACTCCTTGTGGGGGCCTTGCCTCTGCTGAGTCTCAACAGACTCAGAAAATAGACTCCGGAATCCTGACCAATCAATGCACCCAGTGCCCAGATCCCAGGTTTTCTTGGATCAACTCTTTGGCTGTTTGTAAGTTTAGAATCTGTCAAAATGTGTCAAAATAATCAGAAAGGTTGAATGTCTGAATCCAAGTCAATTTTCACTGGCAACTGTAACTCTGTAGAATTCACCATGTGGACAGATATGCAGAGGGAGTCCCTAACCCATAAGTTATGATAAAATGATGGGAGTTGAGAGAGATAGAAACAAAAATCATGCAAATCAGTTATGTTGAACACAGCATTGTCCCCAAAGGGCAGTGGACTCGTTATTAAAGAGAACTGACTGGTTGTAAAGTATAAAATTTTTGTGAAACTGACATTTTGGAGCCACTGATCTGTTTACCTAGTTAAATCCAGAAAGATGAAAAGTGTCCTCTTTGCTCATAGTAGTTGACTTCCCTTATTTATTTAGCTGACAGTGTCCTCAGCATTCAACCTTGTTCTTTCTGACCCCAAAGCCCATGAATCATTCACTGTGCCAATTGTCTTCAGACTTCAGCATGTGTAACAGTTGTCCAAAGAGCTTCAAACATTTCTAAATTGGCCCTGTTCCTCAGAGCCTCAGAGTCAGTAGATCTGGGAGTCTACCGACCCAGGAATGCTCCCAGGAATCTGCAGTTTTGATTAATACAAGGACTGCAATTTGAGAAATATTTAAGTATCTTAGATTGTCCTCAGAAAGGTAACACTTACTTAAAAAAATTATACAGTAACCTAATGCATTCAGAAACCTTTTACAAATTGGGAGGGGAAATTGTACCAAGATCAGTATTCCTAAAGTAGGAGTTCATTTTCTTTTTGTTCCCTTTCTAAAGAATGAAGCTCCCTTTACCTCTGCAATTTTCTATGGGATTATGACATTTTTGCTAAAGATTATTACTTCAAATAAAAAATAAGAATTATTTCTAATCCTACTATAAAAAAAATGTGTGAGTCGTATAAAGGTAGTCTCCAAAGCCCACCAGTGAGGGACAACAGGATCTGATTAGCACATCCTACTTTCATTTATCAGAGGGGTTTCCAGCCATTCCAACCTATTTTAAAGCATTTTACGCTTTCTGTAAAGAAACAGTATATTGTTTCAAGTAAGAATTGGATGTTGGGGGTGCAGGTCACATGTCAGCTTTCTCTAGAGATTCTTGGATTGAGTTTTTCTGGTTACCTAGAGCCTGCCTGCTTTGTTCTCCACCCCACTTCCCTTGAAGGGATCAACCACTGATCAGGGCAGGAAATGGGATTTGAAATGCCATTGATTCACTTGGCCTAGCTCTTTTTTATTTTTTTCCCCCTGTCTGTGCCCAGAAAAAAAAGTACACACTAGGGATTCAAGAGTTAGATAGAGGGTGAGGCAATGTAACAAATTAAAGAGATAAAAGGCAAACTTCAACAATAGAGATGACTTACAGTAGCTGTTCCCTTTTAGATGTCTTTGCTCCAATTAATACTTCCTACAGCCTTAAGGTAAGATTATAAAGTAGGTAATAAGATCCTTTAAATCCTACTGTTTTGAAAGAATCCTATTGTCTAATTCCCTTGGCTTTATTGTAATGCTTTCAAGAGGTTTCAAAGCCAAAGTTCCAGAAATGTAGGGCTTCCTCCCCTTCAGCCAGTGAGATAAGTAAAAATAATTGATTCTTCAGGGTCCTTAATTTGTCAGGATTGCAAATTGAATCCTCAAAAGATCGGTGTCCATTTGTTATATAAATGTTTCTGGCAATGAAAAACTGAAGGCAGAGTAAGATTTGAGTCAGATTGAAAAAGAATCTTAGAATGATCTGTGTGTGTCTACAGTCAAACTTTTCAATGATCCTTGTTAATGTTAATAAAATTACTTTTATACATTTGCAGCACTGCTACTTTGGGACACTGGGCTGGCCATTTGATACTCTGGTCTTTTTATCCTCATTTCTGTTGGATCTAACATTCAATTTGGTACCAGAAACTCTGAAGTTAGGTCTAGTTCTGCTCTGTTCTACATAACTATGGAGAAGTTTTTACTTTTTCTGAAGGGAAAGTTCTCTAATTATAGAATGGGAAAAACAATGCCTTCATCAGAGGTTTATTGTGTACCCATGCACCCAATAGCTGTCATTTATGTACTCATTCACACATTCATTCACTCACTCATTCTTTCTCAAGCCCCAAGTTCATGTACTAGGTTCTAGGACATAACAATGAATAAGGCATCATGCCTAGCTTTAAGAAGCTCAAAGATTAATGTGTTGACATATAACTGAACAGTCAATTATGATACAGAAGGTTCAGATTTCTGAGAGAGAGAGAGATTAACAGGAAGCAGTGGCAGCACATGGTCACCTAAAGCAACACGTGTGGAGGGTGATTTCTAGAAAATAGTGTTGGTTGCCCCAAACCTTCCTCTTTTTATTCAGTCATACTTGATTCTATTCCTGTGGTCTGTGCTTCACTAATCCAATTGAGGTAATCCCTATCTTGCTGTTGATTAAAACACGGGCTTGTTATGCCACTTGGTCACTGAGAATTGAAAGTCTGATGAAGGATTCTGAGAAGTGTTTGGTTGCCTCTGGATGTTGTTGTGGCCTCGTGTTTTGCCTAGGTCTGCAGTAGCCACTGATGGCCAGCAAGGTGTGGTGAAGACAGGCAAAGGATGATATGGTAGAAAGAGGGAAAGACCAGGGTATTTGATGATGTTGTTGAGCAGCTGAATTTACTAACCTGAGAACTCCTGTATCTTAAGACTCCCTGTTTTGTGGGATAATACATCTTTGTTATATTTTAAACTAGTAGAGTCTGAGTTTCTGTGACTTCAGCTGAAAGAGCTAACTGGTAATGTCGGTTAGAAGTAGGAGATGCTCAGGGGATGAGAAAGTAGAGGATATACTAGGTGAAGGGAAGCACATAGGTGAAGGCTCTGTGGCTTTTAAAGAGAACCTGACTCACTGAAGAAAGTGGCAAAACAAACAAACAAACAGTAGATGTGCTAAGTAGGGGATGGCAAATATGAGACTGGAGAGATAAACAGGATCCAGGGCAGGAAAGTGATTAGGATTCTTTGTAATAATGAGGTAATTCCTCTTTGGGAAAGTGTGTAGGACTGTATACAAGCAAGGAGTCAAGTGGCCACGGTGTCGCTTCTGGCATTGATATTCATCTTCAAGTTGGGGCCACTGGGTTGCAAGACCCCAACTGGAACCTTTCATGCTATGTTTTTTGTAAGTGCCACTCCCACAAGCACAGAACATCCTGTTTTTGGCCAGGCATAAACGTGAACAGTACCCCCAGGATTCTATACACAGTGACCTTGGGCCCCATTGGAGATTCTGAGATGGGAGGTGGCTCCCCATGTGGTGGTGGCTGGAAGAAAACACTCCGGTTCCCACACTAGCCCCAGTGGCCACTCCTTAGTATCCTTGGCCTTCATGCCAGCCAGGCCTCAGCCAACCCCAGGGAGTGAATATTACCAGAGCATCTTCTTTTAACTCCCAAGGCCTCAATTCTTATAGCCCATTAAAACTAATAGTGAGTGTGCACATATCATTACATTAAAATTCACAAAAAGGAAAATACTGCTTTCTTTTATTACAAAGCAATCTCACACCTTGCAGATGCTAGACTCAGATGAGAGAGGTCCACTGCTCTTACAGGAAGATCTCATTTAACATGTTGATTAAAGTTGGGAAAATGTAAACATGCTTTTAATTTGTACATCTTTGTTTCTGCCTGTTTTCAGAAATGTAAAATCTATAGTTTTTTTTAATCCTCACTTGAGGATATTTTCCAATTGATTTTAGAGAGAGTGAGAGAGGGAAAGACAGAGAGATATATCACTGTGAGAGAAACACATGGATTGGTTGCCTCCTGCACGTGCCCCAACCAGAGCCTAGGCCAGGGAGGAGCCTGCAGCCAAGGCACATGCCCTTGACCAGAATCGAACCCGGGACCCTTCATTCTGCAAGCCGATGCTCTAGCCACTGAGCCAAACCGACTACAGCTATAGTTTTGTCTTTTAATGAATGAGACTGTGATGGTGATGATGTTTTTATTTCAGAGAAGTGTGTGAATGTGAGGTGATAAGTGTGGATTCTGATGCTACACAGATGGGCCAGTTTCCATGAGATAATTTGGTCCAGGTGGGACAGTAGTTGGTGTTAGTGAGAGTGCAAATAATCCTCTTAATTCTGAGAGGGTTGCATTCTGATGATGACTGGAGGCAGTGCCAGAAAGTGGAAAGATCTTCCTTCCATTAATTGGTTTGGAGATTCATCACTTCACATTTCTAAGTCCCAGTTTCCTCACCTGGGCCAACCCAGAGACTTACATTCTGCATAACAGCACCCCCTGGCATTCTGAAATAAAGAGGTATAACGCAGGGCCAAGGGGCAGTTATAAGTCCATCTAAAGTGGTCCATTTGAAACCAGCTCTTCTGGTCTCATGGAAGGTTTCCGTTTTTTAAAAATATGTTTTTATTGATTTTAGAGAGACAGGAAGGGAGAGGGAGAGAGAGCGAAACATCAGTGTGGGAAAGAAACATCAATTGGTTGCCTCCTGTATGCATCCCAACCAGGAACCAAACCTGAAACCTGGGCGTGTGCCCTGACAGGGAATTGAACTGGTGACCTTTCTGCATAGGGGATTAAGCTCAACCAACTGAGCTACACCGGCCAGGGCAGGAGGTTTCAGTTTTTACAAGACAGTGAAGACTCTTAACCCTTATAGCTTGGGCCATGAAGCTATCTGTCTTCCTAGCCTCTGACCAGAGGACTGACAGCTGTGGTCAAGCAGAAATGCAAACTCCACTGCTTTGTAAGGGGAGGTCCAGGAATTGGAAGAACAGTTTTTGGACTCTCAGAGCCCTTTACATGGCCGGTTACCCATTATTGCTCTCCTCTAAACTACACATTCTGGTAATTATCATTATTAGTGGATTTGTATTTGTGAACTCACCTACTCGCTAAAATTGATTTGCTAACCCCAAAATCAATACTCTAGCACTTTCACAGTCATTCATGGATATGTGAAATCAGTGAAAAATTTGAGTTGTCCAATAAGCACTGTCGTGAACAAGGCGATACCCAACCTTCTTGTTTCAGCACTCATGCTGTTGCTAGTGTCCTTTTCACCATCTATTTAGTGCCACATTTTTTTCATTTCTGTGCTTTTTTTGCTGTTGATTCTATTGTTTAAAATGGTCTCCAAGCATAGTGCTGAAGAGCTGTCTAGTGTTCCTAAGTGCAAGGAAGCTGTTTGTTACAATAAAAATGTAACTGATAAGCTTTCTTCAGACATGAGTTATAGTGCTGTTGGTCATGAGTTCAATGTTAATGAGCCAACAATATATTTTAAGTGTTTTTAAATAGAAACTCACATAAAATAAGGTCATGTATTGATTGGTTGATCAAAAAAAAAATGTGACCAGAAGCTCACAGGGATCCAACCCTTCTTTTGCCCTAGTAGGAATGGTGTAATATTTGCTAATTCCATGTTCTTGGTGACTCTATAGAATAGAACTACTGAGAATAATGAGAACTGACTGCATCTCCTTTGTGTTATGGATTTTACCATAAGCACATTCTATTGATGTGAGCACAAAATCACAGAATGTCAGGGGTTCTAGGGCAATCTCATTGAGAAGAGCCAGGTTGGATGCTGACCCAGCCTCTGCTTGGCTACTTCTTCTGATGGGGTGCTCATCACTGTATAACATATCCCTTTTTAGCTCTGATGACTAGAAAGTGCTTTCTTATGTAAAGTAAAAAATATTTTGCTTGGAACTGTTCCTCTTTATCCTAATTCTGCTAGCTGGTGCCTCATAGACTAAATTGGCTTTGTTTGCTAATACATTATTTTCTATAAATATTTAAGATTGTGATTTTATTATTCTTTCTTCTGTCCCCTTTTACTCCCAACTCTGTCTTCCTCTTCCTCCTTCCCACCTTTTTCTTTCTTTCTGACTCCCAAACCCTGGCTTTTTATCTCTATCCTTCCTGTGGGCATATCATCTCCCTGTCCTCTCAATGGTTCATGTATGACATGAATCTGTTTACTGCCCACTGTTGGAAGGTGCAGAGCAGAATAATTTTTACATTTGTATTGAATTCAAACGTATCTTACATTCTCAATCAAGTGTCACCCTATTTGTAGTCCTCTTTCCTACCCAAATAGGTCCTGGGTTCCATTTGCTAATTCATTTTAACTTGATCCCATTTAAACCAAACTCTTTTAAATACATCTGCTGTAGAAATGGGCCACCCAGACCCTCAGGGTACAAGAATGACTGTGATAACCATCGAAATTATCTGTGCTCATAAGGGAATAGATATGGCATTTTTACACTCTTCTCACATACATAAAATTATTGAGGCTGGGTCCCAATTAATGTAGTGCTATTTATAATTTTCCTTGAAAGCAACTGTTCATTTCAAAAATAGCTAAAGAGAAAGAATTTTATTATGGAATGAGGCATGATAAAAAAGACTTCCTTGTGTTGTAGAAGAAAGGGATAAGAAAGAAAGACACACATAAACACACACACACAGAGAGAGAGAGAGAGAGAGAGAGAGAGAGAGAGAGAGAGAGAGAGAGAGAGAGAAAGAGAGAGAGAGAAGTGGGGGAGGCACTGAAGGGATTACGGAGCTAAGGTAGGGAGAAGGATTAGGAAGGCATGACTTAAGTACAACAGATTGAAAGAATTCTAAATGTGTATTACAGGCTCTTCCTTATTTCACATGGTATTTTCAATGCAGTTTCTACAGAATAATTCAGGACTAGAATTTAACTGATAGCTTACCTAGGAGGATTTATGAATGGGATGGAATAGAATTAGAAGCCTTGATCCCACTAGGGACTATGTATTCTCATTCATAATCATCAGAATTGTTCTTCCTGTTTAGAACAAGAAGAACAAGAAGGAAGGCTTAAATGAAAAAACACCAACACAGTATTTATTAGGCCTTTTAAAGAAACACGACATTATAAAATAATTAATTATGTCTCAAAACTAGCACACTATTAGATTTTTGCCTTATGATTTTGTTCTTCTTGTCCTATATTTCTAGACACTAGAACTTACTAGTACATGAGAGTCCTTAAATATATGGTAGTGAGTATTTCATATCCAGGAAACTAAAATCTGCATTTAACACAAAATTTCTGACTCCCTGTTTATCTGAGGACCACCCTGCCTGCAAACTAAATGACAGAAAGTAAACTTCTCATCACCACCAGCTCAATGTGTTTAACCCATACTCCATGGGACAGAGCCCAAGTCAACAGAAGCATGTTGCTAAAAGGCATAATCTCTGCAGAAGCAGAAATGATGTAGAACTGGGGGCCAATTTTTCTGCTGAATCAAAAAATAAAAATAAGTGTTCTGTATCTCTGGGGAAGGTTGGAGTTACTGTTGTGGCCAATTCAAATTTCCTTACTCTTTTCCCACTGGATCCCAAGTTCTTGCATTAATTCATTTTTTAATTCCTTATTATTCTTTCTTCTGTCCCCTTTTACTCCCAACTCTGTCTTCCTCTCTTCCTCCTTCCCACCTTTTTCTTTCTTTCTGACTCCCAAACCCTGGCTTTTTATCTCTACCCTTCCTGTAGGCATATCATCTCCCTATCCTCTCAATGGTTCATGTATGACATGATTTGTCAGTTTGTCCATTCAATTTTCAAAACCATGTGTGTGTCTGTGTATGGAATTTCACTGTTTCAGGACCTTTTAAAAAGTATGTGTAGACTTACTTCTATGGGTGTTAGCCTCTGATTTTGGGTATGAATATATGTTGGATATTTGAAAGAGGTGAGAACATTTGAAGCATAATTGCCACTTAATGGCAGGATGACCAAGTTAAGAATAATTCAGCTAAAGTAAGATTCACTTAATGGTTTAGTTTTGGGGTTTTTTGGGGGGATAGGGTTGAGGAACAGGCAGTTCAGAGAAAAGCAGAAAAATTTACTTGCTAATTATATTTGTTTAATGGTCACAAATAAGAGAGAAATTTTTATTATTGGTATTCAAGGTAATGTGTTGTAAAAGACTTTAGACTAACTTATTTCAGATTAAAACATGTGGTTACTCTGGGCCAATTACATAATATGACAAAAACTTTGTTGTCCAGATGAAAGTTTATATGATGAAAGTTTATTAACAGTTATAATATTTTCTTGGTATTACATTTCAGCACTGTTATGTGATGTATGACCCATATTTCTCTATTATGTATATAACGATATTTATGAGGCCAAGCTAATGAGTATAGTAAACTCACCAATCCAAGATGTCTACACTCTTTTGATGGTCCTTTGATTATTTCACCAGCATTTGTTTAACAGCCCCTCTTCACTACACGATTGTAAGCTTGATGACAGCCATGAGCCCTTTGTCTTTGGTGATCTTCACAGAGCCTACCATATGGCTTGGCAATGCAACAGTTAGAAAGCGTCATGAGTAGATTTCAATGGATAGCTTGCTCAGCCCAGTCTAGGTTCAGCCTCTCCTATCTTTAGTCTTTCTCTCTCTCTCCTTCCTCTTTCTTCCCTCTCTCCCTTGTCCCACATTCTCTTTCTTTGTCTCTTTATATACATAAATGCTTACAATGGTATTCCCCTTTAAATATTGGCTCATTGCCTTTTAAGAATGAGTCCTATTGCCCTTAAAATGTACTTAAAGAAGTATCTTGAATACACTTTCCTTTGACATTTATGATACTTGCCTGTATCAATTCCCCCATGAACAGATGAGTATAGAGTCCCCTAGGAACCCTTTTCCGAGGGAAAGCTGAGAAGATATTCTACAGACAACCCAGGTGCTGAATTCCTATAATGAGTTGGCTGAAAGCCCAACAGATGTTAAGGTATCTTTTTTTCTCAGGTTTATACTGATTGTGAAGAAAAATTAGACAATTGATAACTGTGCAGGTGTATGAGCCAGGCAACCTTAATGCCAGAGGTGACACATCAGGCTGTAATCTCTCATGTGGATAGGAAGATGGATATGTGCATTTTAACTTTCAGGTTCAAAAGAACCGAACTGTGGGTTTCTCTAAAGACTAACCACATTCTAAAATGGGACATTTGTGAACTATGTTTTATGGAAATAGGAATGAAAAAGATCAGAGGGCAGCCATGGGGACTAGAATAGATGTCAGTTCTGAATAAGTGCCAGGTAAATCTCAGCCATGCAACATAATGCCACCCCAGGCCCAAGGAATACACAAGTAGATGTAGGTTATTTTTCATTGTCTCATTTTGAGTTGTACTCTTGGGTTCACAAAACTTCCCTATGTTTAAAAAATATAAATAGGTATATATAAATACATATTAATAAAATAAATCAGAAGCAGACCATTCTTGCTCACTATTGATAGTGTCATTGATAAAAGATTATAATTCATTCAATTTTGTGAACAATGGCTTTAAAATAAATTATTAAAAGTTATATGTAAGTACAGCAAATTCAATGCTCACATATGGTATGAGGAATCTTAGCATCTTGAAAACTGTTCAGGTGAAAAAGACCTGGGAATTTTTGTTGACCACAAGTTCATTCAGAGTGTGACACAGGTCCAACTTCTTTCCTCTGAGTTGGGGTGAATCATCCCAGGATAGTCCCATAGGCCAAGGTTGACTTGGACTGGGGTATTCCATTTTCTGGAAGTGGCTATTATTTAAGGAATAAGTGAAAACAGTGGCCTGAAAATGGAGCCTTATCAGAAGAGCTTAAGGAGAGACTGTGAGGCCCAGAGCCTAGGGGATCAGCCAAATGACAATTCCAGGAGAAGATATAAAAAAACCAACAATTCCAGGAGTAAAAGCTCATGGGGTGCTGGCTATGTGTTGAGGGGTAGGTAGGTGGGCTGATAAATAGCCAGTGGAATTTCAGGTTGCATTAACAGCAGTCAAGCATTAGGAAAAAGTAATGATGGTCCCACTGCACTTTGCCCTTGTGAGATATCATCTGGCTTTGGTGATTAGTTATGGGCACCAAGTTTAGAGAAAGGTAAGGTCCGAAGTGGGGCTCCTGAGGAATGTTGGATGGTGCAAATCACATCCCAGTTACGGGGCTACTTGCCAGATTGTAGCTTGTGAACTGGCCAGCCCTTGGCATAAGACAACTAGAAGAAGCCCAGAAAGATGGCAGAGTTGGAGGTGTGTTGTGAGTTACAGGCAAACATCACAGATTCAGGATCGTCTGGCCATGACCATATCCAAAGGCTCAGGTTTGCAGGGTCCTGAGGGCCTGGCAGGAGCTGGTGGAGAGAGAATCATAGTGACTAGGACTCAGGAGAAGGACTCTGGCTCTTGCAAGAAGAGGGTCGTAGGTGGTGGGGGGCATGGCATAGAGCTAAAAACCCTGGAATTTTCGACAGAGAACAAACACAGGGACTGGGAATTGTGAGGCAGGAAGTGAGATAAGACAGGGAACCAGCTATAAGCCAGGAGAACCAGGAGGTCCCTGGGTTTTAGAATTGAGCCTGGGGTCATAGTGAGTCTACAGCCTCTCAATGAGGGATGCAGAATTTCTTCTTGTTCGCTATGTGGAGCTGAGCCTAGTTGCAAGGATATTCAGAAATATCAACAGTGGGTATAAGGCCAACCTGTTGCTTTGATTCTTGCTGCAAGACTTAATTAGCCTTTGCATTTCTCAATTTTACCTCTAATGTTTCCCCTTCCAAACCACAAGTCTCTGAGTTTTGGAACTCTGTATTTCTATTCATTCCTGCTTGCAAACCCACTCCTGTGTTACCTGCACAAATGAACCCAAGAGAAATTAACACACAAGTTTTGTCTTGCAACTTCTCTCTCTCGAGCTACAAGATATTACCTGAATTCTAGATCATAGCAGGTTTTACCACATATTTCAGCCCTTCATAAGAAGGGTTGCCATCCTTCCAGCCTCCAGTCAAGGTTTCCTTTCTGGGGCCCCCATGAATCCTAAGCTAATTCCACATACTTGAGGTTTGTGTTATGGCAGTACCTCACTTTTAGGTACCAGTCTGTGTCCAATCAGAATAGACTAGATGATTTGAAGTAGCAAATAAACGTGAAATTTTAGGGATATTTACTTCTTGTTCATACTGTGGGTCTCCTGACGGTAGGCGTGGAGCTTGGCTCTCTATCCTCCCATTCAAGGCCTCAGATGGATGGAAGCCCCATCCCCATGTTGCCAGGTTTTCAAGTCAGGAAAAGAGGAATATGGTAAACACACCTGCTCTTAGAGTTCCTGTCTGGAAATGATTGCCCACGTCTCATTGATGAAAATAAGTCTCATGGCTGCTGTACCTTTTCAGGGACAATCCTCCTGTGGACCAGGAACCTGGGCGACACAGAACAAGAAATATTTGTTGAACAGTGCTAATGATGGCCATCATAATAATAGCTGACATTTATCAATTGCTATGCACTTTTTGCAGTATGTATTAACTTATTTAACTCTCATAACCCTCTGAATTAAGTACCATCCTATATAATATAGAGCTAATATGCTAATTAGACCAAACAGCAGAACACCTGTCCTGCTGACCTTCTGGACAAAGCCAGGGCTGCAAGGGCCGAGCCCCTTGCAAGAATTTCGTGCACCAGGCCTCTAGTAATAAATAATCTTGCTTAATAGATGAAGAGACTGACAGGTTAAGAAATTTGCTTAAGGTCACAATCTTACTAGGTGGTAGAATTATGTTTTTAACTCTACTGTTCCCTGCCTCTTAAGGTCTGCTATTGGTCTGAGACTGTCTTTTCTGAGCTTGACTGGGTACCAAAATGCCATCTATTGCTGCCTGTAAGTAAGAGGTAAATGACCCCAAATCATGGGATCTAAAGGGAGAAGGCCCTGGGGGCAGAGGTTCAGCAGAACGAACATGAGAAAAGCAACTATTGTCCAGGATCCTGTGATCTGATTGCTGCGCTTTTCCGTTTAGCAGGGCGCTCCGTGCATTTTTGCCTCCAGGTGTTTTTGAACCTTTGAGACTGAAGGCAGAGGCTGGCCCCTGCTCTTGGAGGTGAGAATGTCATTCATTTCAGAGGCTCATTGCAGTGGTTCCAGACAAACAGGTGATGCCAGCAAGTCCCAGTGCAAGCATCAGTGCGAGGAGGCCCTTGATTCTGCAAGACCTCAGCTGCCCTGCTTTGCCGCTGGTAATTGAGCTGCCTGACCTCCGTGGGAGCCTCCCTTCTCCTCCTCCAAGAACGAGAATTGATTTGTCAAACATATATGCATATTTCTCCACCCGGGCAGATTAATTCTCTCTGTAAGCTACACATCACGCTTTCAAAGTCAAGCGCTGAATCCTGCTACAGGCAATCCTGAGGATTGTAGAACTCCCTACTTCTTCTCTTTCTGACATCCCTAAAATGTCAAGATATGTTATTTTTTTATTGAACTGAAGGTTGGCTAAAAAGGGCATATATATCAGGTTAGTCTAGAACAGCGGTTCTCAACCTGTGGGTCGTGACCCCTTTGGGGGTCGAACGACTCTTTCACAGGGGTCGCCTAAGACTATCGGAAAACACATATATAATTACATATTGTTTTTGTGATTAATCACTATGCTTTAATTATGTTCAATTTGTAACAATGAAAATACACCCTGCATATCAGATATTTACATGACGATTCATAACAGTAGCAACATTACAGTTAGGAAGTAGCAACGAAAATAATGTTAATGGTTGGGAGTCACCTCAACCCCTCGCAGCCACAGCTTTGTCTGGAAGGTCATCCTGAAGGTCATCGGGATGGCCACTCTGCTGTTCAGTCTAATTAGCATATTAGCTTGCTCCCCATGTGACAGTTTAGAAGGAGGGGCTGGTTTCCCTCCTTGGCTCAGGAATCTGTCACAAGAAACTTTCTCCTTTGATTGCTCACCAGAGGGCTAGCCTTTTTCAATCTTGGAAGATCGTTAGTTTGGTTCATGTAAGAAGCAAGCACCTAGATTGAAGTAGACATCCAAGAAATTTGCTGAAGGATAAAGGGAAGAGTGAGCAGGAGTAGGTTTGGAGTCTTCAGACCAATGCTGGCCTGGCACCTGTGAAAGGACTGGGGGGAGGAAGGAGGATGCAGTTGAATGGGAGAAGCCTTGGCCTGGAGGCAGATTGTCCATCAGAGGGGACCTGCTTCACCGGCTTTAGTAGTGGCTCAGTGGTCTTGGTCATTGGCTGGGAGTAGCCTGGGGATGGGGGGCCCCAGAGCCAATGCTGCAAGGAGGTGATGGTGTGGACATTGGACTCATCCCAGCTGGTTCTCATAAAGGGGGATCTGAGTGGTGCACCCCATGACCACCCAAAGGGGCTGTTTTCTGGCGGATGTATTGACTTCTCCATTCTGTCAAAGCTATGCTCATTGTCATTGCACGCATTTCTCTATACCTCAGTTTCCCCATCCATTAAACAGGTTAAAGGTACCCAGAGAGTGGAAAATTAAACTGACGTGGAGTGGAGTTGAGCTTAGTCCCTTTATTTCCTAGCAGTGCTGACACTCATCTGAGCCACAGTTGCCCCATCTGTAAAACGGGGAAAATTGTTCTCACCTCATGAGGTTACATTCGGACAACAGAAGATTATTTTAAGTCAAGTACAGTTTGTGATGTGAAGTAGAGGTCCCATAAAGTCAGTTCCCTTTATTCCTTCCCTTGTAGGCTTTCTCATCCTCCGAAACCAGGGTGCAGAGTATACATCCCACCTTGGGAATCACTTTTCTTTTAGGCTGAGTGTATGCTGCAATGCCAGGTCCTCTGGGCTCTTCGGCAGCACTGCAGCCATGCACCCCACAGATTGGGTACCTTATCAGAATACCATTTCTAAAGAATAAAATAAATTGAATTGAAGAAGAAACCAATTATGTTTAAACTGTTTAGCACAATATTGTAAAAACAAATTGGCGACGTTGTAACAGGTCCACTTCTTTATTAACATGTCAGGTAACACATTCTGGCTGTGGGGCTAATAATAAGCCTAATTTGAAGTCATGATCAACATAATTGATATTTTGTTGTATCTGCACAAGTGTGGTGTGACATGAAAATACCTGTGAGTTTAATAGGGATAAAATCTCAGCTACTGCAAATTCTACTGCAGGTTGTTGCCTGCATCCCTAATGGAAGGAAATGTCTTATTTCAGTTAGAAGTAAGAGAAGATTAAAGATGTAATTGTTTTCCCTCCATCCAAAATTATGATTACAAACCCAGCTAAAGACCTCCTGACTAAAAGGATGGCTCCTGTCACTCACTTTGGAGCCCTTAATTCCCCGTGGTGGGGATGCCCCCAGGTGTCCTCACTCAGACCTGATCTCCCCTAATAGGCTCTCCAGGTAGCACATGCTCACAGGAGTCTGCAGTGCATAGCCAAGGCAGCCAAGAGCCCTTCCTTTGGCGAGCTGGGCACACTCAGCCAGGTCGTTTTGTCCCCACAGTTTGGTAGGAGTAGAGGAACCCTGAACATATCTGGGTAATTCTAATGCCCTGGAGTCCCTTCCCACTTGTCTTTAGAATGTGGCATTCATATTTATGCATTTTCCCCCTCCCTTCTGTCCTCTCTTTTATTCAACGAAGACAGCATGTTTCCTACTATTCTAACTCAACAGAAAGTTCTAGATCAGATTTGCTTTGAAATCTACCCAGTGGGTCTAGTGTCAGTTCAGAGCTTACCGCCCCCCCCCCCCCCCCCACCACACACACATATCTAAGATAGCTGAGAATCCTATAATGGGGGAAGTTTTCATCCCAATGGGAAATGCTGTACTAAAAGCTGATCACACTTGGCAAGCACCGATTATATTGTGCCAAAAGCAATATGCTAGGTGTGTTTCATATGTTTTATCACTTAATTCCATGAGGAATCACTTTTTTTCATGTTTCAAAGAACAAACTGGAATCAGAGAGTTTAATCACACTCTTAAAGCATCACACTGAAGACCCGCATTGGGAAGGCGCTCTAACTTATTCCAAATCATTGAAAAGACTATACCAGCCCTTGTTCACAAAATTTTCTAATTAGGCTCAGGTATAAAAAATGAAGTAAAAAAACTTGAGGAATCAAGTATGAGATTAAGCATATCAGCTTTATTTCCAGGCTGTGTTTAAATCCTCCATTTGCCAATTACCAGCTCTGTGAACTTGGGACAACTTACTCAATTTCTCTGTGCCTCAGCTTCCCCACCTATTAAATAGGTTAATGGTATCCAAAATTTAAAACATGTATAGCATAGAGAACAATGCCCGGTACATTGAAAATGCTCAATAAATGCTAGCTATTATCTTTGCAAAAAAAACCCTGATTCTAATAGGCATGTGAATAAAACCATCAAAGATCACTTGTCAAATTCCAAACTCATGATGAGCAAGGTACTCCACAACCTGGCTTCTACTGACCATTTCAACCTGAAATCTTACCAGGCCCTGACTTTTTGAAATTCATGCTCCAGCAACCAAACTATCAGTGGGCATTCCCATGGCCATGCAGTTTGACATTGTTGGGCCTCTGCTCATAATGCTCCTTAATTGCTGTGGAGTTTTTCCTGCCTGTCTTTACCTGGCCAACTTCCCATGGTCCTTTAAGACTCAGCCCAGATGTCTTCTCAACCTTGAACTGCATAGGTCTCTAGGCTGTGGGGACTGATGGGATCACGTCTCAGTAGACTTACCCTAACACATCAACACTGAGTGTAGACATTGTCTATATTGTCTATTCACTGACACAAGCTAGGTATGGGGTCCATCTCCTCTCCAGTGAAATTCTTCAGGGTGAGAACTTTCTATGTCTTATTGAGAGACCCCTTATTTCAGCTTATCTCATTTAGCCTCAGAACAGTGGTCTTTTACTCCCCTTTCCACTGGTGGTATTGGAGAGGAAACCCTGCACTAGCCTATCTGTTGCTCTTTCCCAAGAGAAGAAGAGTAGCTGGTGTGATTGCTGAAGCCCAGTGTTTACTTTTCTGCAGTGGCAGTGGCTCCAGGGACAAATACCATTGCCCATGCATGGCACAGAGCATCTGCCTCCTGAGCTGCTTGTGGAAGGTGTCGCAGGTGCTCATGTGCTCTGTTCTCCCTCCTGTTGGAGGTGCAGGCAGGGCATGCTTACATGGGCCTACCAGTCCCCCTACCTGTTCTGGTCTGTCTTCCTCTGAGGGATGAATAACGAATGATGGACCTAGGGAGTAGAAAGCCCCCCATAATTTGTAATCTACTTGGTATTCATTTGTGGGTGTTGGACATGCTTTGTATTGTATTATTCGCAAGCATATCTATCAGCTGGAGAGTAGCAGAGGCGAGCCTTAGTCTTCTAACTGCCAACATGACTCATCTCCTTGTGTCCAGTGCCCAGGAGTTGTATGTGCATGATTCTCAATATGGTTGTTACTGAAGCAGACAGTTGGAAGTGGGATGGGCCAAGTGGCTGCATCACCCAACTGGGAATGTAGAGCCTGTTCTCAGGTCCACACAGCAGGCTCTTAACTGACCCCATTGGTCAGCTGAGAGTGCCTGAGCCTGTGGAGGGTATATTAGTCACCATCTTCAGAAAGACTGATTCCACGGAAAGGCAAACAGACAGGTGGCCCCTCCACATGAATGATCCCACTACCAGCCACCGGAAGGGAATGGAGCAGTCAGTCAGTCAACACTAACAATTAAAGTAACAATGTCTTCTAGACCTGTCCAAATGCTGGATATACTGAGTATTCCCACCTTATTGATCAGGTAAAAGGGAATGTGGCTTTGAGAATGTTATTAAACTCTGATTCCAGTTTGCTCCTTGAGACACACGGAAGGTGATTCTTCATAAAGTTGTTAAGATTCAGTGATAAAATACATGAAATTCACTTAGTACATTGCCTACAAAACAATAGGTGCTTGCCAGTTGTGATCAGCATTAATATTGTATTTCACACTGGGATGAAAACATTCCCCCATATGCCAATCTCATAACCCAAGATATACTTCACTTAAAGCATAATTTTCAAATAAGACTGCCAAGTCAATTAAAACTCCACAATCTTTAAGCTTATCTTTTCTACTGGATAGGAATCAAGGAATTACATATAATTTCCTAGTGTTTGGGCTCTAATTGAATAATGAGTAGCAAATTCAACCCCTTGGATAATCTTTGGGTAGCCTGTTGAATAATGCCTCCGCATGATATTGAAAAGTCTTGTTCTGCTTTCTTTGCCTGATTTCCAAGTTTTGGATAATTTTTCTTAGCATCCTTCCTTAGTATATTTGTTTCACACATATATGAATGTTTACCATATGGCAGAGCCAGGAGGAGATACAAACAGTAATAACAAGAATGATAAGAGTAATCGCTAACATTGACTGAGCACTTATCATGTGCCAGGTGCTAATCTAAGCACTTCTTATGCATGCTGTCATTTACTCCTCAAGCCACCCTGTGAGGTAGGCATATTATCATCCCTACTGTACAGATGAGGAACTTGAGACAAAGAGGGTTTGAGTGAGCTGTCCAAAATCACACATCTAGAATGTGATATCACCAGGATTCCAGCCTATAATTGTGGTTGCAGTCCAGCACTTAAACTTAGGGTCCAGTAGGGGAAATCAAATAGCGAAATAATTCAGTGCAATCAAAAGTTATAGGCGGATGTAAAGAGTCCAGGTGAACCCAGGTGCTTGAACTTGAGCCTGACTGATGGGTAGGTAGGTGATAGTGGGAAAGGGTATTC
This sequence comes from Myotis myotis, assembly GCF_014108235.1. Classification (NCBI taxonomy): domain Eukaryota; kingdom Metazoa; phylum Chordata; class Mammalia; order Chiroptera; family Vespertilionidae; genus Myotis; species Myotis myotis. The sequence goes on along the minus strand of NW_023416357.1, from coordinate 85,141,917 downwards.
CTGGTAGAGGAAGAACATAAGTAAAAGCTCTAGGGTTAGCTGTCCTGTGTGGCTGGAATGTAGCGTGGGTATCTGGTGGGGTCACAGCGGGTGGTTTAGTTGGAGAGGTAGGTAGTGCCTTTCCTATAGAATAACAAAAATTCACCACAGATGTATGTGAGAGGGAGAGTACCTTGCACAAAGAGAAACTCTGTCACATGTTTCTCAACCAGGACCCTCTTAAAGTTCGGTGTGGGATCACTCTTGATTGTACACCAGGAGCTTAGCATCCCTGGCCCCATCTTCAGTCATTGTAACACCTCACCTTTTCCACATGCCTCCTGGAGGGTGGAGACCAGCCCAGACTGGTTGAGATCTAAGGCTCTATGGTTCTCAAAAGTTAGCATGCATCTGAATCACCTGGAAGCATGTTAAAACACAGATGGCCGGGCTCTCATACCAGAAGTTTTGATTGAATAGGTCTGGGGCAGAGCTCCAGAATTTAGCATTTTTAATAAGGTCCCATGTGATGTTGCAGCTACCGGTCTGGGGACCACCTTTGAAAACCTACGTAGTTCTTTATTATTTGCGCCCCTTAAAGTATAGAGGGACTTCCCTACCTTGGATCGGACTATGGCCCCTCCCTGTGAAAAGCTTCCCAAATGCTCCAAGAATATTTGGCATCACCCTGTGTCTCAGATTCTGCCCAGGTCCCAAGAGATATTGGCAGTGAGGCTCCTAGCATGTCAGGTTCTGCTGAATTTTCTGTGTTTTCGAACTCTTTCTTTAGAACACTCAGATGAAGAGCAATGACTGCCTCACTCGGCACTTCTCTGTGTCCATTGAATCTCCCTGCTTTGTTTCTGATATCTGCAGTAATCGGCCTCTGCCCTCCCCTATGCATACAGCAGCCAGCCCAGGGAGCAGCTCCTGACGGTGCAGGTTTAGTTGCCACGTGCTTACGGATCTTTCCTGAGCTCTGCTGTGGAATGGCACTAGAAAGAGGAGATGCTGATAATGGCTGCTATCTGCATTCCTTTCTTTGTTCCTCCATCTGAGTGTCTGTAGGGAATTAAAAAATGACTAGCCAGAGGCAGCTCGATGTTTATATGGCGGAAAGACAAACTCAGAGCCAGAGAGAGAATTGTTTAAAACAGGCTCAGCTCAAACCATAACCAAACAGAACTATTGTGGGCACCTAGCCTTGAGTGAGCCTGAGCTAGCTCTGATGCCCTTGCTTTTAAAGGCCCACGTGTATTCGTCACATTTACTAGAGTAATGGCCCTGTTTACTGAGTGAAGACTTTGTGCAAGGCAGGCTCTAAGGACTCCATGGGCATTATTAACATCGCTCCTCGTGGGAGTGCAATGAGGTTGGTGACATTATTGTGCCCATTTGACAGGTGATAAAACTGAGACTAAGAGATGTCATATCTCCATGAAATCAGCCACCTGGGATTCAGGTTTGCTCTAAGTGATTCCAAAGTTCATGTTCTTAAAACAAAATTAGCAGACAGTGTGGATGCTGGTTAACTCATTTTCTTATTGAAAATGGCCATTATGTCCTTCCAGTTAATAAATAGAGGCACAATTTACTCATGCATTATGTGTGTGTGTGTGTGTGTGTGTGTGTGTGTGTGTGTGTGTGTGAGTTAGAGAGAGAGAGAGAGAGAGAGAGAGAGAGAGAGAGAGAGGTGGGTGATGGAGGTAGAGGGAGGAGTTGATATTAATTTATTAAGCTTATTTCAACCATATACAATGATGTGTGGGAAAATGATGGCACATTAGACTTTGGCATTCTTAAATATATCTAGATTAGGATAAATGTAATTACGATGTTAATGATTGCTTTTGAAAAGTCCATGAAGTTCCAAAGTGAATCCAATAAAGGGCAGAGGGTGTAATGGACAGATAGAGGTAAATGGGACTATTTGAAGTGGGTTGGTGGGTGCAACAGCTACATATGGAATTGTCTGCTCAGCAGCCTGTTCCTCCAGGACACCTTCCCCACCCCCTCCATGAGCTATCCCAGTGAGCTGCTGGATTCAGTTCCTAATGCTGTGTAGCAGATCTCCACAAACTTAATGGCTTAAAACACCCATTTATTAGCTCACAACATTGTAGGTTAGAAGTCTGGGTGGGGTCATTTCTTAGGATCCCACTGGCTGAAATGAAGATGCTGGCCCAGCTGGGCTTTTACAGGGAGGGCTAAAGAAGAATCTGCTTCCAGGATCCTTCAGGCTGTTGCAGAATTCAGTGGGTCATTCTCGACTATCTCTGACTCCACTTTCTGCTAAAACCTGGAAAAGGCTCCCTTTTTAAAGGGTTCACCTGATTGAGTCAGGCCTACGCAGATAATTTCCATTTTAAGGGGACTTTAATTGCACTGGAAAAATCCTAACACAGCAGTCCTAAATTAATATTTGATTTAGTAATCAAGGGACAGGATGCTGATCACAAATCTTTAGTAAAGGGTGAAAGATTTATGCGATCTGAAGAGAAACCAGAGTATTGGGGAAGCTTTAGAATTGCGCCAACTGCAGCCGCTTTCTCTATAAATGATCGTGTCCTCTCACAGGTGGTTAGACCAGCAACTGTCTTCTGATCCAAAGCAGGACAGTTAGTTTATTTCCTGAGATATTTGAAAGTACCCCAGTCTGCCTTGAGAAATTGGGGGCTCCTTTTAGGCAGGAACTAAGATCATGGAAGGAGATGTGTTTGGGGAGAAGATGATTCTCTGTAGGAAGTGTCCAGTGGACAAGTGCAAACATGCGTCTGAAACTTGGTGGAAAGGAGGGATCTGGGGGTGTGGTTTGGGGTGAACTGGAGGAGGGCTGAAATCCTGGTGATGAGTGACCTTGGAGGAGGGTTCAGAGCAGAGGTGTTCTAAGCTCTGGGGACACCAGGATGATCTGCAGGATCCCTGAAGTGAGCAGGGTAGAGAGAGGAATGGGATGGAGAAAGCAGAGAGCAAGAAGGAGAGAGGACACATCACCCTTAGGCGTTAAAGCAGTGACTTAATGTACTTTGCATTGGCTAGCCTCTGGTCCCTCTTCTCTCCTACAGAACCATAGTTGCTTCTTTTTGGGTTGTTGCTGGTTTCTAATTGTGGTAAAATATACATAAGATAAAATTTACCATCTTAGCCATTTTTAAGTACATTCATGTTGTTGTGCAACCATCACCATCATCCATCTCCAAACTCTTTTCATCTTACAAAACTGAAACTCTGTACCCATGAAACGCTAACTCCTCATTCCCCCTCCCCTAGGCCCTGGCAACCACCATTCCACTTTCTGTCTCTATGAATCTGACGACACTAGGTGTCTCATATAAGTGGAATCACACAGCCTTTGTCTTTTTGTGACTGACTTATTTCACTTAGCATCATGTCCTCAAGGTTCATCCAAGTTGTAGCATGTGTCGGAATGCCCTTCCTTTTTAAGGCTGAATAATATCCCATTGTATGTACACATTTGGCTTAGCCATTCATCCATCAATAGATATTTGGGTTGTTTCCACCTTTTGGCTATTGTGAATAGTGCTGTTATGAACATGGGTGCACATATATCTCTGTAGGGTCTTGAAGTGGGATTGCTGGATCATATGATAAGTCACTTTTAATTTTTGGAGGAGCCCCCATCCTGTTTTCCATGATGGCTACATCATTTTGAATTCCCACCAAGAGTGCATACGGGCTTCAATTTCTCCAAATCCTTGCCAAAACTTATCTGCTGTGTTGTTTTGTTTGTTTGTTTAATAGTAGCCATTTTAATGGGTGAAAGGTGGCCCATAGGTTTGTTTGTTTGTTTGTTTGACTGAACATTAGTTTGTGTTGTCATTTTGTGTGATCAAGCATGGTGCGTCCTCATCCGGGCATCTTCACCAAGACCAGGCGCATCTCAGAGAGCCCAGACCCAAGAGATCCAATGAATGTGTTGATCACAGTGAAGGGAAAGTGAGGCATTTGTGAATGTTCATAGAATTTCTTGAATCTGAGACTTAGGTCAGCCTCTGCTTGATTATCCTGTGTGTGGATTTACCTTAGAAACTTTTCTTCCTTCACAAGGTTAAGAGGCGGGTGGAAAGGGCATAAACCCATAATGGACAATTCAGAATAAATACAAATACTGACCTGATAGACACAGGGCACAGTATTTCCCTTGCTGAACTCATTCTCACCAGGATAATTGCCATACCCGGAAAAATTCTACTTCTTATGGGGCTCCAAAGTGAATGCAGATGGCTGGGTAAAAGTTTTTGTCAATTAACAAGGCATTTGGTAATTCAGGTTCCATGTGCTATCTATCTGCTTAACTTTTATTCTGCACTAACTGCATTTCCAAAAATACATTTCCCGAATTATCCGCCTTCACTTTCAGTAAACGACTGTAAGGTCATTTAAATTTCAGGCTCTAGATTCTCTCATGTTGTCCCAGATGCCATTTCTGATGGAGGATGATTGCTTACCACTTTGAGTCAAATGGAGATGGAGGGATGGTTCAATAACACTCTCTGCCTCTTTAAGAAGTACTTCAAAAGGAAAGACAGAGATGGGAAATGGGCAAAAAATCCCCTCATCCTGGTATTTAACTATAGAAGCCAGGGTGGCCCTGATCCAGAAATGCAATTAATGGTTAAGTTCACCCGTTCATTCATTCCCTCCCTCATTCATTCCAAATGCCAGTATAACCAGCAATGCCATTCTCATTTATCTCCTGACAAAGAGTGGGTTTGTTGAAAATCATCGATGTCCTGGAGAGATGGTCTAAGAAACACTGAGCTGACTGCTAATTTACGGATGCTCCACTCCAGTATCAAGTGGGACCCAGCAATCTGTACACTTGGCCTCCATTCCGCTGGATGCGCGCAGAGATGCCAGCAACTTCACATTATGTTTTTGGCTTTCACTGGGGGAACAAAATACTGGCCAGAAGAACATTGCTGCACTTTTACGGTAAAACAAAGAACATTGCAGCACCTTTTTTGGTAAAGCAATGTTCTTCTCAGCTCAGGACACCATTATTTTTGGATGATATCATTTCAACTGGCTCATAATTGGCCACCGTGCCTCCACTCTTGCCCCTTCCTCCAGCATCATTTTCCACACCGAGTAATCATTCTAATCATTCTCAAATGCATATTTCATCACACCGCTCCTCATGATTACAATGCGTCAGCGGCTCTCCCTTGGTTACAGGATGAATTCCTGGCTCCGCTGCACATCCCACCAGGCCCTCCATGGCCTGTTCCCAGCCTGCTGTGTCCCTCACACTCTGAACTCCAGTAAGACCAGCAGTGTGACCTGCGCTTCCCCATACACACTCGCTCTCCCTCCCCACTTCCTCCAGCCTGCTCTTCCCTCTGAGTCGCTCCTGCTTTGCCCAACACCTATTCTGCTTCACAGGTGGACTCTCTGTGGAAATGATCCCCCTCCTGCCTTGCCCCCAGTTACCAGTCTGGATCACATGCTGCTCTGTGCGCTCTGTAAACCCTCGCCCATCTCTTGCCCTTGGCGTTTATCACACACTTGCCTGCCTACTTATGCTTTCCCTCCATGCTGTGAGCATCAGGCAGGCCAGTTTTCTCTGCTTCTTTGTGTCCCCTGTGTCTGGAATAGGCAGGCATTGAGTAGCCTGGCAATAAATGTTCAACATAGAAACCCCAACTGTCTTCTGTGCCACAAATATATGCCTCTTTATCTCATTGCTAGAGTCACCCTATGATGAAAGTGTTTGTCCCTGTTGGCAGTCAAAGAGACACTCACAATCGAACCTCACTGATTACGGCTCCTGCTGCAGTCCCAGAAGCCCGTGCTGCTCAGCGGGAGGGTGAGGAATGGAACGTTTCCTGATGGGCTTTTATCAGCAACAGCCTCCTTTCTTTTTGGGGTATTACCTTTCACCTCCTGAAGGTGTGGTCAACCCGGGGGTCTCTTGGGTCATTCCTTCAGATTCAATACCCCTCATCCCTGGTAAAGACAAGATAGGCACATGATCTGAGTGCAGCTAATTGGAAAATCCATCCTGGGACTTTCAATCATTGAAATAAAGGAATGGGGAGAAGAAACAGTCCAGCTGGCCCTTGAGCTGATGGGGAAGAGAAGAGTGGAGAAATCAGGTGCACAAGTTAGAGTTTGGCTGTTTATGACAAAAACAAAACAAAACACCCCTCCCCCCAAAAAACCAAACACAAACAAACAAACACCAAACACCACAAACAAAACCAAACATCTTAATGAGATGAAAGTATATTTCTCTCTCATGTAAATGAAGTCCAGAAATAAGCAGCCCATGAGTAATAAAGCCAATACAGAGACCCAGCCTCCTTTCACTCTTTGTCCCCAGGCTGTGAGCCTGTCCTTATCAGCCAACATGGCTGCTACAGTGCCAGCATTCACATTTGGATGATATCATTTCAACTGGCTCATAATGAGATGAGGGGAAGTAGGAGGAAAGAGGGAATGTCTCCTTCCTTTTTAAAAAAGAGATTTCCTGGAAGTGTCACACCAGCTTTATTTATATCTTATTGGCCAAAACTTAGTCAAGTCTACATGTAGCTGCAAGGGAGGTGTTGGATGTACTCTTTAAAGTGGGTGACAATATTGCTGGTGGGAAACCATGATTTCATTACTAAAGAAGAGGGTGATGCATATTAGGAGTTAACTGGTACCATTTTTTGTTGTTATTTCCAGAGGAGTCAGGAGTGGAAGGATTGTTTCAAGGTAAGTTTGAATGGGCCTTTATGTGTGTCCACTATTTAACTCTATTACCATCCGCATTATACAGATGATGAAGCTTGTCCATGACCACACAGTGCTAGAGCTGGGGTTGGAGCCTGACCTGACTTGAAAGCTCACCTTCCTTCCCCTTCCTCTTCCTCATCTTGGTGCCCTACCTGTGACATCACAGCAAAACCACTTTGCTGTGAAGTGCTAAGAAGTGCTGCTTGTCTGGAGACCAGCAGGCAAGGGTCCTATCCAGGATGGAGGCCGGGGTGGGTCTTCAGTCCCAATGGGTGGGCCAGGCTATTTCATCATCAGATGAGTGGTGTCCTTGTTTCATTTATGGGATTATAATGAATAAGATATAGCTTTTATCTGAGAACCATTCATTGACTGTTTGCTTCACTTTTCAAAATGATGACCAATATCCTATGAACTTATGGTACCAAGTTTGGGAAGCTCAGAGTGAGTGCTGAACAGGCAATGGTTTACTTATTTAACATTATCAAGAATTTAGTTCTTTACTTCTGACAGGAGAAAAGTTACTCTAAGGAAAAACTGCATGGAAAGTCATACGAAAATAAATCAGGTGTGTACATACACGTGTTCCCTGATGAGAAGAAATAACCAGTTCAAAGTGATACTGGATAAGTGTGAGTGTGTGTGTGTGTGTGTGTGTGTGTGTGTGTGGTTTATAGAGGAGGATGTCAGACAGAAGAGAATAGAATTTTACTGGGTGAACTTACTGAGTTAATACAGTTTGAAAATGTACTGACTCAAGCTGGTTGGAATTGATACTAATAATTAAAGGGAGCCAGCAGCTAAAAACAAGGTCATGGCTTAGATTTGCCAAGCCGGGCAGAAATGCATTGAAAATCCATATGACAAGAGAGGCACGTGATAGGGATGAAGTGATTCTGATATTGGCAGGTTTCCATTTTTTAGCCTAAGTTACCCAGCGGAGACGTGTGGGCGCCACACAGTGACAGCTGACAAAACAAATGTATTGATGGAGTGATCGGCCAGTTCCCCGCTGAGTGACAGAGGGATGCCAGTGAGATTAGAGGTCTTTGGCCAATTATCTGAATTGGTCATCATCCAAGCTAGTCATCATTTTCACCATTGAACTAAGCCATCTTCTATGGCAGCTTTTAAAGGGAAGTTCTTTCAGAGCTGAACACCACTCTCCAGTCCATTAATTTTTACAGTATTAAGGCCAGGACATGCCCTCTGAGAATAGCATCCTGTAATATAGGCTATTGTATGCAAGATATGGGGCTCAGAGGACTGAGCAAGAGGGGATGTATTGTTGGATTTAAAGCAGGGAAAGCAGAATACTAGGCACCCAGGAAACCTGGCTTCCTTTCCCGCTGGCATGCACAGTCAGGATTTTGCCAATGCCAGAATAAGCAGGCACCATCTACTGTATGGTTATAACTTGCTGCAAAGTGGGGTGTGAAGAGACTGCAGCCCGGATACTGAAGGGTTGGGCTTGTACTGGATGGAGAGAAGAGACTGAGTATGAGAGAAGCTGGCAGGGAACTCAGGGTGCTCAATGGGGGCAAGGTCCAGGACGGCCGTGTGCTGGAGGCAGAAGCAAATGTACCACCAAGTCCCCGACCGCTGGCCTAGCACGGTCTCTGCATCTGCATGTATTTCACTCACTTGATGCTCAGTGAACAGAAACACTATATAACACGTGTCACACTTCTTAATAAAACTTTGTATTAAGAGAGATTTTCAATAATTTAGATATTCTTTATAGTACCAATAAAGACTTATGCTTCCTAGTGACATTTCATAAAGCTAATTATATGGAGGAATTTGAAAATAGCATGTGGAGTCGGAGCAAGAAGAATAGCCATTTCTCCCTTCCTTCCTCCCTCCCTCCTTTCCTTCCTTCCTTCCTTCCTTCCTTCCTTCCTTCCTTCCTTCCTTCCTTCCTTAGCATTGAGAAAGGTTCACCTCAGTAAGAACATATGGAAAATTCACAAATTCATCTGACACGTTTAAAATAGAAATCCAAGCACATTCTGCACTTAAGAAGCCTATGTGAGCAGGAGATTGTTTGCTTTATGAAAGCATTTGCCATATGATTTGTCCATGGTAGAAATGTCCTTGGTAAACTTGGCTGTCCTGTGTGCCTGCCTGCACACTGCTTCATAGTTTACAAATGACTTTCCTTAGAAAGCTCACAGGGGGTCCAAACAGTCTGCTAATAAAAAGACAAAGGTCGTGTCTTGCATTTCCCAGGTGGGAGAAGAGTCCCCTGAAATGTTAAGTGGTGTGACCAACCTTGGAAGAAGCAGGAAATCTAACTTCCAGCCCAGTGGTCGCTCTGTTTTCTCATATAGTCTATTAGGTAAATCTGCTTCAATTTGGCACCTTGCGGTTTACATCTTCACATACATTACTTCAATTATCTTCACAGCAATCCTTTGATACAGTCAATTACATCATCATTGATATCATCACCTAAAGGCTCACAGAGGGAAGGATCTTCCTCCAAATGGAACCAGTAAAAAGCAGCACGTAGTGGGTGGAATTAGTCAGCTGCAGATGCAGTCTATTCTAAGAGCCTTTTAAATGTGTTGCTAAGGAGATTTGGGGACTACCAGATAATTCCATCAGACTGGCACCTGCTTTGTTCTAACCAGGGGGGCCAGTATGCTCAGGATGAGCGGGTAAAGGAAAGACAACTTCAACCTGACCCGTCACTCCAAGTTAACTCAGACAAGGACTCTGATGGTAGACAGAAGGCATTGGCATCCAGTCTAGAAAAGGAAGTGAGTTAAAAGAAGTTGTCAGAGCTAATGAAAGATGGTACTCTATCCAGTAACAAGAACTCTGCTGGCTGGTTGATGAATTTCTTCCTAGAGTCAAGTTAGAGACCCCAGGCTGCCAAATTGGGTGACTTTGGCTTTAAGGTCACCCCAGTCTCTGATTGGTTATAGGTGCCCTATGTGAGCTCAGGTGGGAGAATGGCTTCCGCCAGACCCTTGCCTCAAGGAGAGAGAATGGGATGATGATGATAGAAAGGCTTTTGTGATGCTCCACCAAAGAAAGAGGGGCGCTGGTTTACCCACTGACCCTCCTACGAGTTTGGTCAGCAGTTGTTAGGACCTCTGACAGCCTAACAAAATGGAGTTCCTTATCCTCAAATTGAGTAAGGTTCTGAACTCTGCCGGCCTAGCCACATGCGGACGCTGGAGGCAGGGAACAGATTGTACCAGGATATCTTTTCTGCACAGTGGTTAAGCGTATGAGCCTTGGAATAAAGATACCCGAGTTTCAATCTGCATCCTGCCACTTAGTGCTTGTGAGACCTGAGCATTCATTTCTCATTTATGAATCCTGATTTCCTAATCTGTAAGACGGGAGTGGAAATAATACCTACCTTGTATGGGTCTAGTTAATATTAACTTGTGCTTTCTGTGTCCTCCCCATTTTTCTCAAGGGATGACTTGTGTGAATGAGAAATATGATCCATGGGAGTATGTGCAGAGGGTTGGGAGCCTCTGATAGTGTTATCCAGTGCCCTATATGGGTGCATAGGCAGGGAGTTCATCTGATCAATAGCAACAGGGCCAATGAATAGACCAAGCAGGTTGGAAGTGTCCAAATGGTTCTATATAAAGGGGGTCTATTGGGAGATACAGGCAAAGATACCCTCCCTGACTGGTTCTGAGCTTCCTTTCTTTTCTTCCTGTCTTTGGTGGAGAGACTACTAATGGACGGAAAGGAACCTTGTCTGGAGCATGAGCCTAAAGCCAGGGTCCCTGAGACAGTGCAAGCAGAGTTTAGCCCAGTGTCTGGCACAGCAGACCCTGAAATGCTCCTGCGGAAGGAAGGGGGAGCTATGGCCCATGCTGGTGCTAGGGTTTGGGGTGAGAAGAGATTCAGGAGTTGGACTGAATGTTTGTGTTCCCCCTGAATTCTTATGTTGAAACCTAACCCCCAATGTGATGGTGTTAGAAGGTGGGGCCTTTGGAGGGGTTAGGTCATAAGGATGGAGCCCTCATGGTTGAGATTAGTGCCCTTATAGAAGAGACCTCAGAGAGCTTCCTTCCCCTTCTGCCATGTGAGGACACGGTAAGAAGACAGCTGTCTATGAACCAGTAAGTGGGCCTTCATCAGACAACAAACTTCCTAGTTAGTGCCTTTATTTGGGACTTTCCAGTCTCCAGAACTGTGGGAAATAAATTTCAGTTGTTTATAAGCTACCCACACTGTAGCACTTTGTTATAGTAGGTCAAACTGCTCAAGGCACCATGGGAAGTTCTCCAAACACAAACAGTTACCATGAGAGGACATATATAAGACAGGCAGAGTTTTGCTGGACACCCCAACCTGCTCCGAACTTTTATTCCCATTCCCTCCCCGGTGAGATGTTGGTGTCCCCAAATGCCTTAAACACACTGTCTGCCTGCCTTCTGGCAGGAAGCCCAACCAGAGGAAAGCTAACTCTGATGTCTCTGAGGGGGTATGCATGTCTCGAGTCCCCACAAGCACCCTCAGAACTCCACTCTCAGTTCTGTTCCTTATCCTCTGTCCTTGACCATATACAGCCACGTGGCCTCCAATGAAATACTAGAGCCCAGGCCTCTTCCCATCACTGTGACAGGTTTAAAGGGGGCTCAGGGGGCTCAGGTGTGTGCTGCTCACCATCTGGGTGAGGGCAGAGAGAGAGGGAAGGCAGTGTGTATGTGCGTGCTGACAGAAATTATTATGGGGACAGGGTGATAGAAATTATTATGGAGAGAAGGTGGTGAGCACAGGACCAGAAGGATGGAAAATTAGAAAATAAACTACATGTGGCATCAATATGCAAAAATGGGAGTGTGCCTGTTGGAGGAAATTACAGGTCTACCAGCTTAACATTAATTAAATATAGGAAAACGCAAGCTTCCTGTTGTACATGGGGTGTGATTAAATCAGGGAGTTGGACTAAGACTGGCTCCAGGAGAGGCTCAGGAATTGACAGCAGGTCCTGAGGTGACTTAGGCCAAGCCTGAAGCTGGGGCCTGTGCAGAAACCATCTCACTGTTGTGGGTATGGGGCCAGCCTCCCACTGAGTGTATATTCCTTAGTTCTCCTTTATTTTTTGTTCATCTAATACATAGGCCCAGTTGTCCCCACTCTATTTGAGGACAGAGATACATGAAAAGCCCAGATTCTGGATTCTAGGGGGAAAATGTGCCTGCTTTTGTCACTGGGAATTGAGAAACCCCAATGAATGAGGCATGAACTGAGTTCCAGCCTCATCACAGCTCTCTCTGTGCAATGCTATGAAGCAGTAGAAGTCACGGTGGGCAGCCCTGGCACTGAGATGGGGGAGGGGGTTGTTGCAAAGGGAGGAGGCAACATTATTCAGGTTGGACACTTCAGCTTCTCTTGCTTTATGGGTGGTAATCTGGACCCTGGACAAACCATACCTCTGTCTGAGAGCCTTAAAGGGTGCTGGAGCTTGGTTAACACGATTACTTTTGCTTTAGCGTCTGTTTCTGGTAGTTCTTCCATGTTCCTGGCTGCACTTCTCCTGCCTCTAAAGACTGACTTCTGGCAATGCTGGGTGTGAATCCCATATTTAGAGACTGTTTAAATTGCTTAATGCAACAGCCAATAACTTGCATCATTAGGTCCTGGAGTTACAATTCTATCTACTGTTTTACTCGCTGGGACATTCACAAGTCCCCTATTCCACAACTTCCTACCAAGGGCTTACTCTGTGAAGGTCCTAATGGAGCATCTGGAGATTTAGAATTAAATAAGACATAGTCCCTGCTCCTCAGGTAAGTGCCAATGTGGAGTTAGATGCGGTGGGAAGCAGTCACAGTGTAGCAGCTACAATCACTACAGTAGTCTCCTCTTATTAGCAGTTTTGCTTTATGTGGTTTCAGTTCCCTGTAGTCAACTTTGGTCCGAAAATATTAAATTAAAAATTCTAGAAGTAATCAATTTAACTATTGAGGATCTAAACTATCAAGTTACCTGTTCTTGACATCCAACCATCGACGTTATCTTGGCCCGGTGATCCAGGAACATCTAAAGCAGATGGTCCTCGCTCTGACATATTGTCAGTAGGTCAATAGCAGACTCACACTACATCACAGTGCCTACGTCATTCACCTCACTTCATCTCATCACGTGGGCAATGTGTTGTCATCTCACATCATCACAAGAAGAATGAGTACAGTCGAATAAGATATTTTGAGAAAGAAAGGGACTACATTAACATAACTTTTATTTAGTATATTGTTATAATTGTTCTGCTTTATTATTAGTTATTGTTGTTCATCTCTTATAGTGTCTGGTTTATAAAGTAAACTCTATAATAGATATTTATGTATAGGGAAAAAACATATTATATATAGGGTTTGGTACTACCCATGATTTCAGTCATCCATGGGGGGGTGTCTTGGAACATATCCTCCATGGATGGGGGGGTGTTACTGTATTCCCATTTGACATATGAGTAAAGTGAGACTCAGAAAGATTAAAAGCGTGCTCAGAACCTTAAGCTCAATGCCATAGATTCTAGGACTCGGTGCTCTATTCCCACCTCACTGGCTTTGCAGGATGTTCCTCTCTTCCCCATCAAACTTTCACCTTAGGGCCTGTGAACTGGCTGTTTCCAATGCCTGGGACCAAGCTCTTCTAGAGAACTGCATGACTAACCCTTCACCGTCATTCAGGCGCCTTTTCACTGGGGCGCTGTGCCCACCCCCAGCACTCCCAATCCACCTGGCCCTATTTTATATTGTATGACATGTATCCCATTCCAATATAGTTCACTGAATTATTACTTTTCTTGGAAAATGTCTTTTTCCTTTTACCAGAATGTAAACTCAAGAGGGCAGGGATTTTTTGTCTGTTTTTATTCACAGTTGTATTCTAGGCATTTACAGCCATGCCTGGTATACAGTGGGTAGGTACTCAACAAACATTGCTGGTTGCATGAATCAATTAATGAGCACTGGGAAACAGAGCCAGGTAAAGATGCTCAGTCTTAATTTGAACGCTTGTTTAAAGTTTGGTCCAAGAAGTAGATTTTTATTGTAATGTTGTTGGGAAACTTGGCTTCTATCTAAAATTCTTGGCCCAGTCCTGGAAGCCTGCTCATCACTTGGGCAGACATTCAGCTGTTCAACACCCACCAAACATGGTGGGTGCCCATGACCATCATCCAGCCCAACTGGCTGGTGCGGTGCCATCCTAGTGGTCCGATGTTTTGGATCTGACCCCTATTAACTGCTCTAGGAATGAACCCTTCGGTTTATTAGCTCTGCCTCTCTTTGAATTGATCTGATCATTTGGTATTGTTAGCTACCAGAATTACCACCTTCCTGTGTCCTGCCCGGATGGGGCCATGGGATCCATGCTGTATTCCGTTCGGCTGGCTATGGAACTTCCTGGTTGTTATCCTAAGTGAAAATGGATTTCCTCGCTGGGCAGGAACAAAACTGCCATGATTCTTCCTAGTAACTCCATTAAACAACCCTCCGGATAGCATTAGCTCAGGGGTTGTTAATGTGCAATCAATTTTGTATGGGCTTTCAAAGGCCCCAGCCCCGTCTCCGGCATGTAATGTGTCCTGATGAATGCTGGTTGTTTCCCTTTTCTTCCAGCTTCCCTTCAGCTCGTCTCAGCTGCTGTGCTCCTCTCTCCAGAGGCTCTGCCCTGAAGGAATACATATTTCGGCCCCTGTCGCAGAGGTTTTAAATAGCAGAGAGCAGGTGGTGGCAGGCTCCCTCCCTCCCCCTGTGGATGCCACTCCACACTGGCAGCTTCTACATGGTTTCATGTGAAACATAAAAACCTGCTTGGAGGTTTTCCCGTGTGACGTTGTTGATTAAATGAACTAATGCATGTAAGGCACTTAGAACAGTACCTGGCAATTGGGAGAAATTACTCAAAAAGGGTTTATTAAAAGAATGCCTCTAGGGAATGTATCTTGGGGACACTGATGACAAAGGTCCCGGTTCCCACAGATGTAAGAAATTCCTATCAAGAGGGATTGCCCTGCAGATAGGTTTTTGGCAGAGCCTATGCACACCTCCACCATAACAGCAGGATCCGTGTGGGTCCTCCTCCTGGATATTCCTCAGGGTCAGGAGAACATTTTCCTGTCACTATAACTGGTAGTTGTTACTAACATGTTAGTGTCCAGAGTTGCAAAGACTTCCAGTAGATCCCCTACCAATTCCAATGGAGGCAAATAGGCCCGTTTCATATAGGAGGGGGTGTCATGCAGTCTGGTGCACCAGCCGACGTGATCTTAGGCACCAGAGCGCCTCTGTGTAGTCATGGGAACTTGGACAACTGCCTAAGCTCCTGACAGTCTCCTCATCTCCTCATTGACACATAATGCTTTACCCAGGCTTATTTCTCCCCCACATACTATAGATAATGCTCATTAGCCCCAGGGTTTAAATAGTCCTGGATAATTATAAAATTATATCCAAAGTGATCTTCCTAGAGCCACCTTCCCAACCCACATCCCTTTTCTCTTGCATGTTTCCATCACAGCTAGTTATCTTTACACACTTAAAACCTTCATTGGTTTCCTAATCTGACTTCTAAGAGCCTTTATTGTCTAGCATCTGCTCTGTTCTCATCCTCACACACCATCACTTCCACACCTTCCCTTTCCCCGAACCCATGCTTCCTTCATGTTGAACCACTATGGTTCCCCCAGCATGCCTTGCTTTTTCACGCTACCCAGTCTTCGCACGTGCTGGCCCTCAGTCTAGTCTGCATTTCACCATTTTAACCGCCCCCCCTCAACTCCACCCCTTCTCCCAGAACCCCTGTGCTTCCATGGGAACTTGGTCTAAATGTCATCCCATGGAATAAGTACATCTTCTCAAGGAAGAAGCATGACCTTCCTTGATCTCACCCACTCCAATAATAGTTACACCTTCCTTGGTAACCTATATGCTAGTACTTTTTTAGCTCTTATGCTATCCTGTATCTGTTGGGAATATGTATGGCTATATATACAATTAACAGAAGGCTGAATGAATAAATGACTTAAACAAAAGAGTATTTTTTTCTCATGTAACAATGCATCCAGGTATGAAGGGTGATCGGTATCAACTCAGCTTCTCAGTGTCGTCATCAAGAAGCTGGTCCTTTGCTGCTTTTGTGTTTCGCCATTCTTTGCATGTTAGCACTCCTTGCCTCATGACTGCAAAGTGGCTACTCCTGCGCCAGGCATCGCCTCTGTGCTTAATGCAAAAGGTGGAAGTTAGGGCAGCTCTAACTGTATTTGTCCTCTTTATCCAAGAGAGCAAAAGCCATCCCAGAATCTCCCAGAAGAATTCTGCTTATTATTTTATTGTTCAAAATTCTGTCCCTAGGCTACTCCTAGATCACCTTTGAAGGAGCTTTGACTTTTTCTACTTAATAGGCATTAGATTAAAGCAGTGGTTCTCAACCTTCCTAATGCCGCGGCCCTTTAATACAGTTCCTCGTGTTGTGGTGACCCCCAATCACAAAATTATTTTTGTTGCTACTTCATAACTGTAATTTTGCTACTGTTGTGAATCATAATGTAAATATCTGATATGCAGGATGTATTTTCATTGTTACAAATTGAACATAATTAAAGCATAGTGATTAATCACAAAAACAATATGTAATTATATATGTGTTTTCCGATGGTCTTAGGCGACCCCTGTGACAGGTTGTTCGACCCCCAAAGGGGTCGAGATCCACAGGTTGAGAACCTCTGTCCTAGATGCAAAGGAAGCTGATCAAATGAGTATAGAGTTGGGCATATCATCATCTTAAACACAATTGGCAGGCATTAGCAAGAAATACAGGGGAAGGTTGACTATTGGATAAATGATAACATTGGCCACATATGACATTATAAGTCTTTTGTTGACTGTTTTTCTCCTTACTAGACAGTGAGCGCCTTGAAGACCAGTGCACAGCTCACTGCCCTCTTCCTGAGACCACCAGGGCCTGACACAGAAGGGGCTCATGTAAACATTTACTGAGTAAATAAATGGGATTTACACAAATCCCCCAAATCCCATCAGCTTATGTACCACATTAAAGGCCAGTTTGATTCCTGCCCAGAAAAGAGTCAGGTGTGTGGCTCAGTTCATACAACCACTTGTTTTGACATCAAGTGCTTGCAGCCAAAGCTTCCTGTTGGGGCTTACACAGTTTTCCCCTGGGGAATGCATGTAAAGGCTCGGGTTGCCAGTTCCCAGAAGCTGAAATTTGGTTCTAATAATACAATACTACGAAGTTTTTAACTCTCAAGAAGCTGCCAGCTTGCAAAATAGCATTATATTAATCTTCTGTTTAATAAAGCACCCTGGAACCCTCAACACGGGGGGGGGTGTGCCTGCCTGGGGATAGAAGAAACACGAGGCAGCGGCTCACTTAAGGCAGGAGGACACGCTAGATAAAGGGAATCTAATTGGAAGTGTACAGTATGCTTATCATGTAGCTGCTGATAAAACATTACTGCTTTTTTTTCCCTTTGCACAGTACCAAAGATAACATCAGAGCCGCTAAATCAAAATCATATTTAACAGTATCCTTTGGTCCAGGGCTGTGTCCCTCTGTGTTTTGTAAGGGATTGCCCTGTGAAAGGGTAGCTTTGCAGAGCTCATTGCTAAAGGGGCTGCAAGGAGGCCTAATTGTGGGCTCATAGGAAGGAGGCAGGGACGTTTAAACACAACTCCTGGCAAGAGAGAGATAACAATCTCTAATTTGTGTGAAGGCTGAGGTTCAAAGTTTATTTGCTATAACTCCAAGGAATCTTTTAATTTGGCTTAAAGAATGCATGTAATTTATTCTTAATGTAATGAGCTAAAATAGATTGTGGTTAGATTATATATCCAGATTCCACCTATTGGGTTTTTTTGGCCACTAAGCTGAAAACTTGGCTTTAAAAAAACTGTTTTTATTGATTTCAGAGAGAGGAAGGGAGAGGGATAGAGAGATAGAAATATTGATGAGAGAGAGACATCGATTGGCTGCCTCCTGCACGCCTCCCACTGGGTATCAAGCCCTCAACCTGTGCCCCGACCAGAGACCAGAGTTGAACTGGTGACCTCCTGGTTCATGGGTCAATGCTCAACCACAGAGGCACACTGGCGGGGCTTTTTTGTTTTTTTTTGTTTGTTTGTTTTTAATGGTAGTTATAATCAGGACTAATCTGAGAGGGATGTACCCATTAGAATGTGTTTTTTTTCTTCTTTACATCGTTATCCTCACCTCTTCCCACTGCTGATGGAACATAAAGAAAAAGATAGCTTTGTTCCCCCAAAACCAACGGGGTGAAGGTGGAATTGTGGAATGCCCTTCCTCCTTATGTCAGGCACGCCCAGCAAGGTCTCCTCCAGCCCCTTGGAAACAGTGCTGGTTGAGGTTGGATGGAATCTTTTCTGTGATAACAGGAGGCTGGAGTGGGTCCTGGGACCTCATTTTAGGGTCGTTGGCCAACCATATTTGTTCAAGGTAATTAATACCCTGCCCGCCGTCTCTTGCTGTTTCAATGGAATTGGTCAGCCTTTTTTTTTTTTTTTTTTTTTTGGTTCTTATTTATGTCTGGCCCAGGAGGTCAGAGAAGAAGGAGCTTTTTAATTTTTTAAAAAAATTACTTAGTTTTAACATTCAAACTAACAATTAGCAACTCCAAATGCCAACAGATTTTTCACTCCACATTAACACTTTTACCTTAAGCTAAAAAGTTGTAAGGTTTGTCATAAATACATGGTGAGTGAGGAGGGAGAACAAAAAGAGAGGGGTAATTTGAAATTGAGGATATTTAAGCTTGTTTTTGTCCCTATTCAGAGAATAGTCTGTGGCTAGAGATGAAATTTAACTACCTCTATTCATCATTTCTTTCTTACTCAAAGCAAATCTCAGAATCGCTACTTTTTGCTATGAATAAAGATTATTCTAGAGAGGACCAAGTTGTATCTGGCTCCCCAAATTAACAGTTTTCAATAGCAGCTGTAATTTCAGCAGCTTTATTTTATTTGGAGGTAGAGCTCAGTTTTTATTGCTAAGATTTGTGAATAGCTACTCGCCTGTAGAATTGGGGTTATAACTCTTAGTCTCAGCTCCTGAAGGCATGGACCATTTCTTAATAAGCTTTCCAATAAAATCTATTTTATTTAGTTAACTAATATCTACAGAAAATATACAGTGATTTCCTACATGCCAGGGGGTTTTGTAGGTGCTTAATAAATTTGCTTAGTTACCCCTTATAATAACCCAATGAGGTAATTGCTATTATTATCTCTGAATCATAAATGAGGGAACTGAGATGGAGAGAATTTAAGTGCAAAGTCACATGAACTTCTAACTGGGGTTGTTGGAATTGGACCTTTTCAACTAAAACTTCATTCTTAGCCACTGTCTTCTGCAGCTGTGACATAGCACTGAGCACAGTGTCTTGTGTAAGTGCTGGGGACATATGTATCTAGTAAATGAGCCCAAGACTCACTTCTGAACTGGGGTTTGCTGTCTAGGGTCTATACATGGCTTTACAATCAGCCTTGGATGACTCAGCAAAGTTGTATCAGTAGTAAGATGCTTGCATGCAGGGTAGGACATACAGTGGGTGCTCCCTAAGTGCTCACTAAATGTAATGTTTTCAGAATAAAAGTTTCTGTTTTTTTTTTTTAAGTGTTACTTCTTTTCTTGTTCTACTAGTATTTCCATCACTTTGCATTCACATAGGCATGGGCATTTCCCCGGGCACGGCCACCTCTGATATGACATGTCCCACTGTGTGTTGTCTTTCCTCTGCTTGGACTGCCCTTTGCCTACCCTATTTGCCCAGAATCCCCTACTCATCCCTCAGGACACAGCTCAGAGTTAATTCCCTAACCCTTGTGTTCCTATGGGCTTGTATTCTAATGCCCCTGCTCTATGTAATCCCATTTCTGTGTCTATCATTAAGTCTGTCTGCACACCCACCTTCTTCATGATGTGTGGCTATTTGAATGCAGAGACTGTGCCCCAATGCGCTTTAATATACCTGGTACCCTGCATCTGATACGTTTAGTGATGCATAATGATCCAATGAATGAAAGGAGAGAAACAGAAAACCAGAAGGCAAGACTGCTGGCATTTCACTATGATTCTCTGAAAGTTCTAAATAATTTAGGGCTCTTCACAGTGGAAAACTATAAATAAGGAAGACATCAAATATATTTGAGGTCAGTACAAAATGTAGCACCTGGATGGGATTTGCAGGGTCAACTTATTTCATTAGAAATTACCACATTTGCATTTCAACAAATAAACCATAATCAAATTAGTCTCCCCACCCTCACGTTCTATCCAAGGACATTCTTTCCCCTGGATCCCAGGTAAACTAGTGAATGTCTTTCCTTCTAAATGGCACCAAGGTAAAGATTATGTAAAGCAAAGCCATTTCTGACATATTTTCTCCCCTGCAAGATGCAATCTAAAAACTACTTGCTATTATGGCTTGGAATAAGATATGTTATTAAGTGAATGACAGAAAAATAAGAAGACATCCATCAAAGTGTCTATTTCATTCTTATATACAGAGCTTTCCTATACCCAGAGGGCGTCAAGGCACAAATCATGGGTAACGATATCTTAAGTAGAAGGAAAAAGAAATACACAAGAAAAGACTCTTATAAATTCTGTCCTCTTGCTCTCAACTTAATTGTTTCTCTCTTGGCCTTGTCTTTCAGAGGAGAAAATGAATAGTTGCCTGTGGCAGGGAGAAAATGAAGCATTTGGGGACTGATGCCCAGCATTGTGCAGGTGAGTGGTTAGCAAGGAGCCAGATCTAGCATGGCCATGAACTCGAGGTCCCCCAGGACCTGCTACCCCCAGCAGGAAATGCCACAGGGCAGCAAGCATCTCATCTGAAGGCTTACTGGGAAGAGAAGAGAGAGCCTGGAAGTCAAGCTCTATCTAGAAATATCTATTGGGAAGGGATGGCAGCTATCTCAATCCCCCTTCTCAAACAAGCTCACAGCAGCAGGTGTGAGAGAGAAGAAAAACAAATGTTGCACAAATGAAAATTCTCCCCTTTCTTACAGTTAAGGCTATGAAGAAAGACAGATTTCAGAGTAGCCCAGAGATCCAGACATGCCTACTGAGGATGTCCTGAGATGACAAAGCTGACTGCAGTAGGACCAAGTTGAGACCCACATCTGAGGTAGGTAAGAGCTGGGATCCAAGAACACCTTCAGCCTCTCTGTGTGTGTGCAAGGGCAACTATAATTTGAGATTCTGGTTGCTTAGAAAATAAATCTTCCACATGGCATAGGCTGACATACTCTTTGTGTTAAGAAAACTTACTTTTTAATAGCCTTGAAATAAGGATTCCAGCAAACGCATTAGGAAGGTCTTATTTGCCCTATAGTTAAGATATTCCTGGTAGTGGGAGTGGATGGCAGTGATGGAGGAGATATACAGGAAATATGGGAATGCTAGCAAAGGAAGTGTTCCTTGAAATAATTACCAGGGAAGTCATGGAAGGTTTCATAGTAGAGGTGGCACATTTAAATTTTAATCCCTGCCTATTTCCAGAAGGAACTTGAAGGTTACTATCGATGTTGGCCATTTATTGAGTGCCTACTATGCACTAAGCTCTAGACCAAGCCATTCATAGATATAGTCACATAATTTTCTTTAAGGCTCACAACAATTCTGTAAAGTAGGTATTATATTGCTGACCTTAAAAATAAAAGTCATTTTACCAGCAAAAATGGGTTTATTCAGGAATAGCAGAGACTTGCAATTCAGGACATGTAAGCTATAGCACAACCATAGGCAAGCCCTGAGAAAAAAAGGATAAGAATGTTCTTTTATAGAGGAGAAGGGAAGTTTGGAGGGGCTGTTATAATCAAAGAGTCCATCGGAGGAAACTGGGAGTTCAAAGTGTAGTGGCTGCTCATTGGCTAGGTTGTGACTGGGTCATTGCTGGGGGAGGAAAATATTCCTTCTCCCTGTTGGGGTAGTAGAGTAGAAAACATCTTTCTGTTGGGGATGCAAGGCTCTTCTCTTCCTATTTGGGGTAACGGGAGAATGAGTGGTAGGGGTAAGTGTTCCCCCTACAGGCACTCCTGACTCCAATTTGGTTGAAGTCTCTTTTATTAATTTTCACACCATTTTCATTTTATTAGATGAGGTGACTGAGCTTAGAGAGATGAGTGGACTTGCTAAGAAGAAGACCTGAGACTTGCACCCAGATGAGCTTTACACCACTCCTGGCACTTCTCCACTGCTGTGTAGGAAGTGTCAGGCCCCTAGGCTTAGGAAGGGGTGGCCTTCAAATTGTATAACTATATATTTCTTCTTCTTTGTCTTCCTTTTCCTTTTGTTCTTCTTTCTTTCCTTCTCCTTTTGTTCCTCCTCCTACTTTCTTCATCTTCCTAGGATTTGGTGTTTTTCTTTTCCAACAATTATTTAAGAATTATGATATGGTGATTTATAATATTGCTTTTTGCCCATTGCTGGCACAGAGCTCCTAAGACATTTGGAATTTTCTAAGCGATGAGCACATAGGTGTATTTTTATTGTTGTTAACAGGTGGGGGTTTGTTGCCAGGAGAACCAATCATGTGATTTCAGGTTTAGAATTTTCAGTGTTCCCTCATCCCCTGCCCCTACTGACCTTGGGGAGGTGAGGAGAGGGGCTGGAGGTGTATTCAA
The DNA here is from genome assembly GCF_014108235.1 of Myotis myotis. Taxonomy (NCBI): domain Eukaryota; kingdom Metazoa; phylum Chordata; class Mammalia; order Chiroptera; family Vespertilionidae; genus Myotis; species Myotis myotis. The sequence continues at coordinate 85,119,541 of NW_023416357.1, read as the reverse complement.
TTGTCAGTGGCCAATGATTTAGTCAATTATGACTATGTTTTGAAGCCTCCATAAAACCCCAAAAGGATGGAGTTTGGAGAGCTTCCGGGTTGGTGAGTATGTGGAGATGCAGGGAGAGTGGCATGCTCAGCGAACATGTAAGCTCCATTCCCTTTCCCTGATCCTAGGACTATGGGCCTGTCCTATCTGTCTGTTCCTGAATTGTATCCTTTATAATAAACCAGTAATCCAGTAAGTAAAATGTCTGAGTTCTGTGTGCTGCTCTAGCAAATTAACTGAATCCAAGAAGGGGGTCTTGGAAACCTTCAATTTATAGTAGTATATAGTCAGTTAGAAGCACAGGTAACAACCTGGATTTGAAATTGGCATCTGAAGTATGGGGGAAGGAGGAGGGCAGTATTGTAGAATTGAGCTCTTAACCTGTGGGATATGATGTGATCTTCAGTAGATAATTTCAGAATTGAGTTGCGTTGTAGGTGTCCAACTGGTGTCAGAGAATTGCTTGGTGGTATGGAAAAAACCCACACACATCCCCTCACATTGTACATGGGTGCAAAAATTGTTAAGCATATTTTATGTTCTGGGCATAGCAGAGAGAATATAAAAATTAATACAATGGTGCTACACATTCAAGGACTATTTTAGTAGGAGAGATAGATATATAAACAATTTACTTTAAGGAGATAGTTACTAAATATTAGATCATGTAAATGTTGGAGGAAGAAATGATTAATTCCAAATGACGGATCTGGTAATATTTTATACTAGAGACCTGGTGCACGAAATTTGTGCATGGGTAGGATTCCTAGGCCTGGCCAGCTATCAGAGCTGATCTGTGGGGTGACTGGCAGGGTGATTAGGGCCCCCTGCTCACACCCACCTTGGGCAGCCTGGCGCCACCTGCTCGCCAGCCCTGCCCCCCACCACTGCTGCCGGTCACTTCTCTCTGCGGGGTGACTGGCAGGGCGATTGGGCGGGGGGGGGGGGGGGGGGAGGGGCTGCTTGCACCTGCCTTGGCTGGCCTGGGGCCTGTGGGCTGGGGGAAGCTCCTGCATTGAGCGTCTTCCCCCTGGTGGTCAGTGCATGTCATAGCAACCAGTCGTTCTGCCATTTGGTCAATTTGCATATAAGGATTTTATTATATAGTATGTGAGGAACATATGGAAATGGAAATGTAAGAAGGATTTCTTCATATTGCAAATCTAGAGTAGAAAATGAGGGACACTCCATTTTCTTTGGAAAAAAGTTGACTCAGTGGAAAACTATAGGTGCAAAGGAACTAGAGTTAGAATTGTGTTCATAGAGCAAGTTCAGTGGGCATGAGGAGGAGGTGAAATAAAAAGATAAAAAGTCGAAAAGAGAGAGAGGAGGTTAGATTGAAGCTACAAGATGAAGTTTTAGCTGTAAGTGGTTGAAGAGCTTTATAAAAGTGTTAAGCTAGAGATTTTAGGTGATTGAAGCCAGGATATTGGATGGGTTCTTAAGGATTTTGAAATTGTCTGGTACAATTGGAAGTGGGAATGGAGCAAGACAGAGCAAAGAGGAAAATTATGAGCCAGCCCTCCAGAAACAGGGGAGTATGTTGTAAGCTCATATGGAATCCAGTATTGTGAAGAAGTATCTTGAGGTTAGTAAGAACAGACAAGAGCAAAAGGATAGATACTTGTTATTCTGGAACAATTGTCTGGATGTGTCATCTACAATGTCAGAGATGTTTTTTATATATTCTAATATACTTTTTATTGAGATACAATTGGCATTTTACATGGTGTGAATTTAGTATACGACATAGTTATTTGATACATTTATATTACAATGGGATTGCCATGGTAGATCTAGCTAACACCTCTATCACCTCATGTCACTTAATTTTAATTTCTTCTAGTGGTGGGAACAATTAAGATCTAGTCTCTTAGCAAGTTAAATTTTATAATGCTGTTTTGTTATCTTTAATCACTGTACTGTATATTAGACCTCCAGGATTTATCTACTAGTTGCAAGAATGGACCCTTAAACAACACTCCCCTTTCCCCATTCCCCAGCCCCTAGTAACATTATTCTCTTCTCTGTTTTTTTAAAAAATATATATATATTTTTATTGATTTCAGAGAGGAAGGGAGAGGGAGAGATATAAACAGCAATGATGAGAGAGAATCATTGATTGGCTGCCTCCTCCATACCCCTACTGGGAATCTGGGAATCCAGCCTGCAACCCTGTCATATGCCCTGACCAAGCATCAGACTGTGACCTCCTGGTTCATAGGTCAATGCTCAACCACTGAGCAATGCTGGGCCTCTCTCTGTTTTTTTGGTTGTTTTTTTTTTTTTTTGAGTTTGTTTTCTTTTTAGATTCCACATATAAGGGATTTCATACAGTATTTGTGTTTCACTTATATAATATCCTCAAAGTCCTCATACAATGTTTTTATTTCTTTGTTTGACTTATCTCACTTAGATAATATCCTCAAGATTCATCCACATTGTCACAGATGGAAGGATTTCTGATTTCTTTTTTTCTCATGGCTAAATAGTATTTCAGTGTGTGTGTGTATGTGTGAGATATAATCTTCTTTATCCATTTTTCCATTGATGGACACTTAGACACTTAGATAGTTTCCATATTTTGGCTACTGTGAATAATGCTGCACCAGACACGGGAGTGCATATCTCTCTTCAATAACCAGTTTCCATTTCCTTTGAATAAATACCCGGTAGTGGGATTTCTGGATCATATGCTGAATCTATTTCTAATCTTTTGAGGAACCTCCATACACTTTTCCATAGTGGCAGAACCAGTTTACAGTCCCACCAACAGTGTATGAGGGTTCCCTTTTCCCCACATCCTTGCCACCACGTACCTCTTGCCTTTTTGATGACAGCCATTCTGACAGGTGTGAGGTGACATCTCATTGTTTTGTGGTTTTGATGATTAGTGTTGATGAGCACCATATATTTAAAAAATCTTAAATTTTGTGTGGTCTTTAGGGCTGAGTGTGTGTGTGTGTGTGTGATAATCAAAGGAGAAGCTGAAAGAAACCCTGTCAGCTAAAAACTTGGGAAGAAGGGTAATGAGGCTTTCCTATGGGACTTGTTTTGAGTGCCAGAAAATACCAAATTAAAGAGGAGCTTAAGGAATTTATTTTATAAAACTTCCAAGCTCAGCCTTTGTAGGTCCCTGTGCTCACAGAAACAAGGCTCTTCATCTGAATTTCCATCAGAGAGTAGATGCCACTGCCTCAGAGCATTGGTAAGAACGAACTCAGTAGGAGCAATGCTTTTTCCTCACCAGTGGTGGCAGCCAGCATGACTGAGGCTGCCTTGAGTCCCACCAACTAAGTAGGTGGATGTCGACTGCTGTTTTCCATCTGTAAGATGCCAAATCACCCATGTGTCAGAATTTTTCGCTTTCTAGCTAGAACTTTGGTGCCATATAGTATATTAGTTGTAACCTAGAATGAGTTTCATGCCAAATAGTTCAGAAATGATAACTTCAGTAGGATTATAACCTGGTATTTATCGACCACCACCTTTGTGTCAGATTCTGAGAAATGCTTTCATATAATTATGAATGTTAATATTTATGCAATCCGTCATGTGGGTGTTTTTATCTCCATTGCACAGATAAGGACATGAAAGCTCAAAGAGATGAAGAGATATACAGGACGTGGCACCTCAGAGCCGGAGCCTAACCTTTAACCCACAAGCCTTTTCTCCTTGTGTGGTAATAACTAAAAATCCAACAACAAGTGGCCTTCCCAATACATGCAGCTGTTTTTTCCCGATCTGCTGTGTTTATGGCTTGAGTTTCAAATTAAAATGACTTGAATGTGGAAAATGAGATGGTTGCGGGGGAGCCAGTTTTTCTCCCAGGAGGCTATGAATAATGAGGGGTGTTCTTGCTTATCTGGTTCCATCATCATTTCACTTCCATATATAATAAGGGATATCGTTACCCTGACTCACTTGGAGTGTTTGCGGATGGCGACGGAGTGACTGCCATTGATTACAGCCAGCATGACAGCTGTAGGTGGGCATGACAGTTCTGCAGTGGGGCAAAGATCCTGGCTCTCACATGCCACACAGAGGCCGGGCACGCGGATGTGCTAGCCAACTACTGTCTATGCGTTTCCTGTTAAGAGAGGCTTTGGAATTATTTTGGGTTGTTTCCCCCTACCCCATTTCTATGTTTAGAAAAAAAAAGTGATTCATACATTAAAGTTAAATTTACTGCCAAAAATTTTAAGTCGGTGTCTACTCTCCCCTGTTATCAGGGAAGGAGTTTGTAAAAAGTTAGTGCTGGCAGTTTGCATCAATCCATCCCAGCTTAGCAAATTCCCTGGCTGGTCGTCTGTGCTTAATGCATCACATCTCATCAAAACTAGCCTGTTACAACACTCTTAACTAAAGGCTGCTGCTCACGATCTGAGGGGGCCGAAAATTCATTCTCATCTACTCAGATGTGGAAATACAGACGCTTGAATAAATATTTCACGCTACTCAACAATGCTTCATTACCTTTTCATCTGTTCTTGGGTGAATTTATGAATGCAAGTAAATGGTGATCACATCTTTAACCCAAGTAAATGGAAGGTTTTCAAATAAATTCCAACATGTTAGAAATCCCATTTAAATCATATATACAGGGTGTCCCCAAAATGTATACACACTTTGAATAATTATTAATTCCCATGGGTTAAATCTGAAAATAAAGAAACATCAATTGAGCTATCAATTATTAAAGTGAATATATATATTTTTGGGAGGTGTTCCTTCAGCCCAGCCTGCACCCTCTCCAATCCGGGACCCCTTGGGGGATATCCCACTTCTGGTTTAGGCTCGATCCCGGGGATTGAGCCTAAACCGGCAGTCGGACATCCCTTTCACAATCCGGAACTGCTGGCTCCTAACTAACTGCTCATCTGCCTGCCTGCCTGGTCGCCCCCAACTGCACCCCCTGCCGGCCTGGTCACCCCACACAGCCTGCTGTTCAGTCGTTTGGTTGACCCTCACTAGCCCCCCTGCTGGCCTGGTTGCCCCATGCAACCTGCTGTCCAGTAGTTTGGTCATCCCTCACTAACCATCCTGCTGGCCTGGTCGCCCCACACAACCTGCTGTTTGGTCGTTACTGTTACTGTGATGGCGCCCTGGACAATTTGCATAATCATATATATATATATATATTTTTTTGGAGGCCCGGTGCACAAAAATTTGTTCACTCGGTGGGGGGGGGGGGGGGAGGGGGTTTCCTCAGCCTTGCCTGTGCCCTCTCACAGTCTGGGACACCTCGGGGGATGACCACCTGCTGGCTTAGGCCCACTCCCCAGGGGACTGGGCCTAAGCTGGCAGTCAGACATCCCTCTGGCAGCCCGGGAGCCCTCGGGGGATGTCCACTTGCCAGTGGAGAGCAGGCCTAAGCTGCAGTCAGATATCCTTAGCACTGCTGAGGAGGCGGGAGGGGCTCCCACCACCATCGCTGTGCTGGCAGCCTTCAGCCTGGCTTGTGGATGAGCAGAGCTACCCCTGTGGGAGTACACTGACCACCAGGGGGCAGCTCCTGCATTGAGAGTCTGCCCCCTGGTGGTCAGTGTGTGTCATAGTGACCAGTCATTCCCAGTTGTTCTGCTGTTAGGGTCAATTTGCATATTACCCTTTTGTTATATAGGATAGAGGCCTGGTACATGGGTGGGGGCTGGCTGGTTTGCGCTGAAGGGTGTCCCGGATCAGGGTGGAGGTCCCTGGGGTGCCTGGCCAGCCTGGGTGAAGGCCTGAGGGCTGTTTTCAGACTGGCCACACCTCCTTCAGGGTGGGGGTCCCCACTGGAGTGCCTGGCCAGCCCGGGTGAGGGGCTGATGGCTGTTTGCAGGCTGGCCAAGCCCACCAGCGGGGACCCTCACCCCATGAGGGTGTGGCAAGCCTGGGTGAGGGTCTGATGGCTGTTTGTAGGCTGGCCACAGCCCCTTCAGGGTGGGGGTCCCCGCTGGGGTGCCTGGCCAGCCTGGATGAGGGGATGATGGCTGCTTTCAGGCTGGCCATGGCCCCCAGCCACTCAAGCTCCCAGTGGAGGCTGGATGGAAGCAGGTATCTGGGATTTATTTATCTTCTATAATTGAAACTTCATTGTTTTGAGCGGAGCTCAGGGAAGGCGGGAAGCTTGGTTTCCTCCATTGCGGGGGCAACCAAGCCTCCTGCTTGCTCCAGCTTCGTGGCTGCTGGCCACCATCTTGGTTGGGTTATTTTGCATATAGTCGCTCTGATTGGCTGGTGGGCGTGGCTTGGGGCATAGCAGAAGTGCAGTCAATTTGCATGTTTCTCTTTTATTAGATTAGATATATATGTAAACTAAAAAGGACAAAATGCTAGTCACAAAATAGCATATATATATACTAATAATAAAACAATTCATTGCTTATATATTTTATAAATATACTATAATGTACATTATAGTGTATATAATAATAATAATAATAATAATAATAAAAGCATAGTATGACAATTAGACCAAATGAAGCTGGAGCTGCAAGGGAATTCCAGGTCCCGGGTGCCAGAGGGAAGCCTTGGTCCCAGGTGCCAGAGGGAAGCTGGTGCTGGCAGCTAGGGGAAAGCAGGCCTACTTTTGCATGAATTTTGTGCATCGGGCCTCTAGTGTATATATAAAATATATAAGCAATGAATTGTCCCCTTTATATAAGTGTGTTTAATATGTTTTTGAGTCTATTAGATCCATGATATTATGCCAGGCATGTTACAGTTGTACTAGCCCTTGGCATTGGAGGACTATGACTTTTGTGATTTTGAATATTTTCCACTGAACTTGAGGCTCCATGATGCTGAGGCCTGGATTTGTATGTTGCATTCTGTGAGTGAGCAGGAATGGAGCAACTCAGCCAGCTAGTGAGCGCCTCTGGCCCTTAGCACCAACAGCACCAGCACCAGCGGCACCAGCATCAGTGGCACCTGCAGCACCAGCAGCACCAGCACCAGCTCCAGCACCACCACTTCCCTGTGGCTTTGCTGTTCTCTCCTCCCTTTACCTTGTACTGGTAACTGTCATGAAACATTTTTTAAACATTTTTGAAAATTTTATTTTTCAATTACAGTTTACATTTAATATTATTTTGTATTAGTTTCAGGTGCACAGCAAAGTGGTTAGACAATCGTATACTTTTACAAAGTGCTTCCCCCCCCACCCCCCCCCCCCATATTTCAAGTACGCACTTAGCACTGCACAGTTATTACAATGTTATTGACAATATTCGCCATGCTGTACTTTACATCACAGGGACTATTTTGTGACTAGCATTTTGTCCTTTTTAATCTTGTCCCCTTTTTCACCAGTCTCCAAACCTCCTGTCCCTCTGGAGAACACCAGTCTATTCTCTCTGTATCTGTAAGTTTGTTTCTATTTTGTTTGTTAGAAACCTGAGACATTTTGTGAAATGTTTTTGTGAAAAAATGGTCCTGAAAAAATGTTACAATTTTTCATGTTACAAATAGTATGCCATTGATAAATTGGCAAATCGTGACATTGGCAAATTGAGGAATTGGTAAAGCCTCTAGCATCGCTACCTGAGTCTTTCAAGGGTTTGAAGATTTTCATTTAAAAATATGTCTAAATTTATAAATAAAAAGTACACATATCCATCTCAAGATTTCAAATATGAGAACCACATATTCACTATTTTCATTACTGTTTCTATCTAGTCATCCAACCATTTGTTCATTCAACAAATATTTGTTCAGCCTAGCAGGGGAATTGAGATCTGTTACAATTACAACAATGGTGACTATTATTTATGATTACTGAAAATGAAAGAGGTCCGGTGTGGATGCTTTAAATGCATCATCTCGTTTTTAATCAACACATCAGCATGTGGCATAAAGTGGTGCTTTGGAACTTCAGGAGAGAGACAGGTTATTGGCCAGCGTGGCGAGGACCAGCTTTGAAAGACAGATCCTCTTATCTTGAGGTGGCTAAGCTGTCAGGCACGTTGGAAGTTCAGCAGAGGGTGGAAGAGAGGAATGGGAACTAGGGAGCAGGCAGGGCTGGAGTTCGGACTGCTCTCTGCAAGAGGAGACCTGCTGTCATCTGAAAGGGGCTCAGGTAACCTGCTGCCCATCCTGCCGGTTAGGGAAGGAAGGCACTGACAAGGCGGAGATGAATATGTTAGAGAAAGAAGGATATTATTCTAGGCAGAGGAAACCACGCAATAGAAGCTCAGAGATGGGGAGGTATAAAGAGTATTTATGGGAAGGAATATCAACCAGTTTATTTGGAATGCATGGTTCAAGCAGGAAGGTGGGAGGGTTGATTCAGATTGTAGAGGGTGGCTTGATTTCCAGCAAAGAAGATTAAGTTCTTAATAGTCCATAAACATTTTTGAGTAAAGAAATTGTTGGATCTAAGTGAGATTTTCAGATCCTTTCCCTAGTAGGAATTTAAACTGAGCCTAGTAAATGAGCCTAGGATTGAAAAGTAATAGCTTCACCATTCATCTGGTGGTACACCTGCATTTTAGTGTGGGTGGGGGTGCTAATCACTCACCCTCTCTCTTGAATGACAGGGGTGAGTATGTAACCCAGCTGGGTCAATCATAATATTTTATTGCCACGGTCATAGTCATTAGTCTGAGCAGTGAGCAAATGATCCAAACCTGGACATTCTAAATCCTTCCCTGTGGAAAGAAAATACCTTGGGACGTGAGCCCCTATCTCCAGAGCACAGAGTGACTGGAGCCATATACATTTTCTATAGTAGGGAGAGATGGGAGAGGAGAGAGAGAGAGAGAGATAGAGAGATAGATACAGAGGGGCACAGAGACAGAGAGGGACAGAAAGAGACAGCTATTGATTGATTTCTGATGCTCTTTGGATCTTGGAACTGGCCCACTCTAGGCCAGCATCAATCACCCTGGCCTGTCTGTAGTTTTGGTAAATAAGTCAATGCAATCTTTCCCTTCTGCTTAAGCCAGTTTGAACTGGTTTCCGTCATTAACAAGATGGCACATTTTATTCGCTTGGAAAATTGCCTTGAGAATTAACATTCACACACACACACACACACACACACACACACACACACACACACACACACAATAGTAAGAGAGAGAAGGGCAACACTATGGAACCTGGGCCCGCCTCTTTCAATGGAGAGTTAAGGGGCATCCTTAGACTCCGTATCTCCTGGAGACAGCTCCCTCTAGGGATCCTAACCTGGTGTGGGTGGTACATGGGAGTGAACGTCACCCAGGGGACTTCTGGTGCCAACGAACTGTCTGAGGGCAGGGAAAAAGAAGGTGGGTAGAGCAGATAGTAGCCAAGTGGTGAGGGCCAAGCAGAAATGTTATTCTCTCTGGGCTTTGAAAAAGCTATTTGCTTTTAATTTGTTTTCCCAGGGTGAAGTGCTTGAGCAGTTGAAAAGTATGAGGGAATTGGAAATGAGTTTTTTAAGTTTTACAGAGTGTTATGCCTTATGAATTCTTCCAGTTTCCTTAAGAGAAGCATGTAGAGGTTGAAATCTAATGAATATCGTTGGCTACTGAACTGTGTCTCTTTGAGCAGGACGGCATACAGAAACGGGCCATGGGACTCATTTGGTCACCTGTTAGCTGTCACTGAAAGGATGCTGATTAATGCCACTGCATAATGCAACTAATGTAACTATTTAAAAGTATTGCTTTGAGTTAGCTTCCAATTGATCTTTACCATTTTAATTTATTAGCCCTTACCCTTCTCTGCGCTGTCCCAGTAAGCGACAAGCAGTAGGAGAACATAGAGAAAATTGGAATGTAATCATCAGGACGGAGTGATCCTTCCTGAGTCTGCATCTGTACTTCTGTGTGCTCACCCTCAGCCTGTGGACGGTGCCAACAACAGCATTTGCTTGGCCATGCCAACATCACTTAGGACGGAAAGTCTGACCCTAGTCGCTGCCTGCTTTGCATTTAGCCTTTTAACGTCTTCCTGCATTTTCCTGCTTCCCAGACTCTTGCTTTATCTTCTGTTTTGAGCCTGCCCTAGTCCTGGAATAAGGCAGCATGGTGCAGGGTGAGGTCAGCTAGAGGTTGCATGGTTTCATGGAATAGGCAGGAACTTGAAGCGGCACAGTCATTAAACAAGAATTTACTCTGTATGCAACACACTGATCACTGTTCGGAGAACTTGAATTCCAACACTGCACTTTTAGCTCTGTGAGATTCCATGTTACTTCAGCTCTCTGGGTTTCAGTTTACTCATCTGTAAAATGGGGTGATAACTCTCTTGTACTGATTATTGCAAAATCTAATGCGACAGCATAAGTCAAGTACTTTACATGGACCCTGTCGCATGGTAAGCAGCAAGGGATGGGCTTTATAATAAGTCTGTTTTGAATGCTGTGTATTTTCTGCTGGGTTTTGGAATATGTTTCTCTCCCTGTTTTTGTCTTTGGAGGACTTCTAGCTGCTACAGGTAATCAACCAGTATGCCCAGATGTGGAGTAATTCTGAACAGCGGGCACTTCTGGAGTTGCCCTAGCTCTTAGGAAAGAAGCTGGGTTTTCCTTTTGTCGTTGCTGTTAATGAGTCATCACTGTGGGAGAGGGTAGGGATGTAAGAGAAATAATAGATCTCCTCCCCTAAGAGCCTTCATTGAATGAAGGACAACACACGCACACATACACACACACACACACACACACACACATACACACACGCACACACCACATGCATTGAAGAGCAATATACTACTTCAAAGGAAGCCTACTGCAAGGTCCACTGGATGGAAGCATAAATGATTCTAACTGGCTGGCATGTGACTTTGATCACCTAGATTAGCCACCATCTACAAGCACAGCCAAAGGCAGCAGCTCTTAACCACTGTGATGTGTACCACCAGAGGGATGAGGAAATATTTAGTTAAAACATAGGGTTTTGTTGCAATTACAAAGCATTAGCTCCCTCAATTCCCATGTGTACTTAAATATGACGTGCTTATTTCTGTTGATGCTTCAGCTTAGAATATCCTGTGACCTACTGGCAGTGAGCACCAACCTAAAACAATGGGCATTTCCCCAAGTGACCCATTCTACTCCACCATTCACGATGTTGGGTGTGCTTCTTCCCGCTGGGCTCATCTGCCAGGGACCCTTCACTGCATTTCTGGCCCTCCCCACGTCTGCTGTGCCACAGCCCTGTGACTGGTGATGACTGGTAAGAGGGATACTTGTGGCTCCATCATAAAGCTCACCTGGCAAAAAGCCAGCAAAGACTAATGCCAGCTAGTGGGAACATCCTTGGGAGACTTGAGCTGTCCTGGTTCCTTATTTGCAAGCCACAAAAATAATTTTTAAAATCTGCTTTATTTCTTTTCTCTACCACAACCACTATCTACTAAAAATATTGCTTGGCAAGGCTTCATATGACAGGTTAAGAACTGCTAGTCAAAAAGGCAGTGCTATGACAAGCAGTCCCGGGGCAGAGGGCAATTCCTCATCTTGACAACTTGAGATGTTGTTTTTGGGATGGTTCTAGAATCTTTTTGCCCTGTTGCATAGGTGAGTACAGTTGAAATAACTAACAAAAACAATAATAAGCATTTATTGAGCAATTATTTTTTTATAAAGGCCCTTTCAGGTAATTCCTCAAATATTATCAATTGAATCTTCACCACAATGGTCTGAGGTAAGTGTTATTTCTATTAAGAAAGATAGTAGAGTGTCGTGCTAAGAGAGCAGGCGTTGGCATAAGACTACCCAGTTTTGAGCTCATGGTCTCGCAGTGACTAGGCATGGGCTGGGGAAATGCCATAACCTTCTGAGCTTTAGCTCCCTCATCACGAATGTGTTGGACAAACTATATGCCAGCTACCTCACAGGGCTGGTGTGAGGATTAAGCAAATTAATAATGTTAATATTAGCTATAAATATTAGTTATTACTATCAACATTGTATGACAAAGATGAAACTCAGAGAAGTTATTTGACTTCCCCAAGATCACACAGCAATCAGAAACAGAATCAGAATTCAGCCAGCTCTGCTGGCTCTAATGGCTGGCTGCTCGACTTGGTGAAGGAGGATCTTTGGTGGTGGTGGTGGGCGTCTGGCTAGAGGAGGTGAATGTCAGCAAGAGATGGGGCCCTCCAGGCTCTTTACTAGGGACCTTTTAAAACTGCCCCATCATCTCTCAAAGGGCTATTCCTCTGTGACTGTACAGCAGATCCCCTCTGAAGGAAGCTTGTGTGGAGTGAAATAATTGATGCAAGGCCACATGTCCCTGCGGTTACCATAATAACACATTGTGTCTGCAGAGAAGTCCGGAAAGCCATGTCTATAGGGCAGCCCATTAAGCAACTGTGACAGGGAGCAAAGTGCAGCTGTCCACAAGCTGGACCCTGCTGCCAGCATGGGGCTGGATCAGGGAATTGCTAATGGTTCTGCAGGTGATTAGCAGCTGGAGGCATACAAAGAGAGGCTGCTTTTTCCTGTTCTCCCCACAGCACAGAGTCTCATTCCTGCCGCTTACATTGGGCTCAGCAGGGCAGGCTGCTTGGTCTAGGGTTCCACCCCTCAGTCCTTTCTTTTTAAAAAAATAATTGAATTAAGTTTATTGGGGTGATATTGCTCAATAATATTATATAGGTTCCCCATGAATAATTCTATAATACAGCATCTGTATATTGCATTGTGTGCTTACCACGCACATTCAAATCTCCTGTCACTATATGTTTAACTTACCCTTTTAACCTTTGCTACCCACCACACACCCCTTCCCTCCTCGTAACCACCATACTGCTGTCTCTAGTCTATAAGTTTTTGTTGGTTTGTTTTTCTTATTTGTTCTTGTGTTGCTTTCAGTTTTATATCCCACATATGAGTGAAATCATATGGTTCTTGACTTTCTGTCTGATTTTGCTTAGCATGATATTCTTAAGATCCAGCGACGTTGTCGCAAATGGCAATACAGTGGGGCCTTGACTTACAAGTTTAATTCGTTCCGTGACAGGGCTTGTAACTCAAATTACTCGTATGTCAAATCAAAAAGTGAACGAGTGAGACACGTGATGCTGGGCTGATGTGGCGTTCACTGTGATGTTCGCTGCGCCAACTAACGGTGGGGTATCTGAAGCTGGCTCGTAACCCGAATTTTAGCTCGCAACTCAAAGCAAAAAATCGGCCGAGAGATGGCTCGTATCTCGAAAAACTCTTTAGTCGGGACACTCATAAGTCAAGGCCCCACTGTATTTCACCTTTTCTTACATCTGAGTAGTACGTATTCCCTTATTTGTGTATATGTACCACATCTTCTTTACCCAGTCATCCCATAGAAGGACACTTCAGTTGTTTCCTTGTCTTGGCCACCATTCACAGTACTGCAGTGAACATAGGGGCACATATATCTTCACTAATATACGTTTTCAGATTTTTCCTGCAGATACCTAGAGAATGGTTTCTGGGTCATATGGTAACTCTATTCTTAATTTTTTGAGGAACCTTCATAAAATTGTGGGTGTACCAGTTTACATTTTCTGTAGTGTCTGTACCAGTATACATCCCACCAGCAGTGAATGAGGGTTCCTTTTTCTCTACAATCACTCCAATCCTCGATATTACTTGTTTCTTGTAATTCCCTTTCTTTACAGTGAAATGTGGGTGGCAAAGGGTGGCAACACCGATCACCAGCCAGGCTAGCAGCAGCCCTCATAAAACCGTTATTTCTAGGCCACGCTAGCTGCCCCATTCTGGTCCCCCAAACAGGCAGAGGACTCTGCTCTCAAAAAGCTGCAAAAATGGGCATTTTTCTTCCTTCCTGGGGAACAAGCACAGAGAGGCGCTTTTTAAGAAATAACTTCCAAATATTACTATGCACAAGTAGAAATATTTTTTATGAAACCCCAATTATTGTAAACAAGCTGAAGAAGAAAACTTTTATTAGCTATAACCTCATGATCTAAAGATAAGCATACTAATGTTTTGCTACCTCAGAACCCTTATCTAGGCATATATTGTCTTTTTAAAGAAAATGTAAATTCAGTCATTCTATATTTATTTGTAGTTGGTTTATTTCACTTGCTGGTATGTCACGGGTGCTTTTTCATGTTATTAAATGTTCTTCCTCATTATTTAAAGTAAGTGAATAGTGACTTATTGCATGGTTATTCCTTAATTGCAGGGCTAGTCCTCTGTTGAAAAATATTTAGGTTGTTTCTAGCTTTTCACTCTTTGCTCCAGAATAAAAGAACAACGTTTGGCTTCTTTCTTCCAAAACTGAATTGTAGACTCATGGTAGCAACACTTTGTTGGAAAGGGGCTACTTGATTCTGATGCGGTGAATTAAAGGAACTCGGATGTGGAAGTCAGGCTGTTAGACAACGTTCTGATCTCTTGTCCCGTCACCCTCATGAAATCTGTCATTGCTGGTGGCAGGTGCTTCCTGCCCAAATGGTAGCCTACAGTTGACTCCTGGTGTCCTCCAGATGGGAAAGACTTAATGGCAGTAGGACACACACGGCTTCTTGGTGTGCCATGTCAGGTTGCCATTATTCTCTCCTTTATTCATGCAGTTACCAAACGCATGCAGAGCCTGCAAGATGCTAGGCCCTGGGGATTTAGAGAGAAGCATAGAGAATCTTTTTATTTCAAGAGAAACTTGGGGTTACCTTTGGGCGACACATTCCTTTTCTTGAGGAGTTGCTGTCTGCTGTTCATCTCACTGGAACATCTAATGCCAGCATGTGGCCCAGCTCAACCTTCACATCTGTTGTCAAGGAGTAGCTTGCCTCAGACCACGAATAACTGTAACAGATGACAAAATACCAAAAGCAAGCAATCAAGCAAAAGCCTCAAAAGCTGTTTGAAAGGACCAAGGAAGCCATGACCAGAGGGAAGCAAAACCCATTTCCTGCTGTTTCTCTCCTTGAGGTGTTTGCCCATTTTAGAGTGACTATTTTACCAAAACACCCCAAACCCATTTGCACAAAAAGAGCTGCTAGGCCATGTTTCTTCACACACCATCTTCTCAGACATCCCCGACAGGTCTAAGTTTTAGAAACAAATAGAGAATATGATGAAACATATTTAAAAAATTCCCCTCACAATCTGGACTAATTCACTGGAAACTTTCAAAATATTGCTTGCAAAGTATTTCTAACAGCTGGTAATGGGCATTACGTATTCAGAATCAATTTCTGATCATTTTCATCCCTTTTTGTTTTTCGTGAAGAAAAAATGATTGATTAAAGTTTTTAGCCCCACTTAATATACTAGGGCAGCCTTTACATTTCTTTCAGAAGCCACAGAGGGGATGGAGGTTTCCTCCCAGCTTAGCACAGCACAAATCAATGTGTCCCATGGTGCCCTGTTATTGCACACCAAACTATGGCCATGTCAGTCATTTCTTTTTCTTGCAACAAACTTTAGGATAGTAGAAATGTAGGTTTTCGTCTAAATATTGAAGTTATGGGAAAATTAAAAATAGATTATTTTAATGTGTAATTCTAAATCTCAGCCACATAAAAAATAAATTACTTCCCAGTTTTTCTTATCTGCCCACCTCCCCCAATGATGTATGATGTTCTGTGGAGTTAAAACGTTGAATCCTGACTCTGTATCTTCATGGAGTCTAGTAGCCTAATTTTTAGACTACAAATCACCATCATAGCCAGTGTGTCCCAATGTCCTGTTTTCTGGGAGCCATCTTTGCTTTATGTCTATTTCCTGGGAATAATTATTAATAGTGTCCCCTCTAACTATCAAATATGTATATTTTGCTGATAAGTTATATAAACAGTTAATTAAAATAAAAATACCTTTTCTTTTTTAAAAGAAGGAGACCTGAGAGACTGATGCTTCACTATCATGTTGATGGAATCTATAATAATAAAAGTCTAATATGTTAATTAGGCCGAATGTCCTTCTGGACCAAGCCGGGGCTGTGAGGGAAGCCGGGGTACCAGGTGCCAGAGGGAAGCCAGTGCTGGCAGCCGGGGGAAGGAAGGCCTACTCTTGCATGAATTTTGTGCATTAGGCCTCTAGTTCTATATTAAAGCTATAGACTAGCTCTACTGGTTTGGCTCAGTGGATAGAGCATCGGCCTGCTGACTGAAAGGTGCCAGGTTTGATTCTGGTCAAGGGCATGTACCTTGGTTGCGGCCACATCTCCAGTAGGAGGTGTGCAGAAAGCAACTGATTGATGTTTCTCTCTCATTGATATTTCTAACTCTCTATCCCTCTCTCTCTTCCTCTCTGTAAAAAGTCAATAAAATATATATTTTTTAAAAAAGAAACATTTAAAAGCCATAGACTACAATGAATGCACTTCATCAGCTCCTTATACGTTTATTTATTTTATAAGTATTTTTAATTGAATTTACTGTGGTGATATTGATTAATAAAATTATACAGGTTTCAGGTATACAATTCTACAATACATCATCTGTATATTGTATTGTGTGTTTACCATCCCAAGTTAAGTCTCCTTCCCTCACCATTTGTCCCCCCTTTATCTTCTTCTACTTCTCCACACCCACCTCCCTCTGGCAATCACCATATTGTTGTTTGTGACCATGAGTCTTTCTTTTTTTCCCTTTGCTTAATTTATTCATCCTTTTCACCCAGCCCAGAACTTCCTCACCTCTGTCAGTCTGTTCTCTGTATCCATGAGCTTGTCTCCATTTTGTTTGTTAGTTTATTTTGTTCATTAGATTTTACATATAAGTGAAGTTATATGGTACTTGTCTTTCTCTGACTGGCTTATTTCACTTAGCATAATGCTCTCCGGGCCCATCCATGCTGTCTCCAAAGAGGACATACAGATGGCCAATAGGCATATGAAAGAATGCTCGATGTCACTAATAATCAGAAAGATGCAAATTAAAATGACAAGGAGATATCATCTCATACCTGCCAGAATGGCTACTATCAATAAATCAGCAAACAAGTATTAGTGAGGATGTGGAGAAAAGGGAACCAACCCTTGTTCTCTGTTGATGGGAATGCAGACTGGTTCAGCCACTGTGGAAAGCAGTATGGAGTTTCCTCAAAAAAATTAAAACTGGAACTGCCTTATGACCCAGCAATCCTACTTCTGGGAATATATCCAAAGAAACATTAATTTAAAAAAATATATGCACACCTATGTTCATTGTAGCATTATTCATAATAGCCAAGATTTGGAAGCAGCCCAAGTGCCCATCAGCCCCTGATGTGTCTAAATAATTGGATTTTTCACTTTCCAGTTTGGCAGTTATTTGTGTCCTTATTTGATTAATCCCCCAACTGGACTAGAAGCTCTAAGAGAAGAGGCAGCACATGTATTTTTGAACACAAGTTCCAGAGCTAGCATAGTGTTGATCAATAGGAAATACTTGATATTTAATAGTATGCTTAATGAATAAGTAACTTTTTATTGGGTTTTCAATTTTTCAAGAAACATTATTTCATTTGATTATCTGCATTCTTAAGTCTATTAAGGATTAGTAGTATCAGTTTTGTTTACCAAATTTTGAAACTGTAACCTGTATCCTGTGGCATTTAGTGATTTATCTATTATTATTTACAAAGCTGGAGGCAGAGCTGAGAGCCTGCTTTAGGAATTCTGGTCTTTAGATGAGTATATACACAGCTGCAATCTATAGAAGCTTCATCTAACAGTGGGTTAAATTACAAGAACAATTATTGTTTACTTAACAAGAGGTTTAAAGGTTGGCAGTTTCAGAGTGTTGTAAGTTACTCTCTGGGCATCTCTATGATTTTGGTCTCCTCCCTCATGGTGGCAAGGTAGCTGCTTTAGTTTCATACTCATATTTTGCATCAGCGTCCCAGGCCTAAAGAAAGAGGATGAGTAATACAAGGAAAACAACAGCAACAACAAAACTATGTTGCTCTAGTTATGCCAAATGTTATGGGTTAAATTGAGTCCTGCAAAATTAAAAATGTTGTAATCTTAACCCCCAGTAACTCAGAGTGTGACCTTGCTTGGAGATAGGGTCATTACCAAAGTAGTTAAGTTAAAAAAGAGGTCATCAGGGTGGACCCTAATCCAATATGACTGGTGTCCTTACACAAGGGGAAATTTGGGCACAGAGACAGACATGAACAGAGAGAAGCTAATTTGAAGAAGCGAAGGGGAAGACAGCATCTACAAGCCAAGAGGAGAGCCCCCTGAGGAAATCAACTGTGCGGACACCTCAGTGTTGGACTCTGTTGTTTCAGCTTTACGTCTGTGGGACTTGGTTGCAGCAGCCTTAGCAAACTAACATGCACCCCTAAGGTGCAGATTTTCCATTATGTCTGACCAGATGAAAGACTTTCAAGGGGTTTGGGGAAGTGCGAGTCTATCATAAAGGAGTGAGATAGCCGTCCTGTGGGGTTGGACACCTCTGCGTCGAACATCTCCTGGGTTCGGAAAGATCATTATCCTGAAGAGAGCCTCAGTTCTATGGGCCATAGAGAAAGGGATCATAACGATAAACAATGCATCAGTGTGTCTGCCACAGCCTGACCCACTTACAGAAAAATCCCATGTAAATCACATCAGATTGGCTATTTAGAAGAAAAAGTGACAACTATATGCATTGTTTGGCATAGCTAGATTAGCAAACCATCCCCAAATCTTAGTGACTTTATACAACAAAATTTGATTTCTAATTCATGTTCCATGTTCCACATAGATTGAAAGGTTCTGCTCCACACTCTTGGGGATATAGGTTGGGGCTAGCATGCAGGACTCCCTTGGTTGTCACTGCCAGGAAAAAGAACACTGAGGGTCACATGCTTGCAATTAAATGCTTGACTCAGCAGTGACACATGCCCATTTCGCACACACTCACTGAGCAGTATAGTCACATGACCCCGCCTAACTCCAGGGCAGCAGGGCAGTACAGGAGAGCCAGACACAAGTACACACTAGAAGACAAGTGCAAAATGCTAGCAACGCACCTACAGTACCATGTATTAAAGCGCAACTATCCTCATCAGTTAGAAATGCTTTGGGCTGCAAGTAACAGAAAACCTTGCCAGCAGTAGACTCAGCTGAAAAGGTATTTAACTTCCCCACAGAACAAGAATGGTGCACAGTTTCAGGATGGGTGTAGCTGCTCCACCACATCATCAAGGACACATGGTCACTTTTCATTCTCAAGATAGTCCCTTTATGAGCTTAAGAAGGATGCTGCAGCTCCAAGTGTTAGGTACTCACTCAACCTGCTCAGTGCAGGATGAAGGAACAGGTGGAAAAGCAAAGGGTCTCCTTTCCTCAAAGAGGATAATCTGTTCTTTGAGTCTCACCTAACATTCTTCTATGTTTCAATGGCCAGTGTAAGGACCACTCTTTGGAATCATATAGCTTCCCCCCCCCCAAAATATAGGATAGTCTTTCTTGTCCTAGACTAATCACAATTCACCATTGGCGCTGCCATGCCACCCCATTTAAGGTTAAGAGTTCTAGCAACAAGGAAGGAAGAGTGCTTTCATATCTTGGCTAGCGTAAATAATAGTGCAACACAAGTGTGCATAAAATATCCATTGATAGTCAAATGGAAAAACAAGATTTGGTGCATACATACAATGGAATAGTACATGGCCATAAAAAGAATGAAATCTTACTATTTGCAACAACATGGATAGACCTAGAGGATATTATGTTAAGTGAAATAAATCAGACAGAGAATGACAAATATCATAAGATTTCACTTACATGTGGAATCTAAAAAACAAAAAAAGCAACAAAGCGGAAACAAACTCATAGATACGGAGAGCAGATTGATGGTTGCCAGATGGTAAGGGGTTTGGGGCCTGGGTGAAAAAGGCAAAGGGATTGAGAAGTACAAATTGGCAATTACAAATAATCACGGGGATGTAAAATGCAGCTTACAGAATATAGTCAAAATATTGTAATAGCAGTGTCTGGTGCCAGGTGACTTACCGGTAGGATCACTTCATAAGTTAAATAAATATTTAACCACTATGCTGTACACCTGTAACTAAAATATGTCAAATGCCAACTGTAACTGAAAATTTTTAAAAATAATTCAAAGGAAGAGTGGATGCCTCTAGGGTGTCAACTGCCCCAGGCTTCCTAAGGTTTTCATTTTGTCCAGAGCATGTGGAAGCAGGAATATGTCTATCACACGGTTCCTCTATGGACTGTGGATTGGTGGGTGCCTCAGGAGTATGACCGACCCCACAGAGCCATTGGTAGAATGAATCCCTGGACATTCAAGTCAAATTCATCTGCCGTCTACTTTCTCCATGGCGACTGGGCACGATCTACCTCTCCTCTGGGTACACCTGAGGTATGGATGGGAGCCCCATCGGATTGGACACACACGCTGTCAATAAACAGAGAACTTTAGGGACAGAGGCGGGGCTTAATTTGCAGCAGTGCACAGAGTCAGCTGTTGCAGGGACCTATTTTCCCTCCATGTTCTCTCAGTAATAACAATAATAAAATGATTTGCCAACACGGTCCTGCAAGATGCTCTTATCTATTAATATATCTCCAATCAAAACGTGTATCACATCGCATTCTGAATGTCTGCGGGGACTGACAAAGGAAACGCTGTCTGTAAGACATGAGTCCCTGACCCTCATATCGAAACCTCTGGAGCAGATGCCTGTTCTGGTCTAAATTTGATAACGACGTTGGAGCTCCATTTTGTTTCTCCCTCGCACAGCACTGCTTTGGCAAGATGAATGAGCTGAGCTCAACTTATATTAAAAATAATGACAAGGCAGAGGTTATTTCTTTCCTCATCAAATCTGAAGCATCTGGAATTCTAGCTGCCATGGAAGGATTTTCATATTTAGTCTGTAGTGCAACATGGGGACTCTGGTTAATGCCAAAACAGTTTAATCAGTGAAAGTTTTAATGGAAAAGATAGAGACAGATATCTGTGGCTTTCATGTGTATCGTGCATTTAACTTTTTAAAACCAATTTTACACACTTCTATTTAATGTGACATGACCAACACACCAGTAGAGACACCTTTCTATGTAACTTGTACTCACCATTGAACTGAATCGTCTGTATCATTGTATCAGGAGGTGTTCCAACTTGAACCCAGCAAAGGCTTCCAGGCCACATTCGAGGACACATGAGAGGTACAGGTTGGGACATACGATCAGATTTTGTTTCCAAAAGATTAGTGAATTCTGCGTGGGAAATAAAATAGGAGGCAGCAGAGAAACAGGCTCCTGAACCAAGAAAGTGAAGATGGAGGATGGATGCAGAGAGGCTGAGAGATGGATAGAGATGTGGGTGAACAGGCGTAGTATGAGGTTCATTGTCAAATCCAGGTGGTCGGTACATGGCTGTTCAAGGCACAGTGTTTTCAATTTTCTCTGTTTTTAGAAATAAAAGAAATGAATAAGAAGCATGGATATGAGTAGACCAGTTAGGGCATTAACAGTAGCCGAGGCAACAAATGAAAGGTTTAGTTTATGTTTTAAAAAATGGTAAGAATTTAAACCAAGAGGTAACAAGCCCAGCAAGAGATGAGTTGGACTAAATTAATGTGTAACAGCTGCAAATCATTCCTTTCTGGCCATGCAGAGGACATGTGCATCTTGCATTTAATGGCACGATCCCTTGATTGTTGACTCTTCTCATTTCAATCTCAATCTGTATCCTTTCCACCCTCACCTTTTTTTTTTCTATTCCCACGTATATGTAGGAAATAAAAGAAACTCTTTATAAATAGATGCTTTTTCCTTTAGGCCAGTGGTTATCACATTTTTAAAAAAGATATCAGGCTTCTTCAAAAAGCCAAGGAACTATTCTTGAAACTCACTAGATAAATGCATATATGTACTTATAAGAAAACTAGAGGCCCGATGCATGAAATCGTGCAAGGGGCTTGGCCCTCCCAGCTCCAACTTCCTCTGGAGGGTCATTCTGCGGTTGGGCCATTCATTCGATTTGCATATTATGCTTTTATTATTATAGATTTGCAGACCCTGGGGCTCAGGGGCCTTTGAGAACCCTTCATTCCCACTATACTGGGACTTAGGTCAAGAACTCCTGCCGAGGTCTGAAGGAATGTGGAACGGGCCATCCATCTGCAGACATCGTTGTGGTTCCTCCCTGCCTGGGTATCTGTGCAGGCTGCTGCCTGATACAGAATGCTTTGTGAGCAATGAAAGAGTAAGTAGAGCAAGGCAAGTGCAGGGGCTTCTGTCATTTCATCTCAGGAAATGGCACCATCCTGCAAGCCCGAAGGTAGCCCAATTAGCATACGGTAATTAGAATCACAGCAATAATGCTGCCTGCTCATTTTCTTTTGTGGGTACCATGGAGGTAATGGAGGCTTTGCAGACCGGGCTGTGAGAGGCAGCAGATAAAGCGGCCTGTTTGCACCTCGTATCTGGATGATGCATGGAGAGGCTAGAGATCAGCTTCTGTGACTGAGAGAAAGGATGAGGAGGGAAGGGAGGAAAGGCAAGAAGTAAAGCTAAGCAGGAGAGGGCTCTGCCCAGCACGAAGAGGGCTCTGCTTTGCTCTTCTCTGGAACGTACTTTGCTATCTCCTCTGCTATCGAATAGAACAACAAGCAACCTTAACCCTCCTCCCTTGGACAACAGTGTGGTCTCCAAGAGGGCAGGGCCAGGGGGTCAAGCAGTGTGTGAGAGGGACCAGCATGTGGGAGGGGACCAGTGCGTGGGAGGGACCAGTGTGTGGGAGGGGACCAGCGTGTGGGAGGGACCAGCGTGTGGGAGGGACCAGCGTGTGGGAGGGACCAGCGTGTGGGAGGGACCAGCGTGTGGGAGGGACCAGTGTGTGGGAGGGGACCAGCGTGTGGGAGGGACCAGCGTGTGGGAGGGACCAGCGTGTGGGAGGGACCAGCGTGTGGGAGGGACCAGCGTGTGGGAGGGACCAGCGTGTGGGAGGGACCAGCGTGTGGGAGGGACCAGCATGTGGGAGGGGACCAGCGTGTGGGGGGGACCAGCGTGTGGGAGGGGACCAGCGTGTGGGAGGGACCAGCGTGTGGGAGGGGACCAGCGTGTGGGAGGGACCAGCGTGTGGGAGGGGACCAGCGTGTGGGAGGGACCAGCGTGTGGGAGGGAC
Source organism: Myotis myotis (assembly GCF_014108235.1). Taxonomy (NCBI): domain Eukaryota; kingdom Metazoa; phylum Chordata; class Mammalia; order Chiroptera; family Vespertilionidae; genus Myotis; species Myotis myotis. The sequence continues at coordinate 85,096,504 of NW_023416357.1, read as the reverse complement.
CAGCATGTGGGAGGGACCAGCATGTGGGAGGGGACCAGCGTGTGGGAGGGACCAGCGTGTGGGAGGGACCAGCGTGTGGGAGGGACCAGCGTGTGGGAGGGACCAGCGTGTGGGAGGGGACCAGCGTGTGGAAGGGGACCAGAGGTGGGTGAGGTGGGGCCTAGGCCTCTCCTTTCTAGAAAGGTGCTTTTGCTTTGGCTGTCTCTCCTTACCCAGAACAGAAGCAAATGTCCTCTGAAGTAGACACAAAGTCCAAGTGACATTGCCATGAGAATAGACAGCTGGTGCACACGTGGGTGTGGAAGGGGGAGGTTTCAGACACCAATACATCCCCGAAGGAATGAGCAAACAAAACCAATTGGAATAAGACATACGGCTTAGATTGCCTGTACCCAATCGGCATGACCGAGGTTGGGTTCTACGTGTGACCTTTCTCGGTTATGGTTTGGGAAAGCTTGTATCCAGGGCTTGGCAAGCTGCCATCCAGGTGAGCCTCTTGGGAGGCCTCTTCCCGGATGGGCTGGCAGCGCTCCAGGACCCAGGCCTCACCCTCTCACCTCAGCCCTCAGATCTTACCTGCTTTGTTTTCATCGCCTACCAGCGGCTTAGCAGGTTGGGTAAATCGCTGGTGCCAACAGTTGCTCATGGATTATCTGCAGCTACAGTGCTTCTAACATGTGTGGTGTAAGAGAAGATTTAACGTCTTAACCCCCAAAACATGATGCCTGTACGTGTGCTGCGAAAACAAAACAAAGGCGTAAAACCCTGGGGCAGCCCCGATTGATTTGTGTGTGATCTATTTCAGTTTCCTTAACAGGACATTTGGGACCCTGGGTGACAGCGCTCGGGGCCGTCCTTTCCAGCTTATCCCTGTATGATCTCTCCTGCATCTTACACTCCAGCTGCTGGGAGTCCTTGCTGCTCTGCACACTCCTCCCATTGCATCTTCCCTCATTGGTGTCTCCTGCTAGGAGGGCCCTTCTTCACCTTCTCTGGCTGCTGAAATGCTACTGTCCCTTAAAGACTCTCCTCCTGCAGCACCTCCTTGATGAGGCACCTCAACCACCCTTCATTCCGGGTGGCAGTGGTGACTTTTTTTCTCTCTTTTGATGAACCCTTTCTTATAATGCCTCTTTTATTCATCCATCCATCCATTCATCATCTACCCGTCCCCCCTCTATTTATCCATCCATTTATCCATCCATCCGTTTGTCCAGTCATTGAGAAAATAAATGCCTGTGTTAAGCTGTGTGCTGGGCATAAGCAGACAGCCAGACACAGCTCCTGCCTTCATAGAGAGTCTATAGTCTAGTGGGGGTGGGAAAAGGGGAAACGAAAGTAATTAGATTGCCATGCAAAGACTTCATACTTAAAATTGAAGATACAGAGACAATTAAATTATGCCTTTGGCCTCAAAGAGATCCAAATCTGATGGGGCCCGTGTGCGTAGGGGACAGACCAGAGGCTGGCTGTGGCTGGGGATGGGGAAGTGAGCACAGGGGCCTTTTCCTCAGTCTGGCCGTCAGCCAGCGTCTCTCCTTCAGCCCGTGTCCCGGTCTGTCCCGACATCTATTTGTGCTGACTGTGTCAGCCGGCTCTGTCCTGGGCTTGGAGGCCCCCTCTGGCCCGTGTGAGCTGTGATCCTAGCGGCTCCCCGAGTCCTTCCCACGCACCGGGGCGCTGAGCGTTGCCGCTGCAGCACTGCCACCCACACCGTCATGGTGACGTCTCCCGTGGAGCCCACAGCTGCGGGCAGTGGGCACGGCTCCTCCTGTGCGCGGGGCGTCTGTTGGCTGTTTTCTCCACTGCCCTTCTTTGGGACGAGGAAACAGTGTTCCTGTGACCTGAGGTGTGAGGCCAGGAGAAGTGGCTGATTCTCCGCGGTGTGGCTCCCAAGCCTGAGCCACATGTTGGGGCCCTGCAGGTTAGAGGGCCTGTCACCAGACCGGCTGCTCCCACTCAGGGCGGCCCGTTTTTGACAACGGCGGAGCAGAAAGCTTTCATTCCAGTCCATCCATGGGAGTGATTTTTCAGACCGAACAATCCTATGTTTTAGGGGATCCACACTTATTTAAAGGGCGAGCCGCAGGCACGTTTTTTGGCAGTAATATGGGCCTGTGCTGGAAAAGGGAGGGAGAGGGAGGAGGGACATACGCCTGGCCAGTGTTGACTGAAAAGAGCTGTGGCTGTTTCCTCCTACAACCCAGTGAAAGAGCAGGCAGGGAAAAAAATCAAATGGATTATCCCACAGTGAGGCTAGCTGCTATTTTTGTTGCTTTTCAGAATATCTGTTCTAAAATTAGTCCTGAGAGGAAATTTCATCTTACACCAGTGTTCCTTTCTCCCTCTTGAGGTGCAAGCATGCTGCCTTGTAGTGGCCAAAAGATTACAGAGGTTCAGACGCTGGCTAAGCTAAGCATTTCCATATATTATCTCATTTAGTCATCGTAGCAATGCTAGGAGGTAGGGGCTAACGTTATCCTATTAATAGCAACTAGTCTAAGAGGTCACGTGGCTTATAGGGATTTGAACCAGCTTGCTTGTAATTTCCAATTTAGTTCTATCCTTTGGCAAATAAAGAAAGAGGCTGCTTTTTCCAGCTAAGACATCCCATTGAATAGCTGAAGACCGACATCACAGGCCTGCCTAGTTTCCTGTTAAGTTCCTTTTGGTCTTGGCCCCTGTTGTCAAATAGTTCATATTTAGCTAGGCTAGTCCCTTTCTTCTGGATGTTCAAAGAATGGGCACTATAGAGTAACTTCTTCTCCCTTATTCTGGATATCGTGCTCCTATTCATGCAGCCATACCAGCAGGTTAGCAGTCTGTCACTAACAGGGAAGGGATGCAACACAGGGACTGCTGCTAGGAGGGAAGAACAGGGTTTCCGGGAGTGTGGCTGGTTGGACTGCACTCTGCCTGTGTCTGCTAGCTACTCTTCTCTCAAACATGGAGTCCATCATGCCCTGGCTTTCCTGGGGAAAGTCTGTGGGCTATGGATTGTGGAAGCTCTGAATGGCTCTACCATTTACTAAGCCCTGGATGTGGGCAAGTTTCAACCTCAGTTATTTGCTTTGTGTTACATTTGGTCAGTCTGGGGTAAGGATGTTGGTTCAAGTTATGAAACCCTGACAAATCGCTAGCTTCAGGGTAGGTATTTGACAAGGCATTAAAATAATGACCATTCATTCTTTTCTTGGTTCAGAATGGAGGAGAGACATCTGACCTTTGATTCAAGGGTCAAAATGGCTCATGGCATGGCCTTTGGTGACTTAGTAACTGAGGGGAGCGAAGCCAACCCTCTCTGCTGGATCCCTGCTCTCTGGGAAGGCGAATGTACTGTCATGAGGGCAGTTGGGCAATGCCTTTCCCCTGGCGGGAGTGTGAATGGTAACTTCAGTCTTACCCAGGAGTGCAGGGCATGCAGAGCAATGCAAACGTGCTCTGTAAACTGTAAAGTGCAGGGCACGTGTTTACTGTTACGTTTACACGGGCCCCTCTCTCTATCATATAAGAACCAATGAGATTAACACTTAAGAATTTCTTGTAGAAGGCTACCATATGCTGGCCAGGATGCCGGAAGCAATAGAGACATTTTTCTCAGAAAAAAAAATGGCTGAAATCCCATGGTCTTCATTGATTTACATTTGCAAGCCATAACTCCTTATCTCTTTTATGCTCCGGATATAATGATGGCCATTTGTGTAATATACTAGCCTGGCTAGCATTGATGCCAAGTCCTAAATAACTCAAGAGGGAGTGTTGATTTGTGTTGAAAAGCCAGTTGGGAATCCAGGTTATTGGGTTCAGGCTCCCTTTTCACCGTCCCTGCGGAGAAAGAGAGGACAGCCTTGCTCTCTGTAGGGGCCCAAGGATGAATCATCTGTGCTATCAAAGTTCTTTGCGATCCTTGGATACTACATAAATGTGAAGCATAATTATTATGAATTATAACTGAAGCAGACGGAGGTTTTAAATTAAATAGCACCATTGTGTTATTTTTCATCAGGATTCAGAGCAGCCGACCTTCCCAGCAGAAGTAACTTAGATAATTTGATTCTCTCACTTAACCAGGACTGATCACTGCAGGGATAGAAATTAATTTCTTGAAAAACAGCTGTGGGTTTTCTTCCCCACCAGTCTCTCTGTGAGCTCTGCAGATGCGGTCATAATGAAATCTTGTGGAGGTTCCACTGGGTGACCTGTTAATTCAACAGGAGCCCAATAAGTGGTTCTCCCATTTTTGGTTTACCTGGAAAATGGTCAGGGCACGTGAGTGTCCTGTGACAATGACCATCGTGATCATGTCTGCTCGTATCAGCTTGAACCTTTAATGGGACTAGCTGTGCACATACCAAATGCTTTGGAGCTTTAGTGAAAGGAGACTCAATCTAGCTGATGATTTGTCTAAATTCAAGTCTTCCAATGACCCCGGAATGGGATAGAGCTGGCACTGCCAGGACCCACTGTTTATCCACTTGCCAGGGAAATTGAAATAAAGGTGATGTGTGAGTTGAGCTAAACCTTTATACTTCTGTTGCTAGATTCTGCAGAATGGCAGCGTGGCATTGCAGAATTGGTTGCCAGGCTGAATAAAAAGCAGGACAGAGAGAAGTCTGGGCAGATCCGGGGAAGATAGACACTAATATTTACTGAGTACACAGCCCATGCCAGGAAGATCCTACTGTTGTTTGCTTATCCTTGGTTTCTGCCACTCATTGGCTGTGCATCTCAGGAAAGTCACTTAACTCCTCTGTGTGATTTGTCACGGGTCTTATGAAGATGAGAGGTTCTGTTTTTCCCCCACCTTGTTAACTCAAAAAATTGGCATGTTAAGTATGATCCCCAAATAACTCCAATTTTCTTTCCCATCTTGTTTTCCTGCATCTACACCTGGGGCAAATGCATTTTCAGCTTGGTCCATTGCTTCTTTGGGGAAGTAGCAAGTGGATAAGATTGTAAACTCCATTGGAATAGGGACAATGTCTTTTTGGTGTTCATCCATATTGTCAGCAAGCCAACACACAATGGGCCTTCAATAAATGTTTGTTGAATGGATGAGGTATCAAAGTTCCAACTATATTTGACATATAAGCACTTCACAATTTGGTCCTGAGGTCTATTGCCAACCATGTTTACCTGTACAGCTCCCTTCCCAGAAAGACTGTTCTGCTCAGACAGTCAGTTAGGTGTGGTGGCTAAGAGGTTGGCCTGTGGCATCAACCTGCCTGTGTCCACTTGTGGCTCTACCTCCCTTACTCTACTATCAGATGTGGGACATGGGCAATTTGTTAATTACTTTGTGCCTCCTTTCACCTATAATATGAGAATGAAAATACTACCTATTATCTGTGCCATAGGGTTGGAGTGAGGTTAAAATGCAAAGCCTTAGAATACATTGGAATAGTACTTTGTGAGTAATAAGCCATTGATCAGTGGTTTTCTTTCCTATTGTCCTAGCTTTGCTTATGTTCTTCTTTGATGGTTTATTTTATATGTCAGTTTGACTGGGCCATGGCATGGCCAGCTTTCTGGTTAAACATGATTTCTGGCTGTGTCTTTGAGGGTGTTTCCAGAAGAGATTCATATTTGAATAGTGGATTGAGTAAAGCACATGGCTCTCCCTAATGTGGGTGAGTGTCATGCAATTCACTAAGGGCCTGAATAGAATTAAAAGGCAGAGGAAAGATTAATTTGCTATCTGTCGGCCTGCTTGAGCTTTGGACATTGATCTTTTCTTACCCTGGGCACTTCTGGTTCCAGGCCCTTGGAATCAGGTGGAGTCTACACCATCAGCTCTCTGGCTGTCAGGTCTTTGAATTACACTACTGGCTCTCCTGGTTCTCCAGCTTACAGATGTAGGTCACGGGACTTCTCAGCCTCTATAACCATTTGATCTAAAATCTCATATATATATTACCTATTGTTTCTTTTTTTCTGGAAAATCCTAATATACCTCATTTTATTCAATTTGGAGTACCGGCCATCCTCTGCTTCCTCAAAGCTGTTTTCAGATTTCACTGTCTTCATGAAAACTCTGCTTATTAGGTCCTCTAGGAAATAATTTTCTTTCTTCTGAACCCATTTTGTATTCATCATCCACCTAGACTCTATGAGTTTGATCCTCTACTCATAGTACCTGGTCTATCCTTCTCTGTACAGTACCTTCTGGTTTCTCCAGTGCTGGACCCCTCATCCTCACCCCAGTGCTCATTTCCTTTGAAGTCATCATAGCATCTAGCCAAGTGGAGCAAGAAGCACTTAGTTAACAACCTTAGGGGCCCCAAAAGCAAACCCTAACTCAAGGGACTGTGTGCACATGATTTATTGGGGACAAGATCCTGGGGAATTCAGTAAGGGAACAGGAGCATCAGAGCAGAGCAGAGGAAAGAATTACACCAGGGTGCAATTTCAAGCAAAGTCCCATCCTGACTCTTCAGGGGAGCTCTGGAGTATAAAATATACCTGACTTTGTCCTGACTTAAAATTTTGTGGTACATTTTAATAATGAGCCTTTAATTGCATTCATTTGAAGCAAGACAAACTGTTAACTTAGCTTGCAACGTTTCCCAGTGCCCTCACACTTCCATCAAGCTGGATGAATAAATGAGTACGCATGTTGAGTTGTTCTGACATTATGTGGGCCCAACCTTAGGCTTTTCAAAGGTTCTGTTCAGCACAGGGGGATTTTGAGGCTGTCTGGGAACATGGTTTCTCTGATCTTCCTTCCTGGTTTATAGTTATAATTTGGCAAAGAATCCTATTTCAGTTTGTTAGAGCATGGAGCACTTGGCAGATGGTAATGGAGGCAGGAAGCTGATTCAGGTGGGAACTCAGAGCCAATATTTAACCTTAGAAGGGGTGTCATTCAAGTGAAGATTTTAACAGGTAGTCACCTGGGACAACAACAGACACCCTTGTCTTTGACCTGCACGCTGTCTGTCCCTTACAGCCATTGATATCTCAGTGAGGATAACATTTCTTGGCTGCTCCCTTGGTTTTTATATGCAATCAGCCTGACAAAGAACTACGGACACTTACAGTTTGACCAAGACTTTCTACTATTCTTTCTGCCTTTGCGTTCTTGATCTACTCCACTTTCTCCTTTTAAGATGCATTAGAGACAGGCTTTGCTAACAAAATAGCCTGTCTCAAGGAGTGAGGGGTCATACCTGGAGCTGAGTAATGGGACTGTGCTACACAGAGAGAAGGTGAGTTATGTGGATTGTAGTGCACAGGGGACCATGACAGGTCACTGAAGCTCAATCAAATGGGAGCAGAGGAATTGGAGACGGCAGAGCAGAACACTCTGTGGTTAAGGAGAAAGTAAAGGAAAGGCAACTTGGAAGAATAAGTGAGAAACAAAGCATTCAGTTGAAATGGACACCTTTTGAAAGTCCATTCCCTTATTTCTCCACTTCGTAATATACTCACGCTTTCTCCCCCAATCCTGCTCTGAAAAGAGATGTCCAAAAGAGATTGCAAAGTTTTGACACACTTCCTATTGAGAAATGGGATCTAAGTCCCCTTACCCTGACTCTAGATGGGTTGATGCAACCAAGACACTACTTCAACCAAGAGGATGTAGTGGCAATGATGCTGTACAACTTCTGAGGCTAGCTCACAAAAGGCCAAAAAGTTTCTGCCTGGTTCTCTGAAGAAAGCCATCTGTCACATAAGAAGTCTGACTACACTGAGACCCTCATGCCAGAGAGGCCATGTGCAGGCATTTAGGTCAATGGCCCCCACTGTGATCCCAGTGGCCATTGGCATCAGCCATCAGCCATATGCGTGTGCCATCTTGAATTTACAGCCTAAGCAAGCCTTCTATGACAGCAGCCTCAGCCAGCATCTGACTGCAACAGCATGAGAGATCCCAAGCAAGAACTTTTTAGTTGAGCCTTCCCCAAATTCTTGATCCTAAAACTTGTGAGCAAAATAAAATGATTGCTTTAAGCTGTTAAGTTTTGGGATAATTTGTTACTCAGCAATGATAATCAGAACACAGAAAGTGATATAAAATATTGTAGTGGTGAGGTAGAACCCTTAGGTGGAATAGATGTCCTCTAAGGTGTCTCACAGGAGAGGGTATTCTGTGCTTAATGTACTCTCTGTGCCTAGCCAGCAGGTGAGCACTGACCTTTTCCTATCAGGGTGACTTTGGTAGTTGTGACTTAGATTTTTCTCTTATTGGCATCTGCACTTGAGGTTAGGTTTAAGGGGTTTGATTGACATCTTGTTTATTTCCACTACAAAATAAGCTAATTTCTTTAGTCTCACACAAAATCTCTCTGAAAAAAAAAGTTATTGATTGTCACAATTCTCTAGACTGGGCAATCGATGCACACCTGTTTAAAGGAAAAGGAATGATGGATGGGGATACCATTGAGTGCTATTCTACTTGACAATATGCTGTGATAATTCAGCTTTCAGAAAGCTGTGATTTTCTAAGAAGCCAAATGCAAAAGCATTAGGGGATTTAGTGTCAAGATGAGTGGTGATGTGTTTGTGGGTTGACATTTGAAGCTTCTTATTACATGAGGCACTGGTAAACAGAAGACCTGCTGTGAGAGAAGACCCACGTTCTATTCTTGTGGAATCTTGGCCAAGAAACTTAACCTCTTTGCTCTTAATTCTCCTTGATGGTTGATTAATGCCAAGGATAAAATGAGGAAGAGCACACTGGAATTGTAGAATATCTAAGCTAGAAGGCACATTTGAAGTTATCATCTACATCATTTAGAAATAGAGGTGGCTGCAGGTAACACAAGAGTCCAACATTAGAGTGGCTTGAGCAAACTAGAATGTTTTTTCTTATCTGTAAAGGTAGTCTAAATATGGGAGCCGAGACTGGAGTGTCAGGTTCTCCAAGTTATGAGGCTCCAGATTCCTCTTGCTATCTCTAATATGTGATCATTTTCCTCATGCTCTGATATGGCAGCTAGAGCTTCAGGTATCACATCTGCATTTCAGATAACACAATGAGAACTTAGGTTCTTAGGAAAGAAGAAGGAGAGAAAGGATACTGGGAGGCACCCAGAAGCCTCTGCCACCAGAAAGCAACAGAAAGCCAAACATCCAATTTGATTTTTGAGTTCCCAAAAAATCTTTAAAAACTTTAAATATCTGGGATTCAGAAAGAGTGTAGGAAGCTATATGATATGTTAACTGAACTCTGAAAACTTGTGTGCTCCTGAAAAATAAGCACTCTTTTAATAAAAGTGTTTAATTTGGTTAAAGTGATAGAGCCTATTAAAAATAGCAATGGAATGAATTCAGAACACTGGCTACCAACTAAGCTTATTTGCAAAAGTAATTTAAGACCAAGCTAATTCAACTGTTTCTCTTCAGGTTACTTGGTATAAATTGATATAACTGAGATTCCTAAATTTAATTTCTATTTTGACCTTTACAGGAATGAAGTGTCAACTCTCTCCTTGTTGGTTAATAATGACCACTGGCATGATTCTAGAATAACCAACCTGGTAGTATATGTTTTTGTGTGTACTTAGGGTGGGATGGGGTTCCCTAAGAATGACTCAGAATCACCTAGAAATTTTTCCAAAATGTGCTTATCTCTGAATAAACCTCTCAAATTGGGTTATATTGGAAATAATGGCGGTAGAAAACCCATAGTGTGAGAAAGTTTGCTAGAAAAGCTTCATGGATCTCTTTGAGTTCTTGCCTCTCGCATAAGATCTGCTGATATAGAATAAAGTCATCAGCAGATGCAGCATCATAAGCACATTAAAACTTTAATAGTTCTCCCGAGACTGAGGTGCCATGATGGCAACTGTCCAATAATAGGGACTAACTGGATGGAGAGGAGACTTGGGTTTCATGGCTCTGGGCCCCACAGAGCAATCAGATGGTTCCATCTAGACATATGTTATTACAGTTGCCAAAAACAGGGCATGCAGCAATGGATGGTCTGTGTCCCTTGAGAAAAATATCAACCTGCCAAGGACAAGTCTTTATTAAGCCCCTATTAAGTCAGATACTAAGAAAGATTAAAGATAAACAGGGCCAAGCACCTGTCATCAGGGAGCTTTCATCCCAGCCCCAAGCAGGTGAGCAGTTAATGGGGCAGCAGGTCACCAGCACTGGGTTGTCCTTGAACAGCACAAGATTTATTTCTAACTATATTCTACTTGTATTACACTGGGGTCCAAAGAAAGATGGTGAACCCAGAGGTTCTGGAGAAAGCACTTGATCACACTGTTTCCTAACAGTCCCCACCTTCTGTGTGTGGTTGAGGCACAAATATTATTTGCCGGCAAAGTCCGTATTCCCTCTTGAATGCTTATCTTTGCTCTTGTTAGCAGGGTTCATGTGGGGTGACACTCACAGCTGGGTTTTGTTAAGAGTGGGTGACCAGATCTCTCTGTACTTTCCCTGGTTGGAAACTCTGGGAGTGGGAGGTGGGAGGGGGAGGAATCTCTGATAACCGCATTTGGTGAAATGGCTGTGTCTGTTACATCTTCCCCCAACTCCCAGGGCTTTTGAGAACATTCTGTGAAGTATCTGATTTCTGTAAGGAAAATCTATCCACACTGGAGAAACTGCCCTACTTAGTGAAGTCAGCAGCAGATCCACAAATGTAAGCTCGCTCTGGTGCCCCTTCACCTGTGAGGACCTCGGCTAGACACTCAGAAGCTAGCAGTGTCTTAAGAGCTTGGTTCTGGAGTCACATGACCTGCCCTTTAATCCTGGCTCTGCCCCATCATTAAGAGCAATTGTGTTACATAACTTCCCCATGCCTCGGTTTGCTCATTGGCAAAAGTAGGATAGTATTAATACCCACTCATAGATTGGTGGGAGGCATGTTTCTTACAACAGTAAATGGTTCTCAATGAAACCTAGCTCTTAACATTACTAGGTTCCTACCTGGGTGGTGGATAATGCTATGAACAGAGATAGAAAACTCAGAGGGAGATTCTGATGGGAAATGGGGTTGGCAGGTAGAAAGGTCAATGTTGAGTTTGGGTGCTTTATTAAAGTTTTGTGGTTCCCTTAAGAAAGGAAATAGACCTTACATGATAGGTGAGGGTGAAGTGCAATGAAGCATGGTCAAGGCAGTTGATATATGGTAATGTGGTTGTAGTAGTCAGAATTCCAAGGTGGCTCTCCAAGATTCCCACTCTCCGGTGCATAATTCCCTCCTCTTGAGGGTGGATGGAACTTGAGTGTGATGGGGTATCAGTCCCACAATTACGCTACTTTATCTGGCAAAGGGGGTTTTGCAGATGTTATTTGGACTCCTACTCAGCTGAGTTCAAGTTAATCAGGAGGAAGATTGTCTGGGTGGGCCTGACCTAATTTGGTGAGTCCCTTAAAGGGCCTGAGCTCTTCCAGAAGTGGAAGAATTCCATGCTGGGCAGCTTCTCTGTTGCTGGCGTTGATGAAGGAAGGGGCCATAGCAAGGAGTGCAGGTGGCCTCCAGGAGCTGAGAGTGGCCCTCGGCAGCCAGTCAGTGAGGAAATGAGAATTCAGTTCTACAACTGTCAGGAGCTGAGCTTCAGCCAACAACCTGAATGAGCGGGACTGTAGATTCGTTTTTAGAGCTCCCAGAAAGGAACAGATTCAGCCAACACCTTGTTTTGACCTTATAAAATCCTGAGCAGAAAACCCAACCAGGCTGTGCCTAGTCTTCTGACCTAGAACAAACAAACAAACAAACAAACAAACAAACAAAGAAAATCTGGGAGCTAGTGAAGTTGTGCTATTTTCAGGCCGCCACGTTTGTGGTAATTTGTCATGTAGTCATAGAAAACTAACGGTGGTCATACTGAATGGAACAAGACTTTCACTTAGATGGTGGTTTTAGTTTCCTGCAGCTGCTGTGACAAGTCATCATAAACCTAGTAACTTCAAAACATAAATTTATTATCTTACCATTTTGGAGGTCAGAGTCCAGAATGGGTCTTTAGTCAGGTATCAGCAGAGCTGTGCTGCTTCTGGAGGCCTCAGGAGAGAAACTGTTTTCTTGCCTTTTCCAGATTTCAGAGGCCACCTGCCTTCCTTTCCTCCATCTTCAAAGCCAGAAATGGCTGATTGAGTCTTTCTCGCCTCTTATCACTCTGACACTGAGTCTTCTGCCCCCCCCCCCCTCTTCTATATCTCAGGGCCCTATGATTACATAGGGCTCACTTGGATAAATCGGGCCAATGGCCTTGTGTCAAGGTCATCTCATTAGCAGCCTTAATTCTACCTGCTTTCTGTATTTCCCGTTGCTACCGGAACATATTCACACGTTTCAGGGACTAGCATGTGTACATCTTTGAGGGACATTATTCTGTCTAACACAATAATCAGGGGTTAAAACACTCAGTTCAGCCATTTATTGACTGTGCCATCCAGGGCAAGTTGCTTAACTTCTCTGAACCTAGTTTCTTTATTTGTAAAGTCAGAACATTGAAAGTTACTTGTGTACTTCAGAGAGTTAGAGATCAATTATAAGTGGTCTAGCCTAGTGCACAATGATCACTACATTTTATTTTATTTTATTTTATTTTATTATTTTATTTTTAGAGAGAGAGGGAGAAAGAGAGAGAAACATTGATGTGAGAGAGAAACATCAGTTGGCTGCCTCCTGCACACCCCCCACCAGGGATCAAGCCTGAAACCTGGGCAGTGTCCTGACTGGAAACAGAACCAGTAATCTTTTGGTGCCTGGGGCAATATCCAACCAATTGAGGCACACTGGCCAGGGTGATCACTACCATTTATTGAGTGGCTACTCTAATGTCCCTCAGCTTTCTATGACAATGGGTAACTTCAGAAATCATTCTTTGATTCTATTGTTTTATCTCAGAATAAAAGTCTATTCTAGATAGATAGTGTTAGGGCAGGGTAAGGATAGTTACGCATTCTTTTTTTAAAATGGCATGTGGCCTCCAATGACCACATCGTCTGCGGAGGTTGCGACCATCCATCTGCATATCCTGTATCAGTCGGTATAACAGCCATGTCAAAAGCCAATCGCTTTTTGTCTTTCAGGTGTTCTCCAACCCCTCCCTGCTAGTGGGGGCAAGCCAGCTGAAACTGTGGGTGCCTGGGCTGAGTTACAGCCCGACGGCTCTGGTCTCTGGGTCAGGCTGCCTTGTGTGTTTACTCAGGCTTGGCGTTGTGAACACTGTGGACATTGTTGAGGTTAATGACTGAAGGATAAGCACCAGGGAACAGTTGACTGCTTCAGTGATGAATGTGGGCAGGGTTCTGGAGAGATAGGTCAAACATCTCAGAGTGGCTGCCCTGCTACCGCTTGGTGATAAGGACCAGGATTTGGGAAATACTGTTGATCATTGGGATAAGAATGGAGAGATTTCTATAGAGGTTTACCTTGGTGAAGAGTGCAGATGTTCAATGTGTGAAACCAAGGCACACTTCATAGCCCTGTCAAACACAGTGGGGATCTCGTGTGTGTGTGTGTGTGTGTGTGTGTGTGTGTGTGTGTGTGTGTGTTAGAGAGTGGAAAGAAGCACTGGGCCATTACATGCTAAGGTAGGACAGTTTCACCAATTGTGGTGGGTGAGTCAGACTCAGACTATTTTTTTTGCCGTTGGCCATTTTAATGATGGCATCTTACCCCAGGGGCTGGCACAGACAGGCCACCACGAACAGTGATGTCTTGTGGCTCACTGTCACCCCGAGGCCCTTGCTCTCATCTCCATGGTTCCAGACACTGGCTTTCAAATCTGGCTCCTGGCCCCTGGATTGGAATCCCCTTCGGCATTCTTTCCTGGCTTCCTTAAGGGCACTCTTGATTACTTCTGCTCGTGTCTCCTTTTCCCCTCCTCCCCCTGCTGTTTTCCGTAAGAAGTTGCCTTTTTGAACTTGGATGCAGGTAACTCACTGCCTGCACTAGCCTTCACCTCACTCTAGAAGGGACCATGAATGGACCCAGCCCTAAAATTAGGTTTCTTCATCAGACACAGAGAAAGCCCAGTTCCTCTGATAGAACATAGATATATGTGAAAGACACATTACGGTGGCTCAGACAATAATTGGTTGAAAACTGAAGGTTTTCCAAATTAGTGGCTAGAGAAAAAGATGGGAAATCTAGTAGCAAGAACTGTAAGTGATCTAAGCAGGGCCCGTATCTTATCATTGATATCACACCATATCACCATATATCATATCATATAATGTGTTCATTTTCTCATTTATTATTTTTTTCACTTACTCAGTACTTTTGATTTTCAGGATGGGACCTCTGCTCCTGGTTAGGACTGGAGTGGGACACTTGGATATAGGAAAGAGCAAGGCTGCCCCCATCTCCCCATCCTTGAGAAAGGGAGTTATTGGGTTGCTTACTGAGAACGACAGAGAGTTAAGGCAGTTCTTGAGGTTAAATTGGAGAGGGGCTTCCGGTGCCTGCAGAATCTGACCCTGTGCCTCCAGTTGAGTTTCCTTCTGGAACCTTGGTGTTTGAGGTCTGCACTGAGGCCAGCCAGCCTCTGTGGTGGGGAGAGTCTGGCTCAGAGTGTGGGACTTTGGCCAGACCTGGCAAGGAGCGGATGTGGAGCTAGCATGTTGAACTGCATTCTTTATGTCACCAACCATATGTCAGGGCAAAATCTTCCCAACCTTTTGGGAATGGCAATGCACTATCATTTAAGTTGGTGAATTGGCCTTGCTGTGAAGAGGTAAAATGGCGATAAGTGGTTTTTTATATGTATTTTGCAAAAACCGTGCCACCCTTTATAATGGAATCTGTACTACCCACAGTCTCCTTGCTTATGTGGATGGAGCTACATATTTTTCTTTTGTCTTGAGGTCAGGTAGGAGTTTGGGGGGACAGGACTTGAGGGATATGGGGACTCTCAGGAGGGGCTGCAGTTTTGTGGTTTGATGTCCTAATTGGGGAGGAAACTGGGTGTTGGAGTCAGTGGGGATGGCACTTGGTCACCGGTCATCTCAGTGATGTTTTAGAATAAGCCAACTGAAATGAAAAAGCAAATGAAACTCTCATGATATGGCTCACCACCTTACCACTCAGCTGCATCCATGGGGCACCAGAGCAAAGCCCTGAAAGGTGAAGAATTTAATCAACTTTGATTCTTTTAAGAGGTGGTGGAATAAAATAAATTTAAAAGCACAGAAAAGAAAACTCCCCTCTTTGAAAAATTAGTGAGCATGCATGGTTGTGAGTGTGCCTGACTGTGATGTGTGTGTGGATTAAGTCTGGATGAACAACAGTTGAAGAGGGAGAAATTGGCTTACACCATTGTTTGTCAGGAGGTAGGAGAAATAGCAGACTGCTCTGAGGCTTCTATAAAGGACACAGCACCTCAAAGGCATTTGCCAGAAATTTTGAGATTTATGTGAGGGAGAGGGAGTGGGGGAGTGGAGAGTGGGAAGGGAGGGGAGAAAGGGGAACCAGGAGGGAGCATGATGTCACTCCCCCTCTTCATCTTAGTCTTCTCAGGCTGCCATAACACAATACCACAGACTTGTTGGCTTCAACAACAAATATTTCTTTCTCACAGCTCAGGAGTCTGGGAAGGCCCAGATCAGGACGCTGGCAGAGAGAGTGCGGGAGCTCTCTGTGCATCTTATAAGGGCACTAATGCCATCATGGGGGCTTCATCTTCATGCCCTCATGTAATTACCCCCACAGACCCCACCTCCTAATTCAGGCACATTGGGGGTTTGGGGCTTCAATATGTACATTCTGAGGGGGACACAGACATCCAGTCCATAACACCCTCCAAGGTGAGAGTCTCTGTTCCATGTGGGCTGGGAGGACGTTTTATTTTTGCACTAGATTGACTAAATTGGACGCACACAGACAGAGCCTGGGCTGGCTGGCCGAGTGGAGCAAGTAGCTTCATCTCACCTCTCAGGGACTGCCAGGCACCAAGTTCAGAGGTTCCCGGCAATGATTCCCACATGGGAACTGGAAAACATTATTTACAATTCAGAACAGGCCATGCCTATTAGGAGCTGACTTCTAAATTTAGAGATGATGCATGTAATTTGAAACAGTATTGTTTTAAATCACATTTTTTAAAAAACAACAACAACCCACAGCAGGTGGCTGTTAGTGTGAAAATTGTTTGCTTTCTTTTGGAAGAAGACAGAACTTTAGAACATGGTGGCTGCCCATTCAGGGCAGAGGGAGGACACGGGAGTTTGCTGAGATGATATAGGTTTGGGGCAACCAAGCCGGCTCACCTTGCCCTCCACATACTTTATATTCAGTTCTCTGAGTTTTAGGATGTGTCTAGGATTCTGTGAATCCACCGCAGGAGGATGTTATTAGAATGAAGACACTTGAAAAGAAAGAAAGGTATACAGGATGATGGGCGGAGGGGTTATCTGACATTTTATTGGCAATGAGATGGTGAGAGAGGTGTCAATCAAACACACTCTGTCCTTCCGTGCATCTTCCTTTTAAGTGTCTGGGTGATAGCATGTTTTGTTGGATGGTTTGCGTTTTGTATATTTGAAATGCTAGAGGTAGGGCAGGGTAAGGATAGTGGCACCTTCATGGCAGGATGACAGAACTAGGAGCTGATGGGCTCCCACTCAGTGCTCATGCCACCCGTCCCGCCACAGTTCACCACAGGCCCAGTGCCTTTTACGTAGTGTCTAGATCAGTGATGGCGAACCTTTTGAGCTCGGCGTGTCAGCATTTTGAAAAACCCTAACTTAACCCTGGTGCCGTGTCACATATAGAAATTTTTTGATATTTGCAACCATAGTAAAACAAAGATTTATATTTTTGATATTTATTTTATATATTTAAGAGCCATTTAACAAAGAAAAATCAACCAAAAAAATGAGTTCGCGTGTCACCTCTGACACGCGTGCCATAGGTTCGCCATCAGAGACGGTCTCTGTTTTAGGACTGGTCCTCAACCAGGGGTGCCTGTAAAAGTCACCAGGAGAGCATTTCCCAAGGTTCGTACCCCCGTCGCGCCCTTGAGGATTTGGATTGAATGTTTGAGTGGAAAACCCACGGCCTAAAGGATTGGTCACTGGAGGCAATTGATCACTGGAGGCAATTTGCTGCAATCTGAGAGGCTATCATTACTCTGAATGATGTGGGTGGTTCCGGGGTGATGGCCGAGTCTAACCCTCTGCTTGAAGAGTAAATTATTTCTAAAACATCGCTGCCGTGGGCTTGCCTAGCATCTGCATGAATATGTATGCACTGAAGAGGAACATGGTGTCAGGAGGAAATTCAGTCCTTGGCGTGAGAGGAGAAAACTTTCTCCACATGGACCTGGAATCTGCTGCGTGCAACCTACATCCACCTGCAGGAGGGTGGCATCATGTGTGGGTTTCCGTGCAAAATGAAAATAGGGGGCCCTTTGTTCAAAAATCATTTCAAATCTCAAGACAGTGACAGCAGAGCATCCAACTAAGTCTCCACAATTTCAGGCACGTCTGCAGCTCCTCAGGTTGCAGGGCCATGAAGCTGGCGCTGCCCCTGGGTCCAATCCTTTCCCTCCTCCAGGTCCAGGTTCCCTCCTCCTTGTCTTTTAAACGTGTTCGTATGGCATCACAGTTTCATACGGCCACAGGTTGTGTTCCCTTTGAGAAGCAGGAGGGGTAACAGGAAGTCAATGTGGTAGTATAGCTTTTCAGTTAGAACATGAGTATTGACTAGGTAGGCTGCGTATAATCACTGTATCTGTCAGGTAGTGTTGGTTTGAGAATTAAAGTAGCTATTTTTTTTTAAATCACTGAGAGCCGTGCATGGCACCTAGCAAGTGTTCAATAAGTGCCAGCTGTTTCCATTCATTGGGAACTGTTTCTATTTTAATCCGTGGTTTATAGCATCCACCATCTCCAATCTTTTTTAAAATATTTTTTTATTGATTTCAGAGAGGAAGGGAGAGGGAGAGAGAGAGAGAGAGAAACATCAGTGATGAGAGAGAATCTTGATTGGCTGCCTCCTGCAAGCCCCACACTGGAAATCGAGCCCGTAACCCGGACATGTGCCCTGACTGGGAATTGAACCCTGACATCCTGGTTCATAGGTCGGTGCTCAACCACTGAGCCACACCAGCCAGGCCACCCTCTTCAATCTTTAAAAGCCCAGCTCTGATAATACTCGCCATTTCCATTGTTTTAGGGTTACCCATCCTTCATAATCTCGCAAGGTATCCAGCTGGTGCCACGCCTCCCCTCTCACTCTGCTCCAGTCTGTTCTCTTCATAGCAGCCAGAGTAAACTTTAAAAAGCGAACACCAAACTGTGTCCGTCCCCACTTCAAACCGCTTTCCTTCCGGACAGAGCCCACCTTCCTCAGCAGGACCATGAAGTTGTGAGCTGGGCCCTGCTACCCTCCAATGTTGTCTTGCCTCTCTTGCTATTTGCTCATTTGCTCACTCATTTAATATGTGTTTATTGAACACTTTCTAGCAAAAAATTTGTAGCAATGTTGGCTATTATTTTTGCTGTTGTTGTTATTCAGTAGCAGGTATGTGCCAGGCACTGGGGTTCCAGAGGTGAATGAGAGGCAGAGATCCTGCCCTATGGCCCTTGCTGCATAGAGCGGAAGACAGACATTTAGCACAACTTCTGAGCCAATTAGGCCTGCAAACAGGCAATGGTCCTGTTGTTATGGTCCCAGATTCCCCAGACCACACGCTGTTTTATCTGGGGGGGGGGGGGGGGGGGTACTCTCTCCCCCGATTTATCTTACCTGCTCAATCGATTCCAACTGTTTAGAGCTGGAATGGGAAGCCCTTCCTGACGCCATACATGCCAGGTGAGGTGCTGCTTCTCCGGCTCTGCCTCCGGGATCTCTGCTCAATTACAGATCAGTTTCCATCTGAGACTCAGCGGCTCACCCGGCCCCAAGTCTCCGTGTATCTGAGTCTTCAGCACTGAGCTGCTTGAACAGACTCCACTACTTGTCAGAGATACGTGGAAATGTGAATGTCCCTAGAACAAGCCGGTGTGTGTCTGCGCTCCCGCGTCCCTTGTGCTTTGGCTCTTCCCTTTTCTGTCTGATAATTATTCTCCTCTTCCAATGAATAACTGTGGGACCTGGGACTTTGTCTCTCTGAGGCGCCAGTTGTTCTGTCTTTAAAATGGGCCAATAACACGTCCTTGCCTGTTTCGTGAGGCCCTGGTGAGGACTAGGGGGAGACATCTGTGGAAAGAGCTCGTTTGTGGCAGAAGCACTGACAGGAGATGGAAGCAGATTGCAATCAGGTCCTTCTCAGCCTCTCCTGCATCTGCCATGCTGCTCCTTGCGCCGCCCGTAGGAGACACACTTTCCACATTGTTCTGTTGTTCTGACACCTCAGATACACGCCCTTTCCTTGCCCCTCCCCGAGCTCACAGGGAAGTCCTGTGATGCACACAAACCCATCTTTACTTGACATTTATTTTTTCCCCCCTCATTGGCATCTTTCAAAGGTGAGTAAATCACCATTTTTAGAGCCCCCTGAGCCTCTTGCAACATATTTCATTGCAGAATCCCTCACCCCCACCCCCATCTAAGTCTTTTGAAATCCATGTTCTAGAATCACAGATACAATAAGTTCTCTCTTAATGTGATAGAGAGGTTCTGCAACTTTAAGCAAAATGACATGTATTGAAACCAATTTTCCCATAGGCTAAGACTGATATAAACAAGAGTTAAATCCCTGCTCATCTCATCAGATGACCTGCTGCACACGCCTGACCCTCCTCAGCCCGCTTTGCCAGGTGACGGAGGACTGGGGCATGACACGAGAACTGTGTGCCAAGGGCCCACTATTGGCACCAAGAATCAATGTTAGTGAAATTGGGTCCAGGGGAGCAGTTCCTCTTCTTACGTCTTTTACCTCCCTCGGCCTGATAGACTTGGATTGTCTATCAACAAAAGATAAATAAATCATTTCTGTGTTTGGACTCTGACTTGCCTTTTTTACAGAATGCATATTCATCTTGAGAAGAGTGTAGGATTGGGAGTTAGTCACTGATTTAGTCATTCAGTCAAAATGCACGGAATGCCTGTGTGCCAGGGCGTCTGCGGTAGTAACAGTCACAGACACATATGGCTCTTCATGTGCCATGCCAGCCACAGATTACCCCATTTGGTTCTCAGAAAATCCCTGGGAGGCACATTATTCTTTCTGTCCCCATTTCACAGGTGGGTAAACTGAGACAGAGAGAGAGGCTAACTTGCTCCAGGTGAATGAACCGTTAAGTGATAGATCTAGAACCTAAAGCCACACAGTTTTAACCCTACTGTCCCTCTCTCCACCGCCGTATCATCACACCCCTGGAGGCCACAGGCCAAGACAGAGTAAGTCCCTGTCCTACTGCATCTGTCATTTCTGGAGGGGGAGAGGGTCACAGACCAAAACAATCAACACAGACAGACTGGCTAATCTCAGACAGTGGCAAGGAAATGGAGACAGATAAGAAAATAAAACACTGTTTAAAATAAGACGGGATTGACAGGGCTGGGAAGGGTCTTGTAGCTGGTCCAGGAAGACCTCTCTAAGGAGTTGACATTTAGGGCAGGACCTGATGAGAACCTGGGGGAAATGTGCTAAGCGGAAGGGATGCAATGTGGAGGTCCTAGAGAGGCAAAGGTTTCGTGTGTTTGGGGAACAGAAAGGTGGGCCAAGTTGCCGGAGCAGGCTGCAGGGAGGCATGGGTGTAGGAGGTGAGATGGGGAGGTGGGTCGCTGAGGCACCAAGGGCCATGGGAAGGACTGGATTCTAGTCTCAGTGTGATGATAAACACGGAAGGTTTGGAGCAGGAGACTGATTTGGTTGAAAAGGTATTCAGAGCCTGGGGTGAAGAATGAACTATAAAAACCAAGAGGAGAAGCGGTTCGGAAGCAAGTGCACTGGGCCAGGAGAGATAATGCTTGGACTATGGAGATGAAGGTGGAGGCGGTGAGACGCGGCAGGCCACAGGATGTTGCTTGGGCATGAAGAGGATAGCACTCGCTGATAGATGGATGCAGGAGGTGAAGAAAAGTGAGAAGTAAAGGGTGACTCGGGTGTATGTCCTGGGCAATTGGGTGAATTCTGCTTTCACATTTGGAGACCAGGGTCTGACCCCTGACCTGGCTCCAGATGTTTAACCTGCAACCAGTCACTTTGACTCTGCTCTCTTAATGACCTTATCCATTAAATTGAGCTTTTGAATCCATGATCTCTGGAGTGGGTTTAATGGGGCCTCTCAAACACTATGTGGCTGTTCTAATACCTGGACCCTGGGAATGTCACTCTATATAGAAAAATAGTCTTTGCATATGTAATTAAATTCAGGGCCATGCGAGGAGATCACCTTGGATTACCCGGGTGGCACTAAACCCAATGACAAGCGTCCTTATAAAGTGGAGGCAGAGACAGTTAGACAGATGGAAGAGGAGGAGGCAATATGAAGAGAGAGGCAGCAGTCAGAGTGATGTGGCCACAAGCCAAGGAACACTGGCCCGGAGCCCCCAGAGCTGGAAGAGTTGAGGAATATATTCTCCTGTTGAGCCTTTAGAGGGAGCGGTGTGTCTGCCAACACCCAGATTTTGGACTTCTGGCCCCAGAACTTCGAGACAATAAATTTCTGTTGTTTGTGGTTTGTGGTCATTTGTTATGACAGCCCTAGGACACAAATACCATCCCCAAATCACTTTCAGATGAAATACGATTCCAGTGCAGGCTGGGGAAAGTGCTGCTATCGCCAAGCCCAAGCCCCCTGGTCTCTGAGTCCATCTGCAGCGCCTGTGGAGAGTGACTGTGTGTGATGACACTCTCCTGCCGCAGCACGCTCAGCTAGTAGGTGCTTTCCCCAGGGCCCCGGGGACTTGTCTACTCTGCGCCTGGGCAGGCATTTGACACCTGCAGGGACAACCCTCCACTAGTGAGAAATGAGACTGAATAGATCAATGCCCAGCTTGGTGGGTAGATATTAATACTTGTAGACTGATTCTGAGGCGTGTTCTAGGTGGCCTCTCGGAAGGTCACGGCTGTATTGAGCCCAGGCAGCCCTCAGAGGCAACCTGGTATGAGTATGCGCTTCACTGGCTTTTCTCTGCTGCCTACCTCCCTTTACTTGTTCCCACAGTTGTTTCCCAAGGCACTTCCAAATAAAGGTCCTGCCACCAACTCCTTGTTTTGAAATCTTTTTTGGGGGGATGGGGTGGGGAGAGTGAATCCTAACAAAGACCCCAGCCAACGTTATTCTTAACAACTCCAATGAAGGTACAGATTATTAAGGTGCATACTTACGAATGTGTGTGGCATTATGTTCTCATGCACAGTCGGTGATAATGGAGGCAAATAACCACATGGGAAGGACATTAGCTTCATTCCCTCCTCTCACTCTAAGCAGAGCAACATTGTTCACCCATTCGGAATTCTAAGAAAATGATTTGGACCAAAGACAGATCATTCCAGGCCCTTTTGGCAGAAATGTTAATGCTTATAGCCAAAATGCAAGTAATGGAAATTTTGAGACTTAAAATAACCAAAGTTCCATTTGATAAACGTTTCAAAATGCCCATCCAGTTAATTTACGAGGCTTTCTGAGATGATCAGCTTTAAACATAAACCTAGAGAACTGGACACTCTCTGGAGACATTGCAGAGCGATTAACTCAAACATCCCATTAGTAGTTTGCATTCTATTAGAGGCCTGGGAGTCAGGGGGCTAAGATCCCAGGTGCCTGTGAAAATAGACTCCTTTGAAGGCTAAGCCAGATGTGTCTCCAAAGAGAAAGGTGCAGCTCCCACAGGCTGGCAGATGAGAATTCTAAGCTGCTGATGGTAACAAATTGGGTGAATGAGTTACTCAAGTGGAGACTTAAAGATCAGGTCACTGTAGCTTATTTGAAATAGGAAGTAAGCCCAGCCAAGTCTCAGAAACCATTTGTGGTTTACTCTCAAAAACTAGCTATTCGAAATTGAGAAAGCAGATTTCTCCCACTCTTTAGTTTTCACCAATCCTTTATTTTCCTGCATTTTAATGGCTCATGTGTTGAGCATATAAAGTACCAACAGAATCTGGAGTTGAACACAGGGAGAAGACTCCGTCCTGTACATGAGCAGCCCCTGATCCTATTCGACCTGAAGACATGGATTCCCAGCACTGCAGAGTCCTGAGTCACCTTTGGGGCTGAGTCTTTGCAGCAGCCCTTACCTGCCTCCCAGCACTGCTGGGGGAAATCTCTGAGGATGTTTGCTTGGTAGAGCTGGGCTTTAGTCTTTGAATGCAGATCGCTTAACCTCCAGCACCTCTAACCTGGTAGGAAAGATGGACATACTTTCTACCCAAGAGAGAAGCACACATTCCATGGAGTAACAGCTATGAGATGGTTTGGAAACACCTACATAAGGCACCACATCCACGACAGAGATTAACTTAAATATTTTATTTTCATGTTGAGGATTATGTTGTTGCTGCTGCTGCTGCTATTGTTATTTCACAGAACCTCAAGGATACCTGTGATTGATTGATGTCTCCATGAGCTGGAGTTTCTGTGTTCTTCTTTTTTTAAAATATATTTTATTGATTTTTTACAGAGAGGAAGGAAGAGGGGTAGAGAGCTAGAAACATCGATGAGAGAGAAACATCGATCAGCTGCCCCCTGCACACCCCCCACTGGGGATGTGCCTGCAACCAAGACACATGCCCCTGACCGGAATCGAACCTGGGACCCCCCAGTCCGCAGGCTGACGCTCCATCCACTGAGCCAAACCGGTTAGGGCAGGAGTTTCTGTGTTCTAATTCTCATTGTATGTTGTGAAAAAAAACCCCACACATCTTATTTAACTTCTCAGGCTTTTAAAGGGTGTGACAGAATGAAATGTATGTAAATAAAAACAAAAAATCACTCTTTACTTTAGAAATTGCGAATGTGGTTCTGACAAGATAGGCAGCCGTCACCAGCTATGTGTAAAAATCTGTAACGTGAGCCAGGGGTGAGTGGAGTGGGAAGAAGTGATTGGTATTTTCTAGATCTAGACTGAGCGGCCTGGCTACTTCAGGGGGTGTTCCTCTCACTTCTACCAGGCTCCCTACCCCCTCCCCTCCCCCCGGCCCTTTCTGCCTGGAGAAGTCTTTTCCTGATGCTGGGATCCAGGTCCTTACATCCACTCCCTCTTTCTCCCCCAAGTGCCCCTCAGCAGAGGACTTGATACACATACTTTATCTCCAGCTAGAAATGCTGGTCAAGCAAGATGTGTCAGGTCCTAAAAGTATTCTACTTCATGAAGGTTAGCATGTAGGCTGAAAGAATGAATCTTTGGGGTATATCCAGGTAAAGTCTTGGAGAAGCCTTTGCTTTTGTTTCATTTGGCTGTTGAGACAGGCCAGAAGCCCCGCGCAGAGGGGACCACACCCCCCTGGTTGCTTTGATTAGAATTTGTGCATTGCTTTCCCATCCAATCCTTACCGGAATCACGCTCCTAATGGGACTTCATCTATGGCTCTTTCATGGGCAAGTCAAATACATGGTCAAAAAGAATCGCTTGCCAATTTTATCGTGTGCTGCATGGATCATAGGAATGAGAGGGACTGAACTGTTTTACAGTCTGGGAACTCCCAGAAGCCTGACTCATGGTCATGAATTCTCGATTGCCTTGTTGGCAGTTCCATAGCTCAGCCGGCGGGAGCAGCTGTTCTGGGCTTAACGAAGATGAATGGCATTCATCTGAGGATGCGGAGGTGATGGGAACCTGTGGGGAGGTGACCACACTGCCTTGTCGTTTGTAATAGTGAAGGCACGAAGGCGCTTGCTAGGGCATACAGCGGGCTCAGGAGAGGAGATTTCAATAAACCTTAAGAAATGACAGGTATGAGTTAATGACCAACACCTCTGCAAGAGGTTTTATTGTGAAGTATGGCAATCACAGAGGTGACTGCTCCTACTGAGAAGGAAGTGGAGGAGTCATTTAACAGGATTAATGTTTTTCTCTGGGCGTCCCTTCACTGTTCTCTAGCTTATCTATTCATTTCGTCTAGGAAATACTTAGCTAATGATACACAGATGTGGGGTCTGCTACTCCAAATGGGAGTCTGGTTAGCATCTTGTGGGGATCGTGGACCCGGTGGCTGGCCACACACGGCATAGAAGTGGAAGAACCTAAAATGTGTGACGGGTTCTTTACCTTCATTATCCATTTATTTCTGGAAACAGTGCTGAGGGAGGGGGTCCTTACCCCAGCATTTTGTAAATGAGGAAACTAGGGTTCAATGTGAGGAAGTGGCTTGCTGAGAGCAAAACAGATAGATACATCAATACCTGTGCCTTTGAAGTTCCATCCATTTTCTGGTGTCCCAGAGTCTATGGGTGAGCTATGCCGGGGAGAGGAGTCCCTTACTGCATCCAGCCCTTCCGGCTGTGACCTGGCCTGACTGAGGAGGCTGCTGGGTCCTGGCTTCCTCCTTTCCTGGTCACAGTCAGTGTGGCTGCTGCTTCCTGCTGCCACCTCCTCTGCTCTCCATGCACTGCTCCTCTGTGGAGGAGCACAAGCCATGACTACCCAGGGCAGGCAGCTATTGCTTTCCCCTAAATAGCTTGAGAGACAGCGTTATTTGTACTGGCACTGATGGTTGTTAATAGCACAGGTTTGGAAGTCCAGAAGACTCCAGTTCAAGTCCTGACTATGCCACTGTGAGCTGTGTGACCTTGGGTACATTGCTGAAACTTTCTGAGCCACAGGATTTTTTTTATATGCAACATGGGGTTGACACAAAAATATACCTCACAGGGTTGCTGGGAAGATTAAATAAGGTAATGTATGTAACAAGGTTACTACAGCACCTATACCATAGTAAATACTCAATAGATAGAAGTTACTATACTCATTAATATTATCAGTTGTCTAGTACTCCATATCTGTGTCTAGATGCAGAAGAGCAGGGACAAAGCTTACTCACTGAGAAAACCGTGAACAGGATGAAGAGATTTTGTACCCTGTCATGTGTACCTTTGGAAATGTCTATGAGAAATTATTTCACTAATATTCAAATGCGGTCATCAAACTTTTTCTTGTGGTCACTCAGGGCTGAATCAGAACCGTGAGGAGAGAAGAAGCCTTACAAAAGCAAATCCGGGTCAACAGGCTGTGGGATAGTTTACAAGGTAATAGTTGATCTTGTAGAACTAGATAACAATGACCCCAGCTCACTGGGTTCCTCCGGGATTTGGTGGGGAGCAGATAGAAGGCTCCTGCCATTTTGTCATTGCTCAGGAAACGTTAGCTGCCGTGATAATTATGTGTGCCATGCTTTAAATTTTATCAAATGCCTTCATGCCCTGAAGTGAAGTGTTGGGCTGTTGGAGCAGGGATGCTGAGATGCTGTGAAGACGGGTGGCTCAGCAATCCCTCCTGAGGATACCACAGCCGGGGCATTGACAGTGAGCCCTCTGGAGAGAACTACTGGAGTTCCCTGGCATTTTCTCTTTCCTCCTCATGACAGCTGAGTGAGGGACCTTCACTTTTAGAGAGATTGACCTGTGTCCTCAGATAGTGAAAAACAACGGTCCTGGCATGTGATTCCTACCCACAGAGGCTGAAGGCACCATGCCATGGCTGGCACTGCCCCCACTGTATCTTCTCTGAAGTCAGGGCAAAGGTGAATGTATCCCAGGTGTTCTAGAGCCAAAAGGAAGCCTGGTGTGGGTGTGGCCTGGATCTGGGCGAAAGGGATCCTGCCTGGAGGGGTGAAGAGGTCTGAATATTGAGAATCTTAGAGGAGGCAGCCAGAGGTTGAGGGGCTGGGGGAGAGCTGGAAGCTGCCCCAGGAAAGGCTTTCTGTGAGGAGGGAGCTGACGTTCTCAGTGGGGAAGCTCTGAAAAAAACAAAACACAAGACAAGTCAGCATTGGGCACCATGCACCTGCAGAGAACCAATACCCCATCATAGCTGGAGCTGCCTCTCAAGAAATTCCAATCCCCTTTCTCCCTGGGCTGGACACCAAATGGGTCAGAAGTGAGGTGACCATTTTGCTTATTGTCTCAACTGGCGCATTGTTTGAGAGACGAGGGACATTTTTTAAAAAAATATCTGGGCAACTCGCATAAATTTGGGCTCTTTTGGGCAAACTGAGCAACCACTACAGGAGAGAGGGGGAGGAGGAGGAGCTAGGAGGCTTATGCTCTGGACATTCCTCCCACGTACCTACCCAGGTTTAAAACAGGCCGCCAACTTCCCAGGGAGGAGGGGAGAAGCTTCAGCTAAATAAAATACAGAGTCTTATTATGCTGAAATACTGCTCTCATGACTAGTATTGTTCAGTCCAGAAAAGCATGGGAACCTCCTGAGATTTTATCCAGCGATAGGAAAGATTAACTCTGGGAGGGGGTGGATGCAGAGGAATGTAGGGGAAAAGTTGCTCTATGAGGTCACCAGATTAAGACTAGAACCTTCAAAAAATGTCTGGTGTTTGATTACCATAATGATGGCATCCATTCAATAGAGGAGGTTATAAGGGGAGAAGGCTAAGAGGTCCCAGCACCTGTGTTCTTCCTGCCATGCATACAGCTTCAAATTCCCATCAATCTAGCTGCCATTCGGCATGTATTCCAGTACACAGGTGCTGCCCAGACTCGGAGACAGGTACTGGGATCTGCTTGAAAGGGATGCCATGGAGACAAGCCTGCCCCGGGTGGATGATTGGCTTAGTTTATGCTGAGGGTTACCATCCACTTATCACTGGATCAGTTGCTTTCATTATCCCCAGTTCTCAAATGGCCCTTAGGAAGCAGATATTATGATCTCTTTTGTAGATAAAAGGATTTGAGGCCAAGAGATAGTAAGTATGCCCATGAGCCGGCTTCCACAGCAGCAGGGCCGGAAAGTGAGCCCACATCTTTAGATTATGAAATCCATGGACTTTTCATTCCTCTGCCAGGCCTCTCTGCATTAACCTTTAGAGTTTCTGCCAGTTCACTGTGAATGTGGTTTTGAAGGAGACATGTTTAGGGTAGCCAGTGTTCTATTGGCCCAACACCATTTGTTGAAATGCTTTAAAGCCAATTGTCTTTGTCACCAAAGGAAAGTAGACAGCTGGGAGTGCTTGGAGGGTTGGGGGACATGTGTCATTTGCTTTGCTAATGAGGCTAATATATTCTGGGGACTACTTCACCTTGAAATAATAGACCAGAGATTGAAATTGATGTCTAACCCAACACTGTTCAGGGAACATCTCTGAAATGACTTTGGGGATCTGAGCTCTCTGTCTCATTTTTCAGAGAGGCTGGGTGTCATTTTAAAAATATGTCAACATGTTTGTCCTTGATAGCTGAACCGACTTAACAAACAAAATCTCAAGATCAGTATAGGCCATGGGGTGATCAGTTTCTGAAGAAACCCATGCCACTCTGGCCAAATTAATAGGAGCACAGTGACAGTCCAGGAAGGTGGTGTCAGCAGGACTCGGGAGCCTACCTTAGTTTGTGGCCACTCGAAGATGTGAACAAAATAAAGAAGAGCGTAACCAGCATTGCAAAGAGTCTGGAATTTGAGTGGGGTGAGGAATGTTTGAAAGTTAATTAATGAGCTTTCACTGGGGAGGAAAGAAGAACAAGAGTGTTATCTTCTAAGTTTGGAAAGGCTGTCTTGAAGCCCAGGGTGTACATTTTATTGTGTATCTTCAGGTGGAAATAGGTAGAAATTGCAGGAAGTCAGATTTTGGTTTCATACATGGAAAAGATTTCTACCTATCAGGGCTGGTGACATTGACGTGTTTAGATTTGGGGATCTGAGCCCTTCATCCCTCTATATATGGTGAGATCCTTCTTTGCTCATCACTTTGCATAGAAACTCACCACAGAGAGAGGGTCTTTGACTCAGGGAATTCATCTGGTTGGTCCTCATCTACCAAAACCCCTCTCTGGCCCTCCTTGGACATCGTAATTCCCAACAATCTCATCTTGCCTCCTTCTCAGTCTTTTTTATAGTTATCTTTTCCGTTGCTTGTCCCCTTCTCTTCTTCTATCTCCTCTTCTGGGGCATGACCATAGCATACTCTCAAGTTTCCTGTCACCATTTATAGGCCAATGACCTCTGTACTAGAAGGATTATATTTGGCTACAAAGAAAACTCCCAAACCCCAAGGGCTAAGCAAGATGTGTCATTCTCTCTCATGTCCATGGGTTCTAGAAGTGGGCAATTAGGGCTGCTGCCAGCTCCACAATGTCATCAGGAACTCAAGCTGTCCTTCTGCCCCAAAAGCTTCTAAGTCTGACTTCTATCTGTTAAAAGATAAATTGTGACATATTAACATTTTTAAGAGCTTAATTGAGCAAAAATTTATTTGATGTAGGCAAGTCTCCAATCTAACAGCTGAAAGGAGCTTTGAGGGCTGTACAAAAGGAGACTTTTATAAGCATAAGAGAGCAGGAACAAAAAAGCTATACCAGGCAAAAAAGTGGGTTGGCTATTGCAAGCTCACTTTCCTTTAGGAGATGACAGAGGGTCTATCAGGCAGTTTACCTATTGATGGTGATCAGGTGATTCCTGATGGACTGATGTAAGATTTCATCTCTGGGAGATTTGAAACTATAATTAAGTCTCAGTTTGGTGACATGGAGCTTAGCAATAAGTGAGTCCATTTTGGGCTTGTGGACATATTTTTTAACATTCTAATGGTCAAAGATGGATACCCAGGGTTCCAGCCATTACATCTGCATCCCAGGCAGCAAAAAGAGGACCTGACAAATGTTTCTTCACAATGTTTCTGTTCTATCTTATTGACAAAATCTTAGGCTGGGAAATGTATTCTTTTAGAAAGATTCAAAGCTTCCCTTTAAAAAGATTGGAGTTCTGTTCCCGAGATAAAAATAATAAAGGGTATAGAGATAGGCAACTGCCATAAATCTCCATAATTTCTAGATTCCCAGCCCAGACCTCATTGTTGAGCAATAGTCTGGTGCATTCATCACTCACTGTGGGTGGCCCCACCTGGATGGCTCACAGGCACCCCAGGATCTCCCCACCATATTTGTATCAGGCCCAGCTGTTTCAAAACTGGCACCTCCATTTGCCCTATTGCCCAATCTAAAGAAGTTCAGTTGTCATGGTGATGCCTCCCTCACCCTCCCCAGAATTCAATAATGGAGTCCTAGATACATCCTGGATTCCATGTACTTCTCCCCATCATTTTTGCTTCTGTCCTCGTCCACACCACTACCATCTCTGGGCCTGGATCACTGGAAAAACATGATCATGTCCCTCTCCTGCTTAAGCAGGAAACAGTGTCATCACATTGTGCTTAAAATAAGACTGTCTCTCTTTGGCTTGCCCTGCGGTGCTCCTCAGGAGCACACCTTGTTGACCTTCCTTCTCCACCCCCACCCCCCTCTTCCTCCACATCTCCAGCTGCCCTGCATGCCTTTCCGGCTTGTGCTTCCTATTGTCTCTGGACATCACCACTGGCTTTCCCTTGGTGTGTGCCACCTCCTCCCTTTCTGTGTGCCTTTCTGCTTTTTGTCTGACTCAGTTCTACTGCTCAGTCTTCAGGTATCCCTGCAAAACTCACTTTCAATTTTTTCCTAAGCTAATGTGTATTGAACATTTACTATATGATAGCACAGTGGTTAGCCATTTATATGGATTATCTCATTTTATTCTTCTCCAGGATCCAAAGAGATGGGAACTAGTATTATTTTTATTTTACATATGTAGAAACTTGAGACATGGCTCATGTGGATGGTAAGAGGCACATCCAAAATCAAACCCAGGTCTTCCGTCATCAAGCCCTGTCCTGAACACTCTGGTAAATTAACGTGCCTCCCAGGAAGCTTTCTGCTACTTCTTCTTCCATGGTCGTTCTGCTTGGTGCTTGCAATGTGACCCTGAGGCATCCTGATGCATTGCTCCCTCCATCAGGCATCTTCATGCTCCCTGGCACCCGATGGGCTCCTCCCATCCCTGCTAGTCAGCATCCCGTAACCTCTGGTTCTCAAAGCATCCTGCCCAGTTACAGAGCTGGCTTTGGAGGTCAGACAGCCTGGATTCTTACCTGCAGCCCACTATTTATTGTGACATTAGGCAATTACTTAACCTCTCCATGACTGTGTAAAATGTATAAAATGGAGGCTAATGCTACCTTTTTACACTAAGTCATTATTGAGTAATGGTATACACTGAGTGTTTGTGCTCCTCCCCTCCCATCCTAACCCCTACGTGAGGGTATTGGGTGGTGGGGCCTTTAGGAAGTGATTAGGTCATAAGGGTGGAGCCTTCATGAATGACACAAGTGCTGTCCCCATCCCTCTGCCATGTGAGGATACAAGAAGGAAAGGAGAAGGCAGCCATCTGAAAGGCAGGAAGCAGGCTCTGACCAGACAGCACATCTGTCTGCTCCTTGATGTTGGACTTCCCAGCCTTCCGATCTGTGAGAAATACATGTTTGTTGTTTAAAGCCACCAAGTCTGTAACAGCAGCCTGAACTAAGACAAGTAATGTATGCAAAGCATCTGATACAGCACCCAGTTCTTGGTAAGCTCTCCAAGGTTAGTGGCTGTTATTTTCCTTGTTATTATAATACAGGGGCCGCAGTGCCTCTAATGCTCTTGTGCAGTGATTCATTTACATGCCCGTCTTTGTCACTAGACTGTTGGCTTCCTGAAGGCAGGCACCCCTTGGAGCCACCTTTGGATCTCCGGCCATAGTGGACTGCCCAGAGCGTCACCTTGTTTAATAGCAGTTTGTGGAAGGAACAGACGGTGACTTGTCAACCCTGAAGCCCTTCTAAAGGAGAAGCACCTGAAAGTCAGGTTGTTGAGAGGAGATTAGTGGCACAGGGTGATTTGACTCGGGAAAGGTCACAGCTGGAAAGCCCAGCCGTTTGGTCCTCTTCCGTGTGCTGCTGGCTCTGCGTTTGCTCAGATTTTCAGAACAACAAACGAGCAACTTCTTTCCGGCAAAGGTCTTGGAGGGTGTTCAGGCCATTACCCTGAGAGGCAGAGATGAAGGTGTAAATTGCATTTTCTGTGCCTGAGTCATTGTTCAATTGTCTGAGAGAGCCTGTCTGTGAGATGGCTTACAATGCAGTGGTGAGGCATTGGCCTCCAGAAGCCCATGGTTCAATCTGAATTCCACTACAAAACTCCCACGTGACCCAGGGCAAGCGATTTAACAACTCTCAGCCTTGGTTTCCTCCACTAAGGAGGGCTAAGTATTGTTATTGGGACTAGTTATCATTATTATAGAACCTACTTCCTGGAGGTATTGTGAGAATTAAAAGAAATGTCTGAAAAGCATTTCGCACATTTTTAGCTGGTAAAATTCACGAAATGACCGCCAGTTGTTTTTATGACCTGTAACCTTTGTTTCAAAGGGTTTCTCAGTCTGAATGTTAGGGCACAAGCCAAGAGATTAGCTTCAGGCTAATCACTCATTCATTCTGATATTAACCAGTTACTCAGTAATTGCAAGGCCTTGCACTAAATTCTTTAGGGGTTTGAATCAAACAAGAATGACACCCTCAAGGAGCTTCCACTTTTACCCAAGAAGATAAGATAGATTCATACATTAGAGCAGATGACTAAGCCTGTCTGGGCCCATATTGTTTCACTTATAAAACAGAAGACTGACCAGGAATTAAAACTCATTGAAAAAGCGACAGTGTTTAGAGGATGCAGGTAACAGTGACAGATGGCTAGAATGAGGATGGTTTGAAGTAAATGAAGTATAATTCTAGAGAGTGGAGAACGTTGAAAGATGATGGCAGAGCAGCTCTCCAACCATATCACGCTCTGAGTCTTTGCCTATGCTAAGCCCCTCCCCAGTGGAATGCAACCCCTTTGAACTTCTGCCCCTTTCTACATGATAACTTCTGTTTACCCTATAGGACTCAACCCAAGGATTATTTCCACTGGGAAGGTTTTCCCTGATCTATGTGTACTTTATTTTTATTAGCCCTTTTGTGCATACCTCTAATTATAGAAGTTACTATTCAGTACTTTAATTTTCTGCTGATAACCAAACTTTGAATTCTTCAAGAACCAAGATTGCCTTATTCATTAGTTTTTTTCCTGACACCTGACAGACAGGTATTTAATATTTAAATAAATGACTAAATATTATTTAAATGAATTAATAAATAACTGAAAGTATTCCACCATAAATTGCTCTTTTATTTGAGGGGTAGATGTCTGCTGTTTGGAGCTTCCAGAATCTATTCCTCCTTCCCGTTGTGACAGCGTGCTGTTTTCACATGTGTGTGTGTGTGATCCACCATTCCCCCGTGTGGCCCATGTCATCCAGGATAAAAATGATACCACACTCTTCTGCGTTAGTTACTGAGTAAAATCCCACCCCATATGAGCAGATAAGTGGTTCAGGAAAAGATATGAGACTGCAGTTGTCCAACCGGACTACATCTCAGGACATTTGATGCAAGATTGATGGAGGAACTGTTCTTCCTAGTTGGATTAAGGAGACCATGGAAGGACAAGGTTGCAGCTCAAGTTCCACAATCACTAGAGCCAGGGATGCAAATTTTGTCAGATTTTCTCCTGTCTGTCATCTTTCTTTTTCTCTGCTGTTCACTTTATTCTCTCAGATCAGCTTTCTTCACACGTCAGGAGACATGGTGACCACAGACCTTGTGCTTCCCACCTGGAGGAAGGAATTAAAATGCTGGCCTGCAGCCTCACAGCAGCAAGACAGCTGGTCTGTATGAAGCATTTAGGCCTTCTTGTTTAGGAGGAAGCTAGAGAAATTTATTAACTTTATCTTGTTTAGCCAAATAGGCGAGTTAAAATTTTGAGGATGGCCACTAAATAAATAGAAACTGAATATGTCACTTTCAAGCAGCAGAGGTAAATAAAGGTATAAAGGAAAATGATTAATCCAAGGCCAAAGGAAAGACAATATAAAAAAGCATAAAAATAATGGTGAGAAAGCACAAAATAGAATGATAAAAATGAATACATAAAATTAGTTTTCACACTCAATGGAAATGAACTCAACTCATAAATTGAAAGGCATATATTGAGAGATTGATTTAAAAAAGAAACACTCCATCTTGGTGAACATTACAAGTGGCATATTTAAAACCTTAATGCACACAGAGGTTGAAAGTATTAAATGAAAAAGTTAGATGAGACATCTACTGACCAAGATAAAGCTGTTATGTTAACATTGGACAAATGCTTTCTAAGGCAAGAGGAATACTCAGGCATAATGATGGGATCTATACATGTTAAAAGCAACAATTTTTAGACATATGCAACAATTTTAAACTTTAAATAACATTATAAGCTCAAAAGTACATAAAAGCAAAATATGACTGAATTATAAGGAGAATTGGACAAATCCATAATGACTACAGTATTAGATCAAGCAGACAAACATTTATAAGGACATAGATTATTTAAACACCTTATAAAGTGCTCTAAGATAAAAAAAACACACACATACTCTTTACCCAATAATTGGCAAGTGTATATTTATTTTTAGCATACATATCACATTTGCAAAAATTAACCATGTACTAGGCTGTAAAATAAATTTCAGAAAATATCAAAGAATATCAAATAGACCACATTCTCTGTCCATAGTACAATTATTAGATATCAGTTTTTAAAACTTGAAGGAATTCCATGCTTTTGCAATTTAAAATGGTACTTTTAAATATTTCATGGGCCAAAGAAGAAATCTTAATGGAAATTAGGACATTTTAGAACTGACCAATAGCACAATTATTATATACAAACACTTGTGGATTCAATTTAGGGGAAACTGGATGCAGGTGCATGGACTGTCTCTGTTCTATCTTTACAACTTCCTGTGAATCTATAATTATTTCAATATAAAAAGTTCAAGAGTAGCTCTATCACGTATACTTCTTGTGTCCACAAGCTCTCAATGTGACACTTTTGTGGGATGTAAATTTGCATTTCTTACCTGAATGTGAGGCATCTCAGGTTTATGACTTGGCAGGTGCAGGAGAAACAACCACAGGGAGTCAAGTGGAGGGGAGGGCCTCTCTTGTCAGAAGACACTTCTCACAATAAGTCAAACAACAAGGGTCAGGCGAATGCAGCTCCCTAAACTTCACGAAGACTCAGAGTCCTCAGCTGTGACAGAGATTACATGGCATAACTCATTCGGTTGTTGCCAGATCTATAAAGAATAAGGTTTATACAAATATCTGGCACGTAGTAGATGCTCACACACTGCAGACCTCCTCCCCTTTCCCTGCCATGACCACACTCCATGCTAGATTATCAGGGAACGTTCCCCATTGGGTGATAGGTGTACCATCACCTCCCCTTTATGGAGTAGCTAGACATTTTTAAAGTATGCTGCAGCATATGGGCTACTGAGGGATAGCCACTTTATAATGAAGTGGAAGGAAGTTGAAGGGGAACAAGCCAGGCAGCCCCATGTGGCTCAGAGGCAGACATGAGGTGTCTGAGAAAAGGTTTGGAGGTAACCAGAATAAGGATTTAGGGAAAGCAGGAGGTGAAAAGAACTGGTGAAAGAGAATGAACCTAGTCTGAAAAGGACCTAGAGACTCAACTTTGATGACTTTATCACTGTGAGGGGGCCCGATAGAGAGACTAGACCCGTGGTTGGCAAACCGCGGCTCACGAGCCACATGCGGCTCTTTGGCCCCTTGAGTGTGGCTCTTCCACAAAATACCATGTGCGGGCATGCACGTACAGTGCGATTGAAACTTCGTGGCCCATGCACAGAAGTCGGTATTTTGTGGAAGAGCTGGTATTTTGTGGAAGAGCCACACTCAAGGGGCCAAAGAGCCTCATGTGGCTCACGAGCCACGGTTTGTCAAGCTGCAGTTTGCCTACCACTGGGCAATTTTAGGTCTGAGAACCTGGGTGAATGTCAGTGATCTGCAGAGAGAGGAATTTCTCTATTGGAGAGATTTGGTCCTAAGAAACTGGCAATTAAATTTACCATGAGAAGGAAGGCCCTGTGCCCTGGTGTCCTGATATCCATCACTCTGTAGAAAAGCCACCGGCATGTCCCAAACAGCTCTGTGCATTTGAGTATATTGGTGGTTCACAATGGAGGATGGTTGTACATACCTTTGAGTTAGGCGCCTGCTGTTCTAAGGCCACCATCTAAGAGGGGGAAACAATTTGTCCCTCGTGTATTGACCATGGGCAAAGCCTGGAACAAGTGTGGGGAGTCCTTGGTTTGACGGGTGGTTTCCTTGTGGTGGTGCCAGCAACAGGTTACCTTGGCTGGACCCAGTGGGTATGCTTGGGAGTGGATTATGGCTATTTCCTTCTTTAAGAGAATGCAGAAGGAGGAAGACAAGGCAGCAAACTGGCACTAAGCATTGGGAAAGGAAGGAAGAGCTGAGATGTAAAAAAATCACACAAAGCACAAGAACTCCCACACAGTACTGCTGAAGCAGGAATAGGAGGCTGTACCCCAAACACAGAACTACTCAATCTAAAGCTGTACACAATAGGAACAGTTGAATTTCCTCAGATTAAGTCATCTATACTTATAAAAGGGGTAATATGCTAATTAGACAGGGTGACTGGACAACTTCCAGATATCTGACTTCCTTCTAGAGAGTTAGGGGGCAACCAGGCAGGCTAGCAAGGGGGCAGTTGGGAGGTGGCCAGGCCAACAGGGGGGCAATTGGGGGGCAACCAGGCAGGCAGGCAGGCAGGCAAGGGGTTAGAAGCCAGCAGTCCTGAATTGTGAGAGGGATGCCCAACTGCCGGTTTAGGAGATCAGGCCTAAACTGGCAGTCGGACATCCCCCGAGGGGTCCCTCATTGGAGAGGGTGCAGACCAGGCTGAGGGACCCCCCCCCCCATGCAAGAATTTCATGCACTGGGCCTCTAGTCCTATCTAATAAAAGAGAAACATGGTAATTAGCCATACCTCCGCTACCCTTCCCATTGGCTAATCAGGGCAATATGCAAATTAACTGCCAGCCAAGATGGCGGCCGGCAGCCAGGCAGCTTAAAGTGAACATGAGGCTTGCGTGCTTCAGTGATGGAGGATCCAACGTTCCCCGCCTGCCTTGCCAACCTCTGAGCTTGCAGTTTGAAACATTGTTACAAATATAGAAGCTAAACAAAACCCCAGAAACCTGCTTTCAGCCAGCTGGGATCTCAGAGTTGGAGTTGAAACAGTGTTTCGATTATAGAACCCAAACAAACCAGCTACCTGCTTTCAGCAGCCAAGGCCTAAGAGCTGGAGCCAAGCCTCAGAGCTAAAGCTGGCCCAGAATTTAAAAAAAAAAAAAAAAAAAGAAAGAAAGAAAAAAAGGAGCGGTTGGGAGCTTCAGTCACCCGCCAGCCTGAAAACAGCCCTCAGCCCCTCACCCAGACTGGCCAGGCACCCCAGTGGGGACCCCCACCCTGAAGGGTGTGTGACCAGCTGCAAACAGCCATCATCCCCTCATCCAAGCTGGCCAGGCACCCCAGTGGGGACCCCCACCCTGATCCGGGACACCCTTCAGAGCAAACCAGCGGGCCCCCACCCGTGCACCAGGCCTCTATCCTATATAGTAAAAGGGTAATATGCCCCCCAGCACCAGGATCAGCGGAGCTGCGAGGCCTCCTGGCACTGGGATCAGCATGAGAGGGGCAGTGCCCAAACCCCCTGATTGCTCTGCGGCTCTGTCTGTGACAGGGGGCGGGGCCACAACCTCAACCTCCTTATCCACCCTACTCTGTTCATGACAGGGGAAGGCACCCCAACCCCCTGATCAGCCCTGCTCTGTGCCTGACAGGGGGGAGCTCCCCAACCCCCTGATCGCCCTGCGGCTCTGTGTGTGACAGGGTGCGGCGCCCCAACCCCACCCCACAGGCCCTGCTCTGTGTGTGACGGGGTAGAGCCATAACCTCCCCATCGGCCCTGCCCTGAGTGTGACAGTGGCGGCGCCCCAACCCCCTGATCGGCCCTACTCTGTGGGTGATAGAGGGTGGTGCCCCAACCGCCCCCCATGGCCCCTGCTCTGTGTGTGACGGGGTAGAGCCATAACCTCCCCATCCACCCTGCCCTGAGTGTGACAGGGTGCAGCGTCCCAACCCCCTTATCCGCCCTGCTCTGTGTGTGACAGGGGCAGTGCCCCAACTCCCCTATTGGCCCTACTCTGTGAGTGACAGGGGCAGCACCCCAACCTCCTGATTGGCCCTGCTCTGTGCATAACAGGGGGTGGCGCCCCAACCTCCCCATTGACCCTACCTTGAGTGTGACAGGGGGCGGTGCCCCAACCCCCCAATCGGCCCTACCCTGAGCATGACTGAGGGTGGCATCACAACCTCCCGATCCGCCCTGCTCTGTGCATGACAGGGGGTGGTGCCCCAACTCCCCAATTGGCCGTGCTCTGTGCCTGACCAGGGGCTGCACCTAGGGATTGGGCCTGCCCTCTGCCACCCGGGAGCAGGCCTAAGCCAGCAGGTTGTTATCTCTCTAGGGGTCCCAGACTGTGAGAGGGCACAGGCCAGGCTGAGGGACCCCCCCTCCCCCCCGAGTGCACAAATTTTTGTGCACCTGGCCTCTAGTATATATATAAAAGGCTAAGTGTCAATCCTTCCCTCCAACTGGTAGCTATGACTCACAAGGACCACCAGGGGACAGATGCTCAATGTAAGAGCTTCCATGATGCACACTGGCCATTTAAAAATAAATGGCACTACGGACCTGGCGCTGACAAACCAACACTCGACTTCCTCCAAGTGGGACACAGGCCCCGTCACCACCCCGGAGCGATACCTCACCAAATTGCAGCCAATGCTACCGAGACTCCATGGCAAAAAATGTCCACAGCCCAGCCTGGAAACGGTGGCTGTGGGCACCAGATAGTGACGTCACATAGCAATGTCCGGCTTTCTTTCCCTAGTGACTAGCCTCCTTGGAGTTTCTTCAGCCCGGGAATACGACTTGCTCTATAGCCACGTGCAAACATTTTACAGTTCAACCAAGTGTTTGTGAAGCATTTTTCTATACCTCATCTCATTTGGTCCTCACAGAAGTCCTGGAGTAGGTAGAAAGGAGACTCCGCAGAATCCTATTTTCTTTTCATTAGCAAGACAACAGATATTTAGAAAGTTTAGAAACTTGACCTGATTGAAAAGAAGCAAGAAATGGTGGAACTTGAAAATGACTTCAGGATTTCTCACTGTGCAGAATATAGTCAAACACTGCTACAGTTAAATATTTTACCCTTTTTTTCTCCCTGCATGATGTACAATAATAATCTGCTTTGTGTTGAGATTTACTGCTGTGTTGCTGACAATTACCTGAAAGAGAAGTTGGGGTGTTTCACTGGGCTGGAAAAAGTTTAGCTAAGTCAGAAAGCAGGTCTAATTAAGCAAGTTTATCTATATATAAAAGGCTAAGTTGACTCGTGCATTCATGATATATATAAAGCTCTCGCTGGCACCAATCGCATGGGTGTGTTTTGAAATGTCATTGTTGATCATGAATTTGTTTAACAGTTCTATTATAGAGAAAGGGTGAATGGCGATATTAAAATATTTCTTCTAATTAATTTCCTTTCAATGTGCAAGAATCTGTGCACTGGGACACTAGTCTTAAATAATTGATAAAGATGAAGCCCACAAAACGATTTGATGCCACATTTCCCTCTTGTCGCCAAGGTTGTCTAGCATCATTTGGAAGAAATCTGAATAGGAGGCAGGACCTGGAACACATGATCCCATGTAGGAAGCACAGCAGGGCTTCCTCTGGCCTGCAGGCTGGGGGTGTTGCAGGAAAGCTGGCCTTACTTTTCCTTGGGGGAAGGGACAAGGCAATACTGTACTAACTGCTGCAGGGCCCAGGATTCAGGACTTTCTGACAAATGAAAGCCTTGAGCAGCTTCCCTTACACGGGGACATGGAGCTGAATAATTATAGCAAAGTGGTTTTGAAAACGAAGCCTTAATTTTAACTCATCATGTAAAGATACTTTATTTCCATGCATAATATCACCTATTACTATGCACAAGCTGACGTGCTCTGAGAAGACGTGTTACTGGAAAAGTGAGGTCTTGTGATCCCAGTTGTAATTTGTGTGTGTGTGTGTGTGTGTGTGTGTGTGTGTGCAAAATTGTACTTTCTTTACAGCCTTGCATTTCCATCAAGCAGGGTGTGCTTTATATGCATAAATCTCCACTCTTGGGCAGAGGTTCATGAGCTTTGCTGGGTTTTCCTAGAGCTCAGGGAAAGAAAAATGATTTATTTGATCATGGATGAAGACAAATATTTGCACACCTTGCAGTTCACCTATTGCTCACCTGGTGGTTTGGCCACGACTGAGGGAGCCTGCAGCCCATGGGGAGTAGATTAGCTGAGCCGTCCTGGTGAGCAAGTTCAACTCCACCACTGTTCAAACATCTCTGACCTCAGGGGGCCCTGGAGAGATTAATGAAAGTCAGCGAAGATCACTTCACCAGGCACAATGCTTCTGTGGCTGCCGCTGCTCTGGGCCCAGCAAATGGCTGTTGGCACTTTTCCCTGCCCACCCTGTCAGGCAGCTGCCAGGGCGCTGCAGGTAATTGCTTGATGCCTCCAGCTCAGGGTGAAAGGTGGGAGCTCAATCAGCCCTCTGCCGAAGGCGGGGCCAGTGTTTGCTACTTGGTGATTCCTGAAATGAAGGAAGCCCTGCATTTCTGGCAGCATGAGGTACACAATTTGGGATTCAATAATACGGATGATTGGAAAGCTGGCTGACAGCATACTGCTTCACTTGCTTATAAACGATGTTTTTCTTTTGGAGGTGTCTTAGAAAGGTGGAAGCCCTGTTTTAGAAGCATAGACATTTAGAGTAGAAAGGACCAGGAAATCCAAGCACTTGGTCAAGGTCAAAGCCAGGTTCACAACCTAACTCAGAGAAAAGACCTTGTCTGTCCGTTCCCAGTTCACATGGTGCCCTTCCCTCTACTCCAACCTGTTCTCCAGTATCACTGCGATTTTAAGGCATAGCTGGGATGAACTCTGCCAGCCTGAAACCTCCTAGACGTAACTGGGCAATTACTGGGCTCCCCAGCCCTCAGATCTGGACAAGTGTCCTTCTCCCTCCTGGCTCCAGCCTTGGGGAAATCCAAAGCCTTTCCAGGATTTTCATGACTTCTCTGAGACTTGGACTCTTCTGGTCCCCTCTGTCTCCAAGATTCTGAAATTGTGAGGACTGTCTCTGTACCTAAAATGTAGCCTT
Source organism: Myotis myotis (assembly GCF_014108235.1). Classification (NCBI taxonomy): domain Eukaryota; kingdom Metazoa; phylum Chordata; class Mammalia; order Chiroptera; family Vespertilionidae; genus Myotis; species Myotis myotis. The sequence continues at coordinate 85,055,434 of NW_023416357.1, read as the reverse complement.
TTCACTGGTTTCTCACACAGTAAAAAAAAAAAAATTCATGTATGCTGCCAATGACCTCAGTATATTGTGATGAATCTTGGTGGCAGAGGGTTGGGGAACAGGGCAAAAAGAAGAGAGGATTACACAGCAGTAATGCAAACAAGTATTTTTAAAAATATCATTTTTTTTCCTTTTAAAAAGACTTTTTTTAGAGCACCATTAGGTCCCTGGCAAAATTGAACAGCAAGTCAGAGTTCCCATATATCCCCTACCTCTTCCCCACACACATGTAGCCTCCCCGACGGTGAACATCCCCCACCAGAGAGGTGCATTTATTGCAGGTGATGAATGGACATTGACACATCATTATCACCCAAGTTCCATAGTTTACATTACAGTTCACTCTCTGTGTTGTACATTCTATGGGTTTAGACAGATGTGTAATGACATGTACCCACCACTGCAGTATTATAAAGAATACTTTCACTGCCCCAAAAATCTGTGCTCTGCCTATTTATCTCCAGTCCCCACCAAAACCTCACAACCATAGATCTTTGTACTGTTTCCTTTGGTAGCCTCTTCCAGAATGTCATATATTGAAATCATATAGTTTATAGCTTTTCAGATTGGCTGCTTTCACTTAGTAATATGTTTTTAAGTTTCCTCAAGTAGTATTAATCCTTTAAATGTCCTTTGGCCCACTCCTCACCCCAGGCCCAGACTTACATTAGCATATACACTGAGTGGCCAGATTATTATGACCACCTGACGTTTGTAGGCAAATTAGCTATAAATTCGCGCTGAAGTTGCTAGAGGGCCAGACCATTATAAATAGGAAAGCAGGTTGTTTACCACGACAGTAGAAGTGATTTTTTTTCTGAAGATATGGGTAAACAGCGCAATTTAACAGCCTTTGAATGTGGGATGATTGTTGGTGCTGGGAGCCATGGAACAAGAATCAGCAAAACAACTGAAGGTCTATTTGAACACCTTTGCTGTCTGCAGTTACCAAGATAAAACGTCTCCAATTTGCACAGGAACACAAGGACTGGACAGTCGAGCATTGGAAAAAAGTCATGTGGTCCGACGAATCATGTTTCCAGTTGCATTATGCAGATGGCAGAGTGAGAATTTGGTGGAAACAGCATGAAAACGTGCACCCCACATACATGAGTACAACCCTTCAAGCTGGTGGGGGCAGTGTTATGGTTTGGGCATGTTTTCCTGGCATGATTTAGGCCCTTTAATTCATGTGGAACAACGTCTGAATAGCACAACATACCTAAGTATCGTTGCTGATCAAGTTCATCCTATCATGTTGATGGTGTATCCCAATGGAGATGGCTTCTTCCAACAAGACAATGTGCCATGCCACGGTGCTGGTATTGTGCAGGAGTGGTTTCAAGAACATGAGGGAGACTTTACCTTGCTTAGGTGGCCCCCACAATCACCAGATCTCAATCCAATTGAGCATTTGTGGGACGAAGTTAAAAGAGTCATCAGGCAGCTGTTTCCACAACCATCAAATCTCACAGAACTGGAAAGTGCTATTCATCAGGCATGGTGTCAGATTCCTCGCATCACCTTTCAACATCTTGTGGAGTCAATGCCAAGAAGAATTGCTGCAGTATTGAAGGCAAAAGGGGGCCCAGCGAAGTACTGATGGGGTGGTCATAATAATCTGGCCACTCAGTATAGATTCCTTGTTCTCATTCCCACTCCCATCTCAGGACCCAGGAGTTTCTCATTCTTTCCCGTCTGTTGTGCAGAGCAGCTCTGTCTACCCTCTGAGGTCTCCCTACCAGTTCGTTCATGCATATTCTCTGCAGCACCTCACCTACTGTTTGTGGGCTCACTGAGATCTTCCCACAGACACTTTCCATCTCTTCGTACCCTCTAAAGCTGCTCTATTAGGGGCTGGCAAAGAGTCTGGAAAAGACAGGACTTTCACTTGAGCTAGAGCTGGGCTGAGCTTCTCAAGAGAGAGGTGGTTGGGTGGCCTGTCCTCAGCGCTGCGGGATACAGCACTATTTCTAAATTAAAGTGAAGATATGACTGGGACTAAGCCCACCAACCATGACCTCTCCTAGAATCCCTTTGCTTCCCGCATTTCCATGATGCTCACTCCCTGGCCATGTGTCTACAATGTTCTCTGGCTGATTTTCCTCCTTCAGCCCCATCCGTGTCACTTCCTCCAAGGTTCCGTGCATGACACCCATTCCTTCTCTTGCAACACTCAGTTTCTTACAAATGTATCCAATCCCACAGCTTCTGCTGCCTTGCAGTATGTTCCAGCCCCACCCTCCTCTCGATTTTGACCCAGACACCTCTCCTGGTCGTTCGCAAAGTGTCGGAAACTCAGTATCTGGCAAAATAAATTCACAGTCTTCCCACCCAAACTCAGTCTTCTTTCTGACTTCCCCTTCGTATGCCAACTAGTATTGATCCTTTGTCTCCCTTTTATGTTTCTTGCCTCCATATGTTGTCATAGCCTAGTCCTGTTGATTTTTGATTCTGTATTCTGACCTCCATTTTCTTGGTTGCTCCTTGAGTTTCAAATCTCACGCTCCCTCACCAGGTCACTTACAGAGATCTTTGAGGCTGTTTCTTCCTTCCCATGTGTCTGCTGCAGTCCTTCCAAACATAGCTCCTGGATTAAGCTTCTTATGAACATTTTTACAAACCTGCTCCTCCTCCCACCTCCCTTGCCCCATAATCTTCAATAGCTCCTCATTGTCTATTGAAAAAAATCCTTATTTAGGTTTTTCAGGTGCTTCATCATAGGATTTCAGCCAGCCTTGCTAACCCTATTCATTGCTCCTGTTTGGGAGCAGGAAGTAATTAGAGCATATACTATTAGCTCTGGTGGGTGATGTCAAGGTAAGTGAATAAATTTACCTGGGCAGGGGGCATTTCCAGGGGAAGAGGAGATGGTGATAGCATCTTTCTCCAGTGTTACAATGTTGCCTCTGGCTGGCCCCGAGTGGACATGGGCAGGGATCAGATAGAGCATGTGTTGTGTTGGATTATTCATTACACTCAGAACAATAGGGAATTCTGCTGGGGAGAGCAGGAGAGTTTGCTGGAAGCCTGTGTTACTGCTCATAATATTACATCCAAGTCTTTTGTGAAATGTAACCCATTATCATATCCCTTGGGTGGCTCAAAGTCACAGAATCATAGAATGGAAGAAAATTCAAAGAGGATCTTGTCAAATCTCCTAGTTTTATGGGTAGAGAAATTCAGACCCAGAAAGGTTAAATAACTCTCCCAAGGTTACACAGAGGCAATAACAGAGCCAGGATGAGAACTCAAGGGAGAAAAGAATAAACGTTTATTGAGTGCCTACTCTGTGCTGGTGCCATGTGTCAACTGAGATGAGCCCCCATTTCCTACTTGCAGGCACAGAAGTTGCAGCTCAGAAAAGAGAAATATCACAGGTAAGTGATGGATCCATGATTTGGATCATGGTTGCAGAATCTGTCTGACTTCAAAGAGCTGGTCTTTTACTGCTTGTGTCCCTTATTAAAAGATAAGTAAGTGAAAGGGAGTACTTGGGGGTCCTTCATAAGGTCCTAAGGGGCATTATTATTTTTCTCATGTTGCTGAAGAGTAAATATAAAGTTAGAAGGGCCATAGTTGTCCTTCTCAGGTAGCCAGCTTGTAACTGGTACAACTAGGATGACAACCACATCTGTTTTCCAATTTACACTGGAGTTCCTGTGCTGCAAAAATAAGGAACCTGGGCATTTCCCTTCCTTATGTGCCACAGAATCAGCCTCCCCCTTTGAGGTCCAGTGCCAGTCACTTCACCACCCAAAAGCTTTCATTAAATAATGGAGTTAACACAAATCAAAGATGAAGACCTGCTGAACTTCTAGAGCTTGATCGTTTTTGCACTCAATGACACCATCTTGAACTATGAGCATTGTCTTTTTGAGATCTGTGCTGGAAGGAGGGAGAAGTATTGCTGGGGACCATGATGTCTTTCTTAGGTAGGAGACTGAGGACCAGGAGGTGGTATTTTCAGGGATTATTTCTATTGATAAGTGAGCACTGGGGAGAAAGGAGGATGTGGATACTGTCTAGGCCAGTGGTCAGCAAACCGCGGCTCGCAAGCCACATGCGGCTCTTTGGCCCCTTGAGTGTGGCTCTTCCACAAAATACCACGTGCGGGCGCACACATACAGTGTGATTGAAACTTTGTGGCCCATGCACAGAAGTCAGTTTTCGGAAAGGAGTTAGACGAAACAAATATACAAGACGAGTGTGGATGGGAGAGTTGGAAGGGGTTGACCTCAGCGAACGTACTTCAATCAGATTGAAGTTGTTCTTAGCAAAGACCAGCTTAGGAGTACCCTAATTAAGTTAATAACAATGTACCTACCTATATAGTTTAAGTTTAAAAAATTTGGCTCTCAAAAGGAATTTCAATAGTTGTACTGTTGATATTTGGCTCTGTTGACTAATGAGTTTATCGACCACTGGTCTAGGCAGATGGCATCCATGGCTATAATTTGGGTTTATGGCTCATTCTGAAGGCCTCTTGGCTTGGCATGGAGAACATTCCATGAAGATTTCAGAAGAGCTGATGGAGACACCATGCAAATGAATGTGGAGGGGGCGGGGGTGTGGGAAAGCTACAGTGAATATTATTCCCATGGAAACAGTAATTGTGGCCTTGAATCTTGAGTACACATAGGTAATTAAGTGAATCAGAGGTTAAAATACAGTCTCACATATATCAATTTAATGGGTGGGAAATGGCTCAGAATTAGAATGTGGTCATGGCATAGATATAGTAAAAAAGAGATAGACAACTGTGTGAACTAGATGACCTCTAAGGCTACTTTGAGAGTCAGTTATTCTTAGACCCTGCCCTTGGATTTCCCATCTCTTAACACAGACTCACAACCCCAGTGTGTTCACTGAGTTTGGCCAAACTCCCCATTTATCTGCTGATGAGTATTGGGTATAATTGATTTTTCACACCCCAGATTTTCTTTGATAAGTGAGAAGGGATCATTTGCACTCTCTTAAAACTAACAGACACCAGCTATTAGAACCTTTAGTTTGATTTACAAGTAGCTTCCTAGTTGGGATCTGGGCATTGTCCTGTGTGCCTACCCTCAGTTCAGTTCTGAAAGAAAACTAAAATTGATATACCCACTTCAAACCAAACTGATAACAAAAATGTAAGTCAAATGAAACAGAAAATACATGCTATAAAATGCTCATCTACCACCATTTTAAAATATGTAATTTTGACTTTGAATTCAGCTGGTGTAGAACTGATCTCAATCAAATTGTTCAACTAGAATGGTGAGTAGAAGTCACTGGGTTCTAGTTCTAACTGGTTCAATGGTGCAAATTAAAAAAACACACACAAAGTAGAGATTTTAAAAATCTGTCTGAATGAATTGATTGGCAAAATGTGAACAAATTCTACTTTCTGAGCTTCCATTTTGGAAAAATATATAAGTTTTTACATCTTATATAGAAGCCACAAAGACCTTGACTGTCATAAGAATTTCATTAGTGAATGCTATTTATGGAAACATGCAAAGTGAAAACAAGCTTCTGAATTTCCAAGGGTGTTTTTGAGACTCTTGCATTTTCTGGTTTTCAGAAGGTCTTTTTTGATAAGAAAAAAGTAAAATAGAATTTTTTATTTTTTTCATTTTAATGTGGCTTGGGTCTCTCTGAACCCTAAAAGGGATGTTCCAGACCATCACATTTGAAAGCTGACAGATATGTTTTGGTTCAAGATGCTGACCCCCCTGTCCCCAACATTTCTCTTCCTGAACCAGCTTTGGCTCCCCACCACCCTCCTCTTTTTAGTAGAATATTGCCTACAGCCTTCAGGCTCCCACCACCCCCCATCACATTTACATACTGTTTATAAGAAGAGTTGCTTCTAAATTCAGACAAAAACACAAGTTGCTCAACTTCCTTGACATTATAACAGCAACAGAGCATGTAAGACCTAAAAATGCTCAGCCTCCCTACCTGTCCTCCTTTTTGTCTGATTCTCATCCTGTCATTGTCATTGTCTGCACTGATCTTGACTGCTCAAACCAGGTTGCCCTCATTTATTAAATATTCTCCCTGGAGTCACACAGTACAGCCAGGTTTTGTCTGGGCTGTACAGTTTTTTACACATGGAGCTATATCAAATAGAATTCCAAATGTAAGATGTTCTTTTAAACATCTGAAGGTTTGGTTCCTCATCTTTAGCCCTTACTTGTGGACTAACTTCTTAGCATCTGTGTAGTGAAGAATAATGGTAAAACAGACTGAGGACCAAATGCCTGGGTGTGAATCCTGGTCTGCCACTGCTAGCTGTGTGACTGAGAAAAAGTTATTTAAACACCCCTGTGACTCAGTTTCCTCATCTGGAAAATGGGATGATTTTTGAAATTATCATACAGGTTTGTTATGATCTAGTTCTAAAGTCATCCCTGGTTTTGCTGGCCCCCATGTCCACCTTCCTGGTCTGTGTTTGGGAAAAAGTATTTTCCCTCCATGTAGTCCATGAAGATTGTGATTTAAGTGAATATGTACGGAATGCATGGAATATAATGGAAATCCCATTTACTTCATGTGACAAAGTTGTAAAGGAGTTTTTTTGGTGGTGGTGGTGGTGGGGAACTCTGAGACATTGAGGAGTCATTTGATGTTGGCAGAATTAAGATGGAAAGTGGCCAGCGCCTACTTTGAGTTTATATTCAAAGGCCAAATCCTCAGCTGCTTCCTGTGTCTGCCTCATACACTTTCACTTCCACTATTTCCTACTAATCAGATAAAACTGTAGCAGGCACCGTGCAGAAAGCTCTACAGCCTCAGGAGTATAAGTCAATCGCCTGTGGTGAGTGGGCATTATGCAGGAGAAGCCTGCCAGCCCCTGAAACTGTGCTTCTTGGACTGTGGAGGCTGCCACCACCACAGCTATGACTTTGACTGAGCACACAGCCAAGTGGAGGCTGCATGTTTGAAAACATAGATGGATGACAGCTCCAGGCCTGATTCCCGGGCAGGTCTGGCTGGGCTCTGTCTGGCACTTAGGAAGTTATAGGAGTGGACAAGGTCAACCAAATATGCCCAAAGATAAGACGTCTGCCCATCACCCTCCCCTTCTAGTCCTGTCTTCACTCCTTTATGGTCCTCCATGATCTCTTCTCCGATTTCTGGCGCCTCGGTAGGAATCCCTGATCTGCGTTACTGTGCTCAGCACAGGATCAGGCCCCTGCCTCACATCTCTCAGAATGAATACGTTTCAGGAGGGCTTGCTGTACAGCTCTGATCTCTCATTGTGGAACTGAAGTGTGTCCTCTGTAGAAAACAATCCCAGGCTCCCAAGGACAGGATGTGGGGGCAATCGTTGGAGAGGGGCCCTCTCAGGTCTCTCCGGGACTCAGAACACACACCAAGTGGGGGCTATTTACTTCCTAGAGGGAAGAAAGACCTCTTCTTCCCTTCCTTCCAAAATTCATTTCCCCTTTTCAATTCCTGCCCTACACCCTCCTTCCATGGGCCCTTGAGTTTCCAGCCCCTCCCAAGACTGGCCTTGATCTTGGAGTAGGGTGAGGAATGGAGTGATTAAAACTCTCAGCATGGAAGCCAGACAATCAGGTGCTCATTATCCCATGACACAGGAGTACGGAAATACAACATTCACATGTTTTAAACTTGCAGAGAATTTCACTGTAATATAATTATTTCTGAAAGATTCTCCATTGGAAAGGTTAAACAAGAGCAACATAGGTTAATAACAGCACCAAGGCAGCCAACGTCCTCTGATAACTGACCTTATTGATGTGTAGAGTGCCCTGTGCTTCACCTTGGGGTGTGTGGCCACTCTCCCCAGTCAGTTATCTTCCAGTGACACCTGCCTTCTCTGCAGTTGCCTCCATCTTCCTCAAATCAGGATGGTGGAAAAGTGAAGCAAAGGGAGGTGACATTTATTAAGCACATCCTATGTGCTGGGCTGGGCTGACTCTTTGACATGCCTGGATCTCTTTAGACCTTATAGCCAGTCAACCTGTAGAGAGGGTATGGTTTGCCCCATTTTAAAGATGGGGAAATGGAGGTGTTGAGAAGAAAAGTGACATGCTAAAGCCCCAGTTGGAAGGGACTCTGCTGTTTGCTGGTTTCAGCCCCTGCTGAGGCAGCTGCCTCTCCACTACGTGTCTGTTAGTGCCTCAGGAAACCTTGGGGCCACAGAGGAAGAGGTGAGGACAGGGCACTTGTGTCACCATCAGATACTAGTTTCCGAGTAGTGCATCTCTCAGATGGGTGGAGGCAGATGCTGAGACGCAGGGCTGCTGGCTCTCCCGAGGGATCCTTTAGGAGTTGAACATTGTCCACGGAAATCCATCTGAAATCACAGCGTCAGCCTCGACTTCTTGTCACCTCCTTTGGCCCTGAATCTGATCTTCTTTTGAACACGAGTGCTGACAGACTGACAGGCCCCAACTGGCTGGTGGGGTACAATTGGTCTGCCCTACACAAAGCATGGTGCATGACAAAGTGATGACACTAATCAAAATCGCCACCAGTGCCTGCCCAGTTTGCATCTTGGAAATTGACCCCCAAGAACTCTTAGACCTCAGTTATCAATTTATAACAATGGGTTGCTGATCAGGACCTCAGTAACAAATCTATTGAAGAGAGTACCACGGCTCCCGGGCCTATCTGCCCCCATTGCAGGGGGAGATCAGGGAGCCTGGTTGAGATTACAGGGGTACACACTCTTCTCATTTCTGGACCTGGCAGGAGGCGGAGAGATGGCCATGTCTTGGGTCCTGTGAAGGGAGAAGAGTTATTTTTTACTAATTAAAACATTTTTGAGTCAATTAAGTACAAATCCAGGTGACCTGTAACCTTGGAGGTGGGGATGGGCTGGTAGGAGGGGTTGCTCTTAGGAATGGAATGCTTGTTTTCTCCTTCCTGGACTCTGAAATGGGTGTTAACTAGCCTGACCTTCACCCCTCTACTGCAATGGTCAGTCAGTTCATCAGTGTTTCCTTAGCACTATCCGTGCGTGGTACAGGGAGACATCAGGAAAGAGGAGGCTGGGTGTGTGAAAACCATGCTGGACTGGGCCCCAGATACGTGAGTTGTTATCCTGAATGTCACATTTTTCAGCTGTGTGACTTGGAACACAGCTGAACATTACTTCATCTCAGAGTCGATGAAAATAGATACATCTAGTATTCAAGAAGGGCTTAATACATGCTGGTTAAATACCGTTCTTGTGTTTGAAGTTTCTAATTTCTAAGTTTGGGAAATAATCTAATTAAGAACCTCCTTCCCCTCATTATTCATATATTAAAATGACAGCAAAAAAGGAGGACATAAATTGATTCAAAATAGTGTAACATTTGATAAAGCTGAGATTACGGACTGGGTAGTTTGGGGGAGATCATTCAAGTAGACTTCCTGGAAGAGGTGAGTTTGAAAAACAATAGAAGCATAGATTGATGAAGAGGTAAAGTTTCTTGGGAAGGCATTTGGTGGCTAAACTCCACGTGGGTTTTTCAATAGAGAATTCTTCTCTGCAGACAGGAGCCTTCCTCTGCCTGAGCTGGTGCAAAGCAGTGCATCTGGGTGTCCACACAGGCAGCTTGCACTACACATTTCTGAACTGTCAAACCCTGTTCCTCCCAATTCTCCCCATTCCTGGAAACCCGCCGGGTTGGGGGGTGTCACCTCCTTCCCACTAACAGTGGAAACTCCACCAGGGATCAGATGTTAAATGAGGCTATTTCTAACTAGATGGCCTGATTTGGTTAAAATAAGAACATCATATGGATTTGGGGGGGCGGGGGAGGTTGGGTAGGGTTTGCTGTTGCTGCCACAGTTATTCCATTGCTACTGTGAAAATGAAAACCACAGAACATGGGAGAGAGGGTTAGTGTCGAGGGGCATTTCCCAAATCACTTTCTCTAATGGACGTGGGGGCAGGCTAAGTTCAGGCTTTAAGGTAAAATACCTCACTGGTTCAGATCACTGGGCCTGCTCATGCCCCCATGGGCCTGAAGGCCCTGTCTCTGTGTCATTGCAGTTCCCCTGGGCATGGGGACAATCCGGCTCTGTAATTGCTGTGAAGCTTAGATTCCCCAGCTATGGATTTGGTTTAACTGTACAATGAGGGTGTGCGTACATCCATGCCAGTAAAGTTGCTGCTGAATATACTCTTCATGCTTCATTCCCTGGGAGGCTTTTGCTGCCATGCAAGTGTCATGCTGGCCCTGATAATCAGAGGAAGGAGATGCCATGCGTCGCGTTATGTCATGAAGTCCATGGTGGGTATTTGGGGCAAGTGAGGTTTGTGCCCAAGGTCAACATGGCATGGCTCCATCCCTGTATTGATGGAGTTGCTGAGGCTGGGATGGAGGAGAAGCATGAGAAGATATGATTGGTCTAGCAGTGGGCAGCTGTCGTATAATTAGAAATATATATTTGGTCTCTTCCTGTGGTTCCTGGCACACAGCTCCTAAAACCTTGTAGTTTCCTGAGCGTTAGAGGTCATAGGCTCCTATGCTTATTATAATATTTGCTTGTAGTCCTTGGTTCCTGACATAAGAGCTTCTAAGACCTTTGGGATCTTTGGAGTGACAAGTGTTTTCCATATGCTAATGAGATGACAAGTGACTGGGGTCCCTAGGTAGCTTCAGGATGAGGGCTAGTCATCAGAAAGACCAAGAAGTGATTAGAGGGTTGGAACTTTCAGCCCCTCCTCCCCAACCTCTGGGGATGGGAGAGGGGCTGGAGATTGATTTAATTACCAATGGCTAGTGATTTAATCAATCATACCTAAACCATGGGGTTTGGAGACCTTCAGGATTGTTGAACATATCGAGATTCTGGGAGGATGGTGCTCCCAGAGAGGGCATCAATGCTCCATACACCCCCAATCCTATACTTCGCCCTATGCATCTCTTCCATTTGGCTGTTCCTTAGTTGTATCTGTTATAATCCAGTATCAGTGGATTATAAAAACATAAAGTGTTTCCCTCAGTTCTGTGAGCCATTATTGTCAATTATCAAACATCAGAAGAGTGTCATGGACATTTCAATTTGTAGCCAAGCCAGACAAAAGAATGGGTAGCCTGGGGCCCCACACTTACAATTGTGGCGGGGGGGGCGGGTGATCTTATGGGCCTGAGTCTTTAACCTGTGGGGTTGCACTAACTCTAGGTATTTAGTGTCAGAATTGCTACTGTGAGGGGAAAACCCACACAGGTGGTGTCAGCGTCAGAAGTGCTGTGAGTTTCCTTTGAGCAGGAAGCGACCTGCTCCATGTGGACTCTTGCATCCAAGCCTTTGCACTTCCTGTGCCGTTATCTGGAATGCTTTTTCTCAGTGTTTAAGTCTTAGCCCAAATTTTACTTCCTCACAGAGAGCTTCCCTAACTACCCTAACGAACGCCACCTTGCTCCTGTCTAGCATATTATTCTGGTTTATTGTCTTGAGCAAGCTTCACTAGTTGAGAGTATTTATTTTCTTTTATATTCACAGAGTTGTCTATAGAGGTAGTAACCATTTCTCTGACTGGAATGGACGCTCCATGAGATCAGAAGGTTGTAGTCGTTAACCCCCCATAATATCAGTATTTCTGTGAACAGCAAACCATTAGCCTTTGACTCAGCCCTTCCCCTTTGCACCCTCACACGCTTCTCTATGCCCACTATTACACTCCCAAGTCCTGGGGCTGAGGGCAGGCTGCTCTGGCTTCACTGGGACAAATGTGCATTGTGCTGGCAGGTTCTAAGGTTTGGGATAGAAGCAGCTGTGTTGTGCAATGCCTGCAGAAGCAATTGGCTTTGCCTATTTGGATGGATTTTAATGCTTTTTCAAAAACTTGTTAGAGACTCCTTTTACTTCAGATAGATCCAAAAGACAAAAATAACACTAGCTTAAGAATCAACATAATGTATGCTAGTAGTGGGACTAATTATCATAAGGTGAGTGAATTCACCTATTGAGTAATTTTTTAAAATTTACTGAGGTGAAATTCACTTAACATAAAATTAAACACTTGAAAGTGGATAGTTTAATGGTAATAAGTACATTCTCAGTGTTGTGAAACCACCACTTCTATCTAGTTCCAAAACATTTCTATCACTCCAAAGTAAAAACCTGTACTTATAAAGCAATTTTTTCTTACCGTACGGCCCCCCTTAATTCCCTGGCACTATCAATCTATTTTCTGCTTCTATGGATGTATCTATTCTCAATGTATACATAGTACATGTACATGGGATTGTACAATATGTGGCATCTATCACTTAGCATGGTGTTTAAAAGTTCACGCAGGTTCTAATATGTACCAATACTTCATTCCTTTTTTTAATACTTCGTTCCTTTTTATGGCTGCAAAATATTCTATTTCAAGGATTTGCCACCACTTGTTTAGACATTCATCTGTTGATAGACACTTGGGCTGTTTCCACCTTTTGGCCATTGTGAATATGCCTGTACATGTACTGGTTTGAGTATCTGTTTTCAATTCTTTTTTAAAAACTGTTATGTACCTAGGAGTGGAATTGCTGAGTCATATGTAATTCTGTTTAACTTTTTAAGGAGCTGCCAAAATGTTGTCCACAGAAGAATGAAACATTATTTTTGTTTCCACCAGTTGTGTACAAAGGGTTCCAATTTTCCCATATTCTTACCAACACTTGTTATTTTCTATTATTTTATTATTATTATTACTACTACTACTACTACTACTACTACTACTACTACTAACTACTATTGCCATCCTAGTGAGTGTGACATGGGAACTCATTGTGGTTTTGATTTGCATTTCTTACCTATTGCTTAATTGAGCAAAGTCACATTTGAGTCATTTTCAGGTGGTTAGAAGTACTACTTTTAAGGCAGATATTTATGCAGCTAACTTGTTGTCTAGTAGAAAAAAGCTTCCAGTTTGCTACCATAGCAGAACTAGATCTGAGGGTGATGCTAGGGAGCAAGAAATGGAAGATATTAGTTCATTTGTTCAGTTAGTCAATAAGCATCAATTGAGCACATCAGGGACTCATGGCTTTGTGCTAAGCACTGGGGATGCAAATGGTAAGTTTTGGTCCCTGATCTCAAGGTGTTCAAAGTCTAGTGAAAGGATTGAGGTCTGAGCTGAGGCCAAGCTGCAGAGAAGAGTGGTGGGTGTCCTGTGCATCAGGCTTCCCAGGCCTCAGACTGAGACTCATGCAATCCCATCTGATGATTTCTGGTTCCCTCTTCAACTTCATGTGTCAGGACAGACCGTGTAGAGGCCCTCACGTTAGAGATGAAAGACGGGATCCGTGCAGGCAGGCCTGAAGATCATTGATCGCACTTTGGGGTGGAAGAGTCTGAATTCCTATGACAAGTGTCGAAGGTGGTGTGAGGAACTGAGTGTGGATTTAACTAGCTTTGCTCTCTGGTTCCAAAAAGATCACATCCAGTGGGTAGAGCATGGTGAAAGATTCTAGGGAACTGGAGGAAAGCATTACACTCTCAGTCACAGAGAGGTGCTAGCCACCTGGGAGACATGTGGGACAACATCTGGCCCCCAGAATAGAGGGGTGACAACCCAAGGTACAGTGGCAGGATTTTAGCGCTGTCTGCAGCTCAGAGCAGGGCCTTTCCGTCCCAGCAGAGAGCTACTGTGTAAGTCACAAAACAAAGAGAAAGCTACTGCTCAGAGGGCAGGGTGGGTTCTGAGATGCTGCCTGGGGTCAACTTCTTGGCGCTTCAAGCTTCAACCTTGGGTATGGGAAAGATGAGCAAAGACCTACATGCAAGCAGGAGTTATTCCCTCTGTTGCTGCAATGGGTACTTGGTTGGATGGGTGCCTTGAGATTTTTAAACGTTAGCCACCTTTAAATCAAGTTGGGCACCTTATAAATCAAAATGATAAATGATTGATAAATAAACCGTCATTGCTACAATTAGATTTTCCATTATACTTGTATGCTATAATTTAAAATGTAATTTCCCTTGAAGTTCATAAGGCGCTGTAGTAATAGGGTGTCACAATGCATTAGGGGCATGTGCAAGCGTCGTGGCTGAGCACGCACCTTGATGAAGTACAGGATTGAGCTGTAGGGTTTAATGCAGGAGCACATGTTCTGCTTTGGGGTCAGGACAGACTATATGACATTCAAGGAACTGAGTGTTTCAGTTAGACAAGCAGGAGATTTAAGAGGCAGGAAATCCTTCAATTGGACAAATAAAATGAGTTAGCACAGGAAAGAGCATTGGCGTGGCAGTCGAAGATCTCACTTCCAATCAGGGCTCAGTCTTGAACCAGATGCATCATTTTACATGCACTTTTACCCTGCCTTTCTCAACAAGAATGTAATATGATTTATCATGAAAGATAAATACATTTTTCACAACTCAGTTCCCCCAGCTGAGCTGTGAGAGGTCTGAACTACTGATGACTCACTAAACTCACATCTTTGGAAATGGGTTTTTGGAATCTGTTCTGATAAATGTCCCCAGGGGTTCAGATGCAGCCACATCTACAGTCTTCAAACATTGGGAAGAGCTGATATAATAGTTTAGAATCTTAAGATAAATTCTACAAAGAGAAGGCTCAATGGCTTCTGATTCAGTCTCCAAATGAATTTAGGCAAATGAATTTATATTTGAATATCCATGTAAACATTTAGTCTTGACTAGGAGATAAATTTTCTCTCCTTACACTCAAAAGGGTTGTGGCTTCCCTTAATCATTAGCACAGAGAAGCACAATGTGTGAATACACACACAGACCATTTCTGTCTTCTGCTTCCTCAGGCACTTTCCTCTGGTCACTTCCCCAAAGTGACTCTATGGATAATTCCCAAATCTTCATGATGACCATCCACGCATGCCTCCATCAGTTATGAATATCGGAGTACCTAGAGTGTTATCTCTAAATCAGGATGGATGTTTCACAATTGAAAACGGAGCCCCGGCCTGTCAGAGAATGGTTAGGTTCCACAAACATATTAAATCTTGATTTTCCCCTCACAGCTTATTAGTGTCACATCTCCACATTTAATGCCCACCCACAGAGTGAACTGAATGGATGTCATCAGGCTGGTATTAAGTCAACGGTCCCTGTGTTCACAGAGCCCCAATGACCTGAGCTTTCTGGAATGACCCGAGATCATTATAGATGTAGTCGAGTGTGGCTGTGAGAGTCTGGTTGGTGTCAGAAACCCTGTGGCCATTTATAATTCCTCATGTAGTTCTTTCCTTGCCCCCAAATTGGCCATCAGGAGGTTCAATTGACCTTGAAATGTAGATTGTAAATTGTGATTTGAGAAAACTAGAGATTCCAAAGTGATTTTTCCCTCCAATTTGGCCTTAACATGCCATGCATTTATATTTTATTTTGTAATTTTTTTTTGGTTTTGTAAATACATTTTTCCTGTTCAGAAGGATGCATGGTATCTTACTCAGGCAAGGCCTTATTAGCAAGGGTTCTTGTTCAGATTGTTCCAGCAACTCATTAGAATTAATGACCCCAGCTTCCTAGATTTTGATGAAAAGTGCACACTTTCATCAGTGTGCAAGAGAAAGTTGATCAGAATTGTTATTGGAATGGGAGAACTTTCTTAACCTCCCCAGGGTGGTAGAAACCTATGGGTAATATATACACTTAAGACTCATCAGCAGGTTTGATGGTACATTTTGTGAGGCTGAAGAGTTAACCTAGGACAGTGAATTAGTTAACACTTGAGCAGAGCTAACACTATGTTTCAGGTTTTTAGTAGACTTCCCCAAACCTCCCTACCCTTCACCATGCCCTCCATTGTCCTCCCTGACTCAAGAATTAGCTTAGACAACCTGGCCAGGTGGCTCAGTTGGTTGGAACATTGTCCCATACACCAAAAGGTTACGAGTTTGATCCCCAGTTGGGGAGCATACTGGAGGCAACTGATTGATATTTCTTTCTTAAATTTATGTTTCTCTCAAATCAACAACAATAATAATAATAATAATAAAGTAATTAATTCAGGTGTTTTCTGATGTACTTTGCTATCACCCAGATAAAGATAGAGAATTTGGGGAAAATTCTATTGAATGGATACACCACTAAGGGCATCCAGTTCTTCTGGATTAATCCAAAAGACAGAAAATAACAAATAGAAACTTGAATAATGATTCAGTGATTCCTGGGCCTGAAAAATCCAGAGAAGAGATTTAGCCCTGCCTCGTCATGTTATAGGTAAAAAGACTGATGCATACAGTGGAGATATTATTTGCCCAAGGCTCCATGAGTTGATGTCATGACAGCCTATTGATCTAGTTCTTTCTCCATCTTTTAATTTACTGTATGAATCTTGTGACATTGTGATTTGAACCCTGAAGCACTGAAGTTTATAAATTCAGGCAACTTGTAATTCAACAGAGATATTGGAAAAATCTCGTTATACTTGTACTTGATTTTTTATTATTTTCTGCATTGAGTTTAAAGATAGTCCCCAGTTTTCTGCTCAGCTGAGGGAGAGGAAGGGTTATAGATCTCAGCCACTGGGACTGTGCAAAGTGCCAGGTTCCCTGGAAGTATTCAGCAAATACTCATTAGTGCTGCTGTAGCTGCTGAGCCAGAAAATTCAGACCCACCTCCAGAAAATTCCAGAACCAGCATACATTAAGAATTTCTTTATGCAAAATGTTTTACTGAGGCCTCTCTCCTGGATTCATAATTCTTTCCTTTCTTGCATCCTGGATGTCTTAGGCCAGCACATTCTCCTGAGAACATCTGTCTGGCTTCATCACACCCAAAGGCCACGCGACGTGGAAAAACTCAGGCCACGTGTGCATGGGCAGAACCGCTCACCCAGCGGTGATGGCAGGAACGGTGTAAACGGCTGAGGCAGATGTAAAATTCTTAGCAATTCTCTCAGTTGCAAGAGTAGTCCCAAACTCTCAACAGCCCCATATGAAACTCTTTCCTTTATTGGTGTTGGTGTCTCTTCCTTCTTTTCTTTCCTCTTCCCCATCTTCTACTCCTCAATATCATCCACTTCACCTGCAATATATTCTATCCCACCTTCTCCCCCATGACAGTGGACTCAAAACTGACAGTGCTTCAAGGTGAAATGAACTGGGCCTAGGATGATGCAGACCATGTGATGCTAATATCCACTATATCAGGCAGACTTGCATGAGCCATTCAATGACATCCAGTAATGGTTGGGGGCTTCCTGGGTGAGGACCACACTGAGAAGGGCAGGGTCTGGTCATGCTGGCATTCATTTAAAGATTCCAATCAGGAAACAATTTGATGGTAACTATGGGCTGAATCATGGACAGTTGGCTGTATTTTTACAATCTTTGAAACACACTGTGCTCCAACTCTTTAAAACATATTAAGCTGCTGGGTTTTCTCTAGTTTCTAAGTATGGCTTCAGTGTGCAACCTGCTAGAAAACATGCCATGCATAATTGTTGTATCCATTTAGAATTTAATTGTTTCTTTTATTCATTAACAGCTTATTCATTAAAGGAAAGAGTGGCCTTTGATCTATGGACTCAATTGCTTTCCAAAAAGCAGAAACTCTCGGTGATTTGGAATGCATCTTTAAGTGATGTGGAGCCGAGCGATCTCTGCACTGAACTGGTAATGCACCTGCAAATGGTTGAGGGCTCTGCCCCTTTGGCCTGTGCCTGTTGGTTTATTTTGGCCTTTGCTCATCTCTACTGCTCTGATGCTGAGCTCTACGCAGGCGGGCTGTACAGCAAGATGCTCTTACAGGGATGCAAACTTCCAGGAACATTCTTCTATAGGGATATTTTTCCTTGGATTGTTTAGCAGAGATTCTCAAATATTGTCAGGCACTGGAGAAAACTCATCTTACAAGGAGCTATAAGTACAGAAGTCTGCCCTTCTCAGAACCAGGTGCCCAGCACAGGGATCTGGAGGCTGGAGGGGTGCATCTGGGCTCTCGGGCTCTGCAGGGCTATAGTGGAAGGGGGGCTGGGCACCAGGTGAGCATTAGGGATAAAGTTTAGAAGCCAAGCTTAGATCCCAGGGAGAGCTGGGAGAACTGAGCAGAGTCCTTTGTGGACAGATTGGGTCAATGGATTTTTCAAGATAGGAAATCCATGCAGGCAAGCAAGCAGAAATGCTCAGCAGGACAATCATAAGCAGTCACCTACTGAGAGGGTAGACCGTGGTCAGAGCGGAACTAGATGTGCATTGGCAAGATGCTCAACTGCTGTGCCAGGTTTAAATTCCCTGAGTTTCCTCTGACCCAGAACAGGACTGGCTCTCAAACCTGAGTCAGTGTAGGGTAGGCAATTGATTTTTAAGCTTGTTTATGATGCTAAGTATATATTTGAGAGATGTGGAGAAAGGGAAAGGACGAGGGTACTAATTATTGAGTATCTGTCATGCTCCACACACTGACTTTAAATACATGTCTTCCTTTACTCTTGCAAAAACCTGTAAGCTGTGTGCTATTGTTCCTATGGAATAGATAAGTAAACAGAGGCCCAGAGAAGCTAAATGACTTGCTGAAGGTCACAGACAGTCAGTGAAGGATAGAGTTGGGATGTTCTTTTCAACATTTCATCCTTTCAACAAACAATAACATCAAATAACAAGTAGCTATAAAGCCATGTTTTTTTCCTGATCTTGTGGTGATGACAATAACTAATTTATCTTGAGCACATACAATATTCCAGGAATTGTGCTAACCTCTTTATATGCTTTATTTAATTTAACCCTAATTCATAGCCAGAGGCAAACCAGGACTAGAACCCAAACAACCCGACTCAGGAGCTCAGATTCCTAAACAGCATGCAATGAGCACACATTTATTGCGTGTTTACTATGAACAATACAAAGATACATACACACTTTCTGCTTTTGAGAGCTCACAACCAATCATAGGGAAGGGCATGCAAAATGTTATAGTTATATCCTTTCTATATGACTGCCCAGTTTTTCCAACATCACTTATTTACAAAACTACATTTTCCATAGAGATTTGAAATTTGTCTTTATCATTTACTGAATTTCCATATGTAGCTGGTTTTATTTATAGGCTTTTTATTCTGATGTATTGACCTGTATATTTATTTTCGAGGACCATGCTGTTTTAATATACAAGCCTTGCATCATGTTTTAATTTAAGGTAGTCGTTCTGGGCTAAAATTAGATTAGGTGATTAAGAAAGGTGCCTCTGAAGAGGGTGTTATTTAACTTGAATTATGAATAGAAAAATGATTCAGACACATGAAGAATATTCTATACAGAAGGAAGATATAGTGCAGATAGGAAGAAGGGAAAAAGCTCAGAAATGATAACAGGTTTGAAGCCATACCTGCTATGGTATGGAGACTCTCTCTCTCTGCTCGGAGTTTAGATTTTATTTCAAATTTAAGAATGTTTATTTTATTTTATTGTTTAAGGTATTACAAATAGTAGCACATAATGTCTCTTTTTTTTCCCCACTGACCTCCCCCCGGCTTCCCCTACCCCCCGGCACTAGTCCTTGTCCCCTTGCCCCCAGTGTCTTGCATCTGTTTGTTGTGCTTATATGCATGCATTCAGTCTTTTGGTTGATCTCTTACCCCCCGCCCCCAACCCTCTCTTACCTTCCTGCTGTAGTTTGGCAGTTTGTTCAATGCTTCTTTGCCTCTGTCTATTTTTGTTCAACAGTTTATAATGGTCTTTAATATCCATAAATGAGTGAGATCGTGTGGTATTTATCTTTCACTGACTGGCTTATTTCACTTAGCATAAGGCTCTCCAGATCCATCCATGCTGTTGCAAATAGTAAGAATTCCTTCTTTTTACAGCAGCATAGTATTCCATTGTGTAGATGTACCAGTTTTCTAATCCATTCATCTGCTTGAATGTTTTACATAAGGGAGTTGGGGTAGGAAAGGAGGTGGGGAGTGATTCAACCTAACTTATGTTCCTAAAAGTCCTTTAGGTTAAAGACTGAAGAATGGACTCTAGGAAAAAGAAGAAGATCAGGGACGCCAGTAAGGAAGCCACTGCTGGTGGGACTGGGATAAGGGAGTCAGCATTGGCAATGAGGATGTGTGGCAGACAGACAGAAGGGCACTGTAGTGGATATGGGGGCATGAGAAAAAGAGAGGAACTGAGGATGGCTCCTAATTTTTTGGTTGAGCAACTAGGAAAGGTGAGGAAAGAACAGGTTTGAGAATAAAAATCAAGAGTTCTGATTTTATTATGTGGAAGTGGAAATCTCAAGTGGGCAGTGGGGAATACATGTTTGGAACTTAAAGGGAAGAACATGAAAACATAAATTTGGAAGTCACTGTCATCATGTAAATGAAATTTGAACCATGAGGTGTGAGTTTACCTAGGGTGACTTTAATAGATGGAAGCTATTTTAATATTCTTAATGATATAGCCCAGGACTATTTAACTAAATAGTCAACCCATTCATTCAACACAATTCAACATATTTTGAAGGGGTATAGATTTTTTTTAGCAAATATTTATTTAAAACCTACTTTTCAAGAGATCATGTATTCCTAAATGTCTGGTACACTGCTAACCCCTGAGAGCAGGAGTAGAATGAAGATGCAAAGGAATTTTAAATATGCATTCCTGTCCTTAGGAACTTATATTCTATTTTAAAAAATGTAAAAAATAGATATGGAAAAGCTCAGTAACAATGTCTTTTTTCTGTGTAAATTCAGTGCTTAGAAAAAAAATTATAAGTTCTAGATACAGAGGAACATAATGTCTTGTCCCAACTCTTGAGTTTGCCTAGGCAAGTCCACATGTGCAAACCATTCCCATAGTTAAAATATAGTCAAGGGTCTCAGAAGTGGCTTCCTGTCCTGGTCAATGAGCTGCCCTGACTCAGTCAGTTTAAGCAAGAGGCATTCAGCCCTGTAGCGGTAGGAATGATTCAAATGAGTATGTGTCAACGTGTAGACTAAACAATGCGGAGTTTCAGGACAAAACATTATTGAGTTCCAGGACTGTGTTCTTGGCTCCAGGTCCTATTCTCCCTCTGTGATTTCAATCCATTCTCATGGTTTTCATTATTCTCCGCACAGAAGTGATTCTCCATGCACAACGTATACATGACTAAATTAATCATCTCCTTCCAAATGAATAATCTGTCTACCTCCTAAGCTCCCAGATTTAGTTTGTGTAGTCACCAGCCACTCTTGCCATCGACAAAGCCTGGAGTCCTACCCCACTATCCCATATCCAATTATCACCAAGCTCTGACAATTTTTATCCCTTAGACATTTTTTGAATTTTTGGATTCTATTGCTCACTCTTTGAATTTGCATCACTGCTGTAATTTAGGTTTTTAGGAGTCTTACTTGGTCTATTGTTGTCACTGACTAACTGGTTTTCTGATGTTAATTTTGTTGCCTTTAAATCCATTCTTCCCACTGCAGCTAGAGGGAATGGTCTCAATTTCAATTTTGATCATGCTCTTCTCTGCACAATGCCTTTTGTGACTGTCCATTTTGCTCAAGATCATCCCTAGGCTTTTTGGCATAGGTTTCAAGACCTCATTGTTGGGTTCCTGCTTGCCACTCCTGCCTCATCTTTTGTCTGTTCAGAGTAATACCAGATAGTTTGATGACTGCCTTGAACACATCATGAACTGATGCTGTTCCTTCTGCTGCAACCTACTCCCCACCTTCCTCCCATGCTCTTGCCCATTGTTTGTGATGGGATGGGCCAGGGGGGGAGTTATCTAGAGCTACTGGACTCAACTTGCTACACTATTGGTATCTTTGCCATCTGCCATAATGTGTTGATATTTGCCTTTCATATCCCTTGTGAACTCCTGTAGACCTGTGCTGTCCAATGCATAACGCATGCCTCACAGCCATTTTAAATTGTCTGGTAACCACATTGTAAAGATAAAAAAGAAAGGATTGGAATTAATTTCAGTGGTATGTTTTACTTAACCAAATAGATCCAAATATCATTTCAACAAATGCCAGCAGCCACATTTCAAGTGCTGACTAACTGCTATCATGTAGGACAGTTCAGCTCTAGATAGGAAATTCACAAGTGCTGGGATGTATTCTATTCATCTTAGTGCCCCAGATTCTAGGGACAATGTTTCTCAATTGCACTTCCCTGACTACCTGCTTCAGAATCACCTCCTTCTCAATCAGCTTCCCAACTGTTTAAAAAATGCTGATGCCTGCATCACAGCCCACACCTACTGAATCTAAAGCCCTAGGAATGAGGTATGGAAGTGTGTTCTTTAAACTAGCAACTCAAGAGGTTCTACTGCACACCCAGATTTGAGAGCTATATATCTTTTGAGCTATAAGTTTATGGGTTGGAGTTCTCGCTTAGCTCTTGAACTTTGAGACTCAGAGGTGAAGTGACTTGTCCAGTTTACTCAAAACAGGGATAATATTTGCTCAGCTTGTCTCAAGAGATTATTGTGAAGATTAACTGAGGCAGTTGGATATGAAAGCTCTTTGTATAGTACAAAGTAGTTCGTAAAAGGTAGTCTTCTGAGACTGCCAGCTCTTAGTAGCAAAAGTTCAGCACTTGCTATTGATTTACCTCATGCGTGAACCTATTGTGAAGATAAAAGGAAAGGTAGGATGGCAAGTGTGTGGTATTTTGTGTGCTAGCTCTCCATAAAGGGTCTTTCCAGAATTTTCTGAGATTTTCCATCTTTTGGGACCTGATGGCACACATTGGACCATGTGGGCTGCCCTCAGGTCAGTAGCTGCTGTCCTCCGTCCTTTGAGGACTGGGTTCCACCAGCTTCCTCTAGTCCAGAGTCTGTTAGACCTGTGGTAGTGGGTCCTCGCCGTGGGGGCAGCAGAGATGCTGAGCTGCTGCCGCCAGATGACAAGCTCAGAGTGCGTAGCACACAGCAGGGCTGGCAGCCTGCCAGCTCCTGGTTCCCTGTGTTTTGTGTTCCTCACTCATAACTGTTTATTGTGACAGGTAAACACTTGTTTTGAAAGCTTACAGGCATACTATTAAAACACAAGTGTTCTTGACACAGTCAAGCTGGGCTGTAAAATGTTTATCTTTCTGAATGACAAATGCTGGCTTTTCTTCTTTCTTTGCTTTCTTCTCTCCTTTTTCTTTTTCCTTTCCCCCTTTCTTCTGCCTTTCCTTTTCTGCTTGATCTATTTCCTTCTTCTCTCTCCAGGCCTTCCCTCCTCCTGAGGGGGTGTCCACTGGCAACATGTTTGGGTCTGTGATTCTGGACCCCAATAGGTTGCTCTCTCTTTCCCTCTCTGTAGAATCAAGGGGTTCTCTAGAGCATCTCCTCTTGGAAAGGAAGGGGATATGGCAGAAGGCTCTCTTTTCTATAAATGGGACTTTAAAGGAAGAATGTTCATGGGTCTTTCTCATTGAATGTCTTAACTTCCATGCCACCCTTCCCTCCAAATTCCACTTGGCAGATTCCTCTAAGTCCAACTTAGTTGGGAATTTGCTTTCTGGCTTCATACGTAAAAGTTAGTTTGTGAAACAAATATGTGCAAATGCGTGAGTAGTAACTAATGCTTTTAGGTGTTATCCTTTTCAGATAATCATTAACAGGACACCCCTGGCAAAGCTGGTCTTATCCTGGAAGAGTGACATGAATGGTGATGACTTCAAGGAACCAGAAGATGATTGGGGATGTATTTAAAGCAGGCAAGTCCTAATGAGACTCCAGTCTTCTTTATATAGAGCCAAATGGTCCATTGGCTGACATCCATCACCCATCTCAGCTTTAATTTCTGTAGATTGATTTCATCTCACTTTCACATGACAGCCCTTGAAATATGAGAAGACAGCTCCAAAGCCCCATTCACATCTCTATTTCTCCAGACTAAATATTTCCACACCAGTTCCTCATGGTGAGAAATATTGTCAATCTCCTTGGTTTTAACTTCTGTTAATTGATGTCCTTCTTAAACTGTGGTGCCCCAAATTGAGGAGAATGATTGTGTGGATGTTGCCTGGCTAGTCTGGATATAAACAGGCCACCTGTCTTGTTCTGGATGAGCCTTGTTTGTTCTATACAAGCTCTTTTGGCAGCCATCTAACACTGTAACTCAGGTGTGACTTCAACCCCTCAGAATCACACCTATGTGCTTAACACAGAGCCCTGATAAATTTTATTTTATACAATGTCATCCCTTGCTCCAATCTTTTATAATACTTTTCCATTATATTTAATGGAATTTAATTATGGGACTTCATTGTGGTAGTAACTGTAGAAGTAATTAGTAAAACATAATTTAAATAAGACAATAGTATGCCATTATTTCCCTCGTGTAGTGGAGCAATGCATCATTGTGTGTGTGTAATTGATGCAAAATAACTGAGTACATTTCTTGTTTGTTTGTATTTTGGCTTAAAACAGCAGAGATTTATTCTCTCATAGTTCTGGATGCTGGAAGTCTGAAACTAAGGTGTTGTTATGAAAGTCTCCCCCTGAAGGATTTAGGTGAGAGTCTATTCCCTACTCTTTTCTTAGCTTCTGGATTTGCTGCAGCCCCTGGTCTTTCTTGGCTTGCAGATGTATTGCTCTAATCTCTGCTTCCTTTGTCATTTGCTCTTCTCTCCATGTGCATGCCTATCTATGCATCTCTTTGCCCCTTTGTCCCCCAAAAGATATGTTCAAGTCCTAATCCTCATAATCTCAGAATGTGATCTTATTTGGAAATAGAGTCATTGTAGATGTAATGAGTTAAGATGAGATCTTACTAAAGTAGAGGGGGGTCAATATTACTGATATTATTATTAGAAAAGTCCATTATTTCATTAAAAAACTTAAACATCCTTCTGAAAAAATAAGTTTCTAAAAATTTAGATTCAATTAGCATCAAGTCTTTTTGAACTTATTTTATTTTTTAATTTATCTTTACTGGTGAAAGTATTATAAGTATCCCTTTTTTCCCATTGACCCCCTCATAAAGCACCCCCTCACCCTCCATTCCTTCACCAAAATATTGTCTGTATCCATGGGCTATACATATAAGTTTCCGAGGAAATCGATTTTAAATATATATAGACACACTAGTGACCTGGTGCACAAAATTCATGCACATTAAAAGGGAATTAATTAGAGGAATATTTTAATATTGTTATTTGCCCTTTCTCTATAATAGAAGTGTCAGAGATGAAAGAAAATTAGTAAAATGTATATGAAAATCTTCCTCCTGTCAGAGTCTGGGGAGAGCCATGGGAACCAGAGTCAAGTCCCCGCCTACGCACATGTGACTCAAAATTGTGCAAGACTCAGATTTGGCTGGCCCCACCCCCATTAGGCTAGATCCAGACCAGGCCGGCCCCACCCCTGTCAAGCCCCGCCAGGTGGGGGTGTGTGGCCTCAGGTCCCCCGGCCCGGTGCCAGGGCAGGGGGCATGGCCTGAGGCCCCCAGCATGGGTGGGGGTGGAGGTGCACCTTGAGGTTCCCCATCAAGCCCCACTGGGTGGGGGATGCCTCCTCAGGTCCCCCGGCACAGCGCCAGGGCAGGGGCTCAGCCTGAGGTCCCCCGTAAAACCCCACCAGGCAGGGTGTGTGCCCTGAGGTCCCCTGTCAAGCCCCACCAGGCAGGGGGCGCAGCCTCAGGGCCCTGCTGATTGCTCATTAAGGCTCTTATGGGAACTCAGCCTCCGCTGTGGGCACAGACATCTTGACTATTATGGCATGACAGTCAATTTGCATATTCCCTCTTTATTAGATAAGATAGGAAGATGTAAAACATAGTATAGAGGGGTCTCATGTACTCTTCACCCATTTTTCCCCAATGGTAGCATCTCACAGGACTAGGGCATAATATCACAATCAGAAAACTGATATTAAAACATTTCACAGGCCTTATTCAGATTTCACCAACTTTTCATGCAATCATTTGTGTACATGTGTAAAAAGTGAACTGTTTTGCCCTAACCAGTTTGGCTCAGTGGATAGAGCATCGGCCTGCAGACTGAAAGGTCCCAGGTTTGATTCCAGTCAAGGGCATGTACCTTGGTTGTGGGCAACATCCCCAGTAGGGGGTGTGCAGGAGGCAGCTGATCGATGTTTCTCTCTCATCGATGTTCCCAACTCTCTATCCCTCTCCCTTCCTCTCTGTAAAAAATCAATAAAATATATATTTTAAAAAGCGAATTGTTTTTACAGTTAACATTAGATTTAGTGTGGACACCTTTTAGATGTTAGGTCTGCCTGATTTGATGGCATGATGGCATCACAATCACAACAGGACTTGCTGTGAATGTCCCTATGCACTGAGTTTGTTGTCTCATCTGTAAAATAACCATCATTCCATTGGCATTTAGTTTTCACAGGGCTGGGATTGTGACTAGAAGAGCACTTTGTAAAATGTGAAGCTCTGTATACAATTAGTCCTTATTATTAGAATATATCTTCTTAAAAGACACACAGTCTCTTCACATCAAACATAATACATTATACTTGTATTTGGTGTAAGTGAGCTTGTCACATTTGATGCTACTGAAAGCAATGGCATTTTCAGCCTGTTTTTCCATTTCCTTTCATGTACAAAAGCCTTCATCTGGTAATTAAAATAAAACACTCAAAGCAATAGAAAATAAAAGTGCCCTTTTAACATTAAAGAGTAAAATGAAGAAAGTTCAGGCAAAGTAGAGTGCTGAAGCTCTTGTTAAGATGAATAAAGCCTTTATGGTGGAGATGTTCTCATAGCAATTAAATTGGAATATCAAGCCAGGTTCAATGTCCACTCTAGTGAGACAAAATAGGAAGAAATCACTCTTTCCAATTTTGCATTTTGATTTGATAATGATTTTTAGTATTAGACTAAAAGAGAGAAGTAATCTATTGGATGAGAGAAGTAATTAGAGGTAAGTCAGAAAGGGGAGCTGAAAAGGACCTGCTCTGAATGGGGTAAGGTGTGTGTGGAAAGTTCTCCTACTGCTTGTTATGGAGGAACAGGGCTCAAGTTAGGGCCTGGTGAAAGGGTCTTCAAGGTTTCTGGCACTTTGACACATTGTTGGACTCTGTTGGAGTCCCATGATGGAATTACTTGGCTAAGGACTTTGTATACCAGTCCAAACTACCTTCATAATTAATTGTCTTCTGAGAAATATGACCACATTGGAGGTTAAAATAAAATGAGCTTCAAGAAAAGGTTTAGATACACTAATGAATAATAGATCCAGTGCGTGTTATTAAGCAGAGTTTTCAGAGTGCTCTCTTTGAGGTGGACAGGACCCCCCAGAGAAGTTGTGTGGGAAGGTACGGTAGTAACTTTATCACAAGCCCCCATTCTATGGCATGACAGGATGTCATCAATTCACAGTTATCCCAGTCAGTTCTAGGGTGTGTGTGTGTGTGAAGAGGGTTCTTGGAGGTGCCAGCCCTGGTGGTGGTGAACCTTGTTTGTTATCTATCTGGACTGGAAACCTCGAAAGCATCCCTCTATCTGTCTGGACTTTGATATTTGGTCCTTATAGGTCACTCTCTGCAGCATCTCCTTATCTAATCCATACATAGTCTGCGTGTTGAGAATCCCCAAGATTAAGTCCAGGTTCAATAGTTCACTGACAATACTCAGCATATCCTGAGTGGCCAGATTATTATGACTACCCCATCAGTACTTCATTGACACCTCCAAAAATACTGAATATTGAAAACTTCCTAAGCAAATACTCTCAAGGTTTTATTATTATTATTTTATTTTATTTTATTTTATTTTATTATTATTTATTTTATTATTGTTGTTGTTGTTGTTGTTGTTATTTACATAACTAATTCACTTCATTGTACTGATAGGGTGGTCATAATAATCTGGCCACTCAGTGTATAGTTGTATTCATAGCAATGATTTATCACAGTGAATGACTACAAAGCACAAGCATCAAAGTGAAAAGGCAAATGGGGCAAATTCTAAGGAAAACAGACTCAAGCTTCCAAGAGACCTTTCTCAGTGGACTCACACAGGACATGTTTAATTCCTCCTGCAACAAGTTATGATAACACATGTGAAATGCTGTAAACCAGGAGACCTCATAGAGACTCGATGTCCAAGGTTTTTGTTGAGGGCTGGCCATGTAGGCACTCTCTGCTTACAACATGACAAAATTCCAGACTCTTAGAAGGAAAGCAAGGGGTGAGCATAAACCACCTTGTACAAACATCGTAGGTATAGCGAGCTACTCTTACTAATTAAAGAGTGGTGAGAATCCTCCCCAAATCCAAGTTCCCAAATGCCAGCCAAGGCCAACCTCACAAGCAAGCCTTGATAAGGAAAGCCATCTCAGGCCTGTTAGGTGAATTCCTTTCTGTACAGCCTCTTAACCTATCAGGGCATTTTGTGCCAAGTTTGTGCTGCTGCTGGATACCCAGGAAACATACCCTTCATTTAAGAGGCTCTGAGAGGTGGGAAAGCCATGAGGTTACTTTGACCCATGGGTCAGTTATATCACACAGCCATTTGTTTGCTTTGGTCTTGCTGTTTTTCTGAGCTCTTCCTGGGGCTGGGCAGCCAAGGACTTTGATTCCCCAAATCCACCTGCTGATTTTATTGTTGCTCTTCTTCCACTTCTGGGATGTGGCCAAGGGAGGCAGATTGCAGAGCTCTCTCCTAAGAACCCAGCAATATCTAAGGGTGCTTCCTACCCCTCAGCTCTGCTCTTTTCTTGTTTAGAGATATATTTTTTTAAAAAAATCCAGGAATAGCAATGGCCAACACTACAAGGGAAGAATTAGGGAGGGTTTTCTCTTTCCATTATCTCCTTCCCAGTATCAGGCAGCACAGGCAGCTGCAGTGGAGCATTTGAGGCAGGGAAACCGCTAATTTTGAGAACTGCCTGTGGAAGATGATCGGACAGAAGAAGCAACAGGCTAGATTTTCCAATACCAGGATCTCTCCCCTCTCCAACTCTCTCTGGACCCTTCACTCTCATGCCTTAGGCTTTGCAGAATGCTAGTACATTTTGAAACCCACTGCTCTCATCCACTTATCTTCCAGGAGGGGGTGGTCGTGGAGAAGGCAATGTCTCTTGAAAACCCATAGCAGCCGAAACCAGTTTGGCTCAGTGGATAGAGCATCGGCCTGCGGACTGAAGGGTCCCAGGTTCGATTCTGGTCAAGGGCATGTACCTTGGTTGTGGGCACATCCCCAATAGGAGATGTGCAGAAGGCAGGTGATCGGTGTTTCTCTCTCATCGATGTTTCTAACTCTCTATCTCTCTCCCTTCCTCGCTGTAAAAAATCAATAAAATATATTTTAAAAAAACCCATAGCAAAAAATCTGCAAATGACATTGTGTGCTCACACACACACACACACACACACACACACACCAAAAACAAAACAAAACAAACCAAAAACCAAAAACAAACAAACAAAAAACCCCTCTCTTCAGAGGCTGTACAGAGCCTCACCCTGGGGAAAGTCTCATCTAGAATTCAGTGTTCCATCAACTTCTCATTACTACATTGGAAACTTAGATGAATTAAAGCAGCTTGAAGATAAGGTCCCTGGATTTGCTCCTAAAATACCCTTTTGACTCTGCCTATAGTATGATAAGATGTTGACAAGTAAAACTAGTGAAATTTGTCCCCATATTGGTAAACATCAAGGTGCAGAATGATGCTGCTTCTACAAATACCATGGAAAAATAACTTAGTTTTAGAATTTGATATGCATATGAGACTACAGAATAAAATACACTCCATGTCTGATCATGATAAACTATAATTTGGCATGATTATCAGGGACATTAAACATCTGATGGATATTTAATTTCTTGATCAAAAAATCCTCTTAACCTGTAAAAATATTTCTTGAAGCATGGGTATTTTAAATTCTTTACCATGTTTTAGATTAAATTTTGATTTTTCATTAAATGTCATTTTTTCCCCAGTGCTTTAGCTCAGTATTTTCATTTTTAAAGGAGCCCATGGCAAGGGTAAATTGCATAATAGTTGCTGAAAAACAGAACAGCTGTGATTAATTCAAGTTGGTTTGTTCAAGCACAGTGTGTTCATCATCTGCATCAGAGTGTGGTGAATCTTCTAGAAAAGCTTGAGCAAAGATAAAAGTATTGCCTCTTTCCTTGGGTGGGGCCATGATGCTGTCAAAGATTTAGAAACCATAAGAATAATAAAGATCGGATATACCCAAGCCACAAGGTACCATATTTGAGGTAGCTGGACCTTTCAAGTTTGATAAACGTGAGAGCTGGTGTTTATTATACACTTGTGTGGGTCATGTCCCAAGCACTGGATATGACCATAATCTGCCTTCCCACACCATCCTCATTCCCCGCGACATGGGCCAGATTCTGAGGCAACCATAAGAATGATACTACATCCAAATAGGACTAATAAAGCCAGTGGCTCTGGGACCATAATGGTAATACATTAGAGCCAAATCAGGGCCATAGCAGTCCAGAGAAAGTTTGGGGGCACCCCAGTGTTGTGTCCCATTCTAGCCACCCCAACCTCTACCTTCTGTCTGTGCAAAAGCTGCAGTTCTTTGAACATGAGAACCACAGGTGACCAAACCATCAAGTGGTTAGCATGCACCCACTGATGTCCTCCTTTCTGTCTGTGACTCAGTCTTTGGCATATCTCTGTGATCAGGGCTTGCTCTGAGCTGTTCATATACCCACGTCATTTATGTATATGCATGTGTGCATGCATGTATGTGTTTTCAGTTGGGAGAAATGCCATCCCAGAGATGGAGGCAAGGAACTCAGCAAAGAAAGAATAGCCTTCATGGCAAATTGTGACATGGAAAAAATTATTCCGTGATCCCAGCTATATTTTAATTCTTCCCCCTTTAGAGTCATAAAGATCTTACGCAAGTCATTTGAATCTTAGTATGAATTTTAGTCCCAAGAGGTACTTACATTTCCAGTTGCAATGGTCACAACTCCCCCTTTCTCTTTCATTCAAGAAAGCAAGTAGGATGGCTAAAGAGCAGAGATATTATCACAGAGATAGCTACTTTAATTCATATTTT
The DNA here is from genome assembly GCF_014108235.1 of Myotis myotis. Classification (NCBI taxonomy): domain Eukaryota; kingdom Metazoa; phylum Chordata; class Mammalia; order Chiroptera; family Vespertilionidae; genus Myotis; species Myotis myotis. The sequence goes on along the minus strand of NW_023416357.1, from coordinate 85,024,522 downwards.
AAAAGCAAAATAATTTCTGAGTTTTAAATTTATTTTTAAATAACAAGTTACCTGCAACTGAGCTCATCGTTCATCAGGACATACCAACATGTTTGGTAGTTGCTGTGGAGACCTGCTGGTTTAGAGTGTAAAACACAGGGGTCAAGGCACTGAGACCCAATTCTAAGTGTCCTGGTGAGAGCCACTGGGATGAGTTTCTTCCTCAACAAAATGAGATGGCTGGGCTGTTGAGTTACTTTGGTTAGAGGAGTGTAGGACTCTGGTAAGGACCAGAATGATAGCAAGAGATCAGTATCGGTGGATACATTGCATTTACCACTTGCCATAGAGAGTGAATCTCACTGCAGAATATCTTGGTGATTCTCCATGATTATAAAGGCTCAGCCTAGCATCCATGCATTTAAACCAGCAGGCTGCCTGGCAAGCATGGCCTCAAAGTTGTGGTGTGCTGACTGTGAGTTCTTTCCCTTCTTTTGTGGATCAGTCCTACCAAAGACCTGGCACCTTGGAGCTGTCAAAGAGATGCGCAGACCATATTCTAGATAACTGGTGATGCCTTTGAGCCAAAGCACATTTATTTTCTCTTTCCCAACCAATGGGATGTCAAGGCCAAAGTTACAAGGCCACAGCAAAAGCAAATTATGCCTCAGCAATTCTGTCACATGCTGGGTTAATTGCTTTTGCAGACCTCTGTTTGATGCAGAGCAAAAGGAGAAAAAATGATTTAGACTTTCAGTAATCCTTTGGGGGTGACGCCTTCAGCCACTTAAAGAGAATAAAAAAAAAATTCTAGAAATTTAGGTCTCTTTTTAAATTCTTCCCAGGCTTGCTCCATCTATCATCCAAGCTGAAACTGCTCTTATGATATATTGTAGATGGAAACCACACTACATCATCGGAGTTCTGACATTGCCACGGTTCTGTAGTAGGTTATAATGTAACGTAACAAATTACAATGGTGGACATTGACAAATTCAGTTTTGGGGGAGTTTAAATTAATTTTGAGCTGCTTCAAGTTGGTTTAGAAAGTAATTTTTAAATAAATCAGAGGTGGATGGTGGAAAGAGAGCTTCAAAGACTAACATGTGCATGGAAAGTTCAGGGCCAAATATTGCATTAGTCCTTAAGAGGAGCAGAAGCATCAATTAGACAGAGACACCTCGCCTTCTGTTCTAAGAACAGAGCCAGCAGAGGGAGAAAGGGTTGACCTTACAGGCAAGATGTGAACGTTAAATAATGGAGTTTCCTCTAGAATCCTATTGGCAGCTAGTCCATCTCACTTCCTGGAGACAAAATTATGTTTTTTGGAGTGCGCTCAACAGAATTCTATAGCATAGTGTCTGAAATAGTAGATATTCCTGAAAATAACACGGCTTTTGAGTGCATGACAGATCATGGAAGTGGTATGGTAAAGCAGAAAGAGCACAGAATCAGTAATTAGGAAACCTGTGTTCTGCTCCCATGCCTCACTCCTGCTTTTATGTGAACCTGATTTTTCTGGGCCTCCATTTCTTCACCCACTAAAGCGGAGAATAAATTAAGTGTCCTATGTGCTTCACAGGACTCTTAGGAAGGTGCAGAAATGCATGTGAAACACGTTGTCCCTTTGAAACCATACAGAGAGCAAGGTGTTATTATTATTGTGGTTGTTGCAATTACTTTTGGTATATTTTAGAAGGTGAGCCACTCTGGTTTGATTAGAACTGTGCTAGAGTGATGTAAAAATATATATCCATAATCCCTAATTTTGTGCTGAACAAGCAATGGTAGGAGCAGTGACTGGGTGTATTGTTGGGGGAAAGGAAGATGCTGAGATGGAACTAAGTGGGACATTCTCCCAGGAAAAACTGAATGGATTCCATAGTACCCTAAAAAGGGGAAAGATTGCTCACCGTCTTGGGGAGATGCTGCTCCTTTTACAAAACAGAGCCAAAAAAAATCCAAGTCAAGGAAGCTCTTTTTGTTTTATTCCCCACAAAGAAATGCTAATTTCTTAGTGCATGGGGCAATCAATTAGCCACAGTGCAGTGTTCAGGTAGATTTTAGATTAGCTTGAGACCACTCCACTATAGATAATTAACCTTCGTACCCAAATTAGCAACGAAATAAGCCAGTTATTAGTTTTCATAATGAACAAAATTGGGTATTTGGGAAAGTTAAACCCCTAGAGCTTAAATTAAAATAAGCATCTGAGAGAAATCCCTAAAGTATACTTCAATTCATTAATACTACAAATTCCACAGTAGATTGAACTGACAATGTGCCTTCTCTAAAGGAAATTGAGTCTCTCAAATAATCATTTGGATTGACCTCAGAGAGTGATTCTACTTGATGCCTGGAATGCCAAAGACCAGCTGAATCACTGAGCTGATGTCCTTTTCTTGCTAAGAGGCAAGCAGCAGGCAGAGAAGGAGAGAAGCTACATGTGGCACTAAAACAAACAAATGGTATTATTAAAGGTCTAAAAGGAAATTGTCTTAACTTCAGCCCGGAGGACATCTCTGTTGACTTGCCTTTCACTGTGAGAGTCAGTAGACGATGGAACATTGGGCTAAGCACCAGAAGGATCGGTGCTCTTGCTGATGGGCTGTGACTTTGGAAAAGCCATTGAACTTCTCCACGTCTCAATTGCCTCCTCGATAAACTGGGAGCAGTAATGACTGCCTTACTCATCTCACAGTTTTGAGGATCAATGTATACAAAACTCTGGAAATGCAGAGTTGCTATGAACATTATCCTGTTCTTCTCTTTTAGCTGGAAAAACTTTGTATTCCCCATCCTATCTTCATAGAAAAAATATGTTAAAATCATCAAGGACTTGGATTTTAATAAATATGTATTAAAATATTTGCAAAATATTTCACATGGATTGTATTTTTTAATCCTTACAAAACCCTATCTTTCCTATTATTTGCTCATTGCCCACATAAGACCATTCAGAAATTATAAGGCAAAAGCAAGATTTGAACCCAGGCAGTCCCAATCCAGGAGCAAGTGTCTCACCCTGGATCCATGTGTGTGTGCAGACTGGCCTCGCCCAAGTCCAGGATGCCTAGAGAATTCTCTGCTCTGGTGAAAGTCCCACAAAATCACCAACTACAATCCCCAAACCAGGAGGTCATTACCAGATTAGAGGCCAGACACCATAATAAAAAAAACACCCTCTCATTTCATTGCAAAACAATCTGGTCACGTGGCTATCATTGCATTTTACAAAATAGGATGTGGTGGTTCAGGGAAATTGAATAACTTGCCCCAGACTATGCAGCTAAAAGAGGTGGAGCCTTTGCAAACACGGTCCATGGTGCTTCTTGGCCCTTTAGCCTCCCAGTAAAGGGCTCTGGGAATCCTCCCAGTTGTCCTGGTGAGGGTTTCCTTGATACCATGCCATAGAGAAATGCTCTTCAATTGGAGGTAAGGACAAGAAAATTTCCCCTTACCCTCAGTCCTATGTGGACTGACAAATAATGAAATCCCCCCTTTTGGCATCTTTGGAGTGTTTTGGGTCTTGTGGACAGTAAGTGGGGTTTGCCCTTAGGCTAATGCCTGGCATTTGTACGATGCTTACATTTTCTCTCCCAAGTACGTTATACTATGTCATATTCATATTTCCTCTCATATTTTCTTTTTTTTTATTGATTTCAGAGAGGAAGGGAGAGGGAGAGAGAGATATAAACATGAATGATGAAAGAGAATCATTGATTGGCTGCCTCCTGCATGCCCATACTGGGGATTGAGCCCACAACCCCGGGCATATGCCCTTGACCGGAATCAAATCCTGGACCTTTCAGTCTTCAAGCTGATGCTCTATCCACTGAGCCGAACCAGCTAGGGCAATCTCTCATATTTTCAGCCAGAATGATCCTGGGTATATAAACAGGTTTCCCCATTAGCCTCGGGCTTATGGAAACCCTTTTGAGACTGGGAAGTTCTTGGTCTAGACATGGTGCCTGAGGCCAGAAGGGACCATTCCACCATTCTGCTCAGCTTTGAAGTCAGTCTTCTTGACATGAGCATAAATGGGCTGGAGTTGCCCTGGCTTGGTGTGACTCAGTGGTTGAGTGTTGACCTATGAACCAGGAGGTCATGGTTCAATTCCTGGTCAGGGCACATACCGAGTTGTGGACTTGATTCCCAGTAAGAGACATGCAGGAGGTGGCAGATCAATGATTCTCTCTCATCATTGATGTTTCTATCTCTCTCTCTCCCTCTCCCTTCCTCTCTGATATTAATAACAAATATCTATTTTTAAAAGAAATGGGTGAGTTTGTGAGGCAGGTAACAGTGTGTGGCACGGGCCTTTGGGGGCTGGAAAGCCTGAGGGATCTATGCTTGGGCAGCTGCCTTCTTACCCAAAGCTATTCACTCAGGAAGCTGACCAGCACAGAAAAGGAAGGAACAAAGTTAGCAAACTTTTCTGTAGGCTATGTAATACATTAGTATCAGACAGCGGCAAAAGTATGCAGACTATAGAAAACAGTCAAGGTGAGGTGGCACTGGAGATGAAGATAAATTCAGAGGGATTTTGCATGCACATGCAAAGCCTGGAGTTCAGTAAGGAGACATGGTGGCCTCCAAGAGGAGACAGGATAATTTATTGCAGGAGGAGGAAAACAATGCTACAGAAATGCAATGAATATTTACCTGAGTGTTCAAAAGGAGGCTGTAAGCAGATGCTTGGATTGAACACACATTCTCAAGGGAAAAAGCAATATAGAAAGAAATCAAGACCAAATCGGAAAAAGGTGATGAAGAAATTAGAAATTCTAAAGACAAACAGAACTCGGACATTCATAGAATCTGGATGAGCATCCAGTGCCCGGAAAAAGGACAAGAATGGAAGCTCTCCCCCTGTGACAGGCTGGCGGCTAGTCCTCCAGACTGGATTGAGGTGTAGGTTCCACTTAGCTCTCATTTCAGTGTGTGAAGTCAGGGGCAGACAGGAGCCAGGGGCTGGCAGGGGGCTTCAGGGCTATGTCCAGCCTGGAAGGCTGAAGAGGCCACACAGAGTGCAGGGGAAATTGCACAAGGCAAGACAGGGATCACAAAACCAGGTGTTTGCCAGAGGATTTGGCTTTGGATTTAGGAGTGTGCCCAAATTCACAAGTAAGGTCAGGTCAGAACAAACAAATGACAGAGTTCATGGCCAATTTCTGCTTTGTTGAGGGCCCTTTCGGAAAACTCAGAGACCAAAAGAGTGGTCCATAGCTGTGAACCTCAAATGGTTGAGAAAAAAAAAAAGGAAGCTGAAGTCTATAAAAGCCACTTCTAATAGTCTTTCTCAAACTGCAGGAATTATGGTTCTGCCCATCCGGTTCCCAACGGCGCCACCATGGTTGATTTACAGTGGAGGGTTCTACGTCTCATGGGAAATGTAGATCAAGATCAATAGCAAGCATCCGAAAGTCTCTGAAAATATGTTTTTAAAAAAGGAAAAAAATAGCATATTGAATATAGAAAATATCAATCTTATTTTATGTTATAATTTAGCAGTATTGCACTGTTTCATTTATCATCCTTCTGTGTCCTAGAAATGTATTACACTCTCCCTTGTTCACAGTCTTAAATGAATTTGCTTTGCTTTGCTGCAGCGAATGTACATGCTACAGGGACCTACTCTGAATCTGATCCTCTACCCAAGGATTCAATGTGTTTCTGATTTTTCTCTCTTTGATTCTATCTTCTTGGCTCTCACCATGGCCCCCTGAGTCAGTTGGATGCTTGAGATAGGCAACATTTTGTGCAGCCTTATTTATCCTCCAAAGCTTTTTAAGGTTTTCTAAAACCCTCACTCCTCATATGCAGGTTTACATGGTAACTTGGAGCCAAAATACCAGCTGGCAGGCCCTTTATTCCCATCTCAGCTCATTCTCCCCTGCAAGATGGCATTTCTAAAGCCTGGGTTTATGTCCTCTCCATTCTCTCTATGTCTTGCTCAGATTATTGCCACACACTCCACAGCTTCCACACCATCTGCTTCGCTACACAGTTCTGTTCTGGCCTTCAGTACTCTCATTTTGAGTTATCTCCAGTGTAAATTGTTATATGTTCCTGAGCATGGACCTTTGAAACAGAGTTGGTTTTGAATCCTGGCTCTGCATTCCAGTGGATATTTGTCTTGGCTTCCCAGCACCCAACCTGCTGTATTGGCCCTCTATTGCTGCTATAACAAATTACCACAAACATAGTGGCTTAAAACAACACAAATTTATTATCTTACCTTTCTGGAGGTAAGAAGTGCAAATTGGGTCTCACTGAGTAAATCAAGGTGTTAGTAGGCATGTGTTCATTCGCATAGACCCCACAGAAAAATCTGTTTCCTGTCTTTTCCAGCTTCCAGAGGCCACCCACATTCTTTGGCTTGTGGCCCCTTCCTCCATGTTCGAGGCCAGCAATGACTGATTGAGTGTTCCTCACACTCCATCACTCTGACACTGACTCTTCTGCATTCCTCTTCCATTTATGAGGACCCCTGCGATTACATAGGGCTCACTTGAATAATCCAGGTAATCTTCCTATTTCAAGGTCAGCTGATTGTAATCTTAACTCCATCTGCTGCCTTAATTTTCCTTTGCCACGTAACCTATATATTCATAGGTTCTATGGACATCTTTGGGATGAAGGACATTTTTCTGCCTTCCACACCTGCATACATTTCCGAAAGTTCAACTTCTGAGACTTGGTGATGTGAAAAGACTGCCTTCTACTCCAAGGGCTGAAAATGCTGGACACTTGCTTTCTCAGACCCGGCTTATGACTTAGGTCCATTTCAGGTACACACACTGGTCTTGGTCTTAGGACACACAAGAACAAATGAGGAAATTTCTGAGTGAAGCATTGGGCATTTTCCCAGCTGCATAGACTCAACACTGGCACTTCCACACTCTCAATGGTTCTGTTTGCCTCCCAACATTGTCCCCCAAATTATTTTCTGCTATATTTTAAATATATTTTAAATCAATCCTTTTTCTGCTTACCCATAGTTGTCATTAGTTGCTTAGAACTAACCATGAGTCTCAAGTTATACAAACCTACCAGCTGTATGACATTGGGCAAGAATCTGACCTTCTCTGGTTCCATTTTCTCCATGCAACACCTACCTCAAGAGTTTTGGGGAGTGTAAATGAGGTAAGCTGTAAAGATTTTGGTACAGGGCTTGGCACCTGAAATCATCTAAAAAATAGTGGGAAAAGAAGGAGAATGAAATAATTTCTATGTCCTGCATTGAGGAATTAAAATCTAAAAATGGCCAAATGCATACAGAACTAAAATGGCACATGAAAGCAGCAATAAAACATTTCATTTCTGTGTTGTTCATATATTTTGAAAAGCACAAAGTGCCATTCAGAGGTTATATACAAACTCTTGCTATCAAGACAACTATGATTGAGACATAGCTGTAAAACAGATAAACCTAATCAGTTGAGACTTAGTGAAATAGGTCCAACAGACAGGTTTTGTCATATAGACAAAGAGTCTGGGGAGAGCTCCTGGGACTTCTACCTCACTGGGGACTACAGAGCAGATAATCTAGAGAACCCTCCCCAGAGGAACCAGGGCTCCTCAAACAAGTTCTCACACGAGCTGAGCGCCATCTGGAGAAAGAAACACTAGAGAGTGGCCCGTGAGTTCTTGGCTATAACTGACACACAGGTCAAATAATGTGGCTGTCAAGAGGTCTCCTCTGAGATGGCATTGGGTAAAATCTCTGACCAGTGGAGAAAACGTAGTTTAGCTGGTTAACCACTTAACAATGCTGCTTCAACTCTTCCAAACACAAAGCAGGATAAGGATACAACAATAGCTATTATTTATTGAGTACTTTTTATGGGCCAACCCTGGGCTAAGTACCTCATCTACATGAACTTCTCGAGGGCCTCCCAGGTAAGTACTATTAGTTGGGTAGGCTCCTGAGCTCTTTGTAAACAGATGCCGAGACAGTGTCAGGAATGCAAAAGGTTTAGGGGGAGAACACCTGTAAAAGGTAAAGTGGAAGGAAGCAGGATGGGCAGGGGATGCTGTGGAGACAATGCAGAGGTGATACAGTCTCCACCAGCCCAGTGGGGGGTTCCAGGGTACAGATGACCCCAGGAGTCCATCATGGGGTGGAAGTGGCCTGGCCTGAGTCCTACTGCCTTACTCAACCATTGGCCAACAGAGAACAGTGTGACCACAGCCCCCTAAGCTGAGGGGGACCCTGGAGGCTGTCAGCTAAGCAACTATACTCTTCACTGCATAGCACAGTCTACCACAGTGCTGTTATTCCCCTTGTCCAGGTGATGCCAGGGGTGGGTGGATCAGTTAAGGAACTTACCTGCAGGTGCCTAGTCAGGAGTAGCAGAGCCTAAGGTCTAACCCTAGGCCCTTAACCACCTACTGTATCTGCAGGCCCCTCTCAAGAATTCACAGAGGCCTCACAAAGATGAAATAAGATAAGGTATTCAACAGTTCTTTGAAAAGAAAAAAGCCCATCATGTTTAAAGAATTAAATGAGTGGATATTAAAGAACAATAACCAATATCCAATTTATTAATTTTCCTCAATTTTCCCTGCCTGCTATTTGAGACGTTTTGCTCCAGTTCCCAGAGAGGCATGAAGAAAGACTTTTTTTTACAGTATATGAAAAGTATTAATAATTTGGCATGGTCTTAATTCATTTCATGATTCAGTTCTGCCGATTCTACAGAGACTGCTTCCAGCCTGGTAATTATAAAGGTGCTTCCAAATCAGTTCTGACTTGATCTTACACTGTTTGATCATTTTATTATTCCATTTTACTTTATTATTCATTTTGATTTGGTTCTGTTAAGAAACCTCAGGCTACATAAACTGTATATTTTATGTCTTTAAAAGTTCTCTTGAGATAAATTCCTATATAAAAAGGTTCTAATGATAAATCAATGTCATTTATTTTTAAATGCAAAGATATTGCTCCAAGAGCAGGAATCTTTGATACCTGTTACAGGAGCACAAGTCCATATTGTACATACAATGGGCACGACTGAATTTGAGTTATGTTTTTAAACCACAGATACATTAATCAGCAACTCTCAAAACATAGGTTACTTTGTGCTGATGTCAAATTTGTGTCTAAGATACAGGTTTGTTCTATAGCTGGTGATTTTGATGAAGTTGAAAAGTCAGTGTGGAATTTAAGGTTCATGAGGGCAGGGAGGCTACTCTCTCATACGAGGACTTGCACATCATACACAATATATAACTAGTGAATGAATGGAAGGCTTTAGAATCATACAGGCCTACCTTCAAATTCTAAGCATGTTGCTTTCTAGCTGGGAGATCTGTGAAACTCATTCAAGTTATTTGTTCCTTGGTTTACCAGTAAGTTGAGGTGAATAACCTTACCTATCCGGGCTCCTGTGAGGATTAAAGGTGACAGTGCTAATGAATGGAGTCTTCCTTATCCTTCCGGCGCCGAGAAGAATGCCTAACTGCTATGGTCTGAATGTTTGTGTCCCTCCCCAAATGTATTTGTTGAAATCCTAACCCCCAAAGATGATGACATTAGGGTGGGGCCCTTGGGAAATAATTCAGCAATGAAGGTGTAGCTCTCGTAAGTGGAATTTAGAGCCCTTGGGAAGGAGGTTCCAGAGAGATCCCTAGCCCCTTCCTCTGTGTGATGACACAGCCAGAAGTTGTCAGTGTGAACCAGGAAGATTTCCAGCTTCCAGAACTGTGAGCAATAAATTTCTGTGATTTATAAGCCACCCAGACTATGGCACTTTGACTAGGACATCAACACAAGGTAGCATTCAACAAATTACACTATGCTAAAATCCTACCCACTCCTTTTCACCCTCCCATTCCCATAATTCCTATAGGAGTAAATATTTTAGCAGAACTAACAGGTTGCAATGTTGACTTGTGGTAGTCTCAGTGGAACAACATTTTGGTTTCTTTGGATGGGCTATAAATCCTACCAATCAAAGTGGTGCATTTTTTTTTTCAATTTGATGGCTTGTGTTAGTATTATCTGGATGTATATAATTTTAAGTACACACGTGTGCTCCATGCTAAGTCTTAGCATTTTCCACATAATCCTCACAACAGTAACCCATCTGTTTGCTTGAGATGTAGATACAATTATTCTTATTTTAGAAAAAAAGGAGCTGAAACACAGAGATACTATTTTTAATTGCTGATATGAGCCCAGATGAAATTCACACTGGGTCACCTGGAGCTGCAGGGGTTCCTACTAACCACCATCCTCTCCTGCCTTTGATGAGTAAAGATACCACCAGAGGTGTCTTGCAGAAATTAAGGTCAAGCAACTGACTGAATAGTCAAATAATATTTTAAAAATAGATTGACATGTCAGGTCATTCTACTGGTTCTGTTAACAAGCCCATGGCTACATAAACTATATATTTATGTCTTTAAAAGTTCTCTTGAGATAAATTCTCTTATTCTAAAGCAAGAATGTCTTAGCAGCTCTGCAACACACACACACACACACACACACACACACACACACACACACATTTGTTGTCATTGCATCACTAGCAGTCCTGGTTCATCTGGAAGTCACATGAGAACTATTCACTCATTCCATCATTCATTCATTCATTCATTCATTCATTCAACAGTGTACAAAACTGTTTGAGTTCATCCAGTCTACAAACTATAATGCTGAGTACTGTAAGGTACAGAAGTAGGTAAGATCTATTTTTTTTTGCCTTTAAGGTAATTATAAACAAAGAAATCATTCAATAAGTTTTACAATCTGGTATCTTTCAGTCTAATCAGTATTTAACAAATTTAGTCTATTCAATTCAAAATAACAGGGGTCAGTTAGGCCCATTAGGTCAAGTCACCATTTGAATTACTGAATTCTATCGAATGAGGTGAAGTCAAAGGCAGGACAGTTAAAGCTGCAATCAGCGATTAGACTGGGAGTTGCAGTGAAGGTGGAGGGAGAGGCAGAGAGGTTGATGTTTACAAAAGCTATTTGAGAACCAACCACACTTTCTTTCTGAATGCTCTGGGTTTGAACAAGCCTCTGCGCAGATAACAAAAGAAGTCTTGATATCATTATGGCAAGAAAGGCTCAGTGTTTTGAATTCTGTATTAGTACATGTACATATTTGGCTACCTGCTCAAGCACCTGTACTCTTGAGAAAATACCGCTAATGTTTGATAGTATACTGACAATAGAGTACTTATTTTTAAAAAATAAATAAGCATATTCAAAGCCTCTTCCAATTAATAAATGCATTTGCGTCTCAAACCACTCCCATGCAGATATTATGTTCTTATTTGATAAACAGGCAATGGCACTCAAGGAGGTAAGCAAATTTCTCAAGGTAGTAACTGTCTTGGTGGAGCCACCACTAAACTCCTAGTTTTCAGTCTCTGCCCTTCTGGTCATTCCCCTTATAATACTCTGATATAAAACTAACTTACCACCTAGACCAGTCTTCATAAACTAAAATCAATTAGATGGAATTCAGAGTAGATAGCTCTGACCAGGAATGGCAAGTACATGTGGGCATGTCTCCCTTACCTATGCCCAGGGCAGAGTGCACTAATCAACCTGTCTCTCTCTTCCACTGAATATAGATGCAGCCTCAGAAACCCTCTCAGTATTGGGGTCCAGGCAGCCACCACTGACTGGGGCTGAGCCACTGATCTTCTTTCTAGGAATGTTCAAGCAGAGACTGGATGTCCATTGGTCACTCAAGTTATGGAGGGAATTCGTGCATTGGGGAGAAGGTTTCGGATACCAGCGGTTCCCAAATATGGTTGTACCACAGAATCTTCTGGTGGCATTCATAAAGGTATATATTTATTTATTTTTAATTGAGATATCAGAGGTCCAACTAAGACCTGTGAAATCAGAATCTCTGAGGGTGCAGCCAAGGTTACTATCATTTGTAAATTGTCTTGTGCTGATTATATCACTACAGGTCCATGAGCCATTGCTTAGGGACAGGACTAAATGACCTGTAAGATCACTTCTGAATTTCAAATATGAATTTCATGACCACAAGCCAGCACTGGGGATTTGATGCATTGTGAGCACTGTATCACAGGGCATGGAGTTTCTAAATCACACTGAAAACAATTAGCCAGAGCAGGTGAAAGTACCAACTAGCCTGCCATCTGCATATTAGTGGCAAATTAAACTTCCCACGTTAGCCGTGCTCTTGGCGATATTAGTGTTACAAGCCCTAATGTATTGTATTTTATACTTCGGAGAGCTGGAAGAGAGTGCTAATTACATGCAAGTTTTCCAAGATTTCAGCTGGGAGTATTTCACATAAAAGTTAATTGTTCTTTTGGGGTTTTACTACTGGTTTATCCAATTAGCGTGGAGTTTGCCTATATATCATGGTTTTGCTTACAGAAGGGAAACCATGCTATTCACTTGGATAAAATGGAGCTTGTTCTGAGGGTATTTTGAAATCAGCTGGAGAGCTTCTGGATCAAATACACAACTGTGTTCACCTGCTGCCTTCTGAGCAGGGGCACAGCAAAGCAGCTGATGAAACATCGTGATAAAGAGGCCAAGCAGATTTGCTTCCAGGGCTTTCCCCTTATTGTAATCTCTATAAACTTGGGAAGGGCCTTAGGTCAAGTGCGGGAATAGTATAAACAACCCTCCGCTGATATTATATACTATTCAGTTCATAGACAGTTTGTGCTTTCAACTCATCTTACCTCAGAGAAGTCTGTGCACTAGGCATGATTACGCCCAGATCTCTGTGTGCTCAATATTGACCTATGTTTGTCCTTGTGGATTCAGCCTCTTCTTTTTAGAGAACTCCAGGCATTGGTGTACTGTATTTTCTTTTAAATGGCCCTATTGTTTCTCAGAGAGAGAGTAGTGAGTATGGTTGGTATGGACTTGAGATTGAGATTACCAGTCATACCAATCCCATCTCTGTTTGGCTGTGGTCAGAGCTGTGGATCTGCCCCAGTTCTTTTTCTTTATGGAGGCCTTTCACCGGGTGTGGGCATCAGGAAGAGTTCAAAGTTAGAGTTAACAGGGTCAGGACTAGTTATCCATCCATTCGAGCACATCCATTCCACCATCAGAGTACAGGATCAAGGCTAATATTAAGGGCAGAAACTAGAAGGGAAACCAGGGTGACAATGAGGAGGCCAAGCACGAGAAGTAGGAGCTACTACAGCATCTCGTGACAAGAATCTATGATCATTCCTGGGAGAGTCAACTCAGTTCTTCTTGTGGGATTCCTTCTTGCCTAAGCTGTTTTTATTGGCTAAGCATTACTCAGCATCTGCTACCTTCAGGGACGTCTAGGTGAGGGTCAGGGACGTGTAGGTGAGGATGTGCAGTGAGAAGGCCCTGAAAGGAAGAATTGTTGATGGTATCAGCCCCAGGAGCCTCCAGTTGTGTCTCAATTCATATTCAGCCAGCTATAAACATCTGTGACTCTGCAGGTCAGGAACTGAGGTATCAGTGGGTGTGAGTGGGGGTCCTGAATGGTGTGGTGATAGTTAAGTTCTTGTTGTTCACCTCTAAACTCACCCTGTGATCTGTTTTGCCACGCTGGGGCTGGGACTCTGCCACCCACATTTCTTTGCCAGTTGACTCTATATTAGGTCTGCCAGTAGGGGGCACTGCTGAGGAGTGAGGTCTGTCCCCCCTCCTTGTGTTGTTGTTCCTGTCAATGCCATGCCTTTCTAAGGAACTGGTAAGGAAGTAATACCCTCTCGGGCCTCTAGTGGAGTCATGAGCTTTGAGAGGGAGCAATCACGCTCAGCAAGAGCGCTGAGCTAGATACATGAACTCCTGTGATACCTCCTCCAGGGCACCCCTCCTGGACCTCAAACACTTCCATGGGGACCACAGTCACTCTGGGATACTGAGGTCCACTGGCACATGTCAGGAGTTTGGGGCAGTGCTAGTGGCATAAATATGATATGGCCTTCCTTTGTTGGTAAGTGGTACCACCACCAGTCAGTTATGAAAGCTGATAACTTGAGTCTTAACTCTTTCCTGTCCCTCTTGCTCCATCTGTGGACTATGAACAGAGAATTCTAACACAAATAAATCCATGCATATGGCCGTGTCTGTCCACTAATAGCCATCTCTACTGCCTTCGTCCTGATGCAGTCACAGTGCTGGGAATGACCGTTTCGGGTCAAGCTGATCACTTTTTCTCAGATCTTCAGCGTCCCTTGGACTCAGCCTCTGTATATAAGGCCCCATTACACTGAATGGTATTTATTTGTTTCTATTTTTGCCTCTGCAGCTGTGCTTCTCAGTCCCATCTTTGGCTCTGTCCAAATGACAGAAGGGGAAACACTACTGCCTGTCTTCCCGGGGAATTGCTTTTTGCTCGCTCAGCGCAGAGACAATCTTATTTTGCTAATTCCTCCGGGTCCTGCCAATGTCTGGTGCATGGTGAGCGCCGGATCAGTGCCTGAAGGATTGGACGCAATGAAGCAGAGTGGTCTGCTCTGATGCTGAGCAGTGCAGAGGCCAGTGGAGGGAGGGGCCCCTGGGAGCCGCCCTGGTATGCTCAGGGCCTGAGGGAAAGAGGGGCAGGGCTAGTCATCCTCAGATGAGGATGTATGAACTCTTCTCTCAGGCATGCAGTCTCATCCAAGTTTGGTTATGAGCTGTGATTAATGACCTATTAGTTTAGGGTAATTTTACGGAGTGCGAAGAGGGAGCTGCCCAGATTCCCCTCAGCACCAGGCCTCCCTGGGAAGAGCAGCTACCTAATTCTCTTGAGTCCTTGAAAGGCCCTGCAATACAGGAAAGTCCTCACCCTTCTTGGGCCTTGGCTATACTCCTGAATTCTTTACTGCTGGACTGCAGTTTGCATCGATGATAAATAGATCACACAATCATCCTTAACACCCGAAGCCCAGATAGCGCCAAAGGTTAACTTTTCTTCTGAACCACTTTCCATCATTTCGCCGGGAAAGGGTCCCAGTGGCTGGTGTTACCTCCTTTCTGGAGCCTGGACGACTGGAGGGTTTCACTGGGAGGACGACAGCAGCAGAGACTGTGCGAGACTGTGCGCCGGTGCTGCGATTTTGGAAGTCACCACGAAGAACTCGGTGCTTGCCAACAAGAACCGGCTGTTCATTATGAGACTGACTGAAAGCCAGCTTCCACTTTGTGACTGCCAACGGGAGGGACAGACAGAGACCGATAAAGAGAGGGTCAGGGAAAGAAAGGATGCTTTCTCCCTCCTCATAAAGGTTTTCTTCCCTGTTTGGCAAGGAATGAGGGACATGGTGGCTGAGACAGTGCTGGGTACATGGTTTGCCATTGTGCTACTGATCCATACCTTTGGAATAATTCAAACTGTCAACTCCATAAATTTGGCTGCAAAGTGCCAACAACAGATTTAATTTGGGAGATTCTGTTCTTGCCACAGCCAAGGTAGTCTGATGAGGACCTCGGGGTCGGATACCAACCCCCAGTTGTCTGCATAAAACCAGCGGGTTTCAAAGACACCTATTGCTTTCCCTTTTTCAGTAGATCTGATGCTTTGCGGGACATGCCGGTTTCTCCAGCTGGGAGAAATGACACACTGGGCTCCGCGGCATCGCTGCCCTTGTTCCAACAATATACATCTCAGTTCCCTGGAGGCGCCTTCCAAATATGTCAGGCCGATGGTGTAAGGAAGCGAAGATAGAATGTTAGCACTTGGGGGATGTTAATCTAGTCCCTTCACTTTACCAGGGAGGAGAGGAAGTACTTGAAAGGCTAATCAGCTTAGCTAATGCCCACACGGGTTTTGGTAACATTTCCAACACTCCATAGCTCAAGTTTACACCATCAGCAGAAGATCCATCTCTCAGATTTGTGAATATGTGGTTA
The DNA here is from genome assembly GCF_014108235.1 of Myotis myotis. Lineage (NCBI taxonomy): Eukaryota > Metazoa > Chordata > Mammalia > Chiroptera > Vespertilionidae > Myotis > Myotis myotis. Next base: position 85,008,699 of record NW_023416357.1, on the reverse strand, counting down.
GGTTTAGAAATAAAAGGGAGAAAGTGCTCAAAAATGGTATTATCATTCTAAATAAGCCAAACACAGGGCCTAGAATTATCTTACATTTTAATAACATGCATTGTTTGTTATTATTATAAAGACATTTTCCTGTTGTTATACATTTGAGGAATACAGAAAAAGTATACAGGAGAAATGAAACTTCCCCTGGAATTTCATCATTAAGAGATAACCACTGTTAATGTTTAATGTCTTTCTTTCTAGTCTGAACCCCTAATGTTTAGGGGGCACAATAGCATCCTCATCTGAGAGTAGGGTCAGGTGAGAGCTAGAAGGCTAAGGACACAGAGAGCAAATTGTGGTACAAAGACTAGAAATGGTCTCCTGGATCCCCATTCATGTTCCTTCTGATTGACCAGGCTACATAGAAGCTCTTTCAGATGCTCCTCAAGGTGGACCTGGGCAGGGAGTTATAAGGAAGAGGCCCAGGTTCCCTCCTGAAGCTGTTGGACCTGCAGGGTGATGGAGTTTTGCAAAGGGCTACAAAGGTGAGGCTGTCCCTCTCTCCCCACCTCCCCTAAATTATGCTATGCTAGGCTCTGGGCTAGCAGGATACACAAATCAGAGGGAGGCAAGTTGTGCAGAGCTCACATGGAAGTGTGTGTGTGTGTGTGTGTGTGTGTGTGTGTGTGTGTGAGAGAGAGAGAGAGAGAGAGAGAGAGAGAGAGAGAGAGAGAGAGAGAGAGAGAGAGACCATGTTCTTCTGGCATATGCACCCCCTTTCCTCCTGACCTACCTTTTTCCTGTGCACCTGGGAGGATGCAGCAGGTACAAGATCTGCTGGGAATGGAGCCAGGTGGAGCATTTGTGTGCACGCTCTGGCCTCTTCCTTCCGTCCCTGGCTACGATAAAGTGGAGCCACGGTGCGAAGTTTAAGCTGAAAGGTTTTGCGATGATGATCTAGGTCAACCCCTTTGTTTCTCAGGTAAGGAAACCATAACCCACAGACTCCCCACTAAGTGACTTACCTAGAGAGATGGTGACACAGACAAGCCTAGAACTTGATGCCTTTTGATTTTCTTACAATTCTTTGAATCAGGGCAAGCAAATAAGTTATCACTGTGCTATTAGCAAATGAGGTCAGTGAGCTGTGTCTGAATAATAAAAACTGGTGGGTATTGAGGGCGTCCAGTGTGTCAGGCACGGTTGCCAATGTCTTACATTAAATAATCCATTTCCTCACAATTGAGGTGGATCCACTATCATCCTCATCTTTCAAATGAAGTACACACGGTGCCCAGAGGGTTCAGGCAGCCACACAGGTCACTCGGGAAGGGTCAGAGGTGGGATCAGGGGCCTATGCTAAACCATGAGCTTACCTTTCAAAAGGTAAACTCATAGCAGCAGAAGAACAGTTTCTATACCATGTGGACACCCCTTCAGAGGGACTTGTTTACTCTACATCCTCCCCCACCAGTAGGCCTGGCTGGGAGGCTAGAGGTGAGTAGCCATGTGGGCAGAGAGTCACCAACATTTACAGTGATATCAAGATCAAAGTAGCACAAGGTCATACACATTCCTCCACAATAATTAACAAAGACAATTCAAAAGAAAAATGGAAAGAGGCTTGACCTGAAACTCTATAAAAAGGGAAATCCAAGTGGCCAATACACAGACGAATAGTTGCTCACACTTATTAGTAATCAGAGAAATACAAATTAAAACTATTATGTAATTTCACTAAACATCCACCAGAATGGCTACAATGTAAAGACCAAGCTTTGGCAAGGATTTTGAGCCACTGAAAAATCACACACATTTCTGGTGGGAATGTAAATTGGTTCATCCACTTTGAAAATCCGTTTGGCAGTGTCTCCTACTAATATCATACTGAATATACGCACACCTTATTAAACAGACATTTCATGCCTAGGTAATTACCCAACAGAAATGCATACAAATATTCACAAAAGTCAGCCAGACAGAGAGGTGGGTTGTTTGCCAATAAGTGGAGTCCCAGTGGGTGCCCAGAAATAGTCGGGAAGACCAGACTGGATATGTCTTATCTGAGTCCAGTGAGAGGGTGCAGACACCCAGTGAAGAGCCTGGTAAAGCAAGTTACTCAGATACTATTAGTACCGGATTAACATAGCTGTGAACTGGCCCTGAACACACCAAATTGTACCTGAGCCCTGCTCTCCTGGGAAACAGCAAGGGTTAAGGGATTTGCCTCAGCCTTTGTGTTTTGGAAAACATCCACCTGCAAAGAACCACTTGTCTCCATATGCCTTAGATATGACCCACGGATGCCCTCCTTGCTTACTCATGACAAGGCCAGACACAGACCTTCCAAATTCCCATTCCTTGCCCCATAATTGATTAGCTGAACTGTATTTTCCACAGTGATCAATTGGAACAAAATGCATGTAACCCAAATTTGGTTAAGCTTCTCTCCTTCCTCCAGGGCTCTGATCTTTGACCCACCCTCAGCCTGAGCCAGCAGGCAGCCCCTCCTGAGAGCAGGCTGGCCTCCAGGAAAACAGCTTCTGATTTACTGTGCAGTCATGCCCCGCCCCCCCCCCCCCCCCCCATCTGGTTCTTTCTGGCCTTGCCTACTCCTCTCTATAAAAGGAAGCCCCATCCGGACTAACTCTGAGCTGCTTGCAGATTTGAGGGTCAGAGTCCACATTTGCTTTGGTTGGACAACCCCTGAATATTGGGGCACTACACGGGCACCTGAGAAGTCTGGGGCAGAGTCATCAATGAGAAAGGCTGGGGACAGATTTTTCTTTGCCTCTATTTGCCAGGGAAAGGTGGATCCCTGGTCTCCCACGTGGTCAGTGCTCTCCTGGGACTCTTCTGTTCCCTAAGGACCCTTGGACGTGGAGGGGAAGTTGGCACGAGGACTTTGAATGGCCTCGATAGTTATAAAGAGCTAGCATCGTAGAGCCCAAAGTTCCACAGAGCTGCTGCTGTGGGTACAAGACCTCTCTGTCAAACAATTGGGGAGCCTGGGTAAGCAAGGTTAGCCAGGTCCCTCCCCTGCAGGATTTTCCACAGGCACTTTGTGAAACACTCAAGAATACGACAGGATACACACACAGCTTCCCCAAATTATTTGACCACAAAAGGCTTTTATTTGCCCAACACTTAAGAATATCATGCCGAACAGTTTGGGAAATGCTGTTTTAAAGCCTTTCATATCTTCTCCTGCAGTTGCCCAGTGCACTGCGTGGAAAATAAGCTTTGCTTTGAGCTCCTGGCGGGGAGAGGGATGGCCGCTCAGAACCAGTGGTCACAGATGCAGCTGGCGTCACATGCATCCGAGTGTTAGGCGTTCTCTCTCTTTAACTAGGAGGTGTCCTAAGGAGCCTTTGTCCTGGAGGAAACACAGTCAACGGGTAGATTTCCCAACAGGATGCTGCTGTGTTTAAGACACGTTTGATTTACAGCAGCTTTTGCTGCGACCTTGGCTTTCCAGTTTGCAAGTCATGTCACCAGGGTATCTGACTAATGCGTGATTGTAAATTTTTCATGGCAAGGCGTGTATTTGTGCTATTGGCCTCCTGGGCAAGGGGGAAAAGCATGGCATGTCAAAAGCAACATAAATTGTTAGGAAATCTCTATTCCCCCTAGACCTTCCTGCGAAGTTCCATTATCCCTGTTCCACTCAACTGTTCATTCATTCACAAACATTTATTGAGCAGTTTCCATTCCTAAGGACGGTGGGGACACAGAGGTATGTAAACTGAGGAGCAGATATAAGCGTTCTGGCAGCAGGTGTGAAGGTGTAGAGACGTAAAAAGGGCTTTGAGTGTGGTTCCTCATTCAAGTGAGTATTCAGGCCTCTGGAGAGCTTGCTATGAACATGCTTATCTCGTAAATCTAAGTCTTTTCAATCTTGTAAGATCCACCCTGAGGGATCAGAGGCCAGGTGTTTTGATGGGTTCAAATCCCAGGTATGTCACCTTAAGCGAGTCTCTGAAAGCTTTAGGATTTTCCCCCTTTTATGTAAAAGGAGGGGGTTGAACAGATAATTCATAGTTTCCTCAGCTCATAAAAATATAAATTAGAGTTATAGATATACACATATTCAAGATAGAATATACATATAATATACATATGATACATATACACAAATATATATATATATACATATGCATATTTAAACATTAACATAATAGAGGGCTGGAGTGTATAGGTTAGACTTGAGGTTGTTGAAAGACAGGCCTTTATGTGGACTTTTAAAGAGGAACAAGTGCTGGATCTGGAGAAGTGGAAATGCTAGAGTGGCTCCATTCAGGTTGAAGTACAGGATCAAAAGCACTGAGGCAGGAAGGAGTGGAGGGAAGGACAAGTCAGGGTGCCCGGTGCTACTGCTGGGTGGGTACAGGGTTACAGCTGAGGACCAGCTGCAGAGGCTGGGGGCTGGATCCTAGAGGACCTTGATGTCTTGGCAGCAGAGCCATCTCCCCCAGCTCAGTGGGCTCCCTTCCTCAGGCTATTTGCCTCACTGTCTGCCTGCTTGCTCTTCCTCATCTCCTGGCTTGCATGTCCCCTGAAGCCTCTAGATGCCCTCCCGCCCAAGAGAGTTCTCCAGAGCCCTCCCCATCCCTGCTACCACACACCCTGTATCTGCTTATTCCCTCCAGTGTGCTTCTCGCTATTTATAATAACCTCGTCACCACCTTGTTTGTCATCTGTGTCCTTGGGAATGGAAGCAGCAGGAGGCAGGGATAGTGCCTGCCTAGTTTACTTTAGGGTTCCCAGTGCCCAGCACAGGGCTGGCATGTGCTCAATAAACCCTGAATGAATGAATAAATGAATGATCTGAAACTCACACGATTGTAAAACACAGGGACATTTGGAGTGTATATTTCTCCACTGTACAGAACTTATATGTGCACAGTGGAAGAGTAGTCAGCCATAACTAAGAAGGGGATTCTGCTGTCTGCAACAACATGCATGGACCTTGAGGTCATTATGTTAAGTGAAATAAATCAGACGGAAAAAGACAAATACTGTATGATTTTGTGTACATGTGGAATCTAAAAAAAATTTGACTCATAGAAACAGAAATCAGATTGGTGGTTGTCAGAGGCAGGAGGTGGGGTAGGGGTGGGGAAAATGAGTGAAAGTGGCCAAAAGGTACAAACTTTATAAGATGAATATATTCTGTATGTAATGTACAGCATGGTAACTATAGTTAACAATACTGTATTGTATATCTAAAAATTGCAAAAAGAGTAGACTTTATAAGTTCTCATCACAAGGAAAGAAATTGTAACTATGTGAGGTGATGGATATTAATTAAACTTATTGTGGTGAATATATATATATATATACTAGAGGTCCGGTGTACAGGATTCGCACACTGGTAGGGGGTGTGGCCTGTAGGGATTGGCCCACTGTGGGAGTGCCTCTCATCCAGGTCAGCCCAGCGGCTGTGGACCTGCCCTTTGAGCGGCTGCTCCTTGGTCCGACATCGTCTGTGGAGCTGGCGCACTCACCTCTCCAGGGCACTAGGTCGGGGCTGGGCCCAGGGACAAGAGTATTGAGAGGCAGTGGAGTAGGCCTCAGTCCCACAGCGGCCACACACCCACCTCCCAACCTCCGGGGTCAGCTCTGCGAGCCCAGCAACAGCGTTGTGCAGTCTGCAGGCGTCCAGATGAGGTGGCAGGGAGCAAGGAGGAGGAGCCTGGGGCAAGGAGGCAAGGATTGCAGCCTGGGTTTCTGCCCATGGGTCTGAGGTTTGCAGCAGAAGCAGCTGCTCATCCCGGTCAGCCGAGTGATGCTCCCACTGTGGTAGCTCACTGACCACCAGGGTGCAGCTCCTGCATTGAGCATCTGTCCCCCTGGTGGTCAGTGTGTGTCATAGTGACTGGTTGACTGGTTGTTCTAGTCGTTCTACCGTTTGGTTGCTGGGCTTTTATTATATAAGAAATATATATAAAAAATCATTATGCTGTATACCTTAACCTTATACAATGTTATATGTTAATTGCATATCAATAAAACTGGGCAAAAAGGAGTTCAGAAAGATTTAAGACAGTGTCTTGTAGAGCCTTTTGGTCTGACAGGAGGGCTTCTAAGAATCTTAAGGGTGTGGCCATAAAGCAGCCTCACCTATAGCCCAAGGTAGACAGAGACCTGACTCAGAATAATTATGGGGCAGGGAGTCAACTGCTACCAGTTTCATAGGAATGACATCAAGTTTTCAGGATTGTTATATTGGTAGCTGGCAGTGAACTGGGACATGAACCAAGTTCTTCTATAAAATATAACTGATATGTACTAAGTGCTTGCCTATGCCAGGGCCTGTGCTAAGCATTTGACACAGATTGCACACTTCATCTTCACACCACCACATCACCATGAGGCAGGTACCACTGGTGTTTCTATTTTATGCCTCAGGAAACAGGCTCAGGGAGGTTATCTGCCCAGTGACACCAGCTGAGAAGTGGCAGCTCCAACTTGAAGCCAGTGGTCTGCACAGTGCTATTTGATTGGCTCACACTGGAATTCCACTCCACTAACTGCTGCTAGAGAAAAGTTAAGGCTCACCTCCTCCATCAGCCAAGAGTAATGAGCACCTCTGGGTCGCCCGTGTGCATGTGCCATTGTCCTCATCCTGCTGGGTGCCCTCCAACTCCTGATGCAAATTTCAGACAGCTTTTTTTCCCTTCCCACCTTCTGTGAGCATCTGAAAAAAGGCACTCTTGGCTGGTTTACAGCACCCTGTTCAGACCTGTTAACTGTCTTCGTGCCCTAACCAGCCCCTGCCAATAATAGTTGTGTGCGATTCAAATGGTGTGAAAGACCTCGTGTGTTTGAGAGGATAATTTGTCCCTGTGAAATTGAACTCTCTTTCACCCTCAGGGTTTCAGCGTCAAACTGTGCCTCTCTGTTGTTGTTGTTGTGGGTTTTATTTTTTTTCCTTTCCTCTATATACTGAGGTGGTATTATTTGCTTGTTTGTTTGTTTTTTTCTCTTCCCTCGGGAATAGAAACTTGAACTGCTTTGTAGAGAAAAACAAATTATTGAATTACAAAAACATCCCTAAACTATTACTCCTTCAGAATGAAGACAAATGTACAGCTTGTGGTATAATGCATCAATTTGAGTGGTAAATACAGAAAACAGAAATGATATTTATATAGAGGGAGGGAATAGAGATATCACATGACCGTAAAGAACAATAAAGATGAGGAAGGCAGGCGGAGCATACTAGTAGATCTGATAAAGTTAAACCTGGGCCAGGCCAGTCCAACTCAGGGATCTGGTGGGTGAATTTCTACGTGATAGGAATGGAAAGCTTTGGGGTTTGTGCTTCTGCTCAACACCATCAATCACTCAGTCATTTCAGTGCATGGGATTCAACTCTGGGAAACTCACTTCTTTGGACAAAGTTTTTCCAATTTATTCAGCACTTATGACATAAGAAATTTACATTTATTTAATTTAATCTTTAAAACAAGCTAATGAAGTGGGTACTCTATCGTCCTTACTATTTTGTTGATGCAAAAGTAATGCACAGAGAAGTGAAGTGACATGTCCAAAGTCACACAGCAGATAATGCCATAACCATGACACTTCCCCTCCTATGAGAGTCAGCTGGGGCTCTCTCTGGCTCCTCGAAGACATGTGCTTAGCACAGACATAAAAGGGCATATCCACATGCAGTGGCGGGGCACAGTCCTTGAATCCCACCGGAGAGTGATCATGAGGACCACCGAGAACCAACTTCGCCAAGTTCACCATATTGTCAGGGTTGACTGGGTTTGGAGGATGCCAGGTTCAGACAGAAACTAATTTTTGAAGACACTCAGGATGACCTGCAGCTGATCTACTAAACCAGCGGTTCTCAACCTGTGGGTCGCGACCCCTTTGGCTGTCGAACGACCCTTTCCCAGGGGTCGCCTAAGACCATCCTGCATATCAGATATTTACATTACGATTCATAACAGCAGCAACATTACAGTTATGAAGTCGCAACGAAAATAATTTTATGGTTGGGTCACTGCCGGGAGCCGGTCCATGCTTGCTGTTTCAAGGGACCTGGCATATATGGCATACTGTTCTTAATATGTTTGCTCACCTTCTTGGCACTATGTGTTTTAACCAAGGTCTCTGAGAAAGGTTGTTTCCCCAGGTAGGGATTTTCCCCTGAAGTTAGGGAGGGAATAAAACCTCTTAACTAGTGCCAGGTGGGTAATTAATCACTTTAACTACGAACAATCATGCTTAAGCTACTCCCTGGAATGAAGATAAGAAACGCCCTAACCTTTGTAATAGAGATTGATAGGATTGAATCAACTGGTATAAATACAGATGTAATAATACAGCAAGAGACAGAACTTAGAATACGGAACCAAGAGAGACAAAACCTAGGCACAGAACCTACACAGAACGTTCTCTAGAGACAGAAGAACTTCGCTGGAGGGAACATGGCAAAAGATCCTGGACAGAAACTGGCCTCAGAACCTAGAGACAGAACCTAGCGAGAGAACATGGCAAAAGATCCTGGGCTGAACCTGACTACAGAAATTGGCAAGAGAACCTGACTAGAACCTGGTGACTGAGCTTGGCTGGAGAACCTGGAGAACCTGGAGAACCTAGCAAGAGAACATGGACACAGAACCTGGCTGGAGATCCAAACCAGACCTTCGCTGGAGATCCAGACCAGAACTTGGCTGGAGATCCTGGCTAGGCTGCTGATCAACTGAACGCTATCTCCGTGTCCTTCCTTCTTCGCCGACTCCGTCCACACCTTTGGGGACCCCTGGACCTGCTGGGGTTGGACCCCAGCAGGTCACAACATGAGGAACTGTATTTAAAGGGCCAGAAGGTTGAGAACCACTGTATAACTAAACTATGGCTGCAGATCACCCCATTCTGACCACTGCATGTCAGGGACGGAAGGCATTTGATTACTTAGAGCATATTTTTTTTCTGTTATAGTTTGGAGTTCCTTGGTGTCCATGAAAGGAAGAGAACAGTATTGTTGGGACATTGGCAGGGATCATTTACTGGGGCACAGGCCCAGAGAAGGATAAGGACTGAGATTCCCTGCTGGCTGCAAAAGCACATCATTGCATTCAGAGGAACTAACCCAGGCAGGAAGCCCTGGAGATGGAGGCAGTCTTTGCCTGCAGGTGAACGAGCTTCTCCCTGTGCTCCTTCCCAGACCCTCACCAGCTACTTGAGACCCTCCTCCTTGACCTTCAAGACTTCAATGTCTGACCCCTGGCATTGGCTTTTGCTGCTCTGCCCTTGGACATCTGCTTCACCCCTCCAGTCTTGCTGGGGACTCTGGACACCCATCCTGTCTTCTCCCACCGTGTAGAAGCTTTTACATTGGGTTAACACCAGATTGCTCAAGCCCAGGCCAATTTATGAAATAGATGTAATTACCTACCTCTGACCCCTCCTCCTTCCCTCCCTGGATGGTGCTTTATAGAGCTCCTCTGGCCACCCATTCCAGATGTTAACTTCCACCTTCCTGACCCTTTTCTCTCTCATCTGAATGGAATCACCCTGTACCACATCCTTTTGGGGAGATATATCAATTCCTTCCAAGTGGACAGTTTCTAAAAAACAAAAAACCAGTAAGTATCTGTACTGATAGAATAGCCCTTGGATGGTTTTACAGTGGCCTCTGGATACACTATAGGTTTGTGTTCAGCACCTCACCTGGTTTACTAGTATTAGTAGGACTTCTGGACCTTGTATAAGGGATATGTGTCAGAATTCCTTATGCTTCACTCATGCACACATTACTGATACATCTACAGAACATTTATTCCATTCTATTAGCTGCCGAGTTTGATTACCTATCTGTTTATCAGACTCAACAGATTATGAACTCCGTTAAAGGGTGGGATTAGGGCTTCAAATCTCTGCAGGGTAGAGATAGTGCAGTAACTTGCTTGTCCTTAGTAGATGCTCAATAAAATATCTAACTGTTGAATTTTCATAAACTTATGACATGTCAACCAGAAGTGAAAGGGCAATGTGTTTATGCTAGCCCAGTGCAGCATGTGGCCACATTCTCCTGAGGGAAAGGCAGGATCTTGTGTGGTGGAGTCCTGAGTTGACTGTGAAGCAAGCCAGGCATGAGTGTGTCCCTGAAAGAAGCAGAGAAGACAGGAAAAGAAAGGCCATCACAGGCAGGAGGAATTGTACTAAGAAACGTATCTAGGAAGGAACCCATGCATCACTCACCACCAGCACCACCATCATTCTCAGTTGCACCCATTATTTTTTTTTTTTAATATATTTTATTGAGTTTTTACAGAGAGGAAAGGAGAGAGATAGAGAGTTAGAAACATCGATGAGAGAGAAACATCGACCAGCTGCCTCCTGCACACTCCCCACTGGGGATGTGCCCGCAACCCAGGTACATGCCCTTGACCGGAATCGAACCTGGGACCCTTCAGTCCGCAGGCCGACGCTCTATCCACTGAGCCAAACCGGTTTCGGCCCATTATTTTTTTAAAAAAAGATTTTTAATTGATTTTTAGAGAGAGAGTAAGGGAGAGGAAGAGAGATAAACATCAATGAGAGAGTGAAACATTGATCAGCTGACTCCCACATGCACCCCACTGGGGATTGAGCCCCAAACCTGGGCATGTGCCCTGATGGGAAGTTAAACCCTCAATCTTTTAGTGCATGGACAACACCCAACCAACTGAGCCACACTGGCCAGGACAGTTGCATTCATTGTTGACTCTCAGCCAACTGCCTGGCCCCCTCCCTGACACCACCACATCTCTGAGTCTGGGAGCAGCTCTGAGGGGCTAGGATAAGCAGGGATGGGATAGAGTTGAGGTGTGGAGTGAGCAAAACTGGCATGCACAGAACATAGGGGGAAAATAAGAAAATAAAACCTTGTCATTTTAATGACTTTTTGTTCCAACCGCATTAAATAGTTGCCAAGACAAAATGGTAGGATCAAAATAGCACCTCCATAGTAACCGAGCCTTCTCTGGCAGAAGGCAACGTGCCTTACGTGTGGAAGACACTCATATTTGCCAGACAAATTACTCCTTTTATTATGAAGTTTTGATCTCTATGTTTTTAAAAAGCTGTGATTTGTAATTAATAAAGCTCCCATTAAAATAGAATATCGGTATTGCAGGAAGCTTTAGAATCTGACTAATCCAACCATCTCATTTTGTAGATGGGGTCCAGAGGGTGTGCCCACGAGTAGTCGGGAGCAGGTGGCTGTGTGCTACTCCCAATCCCCATCACATTTCTGGCCTGGATGGCCCGGGGTGACGGGGTTTGATGACTGATTTGGTGTTGTTTGGTTGGAGACAGATGCCAGCTCAGAGGGATGACGGAGCCAACAGACTCCTTCTCTCCTACTGTGTTTTTCACTACTGCATTCACCCATACAAATGGCCTCTTGGAATGGTACATTTTTGCATATGGTGACTTGTATGTCAACAGCAAGTTGTTTCCCTCATGCCTGTGCCAGAGAAATTGACTATCTCATCAGTAATGTGTTCAGAACCCACCTCTGGTGCCAAAAAATCCTCTTTTGTAGGTGGGCTCACCATTCAGCTGTCCAAATACAGTGTGATTAATCTGGCCTGCTAGGGAGAAGAAAGAGGGTTAGGACTATAGGAAGTGACAACAGTTAGAGGAATTGTTATGTTACTATGCCAATGACTGCCCAATAAGATTCAAATATGAATTAAGCCCTGCACTGGCCCCTACCGACAGAGGCATAATTATGCCCAGTCAGTGTTGGAATTCCGGAGACATCCTTCTCTAAAGCCCCTTTCTAGGGAAATTGCGGCTTACTGTGTAAGCAGAAGGGCTAGATGGGGCCTTCCTAAAACTTTTCCCTGTGGCCCAGAATGAAAAGTCTCACTGGTACTAAACATAACATTAGACTATGAAGTTATGAGAAGGGCTCCTTTGCCACAGGCAGAAATCAGTCTAGTTTCATTGCTCTTGTCAGTCCTTGGGGTCTAAAGTGAGCCACTGCTTAAGAACTGAGAAATGAGAGAAATAAGGATTCCTTCTGGGCATTAAACTTTAATACGGATATATAATAGATCAGAGCAGAAGACTACAAAGTCACCTTAAAGAGACAGTAAGATCGCCACCTTACAGCTATCCATATATGCAAAGAAAGACCTTGGCAGCCAGGAGAATCCCTACAGCAAATGTAGGTCAGTCACCTCAGGGGGAAGGACCCTTAGCAAAGGCATTTAAATGTTTCTGGTGCTGGATAAATGGCCACCACCAACATGGGATAGATGTGAAAGTTGTGGTTAACCAACTCCAAGTGTTTTGGTCCCATTGCTAAGGCTAACTGTGCTTTATCCTGAGGCTCTCAAACTCTCAGTCCATCAAACAAATTCTTTTTGCTCTGATAATGCGATGTTCTTCAAATATTCTTTTAATGAGGCAGTCACATTTTTTCACTGTAAATTGAGAAACCGCTCTTTGGTGTTAGACATCAGGCCTACGAGCTAGGTTAATGTGAGTTTTCCCCTGGGAGAGGCACATGCTCTACATGAACTAACAATATCACATTTCTGGGCAGAAGGGCAGAGGCAAGGTCTGGGGTGGTGGTATATGAAACAAGGTCAGGATAGCCAGGTCATGGGGCACTGCATGGAGGAGACCCACCTTGGCTTCCACGGGATGGAGCTTACCCCAACCTATTCCAATCGAGGCAAAGAGTGCAACATCTTTTATCTTTTAAAGCCTTGCCTTATAGAAATATACCCAAAGATATTCTTTGATGGGGCAGCTGTGGTGAAATGCATGTAAAAAGTGCTAAGGAACTTCTAAGTTGAACCCAACTTGAGATGGCTCAGTTCAGTCTGGGGATGGGTGAAGGCAAGCTCTAGAGGCAAGGGATTTGCACCACCTCTGAGAGGACGTTCTTCCTGGACCCACGTATTAGTTACTAGAGCAGCGGTTCTCAACCTGTGGGTCGCGACCCCTTTGGGGGTCGAATGACCCTTTCACAGGGGTCGCCTAAGACCATCGGAAAACACATATATAATTACATATTGTTTTTGTGATTAATCACTATGCTTTCATTATGTTCAATTTGTAACAATGAAAATACATCCTGCATATCAGATATTTACATTACGATTCATCACAGTAGCAAAATTACAGTTATGACGTAGCAACAAAAATAATTTTATGGTTGGGGGTCACCACAACATGAGGAACTGTATTAAAGGGTCGCGGCATTAGGAAGGTTGAGAACCACTGTACTAGAGGCAGTTTCCCATCATTTCATTTTCCCTGGAAGGCAAGAGTGATTTAAAAGTGAAACCTGTCAAGCTGCTAAATCGTATAGTTCTATGGTTCTATTCGGCCGCAAGTGATCAAAGCCAAGGGAAAATAATACACATCCCTCTCTACCTGAGACCAGAATAGAATGGTCCTTCGTGTTATAAAAATTGCAGGGTTAGCTCTTTCCACAACCTGCTCCTTGTTCGGCAGACATGTCAGCTTCTCAGGGCTAGCACCGTAGTTGTGTGGGGTCATCAGGAACCAAGTACTTTTGTTTAGCTATGGATTCAATATGGCCTGGCATGCCCCCTCCCAGCCTACTTCTTTGTCCATGTTCCAGGTAGAAAGAAAGAAGAAGGGTGAGATGAGATGGTGTGTCTCAGCTGAGTGAGCCCCTTTAAGGAGCTTCCAGAAAGTTCCATTGGACACATCTCTCATTGGCTGGAATGGCGTTGAATGTTTACCTTTATCTGCAAGGAATTCTGGGAATTTATTTTAAGATGAGCACAAAGTAGCAGGGTTTCTGATGGGAATGAAGAAGAGGAGAATGAAGAAGTGCTGGTAAGTAGAGATCTATGCTACTGTGCTCCCAGGCGACAAACCTGGAAGTTCATCTGGGTTCCTCTATTTCCTCACCCTTTCCATTCAAGCAACCAACAATTCACCCTGGCACACCAGCCAGCCACTCACACATCTCTGCTCCTATCCATTCCTACTGCGCTTACCTCAGGTTAGGTCCCATTGTGTTTCACCCCAACTATTATGTAAGAATGTCTACTGGTTCCACTGTACTTGGACTCATCCTCAAGTCGGCACTCCTCTGCTCTCAGCCCTTCAATGGCCCCCCATTGTCCTCAGAGTGAAGAACAAAGTTCTCATGCCCAGTTTTCCTCGTGCTCTGTACTTTGTCTATGTCTCCAGCTTCATGTTCCTCCTGTTCTGTCCTGTAGTGAACAGGACTATGTGCTGATGATCAGTGTTGACTTCTTTCTTTCACACCCCACACCTGATCCATCCATATATTCTATTGGCTCCACCATCAAAATATATGCAGAATGTGATCTTTCTCAATAATACTTGTTGAATGAATGAACTCTGGAAACATGATAAGTGCTCCACAAATATGGATTCACTTAAAGGTAGCATGATACATGGTGGGGATATTAATCATGGCTAGCATTTTTATGTTTATTTAGTGCCAGGAGTGGCATATATATTATTTCTAATCCTCATAATAATACTTCAAAGTAGATTTTTAAACTTATGATAATAATAACTCATGATAGTTAACACTTCTTTAATGCTTACTATGGGGAAGACACTAAACTAAGTGCTTGACATGTACTACCTTGTTTAATGCTCACTATAACCTGATGAGGCAGATTCGGTTCTTACTCCTGCTTCTCCAGATGAGGAAACAGAAGCTAAGCGAGGTTTAATGACTTGTCTAAAATCACAGATGGGTTGGACAATGCTTCTGATTTTCTGCAAGTATAATATATCTTAAGGATGGGGGCTGGAAACTTTGCTGACAAATTTCCTAGGCTTCTGCTATGAAGCAGGCATTTGGGGATCTACAGTGATTCTTTAGGTTGTGGTGGATCATTTCATGTCCTTTTCCCATGCGGTTTTATATTTACTCTATAAACAAATAAAGTCTTAGTGAATACCAGAAGTTTAAGACTTGGGAAGGAGACAAGAACATTGGTTATAATCATCTTAAATAAGAATGTCTAGATGTTTCTTTTCAGGTCATGGTTTTTTTCTGGTTCCCAGAGGAGACAGTACGGCAATAATTATGACAGTGGACATCGGATTTCAAATTCTGGTTCTATTTCCTGACCTTGACAATGCCACTTATCTTCTCCGTGCTTCAGTTTCCTCAAATTCAATGTGCAGGTGATAATACTGCTTCTCTCCTATGTTGTTGTAAGTTAAATTTGTTGTTGTTGTTGTTAATCCTCACTGGAGGATATTTTCCCATTGATTCTTTTTTTTAAAATATATTTCTTTATTGGTTTCAGAGAGGAAGGGAGAAGGAGAGAGAGATAGAAACATCAATGACGAGAGAGAATCATTGATGGGCTGCCTCCTGTATGCACCCCACTGGAGATCAAGCCCGAAACCCAGGCATGTGCCCTTGGCGGGAATCGAACCTGGGACCCTTCAGTCTGCAGGCTGACGCTCTATCCACTGAGCCAAGCCAGCTAGGGCTCCCGTTGATTCTTAAAGAGAGTGGAAGGGAGAGGGAGGGAAACAGAGAAACATTGATGTGAGACACATTGATTGGTTGCCTTCCACAAGAGCCCTGACTGGGGCCACGGATCAAGCCTGCAACTAAGGTATGTGCCCTTGACTGGAACTGAACCCAGGACTCTTCAGTCTGATGCTCTATCCACTGAGCTAAATCAGCTAGGGCAAAGGACAACAGTTTAAGTGAAGTGCTTATGACAGCATCTGGTACATGTTAACCAGTAGTGCTAGTGGCAATAGTGACAGCCATGGTGGCCATTGTTGTCTTGCTCTAGTAATAGTATTCACCAGGAGTTTTTCTAATATTTTTAAAAAATGTTTTTTAATTGATTTCAGAGAGAGGAAGGGAGAGTGAGAGAGAGATAAAAACATCAATGATAATAATAATTAATTGGCTGCCTCCTTCATGCTCCCTATTGGGGATGGAGCCTGCAACCCAGGCATGTATCCTGAATGAAAATTGAACCATGACCTCCTGGGTCACTCAACCACCGTACAACACCGGCGGGGCATATTTCTAACCTGACCCTATTTGACCTCTATCAGAAGCTATATGGTTAATATTGAGATTAAAGAAGATTTTTGTCACTGTGTCCATTTCCTGCATCAGAGGGAGAACTCCCGGCAGGTGCAGTGTGTGTTGTTAATTTCAGCAGTGTCTGTGTTTCCCCAGGATTGGTCCAGCTCTGTTTCATTTATTTGTTGCTGCTCCCTCAAAATCCAGTCCTTTCTCTTCTTTTGGTAGCAGTAGCCAGAACTTCCTTTGGGAATGTTAACAATGCAAATTCTTAGGCCTCACCTTGGGCCTACTATGTCAGCAATTCTGGGAGTGGGGCCTGGCAAGCTAACAAGGTTTTCCAGGTGATTCTGATGCACTCTAAAAGTCTTAGACCCACCACGCTGAGGCCTTGCTATTCCACGTATGGTTGGTCAGAGCCCAGGAACTTCTTAAAATGCAGCATGACAGGCCCAGGCCCTTTCCCAGAGTGACAGACTCAGAGTCTGCATCATAATCATATCTCCAGGGACATTAACATTTGATCTGGGCCACTGGTTCTCAAACTTGACTGAAAATTGAACTTTAAGAACGACTGAATAGGACTCACTCCCAGAGATTCTGGTGTGATTGATCTGGGGAGCAGCTTAGATAATGGGCTTTTTTTTTTTTCACTCCCCAGGTAACTCCAATATGTGGCAAAGTTTGAGAACCACTGAGCTAGGGGCAGGGTTCTCAAAGTGTGGTCCCTGGTCCAGCAGCACCAGTTTCACTGGGAAACTTGTTAAAAATGTAAATTCCTAGGCCCCACCCCAGACCTATTGAATCAGAAACTCTGGGCTATGGTCCTGCTATTAGTGTTTTCACAAACCCTGCAGGTGACGGTGATGTTTGCCAGAGTGTGAGAACCATGATCTAGGGCAGTGGTTCTCAACCTTCTGGCCCTTTAAATACAGTTCCTCATGTTGTGACCCAACCATAAAATTATTTTCGTTGCTACTTCATAACTGTAACGTTGCTACTGTTATGAATCGTAATGTAAATATCTGATATGCAGGATGGTCTTAGGCAACCCCTGTGAAAGGGTCGTTCAATTGCCAAAGGGGTCGCGACCCATAGGTTGAGAACTGCTGCTCTAGGGCCTGGGAGCCTGGCAGATGACAGTGGGGTGGGGAAAACCACTAGAATGACCAACCATTCTTGTTTGCCAGGCACTGAAAGATTTCCCAGGATGCAGAGCTTTTCATGCTAAAATGGGAACAATCCTGGGCAAATTGGGATGACTGGTCACCGTAGTTCTTGGAAGATTCCATGTTAATGGAAGTGGCACATAGCCCATTCCATTGGCCAAAATTCAGTTATTGTCTACTCAGTGGTCGGCAAACTGCGGCTTGCGAGCCACATGCGGCTCTTTGGCCCCTTGAGTGTGGCTCTTCCACAAAATACCACGTGTGGGCGCGCACCTACAGTGCAATTGAAACTTCTTGGCCCATGCGCAGAAGTCGGTATTTTGTGGAAGAGCCACACTCAAGGGGCCAAAGAGCCACATGTGGCTCGTGAGCCACAGTTTGCCAACCACTGGTCTCCATCTTATTGCAGGGAGTGCCGACACTAATGTGATCTGACTATGGGACCAAGAGAAAGAGCAAAGTGTGTTGGTGATGAGCTAGCCAGTCTCTGCCACATCTCGAAATCACCCAGTAATGATCTCATTCTTTAAGTATGCACAGGGGATGCAGCAGTCTAAAGATGCCTCTAAAACGTGCTCGTTAGGAAAGGGTAGGTTCTTGCTCTCTGGGGATGCTCCGCTTGCTGCTGGCTTTTCCCTGCCACTTCTTGGATTGTGACATCAGCATCTGGCATTAGCAGTTCAGCAGGAAGGAAAAAACACACACCAAAGCTTCCCTAGCAAGTCTGCTCCCTGTTTGCAGGAGGGCTGCAGCTGGGATGTGATAGAGTGAGCATATGGCTTTAGGGAGGCCCATTTGGTTCACTTAGCAGAGTTCTGTGGCCTGTGAATGTTCAACACATTTTAACATTAAAGTCGTCAGGCAGCTGGCCCAATTCCTGCCTCCCTGTGCTGTCTCTGAGGCTGGCTGTGCGGAAACAGAGGTGGGGGCCAGATGAGCTCCAGCGAAGCTGATGGACAGGAGCAGAGCAAGGGGCTTCTCTGAATGCAGCGCCAGCTCCAGAGCATCTCAATTCAGGCTTTATGCAAGCGTCATGTCATTGCTGAGGCAGGGAGTTTGCCCTCCTTTGAATAGGAGAACCGGCCCCTTTAGGTCAGGGGGCTCCTCTGAAGCAAAGAGAAATTAGGACACATGCCAGGCAAACTTGGGTCTGCAATGAGGGAGAACAGACAAGCTCTGGAATACATTTGAGTGGAATTTGCAGGTGGAAATACATTGGGTCTCTCTGGCTGGCAAGGTTTCAGTAAGGGTCATTTTTTCCTCCTTAGATAGAGCCTCAAAGCATCCTGATCTTTCTGACCTGTAGACAGGGAGCCGTTGTAGGTGGAGGACAGATCATGGGACAAGGACCTAGAAGACTTGGGCTCCAAATGTTGCCTCCCAGCATCACTAATGGATGTAGCTCAGGTGTCACAGGGGCTGCTTATGCCCTTTGTGTTGTCACCAGGGGTAGAGGTGGGGTGGGGGAGGATCAGCTCTGGAGGCAGCTTCCTGGGCTCATGATTCCTTCCTTGAATCGGTCCAACCTCTTGCTTTCATTGTCATATCTCCTACTCCCTCCTTTGACCTTCCTCGTGTAAGCACCTTGCCATCACATTGGACTCACCTGGATAATCCAGGAGAATCTTCACATCCCAAGATCCTTAACTTTTTTTTTCTAAATATATTTTATTGGTTTTTTACAGAGAGGAAGGGAGAGAGATAGAGAGTTAGAAATATCGATGAGAGAGAAACATCGATTAGCTGCCTCCTGCACATCTCCCACTAGGGATGTGCCTGCAACCCAGGTACATGCCCTTGACCAGAATCGAACCCAGGACCCTTCAGTCCGCAGGCCGACGCTCTATCCACTGAGCCAAACCCATTTTGGCCAAGATCCTTAACTTAGTCACATCTGTAAGGCCTCCTTGCCATAAAAGAGACTATTCACAAGTTCTGGGGATTAAGACATGAATACATTTTGGGCAGCTATTATTCAGTCTACCATACCATCCTTTCTTCTTTTCAGTCACAAATACTTATCTGGGGCCTTTTTATGTGTCAGGTCTGTGTCTGATGCTGGGACTGTAGTGATGAGCAGAAACAGACACCGTCCCTACCATCCGAGCTTACACTTTAGAAAGAAAGACAGACATAAATCAGAGTCACACCTGTATATGTAAAATGACATTACCACGGAAATGGCACAGAGGGCTACAAGACTGTAATACAGAGGTTTGCTTGATTTAGTCTGGGGTGGGGGATTCAGGGACCGGTAAGGGGTTTCTAAAGGTTCTTTAGAATGCTGCACAGACCCAGTTAGGAATTTTGGTCTTTGTCACAAGAACAAAAAGGAGCTGTTGGAGTGTTTTAAGGAGGAGAGTACTATGACAAGATTTACATTCAAAAGCTCAAGGTAGCTACTGTGTGGAGAATAGGCTGGAGGCAGGCTTTTGCAGTTGTCTGGTTAGAGCTGAGGGTATCCTGGATGAGCTGTTGGCGCTGGGAATGCAGGCAGCTGGGAACTGGGAGATGGGTACCTGAGAGATACTTAGTCTCTCTCTTTCTCTCTCTCTCTCTCTCTCTCTCTCTCTCTCTCTCTCTCTCTCTCTCCCTTTCTCTCTCTCATGCATGCACAGGCAGTAATGGATTATCTCAAGGTAGGGTTGTAGAGGATTATTATAAGATTGAACACATTCATATCAATGCACTTTGAATATTAACTAAGACCTCTGTGACAGCTGACAGGATGACTAGACAGGGACAGCTCAATCTCCAACAGGGGAGCTAGTTCTAGCATCTATAAGAGTGAACCCAGGAATGCAATGATTCAGAGTTGGTCTGGAAGAAAGTGGTCTGGTAGTCCACATTGTTCAGAAGAGCTGAAAACTTCAGGTAAGAGTGGAGACTATGGGAGAATTAAGTTATCTAACATGATTTTCAAGAGCACACAACAATGACCAAGCATACGTAACTACCTAGGAATAATTTTAAATGTCAGGCATAATTTAAATGGAAGCCCAGTAGATGTGAAGGGTAGAATGGACACTCACCACACAGAGCCAATGTGATGGACATTATAAAGAACCCAAAGTATAGAAGGTATAGCTGAGAGAAAAGGAGACTCGGACATAATCTAATACCTCTATTCAAATAAGTGTTCCCACCTGGAAGAGGAATAGAACTATTTTGTATGCCTCCAGAAAATGACCGAAGACAAATTGATGAGCATACTAAGATTTTAAGTCAAAAGAAGAGAGAATATAAACTCTATATAACAATAGGATAGGTTAGGGGGAAATCTTTGAAGAAAACCCACATCATTTGTCAGAGTTATTCATTCAGATAATTGGGCTCCTAGTAAATATAAGGCAAACACTGTTCAAGATATAAAGGTAAGGAAAACATAATTCCTGTTCTTGGTATGTAACTTGAAAAGTCAAACTAGACCTATGGCCATAATAACAGCAGAGTATTTTATATAAAGAAAGTTTAAACAAGGTATTCCAAGGCCTTGGAGGAATAGCAGTTGTGTTATCTTGACTTGGGGCTCAGGACAGAGCAATGAAAGTTGGACACCGGTCTGGGCCTTGAGCACTGGACACAGCTTGGGAATGTTCATTCCTTGTGGGGGGTTGGGGGTAGGGAAAGGACATATCATCAAATTCTTGTGAGGGGGGAAGTGCAGGATATAGTCAGCATGCTGAATTGTCTTCTGCAACCATGGAAACAATGTTGATAGGGCCTGCATGTGGCTTGTGAGGGCTGTAGTGAACACACCTCATTTCGTTCCCCAATCCTGCTATGCCAACATTCTGGAAATGGTTGCCTTCTGAGAGTTAAGTCATAATAGCAACATGTAATGAATAAAAGCAAAGGTGTATCCTCTCAAAGAGGAAGAATGTGTCCCAGGCCAGATTAAGATGTGATTGATTGTGTTATCCTATTTAAATAAAGAGTTGTCCATTAGCCAATCATGAGAGCATGACGGGTTAGTTGCTGAGCAAATGCCTGCACTGCTCCTGTCAGCACAGTACTGTGGAGAGGGCTTTGATCCAAAGATAAGATGGATTTGGTTTTAATTGGATGTATATCCTTACTGTGGAGATGATCACTAAGCCTATGGGAACCTACTGCCCGAAAATGTACTGATGATAAAACAAATGCCCTAGTCTGCCTCTATGCTCCAAAGAGTCTGCAGATGATTTGGATTCCCTTGCAGTTTTCATAAAGGAAACTAATTTTCAGGCCTCTCAATGGCTCATCAGCTATACAGTTACTCTGGTGTATTATGCATCAACTTTTTAGATGAATTTCATCAGAGTGAATGTTCATAGGAGTCAATAATTTGTGGTCGGAGGGCAACTCTGGGTTGTAGCTCTGAGGACCAAATCCTACATTGTAATGAGTTCACTGAGGCTCTGTCACTCTCTGTGGGCTCTTGGTGGCCATCTAGTTGGACTTTTTCTAGTGGCAACAACCTCTCCTCATGGCCATCTGTGCCAGTCATTTGCTTGTTTGCTCTCAGACCCATTAGATACCCTCTCTTACTCTGTAACATGCAACAAAACTACAGTTCCCAGGCTCTCTTGCCACCTGGCTTCTAGCTGGGTTAGGCCAGTGTGTGTGTGTGTTGGGGTGGGGGAGGGCGGGCGGTCTTAGTGGGAGATTGGAGGGTAGAGGGAAGGAGAAGCCTTGGTTGTCCACTATTGCTCCTCCAACACTCCAGCTCAAGGCCACCACAGCCCACAGTGGTTTCCAAGCTTTTGTGGGATGGACCTCAGCTTCAGGGTTCTAGTGCCCTGCCTCCTCCTTTTGTCTCCATCCTGGGTGGTTGGTGATGGGGGAGGGTAGCTGCTTCCTGCTGTGTCAATCTCTTAGTTGTCTCCCTGTCCCCTCTTGATATCTTAGTTCTTCCATCCCCTTTGTAATCAATCCCCTGTGTAAAATTCCTTCTTTTTATATTACCTGGACTGGTTACTGTTTTCCTGACTGTGTCCTGGCTAAATCAACTTCCAATCAACTTCTAGGTTGCCTATACCATGGACTCTCAAATGCTAGCCTGAAAAGTTTGGAATTTAACCCACAAGTCTATCCTTGTCATTTTGGAGCACTAAACAACCATTGTACATTTTCTTGGGTCATCTATTTTACCTGCAGATTTGGGACAAACAAAATAGCTGTGATTTTTATACTAAGACAAACATGGATTCAATGTAGTGCAAAAGTCACATGATTTTAAAATAAATAAAGAACTTTAAAGTATTTTTTTCACTTGTAAGAAGCCAATGAATAGCCTTTTTGTGTCAAAATACTACCATGACAAGAGATTGGAAAACTTTTTCCTCTGAAGAGCCAGATAGTAAATATTGTATTGTGGGCCATGCAATCTCTGTTGCCACTACTCAGCTTAGTGGTTGAAACACCAAAGCACCCACAGACCTTCCATGCATGAATAGCAATGGCTGTGTGCCAATAAAACTTTATTATAAGAACTGGCAACAGGCTGGACCTCACCCTGACCCTTATGAAAAAGCAGTGGTGGGTTTATAGGGTGTTAAAGATTCCTAACAGGTTGAAACTGTGATATGGGAAGGCAGTGAGCATGTTTACTTGGAAAAGAGAGAGACCAGAAGCAGGGGTTCAGTTAAATGACCACCTTGGTGTTCACATCAAGAGGGCTGACAAATTTAAACCAGGTGCAGGCCGTCAGGTTAGGAGATGTTGACTCACTAACCCAATGATAACTAGAATTTCCCCTCCTTTCCATGAATGTAGGGCACCCTTAGGCTGTTATTACTGCATTCTTTTTCCCTTGGTTCTTGCAACCTTTGCCAGACCGCTCTGTTGACTCACTCTGTTCTCTGGTACACCACGTGGAATAAACCTGGGCTCTGAGCCACTGACCTTCCCGTTCGATTGATAGAGTGGCTCAGAGCTTCTCTTCCACTTTCCAGTGCCTGCTACATTCCACCTGGGGCATCCCTGAACAAATGCAACTAATTAATACTTGCAAAATGATTCCTGTGGTTGAGGTGAGAGCCACTCAGAAGGGCCAGATATAATCACTATTATATCTGTGGCTTACACAATGCCGGGTCCACCCTGGAATGATTTTTTAAGCCTTGGTAATTGGCGAATTACAGTGTGAGTGCTGAAAACCAGCTGTGGTTTTAAGTGCCTCGTGCATTTCTGTAGGTGGTATAGAGCTGGGCGTGATGTTGATGGATGTGTTCGGGAAAATTACAGTCCAGGTTCCTGTGCAGCTGCTATGAGGGAAAATCGGACAAAGGACATTTCTAAGCAGATGCATAGTTAGTAATTAGATGATTTAAAACGTCATCAAATCAATATTTAAAGCTAGATAAAGGAGGGATAGTCCTTGTGCTTCTGTGATCTGAGTGAAAATGTGACACCAATCTGATCTGCCTGCATTAAGCTCTGGGTCTCAGAGTTACAGGACACAGAAGGAGCAAACCAGAAGTCGCAATGTCTTGCACCCGATATATAGGTGCTTAATAAGAGTTTGTAAATGAGTGAATGGATCAGTGGTTCTCAACCTTGGCTGCACATTAGAATCACCTGGGAATCTTTTTAAAATCCTGATTTCTGGGCCTCATCTTCCAGAAATTCTGTTTCTTTGTTATGGGGTGAGGCCACAACATTAGTAACAAAGAAACAGAATTTCTGGAGGATGAGGCCCAGAAATCAGAATTTTAAAAAGATTCCCAGGTGATTCTAATGTGCAGCCAAGTTTGAGAAACACTGAAATGGATGAATGGGTGAATGACACTACTGGGCGCCTATCTATTGCCAACATCTCTTGCTAGAGAAAAAAGTTTCACGGAGGATTATTAGACACCAGCAGGGCTCCCTCACTGACTGGATGTCTGTAGATTACCTACTTCAACAACTCCAAGGCTTTTAAGAGGTCCATTTGCCTGACTTGTTGGGGGACAGCTCCTTAACTACCATTGTCTGCATAGTACAAGTGAACTCTCTGGGAGACTTCAGAGCAAAGCAACCTTATCTGCTCCTGTAGGAGCCAGGAATGATGCTGGGGTCATGACAGAAGAGCTCCTGTAATCTCCCAACAGTGCTGTGGTCATTATCATCTCTGTTGATAACGGCAGAGTTGAGGATCAATGCCCAAGTATCTGTCACACTAAACAGGTATTCGCCACTACCCAGGAACTGCTAACTAGCAGCCGGCGTAAAGTGGTCTGGGGGCGGGGGTGGAGGGGTGGGGAAGGATCTGGATAGCAACTCCTTCTCAACTTGAATTTGAAAGCTTTTTGGAGGGGTGTACAGTCCTCACTCCTGGGTCCTACCACTTGCTATTTTACAAAGTTTTGTTTCCTACATTGGTTGTTTCTATCCAGCCCTGAAGGTATCTTTGACCTTCTATGGAATACAATGTATAAGCTTTTCACTTTCCACACAGACCTTTCTGCCCCCCGCCCCCCCCCCCCCCCGCCCAATACCATCTCTGCACGCTAATAGAGGAATCTTCTGTCCTCCCAGGACCTTTTCTAAGACCTCTCTTTGAGGCCAACATGTCTAATAGCACCGTGAGTAGTGGGTAGGAACCTTAACCATCCACACTCCATATTTATGAAAGAAAAATGATTGTCCCTCAAATTAAATGGACACGGTGTTCAATCCAGTATACAACTGGGACTGCAGTGCCAAGATATCCATCAATGCGAGAAATAAAACATTTGTTCAAGGAAAGCCAGCCAATCGAGGGTGGGCTGGGGGTGGAGGTGGGGGCCAGGAACCTGACAGGGTGAAAAAAGGATGTTGATGGATGTGACTTGAAAAGAGATGGAGAGGCAATGAGCCTGAGCTTCCAGCTGGACTGTGCCAGACAGCTGGGCCGCTGACAGCACGTCCCCTGTCCCCTCCCCCAGCCCTCCCTCGGGGCAGGGAGGCTGGTGCCCAGAGCTTTGACAGGTGCTGGGAAAGGGCAAGCAATGCTGGAGTTGAAGGAGAGAACTAGCCTTTTTTGGCTTGTTGGCAGTCAACACTTGGATGATTCTTGAGTTTCATGAATAAGGCAGGCTGACACTTCACATGGAATCGAAAGCCATTCATGGTGCCTTTGGAAGGCACCATCAAGAGGGAGCAATGGGCAATGGAACAAATGGACAGTGTAATCATAGGCCCTCTTGGCTTCTAGTGCCTGGATGTTTCTTCCCTCCAAAGTGTGGCCCAGCCTTGCACTTACTTGTTTACCTGAACTATGCAGGAGCCCCTGAATAAAGCCCTGGTTAAGATAATCAGCTTTGTTCTCTATACAGACGTTCTGGCTTAGGGCTGGACATGGACTAATGCCCATGGCAGGACAGGACAATGATGACATTCATGAGCCAGCCTCAGTTCAGTACTGCTGCTGTCAAGGCTCATTATTTGTTGCTTTAGAGAGAGATGCTTGCCTGCAGCAAAGCCGCCTATACTCACCATGAAGGGAAATGCATGTGGCTTTGCCTTGTGTGTTTGAGTTTTACGTCATGCATTTCTTGGCAGTCTAGGCTGTAAGACCGGGGGCAGGGAATCAACCACAATGCAGCCATCTGCTATCAAGGCAGGTGCCGAGCCCTTGCCTCAATCTGCAGAAGCAGGTACCTTCCTGTCCTCTCTTAGCCACACCCAGGAGGCTGCTCAGCGCTCAGGCAGAGAGGAAACTGGTCCGGAGTCCTCATGGCTCCCAGTGCTGGGAGGAACCATTAAGGACACATGTAGCAGCACCAACATCCCTGACCTTGTAAAACAGAGTTCTGACTGGTGCAATCTTTCTAAGAACAATTTTGCAAGAAGTGTCAGACACATTTCCAATGTCAGGGCACTCAGATCCTTTAATCCAGCGGTTCTGAACCTGTGAGTCGCAACCCCTTTGGGGGTCGAACGACCCTTTCACAGGGGTCGCCTAAGACCATCGGAAAACACATGTATAATTACATATTGTTTTTGTGATTAATCACTGTGCTTTAATTATGTTCAATTTGTAATAATGAAAATACATCCTGCATATCAGATATTTACATTACGATTCATAACAGTAGCAAAATTACAGTTATGAAGTAGCAACAAAAATAATTTTATGGTTGGGGTCACCACAACATGAGGAACTGTATTAAAGGGTCGCGGCATTAGGAAGGTGGAGAACCACTGCTTTAATCTAATGCCTATTAGGTAGAAAAAGTCAAAGCTCCTTCAAAGGTGTAAGGAGGGACAGGGGACCGGCTGAGACTGCGGATCCTTTTTAGCAAATATGGACTCTTACACTTCACAACTGGGAGTGGTTGGCAGCACAGCCAACCTTCTGTGGTGGGTACCGCACCAGGACTTCTTTAGCAAAAATACCAATAGTGAAATGTTCAGGTGGGCTTCAAAGAGAGCTTTACCAATTTGATTTAATCATTGTTCTTCCTCATTCTGGGCAATCTCTGTTACAAAACTCTCACATCCAATAAACGGAATAAGATAAGTAGTCAGCAAAACCACTCTTTCACTATTCTATCCAAGCTAGAAAAACAAAAACAACAGCAAACATCAATCTAGCTTGCTCCAATTTGATTCATGACCAAGAATAGTGTGTTCATCGACGCATGTGCATTCAGTTGGCTTTGTTCTTGAGCATCTCCCTTCTGCAAAGGGAAACGTTGAGGCAGAAGAATGGCAGGCAGATCCCCAGGGCCCAGAGAAGGGAAAAGAACATGGGAAAAGACGGAAGTCCAGGCCTCCTGGACTCCGATCCCTGGCAAACAGCTGTTTGTCAGGTGTTTACATTCTGTAGGGCCTGGAGAAACTTGAGCAATTAAAAACAAAAGCCTCTATCCATCCGTAGCATTACCGGGGCTTAGCTGGTTTTCAGCTTATAATGTGTTATTTATTTTTGGTTT
Source organism: Myotis myotis (assembly GCF_014108235.1). Classification (NCBI taxonomy): domain Eukaryota; kingdom Metazoa; phylum Chordata; class Mammalia; order Chiroptera; family Vespertilionidae; genus Myotis; species Myotis myotis. The sequence continues at coordinate 84,981,625 of NW_023416357.1, read as the reverse complement.
TAATTGCTGGCAGTCCCAGAAACATTAATGTTATATATAGTGCTGGGCTCAGCAGGAGTAATTAAAAGGCGGGGGCCCTTGTGGTTGGTAGTAAAATACCAAGTGCAGGCTGTTTAAGAAAAAATGTGCCATTGATTTGCCATCAGCAAAACACAAGGTGGTAGGGGAGGAGAGAGGAGAGATGCCAGGCAGAAAAATCACACCGAATGGAAAGGGTTTATACACAGGCCACTGTGTGCTGAGTTTTAGAAAAAAAAAAATACAACTGATTTGGATTACCCTTCTAAGCAGCACCATAGCTAGAAAGAAGAGCCAATGTTTATCGAATGCAATGCCAGGTGCTTAAATCTGCATAATCTCATTTAAAACTCATGAGACCCTGCCCGGGCTGGTGTTCACATTCCGCTTCATCTCTATAACACAGGGCACAGACCCCAGGTCAAAGAGACAACACAGCACAATATTTCTAGTGGCCCTTTCAGGGAGGTAGGTTATGGGTGAATTTTTTTCTTCTGCTTCTGCTCTGATGCTTTGTGGAGAGATAGAGGAGAAAGAAGGGAAACAGGAGGATGAGGGTGACAGAGAACAGGAGTTTGTGGAGAGACCCAGAAAGGGAGGGAAGAGCTGGCACACACACTAAATCAGTGGTTCTCCACCTTCCTAATGCCGCAACCCTTTAATACAGTTCCTCATGTTGTGGTGACCCCCAATTTCATTGTTACAAATTGAACATAATTAAAGCATAGTGATTAATCACAAAACAATATGTAATTATATATATGTTTTTCGATGGTCTTAGGCGACCCCTGTGAAAGGGTCGTTCGACCCCCAAAGGGGTTGTGAACCACAGGTTGAGAACCGCTGCACTAAATGTATTGTCTCGTGTAATTATTGGTCATCTCACAAATATAGAGAATGAGCTCAAAGAACTCAAAAGGAGCTTTGCATAGCATATGAAATACGGTCCCATTTCCCTGCCAGTGGTGTGTACATTAATACACACATGTGATATGTCCTGGGTATACATGACTCCACTGCTGGCACTAAGGCAAAGTAGGAAGGACTGACCCATATTCCTCACTTAAAATTATCTTGTGACTTCCAAAACTTTAATTTTGAACAACTTTCAACCACACAGGAATACTGAGGGCACATAGTGAGATAGTTGGGCTGTAAGTATCTCTTACTATAAAACACCTTTCATTGGATAAATAGAATAATAACAGTTAATATTTAGCAGGTAACACATGCTAAATATTGAATGGGAACAGATACTGTTTCAGAGCTTTTCATGTGCTTAGTTAAAACTCCTAAGTATTATGGTTAGTATTACTATCCTCACTTTATAGGGGAGGTAGCTGAGGCACAAATTGCTTAAAAAACTTGCTTGAGCTTGTACAGCTAGGAAAGGATAGAGCATGAATTGCGACGTAAGACAGTCTGGTTGCCGAACAAGGTTCTTGACCACTATATTGTGTTGATTATATGCAAGTATTAACAACCTTTCCAGGATCCTGAATATTAGCATCTTAGGGGACCGGTAGCAAGTCAGGTGGTGGGCTTGCCCATGGGTGACGATGTTCTCCAGATAGGCCTGCCCAGGGAAGGCAATAGCTAACTGCTGGGTAGAAGCCCAGGTCATTTTGGAGACCAGGGGCATCCTGTCCATGGACTTAGCCAGAGCAAATGTCCAGGAGAGTCTAAAAGGAGTCAAGAGGGGCAGCTGTTCCCAGAAACAGGACAACTGCTTATGGTTGAACAGGTTCTGACTTGTACAAGGACACCTGGCTTAGGGGTGAAAGGAACTGAAGTCCAGTCCAGGCTCCGCTTCCTAAGGCATGTGCTTGTGTGTCTGTGCTAAAGAAATCCAAAAAATGTGAGGATGCTCAAGCTGTGGACCCTTGGCACTCTATCTGCCCAGAGGGGGCACCTTTTCCAGTTTGCATAATGGATCTTATGGACTAGCCCTCAGCCCAGACCTACCAAAGAGAGTGGTGTTCCCTGGAGCTCACAAAGACGCCTCACGCCTATGAATTCTCTTTCCTTGATCTTGACTCTTTGACTCAATCCATCTCTAATAGTAGCTTAAGTGCCTGGCCTGGGGCCAGTGACGGACTTCTAACTAGAGCTGTGGAAATAATGGGAGAACTGAAGATAGAGAGACTTAAAATTCGCCTAGAATTTTAAAAAATCTATCATATGTTGAATCTCTCTAAATTTTGGTAACCAGGGGGACACCCACAAAGCAAGCTTAGAGTTGGCTTCACGCAGGTTAGATTGCTGCCAAGATGTAAAAGGAGGTAAACATTCAGGCACTAGCACCAACCCCGTGCATCCTCAAAACAGGAATCAAATGTGCAGCCAGCACACGCCAGGGAACAGGACTCCGTGAGAAACTCAGGAAATAGCTGGGGTGTATGTTTATATAGTGCCTGCAGGGTTCCAAGGTCAGAGGCCTGCTTCTTAAAGGCCTGCTCCCCAAGAATTTAGGTGAATGGAGGCCTGGATTTTAGGATTTTAGCTGGGTGTAGCACCTACTCCCCGCCCATAAGTTCTGTGTCTGTCTCATCTCTGTATCCTTTTCTACTCTTCTTTCTCCAGCCAGTGCTTTGCCTGTCACAGATGAGCTCGCTTTCACTGCTTGCTGCCTGGCTGTCTGGATTGTTGGTCTGTAACAGCTCTGTAGGGCTCCATTGTTTTTGGGTCTCCACCGTGCCAGCCCAGAAGTGAGGGGTTTGACCACGAAGAACTTTGCCCACAGTTGGATATTCAAGGTTTGTCAATCTGGGTATTTAACAACCCAGTGGGAAAAAGCAAATGTAATTTCTCCTCTTGGTTTTGCCTCAAATGCATCGCAAATTGGAATAACTTCGTGCCCAAAGGCTCATTAGAAAATGTTTCTGAAAGGCAATGCAGCCCATTAAGGTTCATTCTGAAGAGCGATTTCATGTTCTTCACATTTGTGTCTGTATTTGTTAAAGATCAAGTTCAATTTTTTTGAAATTGCCAGATGTCTTGGTTTAGCTACAGATCTAAGTCAGAACTCTTAGGGGATAGCCCACTTGGTATTAGTAAAGTTTCCCTCCCCTTTTAAAAGCCCACCATTTTAGCCAAGGGAATCATCATTGCTGCTTAAAAACCAGAATTGCAGATTGAATTAATTTCATCAAAATCATTTTCTGTAAAATGACTGATCTCAAATTTCAGTGAATTTTACTGATCTCAGCTGCCTCGTTTGGTATTATGGTAACAGGGCAACTTTCTGGATGTATGCTAATTCTTAGGGTTTATCACTGTGGTTCTCTCCTTCTTCCTCCTCCTCACCTCCCTCCCTTCTTCTTCATCACTTTCAATCACTGGCTTTTAAGTTCTGAATTGTGAATCTCAGAGATTTGATCTTTAAAACAAACTCACGTGGTATATTACAGTGTCCATTTTTCTATGAGGAAACTAAAGCAGAGTTAAGAAATAAGCCCAAGTCCTCCTTATGTCCAGTAAGTCCTCCCCTCTCTTGTAATGGGCTAGGTCAGATTCTCAGGCCTTGAGCAAGTGGTCTCCAGGGAGGGTTAAGGCCAAGAGGGTGTGTGGCTGCTTGGAGTGGTCAGAAGGAGACGAAGCCAAGGGATCAAGTAGAAATTGTGTGCAAGAAACAGTTCTGAGGGTCAGAAATATAGAGGAGTAATGTATGCTCAGGACAAGTGGCAGGTGAGAGCCTGGGGAAGGATTACCCAGCCAAGAAAGTTCAGAAAACACAGTAGCACAGGAAGGAAGAAAGGGATGCAAGGAGCAGGGTAGAATGTTGCCTTCTGTGTGCAGCTGTTGGGCTAGAACTGTGTGAGGGTATCCACAGCAACTTTTTTGTTCAGCCCTGGCTTTGGTGATGGGTCTGCCTGGTTTAAATGCTCCTGCTAGATGACTGGCATCGCAATTATAGCATTCAGAATAGAAATGAGACTTCCGGGCCCTTAAAGTTTTGGTGATAGCACACATTGTATATGAACTGTTCTCCAATATTTCATTCAGTTGGTGGAAGTATCTATTTGCTATTAGCAGTTGAACATAGAAATTTCCCAGAAAGGTAATCGTAGAGGCCTTTGAATCAAACCAACCAAATAAATGAACAAAGAAAGGGAATAAGTAACTTTGCCAGTTTTGTAAACAGAAATTCTAAGTATCGTAGAGTGTAACTGGGCCTTTAGAAATTACTCCCTCCAATTAAGCTCATTTTAATCAATGGAAGTAACCAAGAGACGCAGCGATACCAGTCAATCGGTGATGCTTCCTGGACCCAAGATAAGCTCTGCTGCCTATTTTAGACTTCTTAATCGCTGCCTCTTTTAACACAGTTTTAACCCTTACCACCTTTACATTCTGATGAGATTTGTTTTCAATGCAGATGCAAAGTCTCAGTGGAAATGCTCATCTGGAATTCTGTACATTTGGAACATTATGACCCTCCTTACCCTCTCAAAGTCACAGTCTGAATGCTCACCTGCACCTCCCTGTACCTTCCCTGGAGTTTGGATCTGGAAATGTGTGTCTTAGTTAAATAGAGCAGAAGGGCCCAGTGGTCAGGGGTCTTAGAGACAGCTATTTCTTGGCTACATATTTGAAATGTGGCTGACCCTTTATGAAATATGTGAACTATGGATGATTTTCTTAACCTTTCAGTCACTGCCATATAAGGAAACAGTCAGTGACCATATCTAAGTGTTTGGGAGAGGTTTAAATGTAAAACATGCAAAAATCCTTGTCCATGTGACGGGTACATAATGACTGTTTAGAAGTATTGACTAGTCCATGTTGTTGTTGTTGTTATTTGTTCACTGGGGACATTTAAGTTTAAGAATATAAGGTTATTAGTGAGAATATTAAAAAGAAAATGTTTTTAAAGTGATTCCCTTGAAGGCAAAGACCCAATAGCACCTGATTTGTTCACAACTTGCTGTCTGCATAACTTAGGCAGATGTCTTATTCTATCTGAGCCTCAGTTTTCTCAACTGAGAATAAGGAAGAGGCTTTCTCTAGTTGATGAGAAGTTTCAATGTTTACTCTGGAGACCCAACAGTTCTCCTCCCTCCCCTACCTCTTCAAACTTTAAACATGATTCCTCCCCCATAAACTCAAAAGATCCCCTCCTAGCAATTTGTCTTTCTCCCTCCCTACTCATGGCCCTGATTCCGGGACAGCCCTGTCTGTCTGCTTCATGACCTCTTGTTTTCTGGGCAGGTCCAGGTTGTTCTCTGCTGTGGCCCAGGCCCGCTATCTTTTGGGAGAGGCCTCAGGAAGGCATTGCTATCCCATTACTGAATGGGGTGAGGTGGTGGTAGCCTTGGGACTTCTGTAAAAGGGGTAGTCAGGGATGGCCTCATGGATGGGTGACGTGCAGAAAGGGCTCCCAATTGATTTAATGTTCCATTGACAATGTCTTTACATTCTTAAGAACGTTTAACGTATATTACGTTTTTAATACATTTAAGGACAAGGGTGTCCCACATTTTCATTTTGAACCAGGTCCACAAATTGTGTAGCTGATCCTGGGTTGGGTGCAATGTGAAGACTTGATGCTGCTGAATTATTTCATCACTCCCTGCTTGAGTGGTCTATGCACAGAGATGGATTTGTTGAGGGGCATGGAGAAGAAGGATGCTTTGGAGCCCACAGTGGAAGACATACCTTGATAGCCATAGTGGGGAACACTTTTAGGTTGAGACTCACAGGGTCAGAGCTCCTCTTTAAAGGACCTTGTGGCAAACAGGGAAGGAGGCAGATTCCTCAGCTTCTAGGACAGCCACATGTTTACCTTGTCCTGTGCTCTTGGGAGCAACTTGAAAGATTTTCTTCAGCGAAACTTGAGTAATGTCAACTCGGGCCCCAAGAACTTCCCAGATTAGAGCCCACATGGTTTCCTGAGCCTGGATAGGTTGCAGATCTGACACTTATCACAGAGGCCAAGGTAGGTTGGCCATTTTAACTGGGGGTAGGTTCTTTGATACTAATGGGGACTCCGGGAGTCTTGGCAGATCACAGCCCTTCATACTCCAAATTCTTGTTGCAGAGGAATCTGTGCATTTGGGAGGACTAGCCAGGCCCATTAAGCATATCAAGGATCATCAAGTCATTTATGGAAAATCTCAGAGGATGACTACTCCTTGAGTGGCCCACGGAGAACACAGGTTCTGCCTTCTTTGAGGCAGCTTATATACCATTGATCTCATTCCTATAGCAACTTCCTGCAGTCAAATGGCACATCCTTCCCTCCTGTTCAGGATTCTTAGTCTCCAGAACAAGATAATGTTACAAGGGAGTGATTGCTGAGATAGATCTGTATGTCTCAAAGCATGATGTGTACTTACATGCAATCAGCTATACCAAGCAGATGGACTTTTCAAACAAGATTCATTGGGGAGGTGTGGTGCACAGGATGTGTGCACTTGACAGTGGCTTTAGTGAAATTTCTTTATTGAGTTACTTTACCTGGTGGATTAAAACATAGTTTCATTTATAAAAAAAAATAAATTGATATTCCCTGTCCTGGGAAACCTTTTATTATTGAAAGTGATAAAATTATGTTACAGCAAAATGTGATGACAAAAGAATTACTACTTGACAAAAAGGGGTCTTTCTTGGGATTTCCTAATAGCTGGGCTTCAAAATGAGGTGAGGACAAAAAATAATACTAGTTACACAAGTATGCCACAGATAGATTTTTGTGGAAAATAGTTGAACAACATAGAACTCTTAGAATAAAGCAGTTTGGAATGTCTTCATTTAGACTATAGTTTTCTGAATCTCAGTTAATGACCACTTCATTATTTTTTTTTGGCTTTGGAAAAAAGAGAAAAACAACCGTTTTCATACTCCACACTCACTCCACAGCTAAATCCTATGAACTCTGCCTTAAAAATGCAGCCAGAATCAATCAGTCCCCCCACCCTCCTGTCCAGTCCCCTGCTATCATCCTGGACCAAGTCACCTGCATTTTTTGCTGGGTCATTTTATTAGCTTCCTAAATGACCTCCCTGCTTCCACTTCTGCTCCCCAATAATCTGTTCTCAACATGGCAGCCAGAGTGGCCCAGGTGAAACAGAACTCAGACCATATCACGTCTCCGCCCAACACTCCACTGGCTTCCTGTCTCATTCAGGACAAAAGCTAGAGTTTTCAGAATGGCCCCAGAGCTCTGTATGAAGTGTCCCCTAGGACCCCTGTCTCTGACATCTGTTGCTCCCCTCTTCACTCACTTTACCCTTGGCACTTTCTGCTCCCTTTGCCTGGAATTCTCTCCTCCAGACAGCCACACCACCTTAACTCCTTCAGATCTCTGCTTTCTCTGTCATCTTACTCAGCTAGCAATGTCCCCTCCTCAGGCAACCCTTTCCCACTATGCTGCCATATTTTCCCCATGCCTTGCTTAGTCATCTGATATATGGCTTATTTGTTTTATCCCACTGTATGGAAACTCTGGGAGGGTAAGGACTTTAGCTATTTTGTTCATTGTGGATGTTCTAACACTCAGGACATTGCCTGGCACATAATAGGAGATTGTTAAATGAATGACTAAATAAATGAATGATTACACAGAGATACAATATTTCCTGCCCTTGTGTTTTATATGAACTCGATTATAGTATAGCGATGCTTCTACAACTTTCTATTTTTTCTGTTTAATAATAGATTTTGTTGATCTTTCCATGACAGTACATAAAGAAACACACCATTCTCTTTCAATGGCTGCAATAGAATTCCCCAGTACCGCTATAACAAAATGCGTTCAACCAGTTTTCTACTGATGGACTCGTTTGCAATTTTTCTCTATTACTAACAATGCTGACTCTGTGTACATTCAGAATATTTCTCAGAAGTGAAATTGCTTGGTGAAAGAGGTGAAGTGAATTTTGACAACCTCATTTGAATTTGCATTTCTATTCTGTTTCCCCTCCTAGGTGAGAATGTTTATAATCCTCTACTTTCTTCTCCCTTCTTGCCTTTTTTCCCCCTTACTCTTGGTGGAGAGACAATGTCAATAACTGGCTGGTGGCAGTACAATTGGTGAGAGCACACTATTTTCATCTGCTATCTATATGTGAGGCATGTGTTGGGCAGAATTAGCTGTGATGAATGTTCTCCTCCTCTCCACTCCTTTGGCATTTAAAATCTGTACTGCCCAAATTGGGTCTTGATTGTACATTCTCTCATATTGTTCCACGGAAGTAATCTCATTCTTCAACAAGATGATTACCTCTTTGATGGCAGAAGCAGTGTCTGCTGGTCTTCGGACTTTTGCCTTCCCCTCTGGGTCTAACTCAGTGCTAATCATGTTCATTGGACACTCAAATAATTGTCTTCAGTGCAAATAAAGCTCTGGCTCATAGCTAAGTGGGAGATTTCAGAGTGGCCACAATGTTGGAACAGAGCCTTGAGGGAAGAATTGAAGATTTCCAGATAATTAAATCAGGGTAGAATGTTCCAGACAGAGGGAAAAGAATATGCAAGCATGTATAGTTGTGAACAGGCATGGTGAGGTTGGGGAAACCACAGTGAACTCCACAATAAGAGCTTAAGTGGCAGGTAAGGGACTGGCCAGCAATGAGTTGGGAGGAGAAGACTGACATCTGCTTTTTTATTATTATTACTAGAGGCCCGGTGCACAAAAATTTGTGCACTGGCAGAGGAGGGGACTGGGAGGGGTGTCCCTCAGTCCCACTTGTGCCCTCTCACAGTCTGGGACCCCTTGGGAGATAACCACCTGTTGGCTTAGGCCCGCTCCCCATGTGGCAGATGGCAGGCCCGATCCCTTAGTGCCTGCCCTGCCTCCCTGTGTCACGCACACAGCAGGGTCGATCTGGGGGTTGGGGTGCCGGCCCAGGCCAGGTCGCACACAGGATGCCCGAATGGTAGCTGGGCGGGCTGGCCGATCGCTGCTGCCCCGCCCGGCTGCCCCGGGTCAGATCGCACACGGGATACCTGGATGGAGGTCGGGCGGGCTGGCCAATCGCTGCTGCACTGCCTGGCCGTCCTGGGTCACAGATAGCAGGCCCGAATTGCGGCAGGGCAGGTGGGATGGCGCTGTCCCACCCCACCACCCGGGGTCATAAATAGCAGGCCCAGATGGCAGCAGGGCACATGGGATGGCACAGTCCCGCCCTGCCTGCAATATGCAAATTAGCCACCATCTTTGTTGGCAGTTAATTTGCATATCGCACTGATTAGCCAATGAGAGGTGTAGCGAAGGTACAGTAAATTACCATGTTTGTCTATTATTAGATAGGACTAGAGGCCCAGTGCACAAAATTCATGTGTGTGTGTGTGTGGGGGGGTCCCCTCAGCCCGGCCTGCACCCTCTCCAATTTGGGACCCCTCAGGACTGCTGGCTCCTAACCACTCACCTGCCTGCCTGCCTGATCACCCCTAACCACCTCTTCCTGCCAGCCTGATCACCTCTAACTGCTCCCCTGCCTGCCCGGTCACCCCTAACCACCTCTGCCTGCTAGCCTGATTGCCCCTAATTGCTCTCCCCTGCTTGCCTGATTTCCCCTAACCACCTCTGCCTCAGCCCTTGCCATTATGGCTTTGTCCAGAAGGATGTCCGGAAGACATCTGGTCTAATTAGCATATTACCCTTTTATTAGTATAGACTAGAGGCCCGGTGCACAAAAATTTGTGCACTCGGGGGGAGGGGGGGCTCCCTCAGCCCGGCCTGTGCCCTCTTGCAGTCTGGGACCCCTCGGGAGATAACGACCTGCTGGCTTAGGCCTGCTCCGAGGTGGCAGAGGGCAGGCCCAATCCCTAGGTGCAGCCCCTGGTCAGGCTCAGAGCAGGGCCGATTGGGGAGTTGGGGCACCTTCCCCTGTCATGCACAGAGCAGGGCAGATTGGGAGGTTGTGATGCCACCCTCAGTCACGCTCAGGGTAGGGTCGATTGGGGGGTTGGGGCACCACCCCCTGTCACACTCAAGGCAGGGTCAATGGGGAGGTTGCGGTGCCACCCCCTGTCACGCACAGAGCAGGGCCCATCAGGGGGGTTGGGGCTCCATACCCTGTCACCCACAGAGCAGGGTCAATCAGGGGGTTGGGGAGCTCCCCCTGTCATGCACAGAGCAGGGCCGATCAGGAGGTTGAGGAGCTCCCCCCTGTCACTCACAGAGTAGGGCCGATAGGGGAGTTGGGGCACCACCCCCTGTCACACTTCGGGCAGGGCGGATCAGGGGGTTGGGGCGCCGCCCTCTATCACCCACAGAGCAGGGCCGATCAGGGGGTTGGGGCACCGCCACTGTCACACTCAGGGCAGGGCCGATGGGGAGGTTATGGCTCTATCCCGTCACACACAGAGCAGGGCCCGTGGGGGGTGAGGGGGTTGGGGTGCTGCACCCTGTCACACACAGAGCCGCAGGGCGATCAGAGGGTTGGGGAGCTCCCCCCTATCAGGCACAGAGCAGGGCTGATCAGGGGGTTGGGGCACCTTCCCCTGTCATGAACAGAGCAGAGCGGATAGGGAGGTTATGGCCCCGCCCCCTGTCACACACAGAGCCGCAGGGTGATCAGGGAGTTTGGGCGCTGTCCCCTGTCACACTGATCCCGGTGCTGGGAGGCATATTACCCTTTTACTATATAGGATAGAGGCCTGGTGCATGGGTGGAGCTGGCTGGTTTGCCCTGAAGGGTGTCCTGGATCAGGGTGGGTGTCCCCACTGGGGTGCCTGGCCAGCCTGGGTGAGGGGATGATGGCTGTTTGCAGCTGGTCACAAACCCTTCAGGGTGGGGGTCCCCACTGGGGTGCCTGGCCAGTCTGGGTGAGGGGCTGAGGGCCGTTTTCAGGCTGGCGGGTGACTGAAACTCCCAACTGCTCCTTTTTTTCTTTTTTCTTTTTTTCTTCTGGGCCAGCTTTAACTCTGGCTCCAGCTCTGAGGCCTCTGCTGCTGAAAGCAGGTATCTGGTTTGTTTCGGTTCTATAATTGAAACAATGTATAACTTCAGCTCTGAGATCCCGGCCGGCTGAAAGCTGGTTTCTGGGGTTTTGTTTAGGTTCTATATTTGTTACAATGTTTCTTAAACTGCAAGCTCAGAGGCCGGCAAGGCAGGCGGGGAACGTTGGAGTCCTCCGTCACTGAAGCAAGCAAGCCTCATGTTAGCTTCCAGCTGCCTGGCTGCCTGCCGCCATCTTGGCTGGCAGTTAATTTGCATATCGCCCTGATTAGCCAATGGGAAGTATAGCAGTCGTATGCTAATTACCATGTTTCCCTTTTATTAGATAGGATTATTATTATTATTTCCCTCTAGGAACCAATGACCAACATAGAGCTGTTTAGCAATCCCTTCTGTGCGAGAATAAATACTGTCATTACACTTTCCATGAACCTTGATTGGCCATGTATATTAAACATACCTCAAAATCATATGTGCTTCTCCTTTTTCTTTTTCCCACTGACAGTCTTAAACCTTACCTTGTAATCATTCAGAACTTGTACAACTTCACTTTTCTCCCCCCTTCACAGCCAATTTTTCAAAAGAGGTTTAAATATGTAATAACTGACCCTCTAAGAGAGTAACATCCAAGTTTGCCAGTTTCTATGGTGTAAATTTCCCACCACGGCCAATTTCAAGTTACTTCAATGAAGTTTCTGATCACAGAGTTGGAAAGAGATTAACACAATCACCTGTGTGGACTGGCTCCAGCACACTATTGGGTGTATAAAGCCTGCTTCTGATAAACTGTGATACAATGATAACTAGTGAGGGTGCTTTTGATCACAGTGCCAGACAACCAGTGCATCTGAAGTGAAATAAAAAAAAAGTTACTTGTCCCTATAATCCGGAATGATTGGAGAAAAACTGGAATATTTGGATGCTGGAGCTCTAGGCCACTAAAGCCCTCTTTCCAACTCATATAAATTTCTCAGCTTTATTCTCATTATATAAAAAATCCGTCTTGTCCCAGATTCAAGGTTTTGAAGTGAAGATGCAGAAGGTCCTAACTTCTTATTCTTCCCTAAAGGACCCCAACAGCTCTAGACACTGACATTTGCAAAAATGAAGCAATTCATGAAAGAGAAGCTCCTCAGTTTCCAAATCACTAGATTAAAAGCCATTGGATATTATTTGACATTATTTAGGATTATGGAGAACTACTTCTGCCTCCAAGATGTAGCTTAAGTCTCCTTCAAAGCAATTCTTCTGCCTTAGTGTTAGAGTAGGCAGCTAGTTAGATATTAACAAAAGAGAAGGGAGCGGGCATCTAATTAAGCAGGATTAATGTGGAAGAAGGAGCTTCACAGTCATTCCAAGTATTGGAGTGGACAGGAAAGACAGGCTTTCCAATCTCCTTAGGGACCAACTGGCCTCCTTCCCCAGGTTAACTGGGGGAGGGATAAGCAAAGAGGAGGAAATTCCTCTGCTGAGGTGTGTGCAGTGGGAGCCTGATGACTAAGCAAAACTATGAGGCATGCGCAGTAGGAGCCACATGGCGGCCATAAAGGGAAAGAGTCTAGCCTGGGAAAATGCTAGTAAGTGGTACGCTGACAAGGAAGGTGCTGAAATCACTCATTAATAATTAGTCTAATCCTGTAGGTTGGGAAAGAGTGTGATAGTACTTGAAGATCTTTGACTGCAGTAGCCTCATGCCATCCTCATAAAATCTTGAGTGGCAAGTGGAGAAGCTGGTATCCATATTTTGTAGACAAGGCAGCGTGTGAGAATTGCTTAGCACCTTTGTGTCATTGCCTTTTACATCTGACCTGCTTAAAAGATAACTCAATGCCCCGAAGTGTCACAGCTCCCTAGCAGCAAAATCAATGCAGGGAGTCAGGTTTCCACTCCACACCCAGGGCATTGCATCACTGAACGCTGATGCCTTGTGGCCAAGGTCTCAAGAGTTAGAAGTCAACACCCATTGAAAGGCCTTTATCTTTGGCAGCACAGTGGGGCACAGGGAGGCAGGAGGGCAGTGGTAGAACACAGCTGCTAGCCGCTGAGTTAAAATAAAAATCAAAAATGAAATAAGTGACAGCAGAGAAGATAATGAAGTATATAAACCTGGGTAAAGCAGTGCAATGGGTAATAAAAAGTGAAATAGGGTGGAGGGGGTGAGTGGATTGCAGTCACATATATCACCAGGGAGGCAGGAGGAGGGAGTGGGGCCATCTCCAGGAACTCATTGAAGGAGTTTCTAAGTGCTCCTGGGGGGAGCCTATGGACTGACTGTGGTTTAAGGCTTGGCAGGTTGGCCTTTCCGCTGTTTCACAAAGCTCTTTGTGCCCTCAGGATGAAGACTAACGCCTGGTTTTATACTAAGGCTGTGTAGACATTACTTGATGTCATGGTTACTGCCAATTTGTCTGAGTTTGCTGTGCCTCCCAAGGAGACCTCATGGTACCCCCCACCCTGGGCCTCCCTGAAACCCTAGGCCTTTCCTGTGACATTAATAAGCACCAGCACACTGGGTTTGAATTTCTTGGACGTCTCAAATTTGGTACCACACAGAGTTCAACCAAAAGGCTATTTTTTCAGTAGTTATTTTTAATGGTTTTTTTGGGGGAAATAATCTTTAACCAGGAGACAAAGAGCTCGCACATAAATCTACCTAAGCAAACCCCGTGTAAAGTACTGATGCACTTTATAAGCTGTAAACTAGGCTTTTATTAGCCATTTATGAGCCATTTTTTATGATGCAAGTTTAATATTAAACTATAAAGTTCACAATGCACTTATAAAGAGAGATAGACTCATTCACTTTATAATTCTTGACTTGGATGCCTGGCAAAAGCTGAGCGTATCATGTCATTTCAGCAAACTGGCCCAGTTGGGACTTTGGAAACTGGTGTAGGATTAGGCCTGGGAATTGACAGGCACTGGGGTATGTTGTAGGCTGGAGTGGGAGGGAACAATCAACTGCAGCCATAAAAATAAATGCACAAGCTGGGAGGTAATTTTTCTTCTGACTTTCCTGGAGCGTGGGGCCTTTATAGCCATTTAGGAAGGAAGTATTCTCTAGAGTAGCAATTCTTTAGAACAGTGGCGATATATTGCCACTTGATTTTGTGCAACCTACCTTCTTCCTAATAGATCAGCATGGCTGGTATTTCTTAATTCAATGTGACGAAAATGGAGTTTTTTTTGAGCGCTCAACGCCATGTCACTGAAAAGATAGAACATAACTGAAAGTGGGATCAATTTAGGAGTGCAAATTTTATTTTCCCCAGGAAAGGGATGTTTGGCATATGGAAAGCAGATGGCCCTTCGTGTACCTCATGCTGAATATACGAATTATCAGTGGAGGATTATTCTAATCACAGGCCACACACTGTATTAAATCTCAAGCTTTCTGTCTTTAAGCCATACCTTTGAGTACTGGACAGCTTTGGAGGGGGAGGAATGGAGCACACTTGAAAGGATCAAAGACTCAAAATGACACCAATCAAATTAGCAGTAATTATAGCACTTTCACTCCCAGAGAACCACTCAATCCCTCTGGGCTATTTAAGTATCCACATTGCTCCACAGTATACTTGGTGACCCCTCTCTACTGGGTGACTTTATAACAAGAGTTTATACTTCCAAATTCTCTCGAGGTAAAGATTTCACATATTCTAGTACCCCTGCAATCTTCATTCATTCATTCATTCATTCATTCATTCGTCTGTTCATCCTTGAGATTCTACCATGTGCCAGACTCTCTTCGAGGCACTAGAGATATATTGGGGAACTTAAATTTTATCTTTGTCATCATTTACTAGAAACCTTTACTCTTAGAAGGCTGTGCTCTGCTATGCCCAGTGTCACATTCTGCGTTCATTTTCTCACTGAAATAATACTGTGGAAGATTGTTCTAATCACAGTGCACATGGTCACTTGTGGGAAAACTAAATTGTACCCTTTGATATGAACACAATAGCATGCTCAGCGTCTCATCATAGACTATGGACTTTAGCCTATATTGGTTAAACACTGGACTATGGCCTGTAGTGATTACCTCCATATTTAAGAAGCTCTGGGGACTACTCTCATCCTGTCTCACATTCCTGTGGCTCCTGAAAAACCAAGCTCCCCAGTTATCCCTCATCTCTTGGTTCTTATTTCCATATTACCCTGTGCAACTCATAATTCTCCCCATTTTCCCATGCCTCCCCAGATTTTCTGAATTGTTCTCTGGAACACACATTCAACTGAAGGCTGAGCTCTGTCTGATCCTCAGGGGTGAATAAGTCTCCCTTTTGCTGAATTGTCACCTCCACACCATTTCTCCTGGGAAGTTTCTGCAATCTGATCAGACTCCTTCCAACCAAGCTCTCACTATTCACAATGCCCTCCCTCCCTTCTTCACTCCCTTATTTCCAGTCAATCATTCTTGAGCATCTGATTCATTGTTTTCCTCTCATTCCTATTCTGGTCATCATTACTGGGACATCATGTCCTCCTGGATGGTGAGTGGTCTAATTACTTGGAATCTTGGGAGCTGATTTCCTCACCAGCAATTATCCTTTCCTTCACCACACTGTAACCACTCTCCCATGTTTATTTCTTTTTTATTAACAACATACCACCTCCGAAATCTCAATGTCAAACATCTGTTCCTGTACTCTAGTAACAACGGCATTGAGAATGCCAATTCATTAATTCTAGAACTCTTTTTCTTGCCCTAACTCTCTGCTTCCTGGAATCTTCCCTTCTCTACCAACCAAGCCTATGTATATCTATACTAATAAAAGGGTAACATGCTAATTAGACCAGGAGACCTTCCGGGAGACCTTCCGGACGTCCTTCTGGCCAAAGCCATGGTGGCAGGGCTGAGGCAAAGGCAGTTAGGGGCGATCAGGACAGGAGGGGAGGGCATTTGGAGTTGATCAAGCCAGCGGGGGGGGGGGGGGTGCGGCAGTTGGGGGTGATCAGGCCGGCAATAGGGGGCAGTTGGGGATGAGAAGGCCAGTGGGCAGAGTGGTTAGAGGTGATCAGGCAGGCAGGCAGAGGGGTTAGGGGAAATCAGGCAGGCAAGCAAGGCAATTAGGGGTGATCATTCAGGCTGGCCGGTGAGTGGTTAGCAGCCAGTAGTCCTGGATTGCAAGAGGGATGTCCGACTGCCGGTTTAGGCCTGATCCTGAACCAGCAGTCGGACATCCCCCAAGGTGTCCCAGATTGGAGAGGGTGCAGGCTGGGCTGAGGGACACCCCCCCCCCCAGTGCACAAATTTTGTGCACATGGCCACTAGTATATATCTAGTATATATATAAGCCTAAGCAACCAAACGATCAAACAACCGGTTGCTATGATGCACAGTGACCACCAGGGGGCAGATGCTCAATGCAGGAGCAGCCCCCTGGTGGTCAGTGCGCTCCCATAGCCAACCTCTCACGGCCAGCCAACCTCCTGTGGTTCCTCCCTCCAGCCAGCCAGCTCTGATCAGCCCAATTAGGACTGGGCGAGATGGCCCCCAATGGCCCTGATCACTGGCCAGACCAAGGGACCCCACCTGTGCACAAATTTGTGCACTGGGCCTCTAGTCTCTATATATAAAAGGCTAAGTGTCCATCCAGCTGACTGGTAGCTATGATTCCAGGAGGCAGATGCTCAATGCAGGAGCTACCATGATGTGCACTGGCCATTTAAAAATAAATGGCACCATGGACCTGGTGCTGACAAAGCAACACTCTGCTTCCCCCAAGTGGGACACAGACCCTGCCACCACCCCAGAGCAACACCCCACCAAATTGCAGCCAACACTGCCAAGACCCCTGGCACAAAATGCGGCCCACAGTCCAGCCCAGCCTGGAAATGGTCGCTGTGGGTGCCGGGTAATGATGTCACGTAGCAATGCCCAACTTCCTCTCCCTAGTGACTAGCCTCCTTGGAGTTTCTTCAGCCCAGGAACCTGACTTGCTTTATAGCCAGGTGCAAACATTTTACAGTTTAACCAAATGTTTGTGAAGCGTTTTCCTGTGCCTGATCTCATTTGATCCTCACAGCAGTCCTGGAGTAATTAGATAGGAGACTTGATAGAATCCTATTTTCTTTTCATTTGCAAGATGCAAATAGCGATATTAAAATATTTCTTCTAATTAATTTCCTTTCAATGTGCATGAATTCGAGCTCCAGGACACTAGTATTGTATAATCTGGGCAATACCCTTATGTATCTTACCTGGTTTTCTCCCATGCTTGTTTTGAGTTTAGTTTAATGGTTTTTGTTTTGGGTTTGTTTGTTTTTTCCAGTCTAGTGTCATAAGTAGAAATCAGGTTATTATTTTGAAACTTTTATTCTTTTGTAATGTAGACATTTGTAGCTATAACTTTCCCTCAAACTAAGCACAGATTTGGATTCCTTCAATAAATTTTGTTATGTCATATCTTCATTTTCATTCCTCTCATAGTGTTCTGTAATTTCCCTTGTGATTTCTTCTTTGACACATTGGTTATTTAGGAGAGTGTTTACTTTCCATATATTTATAAACTTTTTAAATTTATTTAGGTTATTAATTTCTAATTCTATTGTAATTAGAGAACGCACTATATACAATTTCAATTCTTCTAAATTGATTGAAACTTGGTGTTATGGCCTTGCATATGGTCTCTCCTGGAGCAGGTTCCATGTGCACTTAAGACGAATCTATTCTGCAGTTGGTGGGCAGGATGTTCTCTATATGTTTGTTAGGGCTACGTGATTTAGAGTGCTTCCTGAGTCTTTGTATTTCCTTGTTATCTTCTGCCTAGTTGTTCTGTTCAATACTGAAAATGGGAATATTGATATCTCCAACTATTACTATTGAATTGTGCATCTCTCCCTTCAGTTCTGCCAGTTTTTGCTTCACATATTTTGGGGCTCATTTGTTAGGTACATATCGTATCTAATAAAAGAGTAATATGCAAATTGACCGTCACCCCAGCACACAAGATGGCCGCCCCCATGTGGACACAAGATGGCCGCCACAAGATGGCCGGCAGGGGAGGGCAGTTGGGAGGGACCAAGCCTGCAGGGAAGGACAGTTAGGGGTGACCAGGCCGGCAGGGGAGGATAGTTGGGGGGGACCAGGCCAGCAGGGGAGGGCAGTTAGGGGCAATCGGGCCAGCAGGGGAGCAGTTAGGCATCAATCAGGCTGGCAGGGGAGTGGTTAGGGGGTGATCAGGCTGGCAGGCAGAAGCAGTTAGGGGCAATCAGGGAGGCAGGCAGGTGAGTGGTTGGGAGCCAGCAGTCCTGGATTGTGAGAGGGTTGTCCAACTGCCCGTTTAGGCCCAATCCCAGCCCGTTTAGGCCTGATCCCACTGGTATCAGGCCTAAACAGGCAGTCAAACATCCCCCAAGGGGTCCCAGATTGGAGGAGGTACAGGCTGGGCTGAGGGACAACCCCCCAGTGCACGAATTTAATGCACCGGGCCTCTAGTTATATATAAATTAATATATGTTTGTTGATTTCATAGAAGAAGGGAGAGGGAGAAACAGGTAGAAACATCAATGATGAGAGATAATCATTGATTGGCTGCCTCCTGCATGCCCCCTACTGGGGATCGAGTCCACAACCTGGGCATGTGTCCTTGACTGGAATCAAACTGGGGACACTTCAGTCCCCAGGCCAATGCTCTATCCACTGAGCCAATCCAGCTAGGGCAATTTTACATATTTTTAACCTGATGAGAGACTAAATGAAAGCACACACATGTATATTTATATAGTTTGTTATATTAATCTTCATATTTGCAGTTTTGGTCCTCTTCATAAGTTCCCATGGTTTTTAGAGTTACTATTTAGGATTATTTTCTTACTCAAATAAAACTTTACTCCCATCTACAACTTTTGTGCTTTTATTGCAAATATATTAATTATCTATATGTTATAGGTACAACAATAAATTACATGCATATTTTTATACAATTGCTTTTAAAATCAGTTAAGAATAAATATGCAAAAATGTTATCATTACCTAATAATTACCTTTCCCAGTGGCTCCTCTGTGTGTGTGTGTGTGTGTGTGTGTGTGCGCATGTCTGGATTACTTGCTTTCATTCTGAAAAACTTCCTTTAATATTTCTTATAAATCAGGTGGCTTGGAAACAAACCCTCTGTCTTTTGATTACCTGTAGTGTCTTTATTTAGTTTTTCTTTTATAAAGATTGTTTTGTTGATATAAAATTCTTGTTTGACAGTTTTTATTTTTCTCTCTCAGTGCTTTGTCTCTGGCCTTCACGGTTTCTGATGAGATGTCAGCTGGATATTATGAGTCAATTTCCTCTTCCTACTCTCAAGATTTTCTTTGTTTTTGTCTTTCTACATTTTTTCCTATGACATCTCTGGGTGTGGATCACTTCACCATTATCCTACTTAGAGCTCACTGAGTTTCTTGAATGTTAAAATAATGGTTTTCTTCAAATTTTGGAAATTCTTATCCATTACTTCTTTAAATCATGTTGCTGTTTCTTTATTAATGTTTTCTATTTGATGAGAATAGAAATGTCATCATCCCTTTCTTTACTCCTTTAATTATATTTTCCTTCAGTTCTTTGAACATATTTATAAAAACTATTTTTATCTTTGCCTTCTAATCCAATGTCTGGGACCTCTCAAAGGTTAATTCTGTTACTTGCTTATTCCCCCTGTGCATGGGTTATATTCTCCTTTTTCTTTGGATGGCTCATAATTTTTGTTGAAAATTGGACATTTAAATAATTTTAATAATATGACAACTTTAGACACTGATATTTCCACCCTCTCCTCCGGGCCTGTTATTTATGTTCCTTGGGTCTTTATTTATTTTTGTGACTTAACTGGACTATTTTGTACAATCTATTACCTCCACAGTAGGTGGCCTCTGGTCTAGTCTCAGTTACTAAAATTTTGTTGAATAAGTGAATAAGTAAAATACAGTATATTCAAAACTTCTATTTGTAATCATTGTTAGAAGAAACTCTCTTTAGATTACACACACAGGGGGCAAAAGTAGGTTTACAGTTGTTCATATGGAACATAATACAATAATTAATGAATAACAATGCAATAATAAACTGTTTCGTGTACTCACAACTGTAGACCTACTTTTGCCCAATCCTGCATATTTACTTATATTTGGATATCATTTTTGTTTGTTTAATATGAGCTCATTACTTTGAAAATGCAGAATCGTGTGAAAGCTAAGAGGTGGAATAGATGACAGCACTATATCCTGCTCCAGTTCTAATAGAGTCTGTCTACTATCCTATTTAACATGTAGTTTCATTGAAAATGTTTTTCTCAAGGTGCACATAGTTTTGCTTTAAAAACACTATACTAGCAGGTGAAAAACCTGTTTCAAATTCTGTATCTTGAATTTATTATGTGAGTGGGACACTAGTTGATTTATCAGCAGCATGGCATAATCATATCTTTTCTTTATGCATGCCTTAAAAAATTTTCAGGTGCTTAAAATGATGTCGTTGGTATTGAAAAGATATCTATATGTAAGGCATTGTTGTTGCTGTTGTTATTAATTAGTAAGTGTTAAATGTTAAAGTAAAGGCAATTATATTTTTTTTATCCAAATGTAAACAAACACACATTAAAGAATATATCTGTCAAGAAAGATCATGACTTCCATCTATAATTGGAATCTATACTCACATCTATCTGGGTCCTAAACAAGCCATTTGTGCATGTATTAGACATTCCTAAAGCTAAAATTCATCTTTTGTATGATGTCTTCATTGAGATAAAGTATAGTGAAAAAACACATATTTTAGAAATTAGTAGTAATTTGAAACTAAATCCTAATCCTCCCAATCTATTCTGCCTAATCTTGCCCCAGTTGCTTAATCTCTAAGTGTCTTGGTTTCATTCCCAGCTCAATGAGCATCTTCTTTCATGGTATTGTGAAAGTATTAAGCAAAAAAAAAAAAAAAAACAAAACAAAAAAAAAACACCTCTCATTGCCATCGTGCTCAGTGTTCACGATAGTTCTTATCTCTTGGCATTTACCAAGCTCCTTCCTCATGAGATATTGCCTTCAGTTCATTTTCAGATTTCCCATGACTCCTAGCATATTTTGAATAATGACATCTGATTTCAAAGATTGGTTGAATTTTATTTTATTCTCCTGATATCTTTGTTGTGTTCATGAGAATAACTAGCAGAGCACAGGACTCTAAGGATATGGCACTCTGGAATGGTAAGTATTGAAGAAAAATGTATGCAGAATGGGGAACCATCAGAAGGAGAAAGTTGTAAGGGGTTCCCTTGAACATTGGAGATGTTCTGAACATACTGGATATTTGGAAGTAAGCTGAGGATAAACAACAAGAATGGGACCCTAAGCGAGCAAGATAGGACTATAGGAAGCTTTGTGAAAAAGTGAGTTTTCTCATTTATTGTACAGCATTGGATCTTCTTCAGTGGTCCCTATCCTGCATGACATCAAGATGCTGTTTTCTTCTTTTCTGCTGTGGAAATTATGTCTTTATCTACTAAGCACAGTTCATATTGTCATCTAATCCTATATAATAAAGAGGTAATATGCAAATTGACCATCATGCCCTTGCACAAGATGACCACTCCCATGTGGTCACAAGATGGCTGCCATAAGATGGCCAGCAGGGGAGGGCAGTTGTGGGTGAAGAGGCAAGCAGGGGAGGGCAGTTGTGGGTGAAGAGGCGAGCAGGGGAGGGCAGTTGGGGGCGATCGGGCTGGCAGGGGAGCAGTTAGACATCGATCAGGCTGGCAGGGGAGCAATTAGGGGGCGACCAGGCTGGCAGGCAGAAGCAGTTAGGGGCAATTAGACAGGCAGGCTGGCCAGCGGTTGGGAGCCAGCAGTCCTGGATTGTGAGAGGGATGTCCAACTGCCGGTTTAGGCCTGACCCCACAGGGATCGAGCCTAAACTGGCAGTTGGACATCCCCTGATGGGTCCCAGATTGGAGATGGTGCAGGTTGGGCTGAGGGACACTGCCCCAGTGCACAAATTTCATGCACCAGGCCTCTAGTGTGTGTGTGTGTATATATATATATATATATATATATATATATATATATAGATATATATTCATTTGCCAAAGAGAATTTCTTGCCTTTATGAGATAAAATGTAAATGACTTCTCCATAAATGCTCCCTCTTTTCTGCCTTCCCACAGCACTCACTGCCTCTTTTCTTTTGGAGTTTGCCTCCTTTTAACTGATCCCCATTAAAGCTGTATTTATGAACACACTGTGCAAGGGACAGTCATTAAATGCTATTCTATCCTACTTCTCTGCCACTGGTGAGTGGTTGGTTCATGTTCTGTATCTACAGTGCAGTCAATCAGCTGTGTTACTGTGCCCATGAGGCTTGTGCTGTTCATCGTGGGCAGGCACTGCTCATTGCTGGCTTCTCAATGAAGGCGATGTGTCCTACACACATTAAATAATTACTGACACTGTCATTAAAGTGGTGATTTTATGTGCCTCTGAAAAGAAAACTAGAGTGTATATATTTGGAGGGCAGTGTGCCTTCTTTCACATACATCATCATGTTGGGAGATACATCTTCCTAAAATAAAAGTTGCCATAGAATCTGCAGCTCTCGCAATGAAGCTGTGTAAGACCATGTGACTTTCTGAGTGAAAATGAGGTATGAGTTATGTTTTTCTTTTAGGTAGTATTTGTTCACTAAAAAGGGGAAAATATCATCACATAAAAGTGCCCTTTCGGTCACTGCTTTCACTAGCTTCCATCAAGTGGAGTCAAAATTTTGCATAAGTAGCCTCAACTTGATCTCATCTCTGAGTTGACTATGACTAAGCTGTGGAGAGCACTAGATGGTGGGGTCTAGAATTAAAGTTCCTTATGCTCCTGAGATGGGTTCTAGTCTCCAGTAATTTTTTAAGCACTTCTAATACCATGCAATTCTGATTATTAACAGTAAAATCATAATATAGATCACAGAGTGATAAAATAATTCACTGAAGCTCACATAGCTTGGGCAAAGGAAGAGCTGAAAGTAAAACTGCAGTCTGCATGATTTCAAAGGCCAAATTACTACCATTTCTACTTTATACCTTTTCCTCTACATTCTGTCCTGTCTCAATGTCTCTGCCATAGAGGTCCCTGAAGAGCCTAGAACCCTACCTCCTTGTCCATTTAGTTGGAACAAAAATGCTCGGAGTTACAGTTGGTACCCCCATCTCTCAGGAGTCCCTTGGGTTCTTTAACTGCATAACAGTGGCATCTGAGGCTGATTAGAGTTCTACTGTGAAGAGACTTTAATTGACCAATTCTGAATATGTAATAAGTATATGATATATACATAAAAATAGTAAGTAGATATTGTACGTGCTATTTTCTTCCAGTGTGCAGCTATCATTTCATTAATAAAAACAACAACAACGTTTTCTTCTGAGGCATGTTTCATGGCCCAGCATGCAGTCTGATAAGTGACCCATTTGACTTGTAAAGAAAATGTACTCTGAGGTTGTTAGATATAGTGATAACATAAACTGATGAACAAAAATAAACCCAGAGACAAATGGCAGGGGAGGTGGAGGGTTAGAGATCAACCAAAGGACTTGTATGCATGCATATTAGCATAACCAATGGACATAGACACTGGGGCGGTGGGGGCTTGCCCTCGGAGTGGGAATGGCTGGAGGGTGTCAATAGGGGGAAAAGGAGACATAAGTAAAACTTTAGACAATAAAAAAAAGAAAGTGTACTATGAGGTTGTTGGATATAGTGCTCTATTGGTATCAATTAAGTCAAGGTTGTTGATAATGATTTAATTATTGATATGATTAAGTATGGGTTTGCCATTTTACTTTCATTTTTTTGTTTCCTTAAATTTTTTTGTTTATTTCTTTATTATTCTTTTCCTGTCTTTTTGGGGGGAGGAATATAATTTAGTTATTTTTAGAATCCCACTTTTATTTTCCCACTAGAGGCCTGATGCATGAAATTTGTGCACAGTAGGGGGGGGGGAATCCCTCAGTCCAGCCTGCACCCTCTTGTAATCCGGGACCCCTCGGAGGATGTCCAACTGCCAGTTTAGGACCGATCCCACAGTCGACATCCCTCTCACAATCTAGGACTGCTGGCTCCTAACTGCTCGCCTGCCTACCTGCCTGATCACCCCTAATTGCTCGCCTGCCTGCCTGATTGCCTCTAACCACTCACCTTGCCTGCCTGATCACCCCTAACTGCCTCTGCCTTGGTCCCCACACATGGGACCCAGGCTTCCCTCCTCCCGCTGGCTGCAGGCAACCAGGACCCGGGCTTCCCTCCCTCTGACTGGCCGCAGGCACCTGGGACTGCAGGTGGCTTCCCCTGGGCTAGGCCCTGGCTTTGTCAGGAAGGATGTCCAGAATGACTTCTGGAAAACATCCAATCTATCTGATCTAATTAGCATATTGCCCTTTTATTAGTATAGATTGTCTTTTAGCTTTACTTCTTGCATTACATTATAGTGCTCCATTTAGAGATTGCAATGTAAATTCCTAAATTTTAACACTTATTTCACAGTTAATATTGTACCATTTCATGGAAAATATGTCAACTTAGCCACCATAAAGGTCCATTTTGGGTCTCATGTTTATACTACTCACATATATTATAAATCCACAAGTTTATAATCTTTTAAAGAGTTATATGTATTACAATAAGATTATAAGGAAAATGGTAAAATAGTTTGCTATTTACCAAAATATTTACCACTTCTAATGTCATTTCTTTCTTTCTGAAAATATAAGTTTCAATCTGGTATAATTTCCCTTCTGTCTGAAGAGTTTCCTTTAGCAATTCTTGTTCTAGTAGATCTGTTTTCAACAGATTCTCTTAAGTCTCTTTTTACCTTATTGTGATTTTATTTCCCCTTTATTTATTTATTTTTTAAATATATGTTTATTATGATTTTAGAGAGAGAGGAAGGGAGAGGAATAGAGAGACGCCAGGCATGTGCCTTGACCAGGAATTGAACCAGTGACCTCTTGGTTCAATGGATCACTGCTCAACTACTGAGCCACCCCAGCTGGACTCCCCTTTATTTTAAAAGAACATTTTCAGTAGATGTAGAATTTTCCACTGACAAGTTTTTCTTTTAGAATTTTAATAAGATGCTTTTTTACTTTCATCTGGCCTCTGTGGTTTGTGACAAGGAGTTAGCTATTAATCAAGTAATTGCTTTTTAGCATTGGCTTTTAACTATTTGACTGTAAAGTGTGTCATATTTTTATCCTTCTTAGTGTTTTCTGAGCATTTTGAATATGTAAAAGTATGTCTTTCATCAAATTTGGAATATTTTTACATTTTTTTCTGCCACATTTGTTGGGGGCTGTCATTTTGAGACTCCACTTACACATTGTTAGACAGGTGTATGTTACTTACTAGGTTCTAGAAGCCCTATTAATCATTTTCATTCATTTCTCTTTTTGTTCTTAACATTGAGTAATTTTTATTGATTTTCCTCTCAAGTTCACTTACTCTTTCTTATGTCATTGGCATTCTTTTAAATCCATCCAGTGACTGTGTAAATTTTAGATATTTTATTTTTTTAGGTACAGACTTTCAATTTGCTTTTGAATTATTCTATTTGCCTACTGTCATTTCCTGTGTTTTTGTTCATCACCAGCATGTTTCCTTTACTTCTTTAATTACAATTATAATAGTTGTTTTGAAACTCATTTTGCACCCTAGCTAGTTTGGCTCAGTACATAGAGTGTTGGCCTGAGGACCGAAGGATCTGGGGTTGGATTTGGTCAAGGCACATATCTTGTTTGCAGGCTCCTCCCTGGCCCGGGCCTTGTTCAAGGCTCTTGCAGGAGGCAACCCATTGATGTGTTTCTCTCACATCAATGTTTCTCTCTGTCTTTCCTTCTCTCTCTAAAAATCAATGAAAAAATATCTTGGGTGAAGATTAAAAATATAAAATAATTAAAAGTAAAATTCATTTTGCTAATGCAAATATCTGAGCTATATTGGAATTGATTTACAGGTCAATTTTCTCTTGAGAATGTGTTTCATTTTCCTGTTTTTTTCATATTTTGAATAAATTTTGTATTATATCCAAGACATTATGGATATTCAGTTATGGAGATATTGAATTATTATTTTTTTTCTGATAAATGTTTGTTGGTTTTGTTTTGGTGGCAATGAACTTAGTTGGACTTGAACTTCAAACTGTTTCTTGATTGGTAGCTCTGCAGTTCAGGTCTTTTCTTTTTTAGTTCACTTGCTTTGATTATTTTCCATGCATACATTATTTGGGGGTGAGCCAGGGTTATGGGAAGACGGGTCTTTTGGGGTTCATCTCTGGTGTTTTGCCTTTCTTTTAAATTTCAACATTACATTTATCAGTGCAAAAAAGAAAAACCCAGATTGGATGGTTTCCCTAGACAGAAAGCTGTAGTTTTTTCAAACACGACTCCATTCAGATTGCCAGCAGTTTGGCCTCAAGCTAAAAGTTGTGAAAATGGAAAATAGCTCTGTACAACTCTCCTCTGGACATTGACCCCTCAATGGAACATGCCTGTTTCTGTATACCCTTTGGTGCCTCCGGGGGGCTTGTTGTTTTATATGATATCCACAGTTTATAGTCTCAGGGTGGCTTCTCTCGTTGGATCTTACTCAGCCATTACCCTCCACAAATATACTTTTTTCATATCAGGTTTATGCTTGACAGGGCTTTACTCGATGCCTGATAAATGTTGTTATGATCTTTTCAAATTTTTGATAATCATCATTGGCAAGAAAATTTATTCACACTAGTAGGTGATGAAAATTTAAAACCATTTTTACAACTCTCCAAACTTTGCAGTAGGTAAAAGTATATTTAAAAGAATTAACAGCTTTTCTTTTTTGCACTGACAAATATAATGTTGAAATTTCTTGTGATGAGGCAAATGGGTTTCAAATCCAAGAGAATGTTTTCATATCAAGTACTTCAAAATAATGATGATGTTCTAATTAGTAGAAAACACAGGCATTGTTAGAGCCATCACCCTGCAGCTAGCCCGGATGCCACTAAAAGGCATATTAGCTGCAAAAGCATTTGATACATGTGATGGCAGAGAGATTCAGGGCCCCCTGGAGCTGCTCTGCCAGGAACACCTGGTGATATCAGCCTTTTCAACTCCAACTGCTGTTCTTTTGTCTGTGCACCTGACTGCTTAGGTATTTGGAATAAAAACTACACTAGTGGGTCTATGGACCCCTTATTAACAGTGGGTTGAAGTAGACCATACAGCTGGCTACAATTTAGATGTTGAAAATGTAGGCAAACTCATTGGCAGCTCTTAGAGAATTGTGATCAGAACAGGTATTGTTAACATGCTCAGTGCTCGCTGAGATATTGGGATCTATTGTCAGATTTATATCCGCTCAGCTCACCTTTATAAGAACCCCAGATTAATCTATTCATGCTTCTGTACATGGGCTTTGGGTCTCTGTTGACTCAAAGCTGCACTTGGATGGTAAGAAGACTCAGGGTTTTGTGTCAATATAGAATGCACCTGTAACCCATTCATAGTATTTTAGTATACTCAGAAGTTAATCTTCAGTTTATGAGTACTTACAATTGATGCTGTTGTTGAAATAGTGAAATACTTTCACAGGGCTCTTATAGTAAAAAGGCATATTTTTTAATCCAACATTCTAACCCCACCCATGACTTTCCAACCCTTTCCTGGAATCCCCCTTACCTTCCTCCTTCTGTGTGCTTCTTACTAATAAAACTTGAGCTGTGAAATCTTTCAGTGTTTCTCAAATTCAATGTGCATGCTAATCTTGTGGAATCGTGTTATAAAGCAGATTATGCTGATTGGGGGGTTGGAGGAGTGAAGAAGAGATTCTGCATGTTTAACAAGCATCTGGTGATGCTGAAGCTGCTGGTCAGTGGAACACTCTTTGAGTAACAGGGACATATTTTGAAAATCACCGCTGAATATACTACAAAGACACCAATGGAAAGTTCTGCAATAGCCTAGTGTTATGAGTGTGGGAGATGGGACTTGACTGACTGTGTAGGCAAATTGGAGGTAGGGATGTAGAATAATAAATAAAGAGAGCAGAGGGGTGCAGTGGTGCCTCAGACAAAGCAGACGCTGAAAAGACTTCGGTTTCTCATCTCATGAAGTGGGGGCCATTGGAAAGGTTAAATCAAAGTATGAACATGGTATGGCATACATTTTGAAAAGATAATTCTAGATCTGTTTGGAAAGGGCAAAGATGGAAACAGGAAGACCAATTACAATGCAGAGATGATGATGATGACTCAGACCTGGTGGTGAGGAAAGGTCAGATTCTGGACATAATGAAGAGGTAATCAACAGGATTTGCAAATGGTGTGATTGTGGGTTGGGAAATAAATCTAATATGTCATCAAGGTTTTTGACCTGTGTGTATGATACCAGTTGAAATGGAGAAGAATTCGGGTAGAATGGTTGAGGTGGGAGAGTCAGAGTCCAGGGTGAATGTATGATTATATACAAGTAGAAATGTTGAATAACAGTTGTATATACAAGTATGGAATTATCCAGTGGTAGAGATTTTTGAGTTGTTGGTACATACATGGTATTTAGAACTCTGAGGTTGGGAAAAAATGTAGAGAGAAAAGAGACCAAGGACTGAGATCTGGTTGTGGGACACTCTAATCTTAAGAGTTTTGGAAGAAAAAGAATCCAAAACAAAGGAACCTAGAGAGTCTGGTATCCTGGAAGCCAATTGAACAAAGTGAATTGATGAGGAGGAAGTAAATAACTGTGATAAATGCTATTGACTCATGAAGTACAATGTCGACTGAGAATGGGCCTTTGAATATAGCAACATGGAGGTGTTAATGACTTTGACAACTTTCTGCAGGACAAGGGAGGTGGAAGCCCAATTGGAATAAGTATAAAAAGAGAAATGGAGGTGAGAAATTGTAGACATGGAGTAAGGTCAACATTTTAGGGGATAATTTAGGGGAGAGAACTCACAGTTGTGTGTATAACTTTTGGGCTCCTGATTCTCTGAGCTTGTTCTGGGACACACCTGGGCACATGGACATCATTCTACCAGATCCAAAGAAATTCTATGGGGATCGCTAAGCCCCTGGATGCCCAGAAGTACCTACAGCTAGAGTTTCCTTCTCTGGGGTCTTGTTGTCTATCTATAGCAGGAACCATTCTGAGGAGTAAGAGAACTCATGCTACATAACAGGGGTCTTGCAGAGTGTGGCTATCTATAAAGCAAGCAGATAGCTTTCTAAGTAAATAGCAGCCTTCTATTTAAAAACCGTTGTTATCTTCTGTGGTTGACTGATATTGGACAAACCTATTTGTAATTAACATTGAGCCTATCAAATTTATCACAATCTTTCTGAAAACGTATAAGTACTTGTTCTGTACAGCTTTTTTAGAGAAACAAGTTGCACCTGTTTATTATTGACTGTATAAAGAAATGGGTTTATTTTTGGGGGCCTACAATTTTCTGGCTCACATTTGAAAATTGGAAAGAAGGAGCGGGGATAGCTGATTTTATACTTCAGTGAATATCTCCACAATCATTCTGTGAGGCTAAGATACAGAGATTGGAGGAAGCACCATGCTCTTTGTTCCTTGATGCATTGTTGTGAAAAGTGTTTGTTTTCTTCCAACAGAACATGTTGGTAACCTGGTGTGTCCAGATTTCCACTCTATCTTTGGAGGCAGGTTGTACAAGGACTGGTTGTGAGATCAATTTTCCTGATTTGACAAACAAGGTTTGTGATAAATGCTGGGATCTGTAAGGATTTGCTGAGAACAGTAATTCTGGTTTTGTCCTTTTGTTTTAGACTGTTAGATGATGTCTTAATGACACCCATTCTTCTGATGGTGAGTTAAGCCTACAAACAGTAGGCCTTTCTGATCAGAGGTGGCTATTTCCCTAGCTCTGCTGTTTTTGGTGTTTCCAAGTCTGAATATACTTTAAGGTGATTATTGGTGTGTAGTCAGTCAGTCTATCCTTCCTCTGCACACCCCCAGCTCCTGGGCACTGTTCCACCAGGGGTCAATGCTTTGTTTTGATGTCTCTTTCTAATCACCAGACCATGAAATCTGGGAGGTCAAGGTCAGTGACTTAATTTTTGCTCATTTTATCCAGCATCTTGTTCACTCAGAGTTCAATACTCAAACTCTCTTTAAAAATGCATGATAATAGCAGCCACTACTTTACTATGGACAGGTGAGATGCTTTTTAAAGAATACCATGGATGTCTAAGTTGTTCAGTTTAGCGTGACTTTTATCACTTGTATGTCACATGCTATCCATCCACTCAGAATATACACCATTATTTTAGACTCTAACTGAATAGGGCCATCTGAGAAGCAGTTTCTGAGAGGAGGGTTGAGGATGCATAGTTTATTTGGGAGTTGCAGAGACATGGCAGGTTAATGGGCAGGTAATATAGAGGGAAAAGAAATAGTAAAAACTCCAGCAACCACTGTAGACAGCTAAGGAGGCATCAGGAAATGCTGTAAAATACATACTTCAGAATTATCCTAGCCAAGGGGTAAAGAAGCTGGGATGGTTATATTCCCTCACCCAGTAGTCATTGCTTAAAGGGTGTAACCATCCTGGGAAGATGTTAATTTCCCATCATTTCTATGATGCCTTTACCCATGGGCCAAGTGGGTTCTGGCAGCCGAAGGCTAGCCAAAAACCATGATGTTCTAGCTCTCAAAAGTCAGAGTGGGATGCACAGAAATGGCAATGAGATCTGAGGGGATATAGGAAAAGCATAGATAGGGACTGCCACAAAGACCACACAGAGCCAATTCATAACTGATCATCTGTTTTGTTTGTCCTTCTTACTCTCATGACCAACCTCTGTTAATACAGAAAAATGCCCTTCTATGTGTGAGGTAGCATCTTGAAATGCATTTTATAGGCTGTAAAGCATTATAGAAGTATATTGTTATTAACATTATTATAATTATAATTATTATGAAATTTGATTAAGTTATCAGCACTTGAAAGTGTTAGTTGAATGCATTTCTGAGAAGAAAAGTGAACTATTTATATACAATTCGAATTACACATAATCAATAATTGTCCAAACCAAAGCCCAGTGCCTTCCATCAATTCGGAAATGAAAGCAGAAAGATCAGTCATACATTTACTGATTGTTTCTCCCATGGAGGAAAGTGACCAGTCTGACCTTTGCCAGGAGCTCATAGGTATATGAAATATTTTAATGTTGTGGTCTTGGGGAAGAGGCCATTAGATCTGAGTTTGACAGTTAGCGCTTTACCTTTTTTTCTTTAAACCTCCTGGCTTCTGCTTTGCATATTTAGTCTTATTTGAATCCAAACACAGCCCTCTGAACCATGGTTTTGACTTCCACTCAATATTGAATATGACTACTATCTAGGATTATGCTTTCTTTTTTGACCCACTCACCTTAAATTAAATCATTCAAATAAACATGCTGGTTTGGATTCATTTATCTCACATCTGTGACTTTTAGTGACTTAAACAGGCTAGTACCCCATCTCTGGAAAGTTTTGCCTAAATGAGTTTCTGAAGCTCAAGGGGTGTAACCATCCTGGGAAGTTGTTAATTACCATCCCATTGCCACAACTTGTTCTTTCTTCTCCACTGGAAACTCCCAGGATGCCTTTCTGTTAGGGCTACCAACCCCTGATGGTTCTTGCTGGAGTAGAAGAAATGGCAGAGGAAAGAAGAGGATAGGGTGAACATATAAGTTATGTGGGTGATGGAATTATCAGGATTTGTGATTGATTGGACATGGACATGAGAGGGAGGTGTCAAAGATGATGGAATAGGTTGAGTGTTGGTGTTTTACCTGAGATAGAACATAGGAGAGAGCAAGTCAGAGGAAAAATATACATAGAGAAACAAATAGATCTTTTTCCCCCTATTGAATAACAGTGCCAAATAGCAGTTGTGGGTAAAACCGAACCTTACTATTAAAAAGCTTAAATTGATTAACAGCACAATTATGGATGAGAGCTTATTATTTTCCTGGTCATCCTGCTACTAGAGCTTAAATTTAGTAACAGTCAAATAACTAATAGAATACATTTCCTATTGATAACATGTCTAGAGTCTTGAGAGGATTCTCATTCAGTGAAAGACACAGGGGACTCATTTCATTGTTGTGAACAACCCTATTTAATTATGAACAATAAACCCTCATTGTTGAGCAGAAAAATACCTAGAAGTATTAGATTGGGTATAATTCAGCCCCTTTTCCAAGAACTGAGCCAGGAGACTTGTGGAAGGATGTCTGGTGATGCATGCTTTCCATACTAATGGTGCTGGGCATTGCTGAGTCAATTTGGATTTAATTTGATTTCTTGCTTGATCCTCTGGATGGCCCATAACTGAAAACCTGGATATTTGTTCATATTACTATTGTCCTCAGACAAAGACCTCTCAGATTCACAGAGCAATCTATAATGCGGCTATCCCTTTCCTATCTGCTCAGCATGTACCTTAACTGGCAGCTATTCAGGCATTTATTTTAGATAGCAGTGCCTGTCCTAAACCCACGGCTCCTTTGAATCTGGGTTTTTGAGATCCAAATTGCTAGCCTTGGAAATTTATTACTTGACAAAGGTCTGTTTAGGGCTCTTCTCATCTGGAAGAAGAGGAAGAAAAAAGAAAGACGCACAAAACCTTCACAACCCTCTTTTATCTACAGAATTGCCAAAAATGTTCTTGGAAGAATGGCTTGTGCAGACTCACCTGACATTTCACTGGTATAAGTAATTTCTGATTATTTCTAGTCTCTCTGTTTGAATCAGTGTGTGACCCAACAGAATCATTTTCCACGGACTGGAGATGATGTGATTTCAAGTGTGATAACAAAAGGGGAAAATGAATACATCAGCTAAGTGCTTCAAAGAATCATCAATTCTGTCTTTGGAAAGGGCAGCTCAGGATGAGGGCAATGGCAGTGGAGAGACAATCTTCAGATATAAATGGCCAGAAAGCTGTGTGCACCATAGCTTTGAGATTAATAGCAGTGCACATTCACAGAGGCATTAACTTGTGCCAGACACAGTTGTAAGTACTCTGTCTTATGCCATGTAATGATTTATATCTTTTTATCTCAAATTTATAAACAGTATTATTAGTTGGGGTTTTTCAATTGATTTATGTGATTATGAAGGCTGAGAAATCCCAAGGTCTGTAGTTGGCAAGCTGGAGCCCCAAGACAATCGATTGCATAGTTCCTTCCAGTCTGAGGCAGAAAACCGATGCCCCAGCTTGAAGACAGTCAGGCAGAGGGGAGTGAAGTCCCCTTTATTCAGCCATTTGTTTTACTCGTGCCTTCAACTGATCGGATGAGCCCACCCATGTTGGGGGAAAGCAATATGCTCAACGCAGTTTATCAATTCAAATGGCAATTTCATCCAGAAACATCCTCATTGACACACCCAGAACAATGCAATGTATGGGCCCAGTCAAGTTGATACATAAATTTAACCACCACAGATAGGGAAAGTGGGGCATAGAGGGGTAAGTAACTTGACTAAGGTAATATAGCAACCACATAACCATATATTTGAACCCAGGCTGTCTGACTCCAGGACTGATGCTTTAACCACCATGAGACATCATTTCTCTATGCCACGATCTAGAACAGGGGTCCTCAAACTTTTTAAACAGGGGGCCAGTTCACTGTTCCTCAGACCGTTGGAGGGCCGGACTATAGTTTAAAAAAAAAAACTATGAACAAATTCCTATGCACACTGCACATATCTTATTTTGAAGTAAAAAAACAAAACAGGAACAAATACAATATTTGTATTTGCATGTGGCCCACGGGCCATAGTTTGAGGACCCCTGATCTAGAACATGTATCAGAAAATATCAGACAGCTCAGTTTCCTCAACCCTTTAAAGTGAAATCGCAATGCCTGTGGAATTGGAAATAAAACCATGTAGGAAAAGAGGAAGGCTTTAGTAGCACCACAAAAATGGGTAGTGTAAAAATGGAAAAAATTGATCTAGTATTTAAGCATGGCAAAGTGTCTAATCAATATTTGTCAATTAATGCTTTTTGAGAGAGTAAATATAATTGCCTATTATTGGTAACTTGTTATATTATTACTATAAATATGCCCAACTTCCACAAATAGATAACCCATGGGCTAAGAACCTGTCTCATATTTATCTGTATCTCCCACAAGGCTTACATGGTATATGGGATTATGGAAGGAGCTCAATAAATATTGGTTTACATAGTTACATTGGTGACTAAAGGTGTTAATCAATTGATTAATCATTACATAGGCTAATAAGTATGTATGTTATTTTTTAAGAACAAGAGGGCATAGAAAAGATATTTAATAAATATTTTTATTGAAAAATTTAAGTATTTTGCAATGGGAAAAATTATTTCTTTTTTTTTAAAGCAGAAAAAAAAATAGGAAGGGGAAAAAATGGTTTTCCCAAAATTTCATCCTGATTATGGGGATGGGGATGGGCCGAGCCAAAGTAGAATGTAATGAGGAGAATGACTTAAATGGTAGAATGGTCGGCTCTTGTCTACAGGTTTACAGAAATGAAATTAAACTTGGGCTTTCTATTGCAAAACAATAAGCAAATTGAAGGCCAATTATACCAGCTCATCAAAAAGAGCTGGCAAACTGAAGAGGATTTTGCATCTCTGAGTAGAACGAGTTTTCAGATGAAAGAATTTATTATAAGAAATTGAGAACATCTGGGCCATCAAAGGCAGAATGCAGTGAATAATTGGACAATCACAGACTGGCATCCATTTGAATAAGAGGCACTTCCTCAATTCCCTCTAGAGGAAGTGTTCAAAGTTCCTCATCTAGGGGGAAATGAGGCTCAGCTTTTGAAATGTGATTATCCTACCTGGTTGTTATTTGGTTATGAAAGAAATCTATTTTGGAAACTTCAGTTCCAGAAAGTTATTCTTGTGATCAAAATTAAGGTAGAATGGCAGAGAAGTGGTTGGCTCCATTCCCTGTATTTCACCTACTAGCTTAAATCTTACTCACTACCTTCATCTGGTCCCAGCAGGCAAATATCATCTATACTAATAAAGGGGTAATATGCTAATTAGACCAGGAGACCTTCTGGGAGACCTTCTGGACAAAGCCATGTGGCTGGGCCAAGGCAGAGGTGGTTAGGGGCTATCAGGCCAGGAGGGGAGGGCAGTTGGGGGCGATTAGGCTGGCGGGGGCGGGGGGCAGTTGGGGGTGAGCAGGCTGGCAGGCAGAGTGGTTAGGGGTGATCAGGTAGACAGGCAGGTGAGTGGTTAGGAGCCAGTGGTCCTGGATTGTGAGAGGGATGTCTGACTGCCGGTTTAGGCCCAACCCCACAGGGATCGGACATCCCCCAAGGGGTCCTAGATTGGAGAGGGTGCAGGCTGGGTTGAGGGACACCCCTCCACCCATGCATGAATTTCATGCACTGGGCCACTAGTATTCGTAATAAGACATAACAACTCTGCCTCTCCCCATTCTCGGCCTTTTCTCTGATGTCTCTACAGTCAGGAGTTACCATGCTGGCATCATTCTATTGCCAGACAGGGTGCTAATGAAGGGGTTCTTGATGGGGTGAGCCTCTGGGCTATTGACAGGAGTGGGCTAAGCCAACTTAGTCACCATGCACTCTTCTTACATGTGATAGCAATAATGTCCTACGTTAGTACATCCTACTTTAGGTTAAACACTGAATGAGTTATTTTACACACATACATTATTTCCATTCATTCTAATAGTCCCTCTAGAGCAGCGGTGGAGAAACTTTTTCCTGCCCAGGGCCAGATATGTATAACTTTATTCATGGCCATACAAAATTATCACTTAAAAATTATCCTACTATATTTGCTCAAACATTTAATTAACTCACCCTTAATGCCTTGGCAGGGCCAGGCCAAATGAGTTCTCGGCCTTAGACAGCCCATGGGATGGATATTCCCCACTCCTGCTCTACTAGAGGTAAGTAGTAGAAATTACCCAATTTTATGGTCAGGGAAACTGAAGATTAAAGAGATTATATGGTCAGTCAGACAATATAGTCCAGATTATATTGTGTAATGACAATACTCAGTGGCTTAAAACCATGAACATTTACTTTTTACTCATGGTCCATGTCCACCATGAGTGAGCAGGGGGCTCTGCTCATTATAGTCACCTGGAAACTCAGGTTGGCTGAGCAGCTTCCATCTCCAATAATGCCAGTCTCAGTGCTTGGGGGCCTTGTGGGAGGGTCTTCCACCACAGTTAAATGCTTGCCCCCCAAAGGACATGCAATACCTATGCTTACAATTCATTGGCCAGGACTGGTTAGAGTGGGGGTGGGGGGAGGGATAGAAAATGCAATCATAATCTGCATGCCCAAGTTCAGAGAACTGTAAGAATTCATTGAACAGCACTGGGAGAGAGGCATATGACATTGTGATTAAGACTAGGTTTAAAGTGTGGTTCTACCCAGAGCTTATTTGCTTAGCTGTGGAACCTTCGACCAACTGCTGAATCTCCTCAAGCTTCAGCTCCCTCACTTTTTAAATGAAGAAATAATTATACCTTTATCAAGGAGCTGTTATAAGGATCCAATAAGATAATGCACACACAGACTTAGCTAAGTAAACTTAGCATCGATACCATGAGGCCAGCCCAAGTCCTGCATGCCCAGAGACCATTTGTTCATAGTTTTTGGAAATGCAATAGCCAAAACTGTGCCTGAGGAAGAATGCAGGAGGTGCATATGTAGACATGTCCAGGAGAACAAGCTGTCTAGAGAAGAGTCAAAACCTTGTCATGCAGTGGCAGAGCAGGAGAGAGATGACCAAGGAGAGGAGAGAGGCAATTTTAAAACATGGCCACAAATTCTTCCATACACTTTGTTCCCTCCTCTTGAATCTGGGAAGGCCCATAACTGCTTTGATCCATAGAGTACAATGGAATGACACATATCAGTTCAATGCTAGACCAAGTTGCTTCTAACTTATTTGCTGAAACACCTGCTTTTGGATGTCTGAGTCACTACTTACTACCCTAAAGTCACCATGCTGTGAGGAAGTCCAAGTACATGAGAGGCCCCAGGTGGATCAACAGTTCCCACTATGACCCATTGGAGTCATCCAGACAAGGCACCAGATATGTGAGTGAAGAAGCTGCAGATAATTCCAGCCCCAAGCCGTCACCCTCAGCCCACTGAGCCTTCTCAAGTGAGGCTCTAGACATCATGGTGTAGACACAAACCATTCCTACAGTGCCCTGCTATATTTGTGACCCACAGAATTTGTGACCATAATGAAATAGTTATTGGATGCACTTTGGCATGGGTCATTATGCAGCAATAGATAACCAGAAACATGAAAGTAAGGGAAGGGTGA
This sequence comes from Myotis myotis, assembly GCF_014108235.1. NCBI lineage: Eukaryota > Metazoa > Chordata > Mammalia > Chiroptera > Vespertilionidae > Myotis > Myotis myotis. The sequence goes on along the minus strand of NW_023416357.1, from coordinate 84,944,360 downwards.
TTGTAGGTGAATGGGTGCTAGAAATAAAAGACTGGATGTATACTGGATCTTAATAATGTGCTTTTCTTGAGAAAATGGGTCTATGTAAAGGATCAAGGGCAAAGTGTCAGTTTCCTTTTGATTTTGGATTTGCTCACTAAATTGAGCTTGCATACACACTATGCTGATTTGGTGCCTCCCATTTGCCAGCTCCATTCATAAACCCGCCTATACCTCTGCCTGCTCTCTTCCAAAATCAGAAACCTGATTTTGATATCCTGTCCATGTTCTTCTGCTCAGCCTCTGGTTTCAGCTTTTGATGGTCTCATTGTGTTAACTTGGGAGAGCTGGCATAATTGTTCTCTTTCCCCTTTGCTCCCCATCCTTGTCCTCCTTTGTTTCCGAGTTGGCATCTCACAAAGCATTCACTGAACTTTCTCAAAGCTGCCTCTGTCACAGCTGAAGTTCTTTTCAGAATACCCAGGGGATCAGGAATATGTTTACAATCTACACTAGCATTGCCCAAGTGCAACCTTCTGAGCAGCTTAGAGGTCTCCCTTCCAGGTTTACTCAAATCTTTCAAGAGAGGAGAGTTGCCTCTTCTCACAATGAAGCACATTTTCTCTTCTAAACCTGTGGAAGCCCCTCTCCTGACTCATGAGAACATCAAAAGTTGAAACCAGAGGGTGAACAGAAGAACACGGACCAGGCACGTATGGCATATCATCAATGAGTGTGACCTACCACAGAGGCATGACACCCCTCTTATAAGTCATCCTCAGTAAGTGAAGGGCTACTTTTTCCATTTTCTAGGTGATTAAGTCCTGATCTTCATATCGCATCACTATGTTATTTTCCCCTAATTCTCTCCCAGATGTAGTTTGGTTGTCAAAAGTCTCAGGACTTCTCTAAAAGCTGAGCTTTCAAAGGATGTGTCTATTTAATACCTGTTTCTTAATAATTTTACAATTTTTTACCACTACCTCCCCACTGCATTTCCTTTTTCCTGAAAGTCCACTTTCCCACTTCCCGTCTCTCTTGAGAGTTCACACTGCATTGGTAACTCCTGGCTTCTTTCTTTATTCACCCTGAATAATATGATACCTCTTCAGCAAACACTCCTAAAATGTTTGCTAACCTCTGTTGAATAGTTTGCAAAATGTGATCTCACCGAAAAGAAAAGAAAGGAGAGACAAAAACTTCACTTGCATTTTACATTGGATTCCACAATACCTGACACTTTCCTTTCTGGATAGCAACTGCTTTGATTGGGTTAAGTCCATTGAGAATCTTTCGGAAGTTATGCATTTTGAGTTCTCTCTAAGCCTGTTTTCTCTACTGTAAACTAGTCACTTTGAGTGTGAGTTTAAATGAGATGTTTCATGTAAAGTACAGCTATTGCATGGCATTAAGTTCTCAGGAAATGCTGATTATTATTGATTGCTCCCCTAAGGACAAACAACCTGCCCTCCTTCAGTGGAGGCCTCAAAGTACCCTTGACTGTTTGGCATCATTTGAAACTCTCCAAAAGCCATAAACTAAATTCTAAGCCCTGAAGTTGACACAGGGTGTGACATCAGGCTGGGTCTGTTTTCAAAGACTGATAGAAAAATGACCTGGGGTAGCTTCCAGAAGTTAGGTTAGGAGAAACTTTTACATCTTCCTTTCTGGTGATGTGGCTCTTGTTAACCTTGTGAGAGGTGCTGGTTCAGGTGGCGTCAGCAGATTTATCAGGGGCACGTTGGAGGCTTGGGAGAATCAGCAGTTTTGCTTCACCAGGGTTTCTCTGAGAGCCTGCTTTTGGCTCATTTCGTCTGAGTTCACCGGAATAGGATAATTTCAAGGAAACAGCAATTTAGACTCTTGAGTTTTCATGGCCTTTGGACTAAATCATAAATCAACTTCTGCTCACTTGAAATGGAGCCTCCACCTACATTTTCCAGAAACTTCAGAAGAGTGTAGCAGACACTGAATAGGCCTGTGAAATTTCCAGACAGGTTGTTAGTTTCCTGCTTCTCTTTTCTCATTTAATACAGGTTAGTGAAGGCTGAGAATAATGAGGCCCTTTATATATCTGTATTTCAGAAGTGAGAAAACTGAGGTTTAGGGAAATGAATTAATTCACTTAAAATTTTAAAAATCTGTTGATGCGGCGGTCAGACCACAACTCAGATCAGTTAGCTTGTCTTCCACCCTTCCATGCTTCCATTCTTTCAGTAAATACAAATGTTGCATATTATGTGTCAGGTACAAGGACTTGGAGACTGATTGGCGAGAATGGAAAAACCAGAATTTAAAAACGTATAATAGAGACATATGGTTAAATAATCCCTATTTGATAAAAATAACAGAGTTAGTACTGGATGAAAATTTTAAGGCTGTTGGGTCAAGTAGGTTGGTTCAGGCATGGGGTCTTCTGGACAGAAGACAGGAAGGAAATGACAGTGAGGATAGTCAGGTGCACACAAATGGACAACATGACTAATCTCTTCTTAATAAAATGTGACAATGTAATGACAGGTAATTTTTATTATCTTAATATTTCCTTCAGGTAACATGAGAATCAGCTCAGGTGATTGATAGTCACTGCCCTTACCAAATGCCTGTCTGTTACTATGGTTCCTCTTCTGGCTCACCTACCAACTGCCTAGCAGCTAAAAGGTTAGTATCTGGCACAGGAGGAAACGTCCACGACCTCTTTCTGTGCTAAAAGTAGCATCTTGTAGGAACATTACATTTTAGTATACTATTTTAATATGTATTTTCTTTATGCTGCTTCAAGTCCCTTGTAGGATAGGGTTGTATACTAATAGATAAAAAACATTTTTGTCCAATTATTTCAAATTATTTCATGTAGATTATATGATTTAGTGTAAAATATAGAAACATTAGAGCCTATTATAATCATCATCATGTCAAAAGATAAAGAAGATTTCCATTACACAAATTTGGCATTTAGTTACTGTTCCTTTAACAATTACTTGAACAGCCAGCCACCCTACCTTCTGCCAGTTCCCTCCCCCCTATTTAACTAATAATAAGGACCAAAGACTTTGAAATATTCATTGTATATATTACACTCTAGATATCATCTATGATTGAAATATAATGTAATTTAAGCAGAAAACATCAGACTCTTTTTATTTCAGGCTCTATCTATGCATTATCAAAGATTCTAAGCACATTGTTTTTAGGGAATCTGCAATGTTACAGGGGTGGGGAACCTTTTCTCTGCCAAGAGCCATTTGGATATTTATAACATCATTCTCGTGCCATACAAGATTATCAACTTAAAAATTAGCCTGCTATATTTGGTCAAACATTTAACTAACTCACCCCTAATGCCTTGGCAGAGCCAGACCAAATGATTTCTCAGGCCTTATATAGCCCGTGGGCTGGACATTCCCCAACCTTGATAGAAGGGTACAACTATCATCTTTTTTTGTGGCTCTCAAACTTGAATGGGCACCAAAATCACCTGGAGGGCTATTAGAACAAAGATTGCTGCTCCCCATCCCCAGAGTTTCTTATCAATAGGTTTGGAATGGGCCCTAAGAATCAGTGTATTTTCAATCAGAGATACAGAAACTGCTGGTCCTGGGACAAAACTTTGAGAACCATTGGTTTACAGAAACATCACTGCTGGGTGAGTTCCTTGATGGGAAATAGAAAAATCAAGTGGACCTTGAAAGGTGGAGTCTTTATTGTGGGATAGTCTGCAGACTTCTTTACTGAGGTTTTGGCCAAAGTCCAAAGTTCAGATGAATGGTAATAAGTCTAAGGGCATCTGAACAATTCTGGTCCAAGTGAAGTTGGACTTCAGTGTAGGGAAATCTAGAGGTCTAAACTGTTATCAGAGGTCAGATGTGGAAGGTGGTCATGTGTGCAACTTAGGAGAGCTGAGGCATTTGGCCCTCCTTGTTGAACACCACCATCTGTAACACCAAAATCTTCTGGTTTCCCCTTTGGCTACACCTGGAATGTTGCCTTTTCAATCTTGTTTTGGGTTTATTCCCTAAATATAAGTGGTCCATGGTTTAAATCATCAGTCATTCTTATTTACTTTCATGTATTCAATTATCACCTACCAGTAACCTCACTCTTGAACTTCAGAACAGTTTTTTCTAAATTCTTCAAATATATTTTCTTTAGGCACCAAAACTTTTATGTATCCAATAATTAAAATGTTTAACCCTCAATGTATTTTAGTTAACAGTCAGTTTATCTACCAAATTGCTCAAGCAAAAATGCTAGGCATCCTTCTGGATTCTGTCCTCTCCATCCTTCTGTACCATCCACCAATTCTCCAGACCCTGCTAACTCAACAACTTAATTATCTCCTGCCTCTGTCTCCTCTTCTCCAATTCCACAACCATACATAGCATCTAGGCCCTTCTCAGTGCTTTCCTAGACTACTGAAATAACCTCTCAGCTTCTTGAGTCACCCCACCACTCTGTCTTCTATAACAGGCACACAACTGCTATTTCTATTATAAAAACACTAGAGGCCCAGTGCACAAAATTCATGCACAGATAGGGTTCCGAGGCCTGGCTGGCGATCAGGGCCAATCTGTGGGGTGACCGGTGGGGTGATTGGGGCCCTCGCTCGCACCCATCTTGGCTGGCCTGGCACTGCCTGCTTGCCAGCCCCGCCCCCTGGTGCCACCACCAGCCTGAGCCTGTGGGCTGGAGGCAGCTCCTGTGTTGTGCATTTGCCCCCTGGTGGTCAGTGCACATTGTAGCAACTAGTCATTCCGCTGGTCATTCTGCCTTTTGGTTGATTTGAACGTTAGGGTTTTATATAGATAGATACTGACAGTTGTCAGAGGGGAGGAGTGTTGGGGGACTGGATGGAAGATGATGAAGGGAGTAAGCAAAAAAAAAATAATATATATATATATGATATAGACAATGATGTGGTGATAGCCAGAGAGAAAGTGGGTGAGAAGTGGGTGAGGGGTAAGTGAATATGGGCAAAGGTGGGGAGAATGAGGACTTTGCTTAGGGCAATGGGCACATGATAGGTGTGCAGATGATGTTGAGTTGTATACTAGAACCCTGTATGGCTTTGTGACCCCAATGTGACCCCAATAAATTCAATAAAAAACATATATCCTTTGCATTTTTTATCTCAAAAATTGTTCCATAACTCCTTCATGATAAACCCAAAATTCCTTAGCAAGGCATCCAAGACCTTGCATGACATAAACCCAAACTATTTTACCAACATCCTCTTACTCACTCGCTTAAGTTTCAGTCATAATGAACTAACATTGTTGCCGAATTTGCCATATTTTTCCATTCTACTGGCTTTGACTAGTTGATTTTCTGCATGGAATGTCTTTCTTACCCTTATCTGCCCTATATATCTTATTTTCCCTTTCATACCTAGCTGGCTTATCATTGCCTCTATGAACATTTCCTTAACTATGTTATGTTGACTTGGTTATTCTCCCTTCTGTGGTTTCTTATCAAATCAGAAGGGGCTTCACTATCCTTTATGAATGCCTGTAGAGCACTGTCCACAGCTATTCTGTCCCCAGCATCTAGTATAGTATCTGGCACAGAGTAGATGTCAATAAATGTTGAAGGAATGCTTTCAACTTCATGTTCCAAGAAATATAAGCCAAAGGGATGTCAATATTATGCCACGGTAATTCTTTGTGTAAGAGACAATTCAATATATAATTTTCACATTTTTCAGTAGCATAAAATAAGCAATGTTTGGGCATTACCTAGGAAATGTATTCAATTTTCTTCTTGTCTGGATCATTTCCAACATGCATTGGTGTCAACTAGTCCTCTTGTCTATAATTCTCCTCTTGGAATAAGATGTTCATTTCACACTTTTATTGCATGCTTGTCATGAGTTGTAAGCCCTATAAAAGAAGCTCCCTGCATTTATCATAAAAATGGAAGCTGTGATTAGGAAATTTACATATGCATGCAGATAGACCCCCAAGCAGGTGACCACCACCAAGAGGCAAAATTGAGGATCTGAAGGGCATTTTGGTGTGAAAGGGAAACAGACATTTCCATCTTATAGGTAGGTAGGTGGGCTCCTAGCAAACAAGGGCCACTATGAAGAACCATGGAAGACCCTGGTCTGGAACTAGGTACTTATCTATAGGTAAACTTCCAAACAAACCTACCAGCTTTGTGCATGACCTCTAACAAGGTAAAGACATTCTTCATATCACCAGTACAATGAACTTTCTCAGGCATTAGATGCCTGTTCCCAAAGGCTTAAAAGGTGGCCAAGCAAGAGGGAATAACATATTTTATGACTATATTGAGCCCAGGGGTCAACATTAGAATAAATGAGTGAAATTTATTGGGAGATAAGATTTGGGGCTCAAGTTGGGAAGATTTTTCTGAAAACTAAATCAATTAAACTCTGCTCAGTTAGGATGCTCCCATGATTGACAATCAGCCCAGATGGTGATTTGCCACGGATAATGTAAAGATGACTTATATTTGGGAGGAATAAAAAGGGGGTGACCTGGGATTTTAGGAGGCAGGTCATGCTGTACAACCCTGATCTCCTTACCCATTTCTTTGCTTTCAGAAAAAAATGTCACTTCCTGAAAAAAAAAATAGGATGGCTATTGACCATTCTTTGGGTAACCACCATTTTGAATCATGAGCTACTATGGCAAGTTTTCCCCTTTCTCTTATATAAGGCTTTGTGTGGGTGTTACAGGGATGAGCCTCTTGTAAGAATTCTCCAGGCAGAGATTTGAGGGAGGCGGATTCAAATAGCAGCAGAAATGTTCAGTTTTGTTCTGATTTTCATGGCTTGTTGCACAGCCATTCACATGTTTCTTTGTATAAGCAATATAATAACCAGCTTTCAAAAGGACAGACAGCATAATGAATGGATGGTAAAACATGCTCATAAAAACAGTAGAGTGTGTCTAGAAGTGTGTGTTATCTGCTTTTGATTTACTGTGCACCCTATTTTGCATTTTCACATCATTTTCAAGTTTTCTATTAAAAATAAGCATTTAATGGTCATGCAATTAATTTTAATTTTTATTTTTCCCCCCAAGGTGATAAAAAAGTATGTGTGTGTGTGTGGGGGGGGCATTTAATAGTCATGGCAGAACATTGATATTATAGCCATAGAGTTCATTACAGGGTAATTAATGCATGTGAAGTATCTTGTAAATATTATGTGGTAATAGCTCTAAATAAATATACACTACAGTTGGAAAGATCTGCTCCACCCCTGCCACAGGGAATGAGATGTTCCTAATTAATGCCTTTAGAAGAGGAGCCTGTGTCACCTTGAATAGTCTTGGGAAATTACAGCTTTAGTTTGTGAAAGGCAACAGTGAATGGTTAATTATGGAAATTTGACATGCCTGGTGCCTATCCCACCTGGGCTAAGTGGGTTGGACAGGCCCACCTGGCTTGCTCTCTTCCTCAGCAGCCTTTGTTAGAAAGCAGGATACACAGCTGTAGTTGTATTGCTGGGAGTCATTCCAATCCCAAGAAGAATGGGAGGACCTGCTGGAAAGTGCTGGTTCTCCTTGGACTCTTTACTGAGCTCCTTAAGGCAGGACCTGGGGCTGTCTGGTAAATAAGAGGCACTGCTGTTGATGGTATTTATAGGTGTGGGTGTAAATTATATTTCCAGTTTGACCTTCTGCTTGGTTTGCAGATGGGTTTGCAGATGGTCTCTTCCAGGTGTTGGTGTGTGGAGCTTGAGATCTCTTAGCACTTGGCTGCAGTTATCATAATCAGGACTCTAAGTGTCTCCATGGTCATTTTCCCAGAGACCTTCAGAGGATAGGAAGTGACAGAAAGGCTCTTGCTTCTCTGATGCATTTCTTTTTTCAAGTCAGCTGGGCTCAGGCTGATGGGTCATAGACCAAGGTCATGGCATCGTAATAGTCCTAAGGGTAAAAGTTTTAGCATAAATAAACTCTTGTTTATACATAATCACTTCTGCACAGTACATAGTGACTCCCCTTTTCCAAATGTGTTCATATCTCGACTTGCCCAACTATGACTTCTCCACGCACAAGTCTGTAATAGTACAGTAATCTGTGGTAATCACCAATACAGTTTACGTATTGGAGATCAGATTATCACTATAGAGTGGGCTTTCAAATGCCCTGGAAAGGCTTTTCTCTCCTTTCAAATAACACCTCCCCTAAACCTCTCATTTGGCACTTGGAATTCCTAAAGAAGGAAACCAAGCCTTCACACCCTCAATGAGGGAGGTGGTTTCAAATGTGAACCTCTGTAGTTGAGATTCACACTTATGCAAATGCAGACAGGAAACATATTCTTTAGTCAGAGTTCAACAGTAATGAGATCCTGAAGGCTTGAGATTCTGGGAAGAATGATACTTAGAATAGGGAATAGAAACCTGCTGGTATGGCTGACAGGACCCAAGAAACACTTGACCCACTTCAAGTTGAGGAAGTCCAAGTGCTATGACATCCTGGACATGGATATTCACTTTGCTGGTAACTCTAGCAAGACATGGTGGTGAATTCTCTGAATACCAATATCAACAGAGAAACCAAATGAGGATATTGAACTCATAGTGTAAGTTGCAGGCAGGCTCTGCTAAAAGTCTGGGTAGAAGTATAGGGCAAGGAGATAATCCTTGTACAGTACTTAGGGCAGAGCCTGGTAAAGTGAACATTCAATACATACTGGTGTTGTCATGATTAAGGAATGTGCCCTCTTCTTTCAGCATGGTAGTGATGCTAGAGAAAGTCACACCTCTTGTTCTGATGGAAACATAAAGGAACCTTCATGGAGCTAGGCAAGTGTTGGGGTCCAGCCCCAGCGGGTCCAGGGGTTCCCCAAGGTGTGGATGGAGTCGGCGGAGAAGGAAGGACACAGAGGCAGCGTTCAGGAGATCATCATGGCGAGGTTCTTCCTAGCCAGGTTCCTCTTTATCGTCCTCTTACATTTGTATTTATCCTATTTGATCTTAATCCCATCCATTCTATTCCAAAGGTCAGGGCGTTTCCTATCTCCATTTCAAGGTTACTCTATTGTTCTATTAAGCTACAAGGAAGTAACTGAAGGAGATTATTCTAAGTAAAGATTATGTAGTTGAAGCGTGATTGTACGTAGTTAAAGTGATTAACTACCCGCCTGGCACTTAGTTAAAGGGTTTTACTGATAAAAATCCTCACCTGGGGAAACAACCTTTCTCAGAGAGGTGGTCCTGTTTAAAACACATAGCGTTAAGGATGGGAGCAAACATATTAAGAACAGTATGCCATATACGCCAGGTCCCTTGAAACATCCCTGCAGCGACTGTGTCAAGCAGCAAGGGTGGATCGGCTTCCAGCAGGCAAGGGCAGATATTTTTGAGTATTGTTAAAGAAAAATCATTCTGATACTTGTTTAAAATGGCAAGAAAGACTTTATTTAAAACGATTGCAATAAAGGAGAGAGATTGACCTCAACTCCAAATACAACAGGGACAAATGGGGATGTATAAACCATGGACTGGGTGTGGGAGTAGCTGGAAAATTATTAGGAAGAACTTAGTTAGGTGTCAAGAGTGAACATCTTATGCTGCGGGTGTGGTTTTTATGAATAATACAAATTAAAGTGACCAGTCTCTGAGTCCACGGAAATGGCATCATCCGGTGATATGGGCAGGTACCTGCCAAGATGGGTCTGCACATAGGATCTGTGCTCAAGGCAAGAGGCTTCATAGCACCTTCTCCCACACAAACCTCTTTTCTTGATCTGTGGCCTGGTAAAGAAAGCATACCATTCCACAGTGTGCATTTGCATCCCCTCCCACTCAGCTACTCATACCTACAATTGAATTGCCAGGCAATCTGAACCCCTGCTGATTCCACACAATTCAGGCAAAGCACATGGGAGCCCTTTCAAAAGCCAGACATGCTACAATCAAGCCACTCCACGCACAGGTCTCTAATAGTACAGTAATCAGTGGTAATCACCCATACAGTTTATGTACAGGAGGGCCTAATAAGATTCATGCCTCTGTGGTGAATACATTTTCATTTATAGAACTAAATGCAGGCATACATTACCTGTTTAATTAAAAACAAAATTCTCCAGCTAACAATTTGTTCCCTCTCCTGGGTATATGCTATATACATTACTGATGTTTCCTTTAAAGCTACTGATTACATATTCCTCAAGTAATGTGTCATTGTGTGTGACTGCCTACCATTTGCTCCTGGTTTCTCTTTATTGAGAAATCAGGGCCCTGGTATGTTCCCTGTGTGCAAATAAGTGATAGAGGTTCAGATAGGTAGACTGGTGCTGACTCCTTGGAACTGTATATATGTACAGAAGTTGCCAGAGGGCAGTAGCTTCCAGGGCAAGCCAGAAGAACAATCACTGGCGACTCACTATTTACAGGAGTCTCTTAATAACTCTTTCTTCTTTATCTGCTTCTCTTCTTTTTTGCCTCATCCTGGGTGCACATAGCTGCCAATGTGGGTGCACATAGCTGCCAATGGACAGTAAGTTATCCATTCATCTGAGGGACCTGTTCCCTCAGATGAATGGATAACTTATTGTCAGTCTTGCTGAACCCCATGCACATTAGAAGATGGACCGGGGTTGAAGGGAGTACATTGGAAGCAGGGTCAGGTGAAGAAAGTGACATCACCAGATGTAATCCGCTATCACCAGAACTTAAAGCCACCCAGACATGCTCCTCCATGTTTTCAGGGCTGTCAAGTGCACTGTGTCAAGTGCACTGAGGGCATCGTGCCACCTAGACTTTTATTGTATAAGATATATCATTAGGAAACTCTTCATTGTGTCACTTGTTAGGTTCTCTTAGACCTACCAATCTTATAGACAGCAAAATTCATGTGACTGATCTGGGAAGTAGGGATGTGAGTGGATGACAGAAAAGCAAACTAGCATTTACCACTCCGATGATAAGCTCTGTAGTAAAATTATGCTGAAGATCATGGGAGAACAAAATGAGGTATTTAGCTTAGGCTGGGAGCGTGAGAGAATTAGGAAAGGCTTCCTGGAGAGGGTAGCTAAGTTGTGAAGGATAAATAGGGATTATCAAGGTAGATGACTCACAGGAGAGGAAGGAATAGAAAATTGAGCAGTTGCTGCAGAGGTGAACATTCATTTATTGAATAAATATCTACTGAGTGCCAGGCATGTGCTGATTTCTAGTGATCTAGAGGCAAAGAAGAAGAATTCGATTTCAAATATCTCCAAATAAAAGGAGAGAGTTAGTCCTGCTCAGAGACGGTGGGACAGGATCCTCTGGGGAGGAAGGGAGGCGGAGAGATGGTGATAGACAGGATCCAGAACACAGAAGGCCTTGAATGCTGAACTAAGGAGTTTGAGTAAAAAGGGGCCACTGGAAGAGAGTGATCAAGTGTGCATTTTAAAGACTTCACTTTGGCATCTATGTATAGAATGACTTCATGGGGGACAGGACTGAAGGTGGTGAAGAGTTAGAGAATCTGATCAATAGACACACTCATCATGAGAAAGGGTCATATTCTAGAGTGGTTAAAAGGTAGATTTGACATTGACTCTTGCTAGATAGGATGGGTATAAGGGAATGAAGAGGCTTTAGGTTTATTTACTGAATTATGGTTTGGATGGTCAACTGCATAGATGGGGTTGCTGTTGATGAAGATGAGAACACATGATCTGGTTTGGGGAAAAAAATGATGAGTTCAAAAGGCATTACCTATATTGACTTCCAGGTATCTCTGGGATGTGGTAAGGTCAGCATAGGTGTGGAGCTGAGGTAAATGGTTCAGACTGGCAGATATAGAAACGGCAGCATTCGGAGTATATCTGGAAGGTGAGCTTTACCAAATGGTTATGCCCTGGCAGGTCTTGAACCCACACCGCTCAGAACTGATCTTTTATCTGCCACTTACTCACTTTATGGCTTTGGACAAAATATGAATGTCTCCATGCCTCTCAGTTTTCTCAGTTTATAAAATGAGATATTGTTGGTAAATATGTACTTCTCAGGTTGAGGGTTAATGCACAAAAAGCTTTTAGAACGGTATCTCACTATCATCAAAGATAAGTAAAGAAAGAGGTGAGCAAGAGATCGAATATGAACATTGGGAGTATCTTAGTCCTTAACATGTGGGTGAAGGAAGGGGCAACCTAGAGTGTGAACAAGTGGCCATCAAAGAGATGATGAAAACCTGGGAGAGGGTATCACAGAAGCTAAGGAGTGAGAGAAAAATAAGAAGATTAAGGAAGCAAAAATAGCACCAGGGATCTCAGACCTGAATAGCACATGCTTATTGATTCACTGTACAAATATTCATTAACATCCAAGATGCTGGCACTGACCAAATAGACAAAAATCCCAGCCCTCATGGAGCTCACATTCTCATCAAGGGATGCAAGTGATAGAACAGAAAAGTAAATTACATAATATGTTAGAAGTTGGTAAGTACTAGAGAGACAAATAAATCAGGAGAGGGGGATGAGAATGCCCAGGAGTGAAGCAACTTGCTATTTTAAATTGCAGTAGTTTGGTATTATAAATTGAGGGGTTAGGGAAGGTCTTCCTGGAAAGGTGGTATTTGAGCAAACTATTAGTGACCTTAGGTTGTAGCTGTATTAGAGTAAATGAAACAGAAAGACATGAAAGCAGGAAGTGCAAAATGCTATTTCAAAAACTGGACTCTAGAGAAAGAAAGAGCGATATTGAATCGTAGCTGGAGAGAGGCTCAAGATTGAAAAAGAATTTGTACTTCAGCATGAAAAGAGTTTAGCCCATTTATCAAAATCCCCATTTTAGAGATGAAAAAATTAGTAGGGAGATGAAATGACTTTCTTAAATATCCATTGAGCTAGGAAGTGATAGAGCCAGAATACAAAGCCAAGTCTGTAGGATACCAAAGCCTGTTAGATTTCAAGTGCACAATCACACCTGTTAATGTCTAAAAATGTATTGCTTTTAACCTCAGCTAAGGTGCGAATGTCATTCCACATCTTTCTCAAAGTCTGTTCAGCTACCTCTCTCATTCCCCAAGTGGTTACTCAACATCTGCACCTTTTTCTTCAAAATGATTTGTAGGGCTGTTGGAGGGCATGGATACAGAGTTAAGGAATTAGAATATGTTGTCAAGAGAGTGTTTAAAGAAATGGCCCCTTGAGTGCGGGCAGCATAGAGACAGTAGCACAGCCATATGCATATGGAGGCAGTCCAGGTCTCACTTGCAGTCAAACTTGACCAAGGGCTTCTTAGAAGGGTTGGTATTAAATTGGACCATAAGGCATAGGAAGGATATTGCTGAAAGGAAATGATTAGGTAGCTCTTTGCACTGGAGGAAAAGTTTTGAGCAATGATGCAAAGGTATTAAACACTAAATTGGCACTTAAATTGTGCATAAAGCTATTTTAGTTGCTCCTATTCTATTTAAATTTCTCTAAAGCTTTCTTCCATTCATCATATTGCTACACCTCCATATTTAGCATCTCTAATTTCTTTTCTTCTCCTTATCTGAGATCTGAAACTTGTCTCCTACATCTCACCTAGCCTATATCTTTAAATGTGAGGGGATTTCTATTTCTTCCAGCTTCAATCAGAATTAGTAAGAAGTGCCCCCAGGACTCCATTGGAATGAATGGTACAAGCTCATCTCTCCATCTGTCTGTTGGATCACATATGCAGACATAGCCTGCATTTGAACTTCATATAAATACATCATCCTTTATCCAAATAGAAGAGTACTAAAAAAAAAACCTCATTAGACTAACGTAAAAAGATAAGTATAGAATTTATTTTGTTTTCTGCCTTTGTAATTATTTCTTGTTTTCTGCGTTTGTGATTATGTTTTTTAACGAAAGCATTCTTAATTGATCAGTTTTAAAGAATATATTTTTATTCCCAATCATAAAAGATAAAGAAACCAGAGTACCAATATTACCTTTTAACTTACTTCTTTTTGCTTTTGTTTTTAGTTAATTATATAATTTCTAAGTTGTCATTGTTTATAAAATTTTGGATGCTTTATACTTAGTCCTGCTTTAAATTGGAGTCAGTGTTTAACTCCAGTATTTTTGCCAACATTTCATTATTACCCATTTCTTGGCTGAAGTTTATTTTGTGGCATCTTATTCAAGAAAGGCTTTTACTACCTAAGCTCTTGTAGGACCAAAGGTATAAGTGTTTAAAATATTTGAGTGACAGTTTGGCTGGATATGAAATTATTAAATTATACTCTGTTGATATTGCTCAAGTGTTTTCTAGTGATGAATGATGGTATGGAATGATAGGAGGTCAGATTTTTTTTTCATTTTATAAGAGAAATTTGGTATTTTTTCGTTTGTCTTTACTTCTTTAACTTTGAAGCCTGGTAACTTTATTGTCTTATTTATACTGGTTTTATATAAAGTTTTTCCAGGGACACAGTGTATTATTTTACTAGATAAATTCAGGTGTTTCATTTCCTACAGTTTTTCTTGAATTATTCCTTTAAATATATTTTATGCTCTTTTGTTTAGTTCTCTTCTCTCGGGAACCAGTACATTAATGGTGAGAAGCAATGAAGTCACTTAGTAGCTATATGACCTTAGGCGAGTTGCCTAATCTCTCAGCGCCTCAGTTTCCTCGTCTGAAGTGTGGAGTGCTAAACCTCAGAATGTGGTTGCAAAGATTAAATGTATTAATACATGTGAAGTGTCCAGAACTCTGCCTGGCATGTATTATGCACTGTTAGCGCTCTCTCTCTCTCTCTCTCTCTCTCTCTCTCTCTCTCTCTTCACTCGACCTGACTTCCATGTCAATCATTTTCTATTTCATCCAATGGTAAATACTTTAGACCTAAATCCAAAGCTGAGGGTTAGTTAACAGGATGTCCATTCTTGGTGGCCCCTAGACTGGACCCTAATTAATAAATAGATTCATTATTTTTCTTTCTTTTGGCTTAATATTTATTTTTAGAAAGTTTTTTCTATATGACCCCCAAATATTCATCCATCCTATAATTGCCAAACATTCTTTCCAGTTCAATCAACCAAAAGAATGTATTGAGTACCTACTATGGGCCTATTATTATAGTAGGTACTATTAAAAGATAAATTGAGTCATATTAAAATATTTAAGAATTTATTTGAGCACAAATTGGTTCAAATAAGGTAGCATCTGATCTAGCAGATGGAAAGGAGTTCTGAAGAGCTGCACAAAATGACAGACTTACCAGGCAGAAGGGAACAGGAACAAGGAAGCTGTACCAGGCAAAAAAGTGGGTTGGTTATTGCAAGCTCACTTTCCTTTAGGGGATGACAGGGGTCTATCAGGCAGATTACCTAAGGAGTGATTATCAAGTGATTCCTGATTGACTGGCTTAAGATTCCATTTCTGGGAGAATAAAACTGTAGGTAAGTCCCAGTTTGGTGACATGGGGCTTAGCATAAGTGACTATTTTGGCCCTGTTGTCTTGTTTCTTAAACTCACTAAAGGGGATAAATGAGATGTAATCCCTGTTTTCAAGAAATTCTAAATCCTGTGGAGAGATATAAAGCAATTATAAATTATTATTTTAGATCATGTTGCTACTCACTATAATTAAAACAAGAACATAGTTGAAGAGAGAAAAGTGAGGGCAGCTTTATGAAAGTGGTAAATTTGAATTGCATGCAGTGTGGGTAAATGAGTAAAAGGAAAGCAAGAACATTCCAGGTAAGTTATGGTGAGGACAGTGAAAATACCATTGTATTAATTCAGAATTTGCATATATTAAGGACACTAGGAACAAACAGGGTTGGCTCTATGTGGACCATGGAGTAATATAGGAAGCTTAAGAAACCAGACAAACCAGGTAGGCAGTGGTGCCTGGTCTTCACTTGTGGACACAAGGCAAGGCAAACCTTTTGGGGACTTGCACATGAAAGAAAATGAATGATAGAAAGTTCTAGATGTTGAATAAATAAAGCAGGATTGGTTCCTCAAGCTGCTACAGATAATGTAAAGCAGTAACTGAATGAGAAGAATCCTGATCATAGCAAGGAAAAGTGAGCTAAGGGCTAAGTGTTGAGGCTGTGATGAAAGTGGGAAAAGAAAAAGTTTTGTAGCTGGAAGGAACCAGAAGTTAAACACAAAGAGTAGATTGAGGAGAATGGTTCAGAATTAGAGATAAATGTTGAGCTTTCCTTTGATAACTAAGGATCAGTTTTGTAAGACTTCACACATTCTTACTGAGAAAGGTATCAGGGCTGGAAACGCCATAGCAACAGCCAGTAGGGACCCACATGATCGCTCTTGTGGGATCCTGAGGAAGCCACAGGTCTCCACACTACCCGGTGATTGCTGGACCGAGTTTGCGACCTAAGAATTGGTTCACCTGTTGGAATGGCATAGTTGCATTAATTGTGTTTATTAATGAATTATTCCACTTACTTTTTTTTCCCCACTTGCTTTTGGGCACGAGTTTTCTTGGGCATTTCATTCTGAGGAATTCAAAGATGCTTTTTCTGGCTCAGCTCTCACACTAAGATCCACAGAGAAGTCAGGAATGAGTCAGGATAGAGTTCAAGGATTGGTATTATCCTTGTCTCATAGCTCTTTGCGCAGACACTGAAGGAAAATTCCTCTGGACAGATGGATGGAAAGGGAACCAATGCAGAAATAAACAGTGCTTGTCATCTGCAGTCTGGTTTATAAGGATTGTTTTTGAGATGAGAAGCCTGAGCTGATGACTTCTAGTAATTGAGGCAATACTTCAAGTGATATACGCATATTCCTACTTGATAGATCTTCCTCTCTAACTAGCCATCATCCTATTTTATAATGTTATCATATTTTTAATTATAGTGTACATGCTTATTTACAGCTACTTGCTATATATCCAGAATGACAGTACAGCAAATTAGTTTTTACCCATTGCCTCTGACTGTTTTTTGCTTCAAACCGAACCATAAATACTATACCTGAGAAAGGCTGTTCAGATTACTTGTCATGGTGGCGTGTGACCACAATAGAAATGCCCTAAGGCAGAGTGTCTTGGAAGCTGACCTACAGAAGCCCTGGGAGGGGAAATGTCTACATCCACACAGCAGC
This sequence comes from Myotis myotis, assembly GCF_014108235.1. Classification (NCBI taxonomy): domain Eukaryota; kingdom Metazoa; phylum Chordata; class Mammalia; order Chiroptera; family Vespertilionidae; genus Myotis; species Myotis myotis. The sequence continues at coordinate 84,927,349 of NW_023416357.1, read as the reverse complement.
ATCCCACACTAACACACACTCACAGAGTTGACTGCCTGCTCGACTGCTTGGAAAGGAATTGCTTCTTCTGTGTCTTCATTGACTGTTGTAGAGGTTGGGGTAGGTAGAGTGAAAGGCAGTTATGAAGCCAATAACTAAGAAAATGAAAGTAAAAAGTACCCAGCATGATGGCTGGTGGATAGCAGATTTCAGGAAATGGCAACGTCCCTTTTTCCTTCTGCACTGACAGAAGGAATGGATCAGAAAGAGACAACACCGGGATATTGAAATGCCTCTCCTGAAATGCATGTTGGTGCAGCCAGAGTCTATGTTAAACACTCAGCGGGGCAGAAATCTAACTTCGATTCTCTGATTTTTCCAACTGTGGCTTCACTGTGTTAGGAACTGGACTCCTTCCTGTTCCGCTGGGACCAAGGCCCACTTTACAACATCATTTATAATTATAAGAGCTGTTTGAATTTATTGAGTATGTTTTATGAGCCAGATGAAGTGCCAAGTGCTTTATATAAAACATGTCATGTAATCCTTATACGAGTCTGTGCGGCTGAGACTGGGATGTGTTGAGTCTTTTGCTCTACGTCACCTGTGGGACCTGGATTAGAACCCACATGGGTATGGCTCCAAATCCCATGCCTCTAACCACATATTACTCTTCCTGGTCTGGTTTTATTTTCATGTCATAGGGTATCTGCCTAGAGATTGCCTTTCTATCCCTCAATGATAGTGTTGCTTTTCTATTAGCAAAACCCATGGCTCCATCCTCAGCATTTGCAGTTTTTTGCTTCTCTAGCATCCAAATGCTCCAGGGCTGGCATGGGGGAGAGGACACAAGAAAAGGGTGCCAGGTAGCTCATGTGCTACTGAGAGGTGGCAGAAGGCTACCTTATGACAGCCAAGTACACTGGGATGATGCAACTTAGTAAAAGCATGAAAAAGAGAAGCAGAGATTATAGCAATAATAAAACTGGATGTCTGGAGATCATCATTGGAGAAGGGTAAATATTGGTTTCTGTCTTGGAAAAAGGAGACAGAATGAAGAGACAAACCTATGTCCAGCGAAGGATGTTAAAGGCTACTGTGGTTCAGTAGGGTTGGTTATGGGGAAATCAGGAAGGATATCAGAAGCAAACGTGGGCAGCCTATTACTGCTGCTGAATATCGGGGTTCTGGCTTGGACTACTTTTATAGGACTAGGAATATCCCCACTCATAAATGTGACAGTTTTAGGGACCCTCTCGGGACCTTAAACTCACGTAACTGGAGGTCTGCGTCATTGCCTTTCCTTGTCGAAAAGTTTGAGAGCAAGAGCCACGTTCCATAGCCTTCCACAGAGCTTACAACTACCCTAGGTGCATAGTAGGTGTTTAATAAATACTTAATTTTATGTGGATAAAGAATAGCACCGATTCCATGCCCTCTACCTCCCTCAGAGGAAAATTATAATGTTCACACGGGAGCAGCAGGGCATCCAAGGGATGTTTGACATTTTAAGGGCTGATTTCAGATGCTCAGAGAAATCTGGTAATGCATTATTTCTCTGGCCCAGCAGTGTCTGTGATAGATTCACAGCAGGTCGCCTCCTGCAAAATTCTGCCATCACCTGGGGTATGCTAGTTGAGGGAAGCAGGTAGAAATTCCAACAGAAGTTCTGGCAGAAGAGAAGTGTGGAATACAGAAGCACTTGTTACTGAATCAAATCCCTGGACACAGACAGGAAGCCATTGAAGGAAGATGCTGATCAAATATAGCAGCATCCAAGCTCAGAGATGTAGAGAGCTGGAAAAGAGGCTTGTTCACACTCTTACAAAAGAAAACATCCCAAATACTGAAAACTAATTGCTTTTCTTAAACCCACCAGAATATAAAGGTTGCAGGGCAAACTACTAACCTGAACTCTGGAGAGAGATGGATGTCTTAGGAAGAAATAGGATGTGAGCATTTGCTTACCTGGGCAGATGTCACATAAATGGGTAAGAAGATTCAACTAGAAAATGTTCACAACTTGATAAAACTTAGTTCAGGCTAGGGTGTGAATGGAACATGAGGGGCTTCTGTGGTAGCAATGACCTATTTCTTGATGTGAGTACTGATTATGTTTGTTTTTCTTTGAGATATTTCATTGAGTCATGCATTTTGAATACTTCGTGTTTGTTTTATTTCACAATAATAATGTTATCAAAAAAGAGAAAGATAAAGAGAGAGAAAAAGAGAGAGAATGACAGATATAGAAAACTGGGGACAAAGATATACTCAGTAGCTTTTGAGGAAGTTTCCAGAAGTCCCACACAGCTATTCCTTTGGTTGGAGTCTCCAGAGCATTCTCCTGCAACCCATATTCTAACTTCATGACCACAGCCCCCTGCCCTTCCAGCTTACTGTCCTTTTCTCTCCCTGCACTTTCTTTTGGCCTGCGTTTCCCATTGCCCTCCACTTTCTGCAAGCCCCTTGGACCGCTGGGGGCCTTGCTTCTTTCTTTAACCAGCCTGGACTATGGCATCCGTGTATGTTCTCCCTAATGAGCTGCTCTCTCCCAGGCCTTTCACAAACCTACAAACTTGGATCAAACCTTCAGTTGTGCTTCTCTACTTGTCCGGTCTCTGCAGTAGGTACCACTTGAACAAATATTTATTGGTGGCCTATTTTGTGCAGTTACTAGTCCAGATGAAATAGAAACAGTGATGTCTGACTTGTGAGAGTGACTGTGCCTGGACACCCAGGCGGAAGCTGCAAGATTATGACAGAGCTTCACATAGGCCTCAGTCTATGGGCCAAGCAAGTCACTAAACGTAGTCTAGACTAAAGAGAAGGAAAGAACAGTCTCTTTTATTCATAGGAAAATGGCATGCACATGAAAGAGGGAATTGGTGGCATCCATCTTGGAGACAAGCTACTAGGACCACTGCACTAAACTCAGCCACACTGCTACACTGAACTGACGGCAGGTCCTCAAACACACAATTCTGTTTCATGCATCTAAGCTCCTGAACAGTTCAGTTCCTCTTTTTGGATTCTCTTTCACCCTTGTCTGTCAAATTCCTGATCATCTTTGAGACTAGCTTTGTATACCACCTCTTCAAGAATAACCAACGGTTTACCCTTCCACCTTTGGACTACTGTTATGGGTAGAATTGTGTCTCCCCCACCCCATATGTTAAAGTATTAGCCCCCAACACCTGTGAATGTGACCTTTTTTGAAATGATCTTTGCAGGTGTAATGAGATAAAATTAGGTCATCAGGGTGGGCCCTAATTTAATAAGATTTGTGTCCTTATAAGAGGAGACAAAGGGGATATAGGCAGAGACTGACATTATGCAGCTGCAAGCCAAGGAACAGCAGGGATTGCCGGTGACACAGGAGCTAAGGAAGGCCATGGAGAAGATTGTCCCTACGACCTCTAAGAAATCCTGGCCCTGGTAACACCTCAATTTTATATTCTTAGCCTCCAGAACTGTGAGGAACAATGTCTAGAATAACCATTATCTTTTAAAATAAATAATGATATTAATGTATGAGTTTATGAAGTGAATTTGAATAAGAATACATAACATATGTGGGGCATTTTCTTTTTTCCCCAATGACTCAGAAGTTTACTGATAGAAAATGGACATTCAAAAATTACCAAGTTAACCTTTGTTTACAAGCCTTCAGCTTCTCTGATCTGTGAACCTGTAAAGCAAAATTATTCACGGATGTGGGCCCTGAGCCACATTTAAAATCCTCATTAGCCAAGGGAACCTCAGGAATACCTTAGCGTGCGTAGAATCTTAGTGGAAAACTCTAATAAGGCCTCCAAAACTCAAGGCGATGGAGAGCATGATGATGATGTTGGTTGCTAGCTTACAGCTCTGCTCCGAGTTGATAAATTTCACTGAATGGAAGGCTCTTCTTGGAGCTACTTTGCAATGATAGGAAAAGTTGAAACTTTGACCAAAACTCAGTCAGGCCACAGGCCACATCTGGATTCTTAAAGGCTCCGCACTACTATGTATGCTTCTGCACGGCTAGATTAACTGAAGGGGCCTTTTTGCTGGGAAGCATGAGGCTTCTTTGTGTCTTTCACTTTCTGTTCTATTTTTTACTCCCCTTGCCCATCTCATCATCTGGAGCTCTAACCTCCCTCAAGAAGGCAGAGTGATTAGGGGGAGCCTAGAGAATCTTTCCATCTTAATCTCGCCTTTTTAGAATTTTGGCTTGGCCCCGCGCATGCCCCTTGGGACATTGAGGTATGCTAACTGGGTTGCAAGAGTGGCTTTGGGACTTGAGGATTGCAAATGTGTTTATAAGGCAGGAGCCTGTGCAGATGAACACAGAGGTGGGCATAGATGAACAAACAGACACATAAAGGGTAAAACTTTGCCTCACAATTACCTGTTTACACATTTTTTCTTCACTTGGAAGAAAATTAGCCCACGAGAGCAGAATCTGTCCTTTTTTTACATTTTCCCAGCCCCAGTGCTTGCATAATGTTTCTAAAGAACAAGGATATAACAAATGTTTGTGGAATGAATATTAAACACACACATAAACACACCCACACATGCACACAAAGGCCACACTTCAGGGACTCTTCCTCCCATTGGTGTAGCCCTACAGGAGGTGTGTGTGCTATTTGGCTGATTCAGTGAGCTTAGTGCAGTTATGAAGATTTGTTTATATAGCACCCATTTTACACATTGTTTTATGCATAACTTTGCTATCAAAACAAATAAAGAGCTGGGACAGCTCTTTTCCCAAAGGAGAGAACCAACTTTTCCCCTTCTTTCTGCATATTCAGGACATGTCCAAGATATTGTCTCATTGTCAGTCACCCCACCTGGAACTGGCTTTTCATTCTCCTGATAAAGGGCACCTGACAGTTAAGAGGACTGAGGCTCTTTGTCACTCTTGGGTAATTGATGAAACCGTGATATGAAGCTTCAGCGTCTCTTACCTGGGGACAGATAAGCTGCAGGAATCGTGTAGCTCATGGACATGGTGGCTCATCTGTGTTTAAGATTTGAAGATGGCGGCATTGCTGGAAAGATTAACTTTGTGGAGTTGTGCCAGGAAGCCCCTTCTGTGTTCCTAGTGTGTAATTGTCTGCAGTGCCACATTCTCTAGGAGGTTCACTTATTTTTACTATTGGATCCTCCACCCTTCTTTATTGTCCCAGTGGCCATCTTCCTTAATACTGATAAATTTTTTAAATATAAATTTTATTGATTTTTCACAGAGAGGAAGGGAAAGGGATAGAGAGTCAGAAACATCGATGAGAGAGAAACATCGATCAGCTGCCTCCTGAATGCCCCCCACTGGGGATGTGCCCGCAACCAAGGTACATGCCCTTGACTGGAAAAGGAACCTGGGACCCTTCAGTCCACAGGCCGATGCTCTATCCACTGAGCCAAACCGGTTCGGGCATCTTCCTTAAAATTAATAAACTACCTGGTTGGACCATTTCCTTTGGGACTGTGAGGCATTTGCTGCAGCAGCAACATATTTTTTTTTTTTCTTTACCAAGCAGCAATGGCTGCTTCAACCTTCCTTAATGATGCTCATGCCTTGAGCTAGCTCCATAGAAACAGGGAGGGGCCAGCTATACTGAAACAGCTACTGCCTACAACTGGTCATTCTTGTGGCCAAAGGCATGAACCTGAATATGAGTGTGGCAGACTGCATTCATGCCACCAATCTTCATCCTTTTCTATAGTCATGCCCTTTGCCATGTGACTTTCTAGTTTGTCCCATAAAGAGGCTGAATCTATTCCTGGCCTCTTGACTCCTGGTTTAAAGTTGAGCTTTACTTTGGCCAATAGAGTGCTGGCATACATGACACAAGAGGAGGCTTTTTAAAAGTGCCTGTGTATTGCACTTGGACTACTACAGCCCTGCCATGCCCATGAGAAGGCTATGCCCAGGCTAGCCTGCTGGTCCCAGGAGGTAGGGGAGAGTCTTGAGAGCACAGCCAAGGCATTCCATTTGAGCCCAGCTAGATTAGCCACAGATGTCAGGGAGCTCAGCCTGCATGAGCCCACCCCTAGGTCACTCACAGGTTAGTGAGACTAGAGCAGTGGTCGGCAAACTCATTAGTCAACAGAGCCAAATATCAACAGTATTTCTTCAAAATAGACTCGCCCAGGCCGAAAACCGACTTCTGCGCATGGGCCATGAAGTTTCAATCTCACTGTACGTGCGCCCGCACGTGGTATTTTGTGGAAGAGCCACACTCAAGGGGCCAAAGAACCGCATGTGGCTCGCGAGCCGCAGTTTGCAGACCACGGGCTCTAGAGGATTGGTGTTTTAAGTCACTGTGTTTTGGAGTTGTTGGTTATATAGCACTATTGTGACTTGCTATGGGCTGAATGTTTGTGACACCCCCCCCAAAAAAATTCCTATGTTAAATCCTAGTTCCAATGTGATGATGTTAGGAGGTGGGGCTTTGGGATGAAATTATGTCAGGAGGGTGGAGACTTCATGAATGGGATGAGAGCTCTCATAAGAGACCTCAGAGAGCTCCCTGATCCGTTTACTGTATGAGGACACAGAAGACAGCCATCTATGAACCAAAAGTAGGCCTTCATCAGACACTGAATCTTCTGGAGCCTTGATCTTGGACTTCCAGCCTCCAGAACTGTGAGAAATAAATGTTTGTTGTTTTAAGCCATCTTGTACTCTGTTATAGTAGGTGGAATGGACTGAGACATAACCCTAGTTAACTGATACAATGAGGAATTTCAGAGCATGTAAATGGTAAGATTGGGCCTGTAACTGGAGTGTCTGAAGTCTGTGGATTGCCTTAGGTCTGTCTGCCTGACCAAGGTTCCCTCAGTCTGGTTACTCTGGGCATAGCGTTCATCTCTATGGCCTTATGCTGATCTAATCCATCACCATCTCTCACCTGGATTTCCACAAGAGCCTTCTACCCAATCTAATCACTTCCCAGGCTTGCCCCCTTATGACATGCTTACTGCACAACAGCCAGAATGATCATTTAAAATCTAAAGCAGATCATGACACGTCTCTGCTTAAAACCTCTAATGAATGAATGAAACCCAAACTCCTACATAATCTGGCCTCCACCTCCCTCTGCTAATGTTCACTTACCTGTTTCTTTTCGTTTGTTCCCTCTGTTGTAGGCCTTTGGCTTCCTACTTCCCACTTCCTTTCCTCATGCACCAAAGCAGATTCCTTCCTACTCCCTATTCTTGGAATACTCTTCTGCTAGATTTCTACCTTGCCAAATCCCTTGCCTCTAACATCAGTCTAAGTTCCTCTCCTCTGTCCCTCCTAAACTCCTTATCTAATTAACACCGCCTTACCCTCTGCCTGGTAACTAGTTACTTGCTATCCTATGACACTGCTTTGGTTTCTTCAGTATTTAGTAGTCCGCACTTATCTACAGTTTTGCTTTCAGTTACCTGTGGTCAACTATTTAATATTATTGGACAATAATATTAAATGAAAAATTTCAGAAATAAACAATTCATAAGTTTTAAATTGTGTGTGGTTCTAAGCAGTGTGATAAAATCTCATGCTGTTCCAGGACATGAACCATCCCTTTGTCCAGCATCTCCACACTGTAGACTCTCCCTGCCTATTAGTCACTCACTTAGTGGTGGTCTAGGTTATTAGATCAACTATCATAGTTTTGCTATACTTGTGTTCACATAACCCTATTTTACTTAATAATATTTTACTTAAGCGTTATCATAGGCATGTATGCATAGGAAAAAACAGCATATAGGGTTTGGTACTATCTGTGGCTTTAGACATCCACTGGGGGTCTTGGAACATGTCCCCTGCAGATAAGGGGAACCACTATATATTTGTTTCTTATTTCTCCACCTGGACTATGTGCTCCTAAAAATCAGAAATCTTGTCTTGTTTTTGTAAATTCAATGCCTAGAATAGTGTCTATTTAATGAATAAATAGAAGAAGGAATAAAACAAGAGAGCAAAATTAGAATTCGGATTTGCTCTCAGGATCAAACTATGGACATTTGTAAACATTTGTGTTGGGTATTAGGCCCGAACCTGTGCCCAGAGTTTAAACAGAAAATGAAATCAGAGGGCTAAATAAAAGTTAGGTATTAACAAGCATTTCAAGCTACTTTAAGAAACTTGGGCCTTCTTTTTTAATTAAGATATAATATACCTAATGTGCAATGCACAAATCTTAAATGTTCAGTTTGATAATTGTATGTCACCCATACAAGATGCATAGCATTTTCATTATGCCAGAAAGTTCCCTTGTTCCCCATTCTAGTCTATTTGTTACCCCTCACTGTGCCCCTTCCCAGAGCCAATTACTTATTGATCCCCACAGACTCCTGTTCCCTGTTACTGGACTCCACAGAAACGAAATCATGCAATACACTTTCCTGAACCTTCTAATACTCAGCACACTGATATTGAAGTTCATTCAGGTCATTGCTTGTATCAATTGTTTCTAATTGCTAAGTACTATTCCACAGTTCTGCTGTGGATGATGGACACTTGTTCCCCTCCTCCCTGGTTTGGAGCTATTATATAATAAATAAGGCTGCTATGAAAATGTTGGTATATATGTCTTTTTTGCATTCATATGTTTGCACTTCTCTTGGGTAATACCCAGGAATAAAATTGTTGAGTCATGACCAACAAATGTTTAACTTTTATGTAATAATCAATTTAACAGTTCCTAAAAATGAGTCTACTATTAGCAATTCTAGTTGCTTGAAACCCAATATGGATAAGGCCCATCCTTTTGTTAAATTTTAGTCACTCTAGCATGTGTGAAGTATCTCTATATGTTTTTAATTTGCATTTCCCTGATGACTAATAAGCTGATTGGTCATTCTAGGTCTTCCTTTGTAAAATATCTATTCAAGTATTTTTCCCATCTCCTACTGGATTGGTTTTCTTTTTTGCTAATTTGCATTTTGGATTTGAGTAGTTTGTCAGATATGTTTTGCAAATATTCTCTCCCAGTCCATAGCTTGTTGTTATTTCATGTTTTTAATGTTGTCTTTTTATGAACCTAATTTTTATATTTTAATGAACTGTTATTTATAAATTCTTTCTATTGTGTTTTTTGTGATCTAAGAAATCTGCCTCACTGAAGTCATGAAGATATTCTTCTACTAAGGGAACAGCAACATTCCAGGCTATATGCACAATGTGTGTGCACAAAACATTTTATAAAAGGAGTTGCCTGCTGGTCTCCTCAGGGAAATTTCTTCACTGTCTGAGGCTTTGTTCAGCAATAAATACTTTCAATACCTACTTTGATTGAAGCCACAGAGGATAAGAGACAAAGAAGAGCCTCCTAGAAAGAAAAACCAGGAGGAACACATTTAGGTGTGCAGTGAGTTGACTTGTATCACCCCCAAAATATATATTCAAGTCCTAACATCTGGCACCTTAATGCAACCTTGGGTGGAAATAGGGTCTTTGCAGATGTAGTCAAGTTAAGAGGAGGTCATAGTGGATTAGGGAAAGCCATAAATTCAATGACTGGTGTCATTATCAGAAGAGAAGAGGACTCAGAAACACAGACACGGAAGAAGCACAGAGAGAAGAAGGCCATGTGAAGGAGAAGGGACAGATCAGAGTTATGCTACCACAAACGAAGGGACACTGAGCAGTGCTAGAAGTCACCAGAGCTAAGAAGAGGCAAGGAAGGATTATTATTCCCCAGAGTCCTCAGAGGGAGCAAGGTCCTGTTAAATGTTGATTTTAGATTTGTCACTTCTAGAACTGTGAGAGAATAAATTTATGTTGGTGTAAGCCACTAAGTTGTTGGTAATTTATGGCAGCCCAAGGAAGTGGATACAAGGTGGTTCGTCCCAGAGAGAACAGAACTAGAGTTGAAATTATAGCCTTTTCTAAAATGTATACAACTTTATTTTTTTAAACAAAGGGATCTGTTCCTTTTGATATCTATTTCTCTGTTCCCCAATTTTATCTGAATCTCTTTTTCCTTGCCCCAGTTATCTCTGTCCTACTTAAATTGGGTTTCACTCCCATAAATTTCCCATCAGTAAGGAGTTTTGACAAGGAAGGGGTTTAGTTTTAAGATTTTATCGGGTCCAAGCTGCTCCAGTAGCTGCAGACCTAATCAGAGGCTTCCTTCATACACCCATGAATTGGATCCTTACAAAACTCCCTCCAGTTATAGGTAATGCTCTGAGATTAGTTTGTGGTACTTCTCAATACGTAGTTGTGTTTGATATTTTGAGTTTCTCCTTTTCTTGGAGTCATCTGAAGCTTTGTCACCCTACTTCTGCTTCATTTCACAAAGATGCTTAAATTGTATTAGTCTGATGGCTGCCATTGCTTGTATTTGGGGGGTTTATGGGAGTGCTTTATCAACAAGTCTTTGATTTGGCATCCTAGCTGTCCTGTCTGTTTTAATGGGGGCTCCGGAAGATTAAAACTTATGTCACCACCACCACTATCTTCTCTGAATCTATCCTTGGCTTTAGGTTACCATTTTATAGAGAATCACTCCCTCTCTCACCAACTCCAGCCCATGGGATAAGATCACTTTCCAGCTCTGCTGATGCTGGGCTTGGCCAGGTACAATGCGCTTTGGCCAGTGCAACGTGAGTAAAGCCATGATCTGGCAAGTCTGAGTGTAACTTTACATTTATGACAGTTTAACAGGCATTGCATGCTTTTTGTCACTCCTTTGGAATTCATCATGAGAGCATGCCCTAAGTAGTCACTGCCTCTCTGGTTGGAATTCCAAAATGAGCCATATGGCTCAGAGCCATCTTAGCCAATCCACAGTTTTGTGGGCATGAACACATATACCTATTACTGCATGTCATTGAGTTTTGGGATCATTTATTATACATGTTATTGTTATAACTGTTGACTAATACACTCCCCTTAGTTTTGATGACTGATGTGTGTATTACAAAATAGAATAATGCTTGGCAAACTATAGTACCTGAACCAAACCCAGCTGGCTGTCTGGTTTCATAAGGCCCTAAAGTTAAGAATAACTTTTTACATTTTTAAAGGTTATATTTTTTAAAAAGAGAAAGATATTGTATATGGCCCACAAAGCCTAGAACATTTTCTTCTGGCCCTTTAAAGAAAATGTTTGCTTATCCCGGAAGCAGAGGAAAGAGCACGCAATCCTTAGTGTGAGACCTGAGTTTTATGTGCACTGACTTAGGTTACTGTGTCTCAGATTCCCCTTACGCAAAATGAGCTGGTCAAACTACAGAACCCTTTCGATCCCTTCAGTTCCCAGATTTTACATGAAATAGGAAAGATAATTATATTTGAAATATGTTTGTTTTGATGTTTTCAGCACCCTCACATTTGTGTAAGCTCTAACAATAATAATTACATAGATGAGATAGGGTTCCTGTAACAAAGACAAAATTCCCTGGAGAAGATGCAGTGGGAGCTGGGAGCTGGGAAGTGGGGTGAAGGGAAGCAAGCTGAGCCTGGAGAGAACCATAGATGCTGGATACATACCATGCATTCATTAGCACCGATTCCTGCCTAACTGAGCTTTATGACTCAGACTACAAATTTCTCATCTATGACTAACTAGCGAAGAAAGAAAGAAAGAAAGAAAGAAAGAAAGAAAGAAAGAAAGAAAGAAAGAAAGAAAGAAAGAAAGAAAGAAGGAAGGAAGGAAGGAAGGAAGGAAGGAAGGAAGGAAGGAAGGAAAGAAAGAAAGAAAGAAAGAAAGAAATAAAGAAAGAAAGAAAGAAAGAAAGAAAGAAAGAAAGAAAGAAAGAAAGAGAGAAAGAAAGAAAGAAAGAAAGAACATACCATGGTGTGTATGGATGTACATGTAACATCTGATTTGACTATAGCAGCAAGAAGTTGGTCTTTTGTGAATTGATGTGATTTCGAGACACCTAAAAAATTAAAGTATGGTTCTTCAGCAAGAGATGAATAAAATATCAGTGTTTTATTGGAATGATGCTGTGCAGCTGAAAAATTGTTGAGTTTTGGAAATGGAGAAATTACATCTTTCAGAGTGCCAGCATGCCAGAGTGTACCCTGGAAGCATGCTATTTGGCTGCACTTCAGTTCCTATCAAGCATACCTAATATTTTCCTGTCTCCCCTACTCTGCTGTTGTGACTAGGAAAGGTAGCTGGGGAAAGCACTCACTAGCAGAGTTGGTGACTTGGCTCTTGTTACCCTTGATGTGATTCCAAACATGTGATTCTATGTTCTCTCTTCCAGGAGGGGAAACTCAATCCATTTTAATTCTGGGTAAAATGTTGAATGATTGAAATGCTAATGCAGATCCTCCCCAACCACCATGTTATATGATGAACATCTGCGTGGAATTTTTTTCTCTCCAGGTATTGAAGGGAACAAATGCTGCCTTCTCAGAGAACAAAAGTTTCTCTTTGGAGAAGGTGAATAAATATGGAGACTATTAAGGAGGCCAAGGTACGTTTCCTCTTCCTGTGTGCATAACTCAGAGTAAAATTCTTTACTCCTTTTGCTGGCATTTTACATTTGTATCTGAAATAGTCAAAGTGTAATGTTCCGTATCAAATCTCTGTGCCAACTAAATTTCTAGTGTAGAAATTACTCATACTAAGACTCAATTTTTAGTCAAAGAGCTCTTTCCAACCTACTTTTCTGATCTGGCCTAGGTTCTCTTTTGCAGCTGAATAAGATTCAGTCTCATGTTGTGAGGGAATAACATGTCAGAGTTACCCAATGTCCCAATTGCAAGTTGGGAAGGACGTAGTCTTTTAGAGTTTCAAAGTCCTGCCGCAATTCTTCTCTCCAGTTATTTGGTTATTTCGGGAAGGGAGGAACATAGATAACAAAAAAATCTTCAATAGCACTAGACAGGCCATTTCCTTAGTGATGTTTTGGTAACTCGTGGTGAACAAACAGAGACATCCTGGTGAGAATAAAAGGTGAGAGGAAATGTAATTTAAATCTATGTCCCATGGAGAGGATGGATGAATAAAGGCTTGCCAAGTCCCAGTCCCTTGCACAGCCCTTCTGAGAATCATATCATTTAGCCTGACCTCTGGTCACTGCCATGCTGCAGTCTTCAGTGAGCTGTGTTCCCACTGTGCTTGCCGCAGCCCCACAAACAGGACTCCGAAAATACAAGAGCAAGGGACATGCCTTTGAAATTTCAGTGTGGGAAGTTTAGGACCACAGACAGAAGTTCCACTTCACAGAGTGAAGAACTCCACTCAAAGAGGTAGAACTGGGGAAATACTTATAAATGTGCCTTTTATGTTTGGCTCAGGGCACTTTGCTGAGCTGGGGGCAAATTTTAAAGCAACTGAGCTTGGCTGGGCAACTTCAATAGTTGGATCATCAATATTATGGCTGGAAGCAAGGAATGGTTTCACATTCCTGTTAGCATAATACCACTTAAGGTGGGCTTGTAGTAGGCAGTTAGACAGGCATGAGCAGAGGAAGAACATAGGCGAGGTACAGAAGGTCAGCAGGGCAGAGAGCCTGGGTGCCTAGCAATGGGCAAAGCTACAAGCCCTTGCACAACCACTCCCTTAAGCATGCCCGGAAAGCTGATGAATGTTCTATTGGGATTCCTCCCTAAGGCCTCCAATTATAAGCCCTCAGGATAGAGGACCCCATGTGGCTCTCCCTATAGAGCACACCCCTGCCGCTCCTCCCTCTTTTGTCCCTCTTTCTCCTAAGCTCCAAGGGTCCTCCTACTACCTCTGTAACTTTCTAAATAAACTTTCTCTTATAATTTGAGTTACTTGGCTCTGAATTATTTTAAGCCACACTCAAGTACTGAGGTTGCTGAACCAAGGTCGGCCTAACTTGTTACTAATGCCTGGTGCTGGTTTCCTGCCGATGACAGGCTGATTGAATTGATTCAGAGATTGTGTTAATTTATGCTTAATATAAAACCCTTACCTATAAGAATATCTAAAATGATTAAAGAGGAAAGTAGAGATTTTGCCCTCCAGAGCTGTGAGTCCTGAGGAAGTCACACAAAGACACAGATAATAGATATTGTTCGCAGGGGAAGAGAGCAGAGTTGAGAGAGTTTTGGTGGCCTGGCAAGTGGCTGGAGGTGGTGATACTAGGAGTGATAGTAGTGAATGTCTAAAGGCACAGACAAAAGTGTGGATAGAATCATCCTTTCCAGTACGATGTTGGTGGACCTTGGCTACCCTCCCTTTATCTCCGCTAATTTCTCCAAGCCTCATTCTCCAGCCTTCTCATAATTCTCTGAGTTTTCCAATATCTAGTCACCATTTTTATTTCTCCTTAGGTTATTTGGAGTTAGTTTCTATGCTTTGTAGTCAAGAATCCTGACTATTATGATAGCAATTAGTGTTTAGGGATAAGGATTTGGCTATTTGTGTCAGGCAATGGCAAAGCACAAGTATCTCTTGTGGTCACCTAACCTAGGATCTTTGGGTGACTAAGAGGCTGTACAATCGATCATATGAAGAACCGGAGCAATTCAGCGCTTTTTGGAAGGATGACTGCTTCTAACAACAACTTGTTCCTCAAGGAGAATGTCAAGCTCAAGTCCCTAAATTCTTGGTTTAAGGACAGACTAAACAAAGACTCCATGATGGCTGGGTTAAAGAAAAATCAAAACAAAACCTTTAAACTCCTGCAGCTGTAGATTTAAGAGAGCCAAACACTAGATAAAGATTAATTCTGTGGTTGCTGTAAGTCAGTGACATTTGAATTAATAGTCTCATGAGGTTTCTTAATGAAAGTTGCTCAATTCAGATTGGCAAGCCAAATACTGGAATATAAATTTATGGGAGAATTTGGAGTATCCTGAGAATATGCGTACTCAGTGCCCATGCTTAATGTCTCTGACACCCAAAGAAGTCCCTTTCCCTAAGTGTGAAGAGGCTGTTTATCTTCTTAGTGATGACCCTGTAATTTCTTACTCAACTTTCCTTTTCCAGAAGAATAGAATCAGATCCCACGGTGCCCGAGGTACCAATTACAATGTCAGAACTGTAAGGAGAATGACTACACAACAAAAGTATGTCAGGAATTTGCTTCTTTATAAAAGTAAATTAAATTGAAGAAAATATGTGCAAATAGATCCTAAGTAAGCTTGATCTAGGAAGGTACCCTGTAATATTAGATCAATCTGAATGTGCTGACACAACTAAACTGGATTCAATTTATTACTTCAAAAACAAGTCATAGTTCTAGTTTTTTGTTCTTGTTTTTGTCCGTTGATTGAAATGTAGACTCAATATTTTCCCATTCTGAGTGAGGTTTAGATGTGAGAAACTACTTGATATAATGTAAAGGACTTCAGGGCATAGAAATTTTGCAGTGAGTTTATCATACGGCTTCCAACTAGCTCTCTAATGATATCACAAGCAAGAGAAATCTTACTCCTAGCCTTCCACAAGGAGACCTGCAACCATTTACCAAGATAAATGTACTAGCTTTCTGGGTATTATTAAACAGTGGCTTTGAGTTAGTACTAATCCTGGGGACATAGAATGCCATTGTATCCCAGCAGTTAGAGTGAAATTTTAACCCAAGTTCACCTTGCAAATGCTCACTGGGCTCCTAAAACTTTACTGAAGGTATTTTTCCAATTCTTATGCATTGGAATAGTTATCCATACATGTTGAAATAATTATCTTTGGCAATGAGAAGAATTGGCTAAATAGAAGTGCCTGAAGTTTCTCTTGTCTAACAAAATAGCAAATTATTTAAAAATAAAAAAGAATAATGTCACTATCAATGCCATATAACAGTAGAGGTTTGGCATACACCAGGGATGAATGGGGTTCAAAGCGTGTGATAGATTATTATAAACTGAATCCGTTCATTCCAATTGTAGTTACTGACCCTGATGGAGTTTTCCTTGTGGACTGGCTATTGCTCTGGCAAATGTTTTATCTCTATCTCATTAAGAAGATCTGAAGCACTTTTCTTCCTCATGTTAGGTTCATTAGTATATCTTCATAATCTTATCTCAGGTTTAAATGATCTATCTGAATCTGTGCTACACAATTTATTCTTCAAATATATTAATTATCTTACCAACTGGTTTGCTACTCTGATTAATTGAGATTGATGAAAAACTAAATACAAGGACAGTTTCTTCACTAAGGCAATAAAAAATTCATTGGTAGGGTGTTCGGGGTCTTAGAGATGTCTGATAGTGATGTAGGCCAGGGTGGATGGTAGGGAAACTTGACTTCCTAATATAAAAAGGGACAATGTGATTGGGGCCATGGTTTGTTTTTCAATGGATTATTCACTTCATCTTTATCACAATGCTATGAGGTAGACTATTCTAGTAGAGTCACTTTATAGGTGGGGAAAATAAGGCACAGAGAGTTTAAGAAACTTCCCTAAGATCACACAGCTGGTGGTGCTAGGTGTAAGCCCAGATACTTGGACTCTTGAGCCCATGCTTGTCATTCATTATACCTGCACTTTGCTTCTCAAACTGAACATGAAGATGAATTACCTGGGGATCTTGCTAAAATGGCAAATTTTGGTTTTAACCTTTGTTAAAATGTAGGTGTGTGTGTGTGTGTGTGTGTGTGTGTGTGTGTGTGTGTGCACGTGCACCCAACGCAATTCAGATTCTGCATTTCTAACAAGCTTCTGGAAGAGGTTCATGGTGCTGGCCCATGGATCACACTTATGAGTAGAAGGGATGCAGAGGATGAGCTCTAAAGTCATATTTGTAGACATGGATCCTGGTCATTCAAACCAGCTTCCAGTATCTACCAGGGATTGCCTGCTATTCCTACCCTTGTCCTATGCCACCCATCACCCAGGTGCGTTGCCATTCATACATATTTCAAACGGCTCATGTGATTATTCCATCATGTTTTGTGCTTTTATGCATCCATGCCTTTATCTTGCTCCTTCTGCTTGAGAGGACACCATTCTCAAGATGTCACTGTGATAAATGCTTTCCTGACCTTGTTCTATTCAGTGTTAGTAGTGCCTTCTCGTTGCTCATAGAGCACCATGGACAGACTCTTGTTTTTAACACTGATCATTTTGTACTGTACTTATTTAATTGAACTTCTGCCTCTCCCACCAGATGGTAAGCTATCCAAGGGCTAATACGATGTTCTGTTTATCTACATATCTTTAGTACCCAGCAAGTGCTTGCCACATACAAGGTACTCAATACATATTTGTAAATTGAATAAATAAAGGAAAGAATAATTGAATATATGGGTGAATGAAAAGGCAAAAGATGTGAGACCAAATGTTTTAGGCTATAACAACAATTTATACATTTTTGGATTGTATACCCCTTCTAAAAAATGAGTATATATAATATACATAAGTATACACATATTTTATATTATTTTTGTTTTATTTATTTATTCATTTATTACTTTGTTTTATTTATTTTTCTTTTTTTGAGTAGAGAGGTAGGCTCAACTCTTTGGAGCTAGGTTCAGCTCTCAATTGGTGAGCCTAGCCCCAAAGAGCCAAGTGTAGCCCCAAACGTCGAGCTAACCCCAAAGAGCCGAGCCCACCCGCAAAGGTCTGAACCTAGCCCCAAAGGGCCTAAGAGCCACGCCTAGGCCCCAGAGCCTAGCCTAGCCCAAAAGAGCTGAGCCTAGTCCAAATGGCCTAGCATCTCTTATGTACATTTCAAAGCAAACACAAACAATTTAAGAAAGGGCAAACTAAAATAAATAAAAGATTTATTCCAATGGAATGCCTGTGTGTGCTACAATGGGGAGTATGTACCTCATCTCAGAGACCCCTGTGCTAGAACAGTAAGTAAAGTTACTAAATTTACGAAGGGGTAGAACTCACTTTAATGGTACCCTAATGAATACGAATCAGAAGAAATGAAAAGGGAGAAAAGAAATAGGTCTTTGGAAGTATAGGATTTCCAGGGCTTTTAGATTCCCCCCGAGAAAGCCAAAAATTGTTCAGGGTGACCTAAAACCCAATGTGAGAAATTTCTGAGGCTTGATAGCTACGAGTAAGCGCCTTCTCCCCTGCGGACTAATGGCTGGATCAGGACACAGAAAGTGGAAGGAAGCAAGGTACCGGGGCCCTACAGGATAATTCAAGACTCATCTGATACGCTCTGGCTGAAAATTAAAACACTTTATTTAGATCAGATAATTTGAAACCTGAGATTAATAATCATCTTCCGTAGGTAGAAAGAGGCTCCTTTCTTTCATTTGACGTTGTTACTGAAATTAAGCATTTCAGCATTAAAGACTTTTGTGCCTTTGTTGGATGAATAGTAAAACATGTTCAGGACAAGGTCCAACCCAAGAGCGGAAGCAGGAGCCCTTGATGCTGCTGAGGATGAGAGGCCAGGGGGGCGGGGCCCAGGCAAAGGTTCCCAGTGGAAATGAATGAGGTTGATGCTCCCCAAAGTGACCTTGCTTGCTCATATGCATTCCACATGACAGAGCCTAGTCATGTGCCTTGCCCCTTGGTAATCTGCTATTCTGCTTTAGTCATTCTCTGCTTCTCCCCTCCCCACCCCTCCAACCCTGGGCAGTCCACCCTCTGGGAAACAATAGTTCCTTCTGGGATTATATGTACTTAACACTGGTAAGCAGTAGCTCCTACCACAGCAGTAATTCTCCTTGGAGTACCTGTGGGTGAGTTCTTTTTTAAAAATTAATTTTATTTTATTGTTTAAAGTATTACAAATAGTACATATGTCTCTTTTTTTCCCCCCATTGACCTCCCACTGGCCTCCCCTACCCCCGGCACATGCCCTCACCCCTCCCCCCCCCAATGTCTTACGTCCATTGGTTATGCTTATATGCATGCATATAAGTCCTTCGGTTGGTCTCTTACCCGCCCCCTCCAGCCCCAACCCTCCATCGAACAGACTGTCAAACTACAGCGGGAAGACAGGGGAGGGTTGTGGGTGAGTTCTTGATGCCCTTGGAGAGTAACTATGGCCTGTGAGAAGCTATATCATGTAGACTTCATAAGAAGGAATCCAAGGTCAACATGTATACCTTGATTTGAATGTGGGTCACTGAAAGAGGCTTCCCAGAAGTGCCCAGTGGTTGTCTCCACTCACTGCCTCCCCTATCCCACAGGCTTAGGTATCCTTAGCTCTCTCCTAAACCCGGTCAGTAGATGCTAGACCTCTGGAAGTTTAATCATACAAAGCCCCTCTTGAAACCTTCCCTCATCCGGGAAAGCTGTGCCAGGTGGGCCCGAGGTTCAGGTGTAATTTGCACAGTCTCTCTACTCTTTCACAGGCTGAACTGAAGACCTGTACTCCTGCCCTCCATGTTACCTCCCTTCTCTTCCAACTCCCAACTGATTCTTTAAAATACATCTTTTTCTCAATGAGAGTACTTGACTGTATCTTCTGAGCTCTTCAAGGAGTAATTGAGTTGTAATTACTCAAAGTTAATTGTTCCAGTTAACTCTTGCTGGATTTCCCCTCTCACATTTATTTTTACATTCCACCCCCCCCCCCCCCAATTGAGATGCCCCACTTCTGAGCTCCACAGCTCCAGAGCATACGGTGCTTCTAACAGCTGAGTGTGCGCTGATTAAGAGAACAAACTTGGGTTTATTCTAAAGCTTGGGCTCTAATTCTGCCCAAGCAGAATCAGAGAAACATTAGGCAAGCTACTCTACATATTTTTTTTTTTTTGCCTCAGGTTTTTTGGTTTTTTTTTAATTCATAAAATGGAGATAATAAAAATGCCTTCCTTCGAGAACCATTGTGAGAATTAAGTGAGGTGTATATTAAAAGTGCTTAGGAAAGTGCCTGATAGAGAGGAAGCGCTATAGTAAATATTGGCTGATGTTATAATGCTGGACACAATGTCCTCTAGGACCTTATTTGCTTCAGTGCCTCTCTGACCAGACCAGACTTCAATAGAAACTGTATCTTATGTATCTTTGCATTTCCAGCCTGTGCACAGTGGCTGGCACAGAATAGATTTTCAATAAATGCTTGTGGAATGGATCAATGAAACCACAGATTGTTTAAGGAAAGGGGTCTTAAAAGAAATTTTAATTATATCGAGAAAACTATACTCTATAAGTAAATTTTATGTACTTATCTGCTCTCCTCTAATGATGCCACAATTCTGATTGGTGATCAATATGACTCATACTTACATTTCTCACATCTAGCTTATAGATCAAATAATCTCACTTTGCCTTTCAGGTGTCTGTACATACCCTCTAAGTTACAGAACATTTTAAATTGCGCTCCAGCTAGTGATTCTGAAGGCAAAACCAAAATGACCACTCTCCTTACTCCACTGTGTCCCCATATCCTAACCCTCATCTTATATTGTATTCAAAACTTCCGATTCCCAGGCTCTTACCCTCCTGAGGGGTTGGGAGTCCATGGCTGTCCCATGGGTTTGGTTACCCACATTTCCCTTCCTGCTTACCCAGCTTGTATTTTTCTCTGTGTTCATCATCCATGGCTGACAACATCCTCTCAATTCTCTTCACACTTTGTCTTTTCGTTATCACTTACAAAGACTGAGCACATTGTTCTTATAGGGAAGGAGGGGCCAGGTGAACTCTCCTATGGAAACCAGGGTAGACAGGATGCAGGAACAAGATGCAATACAGCCAGGTCAACTCTGTAAACTAGAGCAGCAGGACCACATGTCACAGGAAGATTTATGTATTTAGTGCTTTAGAGGCCATAAAAGTCTACTACAGGATGGGGAAAACCTTCAATTTATGCAGTCAATTCCGAAGAAAAAACATTTAATGCTTAGAGGGTTGTTGTTGTTTTTTTAAGTTTGATGACAGTGATGTTTTGTATCAATTAACTCCAAGTTAAATTACTTATGAACAAATCTATCAAATGGAAAGGTTCATTGTTTGAGTGAAAAAGTCAGTTCATTGTAATTATCCAATTCTGCTTAAAGAACATGATTAGGTACATTTTAATAGCAGTATCCAGAGGCCTGACTAGAAGCTTATTTCTCATTAACAAAACTTCATGCTTGGCTAGCAGGCCTTGAACTGTGATCATTTGCGGTAAAAACAAAACAAAGCCAAACACAACATTGCTTTTGGATCTATTAAATCATCAAGACACCAAAATCTTAATTAGACATTTAAACTAAAAGGAGTGTTTAAATAATGAGGTTTCCTTTAACTCTTCTTAAATTTTTTTACCTATAAAAACCAAGACATGCCTTTATGCCTTTTTTTTTTTTTTTTTTTTTTTTTTTTGCCTGAGTCAACACAAAAGGAATTTGGAGAGAGACCTGGGTGGGGTCATTTAACTCCATCAATCTGCCTGCTATCTGCCAAACCACTGATTGAATTCAAACAAATTGAATTGATAATTAGCACTTGGCTGTTGACTGAGCAGTTTTCTTCCTGTTGATCTATCAACTGACCATAAACCCCTCTTTTTTATTCTGGTTCTCCAATATAGTTCTCTGATTAAGGCACCCTTAAGGATGGTCCAAGTATTGCTTTATTTGTTGATTTTGAGACAGAGGAACATCAATTTGTTGTTCCGCTGATTTATACATTCACTGGTCTATTCTTGTATCTGCCCTGACCTGGGATTGAACCCACAACCTGAGTGTATCGGGATGATACTCTAAACAACTGAACTACTTGTCCAGGACCAATCATCATCTTAAAGACCAGAAAACTGACCTACTAGACTGCATAAAACCATCTATTCTTTTCATACATTTAATAAATATTTTATGTCACCACGGTACTCATAGACTTAATAGCAAGTCATATCTCTTTTTAATTTTGTTCTGATAGAAGAAAGTGACACAAATATTGGGAGAAATTACAAGTTTAGAGTTATTAATATTTCAGATAGGGTTTAATGGTTACACAAATCTAATAAAATCTATAGACACACATCTTTGAAAAATGTCTCCTCACTTAACTCTCATTTCTCATATCAAATCTCCTTGTCTTGTCTAATTAATTTAACTAATATTTCAGCCAGATACTCAAATAACTTGTTTCTACACTATCCATTTGGTGTATGTATGGGAAACATGCTAGTGAGGGTATAAAGTTACCTGGATTCTATGATCACAAGATAAAAAGACATGAAAGCAGAGGGAGGAATGGTGACTAGCAGGATGGAGGACTGCTAAATACATTCTTGTAGAAGAGAATACCTGTGAGGATCGAGAGAGAGGGAGACCTATAAAAGCAAGCCAGTTCTTTCGGATGAACCCACAAAGCCTTGGAATGTGAAGTTACCAGGTGCCTCAAGAGCACCCAGTGTGCTGGGAGAGAATCATGTTCCTCACCCCATGGGACAGGAGAAGCATATTATGTGGAGAAACTGAACCAGAAAAGCTCTAGTATTGGAAGCATCTGTTACAGAGGAGGCATCTGGAGAACTAAGTAATCTTCTCTAAGTAAATCCAATTATTATCTCTCAACAATCTTCAGGAGGCTAGCAGGCAGACATATAAGCCCCCAGCAGAGGAATAAGGTTCTTTCTCCAAGGAAATTGAATTTTCTCAGACAAAAAAGGCATACAGATACCAAAATGGGGTGATGGGGGATGTTTTGAACGAAAGTATGAGCTGACCATTCAATGTTAAAGTCAATTAGTTGAAAAGCCTCATCCATGCTCACAGAACTTCTAATCTGCTTTGTAATCTCTGATCCTTAAGAACAGATAATCATGGATCAATAGACTTTTAGGGAAAGTTTACTATATGCAAAAGAAAAAAACTGGAAAAAAATAGGAATAAACATGCAGGGAGCAGAAGGAAACTCCAATATCACCACTGAGATGACAAGATACTATATCCTTGAAACCATACAAGGATGGTCTAACAAGGAACAATTAGAGAACCAATAATGAGCTGGTAGAGAGTAAAAATATCAGTAGATTTTAAAATTATGTTAAAAAAAAGAGTTGGGCCATATACTTTAGAGAATTCCAGGAAGACGTAAAGAAAGATAAAAAGAAATAAAATAGGAATAAAAATATAAGAAACCAAGAGAATCAATTAGGAGATATTATATTTAAGACGATCAAAAAAAAAAAAAGAATAAAGAAAGCAGTGCAGAGGTCATGATTAAAGAAAAAATGCAGACAAATCTTCAGAATGAAAATACATGTAAAGCAAATCCCCAATAAGATTCAGAACAAAAAGAGAAAAAGGAATATTTTTAAAGCTTCCATAAAGCAAATCAAAGGGCCAAGAACAAACAAAGGTACCAGACTTCTAACATGGCACCTTGGAAAATAAGAGGCAATGGTATTTTGCCTTCAAAAGCTCGATAGAAAATTATATCCAACTTAGAATTCTATATGTGGCCAAACTAATATTCAATTACGGATGACAGAGTATTCAATATGCGAGAGGTAAAGGCCTTCCACGAGGGCAGCCACGGTTAGGTCCACAATGACAGTGATGTAGGAAGTCTAAAGGAAAATGGGTCCAGTCTAGAGCTGAGGGAGCCCCAGAAGGGCTATCCCCCCGTAACAAATGAAACTGAGATGTTATCCAAGAGTTGTAAACACTGGTTGAGAAATATATCTCAGAGGTGTTGTAGAGTATGGAAAGACCGGACTTCAGCTCAAGGACAACTAAGCCAATGGCAAAAGAATAATTAAATGTGGAAGAAGAGGAGTTGTTACAAGAAAAACAGATGGTGGCTGTATACTACTCAGCTCAGCAGTGATAATTATAGACACAATAATAAAAATACTGAATATGCATTTGGATTTCATAAAATGTATGCTATGTATTGGAAAGATAAAAAGAGAATAAAGATCCTTATCTATCAAAATTATAAATTAGTACATTATGTTTTAAGATGAATTAATAAAGGGTGGTAGATATATCTTATTTAGAAAAAAATGGAATAAAAGAAATAGTAAAAAGTGTTAAAAATGGATGCTTTCATGGAGTAGCAGAGAGAAAGGTCTTGACAAGGATCTACCATCTACTGTTTTTAACATAAGATTTTTAATTTTATGACTTTTAAAGCCATCCTTTACTTAATACTTTAGAACAATTTTTAAAACTTAAAAGGAATAATAGTAAATGAGTATACAGTGACCCTTCAACAATGTGGGTTCCAATTGCTTGGGTCTACTTATACATGGATTTTTTTTTTTTTTAAGTTGACTCAGATAGTTTAATTGATGCAGTTCAAACCCACCTTGTTCCAGGGTCACCTATAAATCTAAATTGTCAGGTTAAATTGGTGACTCCAGGAACACTTGCCATAATTATTCTGCAGATTCACCCTCCTTGATGGCACATGACCAGATACATTTAGGGTCCACATACCCCAGTTTAAGAAGTTTGGTCTAGACTCTTTCACGATGGGTAAATATATGGTTCCCATTAGACTCTTTGACACACTGACAATGGCTGGAGGACACCCCCTTTGCCCCCTCAGCTCCTTCTTCAATGCTAAGATGTTGTATCCTCTGTATTAATGATTCCAAGAATGGTCAGGAAGAGTCTGAGAACCTAGAATTGATCTCATTACTTATAATGAAAGCAAGGCTCAGGTGTGGTTAGCAATTTACTGATGTCATATAGATAGTTCATTCCCATTCTTAGCCGGTCATTAAAGAGCTAGTTGCTATGCTGCTTTACTATAATCCAAGCCTGAGGTATATCTATTTATATGTTCTTAAATTTTTTTCTCAGCCAGACTGAGCCTATGGAGAAGCTGCGGAGCACCAGCTGTCTGCGGTTTATATTGTTAATTCATTAAACTGCATGCTTTATCCTCTCCGGAAATCACTGCCATCCTGCTTACCGGCAAACAATAACACTGAGGAGCTTGCTGCTGCTGTTGCTGACAATATCAATTATTTAGTTTTTTGCCAATTCCTCTTAGACATTTCTTTTACTGGAGAATTTGCACTGTGTTATTGAATTGAAAACAGTGGAAAGCTTTGGGGAATGTAAACTAATTAGCTAGCATTCGGAAACCCCTTTGTTAAAGATAATTTGTTTACATGACTAATTCAACCTTTTAATTATGGGGGCCTACACGGGCTATGAAAGGTGCCGATGCAGCCATGCTTTGCTGGGCACAGGGATGCCAACATGGCAAAACTTATTCTTCTTTGTGATGAGGTATGATGCCCCAGCTCATTGGCACCTAATCTTGCTTAGAGTTAGTTACACTTGGGACCAGCTTCGGGCTTCCCAAGTTTCCAGTTGTGACTTTTTCCTGAGCAATTTCTCATCTATGTTAGAAGGACAGCTACTAACATACCTACTTCATCCATTCTCCACCCTTCCATAGCTGCTGCTCTCCCACCTCTATTTGTTCCTTTTAGATGTCTTTGTCTTTCAGAAGTCCTGATTGGATTTTTCAATGCTAAGATGTTTTAATGCCTTCTGTATTCAGTATTCCACGTATGAACAGTAATTGTTTATTATCCAATCTATGGGTACTCACCATGTTAACTTCATGGCTTGGGGTAAATACAGCTGAATTTGCCCTGGTAGCCTTTCTTAAACAGGGACCCACTTAAGAGTTACTCAGCAATATTATCTTCCAGGCAGCTTTCTGCAAAAAGGCCATCTCTATTTTATGGTATTTATACTCCAAGTTCTTTGTTCTGTGTTGAAGGTAATTGAGATCTTCTGTGTCATTCCGTAAAATTGTGGGGCTGGAAGTATGTGGAGGTCTTTAGTTAAAATCCAAGGAAGGTTCTGTTCCCACTGCCTCCTAATCATATCCAGGGAGAATAATTTTCACTTAGTTTCTGCATATTTGTACACATGAGTGCTATCACTGTAGCTAGCATATAAGGCCTCCTTTATAGGCATTGCATCATGTATTTTTACATCATCCCTAATAGGCAGTGCAGCCGGAATTTCTTTCTGCTGCAAGGGGCAAAAAACAGCTCAAATTAATTTGAGTAAAAAGGCATTTGTGGCTCCCATAGTGGAAACATCTAGAGGTAGATTTGGCTTTAGACTTGCTGGAATCATGTGCTCAAAAGTATTTGCACACTGCAACTCTCAGCTGTACTTTCCTATAAGTTGACCCAATTTTAGGTAGGCTTTTCTCTAAACGGGAAAATAGCCCACACATACAGGCAAAACATTGGCTGAATCCTCCCATGAGCTGGGATTTTGTTTTTGCTGTTTATTGCTATATCCCAGAACTAGGGGATATAGTAGATATTTAATAATTCTTATTAAATAAACAAAAAAATGGCTCCCTTGGCTTTCATGCTCGACCTTAAAACCTAGGGTTGGAGTCAGCTCTAATTCATCTGACTAAATATGGGTGCTATGGGCTGAATGTGTGTGCCCCTCCCCCAAGTCATATGTTGAAATCTATTTTCCCCCAATGTGATGGTATTTGGAAGGTGGACCTTTAGGAGGTAGTCTCATGCCCTGAGGACTCTGAGAGCTCCCTTCCCCCTTCCACTAAGTGAGGAGATAGTACAAAGAACCAGGAAGAGGACCCTCACCTGACAGTGAATCTACTGGTGCCTTGATCTTAGACTTTGCAACCTCCAGAAAAGTGAGAAATACATTTCTGTTGTTTATAAACCACCTAGTTTATGGCATTCTGTTACATCAGCCTGAACTAAGACAATGGGAACACGTATTTCCTGAGGAAAAATCAGGAACTGTTGCCAGAATAAGGAGGAGCTGCCCCCTGGTGGTCAGTGCGCTCTGACAAGGGGAGCGCTGCTCAGCCAGAAGCTGGTCTCACAGCTGGCGAGCACAGCGGTGGTGGTGGTGGTGGTGGTGGTGGTGGTGGTGGGAGCCTCTCCTGCCTCTGCAGCAGCACTAAGGAGCAGCGAGCAGGCGGGAGAGCAGGCAGGCAGTAAGGAGCAAGGGATCCAAGACTGTGAGAGGGTGCAGGGCGGGCTGAGGGACAACCCCCCACCCCCCACTTCATGAATTTCATGCACCAGGCCTCTAGTCTATGACATAAAGGCAGAAGCAGTGAGACTAGTTTGAGGGGTTTTTCAATCATGTGGACTAGAGGGGACTGTGACTGGAACAAGATGGTAGCACCGGAAGTGATAAAAATGTTTGGATTCTGAATATATTATGAAGAGAGGGCCAGTAGTATTTGCTGGAGGATTCAATGGGAGGATGTAAGGGAAAGAGAAGCCTTAATGTTGACTTGAGATTGCTGGTCTCAGCGACTGGAAGGATGGAGTTGACATTTACTTAAATGGAGAAGATTGTGAGGAAAGCAAATCTGAGGGACGGGGGAGATAAAGAAATCAGGAGTTCTGTTACAGACAGATATATTGACCGGGCCTGTAAGTAGAGATGTCAAGGGGATAGAGACATAAACTTAGAGTTCAGAAAAGATGGCTGAGCTAGAGATAAAATTTAAGATTCATCAGTGTTTGGAAGTATTTTCAGTCATGAACTCACTAAGGAAATGACTGTATATTGAGAAGAAAATCAGGCCTTACAGCTGAACTCTGTGACAGGTGGGGAAAGTGAGCAAGAACACACATACTTTTATCGTAACGTAATG
This sequence comes from Myotis myotis, assembly GCF_014108235.1. Lineage (NCBI taxonomy): Eukaryota > Metazoa > Chordata > Mammalia > Chiroptera > Vespertilionidae > Myotis > Myotis myotis. Next base: position 84,899,962 of record NW_023416357.1, on the reverse strand, counting down.
ATTTTGAGCTTGAAAGACTTTTATTAGGTATCTTATTATTTTCCTCTGCAGCAAAAAATAGTACTGTAAATGCCTTGGAGCCAAAGGTCACCCAGAAAGCACACGTAGTTGAGCTGAGTAGGTTGGGTTTACTGCTCATTGAAATGAGGGAGAACACAAACTGTGGGGAGCTGGGGGCACCCCAGTGAGAGGGTTTTAGAGAGGATGTATTGTAAAATTTGAGCTTTGGCTAGGTAATTTTGAGCACAGTTTACAGAAGCTTGGCTTTGCTCTGGATTGAATGTTGTCAGGAAGTGTGGGCAATTCTATGGTTCCTTATCTTATTCCATCTTATGTGGGAGGAGTAAAGACAAGAGCAAGGTGGAAGCTTAATGGTAAAGAACCAGCTGTCACTCATATTAGCTGGGAGGGTTGGGGGTTGTGTTTCTGTGAATTGTGCAGTGACTTTTTTTTTTTTAATGCTCAGACAAAATTATGAAGTGATCTTGGTTAGTGTTTTACTCTCTCATGATCACCAAAGGCTTCATCTGATGGTGGTGCTTTGTGAGACTTGCTATCCAGAGATGAACCATGGCCCAGCTGTGAGCACAGCCAGCACCTGCCTAACACCTCCAGGGCCTGGCTGAACTGGCAGAACTGTTCCTGCATATCAGGGCATGCTTTCCTCTTTCTTGGCCCCCTGTGGTTTAAAGAATACAGGATATTAACTCATGACATCAATTCATGACAAATTCATGAGAGTTTGTGCATCAGGATCAAGAGGGTGTCTCCTGAACCTCTGTAGTTACACTAAGGTCAACCCTCCTCCTCCTTATAGAATGAATTGTTGGATCATATCATGTGACAATGGCTGCATAGGAGTGTTTAAGACTCAGGACCCGATACATTGACCAGCTGTAGCACAGGCAATTACCAGAAACCACATGATTATTAGTCCTTGTAACAGGTCTCAAAGCAAGAGGCGTAGATTATAAAACCCAGGCTATGAAAACATATCCCAGAATTCAGTAGGGCCTGTTTCAGAGACCCAGGTGGCTTTCTTTTCCCTGGGTTTAGAATCTTTTTGCTTGCCCTGTAGTATTTACATAGGTGTTGCAAGCTTAAAAAAAAACCAAGTGCTATGTGATTGTCCCAGGTAATGCCAGCTAATGACTTTAAACTCGTTTATTTGGCTTTTGGAGCAGATGTTGCATTATTTATGACATCTGCTAAGGTCCACTACAAGGTTCAGATCACAGTGGGAATTGCAACTTAAAGAATTCTCATGAAAAGGGCTTCATTTCCCCCTGCTGTAGTCTCTCCTGCTTTCCTTATTCCTGAAGACCCTGGGAACAGTGGAAGTTTTAAATATCTGGTAGTCTCTAAGGATTATCCCCAAGCTTACTTGGTACATTAGTATGAAGCAGGCTAGTATAGCCCGATAATCATTCAAGCAGTGGAATTCAAATGGGGTACAGTGTTGGTTGGGAATGTAAGTATCATTTATCACAATAGCAGTGAGCCAATTCTATGCCCATTTTATAGGGGCTCCTGTAGTGGTCAGGAAACTTTTTTTTTGTTTTTAAGTCATTTAAAAGTCATGGATTAAATCCAAGCCATTTGCTTCTTACAATATACATACTTGTTCTATCATTTATAAGTTAGTAGGTATTTGGACATAGGCATTTAAACTGATTGAATTTCTGCCCTGACATGGTGGCTCAGTCGGTTGGAGTGTCATCCTGGTATACCAAAAGGTTGGGGGTTTGATTCCCAGTCAGGGCACATACCTGGGTTGTGGGTTCAATTCCTGGTCAGGGCATGTATGGTTGGGGCAGGTATGAGGGGCAACCGATCAATGTTTCGGTCTCAGATCAATTTTTCCCCACCTTTCTGCCCCCTTCTCTCTCTAAAAATCAATAAAAAACATATCCTCAGATGAGGATTAAACATAATAATAATAAATAAGTAAGTAAACTGATTGAATTTCTGTAGGAAGCTTACATTTCAAGAGCAAATAGAAATCTGTATAACAATCTCTTGGCAATCTTTCTTTATAAGTAAGAACCATCAATAAATAGTATTACTAGTAAATCAGGGATATCCAAAAAAGTCTCTAGAAGCTCTGAAAAAGGCATGAATAGTTCTCTAACAGAAGTTTTTTTCCCCTTCAGACAAAAGAGAAAACTAGAGTATAGAAAACCAAAAGCTGTTTAGCATTTTTATCACGAATACTCATATCATATCATTTTAATAATTTTGAAAGAAAAAATAAATGAAGAAGTGTGAATATATCATTAAAACTGTACAGCTTGTTAATCTATTGACATTTTAAGAACTAAGGATAAATTATGTTTTATATATGCTTCTTTTTAAATTCATTTTTAGAGAGAGAGGAAGGGAGAGGGATAGAAAGATAGAAAAATTGATGAGAGAGAAACATCATCAATTGGCTGCCTCCTGCATACCACCTAGTGTGGGCCGAGCCAGCAGCCTGGGCATGTGCCCTGACCAGGAATTGAACCAGTGACCTCTTGGTGCATGGGTCACTGCTCACTCGCTGAGCCACACCTGCTGGGCTTATATATGTTTCTTATTTAAAAACTATCCAGGCATCCAAAGATCATTTATTAATTAATTTAAATATTTGTTTAAGGTCTTAAAGTTAATTATGGTTCTGAAAATTATGCTGACACATTAAGCCCTTATGATTTGAAATATTGTAAGAACTTCATAAAATTAAACCCTTTAAAAACAAACCCATGATTATCATTTCATTTAGGGGGATATAATTCTATATATATAAATTTTTCTTTTTAAATAAGCCATGGAGATAGTGATAACTTAGGTAACTCATAGAACCAATGTAGGCCATTTAGAAAATTTAAATGACACAGGTAATCCTGTGCTTATACAAATAGAATTATGTTCTATCATTATTTTTATAGGGTAAACTAACTGAATCATGTCCCCAACTCTTCTTTTCTGTTGGAGCCAAAGCCATTTTTTTTTCTGACCTCATAGCTATAGTAGCAAAGGCTTTTATATAAATACTAGAGGCCTGGTGCACGAAATTTGTGCACTGGGGTTTGGGGGGTTGTCCCTCATCCCAGCCTGCACCCTCTCCAATCTGGGATCCCTCTCACACTCCAGGACTGCTGGCTCCCAACTGCTCGTCTGCCTGCCTGCCTGATTGGCCCTAACCACTCCCCTGCCAGCCTGATCGCCCCCAACTGCCCTCCCCTGCTGGCCTAATCCCCCCAACTGCCCTCCCCTGCCGGCCCGGTCACCCCTAACTACCCTCCCTTGCTGGCCTGGTCACCCCTAACTACCCTCCCCTGCCAGCTATCTTGTGGCTGTGGGCACCGCCATCTTTGAGGGCATGGCAGTCAGTTAGCATATTCCCTCCTATTGGCTGTGGGCACCGCCATCTTTGCAGCCTGCTGCTCAGTCGTTTGGTCATCCCTCACTAAACTCCTTGCCAGCCTGGTCGCCCCACGCAGCCTGTCCGGTCATCCATTTGGTTGCGATGGTTGCTTAGGCTTTTCTATATAGAGATATTTTTGGGATCCAGAAAAAGAAACATTGTTTAACAATTTTCTGTCTCTTTTCTTTTTTTAGACATTGCTGAGTGTTTATCTGGGCTAGATATTTATAGAGTGCTGACATAACAACTGAACTTTTAAAAACATCTTTAACCTCTCTTTCCCCAAGAAAGGAACAGCAGGGTGGAGAGGCAGCGGGCTTTAGGCAAATATGAAATTATCACTCTAAAAGGCTAATTGTATTTTCTCTACAGAATGAGAACAGTTTAGATGTGGAAAAACAGACCTTGACATATATGCTCACTAAAGAAATGGGTGTGCAGCTGGTTTTGATATGATTTGTACACACTTGACAGTTTTATCAGCCCAAACAATTAAAAAGTCAGCAATTGTTAATTCCCAGGTACTAAAACACAGGAGGAAACAACTCCTGGGTTAAATAAAGTGCTCTCTTTTATAGACAAACAAGACAGATAATGTCCTCTTGAGGATATCTTCACTTTTTATTCAAAGGTACCTTTCAAATAAGCACTCCCATTCCTCTCAAATGCTCCCCAAAGTAGCCATTGCGGTTTGGAATTGGCCCTGGTGAAACTGTGCCAGTTCATGAGATAAGCACACAGTCAGCTTGGTAGTGAGAAAACAGCGGGAAGCAACATCTGGCCTGAGAAAGGCCCAGTGGAGTCAGAGGAGAGCCAGGGAGAACTTCCATTGTCTTTGGAAGGTACTCCTGCAACATCAAGGCTCTGGGTCCCAGCCAAGGGCCAGTCATCACCCAGCCATCCTCAGAGAGCAGACAAAACCTCCTGACTCCAGGCAGACAAAAATAAACAAAGTTCTCAGGGACACCAAGAGAAGTCTGGGGGTACATCTTTAGAAGGTTGTAAAAATGTTGAGCCAAGTCGAAGTTTGTCCAAAAGAAGGCCAGTTTCAGGAGACACAATGAACTCCTCGTCCCTGGGGCCTGGCTTGAGGACACATTTATCAGACCTGGTCCTATCTTCTGCCCGAGATGCTTGATGTTCTGTGTCAACTTGGCTTGTCTATAATCTAGTCCCCCAGTTATTCAGTCAAACACTAAACTAGATATTGCTGTGATGATGTTTTGTAGATATGATTAAAGCCCATAATTTGTAGATATGATTTACATCCATAATCACTTGTTTTACATACAGGAGATTATCCTAGATCAAGCATGTCAAACTCAAAGGCTAACATGGGCCAAATAAACAAGGTTTAGCTTATGTGGGCCGCAAAAAAACAAAAGCTTCAATTTTCATAGAAACGTAGGTTTATTTTGATAGAGACATGCTGAATACAAAGGGCTGAAATAAATGAGTAATTGTTAACATAAAATAATAGGATATTTTAATAAAAAATAGTATTTTTTTCTTGAACATTAACTTACCAGACACTGAATAACTGCACAAATTAATAAGCATAATGCAAATAAGCCTATTTTTCTTGTTCTCTGAAAGTGAAATATTTCCTGTTGTGCATACCAAATGAGTCAGTCCAAGACTAATAACATAGCAATCAGCTGCTAAAATATTTGCTGCTAGTATTAGTGGAGAGAAATGGTGCGCCTGCGCGTAAGGCGTGTAAGGGAAATGAATGCAACACAATTATAGTAATCAGCCATTAGCAAATGTTGTATTTCAGTATTAATAATTATGTATAACGGGATATTTTAAAAATTAGGTTACGAAATTTTTATTAAAACGTTTATCACATACCATTATATTGGCTGGGCCATAAAAATATTCATTGTGGGCCACATGCGGCCTGTGGGCCACAAGTTTGACATGCTCATTCTAGATGATCTGGATGGTTCTGATGCAAAAAATTAAAAGGTGTCAAAAGCAGAGCTTAGACGTCCCTGAAGAAGAAATTCTGCCTGTGAACAAAAGTTTTAGCTGTGCCTAAGAGTTCTAGCCTTCCTGATGGCCAGTGGTTTTGATTTGGAGCTTGCCTAGTTAGCTGCCACAGTTGTATGAGCCAATTCATTGCAATAAATCTCTTAAAAGAGATAGCTCATACTGGTTCTGTTTCTCTGGTTGGATCCTCACTGATACATCTCTCTATGGATGTTTCCTATTATAGACAAACAACACTCAAGACACCAGACAAGCAGACAGATCACAGGAGCAAGTGTTAGAAGACTACTCAAAATTTTCACCAGAGAACACTATAGGTCTGATTAGATAAACAAAAATGTCAGACGGGAACATATTCCAGGAACACAAAATAAACCCAATGCTGATGTATTTAACAGAACACTGGAACTCAATTTAGCATGAACTTCTCTCTCCATCACATGCAGAGGGCATATCAAACAAGTAGAGACACAGATATGAACACTAGTATTGGGCCCAAGGTTTACATCCAAGGCAATAAGGTCTTCAAATGGATGAATCTTGGGGACATAGCCCTTTTTGCCAAAGCCCTCCAGCTAAACACCACAGGAGCACATGATGAGAGAAGACGAGAGCATGGTGAAAGCTGTAATCTATATATATAAAAGCCTAATATGCAAAGTGTCCCCTCGGGAGTTCGACCAGGAGACAGGGAGTTTCATTGCTCACTATGCCATGCGCTGCCCACCAGGGGGCAGCACAGAATAAAGAAAGGCCCCAGCCAGCAACAGGAAGGCCCCGATAGGCCCTGATAGCCGGCCAGGCCTAGGGACCATGGACCATACCCATGCACAAATCTCGTGCGCCAGGCCTCTAGTTGGTAATGAAGCAATAATCACTCATATTAGCTGGGAGAGGATGCTGTCTGGTACTTCCGTGGTTTTCACGATAAATTTGTGCTATAGGTAAACTGTGTCCATCCAAATTCTTAATCCCCAATGTGATGGTATTAGTAGGTGGAACCTTTGGAGGATGATTAGGTCATGAGGATGGAGCCCTCATGAATGGATTTGTGTCCTTATAAATGGGATCCTAGAGACCTCTCTCACCTCTCTGCCTTATTAGGATACAAGAAGACGGCCGTCTAGAGACTGAGAAGTGGGTCCTCACCAGACATCAAATCTGCCAGTGCTGTGATTTTGGACTTCTCAGAATACAGAACTGTGAGAAATAAATGTTTGCTGTATAAGCTTCCCAGTTGATGGTAGTTTTTGTCACAGCATCCTGAACTAAAACACTCTTATTTTTGCCTGTGTTTTCTTTTGCTTGTTGTTTTGCCTCATTCATCATAGTCACAGTGCACAGAGCACCAGGCCCCCAGTGTGACATCTGTGTCAGTGAGACTGTCAATAACCAACAGGAGGACACCATGATCTGGCTGTCAGCTCCATGCTGGCTCTTGAGAACTCCACGCCAGTTATAATTCCTGGATGGCAGAAGCTGCTCTTCTCTCCCTTGATATTTAAATTTCAATTGTTTTTTAATTGTTTATGGCCCTAATTTTATTTTTTTAATGTGGACTGAGCTACAAACAGAATAATAATTATTATATCCAATTTACCCAAATAATGTATATATATATATATATATATATATATATATATATATATATATATATATATTATATTGTGATCATTACTAAACATAAGTATTTTATTAGAAATCACATCTCAATGATAAAAGGAAAGTTTTCATTTAGATCATGCATCTATGAATAAATATTGCTTATTCCTTAAATGGAAATAGTTGGTATAAATTGTATCCCCACTTTCAATTTTTATTTAAGTGCTAAGAAAACTCATGTCCTTAAATGAGTAGATGGGAGCAGAATTAAAAACAAAAAACTAAAACAAAATACAATGACAATTTTTTAGGTTATCTGCAAAACACTCATCTTGATATACCATCAAAAAACAATTTGAGCTATCTGCCTGTTCACAATGTAATTGAGTCCTCAAATTGAAAGCAAAGAATAAAAACGATCTGCTTTTCAAAAAGACTTGCTTTTCAGTTGTTAGATCTCATCTTTCCCCAACCCCAAGATGAGCATTTAAAATTCTCCCTTGTTCAAAATTCCAGCAGATTTTTTTACAGAGTATGAGTGGGGATGGATGAGACATTTGTCTTCCTTTTGTAAAATGTGAGAAAAGTGAGTATTTAAGGGAAAGTGGGGACTGAGGATCCAGGTCCCCTCAACTGCCGGTGTGTTCTCAAGTAAAACAGTTTTAGCAAAAAAAAACAAACAAAAAAAAAAACAAATGCAAGGTAAGAATGAGGAAACTGGCTTTCTGAAGCTGTATATGCTGAATACCCCTTGAAAAGTCTGTATGTGTCCTCAGTATTACCTGCACGCTGAAGACTCAACCAAGCAGATTGTAGGAATGCAGATTGTTTCCCTGGGAATACCGGCTGCACCAACATAATAGAAACATTATGGACCGTGATCATTTGGTTTACGGTTTAGTAATGTTTCTCTTAAGTCTCCTACGGTGCCTAAAACATTGTCTTTGCACATAGGGGGTTCTCTGCAAATATTAGCTGCAGTGGAGGAATCTATTTTATTGCTTTAGGAGAGAAAACACAATTTAAAATGGCCAACCATTGTATACCACAGAGTACCAGTGCCTGATGTAGTTCCTGCCAATTAAGAGGTAGCCTATGATTACTTATTTTGCTGAAAAATAATAGTTATCATTTATGGAACACCTACAGGGACCTGGCACTTAACAAGCATGAGGGTATGGATACACACACACACACACACACACACACACACACACACACACACACAATGGCATGGCCCTACAAGTTAGATATTGTTATCTCCATTTTATAAATGAACATTTCAGAAAGATCTTGTAACTTGCTCAAGCCAGAGAGCTAATAAATGGTTGTGCCAAGATTATAACACAGTTTCAAAAGATTTGTGTTTGTTTTTTTCATCACAACACAGTGCCTCTTCCTCACACCTGAACTTTCTCCCAGGTCTCCTGGAGAAGAGCAACAGTATCTTTACATAAAATAAGTAAATAAATAAAGCACATCTCTGTTATTTACACTGAAAACGAGGAAGAGCAGGCCTGTCTTGTACTTGGGAAACAAAATACGTAAAATACCAGCACAGTGCATGGAATACTTTAGGTATTTAGTAAATGCTGCTTCCATCTCTCATTTGAAAGGAATACATCTTTAGAACTAGAAATTGATATCTTTTGCTTTTGACTTAATTTGGTGACATTTTTGGTGAAACAAAATATTTTCCCAACTGACCAAGTCTCAAACCAAGCAGACCAGCTACTGGGCTGTTTTAAAAGCCCTTCGTAATGCAAGCCCACTTTAAAACGATTGAGGAATGATGGATTCAATCCATACTGCAAAGACTGGCAACGCCACAATTTTCTGTCATTTCTAGAAGTAGAACACAACCTGAAAATGGGCTATAATTGGGGCACAGAAGCATCTGTGGGCTGCCCATTTTATTCTCATTTCCTCGGGAAGAATTCATATTTAATCTCTCGGCATGCGAATGGGAATTAGAACTACCCACACTCTGCCTTTGAAATAGGCAAAGGGTATCAGCTGAATGACATGCACATTGTTGAACCGCATCAAACCAAATGGATGATCTGATGTTTAACAGTGAACAGCCCTGGTATTTTTAAAGGCAGGAGAAATTCTATAACATGAAGACAAAAATGAAGGCAAGCTGATTCCATTCTCTGGAGAACTTCTTGCTTATAGATTCAGTCAAGAGATCCTCACAGGTCTGTCTACTTTTATTTACAGAAGTTAAAAATTTTGTGATGAGGTAGGATTAATACCTTGGGCATTTATATATTTCAATCTATCAAAACAGATCTTTAACCCAAAGAAAACACAGAGCTCAGAGGCAGCAGGCATCCGATGAGGCAAGCTGGCATTCTACAGAGAAGTCTGGACATCAGAAAGGCATGAAAAGGCCTGTCCTCTTCCCTCCCCGCCAGTGTTGAATGGTTGTTTGGTGGCTAATGAAAAGATAGGGAACTCCAAAGCCTTCCTCTGTTAGCTTAGCCACATGCAGAGCTTTATTCTCTGCCCTATAAAGGGTTAAAAAAAGAAGCTATGGTGATGGGGAAAAATAGAATATATATTTCACCTCCAGTCCTGCCTGGTGTTCAATTAAAAGCTCCTCTTTTGCTGCAGCATATGGGTGTGTGCGCTATAAGCGGGCAAGTTATTGGGGATGAAGTGTCATTAGCCACACAAGGCTTCCTGTTTACCAAACACTTACATATTCTCCTGGATATGCCCCTGCCCCACTTGGAGATTTCCTGGTTCCTTTCCATTGGACAACATTCTGAACAGAGCTGTCTTCCTCAAACTGACATTACGCAGAAGTCTCTCAGTCACACAGAGTCGCAATTCTAAATCTGCCTGATGACTCACTGATAAAAATAGATGGAAAAAACGTGCCATCAGTGAAAATGGGACTGATATACTGTATTGGTCTCCTTCTGCTGCTGTAATAAATGATCACAAATGCAGTGTTTTAAAGCAACACAAACTTATCCTCTTATAGTTCTGGAAGTCAGAAAGTTAAAATGGGTCAGCAGAGCTGGTTGCATTTGGAAGCTCTAGGGGACAATCTGTTTCCTTGCCTTTCTCGGGTTCTAGAAGCTCTCTACCATTCCTTGGCTGGTGGCCTTGCATCACTATCATCACACCTTCTTCTCTGATTCTGACCTTCCTACCTCCCTCTTACAAGCAACCTTGTAATTACATTGGGCCCACTAAGATAATCCAGAAAATTTCCCTATCTCAAGATTATTAATCACATTTATAAAGTCCCTTTTACCATATAAAGTAACATACCAGTAAAGTAACTGAGTTTTAAGGTCAAGAAAGGCTTGTCACAGATTGGAGGGGACTAAGGAGACGTGACAACCACATGCAATGTGGGATTCTGAATTTGATCCTGGAACAGAAAAAGAACATTGGTACAAAAATGGGGAACTCTGAATAGTTTAGCTATTAGTATTATATTCGTGGTAATTTCTTAGCTTTGATCATTTTACTATGGTTCTACAAAATGTTAGCACTGGGGACGATGCATGAAGGTTGTACCGAAACTGTTCCCTAAGTCTAAAATTATCCCAAGATAAAAAGTCAAAGCCAAAACAGAGCAGGAAGGGAGTGCTAGCAATTTTTCTGTGGGGTTCTAAGTGCTTAAATTGCTATTGTCCTTCAGAGGAAGGCATGATCTCTTTTTAAAGAATAGGAGTCTACTTTCGCTTGACACTTGGAGTTCTTCAAGTCTTTTCACAATAATTTGCCCATTTGAGCCTCTCAACAGTGTGAGCCATAGGTATGCAGTGATGCTGTTTTTTTAGATTAGAAAATAGGTATTTGAGGAGGACAAATGACTCAGATAAATAACCAGTGGGTAGAGAGTCCAGGTTTTCTAGTTTCAAGAGCAGAGCTCTTACTATGCCAGGGGGCTTGCCAGTATTCCTATTGTCCATGCTTTGTAGCCATTAAGGAATTACCATCTTGGATTTGAAATCTGACTGCTACTCTTCATTCTCTAAATACATACTAAAGCATCCGGCTTTCACCTTGGTTAGATTTGCCATGGCCCAACCAGACCCATGTATCTCTATACTCTCCCTAATAACTGTGCAGTCACCAGAAAGGAAGAGGGCATAGCCTTTACTTATTTGGATGCTACATTTTACGGAACTCTCAGAGTTCTGCAAGTCCAACAGCCTTATTTGCATGTAACTAAAATGCCTTGGCTCACACTTTCAACTCTACTTGATCATCCCACTTAGCCACAGCATGACAGGGTCGATTCAAGTTTTGGATTTATCGATGATTCAGGGTTTCTAAGTTTAAAAAGCACCTTTGATGAAGGCAGTATTGTGGGCAAAGGATATAGGCATTGGAACAGGTAAGAGTAACTGAGGGCTAGAGCTCAACCACCCATATTCATTCCCATGTTTTGATGTGCTAACTTCACTTACCACAGCTATCTACATATAATTAGGGTTGTAAGCGAGTTGATTGGCAGTCTGGGTAAAAAAATAAAATAAAATACATTGTATCGTGTTGTAGAACTTCTAATTTCCTTTCTCAAAATGTGCCCAAATGAATGAGGAGAACAGTAGCTGTGTTAGTCGGTTAGGGATGCCATGACAAAGTAGCATGCATTTGTGGAGGAAGGGGTTGGGGGGTCCTTAAACAACAGATGTTTGTCTTCTCATAGTTCTGAACCTGGTAGAGACATGGGACAAGAAAATCATAGTTAATGTCATGACACAGGGGCGGCAAATCAGGCAGAGGATGAAGCTATCCCATCTCAAAACTTGGCATGGGCAGGGCAAATACTGAACTTTCAGGCCCTGCCACTGTGCCGAGGTTCAGGAGGATAGCACATCCTGAGAGGAGCAGAACTGTAGCAGTGCACGTACTGTTTGATGCTGTCAGCTCCCAAACTCATCTGAAAACTAGACACAGGAGGTATGGAGTGAAGTGCAGTCCTGGAACCCTGGGGCATGGAGCCATAAGGAAAAGGCCTCAGCTGACAAGGTTCTGAGTCAGGCTTCCTCTGGGTGCCAATACCCTGGGAAGATGGAGAGAGCTGGGAACACAAATGTCCTGTGCAGAAGAGAGATAGTCTGAGCATTGCAGAAAGCTTCCGGAGATGTGAGTGCCACAGGGATAGTTACACAGTTGTTCATTCATAAATATCAATGAACACTTGCTATATCCTGGTTACTGTACCCTGGGCATATAGTGATGAGCTAAACACACATGGTCCCTGCCTTTCACCACAGAGCCCTACACTCTCATGTAGAGAGCCTCCTAGGCTCAAATACCTCCAGCTTGTGGGTGACCACTCTTGATATCCGGACCTCTCACTGGGTTTAGGAGCATCGCTTTTAGAAAGCCCGATGTTTATTCCATACGACTGGGCCAGAGCTGGGGCCAGAGCAATATTCTACTCACCAGGACTCACCAGATATCCACTCTGAGCCCATCATTGTGCATACCTCACGTCCTTTCACGCCTCCCAACAACCCTGTGAAGTAAGATTACAATCCCATCTTATGGATGGAGGATTACTCCGGTATGGGTGAGCAAGTAGCCAAAGGTCACTCAGAAAAAAAAAAATAATTGAAAACCAGCTCCTATTGACTTGAAAACTTGTGCTCTTTCTAAGTCATTAGATATCTGGCAACGTGTTGTTAATATAAATGGAAGATAAATCTGAATTGTTAACCTGATTAAATCATCCCATTTACTAATAGGTGTTACATCTAATTTTGAGGTGTGTAGATACATGCTTCTTAGTAGCATTTTGACTCATAGTTAATTAAATGATAGGGATACACCCAAAAGATGAGTGTATAATTTCCAGTTTTTAAAATTTTAATGAATAATTAACAACTCTATTCTTTATTTATCTAGTTTAAAATGTTAATGAATAGGCTCCCCTTCTAATTGCAAAGCTGAGTATTTAAGGGAACCTGACACTTCATAAATATCGAACTGTGATGTTTCATGTGTTGGTTTTATATAAACATAGGAATTGAGTAATTACCATCCCTGCTATTCATTAAAATTCAAAATTAGATAAACAATAAGCAGGAATGTTTTTGTTCATTATTATTCATAGCAAGTACTTTGCTTATAATACCCCTGCTTCTTTTCATGATTTCTTTTGTGCACTGTCCTTTCTCTTCAAGCACAAATGTGGTCCATTGAGTGGAAAACTCTCTAATTTTCTTTTGGCTTGCTTTCATTTTTTTATTTTTTATTTTTGTCAACTGAATCATCATTTTATTTAGAAAGAAAGGCAGCATTAGAGAGAGAGATCTGGGCTCAGGGTTGTAAGACTCTCAGTCCTAGTCTCAGCTTAGTCACTAACTTGCAGCAGGTTCCCGCCTCACTGGGCTTGGGTGTCCTCAGCTTCAAGATGAGGGATTTGCACTTGGTGCTCATTCATTCATTTTTTTCTTAAACAAATATTTTTGTGGATCTATTCGCCCATCTACATACTGAGGTTCTAGAGAGAAACAAGAAATGACTGAAGTTTCTGCCCGGATGGAGTTTTGTCAAACAACCACACAAACAATTACAAGATCACAATTATGATCATTGCTACAAAGGGGATTATACAATGTGTGAATCATTACAATCAAGGTTTGGACACAGAAAGGGAAGGGGAAGCTGCCCAGGAAGAAGGGATGCTTAAATGCAGTAAAAAGAAGGACCTCTTACCTCTTGAGACAGCATGGAGGGACCTGAAGAGTATTAAGCTAAGCCAAATAAGCCAGTCAGAGAAAGACAAGTATCACATGATCTCAATCATATGTGGAATCTAGTGAACAAAAGAAACTAAGGAACAAAACAGATCCAGAGACATAGATACATGGAAACAGACTGTTGAATCTCAGAGGGAAGGTAGGGGTGGGTGGGTGGATGAGTGGGAAGAGATCAACCAAAGAACTTGTATGCATATATTAATAAACCATGGACACAGACAATAGTGTGGTGAAGACCTGAGATGGGGACCAGGAGGTGGAGGCCCACTAGAAGAGGTCAATAGGGAAAAAGGGGGGGGGGAGGCATATGTAATTCTTTCAACAATAAAGGTTTTTTTAAAAAGAAAAATTTTATATCTCAAATATGAATAGAAGTTAGTTGCATGAAGAAGGAAGAAAGGAAATTTTCATGAGCTGGTAGGAGCGTGAGCAAAGGCCCTGGGGCAGGAGAGGCTAAAAGGCCCATCTGTCTAAAGAGGAGGGAAGAGAATTAGACTATGAGATAAGTGTGGAGAGGTAAACTGGAGTTCATTCAGACAGGTCTTGTAAAGGAGTCTGTCTTCACCCTAAAAGCAATGGTGATGTGCATCAGCATATATTTTAATCATATTTTCTTTGAAAGTGGTCTTGTCAGATGGAGGTTAGATCCATTTAGTCTGGGTTTCTTGCCTCCTTTTCCTAGATCTGCAGAGCCACCTCAGTGGTTTTGCTTGCAAAGCTCTCTTAGGGTGTAGGATCTAAGGAGACTTTGTAAGTTTATCAGTAAGTATCAGGTCATAGGTGTGTGACAATGGCAGACCCTACAGCTGAGAAGTTAGAAAGCCTTCTCCTTGCTTGCTGTTACATGCCTTCTGCTGCTTTGCATGCATGAAACCCTGGGGAAACACAGCTCTGCACAAAGAATTGTCATGATGTGCTCTTCATAAAACAGCTTCATGAACCTGAATGTCAACAGCGATCCTCCAGGTCTATAATTTTACATACACTAATCTGATTCTCCCAGAAATACATGAAGGCTCTAAGAGCACACTTCCTTTATGTATAACAATATATGATTTAAGGTTCTCTGCTTGATATAATCTGCTTACGATTTTTATTTAATTTCTTAAAAAGGGAAGGGATACATAGCAGAGACTATGTCCCTGGCAGTCTCCCTGGGGGAAATACTGCTGGTGCCATGAATCTTGATCACCAGCACTTGACCAGAGAGGCTATTTATACAATGGCAGCGGTGACAGCTCAAAGGGAGACTCATGGGACTTGTTTAGAAGTTGGTCATAGAAAACTCTCCAAGCTCAAATGTTACTGAGGATGGTGAGAAAACTAAGAATATCCCTGAGACAATGCATGTCTGTGTGCAATACAGATGAGCTGGGAGGAAAAGATTATCAGAATCACTTGGAAGCTATTTAAAAATGATGTTAAATCTCATTTCTGTGGATCTGTTTGGGTGAATCTGGAAGTGAGGGAGGTCAGGAATCGATAGTTTTAGCAAGCTCCCCCAGGGCGGTGGTCGGCAAACTGGCCCCTTGAGTGTGGCTCTTCCACAAAAATTGCACGTACAGTGCAATTGAAACTTCGTGGCCCATGCCACGGGGCCAAAGAGTTGCATGTGGCTCGCAAGCCACGGTTTGCCGACCACTGCCCCAGGGGATTCAATTTGGGGACTTTTCTACTGCCCCTGATAAAAGCTTTTTTAGCTTCCAGGATTGAAACTCTGTTCTTCTTCCTGGCGAGAGGAAAGGGATGATAGGAGACATAAGGACAAGTGGACAAACTCAGAGTGCTTGTCGCGTGGAGAAGTCAGGAGCACTGTAGTGTATCTCCTCTCCCTCAGAACACAGCCCCTGTTTGCTTTGTTAGACAAAGACCTTCAAGGTCAAATATTTTTTTGAAAGAGAGGGTTTATTGAGCCATATGTTATCCAGAAAAGGGATATAAAAGGTCTTGGGAATGCAGTTTAAACCACCAACAGCAGGGCTAGATGGAGAAGAGGAACATGCCCATTGTCTCAGGACGAGCTGGGCACTTTTATACAATAAGTTTGGGGAAGAAAGATGTAAGTTGTTTTGAAATCTTTGTATTGGCTATGGACAAAGTGGGCAGGAGAAGGTGAAGTGGGAGCAGGTCTGGGATAGATCATAGCCCATAAGGTAGAAATGCTTGCTGATTTTGGCTTGGTTATGGGCAACAGTCCAGAAAGGCCCTACACAAGTAGGATGTGGTGGTGTCTGGTGGTCGGCTATTCTCTCTAGATAATCATGAAAATAGCCACCTGGAAGTTAATTCAAAGTTTAAAACATACATTCAGGGATGTGAGTTAATTGTGTATCTTTGGTTAATTTTGACCCACAGCTCTGTTAACTGGTTCACTTCTGCTGTCTCCCCCTCCCGCACTCTGGCCTGCTATAATTTAATTTAGGATATCACAGAATTTTTCTCTTGTCATCTTCTAATTCCATCCAGAGTAAGCAGTCAATGAGCTGTCCCTTCTGGGAGATGTTGGCCTCCTGGGGACAACACTGGAAGCTTCAGGGTCACTTGGACTGTTACAATCCTATGTTGGCTTCATCCTCCCAAATTATTTTTATATCAACTTTTTTGAGGTACAATGTATAAACAATAAAATACAGCCATATTAAGTATAAAGTTTGATGAGTTTTATCAAATTTATTACTTGCATAACCACCAACAAGAACATTTTCATGTCACCCTAAAAAGTAACCTCCTGGCCTTTGGCCATCACCACACTCAACACCCAACATTAGTCCACCTTCTGCCACAGTGAGGAGTTTGCCCATTCTAGAACCAATACAAATACAATTACTCTGAATATATTCCTTTACTTTGGGCTTTATTTTTCTTTGCCTACCAACATATGTTTTTTGTTTTTTTTTAAATTCATGCACGTTTGCATGCATCAGCGCTGTTCTGTATTACTGAGTAGCATTCTGCTGGATGGATGCAGCAAGACTGGCCTATTCATTCACTGGTTGATGGAGATGTAGGTTGGTTTCTGGCTATAAAGCTGCTAGGAACATTCAAGTACAAACCTCCGTGCAGGCATGTGTTTTTATTTCTTTTGGGCAAGTACCCAGAGCAGAATTCTGGGTCATATGAGAAATATATGTTTCGTTCTATAAGAAATGACCAAAATGTTTTCCAGAGTGGCTGTACCATTTCGCAGTCCCACCAGCAATGGATGAAAGTTCCCTTTGCATTGCTTTCTCCCCAACATGTCCATCTTTTTCATCTCAGTCATTGTAGTGCGTGGTAGGAGAAAATTACTTTTAACTTCTCTAAACTTTAATTTCCTCCCTCCTTGAAAAAGGAAATCCCTCACTAATAGCTGGTTTACCAGTGAAACAAGAAAGTTGATAGTATTTGTAGTATGCAGGACCTGGCATATCACAGGCGCTCAACCAGTATTAGCCCCACTTACCAAGCCGTTCTCAACCCTACTTCACATTATCTCAACCAGGGAGCTTTTAAAGATACAGTTTCCCGGGGCTCGATCAATTAAATTAGAATCTCTGGGAATATTTGAGAGGCCCAGCTTTGTGGGGATGAAGCCTTGCCAGTCTCTGTATTGGGCCCAACCTGGGTCTGGCCAGGACTAAGCAGCAGCCAGTCACTGTTTTGACCTTGAGTATTTAAGGTTTGCATGTGCGTGAATGAGTGAAGTGACAGTGGGGCCCGGTAGCTGCTGCGGTGACCTTTCCAGGCAGGCTGGCCCAAGACAGACATGTTTGCAATTTCCGAGGAATCTGTGGGGTGGAAAGGGAATTTGCAGTAATAAGGTCTCCAACACAACAGGCTGTGTCAGCAGGCGCCGGCTGCAGGCTGAGTGGAGGAGATCACAGGCAATCAGGCGCAGCCGGCTCAAGAGGCAGCTGCAACCCACTTTGTCGCTTCTTAGGCCGGCTTTGTGTGGTTTAACGAGGCTTTTCCAGGCTCTCCTCTACAGCCAGCTGGCAAAGCAGTGGGATAAGCCAGAGGGTGTTGCCGAGGTTCCCTTTTGAGGACGTGTTTATTATGCTCAGAGCCCGTCTGCTCTCCTCTGAGCATGATGTACAGGGAGGGGACAGGCTCACCCCTCCCCTCTAAAGGAAGAGACCCCCCCAAAATGGCAAAATGGGAAAGTGGAAGGTGTGTTTGCCTTCCCGTGGCTCCAATTCTAGACAGGCTCGCTGTAATTCTAAATGACTTAGCTAAGGCCCTGGCCGGTTTGGCTCAGTGGATAGAGCCGTCGGCCTGTAGACTGAAGGGTCCCAGGTTTGATTCCGGTCGAGGGCATGTGCCCGGGGTTGCAGGCTCCAGTGGGGGGCATGCAGGAGGCAGCCGATCAATGATTCTCTCTCATCATTGATGTTTCTATCTTCTCTCTCCTTCTCCCTTCCTCTCTGAAATCAATAAAAATATATATGTTAAAAATAATTAATTTAAATGGCTTAGATAAGGTTCAGGGAGACAGTGTATGCAGGACGCAGAAGGATTTCCCCAGACTTGAAGTTACAGCATCTTCCTCATTTGTATATGTCCGTCCCACACCTAGCCTCCTGTTTCATGGATACTGGGTACTTGTTAGGTGAATAAAACTGAGTTGAAATAAGAATTTCTAGAATATGTTATACCAAAAGCTGCATGGAGCCTGATGTATTTGGGTGATGATATTGACCTTGGCTGCTGACTGCATGATGACTCCCTTCTATCACTGTGCTAGCCCAGCTTTCTCCCTCTGCACCCACAGCCCAGGCCAGGCCTTCTGCTCCAGCATCAGCTGCCAGGGCCCTCCACAGAAGTGCTGCAGTCTTCATCCCTGGCTGCTGCTCTGTGCCTCAAGCCTCCTCTCCACTCAGCTGCTCACCCAAGTGCACCTGCCCTGAGTGCCAAGGTCCCCGGCTTCTCAATTCCTGCCAAAGGACAAAACAATCTGAGCAATAAGATTCCTGGGCTTTTCCCCTCTTGAATCTTTGGGGGGCGGGGGGGAGGGGCAGCACTTTTTCAGGCACCCAAAAGACAGGAGGAAAAACTCTTTGGAGAAGGCCGGGAGAGGAATTTTATCATCTCCCTTGTGGTTAACTACTGCTGTGCAGGCAACCATCCCACATTCGATAGCCTAAATCACAACCTTCTATTATGCTTTTAGGTCTGTGAGGCATGCATTGGGACAGATACGGCGAGGATGTCTTGTCTCTGCCCCACGATGTCCAGGCCTCAGCTGAGAGTTTCAGATGGCTGAGAGGGATGCCAAAGGTTGGGGGCTGGAATCACCTGCAGGCTTCTGTATTCGCAAGTCTGGTGCCTGTGAAAGGATGACTCAGAGGCTGGGCTCAGCTGAGACTGTTAACTAGAATACGTGCATATGGCCTCTCCATGTGGCTTGGGCTTCCTAATGACAAGGTGGCCTCTGGTGGTTGAACTTCTTACATGGAGTTTCAGAGTTCTAAGGGCAAGTTGAGGTCATCAGAAGATACGTAAGGTCATTTTTGCCATCCACTAGGAGCCAAAGCAGTCACAAGCCCTCCTCGATTCAAAGTGAGGGCCTGGACCTTATTTCTCAATAGGAGGAGGGTCATAGCATCCATGTGTTTGAATAATTTGTGCTTTAGAACCTTCACTCATTAAATCATACTCTACATGTCGGATGTTAGAACCTGGCAGTGAGTTCTAACGATCTCCCTGTTCCTTGGTCCTCCTGTCATATGTGAAGGAGGGCAGTGAGCTGAGCCTCCCTGGGACCCTCAGGGGCAGCTCTCACTACCTGTGCTGCTGAATTTCAGGGAGAGACAGAGAGGTTGGGCCTCTAACCCCACCATGAGATATTTCCCTTTGCTTCTCTCCTTGGCAATGACAAGGGCCTCCTGTAGTGGAAACTTTGAGAAAATCATTTTCTGGGAGGACCAGAAGGGTGGCAGTGAGCTGGGTTGAGTGGGAGAGGGGTTATGGGCATGGAGACCTGTGGGGCGTGGCTACAGTGTTTTAGATAGGTTCAAGCCTTGGACTAATGAGAGGGCACAATCCTCTCATGGCCACGTACAAGTCCCAGCTTGGAGGGCAGAGCCTTCCCAGCACAATTATAGCCAACAGCTGTAGTTGTGAGCTTGAACCTATGGTCTGAACACTTGACCCCACGTGCTTGAGCAATAGAGTTCAGGTGCATGTAGTTGAGTAGGATTGAAACCCATGAGAATGTTGTAAACATCTTGATCACGCCCTTACTTTGCCTCGTGGCATCTGCTATAAAATAAAGACACGGCTTGTGGGCGCTGGTGCTGTCCATCAGAGGAGCAGCGTCCCACCAAGACCCAGCTTTCATTCTCTTCTCTGTCTTTTCTAAGCCTTTCATCGCCCCCACTCAGGGTCACTGAACCAGGCTGAGCTGGCATGAGTATGCCATGGCCGTGCCGGCTCCCCACAGAGACCAATGAGATGACAACTTAAATAAGGTCCAGAACTGGGGTGGGAGCTGCGTACACAGAGAGGAGAGAAGGGCCAAATCTCAGAGACCAAAGGACAAGAAAGAATGATCATTTGGTAGACAGTCACATGGCCTGAGTGCTGAGCCAGGTTACTGCGCATATGTAAACATCAGTACTCCTCCCCACCGAAGGGCTTCGAATAACAAACTGTAGCATCTCAGTCCCTTAGAAATTACATCAAAATGAGTCTGCTGTTCCAAGCTCATATGGTTAATGAGCTCCAAGTGTGTGTGTGTGTGTGTGTGTGTGTGTGTGTGTGTGTGTGTGTGTGTAGGGGAGGAGTTTCTCACCCCTCCACCTTCATTGCACAAGAAACATGAATTTTTAAATATATAGAAAGCACATTGTTGTGATACCTTTGAAAGGAAGCACGAACATAAATTGCGAAATGAATAGCCCAGTCCTGGAAGCCTGCCTCTCTGCTTGACTTCAATAACTTATCTCAATGAATCCCCAGCAGAAAGCATCTTACATACTCCAGTTCTTGAGAAGATGAGACGTGAATGCTGGGGAATTAGAAGACAGAGGGGCTTTATTGCAACAGTGAACAAGCTGAAAATTACAAGGTAATGGAATCTCGGTAGGAGGTCCTCGTACCCTGCCATTAGCTAACCCAGACAATGATTGCTGTGGAATCGACTAGGGTTATACAAACAACGCACAGGTTTCTGCATTTTACTTCTTCATCCGGCTAAGCCCAGACAGAATCACACTTGAAGGCAGAAGGTACACTTGGCTGCTAGCAGCTTTGACCTCACAGAAAAATCTACAGCATTACCTGCCTTGGGGATTTTTATTCAATTGGAGATTATTTTATTTTGAGGCTTTGTGATGCCCTGAAGATAACTAGTGTTCAGAAAAGGTGGAGCAGCTGGGTAGACCTGGGGAGAGATACTAATCTCGTAGGATATCTCTCTGCAGGCTCTGTCTCCTGCCCTTCTGTGGGATCATTGAACCAAATGACAGCCTAGGGCAGAGACCCGCAGCTAAGAGAATCTCTTCTGTATCCCTTGCAGTGCAGCCATGAAGACGCAGCTGTGTGGGAAATACAGAGGCAAATGCAAGGCTCCTCCCTGCAACTTGGAGCCTTTGGTGTCTGCCCGGTGGCCCATTTTCACTTTTTTCTGAGAAACAGCAGGGTTAACTGATGTCCCATGCCCTGATTGTGGTATATGCAACCCCAGGGACAACGACAATAATACAATGAGACCAGGCACTGGGCTAGTGTTCGTGATACCTTTTCTCTGACTCACCAGGGAGCTGATCTTAGCCCCACTGAAGAGGAGAAGAGCACTTCAGCATCTAGTAGTGCATAAGGAATTTGGATGACATCGGTCCCATGAAATACTGTTTCATAAAATTTGAGGATCATCTTTATTATTTTTGTTTTATGAATGCACCATATTTTGGGGGTCATTTACTTATTTATCTTTGAATCAATGTGCCCATCTTGCCTCCCTTAGCTTACTTAAACACAGCAGAGGGGTGGGGTACAGCCCAGAAGGAGCTGGGCACTGGACTAGGTCCAGTCTCACTTGGGTAAGGCTGACCCAGGAAGGAAGTAGAGTTTATCAGGAAAAGCTGGCTCAGGGTGGTGGCCCATAATGAGATATAGACTCTGTTTCTAGAACTGAAACAAGTCAGCAGTGAGCCTGGGACTCTACAGAAGCCCACTGGTCAGCTGCTTGAGGGCAGGCCCTGATCCAGAGCCAGCGTTCCCATGATCTCCCGGTTCCTTGGTCCTTAATCGGGAGAAGTAACTGCAGCTGAGCCGAATCTGCGGGTGCAGATCTGAGGCCTCCAAAGCAGGGAAAGGAAACTGGGAGGCAGGGAGGCAGGCCTGGCTACCCTGACTCCAGTGGAAGCAGCCTGTGCTTTATGAGCCTGTGTCCCACGTAAAAAAAAACACAAAGGTTTCCTTTCACTCCCCAATGGGGAAGAAATGCAGGTCCAGTGCCTGCACAATGAGCCAACATTACTGAACCCGCCTCAGCTGAGCTCACCTTCCTCTGCGATTCGGAGCAACTGTTAATGAGAAACATTTCCAGTTTGTGCTCATAAGCTTATGCAAACAAGGGCTGGGCTGTCATCCTATGTCAGGGGTTAAAATGCAGCTAATTATGTAAATGGGACAAAAATAAAACCACAACACGCTAAGCCCAGAACCATTTAAAAGGGAAGAAAGGAAGAGGGGGAGGCTTGGCGGTGGGAGGAGCATCAGAAAGAGCCAGGGTCCTTTCTGCCACTTGAGGCCTTTGGTGTCTGCCCTGTGGTCTCTTTTCATTTTGCTCTAAGGAAAAGCAGATTAGCTGATATCCAAGGTATGAAATTTAATCCAGTTTATTAACCATTTTATAGGAGCCTATTAGAGAGAGAGAGAGAGAGAGAGAGAGAGAGAGAGAGAGAGAGAAGAGGGGGAGAGTTGGGAGGAAGAAAGGAAGGAAAAAATAAAATAAATAAATAAGTAAATAAGTAACTAAGTAAGTAAATAAGTAGACCCCCAAAACAGAAATTATGTCAACTACTTTGGATCTAATGCTCTGTACATACCTTCTGATGTGTGATTGTTCCCCTGTGTCAACCTGATCTTCAGGATGGAGTGACCGGTGTTCAAATGTGTGCTATAAGTCATCTCCCTTCTCCCCATTTTAGAAAAGAAAGACTTTACATTTATTGAAATCTACTATGAGCCAGGAACTATGATAGATGTTCAATGTGTATTCTCTGACTTGACTCTTAAATCAGACTGGTTAAGCTAAGTTATGCTGCGGTAACAACTTCTAAACCTCAGTGGCTTAAACATTGAAAGCTTATTTCTTGTTTATTTGACATGTCCATTGCAAGTCAGCAGGTGGGTTCTGCTTCTTGTGAGACATTCTTTTCCTCCCTCCCTCCCTCCCTTCCTCCCTTTCTTCCTTCCTTCCTTCTCACCTCCCTTCTCCTCTTCCTCCCTCCTCTCCCCCTTCTTGAATGTCACTGGTGGCCATTCCAGGTAGAAAGATAGCTCTGGAGAACACACATTAGCAGTCAGGTGCTTTTGCCTGAAAGCGACATATGCTCAGTTTCATTCACAACTCATTACATGGTAGTCAATTGCCCCCACCTTGCCCCAAGAGAGCCACAATCCTACCGTGTCCCCAGAGGGCAGAGTGGGAACTATTTGGTGAAAAGCACCAGCGGCTTTCATAGTTTCTAAAGTAATACCTGGCTGTATTCTTTCACTTTAGAGTTGAAATTTCTGAAGCTAGAGGTAAGCAGTTGAAATCAAATGTCTCCATTTGAAAGCTGATCGCCAATCTCTCTCAAATGATAGCCACTTTGCAAGGCCTGGCCCCAGTGGCCAGCCATTTCACTGGTTTCTTTCCTTGGAACATCTTTTTACTACCCAATTTAAAGTAGGTGAAGTTCCTCAGACAGAGTTCCATAACATGTTAATTCCATTAGATACTAAAAGGTGTTCCATTAAAAATACTTAGGAAAAATATAATTTGGAATATGCTGGTATACGCAATGTTAAACGGATTTTATTGCCGCAGAAATTTTTTGAAGAATTGATTTTGCTAATATTCCTTGTAACTCTTCAAAGTGGGGACTCTAGCCAGTAATATACTCCAAACCTATTTGCTTTCATTTTCTGGAAGATCTATTAACAAGGCAACACTGGACCAAGTTGTTGAGTGATGATGATGCTTATGGCATTTTAAGAGGTATAGAGTGTAAACCCTTTTCATGCAGTGGCTCTAGTATAGGAAAATCCAGGGACAGGAGAATCAATTACTGCACAAACTGAGTCGGCCCTATATTCCGGGTGTTGCAGCTAGAGATTCAGAGAGACATGGGCTCTGCCTTCAAAGATCACATGATTTAAACAAATAATTATCACTACTAGAGGCTTGGTGCATGAAATTTGTGCACAGGTAGGGTCCCTAAGCCTGTCTGGTAATCAAGGCAGATCGGGACCTTCTGGCTGCTGGCCAGGGCCTTCCTTCCAGCTGCTGGCTGGGGCCCTCCTTCCAGCTGCTGGCAAGGGCCTTCCTTCGTTCTGCCCCCTGGTGGTCAGTGCACATCATCGCGATGATCAAACTCCCAGTCTCCCAGCCTACCTCCTGAGGGGGCACTTTGCATATTAGCCTTTTATATATATAGATTGGTAAATATTATTTGCTAGGCATGGTAGAAATGCAAAAAATCTTCACTCTAGCTCAGCCAGGTCTTTCTCCTTATCTTCACTGTATAGATAATTAAGACTCAGATTAATTTTTCTGGCCAAAATCCCAGTGCCCATAAGAGACCCTGCCTGGGGTCTTTCACTCTGCTACCTGGTGATTCTCTGAGGAGCTTCACAAAATGGCTGTATTTAACCTGAGCCTTACCCCAGTGAAATCGGAATGTCCAGGGGAGGAAGCTCAGCGTCAGTATTCTTTGGAGTGCCCCAGTGAGGCCAGCGTGCAACAGAGATTGAGAACCAGTGGTGTGGCACCTGCTTGGCCCCTGAGAAGAACCAGCCTCACTCTTAGCTCCTGTAGCTGTCACCTCCCAGTTGGAGAATGAGATCACAACTGAGATGTAGAAATCAGGCTCTTTTGAGAGAACTCTGTTTTTTGTTTTTTTTTCTTTTTGGAGTTAAGATAAAATCCTTTATATTTAAGGGATTTCAAATCTGGGGCTCAGTATTTATGATTATTTATTATTATTATTATTATTATTATTATTATTATTATTGCATCTATAATAACACCCTCCACATAGGCTGGTACAAGGGAAAAGGGAGGAGATGATGTACATAAACTCCTTATGCAGTGCTTGGCAGGTAGCAGGTATTCAAACCTGATGGTTCCCTTTCTCTTCCTTCACTCTTCCCTCTTCTCCTATGTTTTAATTTAAAATTAATCAATACTTAACACTCTTAAAAATTTCATGACTTGTCCTAAAACTAAGGCTGGTGGCATTGCCATGAAGTCTTCCCATTGGGATTGGGAAGGACATGGAAAAAGTTGTAGTTTTGATCGTTTTTTTATTGGTACAGCTACATTATTACTAGAACCATTATTATGACCTTTGTTAACTTGAGGAATCTGAGTCAAATATTCATTTAAGTCATTGAATCTCAATGGAGACAAATATGTGCATATAGCCTCCATTCTTAGATGCACTAATTGCTTGCCCAACTCACTAAATTCTAATTAAAATCATTCCACCAGATGATTTTATTTTATTCCTTTCAACTTGTAATTAAAGCATTTACTGGCCAACTATCTGAAAGAAATGATTAGATTCTGCCTGAGTGTTTGAATAAGACACTGGGATGAAGGCCCCTGAGGTGGTGACTTTGTTGTTTGTGGTATAACAAGGTCACCTCCCTGTTGAGTGGAGATGATTTTAGGAGAAGGGTTGACTCTGCTTTTGGACATTCAATTCAGTTAGACTACAGCAGAGTTCAAGATTTCAATTCTGGGGTGGACATCCTCCGAGGGGTCCCACACTGCAAGAGGGCATAGGCCGGGCTGAGGGACTCCCTGAGTGCACAAATTGTTGTGCACTGGGCCTCTAGTAATTCATAATGCTGGTGAAAAAGCACATTTAAATGTGCAGGGAACAGTAAAAATTGGTGCCTGGTTCTCCCCTAACAAGGTCAGGGCCCAGGATAAGAGCATAAATGGAAGCCCATATACCATGTGTCTACATATTTAAAAGTCACAAACAAAGCTGACAAACTGTTAAATTAAATATTTTCAATCTTCTTAACTTGAGAAATACACCTTCCTAATGATTTGGATAAATTTATAATTCTTCGACTCTCAGGAGTCCTTGGATTGAACTTGGTGATCTAGGGAGAGTGAGCCCCAGGCTCCCAGCCCCTAGTCTTCCCTATTGTTCTTCCCACCCCT
This sequence comes from Myotis myotis, assembly GCF_014108235.1. NCBI lineage: Eukaryota > Metazoa > Chordata > Mammalia > Chiroptera > Vespertilionidae > Myotis > Myotis myotis. The sequence goes on along the minus strand of NW_023416357.1, from coordinate 84,873,846 downwards.
GGCTCCATCAGCACTATGAGGGGCTTTATGCAATGCATGTGGACACCCTGACTGTATATCCCAGGTCTTCCCAGTGTCCACCCATCTCACAGAGAGAAATAAGGCTGTGCACAATGCAATTGAGGTCTGCTTTTGAGAACATGGCCTCAGGAGAGAGACTCTGAAACCCTAGAAGCATATGTGGCTCACTGAGGTAGGCAACTCCAAGACCCCAGGCACTTGCAGCATGATGTAGAAAGTCAGGGGTCATGGGTTCCCCCTTGACTCATGGAATCCTTGACCTATAGGAAGTGTCGTGGCTCAAGAAAGGCCAGAGAGGCACCCAAGAAAGTATGGAACCAAAGCAAGGCCTTTCTCACAAAGGTCACTTGTAATAGGTATAATTTTTCTAGGAAACAGTTGAATAATGTGCCTCAATAATTTAAATGTTAATATTCCTTGACCTGACATCTAGTCCCTATAAATTAGAACTCTATATAGAAAACTGACAAAAAGTGAAATAATAGTTGTTTATAAAATACTAGAGGCCTGGTGCACAAAAATTTGTGCACTCGGGTGGGAGGGGGGTGTCCCTCAGCCCAGCCTGTGCCCTCTCACAGCCTGGGACCCCTTGGGAGATAACGACCTGCTGGCTTAGGCCTGCTCCCAGGTGGCAAAGGGCAGGCCCAATCCCTAGGTGCAGCCCCTGGTCAGGCTCAGAGCAGGGCCGATTGGGGAGTTGGGGCGCCGCCCCCTGTCATGCACAGAGCAGGGTGGATTGGGAGGTTGTGATGCCACCCTCAGTCATGCTCAGGGTAGGGCCGATTGGGGGGTTGGGGCACCACCCCCTGTCACACTCAAGGCAGGGTCGATGGGGAGGTTGCGGCACCACCCCCTGTCATGCACAGAGCAGGGCCAATCAGGGGGTTGGGGCGCTGCCCCCTGTCACGCACAGAGCAGGGCCCATCAGGGGGGTTGGGGCTCTGTACCCTGTCACGCACAGAGCAGGGCCCATCAGGGGATTGGGGAGCTCCCCCCTGTCACACACAGAGCAGGGCAGATAAGGGGGTTGGGGCGCCACCCTCTATCACCCACAGAGCAGGGCCGATCAGAGGGTTGGGGTGACACCACTGTCACACTCAGGTCAGGGCAGATGGGGAGGTTATGGCTCTACCCCGTCACACAAAGAGCAGGGCCTGTGGAGGGGGGGCGTTGGGGCACCGCACCCTGTCACACACAGAGCAGGGCCAATCAGGGGGCTGGGGCGCCACACCCTGTCACACACAGAGCCTCAGGGCGATCAGGGGGTTGGGGAGCTCCCCCCTATCAGGCACAGAGCAGGGCTGATCAGGGGGTTGGGGTGCCTTCCCCTGTCACACACGGAGCAGGGCTGATCAGGGAGGTTGTGGCCCCGCCCCCTGTCACACACAGAGCCGCAGGGCGATCAGCGGGTTTGGGCGCTGCCCCCTGTCACACTGATCCCAGTGCCAGGAGGCCTCTCAGCTCCGCTGATCCCGGTGCTGGGAGGCATATTACCCTTTTACTATATAGCATAGAGGCCTGGTGCACGGTGGGGGCTGGCTGGTTTGCCCTGAAGGGTGTCCTGGATCAGGGTAGGGGTCCCCACTGGGGTGCCTGGCCAGTCTGGGTGAGGGGCTGAGGGCTATTTTTAGGCTGGTGGATGACTGAAGCTCCCAACCACTCCTTTTTTTCTTTTTTTTTATTCTGGGCCAGCCTTAGCTTTGAGGCTTGGCTCCAGCTCTTAGGCCTCTGCTGCTGAAAGCAGGTTTCTGGCCTTTGTTTACCTTTTGTATTTGAAACAATGTTGCGATCCTGCTGGCTGAAGCCCAACGGACTAAAGCAGGTTTCTGGGGTTTTGTTTAGCTTCTATATTTGTAACATAGTTGCTTAGAGTTGCAGCTCAGAGGCCGGCAGCGGTAGGCGGGGAATGTTGGAGTCCTCCGTCACTGAAGCAAGCAAGCCTCATGTTCGCTTTAAGCTGCCTGGCTGCCGGCCGCCATCTTGGCTGGCAGTTAGTTTGCATATTACCCTGATTAGCCAATGGGAAGTGTAGCGGTCGTACACTAATTACCATGTTTCTCTTTTATTAGATAGGATAGTTTCATAATGTCATTTATCATATCCCCCCCAAAGAAAATCACAGCCTAAATGTCTAACAAGCCACTTACTAAATTAATTATAGTATCATCCAAATATAATGTATAATGTTCAGTATCAAAAGAATAACAAATAACTTAATGTATACTGTTAAGTGCAGTGTTTAATACATAGTGGCAAGTGGTTAAAAGTAATATGTTCATTTTTTGTTATGATTGCTGTTATTTTCATCAGCATTATTGCTATCATTGTCATCATCATTTACCACCCTCATTATCATCTTCATCATTGTCAACATCATCATCACTGTCGTCATTGTCATTGATATTGACATTGTCATCATCGTTGTCACCATCAGGTGGAGGTTGGGAAATGAGGACCTAGGTTCAGGGAGGACAGAAGTTACAAGAATTCAGCAAGAAGTCACCAAGGTGGAGTTCAGGATTGGTGCTGACAGCTGCCTCCATGTGTTACCAGAGAATCAATTTCCTCAACCTCCATAAGTCTCGGTGAGGTTTCTGACTCAGAATGTGCCCATCCAGAATTGATAGCCCACAGTAAATATCTTCCTGAGGTAGTTAACTTGAAGGCAGCATGTTCCTAAGTTGTGGTTGCTGTGGAAACAGGTGCCCCTTAGAGACCAGGAAAATGCTGTCAGACACTTGGCTTCTTGGTTTCTGAAAAATAATTGTCCTTTTTTTTTCCTGTTCTTATTCTTCCCAAGAAATGTTTGTCAAAAGAGCACATGTGTGTGGCCCATCTCACCCTCACCTTTGCTTTATGGCTGCTGGAGGGCCATGCCTTCTGGCCGGTATCTGTGTTTTTGCAGCCCATGTTGGTGGGCTGGGTTAGGAATGGCATTGACTCTTAGATTTTTCTTTTTTTTTTTTTTTTTTTTTTTTTTTTTTTTTTTTTTTTGCCTAGCCTTGCATTTTCTTGCATCTGTTTGAAAACTCCCTCATATTTTTTGGGACTCCTTATAGGAGCACTGCCACCCTTGTTTTAAAAAATTCCAGACTATTGTAGCTTTAGCAACTCTCCAGGAAGGAAACTCTCAAGGAAGGAAGCAATAGCTCACTGAAAAGCTCTGTCCCTCAGGGTTTGTCTTCCTTTCAGGCCCGGGGTTCTGTTTGGATGCTCACTGCTGTTACCACACCTCCTCTGAGAGGGAGTTGCGTCCCCTTGAATTCATTGGTGTGTGGATATGTTTTTGTGTGGACAGAAATGATTTTTGTTTTCCTTGGAACAACTGAGAGAAGCTGAAATGTTAGAAATAAACAAAAAAACCTAACCAAATCGCGAGAAGGAGCAAAAGAGAAACAAGCCAATAACAGAGGCTTAGGAACAGCCCAGAGCTCCTGGACAGAAAGCTGAGCTCTCTAGTTCCAGAGTTTTGGACCTGCTGTGCAGGCTCCCAGGCCAGGCCTCTTCCCTCTCTGAGCCTGCTGGTTACCTGGCCACCCCTTGAAGCAAAGGCTCTGCTATCCCCCAACCTCAGAGAGACAGAAAACATTCTAGAATAGAGCAGGACATGGAGAAAATATTGTGTCTTAGCCATCTGGACCCAGAGTTCCCTTTCTCCCTCATAAGTATTTCTATAGACAGGGACTTACCTCTTTGTGGTGAGTCAAGATGAAGGAAGAAAAATTTGACTGTCAAGATCAACCTCATCTTATCTAGAACCTTTTCTTCTTTGAAATTAGCCACATTTCCTCCTTCCCTCCTACTTTCTTCCTTCCTTGCCACCATCTGTCCATACAATAACTATTGCGTTCCAACTACGTGCAAAGTGCATTGGTATGAGGTACTGATTTAAAAATGTCTTTTTAATTTCGACCAAACGTATTGTTTGTTTCTAAAATCCTTGAGCTGAATAGCTCTATATGTTGCAAATAATAAAACCTCTTCATAATGTCACCCTCCCTTTCTTGAATATACAACCTTCTGCCACTGTGTACATATATGTGTTCATGGTCTGTATGTGTGTTCAGTCAAACAATTGTGCCAAAATGTTTATGCATGTGTGTGCCTGTGTTTGAATCCAGCTCTTTATTCATGCTTGTTTTATGGACACTGACCCAGATACTTTTTGAAGATTGACTTTCCAAGTGCTTTTAGCTGGCCTTTAGCAGCTCAAAACCCCACCCACCCTCACCCTCCAACACACCTTGCACCATCCCCTCACAGGGCAGGTTACACAATTTCTAGGCCCCTAGGAAAAGGAGCTGACCGGATGCCTAAGGATGGTGTACTCAGCTGCTGCTCATGATTCAAGATCCAGAACAGGCCTTGTGCCATGGGGAGCTCTGTCTCAGCCAGGTAATGGGAGGAAGGCAGCAGAGGGCATCTCTGCTTCTCCAGGAAAACTTCTCCAAACTTAGGCCCAACTCATTTCCTCTCACTGTTCTGGGGACTGTGTGCATATTAAACAAAGCTTTCTACCAGCTTTTCCTTTTGAGAAGGAAGGGCTTTCCATTTCCAAGACAAACCCTGAGGGGCCACCTGAAAACTGCCATTCTGCTCTTTTTCTTCCCCTTTCCTTCCCCAATATTTACAGCACAAGCTGCCTGACTGCCAGGAGTAAAGACCCCAAGGAGTGATGAGAAGCATTCATTTGTATAGAGCACCTTTCTTCTAAAAATCTCCAAGTGCCTTTTAGACAATAACAAGAGGCCAATCGGCCCTCACCCTCTCCAATCCAGGATCCCTCGGGGGATGTCCGACTGCCTCTTGAAATTCGGGCCACTGGCTCCTAACTGCTCACCTGCCTGCCTGCCTGCCTGATCGCCCCTAACCGCCTCTGCCTCACCCCGCACCCGGGACCCAAGAGTCCCTCCTCTGGCCAGTTGCAGGCACCCAGGACCTGGGCTTCCCTCACTCTGGACAGCTGCAGGCACCCAGGACCTGGGCTGGCTTTGCTCAGGCCAGTCATAGCCAGGGGACCATGGGCAGGTGACTATGACAAGGCTGCAGCCGCAGGTTCCTGGGACCAGGGTGCATGCAGCTTTTTCCTCTCCTGGGCCACAGGCACAGCCCCTAGCACCCAGGACCATGTGGCAGGCGGCTTGTCCCTCTCCTGGGTCGCAGCCTGGCTGGTCCCCATTCCTCTCTCCCCAGTGTTGAGTGTCTGAGCCATTATGGCATGACAACATGAGGGCATAATGACCATTTGCATATTAGCTCTTTATTACATACTAGAGGCCCAGTGCACAAAAATTTGTGCACTCGGGGAGGGAGCTGGGGTCCCTCAGCCTGGCCTGTGCCCTCTCGCAGCCTGGGACCCCTCAGGGGATAACAACCTGCTGGCTTAGGCCTGCTCCTGGGTAGCAGAGGTCAGGCCCAATCCCTAGGTGCAGCCCCTGGTCGGGCTCAGAGCAGGGCCGATGGGGGAGTTGGGGCGCCGCCCCTGTCATGCACAGAGCAGGGCGGATTGGGAGGTTGCGTGCAGTGCCACCATCAGTCACACTCAAGGCAGGGTCGATGGGGAGGTTGCAGCGCCACCCCCTGTCACGCACAGAGCAGGGCCCATCAGGGGGTTGGAGCGCTGCCCCCTGTCAAGCACAGAGCAGGGCCCATCAGGGGGTTGGGGAGCTCCCCCATGTCATACACAGAGCAGGGTGGATCAGGGGGTTGGGGCGCCACCCTCTATCACCCACAGAGCAGGGCCGATCAGGGGGTTGGGGCGCCGCACCCTGTCACACTCAGGGCAGGGCCGATGGGGAGGTTATGGCTCTACCCTGTCACACACAGAGCAGGGCCCATGGGGGGGGGGTGTTGGGGCACTGCACCCTGTCACACACAGAGCAGGGCTGATCAGGGGGTTTGGGTGCTGTCCCCTGTCACACTGATCCTGGTGCCAGGAGGCCTCTCAGCTCCGCTGATCCTGGTGCTGGGAGGCATATTACCCTTTTACTATATAGGATAGAGGCCTGGTGCACGGGTGGGGGCCAGCTGGTTTGCCCTGAAGGGTGTCCTGGATCAGGGTGGGGGTCCCCACTGGGGTGCCTGGCCAGCCTGGGTGAGGGGATGATGGCTGTTTGCAGCTGGTCACACACCCTTCAGGGTGTGGGTCCCCACTGGGGTGCCTGGCCAGTCTGAGTGAGGGGCTGAGGGCTGTTTTTAGGCTGGCGGGTGACTGAAGCTCCCAACCCCTCCTTTTATTCTTTTTTTCTTCATTCTGGGCCAGCTTTAGCTCTGGCTCCAGCTCTGAGGCCTCGGCTGCTGAAAGCAGGTATCTGGTTTGTTTGGGTTCTATAATCGAAACACTGTATCAACTCCAGCTCTGAGATCCTGGCAGGCTGAAAGCTGGTTTCTGGGGTTTTGTTTAGCTTCTATATTTGTAACAATGTTTCAAACTGCAAGCTCAGAGGCCGGCAGCGGCAGGCGGGGAACGTTGGAATCCTCCGTCACTGAAGCAAGCAAGCCTCATGTTTGCTTCAAGCTGCCTGATGGCTGGCTGCCATCTTGGCTGGCAGTTAATTTGCATATCACCCTGATTAGCCAATGGGAAGGGTATGGGACTTATGGCTAATTACCATGTTTCTCTTTTATTAGATAGGATAATGTTATTGTTCTAAATGGGGAAACTGAGGACTAAACAAATTTATCTTCTTCCTCAGAGACGACTTGAAGAATCCAGCCCATCACCTTTGCTCATTTTCAACCCTTCCAAAAGAATGCAATTTACAACCTGAGAAGCAGGGTAACACAAAATTAGGGAGCTCATTTCTTTTCTTATCTCTTCTCTTCCCTTGACTTCCCTCTGATCCTTCATCTCATCATCCTCCCCCTCCCCCCAAGGGTCTGCATGCGCCAAGATTCCAAGGGTCCTGCTCTCATGCAATGCCGGAAATTAAGCTCCAGAAATACAGAGCAGAGGGCCATTAGGACATGTGAAGGACAGGCTCGCTTCCCCCTACCCCAGAATTTGCTTCTACCTTAGCTTAATTCATTCATTTTGAGTGTGAGTGCATGTTTACTGTATATGGACACATATACTAGTAATATCTTCCATGGGTCAGATCCTACAGATACAATAGAAGACAACATAGATGTGGCCTCTGTCCCCAGAAGCTTTCAGTGACCCTAGGGATGATATTGTTGTCACCTCCCTCTGCACACTGGCAGAGCCAGACAGAGGGTTGTCTCAATGTCTCTATCATAAAACAAAGCACATAGTTACTACTTCCACCCACAGAAAAGGTGTGAGTTAAAAGAGTATTTCTGTTTATGAAAAAGATCTCATTTGGGACATGGAGGACCCATTACAATGTTGATAGATTTCCCCCCATTAATGAAGCTAACATAATAATAATAGTATTAAGTATTAAAATAATAATAGCTAATATTTATGTATATTGAGTAAGTAGTGTGTCAAACTTCATTCTAAGCACTGTATGCACATTATCGTTTCTATTCCTCATGTTAATTTTCTGAGCCAGGAACTATGATTATCCCCTTGTGTAGATGAGAAAACTGAGGCTCAGAAATGTTATAAAATTTTCCCAACATTTATTGAGCTCCAAATATTGAACGTGGGACTTTAAATAAACGATCACAGTTCCTTTCTGCAAATCTGAGGGATATTCAGCTTTCCATGAAGAAAGGGAGGTTTAGAAACTAAGTCCATGGCTCAGGACACAGCCTGTGAGGTAAGACAGGAGTGGAGCCAAGGCTGGCCCTCTGGACAGTTGTCACTCTGTATACCCCGGGCCCCCTGGAGTGCCAGCTCATGGGGAACCTGTCCTTATCCTGCAGTCTATGGAGTGCCTTGCATAGTGTTGACCCACAGCAGACATTCCATAAACACATGCTCATTCTTTTTATTAAGCTAATGGGTTCTAAATTAAATATTGACATTAAATTCTGTTATCCACATGCCTGGGAGTCATTGCATGGGTAACTCATAGGAGTGAATAATTACTTGATCCTGAGCGCTTTGCTTTTAAAATGCATTTATTTACATTTGAATACAGGTTTGCTATTTATGGGATTCATGTCACTTCTTACAAAATAAGAAGGGTATGGTGTGATGGTCTGACCCAGGAAAACTTGGGAATAAATGTATCTTTCCCTGCCCAGGGTCCTGCTGTTCTCAGCTCTCCAAGGGGTTAAAGGTATCATCTCATATCTCATACACTGAGGTAACAGATGGGCCATCTGAGCCATCCTTGACTTATGAGCGACTTTTCTTTGACTCACCTTCCTTGCTTCCTTCCTTCCTTCCTTCCCTCTCACCTCCTTCTTTTTTTTCTCCTTCCTTATTTCCTTTCTTCCAAATTTATTATCCTTGTTAACATTCAAAAATAAGATTTTTGCCTAGATTTCCAGCTTCTCCTGAAAAATTATATCTGGCAACATAGGCCCATATTTGCACTTGGCAGTTAGCTATAGCTAATTAATGGAAGGCTCCTCTTCCAGGTGAGGCCTGTGCCCTCCGTGTAATCTGAGACTTCACTACCTCTGTTGTCCCCCTGACACCAAGGCTGAGTGTCAGTTGCCCCGACTCTCGTACTTATGCAATTGTTTCCTGACACCCAGCCAGTCCCACCCATCCCTGTTACAGATTTAGCAGCTGAAGGCATCTGAGTTCATGAGCTCTGTCTTAGGCGATGCAAATCCCCCAGGGTGTGTGGAAGAGCATGCACAATGTCAGTCCAGCTCATCCCTGCTCCACTTTTCTCATATCTGTTCTCTGACAGGGCACCAGGAAAGTAGTATGAGATGGAATGGCTCTGCCTATAGTGTCAAGCCAATGGAACTTCCCAGCTTCTTTGAAATAACCCAGAAGAGATAAGCAAACATTAATCTTCGAAATTAACTGCCAAGGAGCTAACCCCTTTATTTCAAACTTTCTAACTAAGAAGACACCTTATTTATTAAAACACTTAGTAGTGATTAGGTAGCCCTGTCTCAAATAATTTATTTTAGCTTCAGCAGCACTACTTTTTCTACTCTGGTGTGATTACTACCTGAGTTACCCCTTTCTGTGATAAAAGTAACAATTGATGTTTTGTCTGAGATAAGGCTGAAAGAACTTGAGAGCTCTGTTTTGCCAAAATGGCCACAAGTCAGCAGATTTGGTTAAAAACCATGTCAAGACTTTTGACACACTTCTCTACGAGAATTTTGACAGAATTTAGCTCTTTTCATGGATGTTGTGGGAGGTTGAATTAGTGTTCCCAACTTTTCCTTCTCAGAGAACTCTCTTTTCCCTATGGCTTTGCAGTTCCTTCCACTAGAGTCTGCAGAGTGCATACCTCTACCCATCTTTGAACTTGACCATGCAATTTGCTTTGATAATTGGAATGCAAGTAATGAGCTACGATGTGCCAATTCCAAGCTTGAGGGTTGATGAAGTTAAGCAAATTCCCACCAGCCCTATTGAGTGCTTGCCCTCTGTAATGAGAAAAATATGCCCCAGGCAGCTGTTGCTCCTTAAGCGTGGGTCTTGGAAAGAAAACACAGGGAACAGACCTGGATCCAACTGAGCTGAGCTGAGCCCAGCTAAGATGAACCAAACCATAGCCAAACTTCAACCCAGGCTGGAAACCACTATTTGTTGCCGCAAGCCACTGAGATTTGGTTGTCACACAACATTCTCATAGCAAAACACACACACATACACACACACACACACACACACACACACACCTGACAAATAAAGCTAGTAAATGGGAAAGAAAATATTATTTGTTCTAGTTTGCCAATTATTGAGAATTTTAATTATGTCTTGCGTATGCCATTATGATTTTATCTATTTACTCTGCAAATGTACTTTTTTCTAAGATTTGTTTGGCATTTTCAGAATGTTTCTGTGGTGCATGGAAACTTCATTGCACCACTCCACTAGACTGACATTGACACACAACTTTTGTAATAAGTGGAGATATCTGCCTGAAAGGGATAATTTAATAGGAACCACAGGTTTAGATAGAGTAAAGAAAGAAAAGGAGTGCAGTGCAAAAAAAAAAAAAGTACACGGAATAGTCATTTTGTAATCTTCCAAGAGCTAAGATAAGCACCTTATATTTCTAACTAAAAAACCCTAGGTGTTTCAATCTACTTAACTCCACTGGCTTCCACTTTTCAGTCTACCTAACTAATCGGCTTCTGTTATCTTGATTCCGTGGGCAGCTTCAGGAGAACTAGTCCCATTGGCCCTCTTATCTGTTCATTTACAGTCATCTTGTTGGGGTCACAGATAAGTACCCAACTCATTAGGCGCTGACCCCTACTGGAGTAATCATCATAAACCACCATGAGCTCTTCCCAGTTCAATTGATGTGTAAACTATTTAAGGACAAGATCAAATGAACAGGAAAGATTTTCTGGTTTAGTTTAATTGCTTCTCAGGTGGCCTCTCATTTACCAAGCTCTGCTACAAGTAAGAACCAGAACTACCCTAGTGAAACTAATATAAAAGACCCAAGTACTTTGGGGAATACAGCTTGATTCAACAGATCCCAAGGAACTTCATCCCCAGATTGAAAGAAAGTCTAGTTGGTGTGCTTCTGGTGGTGGCCTTTCTCTGTGTATACAGAATTTAGAATTGCATTCCCTCAGCTTTAATGAGCAGATTATGTTGTCCACAAATTCCTTGCTCTTCAAACTATAAAAAACGATGGCTACTTCAAACATGAATCAACTTGTTTCTATTGGGATGTTTTCATGAGGATGCAGTTGGAGGGTATCGAGGAAAAGGTGCTTAAAATTGTAATAAAAATACAGTGGGGTAGATGAAACAAGATTGGCAGAAAGTTCATGGTTGCTGAGGCAACATGGTGCTTCATTGTACCATTTTCTCTACTTTTTATGTGTTTGAAATTTTTCATAATAGAAATGAAAGATTTGTTAAGTCTGCAGTCATATCAGCTCAGATTTGAACCACATCTTATTTGGAGACTTGCTTTGTGTCTATACTAGATTGTTGTTGTTTTTCTCAAATGAAAAAATGGCTGTCAGGAGACCCCATTTCACAAGCATTTTGGATTCTGATGTTCTTAAGCTTCCACTGTTTTGTTAAGATATGGAAACAACTGGCTCTGGAGTTTCAAGGTCTGACTATCAATTACGCTCAGGTGAAATGGATTCACATCTCTTTCAGGCTTCTTTGTTGTCATCTTTCAATAATCTTCCCTTCTTGCCTCAGTGTGGACGGGATCCAATAGAAATGGTGCTCTGGTTGTACAGAATGAAGCCTCTGATAAGCAGCAAAATCTCTCTGCCTTTACCTGCTCAGGCTCTGCCTCTGGTGAAGTTCCTGGGGCTCAGAACCTGAATCCACAACTTGCCCCAGATCGTGACCAACCCAGACAGGAACAGCTTGCAGCTTAGAAGGTTGGGCTTCAAAACAGAAGTGGGCTTGCAGCCCTTGTTAATGCATCTAGTGTAACACAGTTGGGGGAAGGGGAGCCCTACGGAGCTCTGTGCCCACCCAGCTGTAGCTATCCTGTAGCCCTCCCGGTGCTTGCCAAGAGTATGCCAGCTGGCTCCTATACTGCATCTGATCAAGAATGGACTGTGATTTCATCCCCAGCCTTCTGTGTGGGGGCCCTGATACCCTATTGCTTATTGCCACCTCCATCTCCAGTCATTGGCTCAGGCACGAATCCTGCCACTCTTTTGAGTCTTTTGGGAGGGAGGCTTCAGTTTGATGTCAGGCAGAACTTTGTCAACAGACAAAACTGAACTGCCTCGCATCTACGCGAGCCTCGCGGCAGCAGCTGGCCAGCCACCTGAGCATGTCTGCCCCCGCTTCCCAATAGCACCTTCAAAGATTTGAGGCTCATGCCCTGCCAGTTCTTCCTTTTTCCCTGGAAAAAAATTACCAAGCCCTTCATTTGAACTCACATTCCATGGTGAATGAGAGAAAGCTTGGATTTTTAGAATCAGACAGACCGGTACTAGAATCCCAGCTCAACTTACACTGATATGACTGTGGGATTTAATCTCTCGCAGCCATCCTTATTTGTAAAACTGGGACAATACTTAAAATCTCCTCATGTGGCAAGAGCACTGAAGAAGGTAATATGTGTATATGAAGTTCCTGACATCATTCTCTCAAGGCCACTGTGAACAGCTGCGCAGGTTGTACTTGCTCAAGGATGCCAGCCCAGGGGGCCAGTGTGGACGGAAATCCAGCCAGTGCTCAGATCCCGAATCCTGCACCCTCACAGGGGCTGCAGCCTGACAGGAAGCAGCGCCTCCTAGTAATTTATGCACTCAGACTAGACATCATTTCCTAGTCTTAGAAAGGCTCTGAGTGCCTTAGGTAGTCTCGCCTTCTTTCCCACCCCCTCCTTTGGGTCATTTCCTCTTCAGTGAACATGGGTCATAAAATTGATTACACTGACCCACTCACAACGCTCCACGCTTGCTTGGCCCCCAGGTACTGGACTGCAACTGCTTCCAGGCAAATGAGAGGAGGAAGATTTCTTGTTACCTCCAGGGCCTTGACAAGAATTGGTTCTGCCTCTAAATGAAATACCCTTTAAATTGGCCTGAAATTGCATCGCTTGTCTTAGTTAAGTGAAATCCTATGGACTATAAATCTAACTTGAAAGAGCTCAGTTTAATTTGACTAAGATGTTACAAAGAGTTTACCAAAATTTAAAGCATTTGTCTATGGAAAATCAATTATGGCCCAATCCATCTCACTGATGACGAGAGCGTTCGCATTTTTGGATGGCATAGTGCAGAGGTGCATGCGTGCACATGTACAGGCACGCATGCACATACACATGCACACACACATTTGGGGTGCAGTGGCTGGAGTGTCATGTTATAGAAACTCAAGATGGGTTAGGTATGGCTTATTGACTAATGCTAAGCAACTTTTCAATTACAGTAATGTTAGCATGTTTGGCTCAATGTTTCTAGAATGCTGGGTCCTAACACTCCAGCCATTTTAGCTTATTATGCACTGTTAGTAAAAAGACAGAAAATTGCTCCCCATTCCAGGTCCCTCAGTTTCCATTACCCTCCAGTGACATGGGCAAAAAGCCACCCAACTGGGTGAAATAAACATTTGGTTGCAGGCAAATTAGCAAATCACCCAAAGCTCAATGTGCTAAAAGAGAAGCAAGTCTCCTCATACAGTGAGTTGCCAAGGCTGTGTCCGGCTGGCATGTAATTATGATGAATGGGTGAGAAGGTGGAAACATGAACCAAATGGATGAGGAAAATCTCCCAAGACTATGCCACCCTAGCAGGTAAATTACTGAACTACTGCTTCTAAAGTGACCAGCAAAGAGCCGGCCTGGAGCGGGAGACCAGTGGGAACTTAGAGCCCTGTCAGGGGCAGGTGGAGCTGTCTACAGAAAGTGAAGTGGTAGGGGGCGCTCTGCATGGAAGTCTAAACAAAAACAGGTAGGACCCCACACTAATATGAGAAATTAGTTGCAAGGAGGGGTACCTGGTCATAGTAGAAGTAGTAGTAATGATAGTGATAATGAATAACAATAATAATAACTGACATTTATCAACACCTACTATATGTCAGAAGTGTTCTAAGCACTTCACATTTGTTATCTCATTGTCACACACACACACACAAAAGTACTTTGAGGTAGGCATCATTATTTTCCTTGAACTAAGGACACAAAGCTATGTAACTAATGAAGCTGGAATTCTACCTGAAGCTTGTTTTCTTCATTATTATACATAATGGCTTTCAAAGACATAAATGAAAAATGAAAGCAATATGCAGAGTTTGGGAGGATTAGAAGGATTCTTAACCTGGTGGCAGGAAGCACCAGGCCCTCTCCTCCTCTCACTTGATAGCATAGTGAAAAACTGAGGAGTCAGGGGAGAGAAGGGTGCACACAGGCTCTCCTTCCTCAAGTTGGAACAACTTCAGGAATTTTGAATGCTCTACATAAGTCTTCAGATTAAAGAGGACACCCTTGTTGGGTCTGGGAGGTCCAATGGTTCAAAGGATTATCAGACACTTCCCATGCATCTCTTCCTCTTGGGTCACATCCTCACCCCTTGCTTCAGGGGGTCAACAGAGCATCCTTAATACTATAGAGAAGCAGAAGAAAAATTCTAGAAGTAAATATTACAGTTGTCAATCATTTCCGAGAAACAGCTGGGAAACCAGAAGGGTTGAGGGGAATGTGGAGTGCTGGGATGTGCTTCTTGCCTGGTTCCCCAGCTCCACTCTCCCAGTGCCATCAGGCAACAGGACTGAGGCTGCACAACAGTCAAGAAACTAGAAAGGATCCGAGAGGAGACACATTTAGGCTCTTTCCATTTAGTTCAGAATCCTGCATTCCCACAATCCCTCAAGCTCTCAACGCCCCCTCCTAAGAGGGGCCTCCCACCCCCACAGCACTCTGAAAGGATCAAAAGACACAGCTGAGGAGAGGGCAGTCCTCACAGAGGCTGCTCAGAGCATTTGACTGGCATAGCGTTTGTAACATTAGAAGAGAAGGTTTTTAATGGCATGAAAATGTCTTTAATCACAGGAACTAAGCTGCGTGCAGTGTAGGTTCAAGGTGATGCTCTTGTTCTACATCTGCATTTTCATCTCACTTAGATTAATTCATATTTTAATTGCTTCTCTCCCTGATTGAAGTACTAGAAAGGAGCATTTTCATTCCTTTGATCTCACGTTCTCTCAAGCATGGTCAAGGTCAGGCACAGGCACAGGAGCCTTCTGGGAAAATTTCCAGGAAGAACACCAGGAGGTAGGCACCTCCTTGTGAGCAGAGGCATTCATCAGAGGGAGGGGAGACTGGTGGGGACCCCCAAGGCAAAGCTGGCACCACCTGGCCAGAGTTGAGCATGTTGGCTTTTTAAACCAGCTAGGGACAGCAGAGAAGATGTGTAAAGGAATTGTGGAAAATAATCATTCATTCTCATTGTCACGTATCCTGTGCTTTAGACCCCTGTTTTATTCATCTTCCATCCATGACATTAATAAGAATGTAGCCCATATTGTCCATCACCTGGTAGGGTCCCCAAGTCTCTGGGCTCTGACTTGTCACCTTGCCCTTTAGTAGGGAAAAAATGTTTCTCTTATGAAATCTCTGGGATTCTGAAAGGGTTATATGTCCATGTTTTGTGGCCCTTTCTTGTTCTAATCTCCTGTCCTTTCCCAGGTCTTACCCCAGCAGGCATTCCCTTCTCTCTACCTAGAGAAAGCAAATAATCAATGCAGTGCTCAATTTCCCAACATGTAACTCTAAGGGTATTTGTGTGGAAAAGAAGATCCACTGAAGGTTAGTCTCACAGCAGACTCTCTAGAAGCGAGTGTTCAACAACACATTTCAGAAAAGCTCCTGTGTCATTCCCACCAGCAGGGACTCTTCACAGGGCAGCTGCTCTTCTGGTTTGACAAGGGCATGCCTGTGGGCAGACTGTTTCTTGTCTTCCTGTCTCAGGTCCCAGTATTAGTCTTTGAGGCTGCCATACAAATGACCACAAACTGGGTGGCTTAACCAATAGAAATTTATTATCCCTAGAGGTCCTAGATCAAGTTGTTAACAGGGCTATGTTTCTTCTAAAATCTGTAGGGGAGAATCCTTCCTTGCTTCTTCCTAGTTTCTGGCAGTGGCCATCAATCCTTGGTTTTCCTTGACTTAACAGCTGTGTCACTTCAATCCCTACCTCTGTCATGGCATGGCATTCTGCTGCTGTGTGTCCTCTCTGGCTTTACATGGCCATGTTTCCTCTGTGTGCCCAACTTCTCTTGTCTTATAAAGACACCAGTCATTGGATTAGAGGCCAGCTTAATCCAATATGACTTCTTCTTAACTTGATTAGATTTTCAAAGACCCTACTTCCAAATAAGGCCACATTTATAGGTATAGGGAATGAGTACTTGAATATACCTTTCAGGGATACATTTTTTTCTCATTTTTGGAAGCTTAAAATTCCTCCTTCCTTATGTGGCTGAGAAGTTAGATTTTGTTTTATCTCAAATCCTTTGGATAGGGGAGCAGGGAACAGAAAAGAGGAGGTATCTTTCTCACTGACATCCAAAGAAGACATCAAAGTGTTTTCCCAAACAAAATCACTTCTCTACCAAAGATGGATTCTACTCTACTGTTCATCTTTTAAGATAAGTTTATTTTCCCCACACTAATCAGCAGCCATTATTTTTTAATGATCACCCACCATGTGTGAGGCATTTTTCATTTTATTAACTCTTGTACTTCTTACGAAAACCCTGAAAGTTGGCTATTACTACGTTTTCCCCCCAAAGATTTGGGATTGAGGCTAAGGAATTCCTAGCATCATGGTAAGTAGCAAGCCAAATATGTAATTTTAGCTCTTTAATCCCAAGGCTAATTTTTCTAACATGCAGTTATTCCACCTCTCTCACCCGTGGCTGCTGGGGTCCTTCCACAGCATTGCCACACACTGGCTCTCCTGGTCAACTCCTCCCTCTTTGCTTCCCTCTTACAAGGATACATATAATTGTATTTAGGGCCCACCTATATAATTGAAGATAATGTCTAATGTCCTCATTTCAAACTCCTTCACATACTCTCATCTATAAAGATTCTTTTGCCACATAAGGAAACACTTTGGGGGATTAGGATATGATGTGTCTTTGGGGGCCATGATTTAGCCTACCACGCTACCCTTAATGGCTATCTCCTGACTGCCCTCCATTTGGCTTGTGGCTTGCAGACACTGAGTTTCTTGCCCTCCTGGCTACTTCCAGGAGCAGGGGTGGGTGAGGAGGAGGAAAGGAGAGGTTCTTGTGTGTGCCCTGCTGAGAAGAATGCCACACTAGACCACCCCAAAGAGGCACCAGGGAGCTTTCTCTGCCTGGGTTTTATAAAGCAGTTGTAATAATGCTTGTTTGAAAAAGGGCTGGAGATCCTCTGCTGAAGATGAAAGTGTAGATTGTTGGAATGGTAGATAGCTGCTTTGAGCCTCCAAGATCTCATAAAATGGAGGTCTTGCAAAGTCGAGATGAGGAAATTATTATCCTGTTGGGGAAAAGAATTCTTCAGAGTGAGGAGGAGGACGGGTGTCTGTTCATTGACCAATGACAGGACTGAATTTTATGGCTGCTACTTCAGGAGAGGGAATCGGCATCTCCCCACTTGAAACCTTACAGATGACAGTCATCATTGCAGATTGGTCACAGGTGCCTGGGTTAAGAAATCCCCAAACATTCATCAGGCTTTTCCATAGCAATACCTGATGTTGAAGCCTTTCCGCCACTTTCTGTTTTAAGCATTTTATCTTAAACTGATTTCATCCACATGGCCTCAAAGAATAAAGCTTTGTTGCTTTGAACATTTTAGGGTATGTGGTACCCAGAGACCAATAGTCAAAGGTTAGTGTCAGCTCTCTCAATATGAAGCTCAGAGGGTGAGAATGCAGTGGGATTTCTGCTTTGGGATAATGGCTGCTAGCACTCTACACAGCTGCCTAACTGCTTTGTATATGCGCATTTCACTCAAATGAGGTGGGCTGGACTTGATTGGCTTCAGCTAAGAAAAAATAAAATAAAAGATTGTGAAAGGCTGCTGCATAGCAGAGGCAGGCATGTGACTGTTCTTCTGAGTCTTTGGGGAACGTTCACTCTGAGTGGATGAGCATATAATTCTTGATGCACACTCTGACACTTCTGAAAGTGAAGGGAGCATTGCTAATAAAACTGATATTCTAGGCATACATCTGGACAGTCTTCATTTACTCTCTACCTGTGGAGAACTAGTCCGTCCACATGGCTGGCCTTGGACAAAACTGTGAAGTAGGTTCGTGTACATTATGCTCTGTCCCTCTCCAGACTCTGAAAGCTATCATTCTGAAGCTTCATGAGAAGCACTTCTCACATCTTATTTTAGAATTGAGGAAGCTAAGAACTCAGTATATAGTGACTTTGGGTTACACATGGGCATGGGGTTAGAACGTGTCTCCTCTTTCTAGAAGAGCACGCTGGTTTAGTCCACAGCCATGCCTGGCCAGCATCCAGCACTGCCTGCCCACTCAGCCTGGCTCGGCGCAGCAACACCTTCTCTCTCCTCTTCTCAGTGACATGACTGATGGACATCTCATAAATCAGCAAACATCAGATGATATGGTGTATGATTACCTCACCTTTTGGGGGATGACTCACATGTCATAAAAGGCTTCTGTAGACGGTATCTTCACACAAAAGGTTGGATCTCAAATTTTGGTATTTCACTTACTGGTAGCAGGTCTATCAAGGAAAAATTTAGATATAAGAAAACTCCTTGGGCCATACAAAAGAATAATTTTTATTATTCTTGTGCAAAAAGGGAGAGTAAGAGAAAGAGCCTTAGCGTAAGTATATCTATGGTGGAGGAAAGAGAGAAAGAGAAGGTACTGAAATCAAGAAAAGTGAAGGGAAAGGAATTGAGAAGAGGAGAAGGGATGAGTAGGAAATATGAGAAGGGAAGAGGAGGGGATATGAGAGGAGAAGAGGGGAAGGGAGGGGAGAGCAGGAAAAGGAAGGCAGGATTTGGGTATCCCCAGTAGCTCTGTAGACTATATTCATTACGTGGCTGACATGCTCTGGAGAAGTAGGACATGTTTGGGACAGAGTCCTCACTAGGATATCAGTGACAGTGTTATAATCCCAGCTCTGTGTGTACATTCGTTGTCAGCTCTGGAAACGACTTAGGAGCCTCTGAAGCTAATTTTATTGTTAAAAAGGACCTAAGGTACATAAGTAATTACTTGTCATGACCTCATGCAAGGTCTCTCGACTCCCAGCCTAGTTCGTGCTCTTTGCACATTATTTCACTGCCTCTTTAGTCGGAATAAGAATGGAGGAGCCGAAACCGGTTTGGCTCAGTGGATAGAGCGTCGGCCTGCGGACTGAAAGGTCCCAGGTTCGATTCCGGTCAAGGGCATGTACCTTGGCTGCGGGCACATCCCCAGTGGGGAATGTGCAGGAGGCAGCTGGTCGATGTTTCTCTCTCATCGATGTTTCTGACTCTCTATCTCTCTCCCTTCCTCTCTGTGAAAAATCAATAAAATATATTAAAAAAAAAAAGAATGGAGGAAAGAAACAAAGTCGACACATCCCACACCTGTACAAGTTATGCACATCAAGTCCTAGCATCTGCAAACAAAACCAAATACATCAAGAACCAAAGCAGAACCTGTTGCAACCCAAGAGAACCAAAAACAATGGTTTTCCTTGAGCACTTCCTGTATGGTCCAGACTCACAACAAAACAAGCTTATCTCTAATTCTGCTATCTAAGGGCACATTTAACGTTTGTGGACAGGATAAATGTGTCAGAAATCCACTTTTCACTATAGATGGACTAGCTGTAATATGGGTAATTTTGTGGGATTTTACTTTAAAGAGCTATTATATTTCTTATTTTATAAGCGAGAAGTTCTTTGCAAATTAACTTAATGCTTATCTCTGATTCTTCCTTTCAAAATAAGAATCCATAAAATTTCATTTCATGCCCCAAGTAGAAGCTATATTTCTAGTGATTTTTCTCTAATCCTGTCCCCAAGATAAAAGATCCAGATGGTCAAAAGCATCAGAGTCATTGTAGGCTCTTCCTTCACCTTTGCCTTTACAACTAATTTGTTATTCAGCCCTATTGTTCTTTTTCATCATTTCCCAGATTCAACTTTACTTTCCTGTTTCTTTGCCCTATCTTTCTTCCTGTCTTTTTATAATTCCTCCCATTTCTCAGTGAGTATAACCTTCATCCTAGTCTCCCTTATGATGACTCCAAACAGTCTTTCCTGAAAACTGCTGCCAAAATAACACTCCTACGACATTATTTTCATTCTGTCATCACTTCCACTCTCAGAAATTATTGCTTCTAGGAAGCAGTCCAAACTTATCACCACGGTATGCCATGCCTTCATGATCCAACCTTATGTTCCTTAAGTTCTGAAAGAATGGCTACCTTTCCACAAACACCAACTTCACAAACAAATTGTGAAAACCCTGGTTAAAGCCTTCAGCCCCTCCTTCTCCTTTTTTTGTCCTTTGACCACATAGGTTCCTGTTTGATCTTTTTTATCATTATTCCTTCTCGACTAGTGCTACTCAAAGTGAGGTCCAGGGTTGAGCAGTATCTGGGTCACCTGAGAGCTGGTTAGAAAGGAAATGCCTAGGTTCTGTTATGGACTCACTAAATTAGAATCACTGGGCCCAGGAACCTGAACCTTAACAAGTTGCCAGGTAATTCTTAGGCACACTAATAATTGAAATACACTGTTCTATACACCCTAACATCTCCTAACATTCTTTGGCAGCTTGGCATCTGCTGAACTTAAATTATTAGTTAGTTACTAATCATTTTGTGGCAGAGCTTGGTCTAGAACCCAGTGATCCTAATTACCCTTACTTTGCTTAATCACCTTGACTATTTCATTGCCCTGTAAATGCTAACTTAGGAGAAGTGAAGCATGTGGTCTGTTTTCTCACGTGAACCCTCTGAGATGACCAGAATCCTACATAGCCCAGTGGGCACCTTATCTCATGCTGTCATGAGAAACACTGTGTGCCTTTGAGATCTAAGGTAGAAACACCTGAATACAGAGCCAGCAGTGACACTGGAAAATTTAGAAGACTCTGTCCAGGCCTTTGTGCTTTGACAAGCCTACATGTCTACACATGCTCCCTCTATACCCTCTGATTTCTACTCACTTCTAGCTTTATATTCCCTGCTCTGGATGCATTTTCATTCCTATTTGGTACCAGATTTGTTCCCTCTGAATGACCTCATTATCTTGGTTCAACTTATTTTTGTTTCCATCCAGTATTCTTAGTGGAGATCAGTCAAAGCTGACTTGTTAGGGCTCCCTGCACTAACCAGTAACTTCCTGAGACTCCATTTGTCTTGGTTCCATCTCTTATCTTCAACTAGCCTTGGCACATGCACAAGATAATGACAGGCCTCAGCGTTACCACGAAGATGTAAGAAGATTTCCACCTGCAGAAGACAACCTCCACCATGGCAGTGACACCACATGGCCCACTCATTGTTTCTCACACCCCTATTTTGATAACATTGGGTCCTCCAATCCATTGACTATTCCACTTTTCTGTTTTCCTTCTTGCGTGTTTCCCTGGTCCAGCTTAGATTCCATACTCCATCCTTATCACCCCTCCCTAGCACACATCTTTAACTATGCCAACTCCTCCCTCCCACCATCCTAACTGCCTCTAACTCAACTTTCAACTTATCCTTTGGGCTCATCCAAGACACATAGCCAGCAAAAACCATACAACAGAGTTGACAGCTCTCCCTTTACATTTGTGACTACAGTTCTTCCATGGAATCTCAGCACAGCCCAGGTGTCCTGTTGCAGTTATTCCCTCCTCCACAGGCTGGTCAAATATCATATTTCATTGAAAAAATAGAAGAAGTGGGAGAACAACCCAACCTTGCCACCATGTAATCTACTTGCCTGGCAGCATTTCACACACACTCCCTCCCTGTCTCCCCTCTTTATACAGTGGGTGAAACCACTAGAAAACATTCCCCTCCTGCAATTATTGTGTTCTTTTCATCATTAGTTTTCTCCCCCTTTCCAGAGGCATTGCTATCAGCTTATGAAGGTATTTCATAACAGCTCCTATCTTTTTTAAAATGCTCTCGCTAGCTCCTCCCCTCTCCTTCAGCCACCACCCATGTCTATGTTCCCTTTTGTAGCCAAACTCTTCAACAACATTGTCTCAAGGTGCTATCTCACTGATTTGTCTCACAGTCTCTCTTCAACTCACAGCAATCAAGCTTTGTCTTCACCACCCACAGAAATTACTCTTGCCAAAGTCAGCAACAAGCTTCATTCTGCCAGGTTCAATCACCACTTCTCTTTGCTCATTTGACTCAAAGGTTCAGCAGCATGTGGTACAGTTACTCGTACATTCTGTCTGGAATAGCTCTCTTCACTGGGGTCCTGGGGAGCTAACTGTGTTCTCCTGATTTTACTCCAACCTCAGCATGGATTCTTGGTCCTTTAAGTTCCAGCTTTGCCACCAAAAGCTTTGGTTTTCTGGAAGCTGCCCTGACGGTAATGGAAATAACACTGCAACATCCACCAGGTGGCTTCATTTATTTTATTTGCATTTTTATTGAGATATAATTGACCTATAACATTATATTAGTTTCAGTTTTATAACATAACTAGAGGCCCAGTGTACAAAAATTTGTGCACTTGGGGGGTATCCCTTAACCCAGCCTGTGCCCTCTCGCAGTCTGGGACCCCTTGGGGGATGTCCACCTGCTAGCTTAGGCCTGCTCCCTGGGGGATTGGGCCTAAGCTGGTAGTCAGACATCCTTCTGGCAGCCCGGCAGCCCTACTGGGATGCCTGGCCAGCCTGGGTGGGGGGCTGAGGGCTGTTTTTAGGCTGGCCACACCTCCTTCAGGGTGGGGGTCCCCACTGGGGTGCCTGGCCACCCTGGGTGAGGGGCTGATGGCTGTTTGCAGGCTGGGAAAGCCCCCCAGTGAGGACCCCCTCCCCATGGGAGTGTGGCCAGCCTGGGTGAGGGGCTGTTGGCTGTTTTAAGGCTGGCCACAGCCCCTTCAGGGTGGGGGGCCCTACTGGGGTGCCTGGCCAGCCTGGGTGAGGGGCTGATGGCCATTTTCAGGCTGGCCACTCCCACAGGCTAGAAGCAGGTATCTGGGATTCATATAACTTCTATAATTGAAACTTTGTTGCCTTGGTCCAGCTCGAAGCCTGGATTATCCCTGGCAATCCAGGTTCCCAGCCCCTCCTTAAGCGGAGGCCATGCCAGCTGGAAGCAGGTATCTGGGATTTATTTATCTTCTATAATTGAAACTTTGTAGCCTTGAGCGGAGCCCACAGCCAGCCAGGGAAGGTGGGAAGCTTGGCTTCCTCCATCGCTGGGGAAACTCAAGCCTCCTGCTTGCTCCAGCTCTGTGGCTGCCGCCATCTTTGTGATGGAGTGAGGGAGTGATGGAGTGAGGGAGTGGTGGTTAATTTGCATATTACTCTTTTATTAGATAGGATGAATCAACATTTGTATATATTATAAAATGATCACCAGACTAAGTCTAGTTAACATCCATCACCATACATGGTACAATATTTTTCTTTGTGATGAGAACTTTTAACATCTTTTAATATTTACTCTCTTAGCAACTTTTAAATATAAAATATAGTATTATTAACTATAGTCACATTATTAACTAACATACCATACTGTATATTATATTCCCATGACTTATTTATTTTATAATTGATTTGTACCTTCTGACCCCCTTAATACATTATGCCCACTCTCCACCTTCCATCTCTGGCAACCACCATACTGTTGCCACTCATTTTGTATTTATGAGTTTGGGTCTTATTTCATTTAGCACAATTCCCTCAAGTTCCATCCATGTGTTACAAATGGCAAGGGCAAGGCAGGTGGGCGTCTAAAGCCAGATTGTCTTTGCTCTGCCTCTTATGTTGAGTTTTTAGGGTCTTTCTGTGTATCTCCATGACTCTCAGGTTTTGTGGCTCTCTCCCTCACTTGATTATGGTCTTTACTCAAAGCTCATCAACTCAGAAACCTTGCCTGATTACCTTAATGAGATCAGCACCCTCAGCGCTCCCTGCCTCTCTCAATCTATTTTATTACCCTGATTCTTTTGTCCCTGCAGGCAGGGACATTGGTTTGTTCATAGTTTTATTTCTGGTACTCACAGTGGTGCCTGACTCATAGTACTTGCTCAATGAATGAATGAATGAATAAGTGAGTGAATATATGTTGTGGTGGTGGCTCTGGCAGCATTTGGGGGTGGCCATGTGTATGTCTTCACATGTCTTCACGTTGAGGGACACAGAGTTCAGAATGCCTTCCCTGTGTCTTTCTTCTCCTTCCAAGCCTCAAGGCTTGGCACAAGGCAGCAGGACGTGAGCTCAATCAATAGTAACTGTATGAGTAAATGAATGCACGGATTTCAGAGAGTCCATTGGCAGTGATTTCAATTGCTTTTAGGCCTGATGGCAAGATTTTACAAGCTCTGTATCAACTTGTATGTTCTGATCAATAAAAATGTTTTCATAGGGAAAATAAGGCAATATATTTGACATCAGAAGGACCTCTTACACCGAGGACGAGGGACTATAATTTTAAAGAAGATCTTTTCTGTCCTGACCTGCCCCACACCAGCTTGTCCGACTCTAGATCTGCAGATTCTGACTCAATTTGATTAGCAACAGATGCTATTATCTGAGGAAATCTAAATTGCCTCTTCCTGTGCTAATGAACTACTGTACCAAGTGCATGGGGATTTGAGAACAAGATAGATGTATTAATGAGCACCTAATTAAAGGGACAGTTACAGAGTTCTGGGGGGCGGGGGGAGGTTGGTGGCAGTGGGGGAAATATTTCTATTTCTTATAAAGACTGACACTTTTTATGACAAAATGAAAATGTTTTACATCTAGTTTAAATTTTTAAATGTCACAATTTAAAAACTGAATGTAGAGTTCAGTTTAATTAAATGCAATGACGCCCTCTTTCTGATGGAGAGTGGAGTCTGCAGGCCTTTCTGTCACAGCTCTCCCTCAGCCTCCCTGACAACCAGCCCTGCTGCTATCTGCTGCTTTGTTTTGTTTTGTTTTGTTTTGTTTTGTGTGTGTGTTTTTATCTAAAATAATTCTGAAACATATGACTTTCTTTCATACTGAAGGGAAAACCTGCATCTGAAGCTCTGGAAAGTGCATGGTCCATAGCGGACACATCATGTATTAATGACTCCCTGCCCGGACTCTGCACACAGTGCCTACTACCCATTGAGCAGAAGAGTAAAAAGGGATTCCATGACTGAGCCCCAATCCCCTGCTGACTTCACTCCTTATGTAAAAATGCAGAGCAGGCTGGAAGTAGCTGTGGTTAGACATTGAAAGGCATAAAGGCTGTTGGTGACATTTAGAAATGGAAGTCAATGGCTTGACTTGCTATCCCAAGCCAATCTAATCATCCCTAAATGTACTGAAGGAATGATTGAGTTCTCTGGATGCAAGGGTGCCCATTGAGCAGCAGGCAGGAATATGGGAGGCCCCATGCAAGGAAAGGGAAGAGGATGAAGGGACAGATGCTCTGGAAATGGGTAGGTGTACAGCAGCAGAATCAATGCTGAGCTCAGTACAGGTTCTACTACTGCCAGCTCTCTTGACACCATGTAGTTTTTTAAAAAATAATTTTTATTGATTTTAGAGAGAGTGGAATGGAGAGAGAGAGAGGAGGGAGAGAGAGGGAGAAAGAGAAAGAGAAAGGGGGGGAGAGAGAGAGAGAAAGAGAGAAACATTGATATGAGAAAGAAACATCCCATAGCACCCTGACGAAGGATCAAACCTACAACCTGAGTACGTGCCTAGACTTGGAATTGAACCAGTGACCTTTTGGTGCACAGGATAACACTTAACCAACTGAGCAATACCAGCCAGGCCTTGACACCATAGCTTGATTTTTTACAAGCTCTGGGACAATCTATACCTGTTACTGACAGCTAGCATCACTGAAAAGCCCACAGCGGTGACAATCATAGACGCTCATGATGATAAAGTGGAGTGAGAAATGTTTTCTGAAACATGTGAGAGGGAAACTGAAGCCTTGTTTGACTCCACCCAGGTCCCTAGAAATTACTACAGTGATACAAATCAGGTACATAGCAGAAATGTCTGCTAGTGAGCAATGGGCTACAGTAGAGAATAAACTAAAATGAGGCTAAAACAATTTCTGCAATAAAGAAAATCCATTTATTTTTAAAAGATATTCTTTAAATTATCTTTAGTATCCCAGTTACCACCGATTGTGAGAAGGGGTTTTGCGTTCTCTTTGCAACTCCATCCATGTGAAGGCTGGGTGAGGGAATACGTTATTCCTTAATTTTTGTGAACCAAAGATACTGTTTAAAGTAATTGGTTCATTTGAAGAGGCCCTTGTAAAAAATCAAGCTATGGTGTCAAGGCCTGGCTGATATTGCTCAGTTGGTTAAGTGTTATCCTGTGCACCAAAAGGTCACTGGTTCAATTCCAAGTCTAGGCACATACTCAGGTTGTAGGTTTGATCCTTCGTCAGGGTGCTATGGGATGTTTCTTTCTCATATCAATGTTTCTCTCTTTCTCTCTCTCTCTCCCCCCTTTTCTCTTTCTCTTTCTCCCTCTCTCTCCCTCCTCTCTCTCTAGGAGGCTGGGTGAGGGAATACGTTATTCCTTAATTTTTGTGAACCAAAGATTCTGTTTAAAGTAATTGGTTCATTTGAAGAGGCCCTGGAATTAAATGTCCTTAGAAACATTTCCTTATTCTTTGAAGACTCACACAAAGATTTCTCATAAAATGTTGTGACTTGGATTACATTTTTTGTAATAGACCCAGAGAACAGAAGAGACATGTTTTCCAGCCATATGCATGAGAATAATTGTATCCATTTATGTAATGAATAGTAGTGTATTTCATGAAATTTCCCCAGTCAGTCCACTATGTCTCCTTTTATAAAACAAATACAGGTGCACAGTAAAACCATCAGCTCCTTCATGCAGAATCCAGTGAGGTTTAAAATTGGTCTCCACTTAGTAAGAAATCATGGCTGCCTTCTTGCGCTGCTACCCTGGAGAAGTTACACAGCCTAGAGATGTCACATTTATGCTGGGCTTGCCAATAGCAAACACTATAGCATTCTGGGTTTCAAAAGGAGGGAAAAAGACAGAGCCAAACGTGGCCAGAGGGTCTACCAGAAAGAGGTACCAACAGTCCACAGAAGTGTTTGAAGATCTGGTGTCGGCTCAGGCTTATAGCAAACAATATCCATATGGACATAGTCCTGATATAGCTAGTGAGCCCTGAGACAGAGTCCTCCTGACCTTGCAGATATGTGGAGTGGTATCAGGCAAGTGTCTGGCTTGGGCCAATAAACATGGCTGGGGGACAGGTGATAGGCTCACGCTTCCTGGGAAGAAGGTCTGGTAAGAGGTGGGCTGACTGGGTCCAAGCAGAGGATTACAGCTCATAGCTGGGCTGATCCCAGTGGGGGAACTGCTACCAAACTCTACTGAGAGGAGGAGTCAGACTGGGGACCAGCTTCTTGATAGACTAGAGCAGTGATGGCGAACCTTTGGAGCTCGGCATGTCAGCATTTTGAAAAACCCTAACTTAACTCTGGTGCCGTGTCACATATAGACATTTTTTGATATTTGCAACCATAGTAAAACAAAGATATTTTTGATATTTATTTTATATATTTAAATGCCATTTAACAAAGAAAAATCAACCAAAAAAAATGAGTTCACGTGTCACCTCTGAAACGCGTGTCATAGGTTTGCCATCACTGGACTAGGGTCTGGTATCCAAGCCTGGGTTGGTGAAAGCACCTGGCCTGCAGGTTCCAGAGTGTGGTCAGGGGAGAGTTAAAAAATAGTGTTTGAAGGTGAACCTGCAGCTGAGATACAATGAGACTAAATCAACCAAAGTGTTGGTTAGGGAGGAAAAACATTATGCGGAAGGCACTAGCAAAGCCGACAGAGGATACCAAGAGAAGACATGAAAGCCCTGTTTGATAGATAGGGAGTACGATGTGAAAATCATCCTGGAAGTGCCTGCACTTAGAAGTAATTGTTATTACACCTCCCATATTAAGTATATACTATGTGCACCTTTTAAGACCCATTTCTGGTGTTTATACAAACTGCCTGAAAGTTATCATCCTAATCCTTCCTACTGAGAAATTGAGACCAAGAAATATCTAGGTAGCTTACTCAGGACCTTAGAGCTCAGAATATTATAGCCAGAATTTAAAACACATCCATTTGATTCCAAGACTCGTTATTTGTCATACTGTCTCTCCTTCATATAGAAGTCTGCAGTCTTACCCACAGTTAAGAGTGTTGCCCTGACTTTGAGTAAGCAGAGTAATCATCCACAGAGGAAACTGGAGTGCAAGAATGCAGTGAGCACACATAGGTCTCTTACATATCCAGGTCTGCCCTCTGCTCCTAGACTCCCACCTGTTCTCAGCCAGGCTCCTATGACCATAATGGCAGGGTGTGCCAACCTATCGGTTTTCAAATCTTTTATATGAGTTTGAGTGGGGTTGGAACAGCCAGTGGATGATGGTTTTCACTCCTCTAACTCAAAAGGCAGATGCCCAATAGGTCTTGATATGCCATCACATTGTGGTTTCAAAGGATCTGGTTCCAACTGAGAAGTGACATGCTGCGTGATGAGAAATTTGGCTCCTCTGAAGGACAATTTCCTGCCACAGTGGGCAACAGAGTCTGTGCTGTCCTTTGAGTCAGACTCTCTGCTTCAGGGTGATGAGGTGTGAAGGTGACAGTGCGGATAAGGTTTCTCCCCACAGATTTGTAAACTTCAGTGTGGCCAGTGTGGAGCCCTATATCAGAGGAGATGGAATCTGTCAGGCATCCCTTTGAAAACAACTGAATAGGGCTGCTATTTGTGTGGAAGAGGTCAGGATAGAATCAAAGCTGCTTGGAGGATTTGAGATGGTACTGGATGGCTTCTCTAGAAACCATAGATTTCTGTCAATTGTAAGCACCTACATCCCACAAATCCTTATTACATGGCAAGTGCGGACCTATGACATCTCCCTGCTAAAGCCACCGTGTTTCACTAAGCTTCTGATTATAAAGTTAAGATATGTCAATCTCTTACCATTTACTGGAGGTCCTGGTGAGAAGTCATATCTTTGAATCAAAATCTACCAGCACTAGAGCCTTTTAACTCCTACTTTTGCAAATGGGAGGCCCAGACAAAGAAATTGACTCTTGTAAGAGCACACGGCAATGAGTGGAACACACAGCAATGAATGGAGGACTTGGAATCCAGTCTCTGAGTTCCCTGAATATCAGTGAGGTCTATCATACATACCATATCCCATTAAGAACTCTACAGGCCTAGCCGGTTTGGCTCAGTGGATAGAGTATTGGCCTGCGGACTGAAGGGCCCAGGGTTCGATTCCAGTCAAGGGCACATACCTGGTTGCAGGCTCGATCCCCAGTAGGGGACATGCAGGAGGCAGCCGACCAATGAGTCTCTCTCCTCATTGATATTTCTATCTCTCTCTCTCCCTTTCCCTTCCTCTCTGAAATCAGTAAAAAATATAAAAAAATAAAAGAAGTCACCTAACTTTTTTTTTTAAAGGAACTCTACAAATTGATCAAGTTAGGAAGGTGAAACCAGTGTCTGGGTACCACCATCGGTCACTTCTTTCCAG
The DNA here is from genome assembly GCF_014108235.1 of Myotis myotis. Taxonomy (NCBI): domain Eukaryota; kingdom Metazoa; phylum Chordata; class Mammalia; order Chiroptera; family Vespertilionidae; genus Myotis; species Myotis myotis. The sequence continues at coordinate 84,844,585 of NW_023416357.1, read as the reverse complement.
GATCTTGGATTTTACTTTCTTTGTTTCAGATGGAATGGTTGCCTCTCAGTTTAGGTATCTCTAAAAGGAGGTCTTCTCAACTTTTCAATGAAAGCTAAGTGCAGGGTCTTCTTAAATGTCAAGCCAGAATTGGGGTTCCAGTGCCTGAGAGGGGCTCATATGGATTGACCCTGCCTGCTCCTGACCAGCTTTCACTTTCTGAACAGATGCCTTCTTTGTCATTAGAGGATGCATTGCCAGGACAACAAAAAACTTAAAGTAACATCATTTCCTTACAACTACCCTCTGTGGTCAGAGACTGCTCCTGAATCAAAGTCCTTGCACATAAGAGAACAAATTCTAACAGGAATTCAAAGGAAAGGGGAACTAATATCTCTCCACAACCCTTTGAGCCTACTCCAGCACACATGATATTACTTAAATTATAGGCTAAAAGATAGAAAATTTTAAAAAGAAGAAATGGGCAGCCCTGCCATACCCTAAAATGTTATGGGTTTGATTCCCTGTCAGGGCACATTCCTAGGTTGTGGGTTCAATCCCAAGTTGGTGCACATACAGGAATCAACAAATCAATGTTTCTCTTTCACATTGATGTTTTGCTCTCTCTTCTTCTCTCCCTAAAATCAATAAAGAACATATCCTCAAATGAGAATTTGAAAAACAGAAAAAAACCCCACCACATTTCAAAAAAAAAAAAAAAAAAGGAGGAGAAGAAGAAGGAGGAGGAAAAGATGAAGGAGGAGGAGGAGAAATGGGCAGAAATGTCTTCATATGTGTCTTCTTCCCCACTGTGGCATGTAGAAAACGTGACCTTAATAACTGATTTGAAAATGCTTTTGTCATGAAGGAAGACGTGAGAACCGCAGCCAGGATTCCCAAACCTCCCCTCACTGGACAGCTATCCTCACTGCTTCTTTGTAAGGTTGCTACTATTCCGTGGAGAAGATCTGACCAGCAGTGTTCACATATAGACTTGTGGGTCACTTCTGACGGGGCTCACTTTTGTCCTGCCAGAGTATGTCCTCCATGGACTGGGCTCCACCCAGCCCTTTTGGTAAAAGACAGGAGTATGGATGAGCAGAAGATAAAGCAGAAAAGATGGGCTTAGAAAGAGGATGGCTCCTTTTGGATCCAAAGTTCTGGTTTCTTCTTTTATAAAGCCAGATTGGCTGGAATTTTAGTGGTTTTGGTGGAGAGAAATTGTAATGGTGGTGGGGGTAGGTTAATGGCTTGAATTGGGTCATTAAAAAGAAATCTTGTTGTCACTAATCTTCAGCCTAACCATTTTAGCAGAATTGATTAGTCATTTTGAAGTGTTTATTTATTGAACCATTGAGTGTGCTACAGATATGGTTGGTCCGTACACTCTTGGAGTTTTACAGCCTCACCAGGAGACAGATAAGAGACAAATATTACACTTAAAAATCGACATGATGAGTGCTACAACAGAAATGTGCCCTGATTCTGTAAGAGCACACATCCATCTGGCAGGACCTGAGCAGGGCTTTTTATCTCATGTTTTTTTCACTATTCCCCAAAATGACTTAATTATTCAACCCAAACTTTGAGTCCTAAATGTATTTTAATTTTCCAGAGTGAGCATCCTTGAGATGGAATCATTTTAAGCCCATATAAACTGAAGGGTTGGGAATTCATCTAGCCAAGGGCAAGGCCTTAGAGATGCAGGTACCAAATTCTTCCAGAGCCAAAGACTATAGTCAAGTTTACTGACATTAAACTGAGACACCTGTATTAGTCAAGGTTCTTTAGAAAAGGTAAAACAGTGGCATGTATGTGAATATATAATTATATATGTTATAAAATCAATAGTATGTCAACATAATAAAATATGGTATAAATATCAGTCTAATATACTGATTAATAATATGATATATATTTTAAATGTATAGATAGATAAACAGATGATAGATAGATAGATAGATAGATAGATAGATAGATAGATAGATTTTAAGGAATTGGCTCATGCTATTATGGAGTCTGGCAAGTTCAAAATCTGCAGGTGGGCTTGCAAGCTGGAGATCCAGGGATGAGCTATCTTGTTTTTCAAGTCCAAAGGCAATCTGCTTCAAAATTTCCTCTTGTTCAAGGGAGGTCAGTCTTTGTTCTATTAAGACCTTCAAGTGATGGGATGAGGCCTACATACAGTAGGGAGGGCAACCTACTTTTCAAAGTCCACTAATATAAATGTTAATCTCATCTAATAACACCCTCACAGAAATATCCAGCACAGCGTTTGACCACATATCTGGGCACCATGGCCAGCCAAGTTGACACATAAGATTAAAGATCACAATTCACTTTAAATAAGCTTAAATGTTGTGTGAAGAGGGAAAAGTCAAAGGGCTCTGTAGTATTTGGAGAAAACTTTTGAAGGAGACTGAAGTGGAGCTGAATGTGGTTAGGTGAGAAAGAGCCAAAAAGGAAATAATGAATATAGGATGTTGAGAAGGAGATGGCTCACAAACTTGTTTTCCAATATTCCCTAAATCAAGAGCTTTCAGTGCTGAGACTAATAGATGATCATCCTTACTCTGACTCACCATGAGCCATAACCCCAGGGCAGGAGTGGGTACAAGAGGGTGTGCAGGTCACTGGAATATTCTTTACTGGACCACTCCAGTCTCAGGAACCTTTAAAAACTCTTTGTAAGAATAATAAATAGTGAAAAACACTATTCCTGGCTCTGCACTCTCATATCTACCAGTACTTTGTGGAAAATGATAGTACTTATCAGAGTATATTCTAATTTTCTGTTTGCCTATGCCATAAAACACCTTACTGGGTTAATTCATCAAGGACAAAACCCTCACCTTATTCATTCCTTTGCTTTTAAAGCCCAGCATAGTGTTCTGTTTGTTATGATGGGATTGGCATGTCCTCTAAAGAAAAAAAAGACCCAAAGGCAGGTGATAAACCCCCAGGTCCCCACACTTAGTTCCTCTGCAAAAACTAGATCATTTCCCATTTCTCCAAGTCTAGCTCAGAAAGCACTCCTCATTCTCCTTCCCCTCCTCAACCCAGCTCCTACCAGCCACAATAGTACTGTGCAGACTCATATTGAATTTACTATCACTTTGTGGATCGCTTTCTTTTCCTAGCCTTCTGGCAGCGGGGGAATTCTCTTTTATTTGATGCGATAAAATATAGTAACGCTGTTTCAGCTTGCCAACTTTAAAGGACTCTTACAAATGGGTATATTTCCACAGACCTACACAATAGGCCTAATTGCATGGATTTGCAGTGTGAGCGGAGGTCGTTTGATTACTAGCTGTTTTGTACCATGAAAGTGCGCATTAATTATTTAAGAGATGGACTTATAATTATTGCAAGCCTTAAGTAATTACCTATAATTTTGGCAAGGGTTAGAAAAACTGATAGTCTAGCAAATTCAGGTTTTAGTCATTAGTAAGATCATAATTACATTTAAATTGCAAAATGAAAATTATGCAATTTATCTCCCCAGTAATGCATAAACATTACAGTGATTGTAGGTTTTAATGGACTATAAAAACTAGAGCAGCAATGGGCAGTCGGGGGCAATTTCAGCCCATTGCTATTATTTTATATTTTAAGTGCTTCTTCCATACCATTGCTCTGTCCACTAATCCTTGGATTAACAATGGAACTGTAGTTTTTCTTTCAACATGAAAGCAAAGAGCTCTTTGAAGCACAGGAATAAAGTGAGACTAAAACACTAGTCATGCTAAATCTTCAATAACAGTAGTATTTGTACGAGGGCAAAGGAAAGGGAGAAGCTATGTAGGGATTATCATCGTCTCAAAATACTTTCCTACTTGAATTTTTATGTGAATGAGGTTACCATACCTATTTCACAGGTGAAGAAACTGAGGCTCAGAGAGGGCAGGAGACTTTCTTGCAGTGGTAATGCTGGGACTAGAACCCCTGCATTCTAATGGTTTGTCTTCACTTCATCATGCCGTGTGCAGGGTTGAGATTCACTCAGAAGCACGTAAGGCATTACATGGGTTGGTTTTGCCAGGTAAACACAGTCCTACTGTATTTAGGTACAAAATGATGACATTTTCACAGGAGACCATCAGCCTAAAGTCTTTCCTCCTTTGGTTGGCCAATGCACTTGCAAAAAGCAGTTCAAATACCCCCTCTTCTGTGAAGCACTTCTTTTTCTTTTTTTAAAAATATATTTTATTGATTTTTTACAGAGAAGAAGGGAGAGGGATAGAGAGTTAGAAACATCAATGAGAGAGATCAACCAGCTGCCTCCTGCACGCCCCTCAGTGGGGATGTGCCCGCAACCAAGGTACATGCCCTTAACTGGAATCGAACCTGGGACCCCTGAGTCTGCAGGCTGATGCTCTATCCACTGAGCCAAACCGGTTCGGTAATGTGAAGCACTTCTGGGACAAAATTCCTCACCCCTTCCTTGTTCCCATCTTGGCCCAGTAAATGTCTTCATTGTGATTCAGAGTCATAAACAACAAACTGCAAGAAATTGCAATCTCTCCTTAACTGGACTGAGAACCCTTAAAGAAAATGTTTTGGTTCATATATTTTTGGCAATCTGTGAAAGCTGAGGAAATGATTATTAACTAAATCCATCAATTAATCAATCATTTATTACTTGTCCTCTCTGCTTATTATCCTATGTTAGATGTAGTGGAGGTTAAAAAAAAGTAATAATAATACCTATCTGCTCAAGATACTGTAATCGGTGCAGCAAAACAAACAGCCGATGAAAGACAAAATGATAATACAAACATATTTATCAACACTGAACAAACTGTGCTGGTGTTATAAGTGTTTGCTGAGATAAGTCATGAATTTTCCTTCCATTGGAATGCCGCAAGTTGCCCAGACACCTATCTGACTTGCTTAAATCAGGTTCAATTTTACCTAGATGCAAGAAGATAAATATTTCCTGTTGTCGTGATCTAATTATTGGTGGTGCCAACAATAAATATTGACTGAGCACCTAACCTGTGCCAAGCTTCACGCTGGAAAATAGGGCACGGGAAAGAACAAACTCCAGTCTGTGCTTTATTGGCAAGACAGACTTGGGCAGTTCAAAGCAAGACGTACACTCTTAATCAATAAGAGCTAGAAGAAGGGGCAAAGGGAGTACTGCTGAGGGGCAGAAGAAGGTGAAAGTGCCCCCACGGGTGGGTGCAGAAGAATGCTTACGGGAGTCTTGGGTTTTAAAGGATATCTTGAAAGGTAGGAAAGATCTCAATAGTCAGAGAAGAGGGGTTGGAATGAGCCATTCCAAGAGTGGCCAATAACATGAGTAAAGTATGGGATATGTTTCATTTGCATTACTGATATTGAAGGCAGTGAAACCTTGATGATCTCTTAAAGTAGCAATTCATGCAGATTGCTGGGTTTTGTTAGTTTCCACGTCCTAGTTTGATCCTATCTTATGATCCTGGCCCCCAATTCAGTGAGGAGGAGTATTTGGATGACCCACCAGCAACCTCATTCCATGAGGGGCTGTACATTGAGTGGCCTCGCTGTGAGTATAAAGTGCCTCTTTTAGGCGCTTGAAACTGATTTTTAGAACAGTGTTAGATGAAATTTGCTGGTTAAAAAAACTTAACTACTTCAGACCTCTGCTGCCATGGCATGAAGGAATCAGATGGAGATATAACTCAAAAAAATGCATTTCTTCTCACGTGACAGTCCAGTGCTGTATATTAGGAGGACTAGCAAAAACAATAATTACACAACCCCTGCACTTGGGAAACTTGACAATCAATGCAAGATAAGAGGTAAGATCAGGCAAGTACATAGATGGCTTAATGATAAAGGGGGGATTTAATTGCCACAAAGAAGTGATTAGTGTAATAGAGGAGAAGAGAGTGCGATCACTTGGGCTGGGAATATTGGCTACCATTTTTAATTAAGGCTTTGGAATTTAAACTTGGTTTTTAAAGAAAGGTATGATTCTGTGAGTTAGAGATGAAGGAATGAAGTCTCAGTGAGGAAACAACACCTACAGCAGCAGGCAGATAGGTGGAAAAGCAACTATCATATGTGTTAATTAGAATTAGTTTGGTTACAAGTGACTGAAGAATCAACATGCCATAGCTTAGGTAAAACGTTGAAATGAACAAACATTAAGGCTCACAAAACTGTGTGACAGGCAAAGGTATAGCCAGCTGTAATGACAAATGGGACAAATGGTTTGAAAAACATCAGAACTCACTGCCATCACCCCATCTCTGATTCTCTCAATGTGTCACTTTCATTCTCCCAGATTATGGGGCAAGTGGAATGCTGGCCTATGAAGTATGATCTTTGTGCTTGAGACGGTATTTAGCACTCATGGATCTTGAATAGATGCTTTTCATCATATTATTTTACCTGGCTTTTCACTAGCTCTCCATTAAATCAAGCCTCTATGGATTAGATGAAAGGAGACTTACTAGATAGAAATAAAGGTTGAGATTTTATCATAAAGACCAGACAGATAAACTAGGTAGGATAGCGATAATAATATAAAGTATTCACTTCAAAAGCATTTTACTTACCAGATAATGTCTAGTTTTGATTGTGAATGCACCTGCCTGTAAGGCATAGTGGAAGCCGAGGTGGTAGTGCTCAATGGCTTTGTTATCCTGAAATATACCTTGCTCTTCTGGCCCCGCAGGGCTGGCTCAGCAGACCCATCTTGGTGAATAGCAGCTTCCAAGCCTGTATGTTAACTCAGCTGACAGCCAAGTTCTAGTTTTATTTTAATCAAATACATCTGCTAGGAAGAGTGAAAAATGTTGACTCCACAGGGACTTTCATTATCGTTTTCCTTCAGAGAATGAAAACAAACTCTTCTCCTTCCCAAGGACATCACATTTCCTCTAGCATTACAGTTGGAGAAGGCTTTGTGGAATTTCCTAACTGTTGCTTTCTAAGGCTTAGATAAGTTGTCATATGTAAAAAGAAAGCATTATTTGAACTATCTTCCAGTGATTAAGGGTTTTTTCAAGCTTTGTCCTGTCCTTCTTCCATTCATCTTCTTTGAGCTAGATGTACTTACTAGGGGACCAAAGCACGCCAGTTGCTAAACGGAAAACTAGCTTTATTTCTTGAGTTGGATGAAACTTCCTACCTAGTGAGGTATGGTAACAAGCCCAGCACTGAGAAGCTGACTTGTCAAGAAATGATGACAGGTGGGCTGAGTCAGGATTTTGATAGCAACAAATGAGCTAGAAGGAGTGCCAGTTATCCTTGCCAGAGCCCTCAAACAACTGCAGGCTTTTGACGTCCTGGTTAGAGAGAAAATAGTTCTTGCTCCAGTCACAGTAAAGGCTATGTCTTATTCTTGGGCAGGGATTAGGTCTGGGATAGCTGAGAAACAAGCCCTACACAAGATCTTTGAGTGATTGATTGCTACCTATGTGCACCTCAATGGGACATGAGATACACTGAATGCCAGTGTCTGGTGTCAAAACTCAACAGTTACATTTGTCTACCCATATCTGAGAAGCTTCAAGTATGTGAGGCATGCTTGGAACGGTGGCCTCTCAAGGTCAGCAGGGAAGAAGAACACTCAAGATTGATCAGTAGGCTGCAGGCAGAAGTTGTAGAGACTGAGCCAGTGTCCAAAGTTTTCTCCAGAGGTTGAGACATGGTGCTTAAGGGTGATCAGAGGCCCAGGGGTGGTTGAGCAGACACCTATATGAGCAGCATCTGAACTACCTACAATGAGGGGGTATGATGAGCTTGAGAGACCAGATAAAGTTGATCTAAATTAGGCAGGCTCTCTCCATTCACAGTAAGATACAGTAACCTCCCAGGAATGGGCCAGGATTGAACAGTACAAAGACTCCTAGGGCTGAGTAGGATTTGAGATCTCATTTTGGTGGACTGGCATTTAGGAAGGGCGTGGAGCCCAAAAAAAGACGGGGCCATGAGGCTGGGTAACTGGGGAAAATAGAGTGAGATTGAAGCAGAGGTGAGTGCTTTGGTCTGCTGGTCCTGAAAAGAAGTGTGGAAGAGCTATGACTTCCAGGCTATACAGATGCAGGACTCATCCATCCTAGGCCTAGATTCATTTGCTTTTATCTCAAGTGTCATTGGATACTGAGGCTGAGGCTGCCGAGTGGTATTCTAGCTTGATCGGACTTGGATCTACCTTGACTCCCCTGTGGTGTCCCTCAGCATACCAGGCAGTTGGGCTTGGGGAAGACCAACACAGGGAAACACCTTTGAGCCTAACCCTGTCTTGGGATATTTTCTGATTAGATCCATAAGGCTGGTAATGGCAAATAAACTCTACTGTCTCTCATCACTAGAGTTTCCTTTAAAGGGATCCTTACCTGTCATGGGTGCTACAAAAGTATTCTTGATGGCCTAAAATGTCACCTTAAGTCTAAGATATTTTTAAAGTATTATTACTTTATTCTAAATAGCTGAGGTTTATGACATGTAATAAAAATAGCTTGTTTTACTTTATTATAAATGTAATACATGCTCATCAATGAACATACAGAAAACTGTTAATAAAAAAGCAGTATTTTATTAGGATAACGATGGTCTCTGAAGGATAAATAGCTCAAGTTGGTGAATGAAATAAGACTTTAAAAATCTTGGAGTCATTTTTCCCTGGGGTTTTGGCTCTGTTTGGCCAACTGCTTGCAGATGTGAAGAGGTAATCTTTCCATTAACAAATGCAAGGCAGGCAAGGAAGGGCACAGAGGATCTAAAACAGGAAACAACCTGTTTCCTGTTTTATTTTTTAGTTTTACATGCATTTTCTTACTTCCATTTGAGCTTAGGCTTGTCTGCAAGTATTTGAAAATTCACTTCAAAGAAAATAATAAAATCTTGGTGCAAGAGAAATTGAGATGCTTTCCAATTTCCCATCTTCAATAAAATGCTCCCCAGTGTGTCTCTGAAAGTCACTCTGGACAGGAAATTGATAGCAATGGTTCATTTCCAAGGTGGTGAGGGAGGGTACCGGGAGGGTGGCACTGAACTAGCACAGGGATAGGGGGAAATGGTCTCACAGCCGGAGGTGACAAGATTCCAAAGCTCTATGAGCAAAAAATATGGCTAATTGTTCTGAAAGATCTGAGCATGGGGGTGTGTTGTTTCTAAAGCTTCTGGCTGCATGATACTTACTATCAAAAAGCTCTCAAAATCATAGACCCAGGAGAGCCACTCAAGTGGATACAATGGGTTTTTATTGTGTCTGCACTTACTTAAAGAGATCCAGATTATCCATGTGACTCAGTGTAGAGAAGAGTGATGAGGTCAGGCAAGAGCAATCTCCCAGCTTCTGCCTCTGGCATCCTCACAGCCCTCCCATGAGTCCATTTTCCTGAACATCTGATTCATTCTCCCCAGGTCTCTGAGGCTTTCCATTATTCTTTGGCTCTTGCTATCCACCTCACACTATGCTTTCATGATAGTCTGGATTTTACAGGTGTCAGGATATTTGTCTGCCAAGCCTGACTCTTTCCTGGGAGATGCTTTTGCCTGCAGATCCCCATTCACCCTGACCCTTTGGGGCATTTCCAGGTAGGTCCACTCCAATAAAGAACAGTAGTAATGTTGGTTGAATGGAAAAGCTCTATTAGAACAAGGACAAAAGAACAGTCAACTAGATGGGGTTCAGGGCTGAGAGCTCTGCCCCTTAGGGAAAAGAAGTGTAAATCAGATCCAGAGCAAAAGGCAAGGCACTCAAATGCTCCACATGTAGACCATGGTTGGTAAATTGCAGATTGAATCTCAGCTAAGTATCACAATCTTCATTTTCAAGGTGCAGGTTGACAGCCTAAACTGAGGTCCCCCAAGATGGAAGTTGAAGACCTGGGTTGAGAACCCAGGCATCACTATCATTATCCTCATTACACAGAGAGGAACTGAGATCCATAACTTGGAAAAGGTTGTTTCCCAGAAGGACCACAGAAAAAGGTTGAATGGGTGCTTTGAAGCCAAAATCTAACAATTGTCCACCACAGTGCAATATCTACAGCCACAATTCTTCTGCTACATAGCATATTTCTCAAAATACTGTCACTTAACATCATTCAATATTCCAGGTACAACTGAAAACACTCCCACATCTTTACCAAAGAAGAGCAAATTAAACTCCTGTCAATCATGTCTCCAGCTCCACATCCAGAATCTCTGCTTGATATTTACTTTGCCTCTATTTCTCCATGAGCCTGTCTGGATATTTGGCAGTCTATGAAGTAGACAGTTAATTAAACTGCCACCCACCCAGTCTACACACCATGTGAGGCAAAGAGAAGAGAAAAGATGTTAATTAATTTAAATACAAAAATGCATATTTGACATCAACCACATGCCTAATTTATACCCACTTGTATGTCCCAAATGAACTCTCGATCTTCCCCTAAAATCTGTGCAATCTTCCCATCTCTGTGTCTTAGGCAAAAAACTTGGGGACATCCTTGACCCCTCTTATACTATATCAAATCTGTCAGCAAGTCTCATTGGTTTTACTTTCAAAGTGTGTCCAGAATCCAACCACTCCACACCCCTCTCCTGTTATAATCCAGATGCAAATACCTCTGGCGCTTGCTAGGATTGATGCCATGGTCTCCTAACTCACCTGTCTGATCCTTCTCTTGCCCCATTACAGTCTATTCTCAACACAGCAGCCAGAATGAACCTGTTGAAAGGTTGTCAGATCAATATATACCATCCTGCCCTAACCCCCGATGGCTTCCAGCACTCTGCAGCTAGAAAGCAAACTCTGCATCATGCCTGCAGGGTATCCATGGCTGGTTCCAGTGACTCCCTGAGGGTGACCGCATTCCTCTCACTCACTCTACTCCAACAACCCTGGCCTCTACCCTATTCCCCCCACGTGGCTGGCTTGTCCCCACCCAAGAATGTGTGCACTGGTTATCTCTTCTACTTGGGAATATCCACATGACTTGCTCCCTCAAAATTGCTTCACGTTCATATTCAAATGTCAGGAGACCTGCCCTGACCACATGTTTTGTTTTGTTTTTAATAATTCTTTACTGTTGAAAATATTACATATGTCTCCCTTTTTTCCCCACTAACCCCCTCCAGTCCACCCCCACCTCCCACCCCAGGCCTTCAGCACCCTATTGTCTGTGTCCATGGGTTATGCATGCAAGCATACAAAGCCTTTGGTTGATTTCCTCCCACCCACCCACCCTCCCCCGCCTTCCCTCTGAGATTCTGCACTCTGTTCTATGCTTCCATGTCTCTGGATCCACTCTGTTCATCAGTTTATTTTGTTACTTAGACCACAAGTGTTAAATCCTCCTCCAACACCCAGATCTCTTTTTCTGCCTTCGTTCCCCCCTGTATTCTTTATCATTATTCTAGAATAATATATATTTTGTTTATGCGTTTTATTACCTGCATAAACTCAAGGAAGAAAGAGAATCTTGTCTGTTTTATTCATGGCTCTGTCCCTTTCGTCCAGATAGTATTTGACACATAGGAGGCACTCAATAAATACTGGTTGAATCAATAAGTGAATGCTTGAACTGCTCATGGGGCCGTAGCTAGTGTGCCACCAATCTGTAATGGTTCTCTCTTCCTGTATCCATTCCATTTCCCTCACCTTTTCACAGCACTTCAGTCAATGGGAGCTGTCGGGCAGGTTAAGATGACCCAAATCTGCATCCTCTGGGCTCTGAGCCCTGGTGCACCTGCTGTGCAGAGTTACTGTCATCTCCCATTAACTTGTATTGTAGGTCAGAGTGGTATGACTATCCCAGGGACCCCCTGAGCTCCATCTGAACTTTTCCTACTCCTTACAATGTAAAAGCAGCCCAATTTCCCCTTGATACTTAAGTCATTCCAGCCCACAGGGTAATGAATAGCAGAAAATACTCCAGTGGCCGGCCATCTAAGCTTCCAATTCCACTCTCTCCTAATGGGTCCAAGAAGTAAGATATTTATAAATGGGCATTAGATATGTTCATGAGAAATGCCTTTTTCACTTTCTCCTGGGTATTAGACCCTGTGCTCTAGCTATGGTGGAAGCAGCACCATAGTCTGGACCCTGATGCACAGCCTTCAGAAAGACAGCACCCAACCATGAAGGTATTGTCTCCCAGCTGGCACTGTAATTGAACCATCAGTAAGCCATTCCACCGATCTGTGAAGTCAGATGCTTGTGCATGATAGGATTCATGGTAAGAGTGGATTGCATGGGCATTAGCTCGCTGCCTCTCTCTTCTACCTGGGGAGTACATTTTTTGGTCAGAAGCAATGTTGTGTGAGGCAGTGAATAATGTATTCAGTAACTTGATAGATGACAATGCGGGCAGAGACCTAAGAAGCCTGGAAATAGAAACAAAATCAAATCAAGAATAATGGTTTGCTACAACAGGACAAATTGCAGAGCCCTCCATTACAGGAATGGCTCCGTGTAATTAACCTGCCACCAGGTAGCTGGATGGCCTCCAAGGAATATGTTATCGTATCTGTTCTCCCTCATGCCCAAAGCTGGTTACTGATGTCAGGTCACTGGTCAGTTTAGAATAACAGCCGCTTACAAGAGGGACTTGGTGGGAGGAAGTCCATATTGCTCAGCCTGTTCTTAGCCTCCATCCTTTGTGCCATAGCTGTCATTTTGTTCCCTGGGTCCTTTCATGAGTACTTGCGTATTTGTAGAGGAGGATGAATAATATTGAAGGGTCAATCTGTCCACCTGATTATTAAGAGCATCTTCAGTAGTGGGGCCTTTTGGCAACCATTTACATTGGATACAAATATTCTCATACTCTGGCACAATGTAAAATTTCTAACTACATATTTCTTCCCCCACTGCCTTGTAATCAATAATGTGGTCTAGATCATTCCAATTCCCTGTTCATTACAGCCACCCTAGCCTGCTGTCTTGGAATTCTTCATTTGCTTTATGTTGTCTATACTAGCCAGCAGCCTGGCTAATCTACAGCGATTGCGTGACTCTAGGTCAGCAGCTGTCAACCTGTGGGTCGCGACCCCTTTGGGGGTCGAACAACCCTTTCACAGGGGTCGCCTAAGACCATCGGAAAAACACATATATAATTACATATTGTTTTTGTGATTAATCACTATGCTTTAATTATGTTCAATTTGTAACAATGAAATTGGGGGTCACCACAACATGAGGAACTGTATTAAAGGGTTGCGGCATTAGGAAGGTTGAGAACCACTGCTCTAGGTGATCATGGACAATAGTATAACTAGCTGCCTTTGACATCACTTATAATGATTTGGAGGACAGAGAGCTCCAATAAATGATAACAATACTAAAAAAAAAAAAAGGAGAGAAGAAGAAAGAAAGAAAGAAAGAAAGAAAGAAAGAAAGAAAGAAAGAAAGAAAGAAAGAAAGAAAGACGGACATTCAAAATAAACAAGGACCAAGGAAACTCAACCGTGTAGATAGCATGAATTTTGATTGTCCCTGGTTGAAATAAATGAGCAAGGGCCATCCTCATGCTCATTGTCACTGCTCAAGCGTCACATTCTACAGAGGATGATCTGAGTGATCCTACTTAGGTGCCATCCATACCTTGGCTATTCCCAATGATACCTCATAGGAGAGAAGCAATTTTGCAAAAGGATATCAAGATGCTAATATTGCCCAGCTTGTGTGGCTCAGTGGTTGAGTGTAAGTCTATGAATCAGGAGGTCATGGTTCGATTCCCAGTCACGACACATGTGGGCTCCATCCCCAATAGGGGGTATGCAGGAGGAAGCCAATCAATGATTTTTTTCCTCATCATTGATGTTTCTATCTCACTTTCCCTCTCCCTTCCTCTCTGAAACCAATAAAAAATATTTTTTAAAAAGATGCTAATATCAAAGGAAAAATGAACACTAAATAATCATAAACTCTACAAATGCTCACTATACCGGACCCTTTGGTCTACAAATGTTTGAGGTGTCCAGAGGTCTTTAGTGAGGACATCTGTAGTGCGTGGTGAAGTGACTATTATTCATGAACTTACTTAAAGAGTTGGTGCATAAATAAATATTAAATTCTTGCCACCACCTACCTTTCTCTTCACTCCATTCATCTTCCTGTCCACAGACTAAGCTTCTGATCCTACTGTTTGATAGGTCACAACCACTCACATGCAGTTCAGATGTGACCTTTGCCCCACTGACCTGTGCTCTGGCTTTTAAAGAACCATCCTGACCTCAAGCATGCACATCAGACCACACAGTTCGGGCTTTTGGCTTGGAAAGTAGGACTGGAGTCATCCCGGGATGCTGGCTCCTGCCTCTGACTCTGGTTAGATTCAATATCAGCTTTCCAGACATGGACTCATATAAGAGGCTTCCACAAAGGAAAGAGGGGGAAAACGTTCAAAAGCGCCTGTGCTCAGCTTCATGGCAGGGTTTCATTAGGTCTTAATGAAGCTTGGGCCTGCAGTCCCGAGGTCCTTTTTAATCTCCACTTGATCTGGCTCAGCCAGTTCCTTACTCCTGAGGACGCCCTGGAGAGCTGAGAAATTCCTGGGCTCAGATGTCATCCAGAACTAAGGCTAGAACAGAGGAGTAGGAAGAACTGGAAATACACTTTCTCTTGTTCCCAAGAGTAACAGCACTGGGTCTCCTAAACATTTTTTCTGTGTGATGAACTCCAACCTCTTGAAAGGAACCCAGAAGAGAACACAGGCTGTCACCCCAGTGAGCCTGGACTCCTGCTCCAGCTCTAGCCGCTCGCATATTTCCTTTCTGAGCCTCAGTTTCCTCTTCGGTGGACGACTGTAAAGAATAGTATCTGAATAAATATGGGTGTGCACATGCATGCATATTTACCATCCATACAAAAAACTTTGCATTTTGCAAAGCATTTTATCTACATTATTTCATGTAATAGCCACATCTAACTTTGGGGCTTCATTATTGTTAAACCGATTTTATCAATGAGAAAACGGAGGATCATAGCAGGGACCAGATAATAGACGATTAGCTGGCCTCAGAATCCTGCCTGTCTGACTCGGAAGCGTGTGCTTGACAGCCTTACTGCCTCTGTACCTACATTATGAATACCATGTCTGGGGCAGAGTGGCCACTCCATAATCATTGCTACTTTATTTGAACATATGTTTAATTTCCGTGCATATGAGTCTAGCTGACTCTGTGCACATGGGCCTGGCTGCCACGAGCAATATTTCCGCAGTGCTTGTCACTGAGAGTATTTTCATATGCTAATAAGAATTAATAATTCATGTTCCGTAATCTGCCTGGTGTTTTTCCCATCCCGTTTCTCGCTGGGGGACAAAGTGGACGAGAGATGATGCTTCCCTGGAGGGAAGGCCAGGCCATCTGCATAGCTATCTGTATGGAGGGCTTGGAGGGCCTGCCTCGCTCCTGCTGAAGGTGGGAGGATGACTGAGGGGGATTAGGAGGCAATGCCAGCCTTTCCTCAGGGAATCCTTTGGGCCCTGTGCCGGCAGCTGGGAGCTTCAGGGAGCTGATCTGTCTGCACAGGGAGTGCGCTCTGCTGCTGAGCATTTCTGTCTCGTCTGACTTTCCACAGCAATTGTTTTAAATTAGGCGCCCTGTGATTTTCTGGACTCTGTCGAGCCTGAATAAGCTCTCCCTGGGCAGCAGGCCTCGCAGGACATGAGGGCTTTTCCTATTTAGGCTAATGTCTGTGTTACCCTCGAGCTCAGAGGAATTTTCCAAGCCACTAATTTGTACTTTGCCAGGAGCCCAGAGTGATGAGTGGTATTATAGTTGAGGCTTTCTAAATCGGAGCATCGCTTTTGGGTACGAGATGTGCTCAATTTCCTATTTCCTTCAGCTCAAAAATCCAGCACTTTTTGTTGTGCTACTTAAAAAGGCAGCTGGGTTTTTCAGAGAAGTCCTTGTGGCCTCTCCCCTCAACCTGTCAAATGATAACTTCTGGTTCTTAAATTTAACTGAACACGTATGTGCCCATCTGATGTCAGGCTCCAAGGTAAGTGCTACAGAGGGTATAAAGATTAGCGGTTCATTTAGTCATTCATGCATCCATCTAGTCATTCATTCAACAAGCATTTTTGAGCATCTGTTATTGACCAGTTACTGACAGGTGCTAGAACGGAGTCAATTAGGACTGTATTTTGCTTCAAATATCAGAAAACCTAATAGTGCCTTAAATAAATAAGGGGTTGTTGTTTTTTTCTTATAGATCAAGAAACCTGGACTCAGGTAATTACGGGTATTAGAGTTAATAGGCTCTTTGACTTTTGGGATAGTATTTCTGTTAGTCACTGAGCCTCTTCCTCACAGCTCAGAATGGCTGCTGTAGCTCCAGCCATAACTTCTACTTCAGGCCGGAAGAGGAAAGGTTGAGTCAGCCAAGTTAGAATATTTTTACCAAGAAAACATAAACTTTCACCACATCACTCACCCTCAGCCAATTCCCCCTTATATTTTATTGGTCAAGACCAAGTCACTGGTCACTCCCTAGGTACCAGGGAATCTGGGCAGGGCTGTCATGATTCGCTTTGATTGGCCATGCTCCCTCTTGGGCTTCTGTTAGGAAGGGAGGATGATACTGTATAAACAAATAGTAGTTGCAAAAATACTAAATGCAAGAGTCTATGACTATGTCCTTGCCTTCAGGGAACTTATCACCTGGCGTCAGAGGCAGGGGAGGGGGTGATAGGGCAGGGGATCAGTGGAGGAAAGACTACAGTTACAAAGCACCTCACACGCTCGAGTTCATTTGCTTCTCGATATAAACCTGTGACATAGGCCGAACAATCATCAATAGTCCCATTTTATAGATGCCCTCATCTAGAATAGTGAGGCACAAAGAGGTTAAATGATGGTATTCTAGGGGCCACGTGGGTGATATATACTAATCCAAGGAACAAAATCTAGGTCACCTTGAAACCTGGCCCTAATTTTTTTTTTCCTTTCAGGAGGTAACAGTAGGCCTCCTCACAGATCACCTTTCCAAGCCCGATAAGGACCGGGCCCAGGGGTTTACACAGGAGCAGAAAGCCCATGGATGATCTCCAAGTAACTCTGATGGGTGGCTGGGACCAAAATTCTGCCCTAGCCAGAAACTCTGTGGGCAGACCTGGTCCTTGTGGACGGTATCCAGAAGCAAGGGGTGTCTAGTAACTTATGCTCAGCTGGGCACCTAGGTCTCACCTAGTCAGACCCTGCCAACTGGAATTCCTTTATATTCTCTCTCATCATTCCCATTCCTTACCTTAGATAACTTACAAGAGTGCCCAGTCAAAACTTCTGAATTAGAATGATATGTATGATTTCTCCTTGCCATTATTCTTTAAATTTGCAGGGAGATTGATCTGAGCCTTGTCGCCAGTCTCCTCCTTTGGCTGGCCAGATAAATCTCTCTCTCTCTCTCTCTCTCTCTCTCTCTCTCTCTCTCTCTCTCTTTCTCTCTCTCTCTCAAAACCTCAGACTTTGGCTCCTCTGTGCACCACAGGCTTCGATTCACTGGTTTTGTTCAATAACATGCTGACACCTCTCCAGTGCTCTCACCCTATTCTGATCATCTAGAGTTGGACACGCACGGCTACTGTCATCTTACCTTTTATCTTGTAAATCAGCAAGTGGCCAAGGCACTGGCATCGTGGCCTTAGACAACTGTCCAATCCTTACCTGCTAACCTACCTAACCACCAACCCACTACCTTCCCACTCCTCCCCCACACACGTATTCCCAAAATACCATCGATGTGATAAATGTTAAAGCAAACATTGAATAAATGAGTGGTTGATTAACCCTAAAGGGTAGATATTTTTTAAAGAAACACCAACCATATTTTAATAGCTATTATTTTTCTCATAGTCATTGGATATGCGGCAGAAATCCCAAGTTGCTGGCTTTGCTGCTGGTGGGTATTTCTAACCAGATGACAGTGTTGCTAAGTTCCTGACGTCCTGTGCTATTTACCTTTCAGAAATGAAAGGTCTCAAATTGACTTGCCGAAGAAAGCCTGCCAGATAAGAACTTACTCCTAACTGCACCAGGTCCACCTCTCACTGTGCAAGTCTCTCCGGCAAATCCCTTACTTTCAGCTTCCAGATTTCTCACTTAGCAAACTAACCTGCTCTCCCTACCCCACAACGCACTCCAACTACTACGCATACGGCTACAAGTGCTGACATCTGAGATTAGCACTTTCCATATCCCAACGCATTTAATTTTTACAATTTATCCTGTAAGTGCTGCTATCTCCATATAACAGATGAGGGCCTTGAAGCTCAGAGAAGGTACAAAACTTGCCCGGGGTCACACAGCTATGAGTGAGACAGGGTTGTAATTTGAACCCAGGCTTGTCAGATCCCAAACCTGTGCTCTTAGCACCAGGCAAATTGCCCCTATGCAGACTTTGCTGTGGCCCCCATTAGAGCTTCAGCACCAGGCAGTGGATATTTTTGTGAAGGTGGAAACATTACATACCTGTGCTGTCCAGGGTGGTAGCCACCAGACATTTGAAATGTGGCTGGCGCAACTGAGAAACTGAATTTTTAGTTTTATTATATTTTTAATCTATTTAATTTAAATAGCCCATGAGGATATTGGACAACACAGCTCTGGAACATTAGTGACTACTGGGGAAACTGAGGCCAAATAAAATGACTGATTTCTCTAAGGTAACAGACTCTAAATCAGTGGTTCTTGACCTTCTGGCCCTTTAAATAAAGTTCCTCATGTCGTGACCCCACCATAAAATTATTTTCGTTGCTACTTCATAACTGTAATGTTGCTACTGTTATGAATCGTAATGTAAATATCTGATATGCAGGATGGTCTTAGGCAACCCCTGTGAAAGGGTCGTTCGACTGCCAAAGGGGTCACGACCCACAGGTTGAGAACCGCTGCTCTAAAGGCTCCTAGCTCTCATGCAAAAAAAAAAATGTTCTGAGGAATGAAAAGTCATTACAAACTTTTGACCCCAAATTTACTATAGAAACATGCCCACCTTCACCCCCATCCTTAGAAATGCCAAAAAAATTGATATTGACACTATGACACCAACTTTTGTGACTATGATGAGAACTGTGAGAAAGCAGTCTGTTGGGGTTGATAAAAAGGTCATCTGTCTGTACCATTCTCCTCCGTGTAACATTATAGAGAAGAAGTAAACATTTAGTCAACTAATGATTGTTTACCAACAGTTGGCAACAAGACAAACTGAGCTTAAGAAAATAAACTCAAAGTAGAGGGTGGCAGATAGCATTTAAAGAGATATGTTTGCAATTGAGCCTGTTGACAAAGGGGCCTCGTGGCTGTTGTTTAGGTGAGTCAGTAGGTAAAGAAGACTGGGGGCAGTCAGGCCAGCAGGCCCTGCAGAGGGTCCAGGTGCTGCCAGGCACTGCCAAAGGTACAGGAATGCTGGGTACTGGGGAGGAGGCTGCAAACCCTTCCCTGCCTTCCAGATGAGCCAATCTTATCTAGCTAAGGAAGTTAATAAAGGTTACCTAGACCTTGTCCAGTCTCAGGCATCCTAGTTGCTTTCTGCTGTATGAGTTCCTTAGGGACTCTGAGTTGACTTTCTTAATGAAATTGTCATTACTTCAATCCCAGGAAATCAAGGCTAGTGTTGCCATGGGAGGAGTAGGAAGTGTCCTCTGTGTTCCCTCCCTCCCAGGGAACAGGACACTAATCCAGTTGAATTAGGCCCTACTTAACCCCAATTACTCATTTAACCTTAATTACTTCCTTAGAGGCCTCATCTCCAAATACGGCCACAGGGGTGGGTTAGACTTCAGCTCATAAATTTTGGAGGATTAGATATATTCAGTCCATAACAATAACCTCATTCATCTTGAGAGGGTAAGAGTTCAAAGCATCATTCACCATTTCTCCCATAAAATGTTCTAAAGAGGCGAATCAGGTGGCATAAAAGAGATATTCATGTCTGTCCATGTAAAAGAATTTTTCTCTACTTGAAGAGCACATCTAGTTATAGGTATCATGCTTGCCCCTTAGTAGGCGCTCACAAATGTTTATTAAATGAATATGTAGCATTCGGCCCATAACATTTCTTGGACTGTTAAGGCTCAAATGAAGTGGCAAATGAAATGCTGTGTGGTGGCATGATTGCAGAGCTGGAGACACTTGTAAGTCAGCAGAGAAGTGTTCCGAATGGTGTACTTTATACGGATTTATCCAGGGGAGATGTTCTCCATATCCACCTGCACTTTGCCACTTTGAAAAGGGGGCAATCATTTGCTGGCTAATCTAGGTGAGATGTACAAGCCAGATTGTCATTATTGCACACCCAGCTTTGGTCATAACATGTTGATTTCATAATTGCATCAGTGTTTGAGCAAATGGGTCCTCTGACATTCATTATTAGTTTCAAATAAAATGCAACATACGCAAAGGATTCTTTCCTAGCCTCAAAACCTGACTTCAACCTCCTCTCTACTCTCCCTCCCACCCCAACTTGAATTGTTAAGGCAGTGGGAGGGAATGAGGGAATATGGGATCTTCTGGAAGGATTCAGTGGTAGGAAGCAGCAGCAGCAGTCACTGTGGAATTCAATTTGCATGGAATTGCTGTTGCACCATTTACCATTTTCATGACCCTGGTCAAGGAATTAAACTTCTATGAGACTCATTTTGTAAAAGCTAATATTGCCTTCCCTACCAGGCTGTGGTAAGGATCAAGGCGGATAATTTTTCTACAGTATTTAGCATCATGCCTGGAACCTAATAAACAACCTATACATGTTAGTTCTATCTGAATGTGTAATAACACACATCATTAGACATACTTTTCAGAACATGGCTGTCCAGGTCATGCAAATCGGGATGCTGAGAACGCAATTTGCTCATTAGGTGATCAGTGGGAACATTTGTCCCCAAATGTGTTATTTTAAAATAAATTAGTAAGTTTTTAATCCATGTAAGGGAGCCAGTTAGATACAGGTTTGCTGTGGTGATTTTAGGCAGAGACCCGGAAACCACTCTAGATACTGTTGTCAGGAAGGGATTTAATGCAGGAAATTAGGTGCTGAATAGGAAAGCCTTGTCTTTCCTCCTGAGTCTCTCCTTAACCCTCATCCTGCCACTCATGATAAAGTAGCTTTACAGTTGTAAGTCCGCCAAACACAGACTTTATTCTTGTATTATTATTGATTACTTATTGTATTATTTTTCCATACAAACAACTGTAAGCCTACTTTTGCCCCACCCTGTACTTTTGATACTAGATGTGTGGGAGTTTTTCCCACCCCAAGCAATTCTTTGCAACCCCAGTTTAACTCCATTCTGACACTATCTACCTGGAGACAGCATCAGATCCCATGGGTTAAGTTAGGGCTCAGTCCCTCAAGACTGCTCCCACTTCAGATGCCAATTATAAGTCCAGGTTGTCACCTGTGCTTCTGACCAATGAGCTATAAATCATAGAAGGTTACTACCACGCCCTCCTCAGGTTTGGTTGATTTGCTAGAGTGGCTCACAGAACTCAGGAAAATAGTTACTCACCTTGACCAGTTTATCGAAGGACATGATAAAGGGTGCAGATAAACAGCCAGATGCAGAAGTACATAGGGCAAGGTCTGAGAGGGTCCTGGGTGCAGGAGCTTCTGTCCCTGTGGAGTTGGGGGGTGGCACCCTCTTGATATATGAATGTGTTCACCAACCCATACTATTGGGATTTTATGGAGGTTTCATCACATAGGTGTGATCAATGACTAATTCCATTTCCAGCCCCTATCCCCTTTCTGGAGAAGCGGGGGGGGGGGGGGGGGGGGGGGGGGGGGGGGGGGGGTGAAAATTTCAAGCTTCTAATCACGGCTTTGTCTTTCTGGTAAATAGCCCCCATCCAGGAGCCATTTAGGAGCCCATCCAGAGTCATATCATTAGAACAAAAGATGCCCCTAGTGCTCTTATCACAGGAATGTAGAAGGGTTTCGGGAACTCAGGCCAGGAACAGGGCTGAAGACCAAATAGATGTTTTTACTATAAATCACAAGATCACAAGTGCTCCACAGCATTTTTGGCAAAGCTGGGTGTGCAAACATCAGGAGAAATCATCAATGATTCCAGGAAATCAGGCAGTTTCAGGAGTTACCGAAACTGCCACCCAAAGCAGGTAATTCACCGGAGAATACTAAGAAAGCATCATAAAACATTACACAGCCTTCTGCTGAAACCCACACACCTGCCCACCTATGGCCAAGTATTATAATTGTTCCTGCTCCCCGCCCACCTTCCACATCTGATGTGAGTGCCTGTCACCAGCAGAATCTAAAGTAGAGTCCAAGGAAAAGGGGCCTGCTAAATGTAATTTTCAGGTGCTTAGCAGTGGCAGTGCAGGGGATAGCTTAGAAGGGGTTGTGCTTGCTGCCGAGTACCAACACACACCGTGGATCCTTATTATCGGCCAATTCCCACACTCACTAAAATTTATTTGTAACCCACAAATCAATATTTATGGTATTTTTGTGGTCATTCACAGTCACATGCAGAGCAGTGGAAGTTTGAATTGCCCAACATACACATTTCCAGCTGAAGTCAAACAAGGAGACACTCTGCTTTCTTGTTTTAGCCCTGATTCCATGAACAAGTTTCAGAGGTGGGAGAGAGAATACTTGCTGAGTCTTTTGTCTTAAGGAGTTTTATTTGTTTCCCAAAGGCAGAGATTTTAGGAAAGGTCCTGGTCTCCACTGATTGGACAGCATAGGGGCAGTTGGTCATTCATCCTCAAAGCTGGTCCTGATGTCAGCTATGGCGTTGCCCCACCTGGCTTTGCTGCTTTTCTGGACCTTGAGCTGAAACACAACTAGGCCTAAATGTTATCTCTAGGGCTTAATGCTTAAGGAAGTGGTCACACAAGGGCTTGTGTGGGAGCCAGTGGGAGACTATTCCCTGGACCCCTCTGTTCCTCCTCTAAGGGGACATGCCAAAGGAGAGGGTCTGAACCGGATGACCAGTGATATGGGGAGGGAAGGTCACCCTGGGGGCAAGGCCCCACCCTAGTTTTGCTCATTGCTTGGTACCCAGGGCTTTCCCCTCAGGTGACCGTCAATAGCTGGCCTATCTTTTCTACTCCGCTCATGCCTGTCTAACTGCCTACAACACTTTGACATAGTCAAGGTCATGCCAAATTCATATGCATGGGTTGGCTTTGAAATTAAGATTCTAGAATTTCCAGCATGGTTTTTCCAAATCTGTGCATCTTCTCTTGTAGATTGTTTTTTTGGGGGGTGGGGGGTGGTGGGGGGGCGGGGGGGAGGCAATTTATAAAATTAAGCAACCTTTGTCTCACACTTTCAATGTTCTTCAGAATTTAAAAGGAGGAAGATACAAGAATTTATGCTATCACCTAGAGCGCAGAGAGATACCAGTTCAACTAACCCACAGTCCTTAGGCAGCAAGTTTGCCCTTGTTTTACATATAAAACACCTGAAGCCCAAAAAGGTTAAGAGGTTTGCCTGGAGGCCACATAGGTCAAAAACCTGCCTCCTGCTTTAGTGTCTCTTCTTTTTGCTTGGTTGCTTTACAATAAAATTCAATTGCTTATAAAATAAGGAAGTTGAACTAGCTCATCTCTGAGATCCTTTCATAACTGAAAATTCCCTGACTTTGTGACTTTGGCATTCATTTAAGGCTGAAACTGTTCAGCATTATGCTGGGGGCTGGGGCTGAGCTGAAGAGGGAAGAATTAGCATGAGAACATACTGAATATGTCACGGAGAGATTGTGTGTGAAAACAGGTCACAGAGACATAAACACTTAAATGACAGTGCGTTGCATTTTTTGTGCATTTGTTTGAGTGACACCTCCTCCAAAAAGCCAGCCTTGATTTCTGCCATCTTCTCAGCTTGAAATGATTCTATGATTTTAACTGCTATTGCATTAACCTGAATGTCTCATTAGTCCTAATGACTAACATTTACTGATTGTGTATTATAGTTATTGTAAGGACAGAAAAAGGCCTTTCCTTTTCTTTGCTGTGGCCTTCCACAATTTATGAGAAGCACTTAGTCATTAAAACCCAAGGCTTTTGGTTCCTCTGATTCAAACAGCCCCTCTGTTCAAACTGCTGGACAAGATAAGCTACTCTCAAGGCTGCATTCTTGCATCTATTTTTGTATCCCCTTCATCCCTGCTGTTTACACAACTCAGGGATAACTGGAACCAAGGAGTCTCTAGTTAGTAGAAAGTTCCCTATCCCCTCCCCTTCAGACAAGCCTCTTTTAAACTCTTCATAACTTTTGCTCTAAGCATGTTTTACAGGCTTGGAAAAAATATTAATAAGACACCTCCTTAGGACATCTGCCCGACTGTCTCCTGGAAAGCAAACAAACTGTAACTTTTCAAGACAAACCCCCTTGGTATCTGCTGAACTTCAACACAAACTCCCCTCCCCCTTCTTTGTCGCTTAGCAACTGCAATTGCTTGCTCTTTAAATGCAGAAGCCACTCTTTGTTCCCTGTCCATATTGACCAGCAATACACAGGCCCTTTCCTCCCTTGAAAAGTAAAATAAACTTCCTCTCTGCATCTCTTCTCCTAGTGGTGAATTCTTTCACAGCCTGCCTCAGGCCCAAACCCTAACAATGATTGTACTTTACATTCCGAGTTTTACAATTAGTCCTCGCAATAGCCCTATGAGAGAGATGCTCTTACTGGCTTCATTTTACACATGAAAACATGATCTTTCCTCTTCTGACTCTGAAGTCCTCTGTGTTACCAAAATAGGTCAGTATCCCTTTCCCTCCATGTCCTGAGGACGGAGTTGGGATGTGGACCAGAGCAAGTGTGGGCGGGAGAAAGAAACTTTTATAGGTGAAAAGCCAAGCCTGATTTGCCAGTCTGTCCTGGGATGCTGTCTGCACTAAGCCAATTCAAAGATGTTAATGAATGGTGTTTGACTGGGGGGGTAGGGAATGTTCTGAGGATAGATTTGTGGCTTTTGGAGAAGAGATAGCAGATTTCCCTGAAGGACTGACAGAGGTGGAACTCTGGACATCTTAGTGACACTGTTCATAGGTATTGTCTTACCCATGGGAGAGGAAATGCAGCTAAAAACTGATAACTTCCCTACTATTACTAGGATTCCACTGGCCCTTGGTACATGACAGTTCTTCCCTCAAGCTGCTACCTGAGTGATTAGCTTAAATATCCAAATATGGTCACATTACTATCTAACCTGTAAATGGACTGCCTATGAAATAAAGTAGCTGTACCTTTAGCATGACTTACAAGGCCCTTGACATTCTCTTTCCAAACTACCTGTCCAAGTCCTTGCTCCATTGCTTTCCAAGCACACCCAATGCAGCAGAAGTACCAACGTTTCTGATATTCTGCAAACAATACACCTTCTCTCCCAGCCTCATTGCCTTTGTCATGCCTTTCCCCCTTTTTTCTATCTCTTTTTGTCTCTCTCTCTCCTTTAACAGTCTCAGGTTTAGCGTTGTGTTAATCTTGCTTTAACTTGTTGCACACTGCATGTATCATCTGCATGGTCGGCCTCTAACTCCACAGAACTCCAAATGATGCTGTAATAGAGTTACATGAGAATTTCCTCGAGAGATAGGTGCTCAGAAGTTGAATTGCTGGCTAGAAAGCATTAGTGTATCTAATTTGACTAAATATTGACAGATTGCTTTACGGGATACCTGTCAATATCTACATCCTCTGCATCTGAGGAACACAGCATTATCCAGCTTTCTAAATTTCCCAGTCTGATAGGAATCAATTATCATGATTTTGAACATATTATCATACACTCCTTGGTTTTAGAAATTTCTTCTGTCAACTTCCTGTTTATGCCCTTTGCTTCCTTTTCTCTTGCTTTATCTTCTTCTTCACCTAATATTGCCTTCTGTGTTCCTCACGTGGGACCCAGTTCAAATGCCACTACCTTTCTGAAATTGTCCCTGACTACTTAGATTTAAAATCTCCCTCTTCTGGGTGTCTATGGCATTTTGCTTATACCCATATTATATGTATCATATACACTGTCATCATGCATTTCCTGTCTTTGTCTCTTCTATTAGAAAATGATACATAGATAACAGCACTTTTTTATAAAAAATCACAGGACATACCACATGGCTTGGCACAAAGCTAGATCTCAAATGTTTAATGAAAGGAAAGGGAGAATTGTATACCTTTCATGTGGGTAACATGATTAAAAATACCCCCAGAAGAAATTAATCTATGAAGTTTGAGAAAATGGCACATAGAAATGTAGATTATCTAACAGCATTAGTCATGTTGGAAATAAAGGACAATTATGTTTAGAGGACATGCCTTTTTCCAATTCTTAATGCAAACATCTGTTTCTTTTGATCTACATCTAACCATACTGGGCAAACTCCCTACAACCACACGAATTCACAGTGTTTGTTGGCATTGGGCCACAAGGTATCACAATGAATCCAGATGATTGGAAGGACAGGTTTGTTAACTCAGCATTTCAAGACACTGCCAAGTACATTCACATCAATTTGCAAAGCTACCATTCCAGTTAGAGGTGTCATCTTGAGGGGCTGCACTTGAAGCTCCAGAATTTCTTAAAACAAAACAAACACAAGGGCTTACATGTCAAAGGTTGAAAAGTTAAATAGACCTTTGCTGACAAAGAAGAAGGATGTTTCTATTCTCAGTGCCCAGTGAATGTGGTCAGGGTCAGCCTTTGAGCATAAAAATTGGCTCAGAGTTCTTATGAGAAAGGTCTTCTAAGAGTTCCTATGAATGGACAGGCCTGACCAAAGGAATTAAAATCCAGTCCTTTGTTTTGCAGCCCTGGAATAGCGAGTTCTTTAGGGTCTGAGGAATGGTCAGTATCAGGGCTGAATAGTGCTGTTTGGGGCACCCATATCCCAGGTGCTGCATGGGAAATGGGGAGCTGGCATTTTAATGAACAAGAGGTTGCTACTAACTTGAGCAGGCATTATTTCCTCACGGCTACCTGGAACTTTTACTAACATAACATTTGCTGAGGTTTGGCCATGAGATATGCTGGACATTGGATGATGACCAAAGACGAGGAAATTGGGGTTGAAGGGAGTCAGGTATTGGATTGGTCCTTAGGAATTACTCAGTCTTAATAACAAGCTTGGAATGCTTGGGCAAAGCATGGATTTCTAGCTTGTCTATTATGGATGAAAATTTTGGGTGGGGATGAATATAAAGTTAGGCTAGTAGGTATACCTTAGTGCCTGCATCAGTCCAAGTGCTATACTCTAGAATTGCAATTTTTCACACAACCCCTCTAAGAAGACAAGAATGATTATGACACCTTACCCATTTTACAGAATGTATAACTAAGACCCAGAAAGGATAATTTTTCTTTCCAAATATCCTTCATTCATTCACTCATCCAGTGAATATTAAGTAAGTGCCTACTATGTGTCAATCCCTTTGCAGTCTTTGGAGATAGAGTGAAGAACAGGACAGAAATGATTCCTGCATTCATGCAGTATACACACTTAGTTATCA
Source organism: Myotis myotis (assembly GCF_014108235.1). Classification (NCBI taxonomy): domain Eukaryota; kingdom Metazoa; phylum Chordata; class Mammalia; order Chiroptera; family Vespertilionidae; genus Myotis; species Myotis myotis. Next base: position 84,817,194 of record NW_023416357.1, on the reverse strand, counting down.
AAGATACTATTTATATATATAAAAGCCAAGCAACCCAAATGACAGAATGACTGGAACGACCAGAAGGACCGGTTACTATGACATGCACTGCGGTGGCCAACCAGCCCAATCGGGGCCCTGATCAGCGCCCCCAGCCTTCCACGGCTCCTCCCCCTGGTCAGCCCAGCCCTGATCAGCCTCCCCCACCCCGATTGGGGGTGGGGCCGGCTGGCCAACCACCCACTACCCCTCACCCCCACTGGCCTGGCCCTGGATTGGCCCTCATCGGGGCTGGCCAGCCGGACCCCACCAGTGCACAAATTCGTGCAGCAGGCCTCTAGTGTAATTATAACCATGATAAAATGCTCTGAAGGAAAACAGTGACAGGCTAAGTGGGTGTAAAATGGGATACCGACTGGTCTTGGAGAGGCTGGCAGAGGTAGTGAGCTTGTCCTATGGGGAATGGCATCCCTGGGGAAGAAATGGTACCTAATATCAGATAAGTGACATTTTCAAGAATGAAGGTGGGGGAGGATTTGAAAAGCATTCCAGGCAGAGAGGATAGCATGTGCCAGTGCATCTGAAGAACAGAGAAAAGGCTGGTGTGCCTGCATGTGGGTAATGGGAATAAAGAGAAAAGGATCAACCATACTCTTCAAGTTGAGGAGACTGTATTAAGAAATTTTTCCATTGATCCTCCAAGAAATGGGAAGCCATTAAAAACCTTCAAGAACAAAATGACATAATCTAATTTTCTTTGTAAAAATTCATTCTGGCTGCTGCCTGTAGAATGATAGTGGGGGCTAAAGGAGAGGTGTATGGACCAGTAGGTTGGCCATTGCAAGTGGTCCAGTTGAGAGAAGATTGTGACTTGGATTAGGGTCTTCTGTTTTCAAATCCAATGTTCAGGACTAAATGGTTGAAAGCAAGGGTCAAGGTGCAAGAGAGATGGGCAGATCCAGACACATCAATCATGTGACTGTCACCTCCCTGTGGCCTATGCTGTCACTCTCATAGCTGCTGCCATGGTAGACAGGGGTCTGTGATCTGGGGGACAGCAGAGGGAGAGGACCAGTCAGAGAGACTGCCAGGAGCAAAACACACCTGGTTGGAGGATGCAACTGCCAGTCAACATCCCTCCTGAACAGTAGAACATCATTGCAAGTCAACTTGTAATGAACTGACAAAGTGTCCACTTCCCAGGCCACCGTGAACAAGGTGATGTTGTCCTGAGGACAGGAGAGAGGCAACCCTGCCACATCCCTGTATCAGTGTCCACCCACTTCATTTGTGCTTGGATGCCTCCGTTTATAAAATTATGTGGTAGAGAGTATTTCCTTTGCTCCTACCAAAATACTAGTAACTATAGAAATCATTGTCATAATGTTGAGTCAAGAATATCCATCACAGTCTCATTCTTGGAAAGTTAACAAAAACACATCTTACATGCTTTTATTTAGCACTCACACATTTCTGGGATCCTATCTATTTAATCTTCCCAGAGATTGAAGGAATGGCATTTTGCAGCTAAGAACCCCTGAGCCTTGAGGAGGTTTATGTCACCTGCCTCAAACTCATTAAAAAAAAAAATTTGGTAGAGCCAAGATTTACAGAAGTCTCTTAAATCAAGCAAGTTAAATTGTTGACTCTCCTTTGGACCTAAAACCCTTGAGCCCCAGACCTTTACCCAGGAAATCCCATGATTGCAGCATTTGATGTGGGGTGGATATCGCACTGAGGGGAGTGCTGGGGAGCTGGGTGCCTGGCAGGTGCCCATGTCCCTGGCTCTTCCCCTCTTATGCTGCCAGGGACTAGGGTTGAAAGTATCCTTCTTCCTTTATTGGAAGTGAAGTGAAAACCCCTTGTCCTCTTCCTTCCCTACACACACTAACATACATGTGGGGAGGAAAATACAAGATATTTTCTCACTGTGACATCCCACAAGTAAAGGGTTCTATGTGGTGTTCAAGTGTTATGTCTAACTAGCTCTAATGAGACCTGCAGGAGATAGTATGTGTGGTCCAAGCTCAGTAGTTCCCTCAAGGGGTCATTGAGGTTTCAACCATTCAGGAATCCCTGAGGTCCCAGAGGAGCCCAGGCTGCTTCCCAGAGATGGGGCCGAACGTCTGGGCTGACCACCCATTTGTCCACATAAGTAAAGAGGCATTCCAAGGTGCCGTGGCAACTGCTCCATTACTCTGATGGAGGTGAATACATATCCTCAAGACCAATTGTTTCATGCAGTGGCTCACTGATGAATAATGCTCCAATCATTGCTCTTTGCAGGTCTAGCCCTTGGTTCAATGGAGCCATGCCTACTCCAGAGCTGCTGTCTGCTCTGGGTCTCTAGAGCCCCATAGCTTGCCTCCCTTCCCCCAGTCTGCTCCATCCCATGGATCCTGGACTGCAGACTGTATTTCCCAATGGAGGAGTCAGTGAGAAATGGAAGGCAGTAAATTAGAAGGCACCCGAGTACTACTCTGTGTCTGGCCCCCAACCTCCACATCCAGTATCTCTAGCATCAGCTATGTCTCTTTCAAGGCTTTCCTTTTCTCTCTCCTTTCCTCACTCTCTGTCTCTGTCTCTATCTCTGTCTCTCTCTTATCCCCTTCTCTTATGTCTGTGGGAAACCTAGCCTTTGACCTACAGAACCATCAACAAAGAGTTGTCACTTCATAAGAGACTTGATTGCTTATTTTGCAAGTGAGCACATATCTATTTTTGCAAGATAGTCTTAGAAACCATGATACTATTCAATACACTGTCCCATTTTGGGGATGGCGCTGGCCTATGCTGGGCTTTCCTAGGCATACTAAATCTCACAGGTTAATTAATAATGCATAGCACTTAGGGCATCTGGCTAGTAACATCATGGTCCATTTCATAAACTCAACACACTAGATATTCCAATATAACATTTAGCTGTGAAATGACCACAGATTTTAAACTCTTGACTTGTTCTCAGGACCTTGAAATTCCTGTGGATTCCAGATTTGACTCCAAAGTATTTTCAGGGAGTGGGCTTTTTGTTTTTCTTTTTATGCATTTGTCTATTTATTTTCTTTCTAGGGCCCAAGGCTTGTAGACCTCTGTCCCAGGTTATTCTTTGATAATATTGACTATGGTGTGAGAGCCACCTTAAACACAGGTGCACCACAGGGAGCTATTTGTAAAGAGGCTACATGTTGATGTCAAAAAGCAACAACAGGAAATCCATGTGTATCATTCAAAGCCTGTAGAGAAAAAATAAAGTATTTATCCCTGGAAATCTCTGGCTTTGAAGAGTGGGATTTCATAGACAATGTGGGAAACAAACAACACTTTCTCACCTGCTGTGCTCCTGCTGTGCCATCAGTTAACATGCTGGGTGCTGGAAATCTAGACATTCATGAGGCTCAGCTCAGATATCTCAGGATAGAAGGAGTAATGAAAGCAACAAATAAATATGTAATTAGTAAAATTAATGTGAAATGTGCTGGGGCCAAATCATAAACTCAGGCTGAGCAAGTTGGGGAAGGCTTCATCAAAGGCAGTGCACTGTGAGACAGATGTGGCCCATGGGAGGCACTTGGTCACATTTGTTGACTGAATGCATGAACCTGTGAATGTTGAACCAAGTTGATTTTTATCACATAGAAAGGTAGGAATCAACCCAGGTAAACAGTGTATTCAAATGCATCAGGAAAGAACATGCCTGATATAAACCAGAGCATCAGCATGTCCTTTTGTAATCATTTTCCTGGCTGTCTCTGAATTGGAATTTGTAATCTTGGAATTTATGGGCTTCAGAGTAAATAATCTGACAGCTGTGAATAGAGTGTAACTCTCTCATGGCCCACACCCCAGACTTTGGAGGGGAGGGCCTCCTAGGAATGCATTGGGAAGAAGAAGAGGAAAGGCCCTGTAGCTGAGCCATGGCCTACTACTAATGTCAGAGCTCAGGACCTGAGGTCAGAGCTGGGGGTTCCTTCACCCCATCTCCCGAGCTCTGAATGGGCCTCCCTAAGCACCCATTATGCTCACCTGCTATCCTGCAAGCCTGTTAACATGGAGGGTGATAAGGACCAGGGAGGGCAGTGCCTTTGCTGTTACAAATAGCAGAGAAATCCCACTGGTGGCAGCACTTGCTATTCAGAGGCATTCCACTCTCTACTGGAGTGCCTGTCCATCCATCATTCATTCATTTAATCAGCAGGCATTCACAGAGCACATACATGTACTTCCTGCTGCCTTGGGTCTCAGATGTGAAATAGTTTGGGTCTCTGCACTAACATGGATCCCATTTTCATGGGAAAGGCGGGAGAGGAAATAGACAGTTACACTAGAGTTTGCTCAGAGCTGCAGCATATGCAAGGGCCGAGAGCAGACCCTGCCCAGGAGGTGAGGACTGGAGGAATTCCATGGGGGAGGTGCTATGGAAGGTAAAACATTAACGTTGTTATGTTCACAGTTGAGAATACAGTGTGTGTGTGTGTGTGTGTGTGTACTTTCTGCCAACAAGTGATAAAATTTAAATAGATACAAAAACAAAATAAAAACACCCCCCAAAACCTGGCTTTTAGTCCATGGCTCTAATCTATAGCTAGCAATCTTGAACCATGCTATGCCTTCATGAAAAAATAATAATATGGGAATTTCCTGTGGGGATGCTGAGGGAGGAGGAGATGAAAGGTTAATTTTGAAAACAGGCAGTTGAAGAATTTGGCATTTGACTAATATGGTTGTGTAGTATGCATCCTGTGCTTTTGTTCTACATTATTTTAGCAGAAGCCTCAGGATCAGAAATGAGGAGCTGATTTTAAAATCAAGGTTATAAGAAATGGTAAGATCTTAGAGACACCCTAACCGGTTTGGCTCAGTGGATAGAGCGTCAGCCTGCGGACTGAATGGTCCCAGGTTCGATTCTGGCCAAGGGCATGTACCTTGGTTGCAGGCACATCCCCGGTAGGAGATGTGCAGGAGGCAGCTGATCGATGTTTCTCTCTCATCGATGTTTCTAACTCTCTATCCCTCTCCCTTCCTCTCTGTAAAAAATCAATAAAATATATTTTTTTTAAAAAAAAGATCCTAGAGACATTTTACATAAATTATCAAAGCCAAGAAATTGTCAGCTGGGGCCGTGGGTCAGTGTTGGGTTTCAGGGACAAGCTTGCTTATTTTTCTCCAAGTAAAATTGTGAATTATTTTTTTTTTAACATTTCTTGAGCTAAAGTGGTTCAAGTCACTGGTGAGATCTCATTTGTCCATCAAGTCCTAGTGACCAGCTGTGAAAATGTGAAAAATAGATTAAAGACAGCTCTTTTGGCTGTTTTTATGGGGTGCCAATGAACTGAGTCCAGCTTCATTGCCAACTAAATCAAAAAGTGATCCTGGCTTCTGTGGAATGAATGCTTTTGTTTTCTTAAAATTCATGTGTTAAAACTCCTAATCCCCATTGTGATTGTATGTGGATGTGGGGTCTTTGGGAAGTAATTATTAAGTCATGAGGGTGGACCCCAATGATGATATTAATGTCCTTCTATGGAGACTAGAGAGAGTGTGTATATATATATATATATATATATATATATATATATAGATTATTGATTTTTTACAGAGAGGAAGGGAGAGGGAGAGGGATAGAGAGTTAGAAACATCGATTCAGCTGCCTCTTGCACACCTCCTACTGGGGATGTGCCTGCAACCAAGGTACATGCCCTTGACCGGAATCAAACCTGGGACCCTTCAGTCCGCAGGCCTACGCTCTATCCGCTGAGCCAAACCAGCTAGGGCCCAATCTATGACATTTTTGATACAGCAGGCCAAGCAGATGGAAACACAGCTAACTTATTCAAATGTTTTAAAGCATGCCCCAAAACTCAAAATTAGCACCTTGCTCTCTTAATCAGCTGTTTCTTAGTTGGTAGAATTGCCCACTTGCCCAGCCTAGATATTATTGAGTTACATGTGTCTTTACTCATCAGACACATGGAATTTCACTCCTTGACCCCCCAAGATATCCATCCTCTTTTCCACAGACTCATTGCAGCTTCCTACCAGATTCATTCTAGTTTTAGTCTTTCTCTTCCAAGACACTCTTCTATACCACTTTATCAGTAATCCCTTAAAAACAATACTGAGACTGTTTGTTCCCCCTTCATCTATGATAAAGAAAAGTATATAAGACCCTTCTCAATTTAGCTGTAGCTCACCCTGCTAGTCTTCTCTGCCCTCTTCCCTTTCACTCTGTATCCTTCGCTGTGATTAAAAGGACTTGCTTCTTTCTCTTTCTTTACCTACATCTGCCTCTATGTCTCTGGTCCTTGGTCCTTGGCATATACTCTTCCCAATGCTTAGAAGGCCTCCTCCATCCTTCTTTGCCTATAATATCCCACATTCAAGACCAGGAGTAAGCCATAATGCATCTATGGCACCACTGTGAACTGCTCCCGCTCAAGCTCATGTAAGTGTCTGAGAACAAGTATCTCCTTTGTTTTGTTACCTCAGCCCTCAATTTTCTCAGCCTTGTCCCAGATCCAGCCTCTTCCTCATACCTCAGTCCAGCCTCTTCCTCATACCTTAATCCATCCTCATGCTGTCTCCTAAGAAACCCTGCTTTGGCTCTCCAAGGCAGAGATAGTAATGCCCTCCTTTTCAGCTTCCTGAGCTATGGCAAGTAATTCCCTCACATCTATTCATCTTGTATTAGGTGCACAAGTCTGTTTCAATATATATTCAATTTAATCTATCAGACATTTACTAAGAATTTATCATGTTGTATGAATAAACAAATTGCACTGTAGACATTCTGCTGTTACTTACAAAGCTCCCAATACAGATCCTTAAACTGAGTGTAGAGTGAGTGCTGATCAATATATCTATATCTACTTTGGGGTATATTTCTTAACTCATTGGCATCAAACTTGTTCTCTGTATCTGTGACTGTGGATGGTTCTAGAGGAAGATCATAAAACATAGACATGATAATTTTGCATGTCCCTTAAACTTCATTCTTTCATTATAGAATAAACAGATATAAGAGAGTCAGCTATTTGGGAAGTAATTTATCGAGAACAGTAGATCATTTTCCTTTTTAGTCATACAAATAATTGATTGTGTCAAATTACCCAAAACATCAATGATAGGCAAGTAGGGATCTATTTGAAATCCATCCAGCGTTAGTTTCTGTGTATGTAAATAGTGTTTCAATGATGTGGGAAGAGAGGGTTAATACTCTTAAATGCAAAGTCATAGCCATGTACATTGAATAAATAGTCTGGGAAAAACGTAAAGGACCCTCATAGGAGAAATAGCCAAGAGGGAGCTGCTGATGGTTGAGAGCATACCTTGGGGGCTTACTAATACGTCATGTAGAAATTAGAGAGCACAATGTTTTCATAAACAATGTTCATCAATTGTGAAGAGCTGAAGGCAGCTCCCTATATCATTTCTGCTTTATGAGTTTGCAAGGATTTCTCATGGTGGAAGGAAATGAGTCAGAAATTAGAAACAAACTCATTTAATGGCTATATTTTATTTCAACCAATATTATGGATTGTTTGGAAAATAATTTGTTTGCCAATTGTGTTAGGTCTCTTTTGGCTGAAAATGATAGAAACCAAAAGAGGAGATTTTGTGCTTGAATAACTACAAAGTATATATAGTTTCAGGCATGCATGGATCCAAATAGCTAAAATGATGACATCAGAAACGTGTTTACATTTTTCAGCTTTGATTTTTCTATGTTTTTTTCACCACCAAAAGGGCAAAAAAATGGCCAACAGAAGATGTAAGTTTATATTTAACAAGCTTAGAAACTTGTGAGATGTGAGCTTCTCTTTCCCAGTATTCCAGCTAATGCATTGGCTGTGAGTCATTAATATATCTTGGGTCATATGCCAGTTTCTTCATCAGTCACTATAGATAGGAAGAAATTATGCTCTGAATGTCCGGATCTGTCTTACATGCCCAGTTTTGGAGCCAGGAGTGGGTTAGAACCACCATTATATTGTGTGAACTGAAAATGGGTATTAATAGCTCCTAAATTGTTTCCAGTAATGACAAAATAATTCATTAACCCAATTTGTTCCATTTTTTCCCAAGATAATTTGTTCATTTGTTTATTCATTCATTTATCCTTTTTATAAATTCAGTCTGATTTTTTTGCTTCTTAATCTGAGTGCTTTTAAAATTTGCACTTAATGTATTCATTGATATAGTTGATTTAGGTCAATAACTATTTGCTATTTGTTTTATATTTTCCTCATCTGTTTTTTTCTTCCTCTGTTTCTTCTCTCCTTAACCTATTTGAATCAATTAAATATTTTTAATATTTCATTTTAATTCACTAAATCATCTTTTAAGCTATAATTTTTCATATTGGTTTTGTAGTGGTTGCTCAAGGAATTATAATGCGCATCCTTATCATAATCTACTTGGATTTAATATTGCACCACTTCCCATAAAATGTAAGACTCCTAGCAACAGTACAATATAATTCCATTCAATGTACCCCTATGCTTTTTATTTTTCACATATATATTTTATATCTACTTAAACCCACAAAACAGTATTAACACTTGTGTAGTAAATAGTTATGTGGTTTTAAAGAGCCTAAAAAGAAATAATTGACTTCTCTGTTTACTTACATACAGTTGATACTCCATTATTCATGGTAATGTCCTATAAAGTCACTGTGAACCCTGAGTTAGTGAATGCTAAACTGTTGTTCCTAAGAGAAATACAGAGTTGGGTTCCTGTGAGACCTTGGTCATGTTTTCATCAAGTGATCAACACCTAAACTTGCTTTATGTGTGTTTATGGTTAAAGACACCTTAGTTAATATATATTGTTGATTCATTCACATTGAAATCATGGCCAACAATGCTGGAACTCATGCCTCAACAAAGTGCACCTATCCACATAGTTTCGCATAAGGCACCTCACAGCCTGCTCACACTTAGGAACACTAGACAGCACTTCAGCACTACATGAGGGGCCATTTTAAACAGCAAAATCACCACCGCCAACAACAAAAAAAAGCACAAAAGTGTGAAAAATGTGGCACTAAATAAAACAGAGAGATCACTTGTTTGAGAACTGGAATAGGAAGGCAGTGTGTGGCCTCAGCTGGGAACACACAAATCAGGCAACTCTAATTTGTTGCTACTCTGTACATGTCTGTGAAGGTAAAAGAAATACTTAGACTTTGGCTCAAGGAAATAGAACTTTATTTCTATTCCAGTTAAATTTCAGGTCAGCTCGGAAAAAGGGAGTTCCATATAGTCACTCAGGCTGACAAGTCTGTTATCTCCCTATCTTCCCTCATCTTGTACTCCCAGTGTCACATTAGGTATTGACATTACAGGTAGCAGTGTTCAGTCCCTTCAAGAATGAAGGCTCAGCTCACCACACAAGGATAAGAACCATGGCCTGCTTGGGACCTGATTGAAAGCAACGGGAGCATAGAATGGTAGTGGAAGAGGAAAGCTGTAAATATCAATCAGGACCAGTTCCACAAGAGTAACTGTTTGCTTGCACGAATTCTGAATACTAGATCCAGAAGAAAGGGATACTGATTTGGGTAAACGTCTAGCAGTCTCTACCACGCTGCAGCAGGGACACTTGGTCTTACATAATTAGTGGTCATGGTGGAAGTGAATATGGACATGGTTCATTCCCATATCAGTGTCACTTGGCCTTCAACCTGTTTTGATTCCACACAGGGACCTGGGCATGTGGGAAGTTCTGGAATTCCTTCCCAATAACAAGGAGACAAGTCTGAAGATCTGGCTCCAGTGAAGCTAGACATATGTCCAGACATACATTCTGTTTAGTATTCGTGTCTCCCCTGAAACCAGATTAAAAACAGTTCTAGGATTCTAAGTGTCTCAAAATGATAGAGAACATGACCTCTCTACAGCTATAAACATGCCCTCTCCCATTGTCTCAGAACAGCAACAAAAGTTAAAAATTCAGATTTCACGGTTTTCCAGGTAGAATGCAGATAGCTTGAAATTAAGTGTCAGTGGAGGGAGAGAGCAAAGTCAGGCAGCAGGTAATAAAGCAGAGTTGATGCCAACTGTCAATAAGCTTAAAAACATGATTTCTGAGTTGATATATAGTGAAAAATTGAATCTGCTGATCCAGGGCCAGCCACTGTCCATCAAGACTATGTCCCTGGCTAAGGCAATTACCATCTTTCCGTAAGAGGATCCCACTTAATGTGAACAAAAGACAAGCTAAGGCATGGTGCACCATCCATTTGCTGGAGCCTCTGAAAGCTGCAGCTGGCCGGGAATTCTCGCTAAATCTCTGGGCCTGAAATGGCAAATGGTGGCCTTTCCTTCCACTCCCTCTGAATGACCGCCTTGAAGGCAAATCAACAGGAGTGACAGGGGAAGAGAGGGCCATGCGCTGAGCTGTCTGCCAGCCAGAAGGGGGAATTCAATAGCTCTCTTCTCCCAACTGAGCCCGGAGTCAGCTTTTCTGAGATCTGGTGACATTTCTGCCTATTAGTGAATGGAAACACATGCTTTCATTCCTGAGTGGAGCGGCGGTGTTTTGTCTGCAGTGCCCTTGCTCTCCCGGCTTGATTGTTTGCTGAGAAAAAACAATTAACGCTTCCATTCAATTACGGCCTGTTTGGGTCTGAAGAGCTGTTTAAAACCAGAGAGCCTTATCATATTAATGAGCACTACTGCCAAGATTAATACCTGAGAAAGGGATTCCCTGGAGAACTGAGGAGCAGAGCTGAGAATATTAGGATATTATGATCTTCACATGATAGAAAACTACTGATAAAATGGCACATTACCCCCAGAGATAGGGGCTTTTGTGTTAAATAGGCATGAAAATGAACATATATACTTCACATAACCTGATAGAAAATATAAACTTAGATGGAATGTGCAAACATTCATAACTCTAATTATCTGCCTAATACCCTCTTTGCAGGAGCTCCAGTGTTGGCTTTCTCTGGATGTTAGGTGTCAGAACCAGGACACAAGGAATAAAAGAGGCAGAGAGGGAAGCCAACTCAGAGTGGGCAACGACTGTTTACGTCAAATGCCAGGAGAAACCGAGGAGAATCCCAAGTTTAAGAGCCAGAAGCAGGGTTAAAGACAGGTTACAACTCCAGGAGCTCAGAGTGGAGCTGGAACAATAGGATTTGGGGGAGAGCAGGCCAGCAGAAAGGGAGGCCCAGTCCAGGCAATAGCAATGAAAGCCTTTGCAGCTTTGGGCACTCGGCTTGGTCACGTGGCTGGAGATGTGATGCATGGACTCATCTGATTCGAAGGCCCCAAGGTGGAACACCTTTTCAGGTTCTCAGAAACTGAGTTGTTGTTTTTGTTGTTGTTTTTTATATACAGTCATAATAGCTCAAAATGAAATGTGGTCAATTCTCCCAAGTGTGGAATGATTTTGGAAAATGCAAGATGATTGATAATGATGTTTCAAATGGCCAGTGTGGCTCCGTTAGTTGGGTGTCATCCTGTGCACCAAATGGTGGTAGATTTGATTCCTGGTCAGGGCACATGCCCTGGTTGCAGGCTTGATCTCCAGTTGGGGGCGTGCAGGAGGCAGCCTATTAATGTTTCTCACACACAACGTTTCTCTCTTTTCCTCTCTCTAAAATCAATTTTTTAAAAAACATTGGGTGTTTTTAGGGAAACATTTGTAAGTACTTACTATCATTCCAAGAACAAATATTATGAAAATATAAGTTCTATTGGTTCTGCTTGAATGGCTTCAGGTTATTAATGATTTGCTTATTAATTAACAATGAAGTTCATTGGTGTTTAAATGTTTAGTTTTGTTCAGTTATATAAATGCCTTTCACCTTTGAATAAAGGTCTTGGGTAAATAACGACCTCAGGCCTCGTATTCTTGTGTCTCTGAACCTTAGGAAGGCCCAGGCAATGGGAGAGCCAACTGAAGAAGTACCACAGACCAAGTTCATTGTTATTAGTGAATTATGAATTGGGAATGGGAGTCACAGTAATAATAAAAGCTCCCCTATTACAAAGATTCTTAAGAATCAAGCATTGTGGTATCAGTGGAAGACAGGTAACACTAAACCTGAAGTCACTGGGTCAGTGGGCTCTTACTAGCTGTGTAGCCTTGGGAAAATTTGTTAACCTCTGTGAACACAAGCGCTATCCTGAGGAAGAATGCAATAACTGCTTTAAAGACAGTTTTGAGAATTAAAGGAGATTTTAGGAATTATGTCATGCAAAGAACTCAGCAAAATGTCCAGAATGCAGTAAATTCATATTAAAAAGCAGTAGTTGTGACATGGCTGGTTACCTTGAAACCTGGTGGCAGGGGATAAGAAAAGAGTTATAGCTTCTTTATGTTTCTCACTGGGATGGTTTGCCCTAGAAAAGAGAGTTGGGAAACTTCGGACTCCTCTAAAATAAACTGGCTTCAACAAGCCTACATTTTGGAATTAACTTCCCTCCCGGCCACCTTACACTCCCCTACCCCCCCCTCTTTTCCTCTGGTAATCACCATACTGTTGTTGTTTGTTTGTTTTGTTTTCTTAATCCTGCAAGGGTGGTTAAAATCTCTGCTCACCACTACCCTCTCAGAGCAAACTGAGGGCCATCCCTATGTGGAGAAACCTTAGAGAAACCAGCATCCACAGCAAGGATAGCAAGCACACAGGGGTCAATTCATAAGAGGAAATTGGGAGGGAGTTTTAGAAGCATCAATGGATTTTATGGGTACTGGGTATCTTGCTTTTATTTTGAATGCTAAGTTCGAGTTACTTTCGCTTATACATGTACTTCAAACCTGTATACATACCTGTATAAATACACCCAAGGCAAATTTGTGTGCACTAAATAACTCAGCTAACACTTCTCTTCTAGAAAGACCAACTTCAGCTTTTGATCAGGATGAATAATCATAAAACTTAGATTATTAAACCTGACCAGGCATTACCATTCTGTTGTGCATCATATTTAGGACTGTAACATGAGTTCTATTTACTGACTCAAATGCCGGCTCTGTGCTGGCATTTTGATGCGTTATGGATTTTCTAGGACATTTTTAGCTTTACATCTTCTGTCTGCTAAATACATTCACTTCTTAAAACAGCTTCATTGATATATAATTGACATACAATAAAGTACACATATTGAAATGTAAAATTTGATGTTTTAATGCCCATAGAACCATCATTTCAACCAAGGTAATGAACATACCCATTGCCTACAAAAGTTGCTTGTGCCCCTTCGTAATCTCTCCTTCACTTCTCTACCTTCATCCTATTCCCAGGCAACTACTTTATCTGCTTCCCGCCACTGTGGATTAGTTTGCATTTTCAAGAGTTTTATATAAATAGAATCATATAGTATGTACTCTTGTGTCATCTACCATCATTCACTCAGCATAGCTATTCTGACATTCATCCATGATGTTGCCTGGCTCCATAGTTCACCCCTGTCCGTTGCTGTGTAGTATCCCATTAGAAGGATATAGCACATTGTGTTTATCCATTCACCTGTGAATGGGCATTTGGGTTATTTCCAGTGTTGAGCTATTACACATATAGCTGATAATTTATGTGTCAGTCTTTGAATGGAAATGTATTTTTATTTCTCTTGGGTAATTGCCTAGGAGTGGAGTGACTAGTGAAATTAGGGGTGATTGATATATAGTGATTCTGAGCTACGTTTCCATTGATGTGACTTAATGAAACAGTTGTGATGTAAAAATAGACAATGTGATTCTGTGTGACACACCAGAAATGTTTGTTGCCAAACTACCCAGGGAGAGGAAACCATAATCTGTGAACACCTTTGGTTTCAGTGACTAGGTTTAGATTTACTCATCCTGCTGAAATTTAGGAAATACAAATATCTCTCCTGGGAAGGTGATAATACTGTATGCCCTGCTCCATTGGCTGAAACTATGCAACATCACCCAGTAACATATTGCTAAGTAAAAGGCATGCCGACTGCTTTTGCTGTAGCTTTCAGCTCTCCATCCTAGCTCTTAGGATGTAAGGAACAGGACAACAGGAATGTATTCACCTGTTGTATAGCTGCCAGCAAAAGGACATTTCATACAAATGAAGTTCAGTGGAGATCCAATCTCAGTATCTTTGGATTTTTTCCCCCACTCATTATTTTCTAATCAGTGATGGCCTTTACCAAAAGAATCCCTCTGAGATTCTCAGAGTGAACAAATCTATAAATTAAACATAATGGAATTTGTTATTGTTTTTCTCCTTTCCTCTCCTCATAGCAGCACATCTCCATTGACTTGGAAAGAAGATGAGACACACAATGTGTAGGCTAGGGCCTAACACTTGTCTAAATGTGTAATATTTGTCTGGGAACATTTTAGCCAATATTGTGTAGAAGCATTGAGACCAGAGAACTCTGCCCCATCCAATGCAATCATTACTTCATTTTCCTTAGAACTTCTCTGGGGTATTTTATCAACAAGACCTTTGGCTACACCATGAAGACAGGCATCAGAAGCCAGTTACAGAAACTGGATATAAAAGATATGGAACTTAGGATTTCTGAATCTGATACAGCCTGTCTCCTCTCATAAACACCCCTATTTCTAGATAAAACCTCTTGGCTTACAGAAACAAAAACGTGTTTCTAAGCAAATTAATTGTGTAAACACAAGCCCCAGAAAATGATTAAACTACTTAAGAGATGAACAAGTCTTTAAGCTTTGGAGAAGTACCCCTTCTATAAAAAAAAGTCATGATTATCACAGATGTCTTATCTATTCATTAAAAGCAGGTCCCCTAAGGACCTTTGTTAGACAATGTTTTGTTGACCCAGTTCTAATTGCTCTGTGCATTTGGGAGAAACAAAATTACATTTATTTTGAAATATCCTGCAATCCAAACCCCAGAATAACAATTTTATTGAGTTGGTTTTGACATGATAGCCTCAACTTTTATTGAGAGACTAGAGGCCTGGTGCATGAATTTGTGCACAGGTGGGGTCCAGCTGGCCAGCCCTGATGGGGGCTGATCAGGGCCAGGCCAATGGCTGGGAGGGGCCATGGGTGGTTGGCGGGCCAATTGAGGGAGGGGCTGGCGGGGAGGGCACAGGAGGTTGGCCGTCTGGTCCCACCCTTGATCAGACCATTTGGCCAGCCACAGTGGGCATCATAGCGACCAGTCATCCCGGTTGTTCTGGTCATTCCAGTGTTCTGGTCGCTGGCTTTTTATATATAGAGATGCTGTAAGAAACAGCTTATTATTTACTGTCAGGATTTTGTCATAGAGATGATTCATGTATTTTATAATTAACTGATAACAAAAATGTTGTTCCCTGAAAAACAAAAATGTTGTGCATATCAAGCTTTGTTGTGGACAGTGAAAGGTATATAGCCAGCATGTTTTTACTATGATATTTTCTTCACTATCCTTAGGGGAAATAATTTGGCAATTCCAATTTGATGTGCTCATGGCACTATCTTCTAATGCTGTAGACTGAATTGTTGTGACCCTCAACAGTTCATATATTGAAGCCCTAACCCCCAAGGTGGTTGTCTTTGGATAACTTTCTCTCTCTCTCTCTCTCTCTCTCTCTCTCTCTCTCTCTCTCCCCCCCCCCCCCCCCCCATTCTCCACCCCCTGTACACAAAGAAGAGGCCATCTGAAGACACAGCAAGACGGTGGCTGTCTACCAGCTACAAGCTATGAGAAGAGTCCTCAGAATGAAACTTACCTTTTTGGTACCTTGATACTCTAATCTTGGGCTTCCAGCCTCCAAAACTGTGAGAAATACATTTCTGTTGTTTAAGCTATTCAGTCTGTAGTATTTTGTCATGGCAACCAACTCAAGCAGACTAATATACTACAGTACATTAAATCCACTCCATGATGGACAATAACAAGCTAACTATTAGAATATGAAGATTTCATTTTTATTTTTAGATTATTGTCTTACTATTTAACTTTAAATCCACTTTTCCACTTCATTCACCTCAATGACTAGCAAGCTATATGAATTAGGCAAATAAACTTTGAAGTTTATTTCTTTCAAGTATATAAGTTCTTCAGGGTTGGAAGAGAGATTAATAATCATCCAGTAAAAAACATTTCATTTTATAAATGAGAAAACTCAAGTCCAGAGAGTTCATTGGTCATAGGACCAAAACCAAACCCGATATCCTTGAACACTCAGGGATTATTGATTAGTGTTGATTATTTCTTGATGCCAATATAGAGCACCAGCTCCAAGTTCTTCATTGCCTACAAGCTAACTGGTTAGAATTCAGCTGTATTCAAAGCCGTTTTGTAGAACTTTTTTGATGTGGAAGCTAACCACAATGTAATTACACTGCAATTTATATATTAAAGAACATAGGAAGATAGATGGACCTAAGTTTAAAGTTGGAACCATACCGTAGTAACAGAGTGACCAGGACAGGTGTTATGAAGTTCAATTTCTTACCTGTAATAGAGAGGAAGCAATACCTATGTCATGAGCTGCTTGTGGAAATTTAGTAGATCATTCATTGAAAGCACTCAGCATCATTTTTGGAGTGCTCAATAGAAGTTGGCAGTCTGGACCATGTATCATCTTTTCCCATACAATCAACTACTTGTTAGAGGTAAACTTTTACTTGAGTTCCCAGCTGGTCACCTTCTTTGCCATCACTGTGGTTTGGTAGGGCATCACTTGAAGTAAAAGAAGAACAGAGAGAATGTAAGATGGACCTGCCAATGACTGCAGCAGGTGAGAGTGGAAGGAGGGAGCAGGAAGGAGGGGGATTAAAAGTTAGATTGGGAAGCCTCTGTATGAATGAACTCATATGCTATCTGAAGGTCAATAGCTTACATGGAAAAAGAACAGGAGCAAGGAAATAAAATTCTCTTAAATGATGGGGCTCCAGGTGTGATTTATGAGGGAGATCCAACTAAGGGTTATTTGATCAGTTGACTGCACAGTGCCTTGGACCTTTGATGAGGAGGTTTCATGAAACATTGTGATTCACACCTACAGGGGGACAGAAGGTAAAAGGAAAGCATGCGAATCAGTGTTGCCTTTTTATTAATTTATGAAAATTCAAGTTGTGTAAAATTAAAGGTTCTCAGATTTGGCCTAAAGCAAATAAGTGTTTTCTGGAGGTGAGTTACAATTTCCCAGGAGAGAACGTCACTCTTGAGTTACTGTTTTCATTTTCTAGAATGATGTTTTATTTTTTAATTTAAATTTTAATCAAAGTACTATGTACCAATGTAAAAAAAATCAAATAGTTCAAAAGTTATTTATCAAAGAAGAATCAGGCTCCTCCCTCTGATCCCCATTCCTAACCACAGGGACCACAACTTTTAACTCCGCCTGTTTTTGTTTCTCTTCCAGATATTGCGCCTCTAACAACATCTCCTAATTTATCAGCTATAAAACATATATATATATATACATACTAGAGGCCCGGTGCACAAAAATTTGTGCACTCGGGGGGGAGGGGGGTCCCTCAGCCCAGCCTGTGCCCTCTCGCAGTCTGGGACCCCTCAGGAGATAACGACCTGCTGGCTTAGGCCTGCTCCCGGGTGGCAGAGGGCAGGCCCAATCCCTAGGTGCAGCCCCTGGTCGGGCTCAGAGCAGGGCCGATTGGGGAGTTGGGGCGTTGCCCCCTGTCATGCACAGAGCCGGGCGGATCGGGAGGTTGCGATGCCACCCTCAGTCACGCTCAGGGTAGGGCCGATTGGGGGGTTGGGGCACCATCCCCTGTCACACTCAAGGCAGGGTCGATGGGGAGGTTGCGGTGCCACCCCCTGTCATTCACAGAGCAGGGCCAATCAGGGGGTTGGGGGACTGCCCCCTGTCACTCACAGAGCAGGGCCTATCAGGGGGGTTGGGGCTCTGTACCCTGTCACGCACAGAGCAGGGCCTATCAGGGGGGTTGGGGCTCTGTACCCTGTCACGCACAGAGCAGGGCCCATCAGGGGGTTGGGGCATCACCCTCTATCACCCACAGAGCAGGGCTGATCAGGGCGTTGGAGAACCGCCACTCTCACACTCAGGGCAGGGCCGATGGGGAGGTTGTGGCTCTACCCCGTCACACACAGATCAGAGCCCGTGGGGGGGGGGGGCGGGGGGTTGGGGGGCCACACCCTGTCACACACAGAGCCGCAGGGCAATCAGGGGGTTTGGGCGCTGCCCCCTGTCACACTGATCCTGGTCCTGGGAGGCCTCTCGGCTCCGCTGATCCCGGTGCTGGGAGGTATATTACCCTTTTACTATATAGGATAGAGGCCTGATGCATGGGTGGGGCTGGCTGGTTTGCCCTGAAGGGTGTCCTGGATCAGGGTGGGGGTCCCCACTGGGGTGGCTGGCCAGCCTGGGTGAGCGGATGATGGCTGTTTGCAGCTGGTCACACATCCTTCAGGTTGGGGGTCCCCACTGGGGTGCCTGGCCAGCCTGGGTGAGGGGCTGAGGGCTCTTTTCAGGCTGGGGGTGACTGAAGCTCCCAACCGCTCCTTTTTTTCTTTTTTTTATTCTGGGCTAGCTTTAGCTTTGAGGCTTGGCTCCAGCTCTTAGGCCTCCGCTGCTGAAAGTGGTTTCTGGCCTTTGTTTACAATGTTGCGATCCTGCTGGCTGAAGCCCGGCCGGACTAAAGCAGGTTTCTGGGGTTTTGTTTAGCTTCTATATTTGTTACATAGTTGCTTAGAGTTGCAGGTTAGAGGCCTGCAGCGGCAGGCGGGGAACGTTGGAGTCCTCCGTCACTGAAGCAAGCAAGCCTCATGTTAGTTTCAAGCTGCCTGGCTGCCGGCCGCCATCTTGGCTGGCAGTTAATTTGCATATTTCCCTGATTAGCCAATGGGAAGGGTAGCGGTCGTACACCAATTACCATGTTTCTCTTTTATTATATAGGATATACTGACTTGCTAATATAAAAAAGTAAAAAAATCAGTCACTCTTTCTCTCCCCTTCCCTTCAGGCTCACTGTATTTATTTCACGTAGAATACAGTAGGAACTCCTTCGATCCCTATTTTTTATATTTATAATTTGTATTTTTTTTCTTATGGCTATGCTTCCAATTTTAAGTAATATATTTAAACCTCTGTTTCTTCTTGCATCAATGTTAGCAGATGCCTGACTTCATATCATCAAAGCTGAGCCTTTCAGCAATGACAGTCTTTTCTCTAGCTCCTTTCCACCCCTCCCCTGACCATCCAAACTTCATAAACTATAACATCATTTTTATTTGAGCAAGATTAAAAATATAATCATATCCAAAATGAAGACTTCTTAAGTTTTTTGGGAGATGAATTCTAAAACTTGAAAACAAAGCAAAACAAAATCATTGTCCTTATTGTGACTAAGTACAACTTTCAGTCTTCAGAGCCCATTTCCATCTTGGGAATCATGCCACTCAAGAAAAGTTTCCTAGCATGTAGATTAAAAATATTTATCTTTCCATTTTTGAACACTCTATTAATGGCTCAGAAGTGTTTAATTTTGCCTTGTATTTGGATCCTGAGTTTCTTCCCCCAACTTGGAGTTCCTCCTTCCCTCCCTCCCTCCGTCCCTCCCTCTCTTCCTCCTTCTCTCTCCCTCTTTCCCTTTCCCTTTTTCCTGTTGCTAAAACAATAATATGTCTTTACCACATCCTCAGAATTATCCCATTGGTCAATGATTCCATCTATTAGAGCATCCAGTTTATTTATTGGAAACATACTTTTTGGATCCCCTCAAATTCCTTTTTCAATCTCAGCCAGCTGCATCCTGACTTCTATCTTGGAACTCCTCTCATTTCTACTATACATGGACAAGTGTAGATGGAAATGTTAAATGGCATATCTGTCCTGGGGACAAATACAAGTACAATTAAGTTATTTTGTGTCTGTTCCTCTCACTGCTGACCTCTATTCTTCCAGGCCTCTAGTCTAGAGTCTGTCCCGGGTTAGGCTCAGAAGACCAGCCTCTTCACCACTTGATCCCCTTTTTAATGTATTCTGGGTGGTGCTTTTTCTGTTTTATCCACCTGTGTACTTTTTTTCTGATTTTCGTCCTTTTGCAATGTGTTGAAATATCTCAACCACTGAAGACAGCATCCCACTCCCACACCCCTTTCCTTAATTTTGAGTGTGCATTCTATTTATTTATTTATTTATTTATTTATTTATTTATTTATTTTTTATTCCTCTGGGGTCTAACGGGCAGAGTTGGTGGTGATCATTTTAGTTCCTTGGCAGAGAGAAAGGAGAAGCCAAGACAGTGACAGGTGTTGAATAAAGGTGAATGAGCTTGGCAGGTGAGGAGCTGGTCGGGTCTTGCTTGATTCATTGATTCTGAATGCTACCAAACCAAAGTCCATGTGCCTGATGTTTAGAAGAACCAAAGTACAAAACATCAGAGTTTGGAATAAGGGAAGTTTTGTTGATTGAGAAGATGCCAACTGAGAAGATTGGAGATCTAGTAGTGCCTCAGAGCCCAGGGCTTTTAAGGGGCCAGGGGGAACAAGAATGAGAAAGTGCTGGTGGGGCAAATTTTAATTGGAGAGCCTTGGAGCTTGGCCATTTATGGTAAAGAGGCATCAACACTGGATCTTCCTGGACAATAAACTCTCAGGTTCTGACGGGGTTCTGGTATTCAACTTCCAGTTACGTCCTGGTCTTTGGGTTCCATGTGGGGGTGGGGGAGACTTTGGTTCCATGTGTGTTTGGAGCCCAAAGTTCTCTCCTCTGCTCATGCCCCAGATGCATGACTCTTGGTCTTGGTCTATTGTCTCTGAAAAGCAACTCAGTATTTTGTTAAACAGGGTAGGGCCATTTTGAGCTGGTTCTGCAGCTACATGAACTCCTCTTGCTGTTTCTGGCTTGTCTATAGCCCTCCACTGGCCATTTTTCTAATCACTTGTTCATGAAATAGATGGAATATGAAGTGAGCAGAAGTTGGGGAATCCCTCTTGCCATGGTTGTTATTATTTTGCTCTATTTTAAAAGTTAGCATTCCACTGATGATGGGAAGCTGGTGATTAATAAAAATCATGCCTGCCTCCTGAAAGTACAGTTAAACATTTGTATTAATTTAAATAGTCACTAGAGACACTTGAAAAAGTGGGCCATTTTGTTGCTTTGCATGGCAATGAGTAGAGTGTGGTTTATAAACTGTTTCTCAACAATAAATATAATTGTGTATGAAAGTGAACTTTTCTAGAACAGGGAAGGAAGAAGTGGCAGGTGGGCCAGGGCTGCTTTTCTGTGCAGAATCCTAACAATCAAAGCAGAGATTCACCTGTGATGGTGACACCAAAAGAACCATGAAGATGTATGTGGCGAGAAAGCAGGCATCTTGGTGGCAGTTGTGTGATCCCTTAGATGGGCACGTTGGAAAAATATGAACAAGTCATGATAGAGTAGGAAGTTCCAAGTTCCTGGAGTCACTGACTGTGTTTTCCCCTTTTGTACCTCCCTGCCTCTACTGTGCTTACTATTCCATGTTGAGTACACAAGCGGGGGCATCTTACAGTGAACAGATTCCAGGCCTTGGTCTCTAGATCTTTCTTAGCTGTCTTCATTCATTGTTTTATCTTGGGGAACTCATTGAATTCTCTGTGCTTCAGGTCCCTCATCTGTGAAACAGGGAATGAGGATGAAATAATGAGGGGAAAATAATGGCCATTAGAAAGAGTAACTAATGCTCAAGTGTATTGTTAGAATGGGGAAATAAAAAGAAAAGAAAAAGCATGGTCTGTAATTTAAAGAAAAAAATCATTCAAAAAAGATTCCACATCTCCATTTTTAAGTTTCCTAGAGTGATTTTCTAATGACCTTTGGCCTGTCTTTCTCTGCCAAGAACATGTGATGCCTGGGTCCAGTTGGCTTTAGGCCCTGGATTTGAACTTGCTCCCTAGAGGCCTCTTCTAAAGGCATCAGCTTCAGAATGTCTTTGTGTCTTTAAGGCAATGGGGTTACATAGTTTTTACCTCTTAGTATCTCTCTCACACGTAGCTGTGAGTAGCATAAGATTGATGGGGTATGTGAGGGGCCCAATGTAAGGAGGCGCTCACAGAGCTGTACACTGGTCCAAGCCCAATATCCCTCAATGAGGATGCCCCAATTCCCCTCCTTCTCAGCACACAAAGATTTTTGTTCTTGTCATTTGTTATAAGCTTCTTATGGAAGGATCTTTGCACAGATATGCTCAGGATACTAATGTCTAACCTTTATGAAGCCTTGTCTATTTATTCAACTTTTTAGGCAACTTAAAAATGAATTCTGGCGTGGCTGGTGTGGTTCAGTGGTTGAGCGTTGAACTATGAACCAGGAGGCCGTGGTTCAATTCCCAGCCAGGGCACATGCCTGGTTACAGGGAACATGCAGGAGGCAGCCAGTCCATAATTCCCTCTCATCATTGATGTTTCTATCTCTCCCTCTCCCTCTCCCTCTCCCTCTCCCTCTCTCTGAAAGCAATAAAAACATATTTTAAAAAACACATGAATTCTAGGTTCATCACTGACTAAGCTGTGAGGACTTTGGGTGAGTTGTTTAATTCTTCTGTGCCTCGGCTGCTTCACCTATAAAATGGGGATATCAGCAGTGAGGCTTACCTGAGTAAATGCATGGGAAGTGCTTAGAATGGTGCCTGACACTCGCAAACACTCAGAACTGTTAGCTGCCTTTACTAAAATTCAACCATGTTTTCTTTTTAATAGAACTAGGTTTCCAAACCTGATCCTTAGGATTCCTGTATCCTATGAAGTCATACACCTCAGAGTCATGAAGGAGCTGACGTTTATTGTCCATATACTTTGTGACAGGCAGTATCTTGAAATTTTGCCTGTGCCAACCTGTCTCCTTTTCCCAAGAGTTAAGGCTGATGCTTCTTAGGACGAGCTCAGGTTTTGAGAGTTAACCAAACTTTCCAGATCTCAGTTTTATAAAACTAGAAGGGCAAGGAACTATCCAAGGTCATGAGTGCTTGCCCATGTATTTGGTTTTGTTGGTCTGGCAAATTTCCTCAGTCACATTTTGGAAAATAAATCTATTGAAAGAGATTGGAGGAGCAAGAAGCCCAGTTGGTTGGCAGAATGTGGGGGAATATTTCCCATTTTCACCAATAATTGACATCCCCTTTGGAGACTTCTACAGTCCAGGATTTATGGCCTGTCTTTCCTACAGGACCTAGGCAAGGTCTCCAGCCTATATGAAAATCAGACATTTGTGTGCACAACTGTGTGTGTGTTTGTGTGTGTGTGTGTGTGTGTGAGAGAGAGAGAGAGAGAGAGAGAGAGAGAGAGAGAGAGAGAGAGAGAGAGATATGAGTCATTAAAGAAGTGGTTCAGCTAAATAAAGGATCTCATTATGTGTGCTATTTTTATTCCTCAAATGTCTGCCTTCCTCCCCCCTTGAGGTTCCTACTGAAATCTGACAATCAGGGTTGAACTTCACTGTCAGCTTCCATTAGGCAAATCAAGCAGGAAAAAAGGGAGTGTGAGTCTGGCCTTGGCAGGGAGCTGATTCAGCAGTGATAATCTGCCTGAGCTGGTGGGGGCCAGCTACCAAAGAGTTTAATTAGTCAGCGGAGGTGCTGTCTCTGCCCCTGCCCCCTTCCCCTTTCCTTCATCCACCAGCCTCTGAGACAAGTCTCTTCCTGCCTTCTCCGCCTCCGATTCCTGGGAAAGAAACAACACATACAGCCTGCTGGCCCCCAGCACAGGCTGCCCCTGTCAAGGGCATTTCCTCTGAGGCAGACTGATGAGTTTCCATCCTTCCATCTCTTGGCTCACTCACTGGGAGCAAGACTTGGCCCCTTCTGGGGCCAAAACGAAGCTGCAATGGGGCCAAAGCCACAGGGATGTCTTTCCCAGAGGACTAAAAAGCACCCATCTCCCTCCGTGATCCAGTCTCCATCTTTCCTCCTTCATTAGATAGTCACTCACTCAAAAACAAAATCACCATGTCAGTCGTGTGTGAAGCATTCAGAGCAGAGGTCTCTCACCCCCGTGAGTGCAGGATCTACCAGTAGAAGCAGATGTTGAATGTAAAGAGGGGAGAGGAACACGACGCAGGTGGTTGTGGTCTAGGAAAATTAATTGGGGCAAATGGACAGCTGAAGTACAAGCTGGAAAATAACATGTGCAATAAGGTTAAGAGCTCTGGCAGCTCTGAGAGTTTGGAGGAGGATGACCCACTTCCAGAAAAGAGCACTTGAAGACGTGTCCTTGGAACTGGGTGTTAAAGGTTGAGTGAGATATAATCAAGCAGAGAGGGGGAGCTGCTGATCTCTCATGGTATCCTCTCAGAGCGTCTCGCTCTCCATCTTGGAGGTCACTGAAGTTCTCCAGCTACAGCAGCTCCCCTGAGCTCGGTCCCACCTCCTTGCCTGAGCTACTCCTGCCTCTTCAACTGCTCCAGTGCCACAAGCAGACAGTGCCAATGTGCCCCTTCCCCTCTTCTCATCCTCACCAGTGCGAGGTCACGAGGGGACTTCACTATGGAGGCTGAGCTGAGGTCACTCCCACTTGCCTCTTGCAGCTTCTCCATACCACGTACTCACACTGGAGTTGGGGATGGTCCTCCCCAGGGCTGTGTTGCACATCACCGTTTCGTCCTCTGCAGCATATGGCTTTGCTCACTCAGTGTCTCACAGCACCCTGAGAGGCCTGGAGTTTTACAGTCTCTCTTTAAGATCTGGGATCAATTCCCTTAAGATGAGGTTCAAAAATGATAAATGCGACACCACTCTGAAAATGCTTCTGCCTTGCTACCCACCAACCATCATCTTAGGTCTGTGTCCCACACCTCGTACGTACCTTTATTAGGTGTTCTATGGGAAGAGGTTGGGGAAGGCGATCTGATCTCCAATTGATTTGAGACTCTCAGTCTTGGGTGATCACTGTCCCAAGGACTCTTATCTCTCCCTATCTGCAAAGCTTATAAAATATTCAGGCAATTAGTGCTTGGTGGATAGTTGCTTGGTCGGCCACTACCAGTTCTCATGATAAGCCCTGCTCAGGGCTTCTATCTCTGATGTGTGTGTGAGTGTGTGTGTGTGTGTGTGTGTGTGTGTGTGTGTTTATCTAACTGAGCTGGGGATTTACTAGGACTCACCAGGGGCCCAATCAGAGGCTGGATTCTCTCATTTTTCATATGCTTTCTGTGACACACACACACACACACACACACACACACACACACACAACAAGGCTGCTGCTTCTTCCTCATGGCAATTTTCAACTTTTCAAAGGCAACAGTATTTTCTTCCCAGTCCTATCTCGTCAATCTCAGATTCTCCACTTCCTGCTGGTTGAAGCTGTGTGTCAATGTGCACAGATGATGAAGGAGACCCCCAGGCACCTCCTGATCTCTCAGGTCCCTTCCCGCCCCACTGTGCTGCTACTTCTTCTCTGGGTGTTCAATGCCTTTCTCCAAACAACCGGGAATACTAACCTCGCTCTCCATGTCTTATGATATATCCTTGAGCATTCGTGACATGAGATGTGATTACGAGTTAAAAAAATAAAGCTCTAACAAGCATGAGATGTTAGTGCTATTATTCAAAAGTCAACACTCTTTGGAGTGAAGGTGGATATGCCATTATTTAGGGAACCTGAAGGGTGGTCCTAAAGGATTTTGACCTTGAATTACTATTGTCACTAACAATGCAGAGGAAAGAGCAGACTTGGATAGAATCTTAACTACGCTCCCAGCTAGCTGCTAGCCTCCAGATCCCTGTCTGTCAGCTGGGGACAAGGGGCTCCTCCTGCAGTGGACTCATGAGAGGCTTCAAGAAAAATGACATGTGAACATGCGCAGCACAGAGCAGTTGAGCGACTGTTTCATTGGAGAATGACCTCGGTTCTCAGCAACCCAATGATGAAGGGGAAGGGAGAAAACAAAACCCCAAAGAAATCCCTGTCTGTATTTCCAGAATAATCACCCATCTTAGGCACTAATCAGACCAGCCAGGCTCTGCTGTGGCCTTTCATCTCATACAAAAGTCTGTGACCCAGGATATCATTATCACCTGTAGCTCATCAAAGTCAATTCCGCATTCGTGGGCAAATAGGACAGATCACAATGAGTGGCCCTTGGAGGAGGATGCCCAGAAGCGGACAATACAGATGAGGTGGTGGAAGTGGGTCACACGTCTGCCAGGCTGCCTCAGCCACCCAAGCCTGTGCGGAGTGGGACATGGCCATTTTCTTTCTCTGCAGGAATCCGGATTCTGGCTGCCCTGGGCAGGCGCACAGAGGGAGTCAGAGGGGTGGGATGGGCCTCCACACAGCAGTGTGCTAGCAAGAGCCGGGACATTTTTACCCTGCCAGCCCATTAGCTGCTCTGGCTATACAAAATGAGTGTGAATTACTGGGGCCCGCTGAGCCTTTGATTTCCCTCAGCTGCCATCCCAGCAGCCACTTTTTTGAAAATTAAGTGCACGTTTCATCTGCTTGCAGAGGGAAGAAGTGTTCCATGTTTGCCTGTTGCTTTGCCACCAGTGGCCCATCGCTGCTCTCCTTCCTCCCCAGTTCCAAAGAAGCACTTTCCAAGGACACAGGCTCCTCCTCAGGAGCTGACAGGCATCCTGGGGTCTAGAAGGCTTCCTATTAGAGATGCCGCCACTTCTTTCATGAGACAGGACTCAGGTGGAAGCAAGTAGGGAGGGAAAATGTTTGTCTATTTCACTTGTCTGAGTCATTATTTTTCCTTCTCTCCTTCCTCCTTTCCCCTCTCTTTTTTTCTATCCTTCCTACCTTACTTGTTTGGTGGGAATTAAAAGAACAACAACTATTTTTTTTTCTCTCTGCCAACACAGGGAACTTTCTAAAGCTGCTGGACCTAAACATGCATATGAATCACCCGGGGGGTCTTGAGATGAAATGCAGGTTCTGATTCAGTGTGTCTGAGGTCGGACCTCAGATTCTCTAGTTCAGTGGTTCTCAACCTTGGCTGCACATTAGAATCACCTGGGAATCTTTTTAAAATCCTGATTTCTGGGCCTCATCCTCTGGAAATTCTTTTTCTTTGTTATGGAGTAGGCTGGTAGGGCCACAACATTAGTAACAAAGAAACAGAATTTCTGGAGGATGAGGCCCAGAAATCAGGATTTTAAAAAGATTCCCAGGTGATTCTAATGTGCAGCCAGAGTTGAGAGCCACTGGTCTAATCACTGACATGTCATCTCATTTGCCCTTGCAAAAACCAAGGTGGCTCCCTGTTGCCTATAGAATAAAATCTGGGCTCTAGAAATCATGCGAGGCCTTTCAGCTTCTGGTCATTCATTCATTCATTCATGCACACATGCATTCAGTTAGTCAGGCCAGAGTGCTAATATTCCTTTCGGCGGCATCCCCGACCACTCCCGACCGCGGACTCCACGTCCTGCCCAGCACCGCCTCCCAAACATCATGACTTCTGCCCCTGGGTCTTGGCCTTGAGCTCTGTTCTCCTTTTCAAATTACTTCTCACTCTTCAAGGTGATTTTTAAGTGTTGGCTCTGCCAGAAGTTTTCCCTGAGTCCTCTAAACATTTCTTCGAGTCTCTCATGGCATCATGCACACAATCCTGACACAGCACTTGCCACCTTGTAGGGCAATTTTAGTGTTTTGTGTCTACAACCTCCATTTAACTGGGATTTTCTTAAGAGCAGGGCTGGCATTTTTCTTTCTTTTTATCTTCCCCAGCACTGGGTCAGACAGAGTCATATGCTCAATAAACAAACAAGTGTTAGGAAAGGTTAAGTACCAACTCTCTCCTTTTATCTTCTCTGGAAGTACACATACCTAAAGTGAAAAAAACCCAGGAGAACTAAAATGAGTAGGTTGTTCTGAGAGTTAATTTTATAAAATCAACTTTTATTTTTGAAGAGGTCTAGATTTACAGCCAACTTATTAAAAAGTATAGAGAGTTCCCATATATTTCACACCCAGTTTCCCTATAGCTAACATTTACATTAGTATGGTACATTTATCACAATTAATGAACCAATATTGCTCTATTTTATTATTAACTAAATTCCATGCTGTGCTTGGATTTCCTTAGTGTTTACCTAATGCCCCTTTCTGTTTCAGGACCCCATCGTAATAACCAATCTTGATGGCATGTAATTGATGATTGACATCAGGAAATCATGGGATAGGTGTGCATGTGTGGGGCCATCCCTGTGGTTTTGCCGGTACACAGAGATCACATGATGAGCCTTCCAACCACAAACTCCAACATCTGTGTTTTGCTTCCGGCCCAATAGATATCCCACATAACAACTCCTGGCCATTATAGGAATAAAGAGTCTTGCCTACACCTTCCCCTCAGTCCTCTTGCCTCCTGTCTGAGCTGCTGCTTCCCGGTATGGCCCTGCATGACATGGCATGCCCCCTCCTCTTGGGCACTGTAAATAATAGACTCTTCTTTCTCAGCAGTCATCTCCATGTCTGTCAATGTACCATACCTGATTAAAACAAATTCCAGGTTCATTTCAAAAACAGTTGGCACACTGAGCTGGGTGGTTCAGTGGCAGACACTGAGGACATGCCTCTGAACTTCTCCTGGCTCACTAACTGAATTCAGGGAATGGCTTGCTCTGCCTAGAAAGGCACCACGGCCCAGTGACACACTTGCACTTTAGTCACCGCTGTTTCTGCTGCGTATGCTGAAGTCTACCTTGATTTGCCACCCTCAATTGCTATGGGATCTGAAGGGAGAAATCCCAGGACCCCTGCACAGCTTAGTGTAGCTGTAGGCTGGACAACTGTCTCCAGTTGGCACCTCTATGGAGCTTACGATGTGCCTAATGTCTGGGCAAAGGACCCTGGGGATGCCTAGGGTGATTGGTTAACTATCAAGGCAAAGGGTCCACTCAAGGGAGGAGGACAGGATTCTTCAAGGTGTTAGGGGCGGGTCTCATTCACAAACTGAGCAGCACCTGGAAGGCCAGGGCCTCCCCAGAGGATAGGTGTAGGCTGGACATTGTGTCCTCACTGTTTCAGAATTAGCACCATTCCCCCTTACATTCCTTCACTAAGGCTGTTTCACATATTTATCATTTCATTTGATCTTTTTCATCACATATTCCAATAGCACTACACACCTATTAGAATGGCAAAATCCAAGACAATAACAACACCAAGGCCCGGGGAGGATGTGGAACAAAAGGAACTGTCAATCATTGCTTGTGAGAATGCAAAATGGAGTAGCCACTTTGGAAGACGGTTCAGTAGTTTCTTAAAAAACTAAATAGACTCTTACCTCATGATGCAGCAATCAAGCTTCTTGGTAAATACCCAAAGAAGTTGAAAACTTATGTCCACACAAAAGCCTGACCATGAATTTTTATAGAAGCTTTATTCATAATGATCAAAACTTGGAAGCAATTACAGTATCCTTCACTAGGTGAATGGATAAAGTCTGGTACATCTAGACAATAGAATATTATTCTGCAATAAAAAGAAATAAGCTATCAAACCATAAAAAGACATGGAGGAAATGTAAATGCATACCAGTAAGTGAAAGAAGCCAGTGGGAACAGTCTGTATGCTGTTTGATTATAACTCTATCACATTCTTAAAAATAGAGAACGATGGAGACAGTAAAAAGAGCAGTAGTTGTCAGGGGGTGAGAAGGCAGGGAGGGGTGAACAGGTGGAACCCAGAGTATTTTCAGGGCAGTGACTATCTCTACGATTCTATAATGGTGGATACATGACATCTGTATTTTGTCCAAACCCACAGAATGTGCAGCACCAAGAATGAACCCCAATGTAAACTATGAATTTTGGGTGATTGTGAAGTGTTCATCTGTGGGGAAGCACGGGACTTAGTTAAAATACCTGCAAGGAGGATTCTCTGAAAGATCGGGGACTTCTGAGGGGACCTTGCTGAAGGCGGCAGCCCCTACCTTGACTTTTCCAAACAAGACTGATCCCCAGGGTGTTTAACTAGAATCTCTCTGTTGAGTCTTTAAAGACACGACCTGTAGAACTCAAGGATACTTACCTAATAGTTAATTTTAGTTCAAGCTTTTATGACAATAAAAACCTAAGGAGGTAGGCGAACAGGGCTACTTGCTGGCGATAGCCAAGTAGTGCCTTAGCCCTCTCTTTCACAGAAACGTGTGTTAGAGTAATCTGTTCATCCATTGCTCAGGGTCTGCCCGTCAGCCCCGGCTTTCATCAACTGGTTTATCAAATGTAACAAATGCGCCACGCTTGTGGGAGAGGTTGTTAAGGGGATAGGTGTGCATGTGTGGGGCCAGGGGGTATATGGAAACATCTCTGGACTATACTCTTATTTTGCTTTGAATCTAAAATTTCTCTAAAAAATAGTCTTAAAAAAATAACCAACCCACTGCATTTAAACTCTCCAGCAATACTCCCTGATCCATATATTTGAGGTGTGCTTGACTCATCTCAAAGGAGCAGGGTGTCCCACTTCACCTTGTCCCTGGAAGGATTTTTCCTGCTGCTCTGTGGTAATTTTCAAGCCTTTTTTTTATGAGTTTCCCTGGAGTATATTCCATGTACCTGGTGCTGGAGTGGGTAAAGACATATACATATTTTTATTTATCAATTCAAACATGCCCCATTTATTTAAGCTGTCTGACTGTCCTGTGGCCTCTGAAAATGTATGTAATTCTCAGAGGCAATGTTTAAACTGAATCAAACTGAAAAATTTTAAGTAGCAACTTACAGATCTAATAACCAAGGTAGACTACACTGTACTGAGATGTTGCAAATCTATTATTCTAAGTACTAGTGTCTGCTGCCCTGACACAATTTTCCCTAGAGCCTAAAGCATTTGAAACATTAAATCTCTGGCAGCAAGCACATATAAATTCCCAAACTGGTTTGATGGATTTTTTTCATGAGTCATATGACATGCTAGAAATACTCTATGAGGAGAAGGCCATGAATGGGGTGAGCCTATTAAACCAGATTGTGTGAATCACAAGATCTGGGGTTTTGGAGAGGTTCAGCCTTATGTGGGACAGCCACGTTTGTGGGGTGGGAGAGTCTAATGCAAATGTAGGGATAAGAAGTTGGGTAGGGTTATCAGGGTCTTCTTAGAAGTGCCTACCATAGCGCAGAAACATCTTGTTGGATCACGTTGGAAACAGCCACAATATCTGGGCTATATCAGAAGTGATGTCCAGTCCTGGGGCTTTGGGTATGTGGAACTATGTGGGCTATGTCTAATCTACTATGAAACTATTATAAGTATTACTATGTTTAGCCATTATATTATTTTCTGTTCTAGAATGTCTATGTGGTTATTTTTATAGATTCCAGTTCTCTGTTGAAATTCTTCATACTGTAATCTATTTTCTTAAATATAATAATCAGAGTGGTTTCAAAGTCTTTGCCTTAATATCTGTCTCATCTATAGCTCTGTTTCTTTCTTCTGTTTTATTTTATTTTTTTCCTTTGGGATTTTGGTCACTAGCAGTGGTGTGTTGATAAATGTTTAATAACTGGCTCTCTGAAAAAATTTCATTGATTGTGTTTTCCAATTTCTATGGTATAAATGCTGTATTATGCCAAATTTCCAGCTACCAATATGGTGTCACTTTATACAAGTTGGAAAGAGAAGTGCAGAGTGACTGCTGGGAGCTGGTGCAAGCTGGCTGTAGCATAACACAGTCAACATGGCACTACGCTTCAGAGTCCAATTTACCATTGGTGGCAATTCAACTACATTGGACCCCCTCCATCCACGAAAGGCCAAGAGATCCTCCTTATAGGGGTGTATATCTAGACCAGTTGTGAAGATGGTTTGTTTATGTTTTCCATGGAGCTCCCATTAGTCCCTATCTGGAGGCTTACAAATGACTGATCCACAGATACAAAATCTCATACAACATAGCATCCAGCCAGCGGCCCACTTCATAGTGAAGAAGATTTGGGTAAGGACATATTGTCCGCCATTGTCATATGATACATTAAGCCATTGATAAAGAAATGGCCTCACAGAAAGCTGAAATAACCTTCTAAGTGCACATCTGAAGTATAATCCAGGAGACAATCGCCTGCAAGGATAGAGTAGCATCCATCAGGAAGTACCATACACATTAAATCAGAGACCTTTATATGATATCGTGCCCCAAGTAGGAAGACTATATGGTTCTTGGAACAAAGGGTGGAGACAGGCTTGTCTCTACTTGTCATCACAACCAGTGACCTACTGGTAGGCTTTGTATTTCCTATTTCTGAAATTCTGGGCTCTTCAGGCTGTTCCCCAAAAATGACATACTCACCAGAGGACACAGTAAGGGTCCCACTGAACCTACACATCTTAACAAGGTACTTTGGACTTCTTGTGTCCAGGAATCAGCAGATAGTAAGAGGACTCACTAACTTGGTACCAAACCTATATCATGATAGATAGTTGTTGGCACTCAACCTTGCATTGAAAATCAAAGAGCATTGAGGGGAGTGTGGTAACTATGGAGGAACAGATAGGTCCTGTCTCAGGGACATGGAGGCTGCTTGGGTTCATGTTTTTTGTGTTGGTCTCAGTATTTGGAGCCCTTCCAATTTTTCCAAAGAATCCATAAATCTGTAGGTTGGCATATGTCCTCTATTTTTCAAAGTTGCCTACTGAACTTGAGTCTGGCATCCACACTGTATAGCTGAATGAAATATAGTGAAACTCTGTCTCCTAGAGGAAACACATTTTGTTATGGTGCAGACCTGGCTCCCTAGGAAGCAAACACTGAGATAGATGGTGTAAGAAGTTTATCAGAGAGTGCTCTCGGAAAGGAGAAAGAAGGAAGTGCCAGTAGAAGGAGGTGGAGTGGGGAAAGAAGCAACATTGGGCAGAGGGAGACATTGAATGGTGATGCACTCTGAACAGAAGCCTCAGCCAATATCATGGGGAGTTCTCAAATTAAAATAACCCTCAGAGCTGTCCCAGTTGGGGTGAGAAGACCCAGCTATCACCACCGCATTTACCTGTCCTTGGATGTAGGCTCTTCCAGGAAGGTGTGTAGTCTGTGGGTAAGTGGCTCTCTGCTGCTAAGACCATCCCCAAAGGGAGCTAAGAGCTGATGACTGCCTCCTGGCAGTGCTCCCAGCAGCGACGTCACAAGTCCATTATTCCCATATTATAACATCCAGTATAGATCAGGAGCTCAGAGGGGACCTGGGAAAGACAAGGGTCACCTTTCTCTTTGGATTCAAGAGGGAGAGTGTTGTATTTAGTTAGAAGCACTGATTATTAGGAAGTATCCAGGATATCTGTGGGAGCCATGATGATCTTTACAACCTTGTTGAAATAGAATGTCACTCCTCTCCCAAGAGTGGAGACTTGAACACAGGTTTGACATAGCCACTCTGGAGAATATTTGCAGAGCTACCGCACACAGAATCTTGATGACCTCATCAACCAACTTGTTTTGTTTTTTTTTACAAATAAAAACACTTGGGCTCAGAGAAGTTGGATGAATTGCCTGACATCATACATGGCTAACCCCTGGTAGGCTAAGCACCAGAAACAAAATTCCTCACTAAATCCAGGGCCCTCATACTCTCTGCGCCGTTATGTCCCTGCTCCTCTGTCCCATCGACCATTTCAGCCTTGCAACTGCGACTCACACAGATACTGGTGAGTCATACACTGCACACCTCCTAATGAGCATGAGCCAATTAAAGTATTATATTGAAGTAATATATGGGATGTGTCAAGGCAAAAATGAGAATTTCGATTTGCATAGAGCACTATTGATTAGCATGCTGTATCACTGCTCTGAATACCATTCAGGATGGCATTCAAGGGACTCTGAGATGAGGGGGAGGTAGATGCACGGAGCACAGAACATCTCTATTTGTGAGCCAACTAAAACATATCGCCAACCCCAGCTGCCTCCGTCACCCCTCCCCGTTCCCCCAGCACTACAACACTGACAGATCTAAATATGAAGAAGAAAAATGTCTCCGGCAGGCTGTTATTTTGCTGCCTGGGTTGTGTCAAGGAAGTGTAAATATAATCACATTTTATCCGCCAATCTGAAATGGATTTCAGAGGAAGGGATCACAATGTTAGGAGAAATCTTTTTCGTGGTAGCATGGCTTGATTGAAAATAACTCCCTTGTTACCATCAGTAATGTGTTCAAGGGAGAAAAAAGCAGTGCAGTTCATGACAGAATTACTAGGCAATTCAATCAAAACCCCTTTGCAGGTTATAAGGGGAACAGGTAGGCCCAAGATTTGCCTCAAGAGCATGAAGATTGTTCTGAAAACCTTCATTTAAACATCTGCATCTCCATTGGTGACAGTGAGTACCATTGGGAAACACTGGCCTCTCCCAATGCAGCCTTTACCCTTTCAAGAGAGCCTTTTAATTCTAGAGCAGGATGAATGGCACTTCTTGTCCGCCCTGGGTTCTAAACACACTGCTTTATAGCCTAATTATTACTTTGCTTTTACTTTTTTTATTAAACAAATACATATACAATTGCCAATCAGATCTATTCAACAGGATAGTCAGGATGAGTTGAAATAATTAAATCTCAAAAAAGAGGTATCTGATATTGAATTGGACTATGGAGACTTAATGTGTGTGTGTGTGTGTATGTATGTGTGTGTACACAAATATATGCATATATTCATTCAACTTTTAAAAATATTTAAAATCAACCCTCATTCTCCACCAGTATAGCCTTTAGAGCATAGCAACTGCCCCCAGAGAACAAGCGACCCTCTAAGGATGATAAAATGCATGGAGGGCCATTCAGATTGTCCTGTGGCAGCCAGCAGCCCGAGATCAAGCAGTCTGTTTCAAACTGTTCACTGTTGTCATAGCACATGTAATGTTGCTTGAATACGAGCAGGGGAAAGCAGCAAAGATCACCTTAGGTGTCTGCCAATAATGTGACTTGACATTTTAAGCCGGTCTCCTATTACTTTTGCTCTTTTCACCGAGAAATATCCACATGACACCTCCTCAAAATTGTCAAGGCACAAATGGAGCCCTAACCCCCCTGCTCTGGTATTAAAAGAGAAGGAAAGCCAGGAGTATTCACACACAGTTGCATTCTTGGATGAAATTACTGATCTAAATTTAGAACTAGGCCAGGCTTTGCGGCCTGCCCTTCGTTTGAGGTCTAGCGCATGAAAGACCTTGTGTTGGGGATTTTCAGGCTCACTTGGAAGGGGGCATTTAACCAAGTTTGCTCTCCAGTGACTGCATCGGCGCTGACTCTGTGGTGGCAAGGGAACCACGCTGCCGTCCTGTGGTTTCTTTGCACTTTGAGGGAGATTCTATTTGATGTCAGTGGGAGTTCTATTTCCAAAAAGAAGCCAGGACACCAGAAGCTGCATAGAGAAATGGAGAGCCAGGGTCTCTCTTTCAGAAAATCTCTCCCCTGGTTCGTGAGCCAATGACACCTCTGTGCTGAGGGCAGCTCCCATTGCATCGCTTGGAGAGTGCTGGGTGGAATGATGTTATCTCATGATGAAAGAATTAGAGTGGGAACATTCAGCCTGTATATTTTAAGGCAGAACCTCTTTTGGCAGTGAACAATTAGTAAAGTCATCACTTGAGGCCATGTTAATTTGTCTATTATCTCAGCTACTACTCTAATGAAAAAGAACATTTCCTTTAAGCACACAAAGCCATGGCTGTCCATCAGTAAAAGAGAATGAATTTGAATTCAAAACATCTTCTTTCTAACCTGAACCATACCCTCAGTTAGCACAGCTTCTATTTTTCTTGTAAATGCCCATAATCAAGGCCCAGGTAGGACTTAATTAACAAATTATTGTCTTTGACAATACCATTGGGAAACACTGGCCTCTCCCAATGCAGCCATTGAATCTCTTCACTGGGCCAGGCCTTAACCCTTTCAGGAGAGCCTTTTAATTCTAGAGCAGGATGAAAGGCACTTCTTGGCCCCCCTGGGTTGACAATATTATCATCAGCAGAACTCCAGCATCTTCAGGTTTTTTTCTGCTGTGGCAAGTTGTATCAATTAGCTTTTTCTGGATAAAAAACTTGCCCCTTTATTTTATTTTATTTTATTTTTTGACAATTGGGCTCACCCAATTTTTAACTTTGGGCCCCACTCAAATGGTCCAGTATAATCTCCTTGTCTCAAGGTCAACTGATTAGAAAACATAATTTCATTGGCAACATTAATTCCCACTTTGTCATGTAATGGAACATATTTAGAAGTTCTGGGGATTGGAATGTGGACATCATTAAAGGGCCGTTATTCTGTCTACCTCGTCTGGCCTACTTAAGATCACACTGGAATGTCGAGTATCAAATTCATAAATGATGTTCTTCATACAATTTCAATATTTTTTCTGGGAATGAAGAACAAGATGATTTATAAATATCTAGCGGCCATCTCCCTCTTGCAGCAGCTAAAGTTCACTCACATCTGAATTTTGAAAGGTCGGAGCCTACATGAGTCAAGACTGAATTTTTTTCTATTGAAATCACCATTTGGCCCTAAATGTTAATATAGCTTAAGGGAAGTTTACATTGAACTTTGGAAACAAGTCAAAAAAGCATGCAAAATGAAGTAAGGTTTTAGGTGGGGATAGCAAGCTGTATTGGAAGGAAGGAAGGAAGGAAGGAAGGAAGGAAGGAAGGAAGGAAGGAAGGAAGGAAGGAAGGAAGGAAGGAAGGAAGGGAGGAAGGGAGGGAGGGAGGGAGGAAGGGAAATTAATATATATTGAACACCTACTCTGTTCCACACAGTGGGACAAGCCTATGTATTTTTTCATTCAACAAATATCTATTGAACTCCTTTTTTATTAATAGCTTGTGTCAGAGTCTAGGTTCTGGGGATATAACCCTAAAGAAGGTAAACAGAATTCTTGTCCATAAATGTAGCAGACAATCTAGGCAAAAAAACAAATACACAAACAAATAATGTCATATGGTGACAAATGCCAAAAACATATTAAAGAGGGCAAGGGGAAAGTGGGCGATGGAAGACAGATGGCATTGCATTACTGTCTCCATGGCTCTGCAGGCTCAGTGTGCCAGACAGAAAGATGTGCAATTCTGGCAATGACACTGTCTAGTGTCACATGGTCTTTCCATGTAAAATGTCCTATGCACACTATTTCTCTTGCCCCTACTGCCAGCCCACAGACACATTAGGATGGCCTCAAAAACATGAGAGCTTTGCTTCACATGTGCTGCTGTCTCCAGTGAGCTTGTGGGAGCCCACCTCTCCAGTCTTCTCATGTAACCTGAGGTCACTTTTACCTGCAGGGTCGGGGTATGCAAATAAAGGGGCTCAAGATCTTAAATTACTTTCTGCTCATCCATTCTGTTTGCATCTCCAGACTTCCCAAATTGATTAAAACCATGTGAGGAGCCAGTTTGAAGAATTCAACAGTATCAAACAACCCACTCTTTGGAAAGAAGGCAGGAAACGAGTCTTTACAAAAGAGTACAAGGATAGTTGAAGGTCATTCCAAAGGGAGAAGCTAAATCAGCCGTGGGTAAACTACGGCCCGCGGGCTGGATCCGGCTGTTTGAAATGAATAAAACTAAAAAAAAAAAAGACCGTACCCTTTTATGTAATGATGTTTACTTTGAATTTATATTAGTTCACACAAACACTCCATCCATGTTTTGTTCCGGCCCTCCGGTCCAGTTTAAGAACCCATTGTGGCCCTCGAGTCAAAAAGTTTGCCCACCCCTGAGTTAAACCATCTGTCATGGCCTGCCTCCTCCCTTGAGGGAAAGGATAGTGAGCAGCCACAGTTGCACAGAGGGAAAGACTACTGGGCTTCCCTGCTGCTTCCCTGCCTCTCTACAGCCTTCTTTTCCTGTTGCTCTGCAGCCCAGGTGTAATGGATAGTAATGCTGTTCCTTCTTCTCCACTCCTCTCCTATCCACAAGCCTTGCCATGTGAGCTCGCAGTCCCTCCCTCTCCACCAGGAGTAAAGTGTATTTCTGGCCTCATTGATAGTCCACTTTTTCATTGCAAGAACATTAGCCATAGTGATTTTAGCAGACATATACACAGGCTTGAAGACTTTTCTTCTTGTATTTCTACCATTGCCATGAGAGAATCTCTGAATAGCCTGCTGGTCCAATGTGGATGAGAGGTAGGGGCCAGCAGGAGCAAATCCACAAGTTGGAGCCAAGAGGAACCAGACTGAGTCCAGTTGACCCCCAACCAAGTCCAGTCACATAAAAGAGAATAAATGTTTGTTGCTTTAAGCCACTGAGTTTTGAGATGGTTTCTTACACAGCATTATTGTTGCAATTAGCTGACTGATACACAGGGGAGCAGAGTTTCCCCTGGCACAAATCTTGGTAGCAATAACACATATTCAAATAAGATCCTTGAAGCTATCAGAGGGAGTTTTTTTGAGAGCAACAACTGAGCATGGGACCAAGCCAGGCCTGAAACATCAGCATGAAAACAGCACTGAGGAAGTCTTATTAACTAGAAAACCCAGAGCTGATTCACGTGGTGACTCCAAAGATCAGGAGTCACACTTCCTCTAAAGCCAGCACTCTGCTCTGCATTTGACCCCTGCTGGACTGAGTTATTTTGGATCTGTTCTTGTGACTCTGGGGCTTAAAATAGTCACTGCTGAGCCATCTGTCTTGGGATCCATCTCACTTCTGAAACGTAGAGCAGCTGTGGCTGAATTGAAAGCAGCTCCTGTTAAGAAAGTGAACAGTCTCTCGGCTTTTCTCCATCTATGAGTGTGCCCTGGAGAGAAAATAAAATAGAGGGCATTTGGCTGCCAAAGAAGGATAAGAGCTTCAGAAGGGAAACCGGGAGATGCTGGGCAGATAGAAAATGAGAACAGGGAGGGCTGCCAGAGGGCCTGGAAAGGAGCCAGGTCACATGAAGTTCAGACAAGGATGCTGCCAGCTGGAGGTGCAGGAGTAAGGAGAACAGTGCAGACCATGGCTCTGGGACAAGGTGTGGTGGAAAGCAGCAAGGTGTGGTGGAAAGGCCGCTGAGTCGGGTCAAAGTTCCCGAGCCGAAGACTCAGCTCCATCATCAAAGCTGTCACAGCCTAAGTTTTTGCACCCTTAAAATAGGGTTAAAGTTACCTAGCTCAGGCTGTGCCGGTCAATCAGAATAATGCAGATAAGGACTACATAAACTGTATAGACCCCAGCGAAATGCAGCCAATCATGCCCAGGCCTAAATGGTCATTTCAATAGCACGGAAACAGGGTCTGTCTTTTGTGCTGTCGTATAGTGCATTTCCAGGACTTAGCTGGAAAATACATGCACAAACACATGCACACACACGTGTGCACACACTCCACAATTTAATGACTAATTACTAAGGGCCATTAATATGTATACTAAGAACATTACTCAAATTCTTGGCAAAGTAAGAAATAGCTGCTGTCTTTACCCAGAAGCCTTCTGGAAGTTACATCCTAATACAGAATTGTTAGCAATAGTTGACCTGCCTGCCTGACAATCACATCAGAGCAATGAGAGCTTCTGCCATTCTGAACAGGAGTCCAGCCCCCGAGGAAAAGTTACTTGCTGGTGGGGAGCTGATAGGAACCTGCGGAGAGGCTCGTAATCATGAAGATGGGGTAGGCCTCTGGGAAAGTGCCTGTCTTCCATCTCCCTCTTCCTAAGGGCCGGTCTTAGCTGTTTGCAAGCATTTCCAGTATTGACAGCTATTGACAGGGGCACTGAAGTTGGACACACCCTTAAAACTTGTATGATCTTTTCAGAGTTGATTAATCTTTTTTCTCTATTGTAAAATGAATATTAATAGCATACTTCAAAAAGTTGTTTCAAACAGGGGTGGGTAAACTACAGCCTGTAGGCCCAGACCTGCCAACTGTCTAAATGAAGTCTTATTGGCCCAGAGCCAGGCTCGTTTGCTTACATATTGTCTAGCTGCGACAGAGCTACTGAAACCTAAAAAGAGTTACCCTCTGGCCCTTTATAGAAACAGTGTTCTAACTCCTGGTTTAAGGACTAAATGAGGTCACAAACAGAAAACCTTTAATACAGAATCATGGCTACAGTCATAAATTGTTGTTGGTATAATGAGAATACATAGAAATGGCTGCTTTGGGTTTTTGAAGAGAAAGGCTGTTGACAAAAACAAGTTGAAGGAAGGTACGTGGATCACAGGCTCAACAAGAGTCAACAGAGGCGCCAGAGGAGTCCATGGAAACCCAGCCACGTTGACACAATCTGGTGTCCATGGCAGAGGCCCAGGAAGAGAGGAACGTGGAAAAGCTTGTGAGACTCCAGGAGGGAGAGAGAGAGAGAGAGAGAGAGAGAGAGAGAGAGAGAGAGAGAGAGAGAGAGAGAGAGACCAAGGCAAAAAGATACAAAATCATGACACTGAGTCTGGAGATGGCCATTGGTAGGTGTTCTAGTGAGTTTATTTAGAGAGAGCTCTTGGCAGAGAAGCAGTTAACCCATTCTGTAAGGATCCTCTTGGGGACTGAGAGGGAGAAAATGTGCTCTCCCAGCTGGAAAGCTTGTGCATGTGTGAGGTGCTTGAGCACCCCTGCAAACTGCAGGCTCCACCACAATGCTGCCAAGACCTTTCACCGGCCACTCTCCTTAACACTCACGTGTAATTTTATCTCTTTCAGTCCACAGCAATTTATCTTTTTAATACCCTCTGTTAGACAAGCTGTGCTTTGCCCACTCAGGTGTTTCCAATGTTGCCTTAAAAATTTCAGTGGCTCATTCAACAAAGCTTTCAACAGGAAAAAGAAAACCAGAGGTAGGAGAGTGTATAAGTAGGCTGGCTGCCAGGCCAAGGGGAGTGGAACGGTGAAAAAGGAACTTTCAAAACTCTTTCTTCAAATAAAAGAAGAGGAAAAATATGACCATGTGAGCATTCTGAAATGTACTGGATATTCAGTTTTCTCATTGCAATTGCACTCAACGCTACCCGTTTTATACTTCCTGGACATCAAGTGATTTGAGGGTTGACTGTCCAACGCAAAGCCACTGCATCCTATCCAAGAATTATGTCTTTACTTTGTGACGATGATATCTTAGCAGAGAACTTCCAGAGCCACTGTGTTATTATAAAAATAGACTTAAAAGAACAACTATCATCCATCGACGGCCTGCTGTGTGCCAAGCATCGTGCAAAAGGTTTTCACCCACATTGCTTCATTTAATCCTCTGAAGAAGCCTTCAAAGTTGTAGAGACTGTGCAGAGAATCAGCACGATCAGGCGATATGTCATAGGGCCGGTGGCAGAGTCTATAGAATTCTAATCTCACTATCCTTTCAAGTGCACAGAGCCATTTTATGAAAGACACTGTCCAGAGTTGCCCAGAACACGGCAGGGGCAGGTGGAAACACATGCCTCATGGAATGGAGTGAAGGTCTCTAGGAAGCAGGGAATTCTGGGGCTTGTGCTACACCAGACTTGCCTGCCCCACCCACCCTGCAGTTCGAACAGCAGCCCCCAGAAATGAGTCAAACCACACCCTGCTTATCAGTAAATCCAGACATTGTCACTACATTTCCAATCAATGCCATTGACCTGTTTTCCAACTTATGTCAAATCTTCTCCCAGACGAGACCGTGGGTTGACATTGTTTCACGTGCTAGCTCTGGGTGAGGGGTAGAGGACACCCTTTAAAGAAAAACAAACCAAAAGCACATTTTCATATTTCTCTATTTAACAGAGACTCTTGAAGACATTCTGCCCTTTAATGATGCTTTCTACTCAATATGATGCAATAGTTTATGTATTTTTAACCTGCTTTCCCAGCCAAATTTACAGCACAAAGTAAACAACCCGATGATGCTGTGCAGTCACATTAAAAATCTGTGTGCACAGTGAACCAAAGTAAAACTCCAGCTGAACATGACCTTTGCCCGGTTCGGCTGGTGTGTTTTCTGCCTGAGTCCTGGAGCCTCCTGGGAACGTCTGATACAGGTGTAATTGGGCCCCTTTGGGGAGCCTGCCTGGGAATAGTCCAGGTATTCACCACAGAAGAGGAGCATCTCCACAAGGAGTCCTGAACGTCACCTCCTTCTTAGGATGCTCTCATTCCAACTGTGGCTGAAACCATGACCCTATCCCTTGAGGCCATCCCCATTCATCCCCCGCCTTCTTTTCCAGGCTCGAGTCCAAGTGTGAACTCCAGTCTCTTTCTTCAGTTTCGCCTTTTCATGTATCACAGAGAACAACATGGACTTTGTAAAAAGCAATTCAGGAAGCACAGTCATAACGTATAGGTCTCTGCTGTCTTCTCCTTCCCAGTTCCTCTCATACAGTAAGCCCTCACTTAACATTGTCAATAGGTTCTGCAACTTAGAGCTAAACAAAACCGATTTATCAAAATCTAATTGTTATAAACAGGAGTGAAGTCCTTACAGCATCTCATCAATAGTCTAAGGTAATGAACAAAACGGCATTATTCAAGGGCCTGCTATAACATGTTGGCAGACCCATCGATTGTGAGCATGTGACATCTTCATTCCGTCTTTCACTGTCCCCTTTAAACTTGATTTCATGACGCTAATTTCACTCTCTGTGAGGTTCTCCTCACTGTGAAGTCCTCGCTTCCTCTTCTCACTCTTAGACAACGTAACACCTAGAACTTACCTAAAATCACAGGCACAGGTCAACCCAGAAAGCAGAATGCTCACACCACTATTCAAAGAGAGGGTCTGGACTTGGCTGGAAGCCTGAGGCAAGAAAGGAGGCAGAATGTCAGTCTTCCCATTTCTCTTCCTGTTGCTTTTCCTCCTTACCCACCTCCACCCTCTGCCAGGTCCCTGCCACCCCCACAGCTTCCCTCTAGGGGCGGATACATGGAGGAGGAAGGGACAGGAAAGGTGTTTCTTAAATTAGCCCTGGCTTTTTGTTCTCTGGGGATGTTCAAATGTTTAAAGTTGTTGCTTTCTCTTTGGAATGCTTTGGGACACTGTGCAGCTTTCTTGATTTGGGGACCCGGGGGGATATGGAGACTTACAAGTCTTTCTTCAGGCCCTGGGCTATAGCCTCGTCCTCTCTGAAAAGGACCCAAGATGACCCACTGCTGCTCTCTCTGAAATGCCCCCCAAGTCTACTCCATGGGGACTCTCCCATCCCCCACACCCCTGCAGACCCTTTACTGGGCAGTCCCAATGCCATCCTCCCTGGCACCATCACCAAGGCAGGAGGTCAGCCCTCCCAGTATCCTCCACCAGGGATGCCTCGGGTCCAGAGACTGACACAGTCCACAACCCACTTTCCCATTCTCAGGCATCTGTCTCCTATAAACAAGAAACACATTTGGAAGAAGCCGATGGCATTGTGAATGCCCTGCCCTCACCTGCTCTGGAGCAGTGACCAGACTTACAGCTGCCCCATTGTAAGGACATTTCTCCAGATATGTATTTCCCCACCACCCCTCACTCTGTGCATCTGGATCTTTGAAGCCATCAAACAGGTTCTCCCTGTTTTCTTTTAAATAGCTGCAGATTTACCTCTCCTTAATTTAGAATGGAAAGCTAGCACTTGGCACAAAGTGGAAACCAAGGCAGGAGCCACACTCTACTTTCCTGCTTCCCCTTTTCCTGGGAAGGTTGCTATCCTGCCTTGCATGATGAAAAGTTCTCCAGACACTGAATCCATTGGGAAAGAGTCCAACAGAAAGATTCTAACCTAAGTCCCCAGCCAGACCCTCCCCATCAATCCATGTCCCCAACTGAGCTGCAAGCCTCTCCCATGAAATTGGGGATGATGCTATGGAACTCCCATTTTCAGTGGAGAGCCTGCCTGATGGCCTCCATGGGCAAGCCATAGCCTGCAGATGGGAAAGGAACAGAAGCTAACTTTCAGGAAGAAGGAATTTCTGAGAGATGAAATGCCACAAATGAAGGAGTCTGGCAAGATAGTCCAACCTGATCATCGAGGCCTGAGATACCAGGGAAAGAAGAGCTGCAGGACCATGAGACATTGTGTTTAACAGTCAGCACAACTCAGCCATGGGGTTCCACTTACCTCTCTCTTCAGCCCATCATCAAAATACATAAACAATAAGAAAGAAGGGCCATTTTCCTGCAAGTCAATGAGGAAGGTCAGTGTCAGGATCTGGAGATGCGTGGAGGTACAGAGCAGGTGGAAAAATTAGGTAAGAGTTAGATCAGCATTCCCTTGTAGATGGCCAGGGTATGGGGTTGAACCAGCCCGACCTTTAGGCACAGCAGGAGTTACATGTGAGAAAGCCATCCCCACTCCAGTGTGCATCAGGAAGATACAAGAGGGCATGTGGGAAGGCCACGCTGCTTGACAAGTGAGGGTTATTGTTCCAGCAGAATTAGGGACAAACATTGAAAATGACCTTAATTAGCAACCAGAAAATTGTAGGCCTTGAAGAAGAAATACCTCCTAACCTCAGCATAACCTCTGCAAAGATACCATTTATTGTATGAGAATTATATAGAGAGAGTAATAAGAGTGTGGGGTGGTCAGGAATGGGCACAGGCTCAGCTACTCAAGGGCTGACGATCTCATTCAGTGGGTTTCAAACCACAAGTGACATCCTGAGATTCCCCAAAATGAATGCTTTTCAATGAAGTTCTGATTCCATGGTTTGGGATGAATCCTGGGCAGACGGAGATTACGGAAAGCTATGTAAATGATGCCGATTCACACTCCTGGTTAAGAAACACTAAGTTAAGTCTCCAACAGGTTTAGGTTTCTTTTCCACCTTCTCCTTCTGCTTCTATCTGATTTGTAAC
Source organism: Myotis myotis (assembly GCF_014108235.1). Classification (NCBI taxonomy): domain Eukaryota; kingdom Metazoa; phylum Chordata; class Mammalia; order Chiroptera; family Vespertilionidae; genus Myotis; species Myotis myotis. The sequence goes on along the minus strand of NW_023416357.1, from coordinate 84,772,627 downwards.
CATTTCATTTTCCTTCAACACATCAGTGAGACAAGGCTGGGGAACAGAAAATGCTGAAAACATCCTGAGATTCTGGTAAGTGGGGCAGGTAAGGATTCAATGGTTGGGGATGCTGAAACCAACGATTCTAGGACCTGTGTCTTGTGAGTACATTCGCACGGTCCATTTCCCAAATAGAACCTTCATTCTGCAAGAGCATGAGAGTGGCTGATAAAATAAGAAAGCGTTGAATTCAAACCACTGTGATATTTAGAAATGCCAATTGGCGAGTAAGGGGTTACTGAGATGGTTTCAAAAATAAAAAAGAAGGTATGCACTGTTTTTTCTTTGTCACATTAGACAAGGAGAAATATTCTAGAGTTTTCTGGAACGAACTGGAGCACCAGTCACAAGATTTGCATTTTGTTTTTGTAAGGGAGCGCTTGCTCAGAAAGCTGGGGGAGCAAGCCATTTTGGAAAAGCAGGCTTGGGTTGGGACCACCGCTAGAATATCTTCCCAGGTGGCCAGGGCATCTCTCAAGAAAATCTGCTGGCACTTGGATTTTGACAGCTAGAAATCTGTGCCACATCAGAGTGATACAGGCCAGCTCCTTGGTGTCCCCTGGGGCCCTGCCAACTTGCTACTCCCTGTGGTTCTGGGCAAAGTCCTTCTGCCTGGGAGTCAACTCACTGGAATTTGATATTTATATGAAGTGGCACCTTGGTTCTATTTACTCAGTCTATTCAAAGCTAGAGGAAAGCAGATCTCTACAGAGACCAAATATTTAGTTCCACCAAGACATGAGAAATAAACAGGAAAAAAGACAAATTGGATGCAACACACTCTAGAGTTGACACGCTATGATTCACTTCCTTAACACCTGGCCAACTTACTTACCCAAGAGTCTCAGTTTCCCTCATGAGGATACAAGGACTGCTCACAAAATCCCATCTATTCTCCCAGATACTTGACAGAGTGGCACTACCGTCTCCCTTCCCCTTGGATATTAGGCATGGCCAGGTGACATGCTTGGCCAATGGCGTGTGAGCAATGAGAGAGCCATGCTCCTTCTGAATGGCAGCTAACAGCCAGTTTGCATCACCCAGCACTTTCCTTGTGATCCTGAGACTGGCAACAGTGTCTGCTCTCTTACCTGGATCTAGGAGTGAGGAAGCTTGGAAGCAAAGCTGCCAGCTGAACAATGAGGCACGGGCTCATGAGTGAGTAAGAAAGTGCTGTTCACTAAGCCACTAAGATTGGGGGCGGGAATTTTTGTTATCATAGCACAACCTAGCCAATCCTGACTGATACAAGGGTCAGTTGGCATTAAAAGAAGCAAAGTCCGCAAAGCTCCTCACATGATGTTTGGCGCGGCTCAGTTGGTTGAGCATTGCCCTGTCCTATGCACTGAGAGGTCTCTGGTTCTATTCCCAGTCAATGGTTTCAGGCTTGATGATCCCTAGCAGGAGGCAGCCAATTGACCTTTCTCTCCTTCATTGATGTTTCTCTCTCTTTCTCTCCCTCTCCATTCCTTTCTCTCTAAAGTCAATAAAAACATATTTTAAGGGATATATATATATACTAGAGGCCCAGTGCACAAAAATTTGTGCACTTGGGGGGAAGGGGAGATCCCTCAGCACAGTCTGTGCCCTCTCACAGTCTGGGACCCCTCAGGAGATAACGACCTGCTGGCTTAGGCCTGCTCCCGGGTGGCAGAGGGCAGGCCCAATCCCTAGGTGCAGCCCCTGGTCGGGCTCAGAGCAGGGCCGATTGGGGAGTTGGGGCGCCGCCCCCGGTCATGCACAGAGCAGGGCTGATTGGGAGGTTGTGATGCCACCCTCAGTCACACTCAGGGTAGGGCCGATTGGGGGGTTGGGGCACCGCCCCCTGTCACACTCAAGGCAGGGTCGATGGGGAAGTTGCGGCGCCACCCCCTGTCACGCACATAGCAGGACCAATCAGGGGGTTGGGGTGCTGCCACTGTCACACTCAAGGCAGGGCCGATGGGGAGGTTATGGCTCAACCCCATCACACACAGAGCAGGGCCCGTGGAGGGGGGGGGTTGGGGCGCCGTCCTCTATCACCCACAGAGCAGGGCCGATCAGGGGGTTGGGGTGCCGCCACTCTCACACTCGGGGCAGGGACTATGGAGAGGTTATGGCTCTACCCCGTCACACACAGAACAGGGCCCGTGAGTGCGGGGGGGTTGGGGTGCTTCACCCTGTCACACAAAGAGCAGGGCCGATCAAGGGGTTGGGGGGCCGCACCCTGTCACACACAGAGCCGCAGGGTGATCAGGGGTTTGGAGAGCTCCCCCCTATCAGGAACAGAGCAGGGCTGATCAGGGGGTTGGGGCGCCTTCCCCTGTCAGGAACAGAGCAGGGCGGATAGGGAGGTTGTGGCCCTGCCCCCTGTCACACACAGAGCCGCAGGGTGATCAGGGAGTTTGGGCGCTGCCCCCTGTCATGCTGATCCCGGTGCTGGGAGGCATATTACCGTTTTACTATATAGGATATTGGCCTGGTCCATGGGTGGGGGCCAGCTGGTTTGCCCTGAAGGGTGTCCTGGATCAGGGTGGGGGTCCCGCTTGGGTGCCTGGCCAGCCTGGGTGAGGGGATGATGGCTGTTTGCAGCTGGTCACACACCCTTCAGGGTGGGGGTCCCCACTGGGGTGCCTGGGCAGTCTGGGTGAGGGGCTGAGGGCTGTTTTCAGGCTGGTGGGTGACTGAAGCTCCCAACCGCTCCTTTTTTTCTTTTTTTCTTTTTTATTCTGGGCCAGCTTTAACTCTGGCTCCAGCTCTGAGGCCTCTGCTGCTGAAAGCAGGTATCTGGTTTGTTTGGGTTCTATAATCGAAACACTGTATCAACTCCAGCTCTGAGATCCGGCCGGCTGAAAGCTGGTTTCTGGGGTTTTGTTTAGCTTCTATATTTGTTACAATGTTTCTTAAACTGCAAGCTCAGAGGCCGACAGCAGCAGGCGGGGAACGTTGGAGTCCTCCGTCACTGAAGCAAGCAAGCCTCATGTTAGCTTCCAGCTGCCTGGCTGCCGGCCGCCATCTTGGCTGGCAGTTAATTTGCATATTGCCCTGATTAGCCAATGGGAAAGGTAGCAGTTGTACGCTAATTACCATGTTTCTCTTTTATTAGATAGGAGCTATATATATATAACCATTGTTTTCCCACAGGCACACTTTAGGCTGGAAATTTAACAACTGCCTCTTTTGAAAAAGGCTTATGACACACAGGTTGTGTTAGTTTGGCTGGTGTATTGCTATTGTTGTTGTTGGAACCCTCAGTGTCAGTCTTGGCAAACTGGTCTACGCACAAAGGCAGGGAATGGTTCTGGATGCAGTGCCTGTCGGTTTTAAGGGGAATACTTGGCTCTGGTAAAAATCAACCGAGGCCAGTTGCTTAGGAAAAGGTGAATCACTGAAGTACCAAGATTGTTCAATAAGGCTGTCCCTGCTTCCCCGCCCTCTCTGCCCCTGAGGTGTCTGGAATGCCCCACCCAAGAGCTGAGAGCAGGATGGATGCTAAGAAATGAACCTGATGCGAAGACAGACTCCTGATTCTATTTGGCCCATGGATGACTCAGAGCAAGCGCTGTCACAGCCTCTCTCCTTGAGATCCCATTGTCATCTGTACTAGGTAGTTTCATTCTGGGAGAAAGACAGTCACCAGCAGGTATCCAGAAACATTATTTTCTTTCCTTGTCTGACTGACAGGAGTGAGGTGACAGGAACAGTGGGCTTTCACATAAAATGATGCCTCTGCCTCCATGTTATTCCAACAGTGGAGCTGTGAGAGCTACACTCACAATAACTCATCATGTCCAAAACGCAGTCATTATCTCTCCCTGCAAGCTGCCACCTCTCTTCCCCCTGGCAGTCCCTCCCTTGGTTAACAGCATCACCATACACCGACTCACCCAGCGGGAGAGCTAATAAGTAGGCAGGAAGGAGAGGAAAGGCTTTGGGAGGTGGAATTAGAAGAGCAGGGATTAATGGGCACAATGGAAGGACTTTGGGCAATTTACCTGACCTCTTGGAGCTTCGGTTCCCCTTCCGTGGGAACGGTGATGATTATCACAGTAATCGGAATGCACAGGATTTCCCCTCTGTCCGGCCTTGCTTGGGGGTCCTTTTCCTGCTTAAACTGGTGATGTATTTGACTGTAGTGGCCCATTTTGCCTTGCCAGGTCTGAGCCCTGTGACCTCCTCAATTGGCCTGTCATTAGCTATTAGTCTGGGGCACTTCAGAGGTAGCAGCATGTAAATCCAGCTTTCCCACTCACCCATGTCTTCCTTTCAGTCCACTGTAACTGTAAACCTGCTACTTTTTAATAAAATGCATTGATTTTATGATCTTATACACGGCATACATTTTTGTTAAAAGTGAAATGATAGAAAAGTACAAAGAACAAAATAAAAGCATCACATGGCACCACATCTCAAAGAGAAGCACAGATGCTAATTGTTAGACTCCCTTCCTGTAAATGCTTATGAATATTTAAACATGAACAACACTGAGACAGGTGCATCCTGGTTTCAGGAAGCAGTCAGTCAGGAGGGGCAGTGGGGGAGAGGGATTGAAATGGAGGCACGTATCTGTTGGCTCACACGGGTAACAAAGAGTCTTGAGCAACTTCACAGGACAGCCAGGGGAACTACTTCTGGACCTAATAATTCCGCCTTTCCAACACAGAATTCTCATGCATATTGTACAGAATAAACTCACGTTGGTCAAAGACGAAGTGTAATATAAAAGGGGCCAAGACAGGAACTATATGGAAACTATACAACAAAAAAACGAGGAAAAAAGCAAAAGAAAATGACAAATAAAGTGCCTGGAGGAAAAAATGGTCTTTGAACAGGGGAGTAGTGTCTCCAAAGTTTCATACATTAAAGAGGAGTTTAATAAAGGATTTTAAAAAATAAAGCTCAAGTCAGAAATAGAAGCACAGAGAGAATAAATAGCAGGACAACAGGGTGAAATGAAACATAAGCAGAAAGAAGTGAACAAGAAGGGAGTAGAAGAGAAACAAAACTTCAGAGAACTAGAAGTTAAAAGACAAGACAAAGAAGAATTAGTATGGTTGGAAAAGCACAGTAATTATTATGAGGGGAAGGGTTGGGAAAATAAAGTAAAATGAAAGAAATGAACATAAAAGAATGAATGTATATATACATTCCATAAATTCATATCTAGGTCTATATTTATATCATATCTGTCATCTACCTATATTATCTATCTATGAATAATATAAAATCAAGAATTCTAAATTCTCATAACTGTTGTCCCCAAAGAAGAGACTAAAGTAATGAAACAAACAAAAACAATCATATTTTATAGAAAGTGTTTTTGAAATAAATCACTTTCTATAAAATAAAGATCAAATCCACATAATGAATGCACACCGTGGTTTCAAGAAACACTGATATGGAACTATTAGCACCGAGATATATTCTAAGAAATAGTGAACATAACAGATAAAGAAACAATCCTTTGGGAATTGAATAAAAACATCAAGTTGGCTCAATTTTAAGGATAAAATTATTGGATGGGTCTCAATCTTCTCCATATTTGGTGCTAAAGAGAGTGAACCTACATCCCCATTAGGATAGACATGTAGACCAAGGGAAAAGAATTGATAGTCTGGAAATATACTCTCACATTCAATTGATTTTTGAATGGGGTACCAAAACAATTCAATGGCAGACAGAACAGTCTTTTGAACAGTTGGTGCTGGGAAAATAGGGTATCAACATGGAAAAAATGATGCTGGACTCCTAAGTCATAGCATAATAAAAAATTAATTCAAAATATATCAAAACCTTAAATGTAACCACTAAAATCATTAAACTTTTAAAGGAAAACATAGAATTAAATCTTTGTGACCTTGGATTAAGGAATAGTTTCTTAGTATGACACCAAAACCATAGGTAAAAAGGAAAAAAATTAGATAAATTGGACTGTATTAAAAATATTTATGCTTCAAAAGGCACTATGAAGAGAGTGAAAAGGCAGCCAACAAATGGAAGAAAGTTTTTGCAAATCATATATCTAACAAGCAAAATATATCTAGAATATGTAAACAAACTTTAACATAATAATAAAAAGGGACAACCCAATTTAAAAACAGAGGATATGAATAGACATTCTCCAAAAAAGATATACAAATGGACAATGAGCACAAGAACTGATATTCAACATGATTAGCCATCAGGTAAATGCAAATCAAAGAAAACCACAATGAGATACCACTTCATAGTCACTAGGATAGCTATAATAAAAAGCAGAGATGGTAAGTGTTGGTGAGATGGAGAAATTGGAACCCTCGTGCCTTGCTGGTGGGGCAGCCACTATGGGAAACAGTTTGGTATTTCCTCAGAATGTTAGCATGGAATTACCATATGGCCCAGCAATTCCATTTGCTAGTTATACACCCAAGATAAATGAAATGTTATGTCCGTACCAAACTTTGTACATGAATGCTCATAACAGCATTATTCATAATAGCCGTAAGTAGAACAATAAAATGTCTAACAACTGATGAATGGATAAACTGATATATGTAACCAATGGAATATTATTCAATATAAAAAGAAATGTAGCATATGACATATGCTACAACATTGATAAACCTTTAATAAAACGTTTTCTTAGTGAAAGAAGCTATCACAAGGGACCATATATTGTATGATTTCATTTATGTGGAATGGCCAGAATAGGCAACTCTATATAGATAGAAAATACATTAGTTGTCGCCTAGGGCCAGGGGTAAAGGCAAGGTAAGAGGTATTTCTTACCTTGACTACTAATGGCTACTAGATTCCTTTCTGAAGTGATAAAATGTTTTTCTATAATTATGGTAATAGTTGCATAACTAGATATATTATAAATCATTGAATTATACATCTTAAATGAGTGAATGATATGGTATGTGAATTAGAAATCAATAAAGCTGTTGAAGAAAAAAACATTTTAGAGTGTGTTAAAACTTAGAGAATATAAATTCCATAGGGTCTCATTGAAGAAATACTAGATGATAAACTTCAGCCAACCAAGAAATGAACAGTAACACTATGGTAAACAGACTGGCTGTAAACATTGAATCAATCTAAGTGTGGGAGTAAGCTAAAAAAAATTGTGGTTTCAAAACATTAAGTGTTATGGACTATAATATAGTGAATAAAATAAGAATCTTTCAGTCCAAACTGATATAAATAAACAAATGGAGAAGAAAAAGTTCTACCTTATAGTAAAATTCAAACTAATAAGTATAAAAGGAATGATGGAAACATAAAAAATTACCACTTGGCCCAGCTAGTGTGGCTCGGTGGTTGAGCATTGAACCATGAATCAAGAGGTCACTGGTATGATTTCTGGTCAGGGCATATGCCCGGGTTGCAGGCTCAATTCTCAATAGGGGGCATGCAGGAGGCAGCCAGTCAAGATTCTCTGTCATCATTGATGTTTCTATCTCTCTCCCTCTCCCTTCCTCTCTGAAATCAATAAACGCACACAAACACACACACACACACACACAAACCCACACACACACACACACACACATATCTATATCTATATATCTATATCTATATATCTATCTATATCTGTATCTATATCTATATCTATATCTATATCTACACACTAGAGGGCTGGTGCATGCAATTCGTGCATGGGGGGCAGGGCGGGGGGGAGGTCTCTCAGCCCAGCCTGCACCCTCTCCAATCTGGAACTCCTTAAGGGATGTCTGACTGCCCATTTAGGCCCTATCCCATGGGCTGGCTCCCAACCGCTTGCCTGCCTGATTGCCCCTAACCACTTCCCTGCCAGCCTGATCGATGCCTAACTGCTCCCCTGCCAGCCCAATTGCCCCTAACTGTCCTACCCTGTAGGCCTGGTTGCCCCTAACTGCCCTCCCCTGCTGGCCGGGTCACCCCTAACTTCCCTCCCTTGCCAGCCCAGTTGCCCTAACTGCCCTCTGTTGCTGGCCCAATTGCCCCCAACTGCCCTCCCCTGCCAGCCTGGTTCTCCCCAACTGCCCTCCCCAGCAGGCCTGGTCCCCCCAACTGCCCTCCCCAGCAGGCCTGGCCCCCCAACTTCCCTCCCCTGCAGGCCTCGTTCTCCCCAACTGCCCTCCCCTGCAGTGCTGGTTCCCCCCACAACTGCCCTGCCCTGCAGGACTGGGTCCCCCCCTACTGTCCTCCCCTGCAGGCCTGGTCACCTCCAACTGCCCTCCTCTGCCAGCCTGGTCAACCCTAACTGCCCTCCTCTGCAGACCATCTTGTGGCAGTCATCTTGTGTCCACATGGGGGCAGCCATCTTTGACCACATAGGGGCAGCCATCCTATGTGTTGGAGTGATGGTCAATTTGTATATTACTCTTTTATTAGATAGGATAGATATATATATATATATATATATATATATATATATACACACACACACACACACACACATATATATATATTCCCCCTTCAACATGGCTTCTACTGATGTTTCTCCTCCAACCATAGGAGGGACCAAAAACAAACCAACAAACCAACCAACCAACATACCCCCCAAATTTAACATTGTATTCATATCTTACCTCTTATTTTTAGAAATAATATCATTGTATTAATTTCCTAACTAGAATACAATCTAAAATGTAAGGATAACATATATCTTGAGACCAACTTTTTCCCATTGGACAGTATCTCTAATTGCATGATGAAAACTTGTTGGTCCTCTGGTTCCTGGCCTTAGTCTTCAAAGGCCACAGATAAAATTTGGTTGGTATTACTGGCAACAACCCAAGGTGGCAGATCCTATTGTTATTTTCTTTCCAGCTTTATGGAGATATAACTGACATATAGCACTGTGGAAGTGTACCCCTGGGTCCTAAGGGATGGTGGAGTCTGGGTCCCAGAATGACCCCATGCACCCATACTGGACTGCAATCTGGATAAGAAATAACCTTTTATGGGTTTAAGCCACTGAGATGGGGAACTTTTTACTATAGCACTTAGCCAGGCCTGGCTGAGCAGTGCATAGCATTAGGCAAAGGAAGGAGTTGAGGAAAAACAGTTGAGGGAGGGGGATGAAGGGTCAGCCTTGGACAAAAGAAGTTCAGACTGATTGAAACAGGGGCACAGAAGAAAACCTTACAATAGTTTAGATAGCTGGGCTAGGGGAACTGTTGATGAGAAGAGGAGGAGTATGTTAAAGGGAAAATAGAAAGGCTACAGGAGTGGAAAATACCTGCAAGCATCTGAGCTGATGGGAACAGCTTGGAGGTCAGCTACAGAAACCACTTCAGGTTTCAACATTAGTCGTCTATGCCAAGACTGGGAAGTCCCATCATGCACGTAGCTCTTAAAACCTGATTCAGTGTGTTGGGGTGACCACTCAGGGATTTAACCTACAATTGTGTTTGCCCCCTTCTTCTGTTGGTACCAGCTTCAAAAAGTAATGAATCTAAGAGCTGATATCTATTCCCAGCCACAAATATTTATTGATCACTTCCTGTGTGAGAGGCACTGTTCTTGGTTTTTTGAGAAAACAGAAAAAGTGTAAGAAATATTTTTAGACTTTGAGAATCTCACATTCTAGCAGGAAGACAGCACTCACAGATGGAAGAGTGAAGCAGACTATATAATAAAAAGCTAATATGCAAATCAACCAGACTGTGGAACGCCTGGTTGCTATGATGTGCACTGACCACCAGGGGGCAGATGCTCAACACAGGAGCTGCACCCTGGTAGTCAGTGCACTCCCATAGGGGGAGTGATGCTCACCCAGAAGCTGGGCTAGGCAGGGATCACGGCTGGCAAATGCAGCAGTGGTGGTGGGAGCCTCTCCCACCTCCATTGCAAGCGGATGATAGGAGGAAGGGGTCTGGACTATGAAAGCCCTGGACTGCAAGAGGGATGTCTGACTGCCAGCTTAGGCCCGATTCCCAGGGGGATCCAGCCTAAGCCAGCAGGTGGACATCCCCAAGGGGTCCCGGACTGTGAGAGGGCACAGGCTGGGCTGAGGGCATGCCCCATGCTCAAATCTTGTGCACTGGGCCTCTAGTAAAAGAATAAAGGAGCAATGCTTGTGTGTGCCACACACTAAGGGCAATATTTTGTTTTTACTATTAGTAAGGGGTTCTATTAATCATGCCCACCTCAAAATTGTGGAAGGCTGGAGCAGGTCATTTTCACTGCTATTTCTGTACCCACAGAACAGCTCAAAATGGTCTAAACTGTTTGACAAGATATCGAGTTGTTTCTCAGAGACAACTCAAAATTGCAAGACACGCAGCCAAAGCATGGAGAAAACAAAGTTGACCTCCAGCTGCACCCGGAACCAAAGTCTCACCTCCCCAGTATCCAACACACTCAGAACTTGAACACCAGAAGAGAACCCTTTCAGAAGTGAAGGACACATTGTCCAAGAAGATATGGTGCTGAAGCCCTTACCATAAATGGCCAAGCTCCAATGTCCTCCAATTAAAACTTGCCCTACCAGTGCTCCTGTGAACCTGTTGCCACTACCCCCTTTAAAAGCCCTCCCAACCCTGGATCAGGGAGTTCAGGCTTTTGAGCCTTAACTTTCTTGTTCTCCTGCTTAGCACTCTGTACTAGTAAATAAAATGACCCTAATTTCTCCATTGCAATTCTTGGCATTTAGTGTTTAACTGCAAGTGCCAGGTGGACGAACTCTCTGTTTGATAACATGTGAAAGAAGACCTGCTAAATCTCAGATGGGTGATAGTGAGAGATTTACAATGATGGCTGAACCATGTGTCTGCCCTAGAAAAGAGCAGGGTTGAAGTTCTGTTCCATGTCAATGGCGGAAAACAATAAATAAGAACAGGTCACATGGGGTTGCTTATTTCGGTCTCAGAAACTTGTCTCAATTTCTTTGGTATAGGTAACTATTTATTTACAGGAAAAGTCAAGCTTCCCTTTGGAGTTACTAATCAGCTGAAACCATAATTAATAGAATGTCTCTCACCATTTTGGCAAAACTAGGAAGATCATTGAAAAAGCAGGAGAATTAAAAAAATGTCATACAATAAAGTCATAAAGCTGGGTGATGCTTTTAGGAGAAAAAAAAAATTGTAACAGCTGCCAAAAGGCCTTCCCAATCACCCTGGGCCCAGACAGAGAAAGGGAGAGAACTTGGGAGTTTGGGCTCCCAGAGACTTTGTGGGTGGGGCTCCATGTCCAGGGCATTTCGAGCATTGCGCACACGCCAGGCCTTCCTTCTCAGAGGCTGGGATTCTTGGGGTTTACAAGTCTTCTTAGACACTAGAAGGAACCCCAATCAACAAGCTGAAGGGATATGAATTTCAAAGGAAGCTGGGGAGAGGTAAAAATGGATTAAAGTGAAGGGGGAACCAGTTAGGGCGGATGGTGGGGGGACATGGACAGCAGGGCCAGGAGCAACAAGGAGAGCAAGACTGGCTTTCACTCTATGGCCACAGACAAAGTATGTGAGTAGGTTCAATGAGTTAATGATGGACGGATAGATTTTCTTATGTCCCAAGGAAGGTTTTTGGAAAAGCAAAGATTATGATTGCTCAGGTATTACCCAAGTCTTGACTTTCCTTTCTTCTCTCTAAAGCTATGAAAGTGGGGTTGATTGTCATTTCCCCCCTCACATTATTTTAATGGGAATTTTTATTGTTCTAATCCTCAAATGTTTCTTGAGAACCTACAGTGTTTAAGGCACTATTCTAGGCTCCAAGAGTACAGCAGTGAACAGAATAGATAATGTCTGTGCTGTCATGGAGTTTATATTCTTCCTGTTAGGAGACAGACAACAGAGTAATTTATAACTAAATGATATGCCAGCGGGTAATTATTGCTAAGGAAGAAAAGAAACCAAAATAAAGTGAATAAAGAGGCATATAGATAATAGAGGACTATATAAATAGTGACAAAACAGGTATGTAACAGAACAGAGTGGACAAATACTTTGAAGAAGTTAGGCTAAGTAGAACTCTGCACTTGGGTAAGAAGTTGAATGCTGAGCTTCATGACAAGCAAAAAAAAAGTAAAATGTGTTGAATGAAAAAGTTTAGATTATTTGAATATATAATATAATTATATATATAATTTTATAGATAGAGAGAGAGAGAGAGAGAGAGAGAGAGAGAGAGAGAGAGAGAGAGTTAATATACTAATTTGTCTGTTATGGTGTCCCAATCATGACCAGTCTGTGGGCAGGGACTTACTCCCCCAGTACTACTGTCACGCTACCTGCTTGGGTCCCCACCCAGGGCTGAAGTGAAGCTGCCTGCCTGCATCCCCAGCTAGGAAGGTGACACTGCCTGCATGTGTCCTCTTTCAACGCTGATGTGACGCTGCGGGGGGGAGGGGGGGTCTGGGCTTGACAGGGGACCTCAGGCTGCACCCCCCACCCTGGCACCAGGCCAGGAGAACTCAGGTCTCGCCCCCCACCCTGTGGGGCCTGACAGGGGAACTCAGGCCGTGCCCCCCGCCCCACAGGCCTTGATGGGGGACCTCAGCCCCAGCACTGGGCCTGGGGACCTCAGTTCATGTCTCCCACCTGGCAGGGCTTGACAGGGGACCTCAGGCTGCACCCCCTATCCCAGCGCTGGGCCAGGGTATCTGAGGCTGCACCCCCTGCCCAGCATCGGGCTGGGGGACCTGAGGCTGTGTCCCCCACCCAGAGGGGCTTGACGGGGGTGGGGCCAGCCAGGTCTGGGTCTCACCCAATGGGGGTGGGGCCGTCCGGGTCTGGGTCGTCTGGGTTTTCAAAGTGCATGTAGGTGGTGGGCAGGGACTTGACTCTAGGTCCCACGGCACACCCCAGACTCTGACAGGAGGGAGATTTTATATACATTTTACTAATTTTCTTTTATCTCTGACACTTCTATTATAGAGAAAGGGCAAATAGCATTATTAAACTGTTTCTTCTAATTAATTCCCTTTTAATGTGCATGAATTTCGGGCAATGGGCCACTAGTCTATATATATATAAAACATTTTATCTGGGAAATATATATATTTTTCCAGCACCAAACTCCAAAAGAAATTTATCTCAATAAACCTTTCAAATACTTTCAATTTAGAGAATGGAAAAAGCACTAATGTTCACAGTTGTAGGCAAAGGCTTTATGGATGAGGTGAGACAGAAATCGGGACTTCCCTGGCGGAGCGGGGGGACTTTGTGCTATGTCCAGCTGGCTCTGACCTGCTCTCTGCCTCAGTGACCTGCTATGACTTGCGCAGCGGAGCTTTTCTAATGCACAGGCTGTTAAACCCTATTGTGCTGCTTTGACATCTGGAACAAATCCTTTTGTCATACACCATCAGACTTTAAGCAAATAAGAGCTAATGAGTTATCCACACGCCATGATTTTGCCTCCACCAATAATTACTTTGTTCACTCAAGGATAGTAGAGAGGCAGGAAGATCTCTCCCATCCCACTCACATTAGAATTCATTTGCTTTGACAAACATCTGACTTGTCTGTTATTTACAAGGCAACATATTTATTTTGCCAGATCTGCCCTGTACATCATCCTGTCCGGAAGCTCTGCACCCTAATGGTGTGGAAAGAGTCTCTGTTTTGGAACCAAGCCCAGCAGAGCTTCAACCCCTATTCTCTCAATCACTATCTGAGTGAGCAAGGGCAAGCTGTGACCCTCCCTGGGCCTCAGTTTCCTCGCCTATAAACTGGAGGTAAAAACATGTACTCCATAGGGTGGGATTACCGAAGATCTTAACACATCATTGTCTGGCACACAGTAGGAAATTAATAAACATTTGTTACCATCCTGTCCTCAAATCGCTTTTAATTAGTGTGTCCTTTGAGAATAAGGTCAATGATATACATTTTTAAATAGGACATATCTAGGTAAATTCACTTTGAGAATAGTGATTTGTTATTTTTAATTTAAAGCCAATTAATTAGTGCGGTGAGGCCTTCTTGCCTCTCCCTGATGTCTCTCCACATCTTATGGCATCTAAAGAAGAGATTTCTGAAGTCTGGAATAAAAGAAAGTTGACAATATAGAGAAAGCATTATTTCAGATAAAAGGACATGCCCACTGTCTCTCAGGCTGACTCCCAGGGGGATACTAGGCCAGGGGAGGATAGCTAAGTGTCCCGTCTCTGGGAACAAGCAACCTGGGGAAGGGGAGACCGTGGCTCTGGGGAATTGTGTAGAGGACAAAGTAGGCTTACCTCCAGCTGCAGGAGCTACAGCTGCTGGGAGCTATTGGCACCTGTGTGAGAGCAAGTACTTCAAGGATGAAGCACCTGGAGAAACAGATGAGCATGGGTGGGATGTCAAAGCATCATCTTCAAAGGAAATCTGAGATGGAGACTGGGGAGCACTCAGAAGTAAGTGGTGTATCTGGGAGACTCAGAGGTGATTGGGCCAGGGGGCGTCAGCATGAGCCTGAGCCACACCAGAGAGAAATGGCCAGCATGTAATCTGTCCAGACCAACCTCCATAGACAGTGGCCGGAGGACTTTAGGACTTTTTAAAACCTTTCTTTTACTAAATTCATTAAGTATAAATTTTATATGGAAAAAATACAAAAACCAAAACTATATAAACAATGATTTGTTAACATGCAAAACATTCATAAGCACAATCTAGCACCCAACACCCCAGAAACCAACCTCTACCCTCTCCTTCCTCCAGGAGAGTAGCCACTACCCTAACTACTACTTCCAATACCCTAACAACTTTCTTGCTTTTCTTTATAGTTATACCACATAAACATGCACACTCAAACATAATAGTTTAGTTTTCCTATTTCTTGAACTTAATATAAAAGAATCATACTCCACATGTGTTTTTTGTTGTTTTTGTTGTGGTAGTGGTGGTGGTGGTGGTGGTGGTGTGTGTGTGTGTGTATCTGGCTTATTTTTCCTGATATGGTATTTGTAAGATTCATTCATGTTGCTGCATGTAGAAATACATCATTTATTTCCGTTGCTGTGTGGAATCTCATCTATAAATATTCCATGATGGATTTATTCATTCTAAAGTTGATAGACATTTAGATTGTTTATAATTTATAACCCCAAATGCAGCTATAAAAATTCTTGTTTTGTTTTTTTACATTGGTTAATACAATTATATAGCTTTCAGGTGTTCAATTCTATAATAAATCATCTGAATATCATATTGTGTGCTCACCAACCCAAGTCAAGTTTCCTTTCGTCACTATTCATCCACCCTTTACCCTTTTCTACTTCTCTCAACCCTTTTTTTCCCCTAGTAATCACCAAACTGTTGTCTGTGTCTATGAGGGGTTTTTTTTGTTTATTTGTTTGTTTTCTTTGTTTCTTTTTGCTTAATCCCTTCACCTTTTTCATCCAGCCCCATTTTGACTATTTACAATTTATAACCCCAAAAGCAGCTATGAACATTCTTATATGTATCTTTTGGTGCATGCAAACACATTTGTATTGAGTGTGTGTGTGTGTGTTACCTAGGAGTGGAATTGCTGGTTCATAGGATATTAGTATATTCATGATTAGTAGATAATGCCCAACTCTTTTCCAAAGTAGTAAAACCGGGGGGCTTTTCTTATAAAGTATATTTATCTCATGAAGTGAAGAAAACCAGAAATGGAATAACTGATCTCAATATTTCTCCCACAAATAGTTCTTTGAAAAAGGTCTCAGGGCTCCCTCAAGTCTTCAAGAGAAATAATTTCCAGACCTAATGTACACAATCTTATTTCTTTTAGCAGCCCTATCAAATAATAGGATACACACATATAGAGTGTCCCCAAAAATGTATACAGTATACACAATTTAAATAATTATGAGGGCAGTATTTGTTAAAACACATTTTCAAAATTGAGCTACTAGCTATTAAAGTATGTAGGTATAATTTTGGGGGACACCCTGTATATTCAAAGAGTAATATTGCTGTTGGATCAGAATATCAAACTACTTCTACCTGGAATCAGTTTGACTGATATACACATGTACCAAATATACACTGAGTGGCCAGATTACTATGACCACCTGACGTTTGTAGGCAAATTAGCTATAATTTCGTGCTGAAGTTGCCAGAGGGCCAGACCATTATAAATAGGGAAGCAGGTTGTTTACCACGACAGTAGAAGTGATTTTTTTCTGAAGCTATGGGTAAACAACGCAATTTAACAGCCTTTGAACGTGGGATATATATACAATATATATCAAATAACATATATCAAATAATATAATCATTGATGTCATATATATCATATATGTCCTATGATGAGGTTATGTTCCAATATGACCTACAATGGGGTTATGTTCCAATAAACCCACCGTAAATTGAAATATCATTAAGTTAAAAATATATTTAATACACCTAACCTACCTTAAACATGCTCAGAGCACAATATGCGCAAAACACTATAGAGTACACTGTAGCGTATTGGGTGTTTACCCTAATGATCGCGCAGCGACAGGGAACTGTGGCTCACTGCCTCTGCCCAGCATCAGGAGAAAGTACCAAACCACACAATGCTGGCCTGGACCACGATGAAAACTCAAAGTACAGTTTCTACTGAAGGCGCATCACCTTTGCACCATAGTCAAGTCAAAATACTGTAAGTTGGGAACTGTCTGTATACATGCATAGCATTGTCAGACTAGGTCTTTCTCACTTTCTCATGAGAAAATACTGGCAAAGTCCCATGGAATATTAATGAATACCCCTTCGCAAACCCCACTCCTATTCAATGTTAAGAAACAAAAACCTATGTTTAGCAGTATCTCACAAAAGTTGCTGCCTGCCCCAAACCCAGAGAAAACCCCTTTCTGTTCAACCAGCTAACTAGCTGACTCGCACTTTGCCTTGTCTAGCAGGTAGGAAGGTACTCAACTGCTCGGACAGAAATCTCAGAAATTTGGAGTTATCCCTCTACCAGATATGTTTCTTGGGCTGAGAGAAGCTTGTCCAGGTTTAGAGAGAGGGGGTAAGTTTTTAAGGTGTACTGGAAAAGCACCAGGACAGTAAAAATAAGAGCTATGTTCACGAGCACACAGAAAGAAAATACATGAGGCTTTTGGAAGAATTCTGCATCATGACAACTGAGCATAAAATATACAACGACAGGGTGGATGAGGAGGGGGCAGCTTTCTTACAAACTATATTTATCTCATGAAGTGAAGAAAATCAGAAATAAGCAATTGCTTTTTTCTTAAATTAGAACCAAATGGATAGTTATTAAGCAATAGCAAAAGATAAATAGAAAGTAACTAAAATGAAACATTATATTGGAAATATATTGGCTACAAATATTCAGGCTCTGGCCCTTCTCCCAAGAGAAATGAGAACTAATAATAAACACAACATTTTATATTCAATTTCATGAGATTTTGAGACTCTCATAAACTTCTGCTTGGAATGTAAAATGGTAGGGCCACTCTGAAAAGCAGTTTGGCATTCTGTGAAAAAATTAAAAATACCCATGTCATATGATCCATAGATATTTACCAAAGAGAAATGAAACCATATGAGCATATAAAGATTTGTATGCAAATGTTTATAACAGCTTTATTTGTAATAGCCAAAACTCCAATTAACCCAAATGTCCAACAGCAGATGAATGGATGAACAAGCTGTGATTTATCCATATAATGGAATACTACTCAGCAGTACAAGATTCTGTAAAATGCAAGAATTTCAAAATAATTATAATGAACAAACTATACTGTCTGTTTTCATTTATATAAAATTCTAAAAAAAAAATATATCAAACTAATCTATAGTGACAAAAAGACCAGTGGTTGCCTGCAAATGGGGCAGGGGTTTGGAAATGAGAAATTACAAAAGAGACACAGGAAATTTTATGGGTAATGAAGATGTTCTCTATGTCAATCATGGTCATGTTTTCATGGATCTATACACATGTCAAAACTTATCAAATTGTACACTCTAAATGTGTGCAGCATATTATATGCCAACCAGTAGCCCGGTGCACGAATTTCATGCACATTAAAAGGGAATTAATTGCCCTAACCGGTTTGGCTCAGTGGATAGAGCATTGGCCTGCGGACTCAAGGGTCTCAGGTTTGATTCCGGCCAAGGGCATGTACCTTGGTTGTGGGCACATCCCCAGTAGGGGGTGTGCAGGAGGCAGCTGATCGATGTTTCTCTCTCATCGATGTTTCTAACTCTCTATCCCTCTCCCTTCCACTCAGTAAAAAATTAATAAAATGTATTTTTTTAAAAAGGGAATTAATTAGCAGAGATATTTTAATATTGCTATTTGCCCTTTCTCTATAATAGAAGTGTGAAAGATGAAAGGAAATTAGTAAAATGTATATGAAAATAATATATAAATTTATTAATAAATAAACGGTAACAAAAGGATATAACTACAACAGAGGCATGATATAAAAACGACAAAAACATGACATGAAAACAACAAAAACATGATATGAAAACAACAAAAACGTGATATAAAAACAACAGTGATGCAAACAATGACTGATAAAGTGATTAAACTTATTCTAATATCTCCTTGTATACCACATTAAGAGTGAAAACACTTTCAGAGTGCTTGACTAATTTCCTTTGTGATGAAGTCCTTAGAACTTTAACTGTAACATCACATGCTCTTCAAACTTGAGAGAAAGCAACATATAACTGACCATGTGCAAAAATGGGTTCAGGTAGGAATATGCCTACTTTGTCTAGAGTTTGTCCTTGTGATTTATTAATAGTCATCACGGGAAATGCTGGCATCACGGGAAACCGTCGTCGAATCAATTTAAATGGGAGGCCAGTGTCAGATGGGGACAAATTAATTCTTGGAATCAGAACAGCCTCTCCCTCTGCAGATCCTGTTAATACTTCAGCTTTAATAATGTTAGGTCGTAATCTTTTGATAATAAATCTGGTACCGTTACAAAGACCCCATTTACTATTGAGATTTCTCAATAGCATGATGATTGCACCCACTTTCAATTTTAATTTTAATTTTAATTCCCGAAGGAGTAAATACTATTATGAAATTCGATGGGAAAATTTTCCTTTTCAGCATCATCTGTGGAATCAATGGAATCATCACTCAAATATGGGTGAAAATCTCCATCGAGTATATCCAAATTTTCTTCATTTAATTTTTGAACATGCTCATTTTTTGGACAAAGAATTGCATGTTTAGATATATGTTTAATATTATCTATAGCAGTGGTTCTCAACCTTGGCTGCACATTAGAATCACCTGGGAATCTTTTTAAAATCCTGATTCCTGGGCCTCCTCCTCCAGAAATTGTTTCTTTGTTATGGAGTGGGGCCACAACATTAGTAACAAAGAAACAGAATTAAAATTTTATTGTGGGGAGCTGCTACAGTGTTTTGGACAGGTTCAAGCCATCGACTGATGAGAGGGCACAGTCCTCTCATTGCCACCTGCAAGTCCCAGCTTGGAGGGCAGGGCCCTCCCAGCACAATTATAGCCAACAGCTGTAGTTGTAAGCTTGAACCTATGGTCCGAACACCTGGCCCCATGTGCCTGAGTGATGTAGGCTTGATAGAGTTCAGGTGCATGTAGTTGAGTAGGATTGAAATGCAGGAGAATGTTGTAAACATCTTGGTCACACCCTTACTTTGCCTCATAGCATCTGCTATAAAATAAAGGCATGGCTGTGGGCATGGTCGCTGTCTCTCAGAGAAGCAGTGTCCCACGGAGACCGGGCATTCATTCTCTGGTCTGTCTTTTCTAAGCCTTTCAGCTGCTCCCACTCAGGTTCACCCTTGGCTGTGCTGGCACGGCACACTTGATAAAGATAATGCCTCCACACTCCCAGGGCAGGTTCCTGCCTCAAACCCCGCCCTTACAGGAAACAGCTTAGGGAAGGGCACAGCCTTTGCCAAGACAACCCCTGCAGGACTTGACTTCCTTCCGCTTGGTTGTGGTGGTTCTGGTCGTGATGAACACCATCCAGGTTTTTATATAAGTAGATTACTCCTCAATATAACTGTTAAGAACACAACCCTACATAACACTGACCAGTGGGGAATATAACTTGCATAATCATATACTGCTGATAACAGTGCACATATTTATCACTTGCATGGAAAGCAATTTTGCCAGAAGTGAGGTAAATTTTTACTATTGTTATTACAGTGTGGATGAAATGCAAAAAAAATGAGCCCAAATAGGCAATGATCAGGCAGCTTATTGCAGGAGGTGTTATCCCTGATCTGTCTTTTAGAGAAGTGCATGCTTGCAGATGTGACAGGCTCACCTATCAGAAAGCATCCCGCTCTGTGAGTGCAACACCTGATGTCAATCATTTGGCTAATGTTCACCCAGATTTGCACTTTGTGCTTCACCCTTTATTGCTTGTATTTGCAATAGAACAGCTAAATTCTTTAATTACTCCTTTAGGGACAGTTGATACATTCTAAGTGTTTACTAAGCCTGGGAAAGTGATTGATTGCCTCTGGTTAATACTTTTATACTCAGGTTAATTATTGTTTTCTGATAATATTTTTATTCATTAGCATCCTTTAATGAAGTTGGCAATCATTATTTAGTTAAGTGGACAAACCATTAATATGAGAGCTAATGTATCAAGAGAGGGTCAACCTACTGATTTCATGGTCTTAGACAGCCTGGACAGACCTCATAAAATAAAAATGCTCACCTGGATCACCTTCTCTTTATCTAAATGAGACAGTCAATATTCTGTAAACAGCTTACTATTTCAGCAAGGCTGTGTAACTCTGGAGAAGGCAGGGTAAAGGACATTGTGTACAAAAAAGATGAAGAGTAATGGGAGGGCAGCACAGCTGATTTTTCATTGAATGGATCTGGCACAGAAATTTACAGTAAGGGAACAAGGATAGACAATGCAGAGATTTCTGGCACTTCTAAGCCTTCTCTGAACCTTACATTTTAATAACTTATCTTTAAAAGATGATGCGTCCCTTGCTATGAAAGGAATATGAAAACATGAGAACATGCAACTTCACAGAGGCCTAGACTGGCTTTCTGCTGATTGAATTCTACGGAAATCAATAGAGATACATTTCACAGTCTGGAGCTATTTCAGGGAGCACTTCCACAGGAAGACGAGCAGAGACCTGGTGCCTCCCTTGAAGAGGATTAAAAGGGAGCAGAGCGTAGCTACAGACATCAAACTGGATTCAAGTCAGAATGTTTGAGACCATAACTCCGAGCAATGGGCGCAGTTAATAAAGATTGAAAATCATGCAAATGCTAGCAGTATCTTCAGAACTATGAGGATACTGATAACACCATTTCACGTGGCTCCTTCCTGTCTTGCTTTAAACAGTTATTTACAAAACACTGACAGTGATCACAGCATGACATTAGGTAGCAAAGTGTGGGAACAGAGAGAGAGAAGAAAAAAGTATTAAACAGCCGTAGTTCATTTTGTCACTCTCCTACTGAAAAAAAAAATGGTTACTGGCCTGTTATTGCTTAAAATAATGAATAAATACCTTAGCAAGCATAAAAACTTGTTTATATCCTGTCACCCAATTCAACCGTTTCTCAACATATATCCTTTCTCAGTAATGGTATCCAATCTATGGATTTGACACACATAGTATCAGATTAAGCATGGTACATAATGATTCACCTAGTACCAATTATGGGTAGCAACACCAGCATTAGGGTCATTAATGCTATTTCCTATGACAAAAAGCAACATGCAATATTTTAGTGACTACTGAAAAAAAATCACCCCAGCGCTTGATCACTTCATTCACTCGAAGCCCAGCAAGGATACTCCTGGTTGGGTGGCTCTCTGGACAGCTGTCCTTTTAGTAACTGGACTTGTGCTCCTTCCATTTGGGTTGTCCACTATTCCAGAGTCTCCTTACAGAACTTCTCTCTTTTGGCTCACAAGTTTGCAGATTTTAGGGGCCAGACATGGAGGTGGTGTACATTATTCTTATCCACATTCCAGGGATCAAAACTAGTTGCATGAGCCCAGTAGATGTGAGAGAAGATCAGTTATGTGTTACTATATAACAAACCACCCGAAAGCTTAGCTCATGTAGTTAGCTCACAATTCTGTAGGTTGGCAATTTACACTGAACTTCACTGTGCTGACTCATACATCTTTAGGTTAGATTCTGCTTCTTGTGGCTGACTGGCTGTTGGCTGGAAAAACAGGGATGACTTGGCCATGAAATTTCACCATCCAGCAGGCTAGTGCAGTGTAATGTGTAATGGCTTAACACTACCATGCCCCGCTTTGGGGACCTTGTGATAGGTTGAATGTGCTTTATATGTGAGACTTAGATCTTCAGAGGCAGGAGGGTGGACTGTGGTAGGCAGAATAATGGCCCCCTGAAGATGTGCACACCTCAATCCCTGTAATGTATTAAAATGTTATGTTATGTGGCAAGGGAAAATTAAAGTTGCTAATCAGCTGACCTTAAAAATAGGAAATTATCATGGGCCCAATGTAATCATAAGAGTCTTTCCATGGGAAAGAGGAGACAGAAGAGTTAAAATAAGAGAGATGACATCATGAGAAAGACTTGACCAGCCATATAGCTGGAAAGGGACATGAGCCAAGAAATCCAGGAATTATCTAGAAACTAGAAAAGACCAGGAAATGGATCACCCCCTGGAGCCCCCAGAAAGGAACACAGCTCTGGTCTTTGCCCAGTGAGACTCATCCTGGACTTCTGGTCTCCAGAACTGGAAAACAATAAATTTACGTCACTTTCAGCCACTAAGTTGTGGTGATTTGTTATAGAAATATCAGGAAGTGATAGAACAAGGACCTGTGAAAGGGACTACCAGGACATAGATAGAGGAAGATATGAACCAATTGGGCCATTCTAGGGTTGCCAGGAAATACAGTATTCCCGAGTGTCCCAGGAGAACACGACATGGTTCAGTGAACACGTGACTTTGTCTCTGCTACTATTTATTTTCATAAACAACCCAGGGGATGCTGATCTGCAGTCATTTTTGCGTAGCACTGCCTACATCACAGCCAAATGATGCTTTTCCAAACATCTTGGCTGCAATTTGACCGGTGCTGTTTCCTTCAGCTTTTCATAACGCTCTTCCAACTTTCCATCGCTCTCCATCATCCAACTCTCTCCCACTCCACTCTCCATCTGCAGATTCCTCTCTTCCTTTTCAAAAAAAAATATATTTTATTGATTTTTAAAGTGGAAGAGAGAGGGATAGAGAGATAGAAACATCAATGATGAGAATCATTAATCGGCTGCCTCCTGCACGCCCCTTACTGGGGATCGAGCCCACAATCCAGGCATGTGCCCTTGGCCAGAATTGAACCTGGGACCCTTCACTCCGCAGGCTGACGCTCTATCCACTGAGCAAAACTGGCTAGGGCAGATTCCTCACTTCTTGGTAAAATCTTTCATCCTTCAAATTTAAATAAAAATTATTTTTCCCTGACCAGGATTTCCCTGATTCTCCCAAATACATTCTTGATCTTTCCTTTGTCCTCCCATTGTCTTATCAAATTTTCAAACTCAGTCCTATGAACTAGTAAAAAGGACTATTTGTTTAAATAACCCAATTTAAAAATGGGCAAAGGACCTGAAGAGACATTTTTCAAAAGGAGATACACAAATCCCCAATAGGCACATGAAAAAAAGGTGCTCAACATTACTAATGATCATCAGAAAAATGCACATCAAAATACAATGAGATGTCAACTTACACCTTTTAGAATGGCTATCATCAAAGAGACAACAAATAGCAAATGCTGGTGGCAATGTAGAGGAAAAAGGAATCCTTGTACACTGTTGGTGGGATTGTAAGTTTATACAGCTATTGTAGAAAATAGTATGGAGGTACCTCAAGAAATAAAAATAAAACTGTGATATAATCCAGTAATTTCACTTTTGGGTATTTATCTGAAGGAAACAAAATTACTCTCTCAAAAAGTTATCTGCACTCCCATATTTATTTACGATAGCCAATATACAGAAACAACCTAAGAAAATGTGATATATAACATTCTGCCATTTGAGACATGGATGAACCTGGAGGGCATTAAGCTAAATGAAATAAGCCAAACAAAGAAAGACAAGTACTGCAATGACATTTCACACTTATATATGGAGTACACACACACACACACACACACACACACACACACACAAAGAAAAGTCAAATTCCTAGACATGGGGTAGAATAGCAGTTGCTGGGTCTGGGGAGGGGGTGGTAGAAATGTGGAGATCTGGTAAAATGAATAAGTTTAGAGGATCTAATGTACAGCATGGTGATTATAGTTAACAACACTGTATTGCACACTTGAATTGTGCTTGGAGAGCAGGTAAGTGTTCTCACGCACTCAAAAAAAGGGAACTATGTGAGAAGATGAATATATTACCTGGATGGCGGGAACCCTTGCCCTATGCAGATGTATATCAAATCATGAGGTTGTACACTTTAAATACACTAACAATTTTATTTGTCAATTATACCTCAGTAAAGACAAGGGGAAAGTGTATTTGTTTAGTAAAAGAATAGAAATCTCTAGCCTTGAGAAGCTAACACCTGATCTGAGAAATTAATATAAATGCAAAAATATATCCGCTGCTCCCTTCTCAGTGGCCAATGGAACAATCCATCAATCAAATCCCAAATCAATGATTACAAACTGTTCTACTCACCCACTCTTCCCACCTACAACACATTCTTCACCTTGAAGCCAACTTCACATTTTATAAAGAGCTTTATTGAAACATAGTACACATGCCACACAACTCACTCATTTAAAGTGTACAATTCAAATGCTTTTAGGATCTTCACAGGGTTGTGCATCCATCACCACAATCCATTTTAGAACATTTTTTGCATTACTCTGAAAAGAAACCCCATACCATTTAGTCATCATCCCCAATTCCCTCCGTCTGCCTCCCCCAGCCCTTTTAGAACACACAAATATCATATGTTATTTTCCTGCCTATCACCCCACTGCACTTACGATAACACTACAAATCCTTGTTATTTGTACCGAACTTATCTGTCTAGCCTCATCTTGTGTTTGCTCCTCTTGCTCTTTGCGTTCTGGAAGCATTGGTGTCCTTTCAGCTCCCTACATGCCAAGCCCCATTTGTGCTCAGGGCCTTTGCACGTGCTATGTCCTCTGCATGTACAATGCTTTGCCCCACTCTTAGTTTGGCTAACTCTACTGCACCATTAGATTTTAGCTGAAATGATGTCTTTAGAGAAGTGTTCTCTAACCTACTTCCTATCTCAAGTAGACTCCTCTGTTTTACTTTCTCAAAGCATCTTCTATGTTTATTCATACTGTTTATCACCATTTTAAAATGTACATTCATTTGATTATTGAACTGAAGTTTTCCTCTGCTAAGTTTACACTGTTCATAGACATAGAGGTTGTGATTTTTCCCCCTTACCAAACACCCAGTTCCCAGCATAGTATCTGGAGCATAGTGAATATGTAATAAATACTTACAAAAAATAAGAATGAATGAAGCAATCTGAATGTTAAAAGCTAATGTATACTTCTCAAGAACCTCAAAATATTTATGGTCTTTAACCAAATAATAGCATTTCTGGGATTCTAAATGGAAGGAATAATCCTAAATAAGAGAATAAGTATAATTTTTAATGGTAAAAGTTCAGGACCCCATGAATGCCCCATTATAATGCAAAAGTTATGTAGCACATGATATAATCATTCAATGGAAATTGGGAAAACATGTAAAATTGATGTAACACATTGAGTGATGTAATAGCATCAAAACACTTATGATTTAATAGAAAGTTAAAAAGCAAGATAGTATGTAATTATAGCAATGTAAAAAAATATGTCCATATATACAGAAGAGTTATTAAAAAGCTGAGGACAAAACCCAAACAAATATTAACAGTGCTTCTGGGCAGAAATGATTTATTTTTGCTTTAATCTTCATTTTTCTTATTTTCTAAATTTTAATAAGCAGTTATTGTTTTTATGATGAAAAATATACTTTTTTCATATGGTATAAATAATTCCATATTTTTTTTCCAAATGAAGGTACTAAATAAAGTCTTTGCTACCATGAGAACAGTCATGGGGATGGGGGTGGGGCAGGACCTGAGGGCCTGGGGCAGGATAAGAAGGAGGCAGATCTCCCAGTGACCCCCTCCACCCTGACTGAAGAGCTACATGTGTGACCAATTCCATCTTTACCACCTTCCTGTGTAGTGATGGATTTCCAGGTTTTGCCCCCCGCCAGTACCCACCCCCTTCATGCTTAGAGATGCCTTCTCAGTAGTGGTGGCACATTTCCTCTGAATCAGTCATGCTGTCCCTCTGTCTCCTGCTATTAAAGTGACTGGCTTTCTGACTGAAGTGAGGGCACCAGGCTGAGTAGGGCCGCCACTAGCACAGACAGCCAACAGCCAGGAGGTGAATGTGGTGAGCAGATTCAGCCTGGCTTTCAGCATACTCTCTCCCCTGGTGTGTGTGAGTGTGTGTGTGTGAGTGTGCGTGTGTATGTGCGCGCGCGTGCAAACTGGCTGGTTTCCTGTTTGTAACCCCATTTATGGACACTTATAATTCAACTTTTTCTCCTTATTAAATCAGGTGTTATTCCCCCTATAAGTGTTCATTTTCAAAAAAATTGCTGTTACTTCTTGACATCTACTGCTTCCTCTCTTCCTCTAGTTGCCCCTTGGGTGTATAACCTTCAAAATATTTCTTTATTGACATTTTCTTTTTCAGTTGGGGGTTGGAAGACATGGAGATAAGCATGTAACTTCAATCCATCTGGTTTGACCAAATGTAACAGATGGAGTGTCATCAAAGACGGCTGACTTCTGCAAGTGACTGTAAAGGAAAGACTATTCCATGGCATGACCGTTGTCTGAGCATTGCAGGACCTGCCAGCTGGATCAGCAGAACAGGGATTGTTCCTGCTAGATGCCTGAGACTCTGTTGACGCCTCCCCTGTGACACAGTGTGTTGACTTATGCTGGGTCCTAAAACCCGGGGCAAGCATGATGGGGGTTTTTCTCTTATCTAGGGTGGATCATGCCACAGTATTCCATCCATCCTGCCCTGACTACATAACTCCTTAGCCCCTGATGTCTGGTGCTGAGGATATGGCTTTTTGCCATGGCCAGGGAGGCACCTCGTAGGTAGACTCCCATAATAAGAACTTAATGTAATGGTAGAGTTGTCAGCCTCTCCCTCTGGTCTCTCTGCCCTGGGAATTTTTTCCTAAGACTGACGACTAGTAGAGGGTGAAGGCAGGAGCAGCTGAATGGGTCATCAATCATTGTTTCATGATTCAAATCTGTGGCAAACTTGCTATAGTCCTAACGTTTCTGTGGACCCCTCCAGTGAGTACACGTTCCAGATGACAATCCTTTCTGAAGGCCAAGAACAGGCAGCATGCTCTCACTGCAGATGTCATGAGTGGCCTGTGGGCAGGGGAAGCTGGACTTCCTGAGGCCCCCACAGCCTCCCCTGGTTGCTTTGAACATGGGCGTTGTTCACCTGGGTAATGAGTGGAACTGACAAACTGAGTGCAGGAATCAGAGCCAATAACAGGGCACACTGTTTGGTCTGTAACATCTTGACTCTCTCTTGCAACCTGGAGTAGAGCCCAGGTCCCAGGAGCCTGCCCCTCACCCCAACCCCAGAGCTCCTGAGGCCAGGACTGTTTTCTCCTCTTCCTTGCCTCTTTGAGATCTCCCTGGATAGTGGTGACTCTGAATCTGATAGTAACGATGACAATAGTCAGCAGTTTATTGAGTGTTTGCTTAGCACCTGACCTCTGATTCGCATTCCACTGATACAGGCTGTTATCTCCGCTCTGTCCTTCCCACCCAATCAATTCAAATCGTTTTTAAAAACGTTTTATTGAGTGTTCACTGTGTGTCCCATCCAGCTGATTTTCTCCTTCAAAATATGTATTAACCCGTTGTCTACTTTTCACCTATTTTTTACCACCCTGGACCAGCCCTTACCTCCTCACTGTCACCTCGACAGCGGGTCAGGACTTCCTAAACTTGCAGGGTGACTCCACTTCTGTTCCACCTGCCTCAGAGTACACTCCGGCCCAGCAGATCTTCCAGAACAACAGTCCTCGGAAAAGCAGCCTTTTGTCAAATACTCTCCAGTGGCTCCCGTCACCAGCAGGACACATTCTGCTCATTCCCTGGGCTCCGCATGCCCCACTAGGTGAGCCCTGTCTGGGTCCCCAGCCTCCCTAGAGCACCACCTACCCCTCTGCTCTTAGGGAAACACCACAGGGCTGCATGCATCATGCTGTCTCCCTTCCAGGGGAAATCGCCTTTGTCTTTTTCCTTCTTGCTAGCTCCTTCCCACCTTATTCCAACTTACACTTATGTGTTATCGTGATCTTTTGGTGTGTCCTTACTAGACTATGAACTGCTAAAGGCAGGTCTTTTTTCTCAATTATCTTTGAATTACTACCTTTAGGACGTAGCTAAGCACACATTACATGCTTTGTAAAAACCTCTTATCACAGGTATTATGTGTCTGACACTGCTCGCCACCTTGCAAACATTTCTATAATCTCCATAATGAATGTGCACCTAACATCTGGCACAAGCTATTTTATGTGCATACCTTTACTCTCTGGAGTGATTTTTAAAAACAGAAACCAGATCCCACCTGTACCTCTCCTGGCCCTCTCTCTGCTCACTCACTGTGCCTGGGCCTCACAGGCCCCCTCTGCACCCAGCAAGCTCCTCTGCACCCCAGTACGATGCCCACGCTAGTCCCTCGCCTTGGAGCTCACTGCCCTCAGAGCTGCACCTGCTGGACTCCCCTCTGTCATGCGGGTGACAGTGCATCTGTCACATCATCAGAGAGGCCTTCTCCACTCTGGCATAGCCTCTTCCTTCCACCCCGGGGTCGGGAGTCAACTGCCACAGGGGCCCTTTTAATTTCCATCACAGCATGTCTCCAAACCGGAAGTTACCCCGATCCTCTGTGAGGAGACTCAAGGGCTGCCTCCCACTGGAATGGAAGTGCCACAGACTAGGGCCTTGTGGGCCTTGTTCCCTGTCCCCTGAGCTCAGAATGCTTCCTGGCACACAGTCTGCACAATCTCATAAGCTATAATCTCTTATTACTCCCATTTTACAGATGAGGGAAGAAAAACTCAGAAAGGTTCATTGAGTAGATTGTACCGCTGTGCGGCTGAGAAGCCAGGCCTGTTTGATGTGACAGCCGGCATTCTTTGCCTGATTCCTTACGCCTCTGAGATGGCGTCTCCGTCTGGTCCCAAGCTGCACAATGTCTTGCCCTCTCCTGGCCTGTTCCTGAGCAGGAGGAGGCATTTCTGCTTCTCTGCCCCATTGCTCAGTTTTCTCTCTCTCTCCTCATCTGCTGGCCTTGGCTATAAGCACTCACAGCTGCCTCAGGACGCCCCACAGTTTGGTCAGACTTCCTGTGGGAGTCAGGTAGGATGAAGGCCATGGTGCCGCCTACCTACCAGTGCCTAGGCCACTGTGTCCCCTGCCAGCACTAGCATTTCATAATGCCCTGGGCTTTTGAGTGCCGTTTTATTACTCTTTTAAAATGAAATGGACTTTTGAAAGGGCAAGTAGCATTCTGGAGGCAAAGCTTGGCATGGATTTAGGGTGATTAAGATGGCATTTGCATTGGCAATCAACTCCCCTTCTTGCACAGAATGGCTTAAGGTCACAATATCAATCCCAAATTTGGTCTCTATATCACAGACTGCAATATTGTTTTCCTCTGGGGACTGAGGTCTCAATATTGATGATGTTTCCCAGATTTCTCACCATATAGAAGACAGTCTAAAATGTATTCCTTCATCCATTTATTCATTTCTCACACATTTCTAGCCCAGCACTATGTACCCAGCGCTATGCTAAGTGCTGAAGCAGCATAGATGCCTAAGACCTGGCCAGCCCCTCCTCCCTGCCATGGTCACCAGGGGCTGGAAAATATATGAATGCTTCCCCAGGGGAGTAATAATTTTTACTTCCACCCTTGTACCAGATCCTGCACTCCACCATCCCGACCTCTTAAATTCAAAAGAGCTTCCCTTTGACCATGAAAAAGCACCGAGGTCACACGAGAAACATTAGCTGGTGCATAAAACTGTCAAGCTCCTGAAAGGAAGGAGCTCACACCAGACACTCTAAAGACAAAGATTGAGGAGCACATGGGAGATTAAAGGAAGCATTTTTCACCTCCCCATGTGGAAGAATACCCCGTATCAGAGCTGGAAAAAGACCCAAGGAGGTCAGTTGCGATGACCTGACACCCAACTCAGGTAAATCAGGTGGAGGCGAGGAAATGAGCAAGAAGGGAAAGTAGGTTATAACACACACACACACACACACACACACACACACACACACACACACACACAAAACAACAAAACAAAACAAAACAAAACTCTCAACTCCCATACCTTAAAGTGGTGACTGCATCTCGGGGGCTTCAGAGATTGCTCCTTCTCCCCTATGACTTTGGGGTGTTAGGGAGCAGTGGGAGCAACCAGGTAGTGGGGGGCTGAGGTGCATTCAGCTAATTTGGGGGCTTTCTTGTTCCTGAAGCCTATGCCTTAACTTGCTCAGATGTGCTGATTTGGGCTCTGCTTGGACCAGCTGGCTTGCATCAGAACAGAGAGTATAAAGCTGTCAACACCACATGATCAAGCTCTGTGATTTTACAGACGTTTCTCTTCCCAGGTTTTCCACCTTCAATTCGTGTTTTCACTCTTTGAGGCAAAATTAGGAGGATGTGGGAGCCATGGAAGAGCCCCAAAGAATCATAGACCTAACCCACGAGGAGCAGGCAAGAATCCTGAGGCTGTATTTTGAATGTCCATGGACTTTCTTGCTTGTGTTGGGTGCTCATCTTGTTAGGGGAGGACTCTGCCCTCCTTGATGAGTAATTGTTCTGGGATCCAAAAATGTTTTGATAGCTTTGCTTACATGCAAGTTTATACATCGATCCTATTATGAGAAGCAATTATTCCTTTTGAAAAGTCCACTTTCACATTGTGCTGTTGGTGTGAAGGCAGAACCATAGCCCAAAAGAAAAGAAGGCCGAAACTGGTTTGGCTCAGTGGATAGAGCGTCGGCCTGCGGACTGAAGGGTCCCGGGTTCGATTCCGGTCAAGGGCATGTACCTGGGTTGTGGGCACTTCGCCAGTGGGGGATGTGCAGGAGGCAGCTGATCGATGTTTCTCTCTCATCGATGTTTCTGACTCTATCTCTCTCTCTTCCTCTCTGTGAAAAATCAATAAAAATATATTTAAAAAAAATAAAAGAAGAGAAAGACAAATGCTTCTTTTTCAACCCCCTTTTTCTGGCCCAAGCCTCCAGAACAGCTCTGTCCACGAGGGAGATGAGCTCCAAGACTGTGCTTTTCCCTCCAAGGAGCCATTAGCGAGTGGCAGCAGCAGAGGGCTGCAGCTGGTCCTTCCCTTCTGGGTGTCCTGTCTGTAACTGTCACTAATGCAAATTCATTAGCTATTTCATTAGCTAGGCCAAAAACCTATATCCTGATCTTTAGCTGAAAACATCTCTGAATTAGATCATGAAAATTAGAATAAAACTTATTCGCCGGTGGCAATTAATGAGTCATGACTAACTACGGAAGAGGGAGGGGTTGCAAAGAGGAGCTCTCCTTCCATTCTGCTGGTGGCTAAGTGGAAGGGAAATTAGTCTGCATTTTGTGAGTTCACCGAAGCATGGAATCATCACTGCTAAGAGCCGCCAGGCTTCCTGACCCAGCTCCTGGGCTTCCGCAGCCTTCCGTTCCACACCTTAGGGAAGAACATGAAATATGGGTAGTGAAGGCCAGTCTTCAGGATGGAGACCAGCCCTCAGTGGGAGGTGTGCCAAACAGAAGGCACACGTTCTATTAGCTTTGGTGGAGACAATCAAAGACGTCTTGCCTCTGATGTACATTTCCCACACAAAGGAAACTGAGGTTTCAAAAGGTTAGGTAGCTACTTCCTGGTCACACAGGAACAACGGAAGGATTGGGCCCCAATTCAGTCTCCTGACTCCATGTACAGTGCTCTTTCCTCTGAACCACAACACCTGCCAAGTACTTGGTAACCATCCACCCATCACTTAATACCCACTCTAAGGAGGATGGTGAGATGGAATAAACAGAAAGAATGGTAATGCATGGTCCCTGCATTCCTGGGATAAAGTATAGTGGGGAGACACTGTCAGGCAAACAGGCTTTTAGAAAACAGGGTAGCATGTGCCCTGACAGCGGTACGCAGACAGTGCCCTTGGCATGTGGAGGTCACAGCGCTTTACTGCCTGGAAAGTCATAGAAGAAGATGATATTTCAGTGGAGACTTCGAGACCAGTAGTTTGTGTCTGAGATTGGATTCACCTTAGAAATAGAATCTGAAACAAGGATTTGAGGGCAAAAATTTTATTCAGGAGGTATGTGAACACCAGAAAGAGAATCAGAAATAGAGAAAGGGGATCCATAAGTCAGCTATCACACTTTGTGTGGAGAAACTCTGGGAACAGGCACCAAACACATATCTCAGAATTATGTCACCTGAAAGGCAAGGGAGCTGGAGTGTTTATACACCAAGTCATAGTTGAGCTCTGTTCCTGGTGGGGAATGTTGGGTGCCTGGCATTTGCGAGGCGACAGGATGGCCATCTCTGACTTGATGAAAGCCCGCAGGTAGAGAAGCACAGATGCTTCCAGTTGTGAGGCGATAGACACCATAACATGTGAAGGCATGAGGGCACTGGCAACATTTGCTCTAGTGGGCAGAGGGGAAACCATTGGCAACAATGCAGAGGCATGGAGTCTGGAGAGAGAGCATGGTGTGTCGAGAGCCAAAGGACCAGAAAAATAGTTGAAGCCTACACTGTAGGAGTGGGAATAGGGAACAATAAGGATAAAGATGTAGACCGTTGAGACCATGGGGCTTTTTTGTGCCTTGTTACATAATCTAAATAATCACAGTTTGTTGCCCTGGTTGATTACATACACAACAGAAGAAAGGGAGAAGTCTAAGATGACTCAAATTTCTGCAAAAGGGTTTAGAGAAAGAGCACACATAAATCCTGAGCCAGCACAGACCAAGACTCAGTTCCTAGAGGTGTGGTGGGATCTGGGTCCCTTCACGGGGGTTTCAGGGCCTCCAGGCACTAGGAGGAGGGAGCAGGTGCAGAGTACTCTCCAGAGCCCCTGGCCTGACCAAGCAGCAGGTCTCATCTAATTCACTCAGACTGGGACCCAGAGTTAGCCTGGGGCCTGAAACAGGTCAATGTCAGTTGGTAGAGCTGCTGCAGCTATCTTGCCACCTCTGCAGCCCCTCCCAAACATCACTTGAGCACTCCAGACTTGTAAGTTCATGATTTGGGGTTTCTATGGGTACTTTGGAAGCAAGTAAACAAAAATCTTTAACAAATTGCTCTCAGAACTGCCTGTGGCTAAGGAGGTTAGCAGGTGACAGTGACATCATTTCCATCACTCAATAGCCCTAGCCTCTGTCACACCTGAGTCCTGCTCTCAGCAATGAGAAGCAATGAATAGTTGTTCTTAACTATCAAGGAGTTAACTTGCAAGCAGTGATGTAGATTAGACAGGACTCCTGACTGTGGGGTTTAGTCCACCTGACATTCAGTAGGTATTCAATAAGTCCCAGATGTTGACTGAAATAATACTTTTTTTTATTGTTGACATGATTACAGATGTCCTCCATTTTGAAATAATATTGATGGCTCTACAGAATTTCATTTTCTGGAGATTTATGAAAATAAAGGAGATGTCCACCTCTATAAAATGATGCAGGAAGAGTCCTGCCTGGAGTCTGGGAGGTGGACATTCCAAACTACAGAACTCAATTCATCAGAATAGAAAGGAAGGCGGGAGGCTGAGGGAGGGAAGATGGGAGGGAGGAAGGGAGGGAGAGAAGGAGAGAAATTCTCTGGAACTCAAAAGATCAGGTGTCATTAAATCTGTCATTTGAGAGGGAGAGTGGACCAAGGAGTTAAACAATAAATGTGGGGACAATAAAATTGGCTCCCAGCCCTTGATCTGCTAGCAATAAGCTTTGTCACCTTAGCCAAGTTATTCAGCTTCTCTGAGCATGAAGGTACATGCTGATATGGTCTCAAGAAACAGAAACATGTTAGGAGGGTGCATGCAAGGATTTGCCCTCCACCTCCATACACAGAGCCAGCTCATTCTATTGATTCTTGAGTGGGTGTCCACCTTATAGCATAACAACCTGCCAACCAGGTCAAAAACCTTGCTCAAGTTGTTGCGCTCTGTTCCCTGTAGAGGTAATAGAGACCAGAGCTCTTCTTTAACATACCTGGTGTTGTATATTAAGAAGCTTTTGCTTCCTTCTGGCTTAACCCCCAGGTTACTTGCCTTGTCTGAGAGATGGATGGCAAACCATTTCAGCTGGTTTTGCTGCCAAGTCCCTGAGCCACAGCCTCTGTAGTACAAGGTGATTGAGCTGGGGAGGCTGTACCTCCAGACTCTCCCAGAGGACACCCTTTTTCATTTACATTTCTAATTTCTAGACTTGTCAACAGCTTCTGCCTCTCTTCTCCAAGAAGAACAGACACTCAAAAACAAAAGTTTGCTTGTTTTGTTTGTTCAT
This sequence comes from Myotis myotis, assembly GCF_014108235.1. Classification (NCBI taxonomy): domain Eukaryota; kingdom Metazoa; phylum Chordata; class Mammalia; order Chiroptera; family Vespertilionidae; genus Myotis; species Myotis myotis. The sequence continues at coordinate 84,738,073 of NW_023416357.1, read as the reverse complement.
AGACACCATGGTTGCTCTCAGAACTGCCTGTGGCGAAGGAGATTAGCAGGTAACAATGGCATCATTTCCATCACTCAGTAGCTCCAGAACAGGACAAAAAGGGTAAAGGGGAACAAATATATGAGGATGGAAGGGAACTAGACTTCAGATTGTGAGCATACACTGGGATATACAGATGATGTCTTATAGAATTGTACACCTGAACTTACATGATGCTATTAACCAATGTCATCCCAATAACTACATTTTTTAAAGGTAATTTCCACTTTAAACTTCCTGGGGGACTCAGCATCCCTAGTTTTGAGACCCCATATTAACCAAGAATGACAACCTCCTGTGCTTTGTCACCATGGTCTCAGGGTGAAATCTCAGGGAATGAGAATAGACCCCCCTCTTTAGCTATATCCTGGCCTAACTGTTCCCTCCTTTAACTGACCATTCAGAGAACCCTGGGTCTATGCCACTCATTTTTAAAATTTGAGATATAATTCACATATTGTAAAATTCACCTTTGTATTCATTACCTCCAAAGGAAGCACTGTACGCTTTGAGCAGTCACTCCCAATTCCCTGCTACCCAAGCTCCTGGCAACCACTAATCTTTCTGTCTCTGTAGATTTGCCTATTTTGAACACTTTATACAAATGGAATCATATAATATGCAGCCTTTCTGTCTGGCTTCTTTCACTTAGCATAAAGTTTTCAAGGCTCATCTATGTTACAGCAAGTATCAGTGTGTCATTCTCTTTTATGACTAAATAATTCTCTATTGCATGAACATGCCACATTTTATTTACCCACTCCTTAGTTGATGAACATCTGGATTGTTTCCCCCTTTTGAGTATGATGAGTAATGCTGATGTGAACATTTGTGTGGCAAGTTATTTTGCATGAGTGTATTTCAGTTCTCTTAGCTATAATCTAAGCGTTTAATTGCCATTTTATACAATAACTCTATTTAAAAATTTTTGAGGAATGACAAACGTTTTTCCAAAGTGGCTGTACCATAGACATTCCCAACAGAACTATAAGAAGATTCCAATTTTTTCATCTTCTCACCAACACTTGTTGTTTCTGCCCTTTTTATTATAACCACACTAATGGGTATGAAGTGATATCTCACTGTGGTTTTTATTTGCATTTCCCTGATGATCAGTGATGTTTTAGCATCTATCCATTGGCCGTTTGTGTATCTTCTTTGGAACTATGTCTATTCAAACACTTTGCTCATTTGTAAATTGGGTTATTTGTGTCTTCTTTCTGAGTTGTGTTCTTTGTATATTCTGTATACTAGACTTTTATCAAATATATTATTTGAATACATTTTCTTCAATTCTGTAGGTATCCTCTGAAGTATAAGTTTTCAGCTTTGATGAAATCCATTTTTTTTTGTTTGCTTTTGTTTTAGGTGTCACAACTAAGAAACCATTGCATAAGTCAAGGTCATGAAGATTTACACCTATGTTTTCTTCTAAGAGTTTTATAGTTTTAGCTCTTATACTTAAATCTTTGATCCACCTTGAGCTAATTTTGTACACGATGTGAACTAAAGGACTGACTTCATTCTTTTTCATGTGTATATCCAGTTGTCTCCCACTATTTGTTGAAGAGACTATTGTTTCCCCATGAATTACTGTGCCACTCATAACTTCTACTAGATCCTGTCTCCTGTGACTTATCCGCTTGTATTAAGTTTCTCCTCTCTCAAAGCTACATGGTCAGCCAACTGAAGGCAGAAACTGGGGACAAATTTTTGACTCCCCCATGAGGTTGGGTACAGGATTATTCAAAGCTTCCCAGTGCATACATTAATTGAATCACTCTGGAAATTGCTACAGACTCTTCCCTTCTGAGTATTTTTCACCTAGAGGTCCTAAGTGTTCCTGTATAGCCTGCACCAATGTTAATTTAGTTTAACAAAGTTTAATGAAGTCAGAACCAGAAGCAGGCGTGGGGGAGTGGAGAACAGTGGCTTCAAATGAATTTATGCTCCAAAGCCTATGAGTTCTTCTTGGGGAGGTCCTGGCAATCTCGTGCCTTCACCATCACTCCCAGCTTCTCAAAATGACCCTGGAGCGTGGAGGACCATAAGCCTTCTCACTCAGCCAGTGAGATCCAGGAGGGAGGGGAGTTTAGAGCCAGACAAGGAAGGGGGAGGAAACGGTGTTTAGAGGAAGAAGGGCTTTCCTTAGAAAGGCCTTGGGAGCAGAGATATGGAGGGGAAGATAGGGCCAGAGAGCTAGAGACGAGAAAGGTAGTCATCAATGAGCTACTCATTGAGGTAGGTCCCCAGACCATCTACATGTACTGGAAACAGCCCTGGGAAACCAACTCACCCAAAAAGAGAACATAGGCAGCCTTTGCCTAGTCCTGGCAACAGATTGTTAAAGTAATGGGTTTATGTTTCAAAGGTCCCCCCCCCCCATGTGTTTGATCAATAAAATGTTCTTTAGATCAATACAAATGTAATTTATGCTGCTGGCAGCCATTTATAGCATACAGTGGAGGGGCCGCTGCCCGGCAAGCCTGGCTCATGAGCATCATGCGAGCATCCTGCTCTGCTGGCCATGGCTGTGCTTGAGAACAGAGGGCAAACTGATGAGATTACCCACCAATAAGTTCAAGGTTGGCACCGATGCCCTGGTGCCAGCATTAATCTCTCCAACTCAAGGCCTCTAGGAGAAAGAATCTGGCTCTCCTTAATTCATTTTTTTAAACTAGATAATAAAAACAGTGTGGAACTGATGGTGTTTATTTAGTATTTTTCATGTGCTAGAAACTGTTCTAAGTGCTTTTTTTATGAATTAATTCATTTAAATCTGACATAAACCCAGTGATATAACCCCACTGTAGCTCTCCTCTTTTTGATAAGGCAATGAGGCACAGAGAGGTTGGATAACTGAGAGCCAGGCACACAGTGATGAGGAGCTAAACTGGGACTTGAACCCAGGAAGTCTAATGGCAGAGGCTCTAGCACAGCACTAAGTCATCATCCTTCCATCCGAGCATCACCTGTAGCCCTTGACATTTATTTATTAGATGCTGACCACATGCCAAGCACTGTTAGTCATACTTTCATGTACTTTATTCGCCTAATCCTTTTTCTATAGATGAGAAACTGAGGCCTAGAGAAGATCAGAACTTCCCTACATTTCATTGCCAGGAAGCGGCAGAGCCAACATTTAAATCTGGGCACTGTGAGCCTGTGCTGTGCTATACGCTCACCTTCAGGGAGGCAGCCAAGTGGTCTGTGTGTCTCTTCCTTTCCAGCAGCTGCCCGGGTGAAAGACAAAAGATTCCTGCTCAGGGAGCTCAAAATGAGGAAGAAGCCCCTGGGGGTGCAGAACAAGTGACCCGGAGGCTCCGGGGGTGCCCAGCAGCGAGAGCAGTGGGCCGTTAGGGTAGGACTGCTCAGAGAGAAAGGCTGTTGAGCGGAAGTATCTGTCCTGGTGTGGCCCCTTCTCTGCAGCTGATGCAGGGCCCAAGACTCCCACAGGCTGAGAACAGTTTAGCCTGACTTCAGCTTTCTGACATTCTCTGGGCCTTCACTCTCACCGCCCAGCCCAGGCAGGGCTCCTAGCAAATGAGACGCTGGATGTCTGACCTGCTTTCTACGTGGTAAGCTTCATGAAGACAGGGCAGGTAGAGTCGGAATCCTTGTGTCGGGGTCCCAGTTCAGCAGTGTATCACTTTCCTGTCTGGGATACAATGAACTGGGCCAACTCATTTCTAAACTATCTCCCAGTCCAAACACTATACAAATCAGTGGAAAGGAAGAAGGCCAGGCCTGCTAAGACAGAGATTAATCTTTCATTTATTCAGCAATATTTATTGAATTCTCATCATGTACCAGCCAGGGAATTTAGCAGTGAGCAACAAAGACAGTGTTCCTTGTTGTCCTTGGGAAGCTTAAATTTCAGTGATTTGTGAGGTGCCAGATTCATTCACTGATTCACTCACTCATTCGTTTGTTCATTCATTTGTTCAGTAAGCACTGCTTGTTACAGGTGCAGTGACAGGTGCTGAGGATTCAAAGACTAGAAAGACAAGGCCCTGCCCTGGCGGCACTGAAATGTCAGCAGGAAAGTGAGGAGTGTCAATAAACACATCTCCATCTTGAGATCGGGACCAAAGCCATGCTTACTCTGAATCTATCCCCAGCATTACATAAGAACTCACCAGAGAGTAGGATTTAAGGGCTAGCCCCAAAGTGGGGCAGGAGAGCAGGGAAGCTAGGGAGGAAGACAGGAGGGAGCCTGCCAGAGTGCCTTGGGCCAGGGCAGGCACCCACAGAAGCCATCCTTGAGCAAACCCTCATGGACATGTCAGATGAATGAGGGGGGGCAGGAAGGGCAGACCTCAGTGTGAGTCCTGCTGCCCACTAGTCCCTACACTGCTGTCTCCAGGGCATGCAGCACTGTGCAGGTGCACTCTGCCCCTTCTCGCAGCTCATCAGGAAATCCAGGATGCTCAGGCTAAAGTTAGGTGATGGCCCATCTCTGCACCGGCCCCCACTTCTAGTAGGGCCTCTGAGTCTGCTGGGTTCCCCCAGAGCATCAGTCTCTTGGGAAGAGGAGCCCAGACACTGTAGGTACCCTTGCCCATGAGGGTACTGTAGGTACCTCACTTCCTGGGAGTCAGACTTTGTTCATGCGCCCCCCTTAATTCTTCAAGGAATGGTTGAGAATTGTATTTATTATTTTATTTTCTCAGCATCCATACCAGCTTTCCTCCAACTCTCCCTTCCATGAGGCTCAATATTCCTTTGGGTCTCGACTGCCACAAACCCTGACTATCATTTAGTTAAGGGCCACGACCTTTGACAGGTCACTTCCCTCCTCCGACTCCCATTTCCCTGTCTGTAGGTGGAGAATAATGTCACCTATCTTGATGACTTGACAGAGCTGTGTTGAAAATCACATGAGATAAACAGAAAATAATAAACTTTAAGTGTTATGTATAGAGGTAGCAATAATGATGAGGATATTTATGACACACACCAGAGTGACAGGAGGTAGAGATGTGGAACCATTTCTTTCCCCATTGAAAGATTCAGCTTCCATTATCCAGCCCTGAGCACCTCCTGTGTGCCAGGCACTGGGACAGTTGCTTTTGTGTTCTGAACCTCATTTAAACATCACATCATTCCTTTCCATTTTCAAATGAAGAGGCAAAGGTGCTGAGAAGTACGTTTTCCCCAAGGACCCAGATCCTTAAGCACCTGGGTTTCCTGGATAAGTCATCTGGCTCTTTAATCCACAGTTCCACAGAACACTAAACTTGTATCCATGTGGTTTCTGGAAAAATACAAAGTGTGCTGTACTCCTACCTTTAAATGCAAACCCTCTGCTTTCAGACCCAATTAGGAGCAGGTAATTACCTGTGGGAAGTGGGGAGTTGGGCAGTCTGCTGGATCGAACAGAGAGTCTAGAGCTAGTCTTTTCTAGTTATCAATAAAAGGCTACAACAAAATCATTAATTGGCAATGTGTTTATTTAATATTTCATCCCATAGCCCCAGGATGGAAAGTAGCCACAGTCACCCTCCTATGATAACATTTTTTGTGGTGCCCTTGGCTTCTCTGCCCGTGTTTGGCAGAGATGTGCCCTGCGATAGGATGACCCAATTTTCCCAGACTTCATAAAGAAGATTGTATAGTCTCATATACCTTGGCTTCCCACCTGGAGTCGCAGCCGTGAATGGTCCCTGAGATGATCCTGAGTGAGGCAGGCAGAACGTCAACTGCCTGAGCCCTGCTGCTGGAGGCAAGAGGGATCAGCTGAGCTGCTGTCGCCAGGTGTCAGGTGCACTAGAGTGAGCCCTTGGCATCCTGTGCTCGCAGGATCTCACCAGGACAGACATGCACCTGGGCTTCCAGCTCAGCTTTCCTGCCCAGCCCCACAGGCACCTGCTAGGAGTATGTGCTCAGCCTGCTTAATCTCTTCCCCAGGGGACTGAAATCTGCTCCCAGCCCACCTGTGACAATCATTATCCTGCTGCCTTCTGATTCTGAGTATTGTTTGTCTCCTGGTCATGGACACCTGCCTGAACTGCACTTGAGCTTCTTGACCCCGCTGATCTCCATGGAGCAGCTGCTGGCTACCCACATGAGCACCACCAGGGTCCCGGCATGCTGCCTGTGAGAGTGAGCAGCCCTTCCAGGCCTCTTCACCCTGTTTTGCTGGAATAACGTGACTGCCTGTTTGAAGGACATTTGAAAGTCACTGAGTGAGCAAAGAACCATTGGATGTTCCCTGGTCCTTTCTCCCCTGGGGTTCTCTAGGTCTTGGCAGCTTCCTACCTTTTTGCTTGTTCCTGGAAACAGAATATAATTGCAGAGCGGGCCGACGTGATGACAGAGTCCTTGGTGTTGCACGAAACAGCTAGCTATAATTTGGGGACTTTCCCTGAAGGGCAGGAGGAATTGGTTCTTACTAGCTTGAAATAGGGGGATGTTCCCAATTTGCTCTGGGCAGGGAAAGAGTCAGAATGTAATTTGCCATTAGCAGGGAGTTTTCCATTTTGGGTTCCACCTTATTAACTGCAAGGCATGATGGGCCAGAAGAACCTCTTGTCAACCCCTGACTAGCACACATTGCTCAGGCTTCATTCCCTCGCTTGTCCAAACAGAAGCATCAATCACACTTAATCTATACCAGGTACCTGTGATAGATGTAGTTATGAGGTTGACAAGATCCGTGAACTCACAGATTCCCCAGCTCAGCATCCATGAAATAGGAGTGTTTGGGTGGGAAATGCTGAGGGTACCCAGGGCTCTCTAGCATTCTTTCTTGACTTCAACAGCTGGTCATCAATGCTATTATTATTATTATTTTTTTTTTTTTTTTGCCTTCAGTTTGGCCAATACTGGTGAGGCCAGACGTCTCTAAATTCCAGATGAATGTGTGTCAAAACAGAAGAGTAATTCCACAAGTGATCCAATGAGCCAGTGAGGCATTTGGAAGATTTACAAATTCTATCAGATCATTTCTTTCAGAGTGGGCGACTGGGGATCTACACTCTTTCTATCAAGAAAAAACGCACACTTTCAAAGCACAATTTTCAAAGGTCACTTTGCCTGCATAGTGTCCATGACTAATCCAATAGCCAGTTATTTTGGAGAGATGTAGACACAGCCCCCATGGATCTTGGGCCTGAGAGTGTCATTGTGGAAACTGAATCTCTTGGTCTCGTGCCCAATGGCGGACACACATGAGCTCAGCTTTCCTTCTTTTATGTGGTTTAACCAAAATCTTGCTATGGTCCAAATGATCAGTGCCTTCTGAGCATCATAGTGCTAGGGTGTCCTTTAGGTGAGCTAACTCCAGTTCCCAGTTGGCAATGTTCCTTCTCAGAACGATCCTTCTAATCTGGTGTGCACACTCCTATAACAGGAAGCTCACTCTACAATAGGTCATCCCCTTCCACTGTGAAGTTATTCCAAGTGCCAGAAAGTTCTTCCTCAGAATGAGCTGGAAGATGCCCCCTGGAGCTTTCACCCTACTGCTCCTATTCTGCACCATATGGAATAAGTCTACTTCTTCTTCCTCGTGAAAGCTCTTAAAATTCCTGAACGATGCTCAGTCTGGCTCTCCTGAAACTCTAGCTTGCAGATCATGAGATTTCTCAGCCTCCAACATTGCATGAGCCAATTCTTATAATCTCTCTCTCTCTCTCTCTCTCTCTCTCTCTCTCTCTCTCTCTCTCCCCCCCCCCCCTTTGGTTTTGTTTCTCTAGATAATATACCCCATATGTTTGAGGGCTTTATTTACCATGGCTGCTATCCCATTACCCGTGCATCGGAGACCATCCTCAGGGGACTTTCTCTGAGGAGGAATTTGTCCTCATAAAGCAATTGGAAAATGGTGGGCTTTGTGGTCTGGCTCTGCACTCACACCCCACTGAGCCTGCGGGAATTCTCAACCTAAGGATGTTTGCAAAGCTGCTACTTTTCCGCCCTGAACCTCGCTACAGAGGCAGGGAGGAGAAAATGAGAAAACAGAAAGTTCTGCACAACAGGAAACCACGTTAGAAAGCTGTGAAAATCATGTATCCTTTTGAGTGGTAATGGTTTTAATTTTCTCGGGCCCTGATCTCCCTGGCAACAATTTAGAAGTGCATAAGCATTTATGAATCAAAGTTGGGCATGTCTGAATGTTTAATTATATGTCATTGGATGGAAACCTTCCTTTTGATCTTAGCATTTAAAGGGATTTATGCTTTTACAACTATATTTTTTTTTCTCCTCCCAAAGTCAGTGTGGGTTATTGGATAGTATCGGCACATTTGTGGTGGGGAGGATGCCGAGAAAGCCATAGAGATTTCTGTTCAGCTGGAAATGTAGTGAAGTGCTACCCACATGCTCCTATTCTTGAGATAGAGAGAGCTGCTGGGACTGCTCTACTGTACTGTGAGCATCCCTATCAATAATGCCCCTCATGCAGTCCAGAGGATGCTGGGCCAACAGAGACCAGAGCTTAGATCTAGATAGGATGAGGTCTCCTTACCTTGTACAAAAGTGACCCCTGATGGGCCTCCAAATCTCTCCAATGACAGATTGATTGTAGATTTATTCCACTTTCAGAATAGATGTCAGTGGGTTGCCTAATGGATATCAGATATCAGATGGATATATCAGAGACAAATAGAAGACTATCCTCAATAGAATTTAAATTGTTTTTCCTTCTTTTTCTAAAACTTCTCTTTCCTCTCTTTCTTCATCTCCACTCTTTCCTTCTCCCCCTCTCCTTAATTATTCCCTCCATCTTCCCTCCCACAAGTAATATATTTCAGTGATTCTTCTGAGTCATACATTAGGAACACACATTGAAGGAACTTACCTGAACTGTTTATTCAGCTCTATATTCACTCAGACAGGCATCCATCTATTTAAACATTATTTATGGAGGCATTATGCCAATGTCATAAGGCTGTGAGGCAAGCCTAGGTTCCCTCCTGACTCCAGAATGTACGAATTACTCTTCCTCACTATGCCTCAGTTTTCTCATCTATAAAATGGGCATGATGAATTCTCCCTGGGTTAAAGTGAAAATTAGTACCTAATAATTAAGACTACCTGGCTTAGTTCCTGGAGGTCACAAACCACTCCCAAACTTAGTGACTAAAACAGTTGTAATTTTTTTTCTGTAAAGGGACACAAAGTGAATATTTTAAGCTTTGCAGGCTAGGCAGTCTGTTGCAGCTATCAACTTCACTGTTGTAATATGAAAGTAGTGGTGATAGTGTGATTTACAATAAATATATGTTTTGATTTTTCCCCACATTGACTCAGATCTTCCCAAACCTTGTGACTTCCTAAGCTAACTGGTAAGGACAATGGAAGAAACTTTTGTTATAATATTTGGCATTTTGTCCTCAGTTCCTGGAATTTCTTCTGAGCCACAAAATTGAAATGGATGTCTTATTATTTATAGCAATCCCTTTTTAACCATACCTGGTGAACTAGTAACTAAACTAATTTCCTGAGTTCTATGAGCTGCTCCAACAAATTAATTGAACCTAAGGGGTGGTGGTTGTGAGAACCACCAATTCATAATTGGTTGGTCAGAAGCACAGGTGACAATCTGGACTTGCAATTGGCATCTGAAGTGGGGTTGGTCTTGTGGGGCTGAGCCCTTACCCATGAGATCCAACACTAATGCCATGCAGAGAGTGTCAAAATTGAGTTAGATTTGTAAGACATCCAGCTGGTGTCACAGAATTCCTTGCTATTTAAAAAACTCACACATCTGATGTCAAAAGTGTTGTGAGTATGTCAATCATGTAAAAGTAAAGAGAACACATGGAAATGAGTTTTTCCTTTAGAGCAGCTATAGACAATACATAAACAAATGAATGAGAGGCTGTTTTCCAAGAACTATATTTACGTAAACAGGATGCAGGCCAGATTTGGCCAACGGGACATAGTTTGCCAAGCCCTGACTTAAAAACCACAACCATTTATTTGCCTCACAGTTCTATGGGTTGACAATTTTGATGAGGATCCACTGCGTATTTTTCCTGGCCTTGACTAGGCTTACGAATGTGTCTGCAGTCAGCTGCCAGGCCAGCTGGGGCTGGCTCATCTAGGATGGCCTCAGCTGCTCCATGTGGTCTCTCATCCTTGAGCAGGCTAGCCTGGGATTGTTCAAATGGAGGCTGGCCAGGGCTCCAAGAGACCCAGCAGAAATATGCAAGGTCTAATGAGACCTAGGTCTGCCACAAACACAATGTCTGTGGCTTTGGCCACATTCTATTGGTCAAAGTGAGCCACAAGTCCCACTCAGAGTCAATGGACAGGGAAACTAACTCCATTATCTATATTAATAAAAGGGTGATGTGCTAATTAGACCAGGTGACTGGCCATCTTCCAGACGTCCGACTTCCTTCCAGACAAAGCCATGGTGGTGGGGGCTGAGGCAGATGTGGTTAGGGGCGATTAGGCTGGTGGGGGAGGGCAGTGGGGGCCATCAGGCAGGCAGGGCAGTTGGGGCCATCAGGCTGGCAGAGGCAGTTAGGAGTGATCAGGCAGGCAGGCAGGCAGGCAAGTGGTTAGGAGCCAATGGTCCTGGATTGTGAGAAGGATGTCAGACTTCCCCGAGGGGTCCCAGATTGGAGAGTTTGCAGGCTGGGCTGAGGGACACCACCCCCTGTGCATGAATTTCATGCACCGGGCCTCCAGTTGGATATAAGAGCCACATGTTATACTGTAAAGGAGAATGCATACAGGAGGGAGTTTATCACAGGCATTTGTTTTGCAAACAATCAACTCATTGGCATGTAACTGCTCCATAAATGATAACTGTTAGCTTGTAGTTCTTCTGTGGTAGAAATAGAAGAGATTATAAAGCTCTGAAGTCCTAGCTTTGAGATGCTCACAGCCTAAAATATGAAATAATGTTTGTTCACAAATAGCTACAACAAAGAATAAAAATAAGAAGTGGTTTTCCAGCTTGGGTTTTAGAACTTAGGCGATAAAAGCATCTAACAGTTAGGAAATAAAAGTTCTGGGAAGTTTATGTACCACTTAAGGACTATATCTCAGAGTTCTTCATGACAAAACAGTCTTATATAATACTAGAGACCCATTGCACAAAATTCTTGCATGGGGGGGGGGGGGGGCAGGGGAGTGCCTCAGCCCAGCCTGCACCCTCTAGCAATCCAGGACCCCTTGGGGGATGTCCAACTGATGCTTTTGGCCCGATCCCAATCAGGATCGAGCCTAAAGTAGCAGTCAGACATCCCTCTTGCAACCCGGGACAGCTGGCTCCTAACCACCTGCCTACCTGCCTGCCTGATTGCCCCTAACCACACTGCCTGCCTGTCTGATCACCCATAACCACTCACCTGTCTGATTTCTCCTAACTGCTCACCTGCCTGCCCAACTGCCTCTGCCTTGGTCCCTGCTTGCCACAGCATCCACCTATGCCTTGGCCTCCACCACTATGGCTTCGTCTGGAATGTCATCCAGAAGGACATCTGGAATGACGTCCAGAAGGTCGTTTGGCTGTCTGGTCTAATTAGCATATTACATGTTTATTGTTATAGACTAGAGGCCCAGTGCATGAAATGCATGGGTGGGGGGGGTGTCCTTCAGCCCAGCCTGCATCCTCTCCAATCTGGTACCCCTCAAGGGATGTCTGACTGCCTGTTTAGGCCTGATCCAGGACTGCTGGCTCCCAACTGCTCGCCTGCCTGCCTACCTGATTGACCCTAACCTCTTCTGCCTGCCAGCTTAATCACCCCTTACCACACCCCTGCCAGCCTGATCGATGCCTAATTGCTCCCCTGCCAGCCTGATTGCCCCTAACTGCCCTCCCCTGCAGGCCTTGTCCCTCCCAACAGCCCTCCCCTGCCAGACTGGTCACCCCTAACTGCCCTCCCCTGCCAGCCATCTTGTGGTGGCCATCTTTGACCACATGGGGGCAGCCATCTTGTATGTTGAAGTGATGGTCAATTTGCATTTTACCTCTTTATTATATAGGATTCTAGGCCCAGACATCTGAGTTGATAGTGATATAGCCCTCAGGCTCATGATTGCCTTTCATAGTAACCCTTCTAATCTCTGGAGGTGAGAGAGCCCTAGCATTATCCAACCCATTGGTTTCCTTATTTCAATTACACTAACAGAAGAAACATATCAGAAGTTGTAAGATTTTAGCCCTGTAGGTAGAAGAGATAAAAAAAAAAAACTATGGACAGCATTTCAGATAGAGAGGTCAGTAAGTGCAAAGGCCCTGAGATGGGAGCATGCCTGGTGTGTCTAAGGAACAGTTAAGAGACTGGTATAGTTGGATCAGAGTTAGAAAGTAGGACAGTGGTGATAATGGAGCTAGAAGGTTCCATTAGCTGAATCAGATTATGCTATTAGGGGATAGACTATAAGAGACAAGAGTGAAAGCAGGAAGACCAGTTAAGAGAAGTGCGAATGGCTTGGTTTAGGATGGTTGAGGTTGGGATGAGTTGGCGGATTGTAGATATATTTTGCATGTGAAATACACAGGATTTGTCAATATAGTAGTTGAACAGAGTGATAGAGAGGAATAAAGGACTATCCCAACGTTGTTGACTTAAACATCTATAAAGTCAGAGGTGCCCTTGTCTGAGGTGGAGTAGACTTGAGCAGGAGTTAAGTTGGACAAGAAAAACCCAATACTTATTTTTGGCATAAGAGACCTACTATGTAAATGGTGATGTTGAATAAGCACTTGGAGTGTAGGGGAGGGGTTGGGTTGAAGTCATGAATTTAGAATCCATCAATGCATATATTGCATTTAAAGCTCTGAATATATGAGACCTCCTGGAGAAGGAGTGAGGATAGAGGAGAGGAGGGAGGTGAGGTCTGAGCCCTGTGCACTGCAGTGTTCTGAAGTCAGGAAGACAAAAGGGCTCTAGAGGTTAAAAGAAACAGCCTTGAGGTAGATAGGAGGAGAACCAAGAGAGAGTGGTGCCCTGAAATCAAAGAATAGAAAAATAGTCTATTCAATGTATGGAACATTGCTAATAGGTTACAATAATTAGATTGCATATGGAAAACATCGGTAACTTGACAAAGGTAGTTTTGGTGCCATTGTGGGGAAGAAAAACTAAGAACAGTGTATCCAAGAGAGAATAGGAGGAGAGGAATTGGAATTTTAAAAAGTTATTAAGGATTTTTCTTTAAAGGAGAGCCAAGAAATGGGCTAGCAGTTAAAGGGATGTGTGACCTCAAGTGAGGGATTTTCCTGCATAGAAGATATCGCAGCATGTTTGCATGTTTGGGAAAAAACAAAAGGGCAATTGCAAGAGCAAAGTTCTCATCTTGTTGGCAAGAGAAGATAAGACTAGTACCTTGAAGGTTGGCCTTGGGTAGGGGCAGGGACAGATCATCCATGGTTATAAGAGGGAAGGTAGATATACATGAAGATAATGTAGGCTTGGTAGTAGTAGGAATTCTTCCAGGTGATGCACTGGAAGAGGAAGAGATAAGGTATCAGAGGTTTAAGGAAATAAAATGTAAAATTGTCTCTCCAGGGAGTGGAGGAATAAATTGATTCGAGAATTGTGGAATTGCTAAGCAGTGCTGAGGCCTCACTTATGTGGTCATTAATTTAAAGTGAGACCAACTAATAAGATTGGGTGTTTCTATCCTTCCACATTCAGCTGCTTAGAGGAAAGAGTGGAGTGTGCAGGATTGAATTTTAACTAGGCTTGGTGTTTTGCAATTCAAGTGAGAAAAGGGAAGGGAAGCAAGAACATGGAGAATGTGTACTTGGGAGTTGAAGGTACATGCAAGAGAGTGAGTGTAATCATGGGCCAGAGTGTAATGATGCAAGTGAGTATAATGATTCAGTGAGTATAATGATGCAAGGAGGATGCTGCGGTCTGAGGGTTGATGGGTTGGGTGTCTGAGTGGAATAAAAGAACTCCTGGAGGATTGGTATTAGAGAGAATGGGACAGAAAGGTGAGATGTTATGGTCAGACAGTGAGAAGTTTGAAACCCAGATGTCAGACAATGATGACATCTTGGATTTGACCATGGCTGAGGTGGCTCAAGGACAATCATTGGAGAGGAGAAGGCCAAGAAGCTGTAAAGTTAAGTTATTACAAGGATCATTTGCATAGTTGCATAAATTACCAAACAATATATTGGGAATATTGGTGGAGAAGATGGTGTTAAATCTGCCATGAATGTAAAAGAAAAGCCTGCAAAGCTGTATATAGTTGCAATAAGGAGCAGTAGTGGGCAATATGGGATGGTCTTACAGAATGAGCTTCTGAGGAGCTGGGTCTTCAGGAAGAGGGCAGCAAGAGTAGCCTGAAAGCAGCAGTGAAGAATAGGTAGGATGCTGGATGGGGAGTAGGTGCTGTTATTTGATAGTGTTGCACAGGCTTCTCTCAAGGGCCAGCTTAAATTCTGTAAGAGCAATAAGATAATATTGGAGAAAGGATTTAACATAAAGGGCTTTAGCCCAGTGACATACCATAAATTACAAAGGAAACCTTAGAAAGATTTAAGAGGTTGGGGGATTTTAGGGGTTTTCATCACATAAGAATTGCTGATGTTGATATGGATATCTTAGCTTCTTCTAGTGACCAAAGTAAACCAAGAAGAAGTAAATAAATGATATGATGATGTTGGTCCTGGTCATCTCTTATGGATAGATCGGTGATGATAGATAGATGATAGATAGATAGATAGATAGATAGATAGATAGATAGATAGATAGGAAAATGGCACAGGGGACAATACCAAACTCATTAAGGATATTATGATCAGGCAGTGGGAAGTTTTAATCCTAAGAGTCATAGTGGGTAAAGTTTAGGAGCACAAGCCCATGGCCAGAATAGAGCTGAAAATCAGGACATCTGAGGTTTATTCCCTTTCTCTTGTTGAGATTCAGTTTGGGTGTGTGGTTGTATTGTTGTGTGGGAGTGTGGGTATGTGGTTGTATGGGTGTGTCAGTGTTTGGGTATTTGGGTGTGGGTATTTAGGTGTATGGGTATGTGGGTATATGAGTGTGTGGGTATTTGGGTGTGTGGGTGTGTGCTGGGGGGAGAAGGAGTGTGACTCAGATAATCTCTAAATTCTGTTCTAAGTTGGGTGATCTGTAATTTTCTGTACTGGGTCAAAAGTTGGGTAAGATGAGTTATTAATAGCCCTAACAGTTCTATAATTAAATGATACCAAAGTTCTAACATATCACCTGGCACTAGCCTCAGATCTTCATTCTCTATGAAAAAAGTACCCAGTGAGAAATACTCATGTTCTGGGGTTAACAGGTTGTTTAATCATATGAATTTGAATGTATCCATCCATTTATTCATCCATCTATTCAACCACCCATACAACTACCATCCATCCATCCATCATCAAACAAGAAGTCAAAGCCATGCCAGAACCTGTGGAAATATAGATGGAAATATATATATATATATATATATTAGTGGCCTGGTGCACGAAATTTGTGCATGGGGGGGGGTGTCCCTCAACCCAGCCTGCACCCTCTCCAATCTGGGACATCCCTCTCACAATCTGGGACTGCTGGCTCCTAACCACTCACCTGCCTGCCTGCCTGATTGCCCCTAACCACTCTGCCTGCCTGCCTGCTCACCCCCAACTGCCCCCCCCCCACTGCCAGCCTAATCACCCACAACTACCGTCCCATCCTCACCTGATCACCCACAACTGCCCTCCCCTCTTGGACCCTAACCACCTCTACCTCGGGCCCGCCACCATGGCTTTGTCCAGAAGAACATCCAGAACGTTTCCTGGAAGGTCTCCCAGTCTAATTAGCATATTACCCTTTTATTTGTATAGATATACATATATATATATATATACATATATATTCTCTGAAGGGTTCACATTTTATTTATTCTTATTATTAAGATATAGAAACACATACTACAATCTCTATATATAAAGAGCCAGGAGCCATCGCATCCAAAACAACCAAACAGGCTGAGTGGGGCAACCAGGCCAGCAGGGGGGTTAGTGAGGGACGACCAAACGACTAAACAGCAGGGTGCGTGGGGCGACCAGGACAGCAGGGGGTGGGCATTGAGGGGCGACCAGGCTGGCAGAGGGGGAAAGTTGGGGTGACCAGGCCAGTAGGGGCAATCAGGCAGGCAGGTAGGTGAGCAGTTAGGAGCCAGTGGTCCTGGATTGTGAGAGGGATGTCTGACTGCTGGTCCAGGATTGGGCCTAAACCGGCAGTCAGATATCCCCTGAGGGGCCCCGGATTGTAGAGGGTGCAGGCTCGGTGAGGGGACCCCCCCCCCCACCACCCATGCACGAATTTCATGCACTGGGCCTCTAGTTAATATATAATATTCATAAAGTATTTTCTATGTGATAGGCATTCTCTAAATGTTCTACAAATATTAATTCTTTGTCCTCACAACAACCCTAGGAGGTAGATACTTTATTATCCCTGTTTCATATGTCATAAAACTGTACTTAGAGCCTCCACTCAATTTATTTTTTGTTTTAACATTATGAAAATAGCCCTGGTTTTGGTTATAGCCATGTAGATTTCAAACAAATATTCTTAACAATAAACTTTTTTGAGTAAAAATATTTCTTTCAGGCAGCATGATAGAAAGGAAATAGCATTGGTTTAAAATTCAACACCCTGGTTTCTGTGGTTAGCTGTGTGATTTTTGGACAGCTACTTTCCCCTCTCTGGGCCTCACTGTCCTCCTCTTTAAAGGATTGTATCTCTGTGGTGGTAGAGGTGGTAATGATTGGATTTAGCAGGATCAATGAATGCAATCATGCAAGCTGTACACAGCACAGCTCCTGAGGCCACCACATACAGAGGCCAAATGTGAATGGGGCCACCTGATTCTGTTCAGCACATGACCAGTCTCCCAGGTGCCTTCTGCTGCTAATGATTTTGTAACTCAGTAATGGTTTTTCCCCATTCAGATGAAACATGATTCTTTGTATGGTGGGGCGGGTGGTATTTTTCTCCTCAAATAGTTTCTAGCTTACCCAATTTTGGGTAAAACTTAAGTGCACTCAGAACTGTCCATGCAGGAAACAATCTTCTCCAAACTCCTTCAGCATCTCTACTTGCTTTCAAAATTTCCCCAGAGAAATCTCCCCGCTGTGCAGGAATTTGTGCACACTGAAACCGGAAAACCAATTGGAAGTTCTGTGTTTTCACAGTTGAGTAATTCCAAGCCAAGCCCAAAGTACATTAGCAGAGGAGCAGGAGAAGAATCCACCATGGAGAAATGGAGGCAGCCTTAAGCACAGCGAAGTGGGTGGTCCTGTTGTGCCACAAGTTCCAAGAACCCAGAAAGGTATAGTAATATGTACCCCCATCCCCATTCTCACCTCTCTGGAACTCACTGATGCTGGAATTGTTGTTGGTTTCCTTTTTTAAAAAAAAATTTTTATTAAAACTCAGCATTTGAAGACTTCTGTTTCTTCTGTCATGCAGATTGTGTTTCCACCACTGTTTATTGAGAACATATTGAGCTTATGAATATCTAATTACATTAATGAATTGTAAAAATCTGAGTGGGTAAAGATATCTATTTTTTTTTTAATTCTTTATTGTTGAAAGTATTACATATGACCCCTTTCCCCCCCCATTGTCCTCTCCCACCCTACCCCTGCTCCCCCAGGCCCAGCCTTCATTGCCCACCTCCCTGTGTCCATTGGTTATGCTTATATGCATACAAGTTCTTTTGTTGATCTCTTACCCACAACTCCCCTCCCACCTGCAGGCCTCCCCTCTGAGATTTGATGGTCTGTTAGATTCTGTCTCTAGATCAGTTTATGTTGTTCATTATTTCTCTCATTGGGTTATTTTGCTTAGCATAATGCTCTTAAGGTCCATCCAGTACATATGTGTATTGGGTACATATATGTTTACCAATAAATGGTAATTTCTTTCTTTTTTACAACAGCATAGTATTCCATTATGTAGATGTACCAATTTTTTTTTTATTTTTTTATTATTATTATTTTTTTATTATTAGTTAAGGTATTACAAATGTGTCCTCATCCCCCCCATTAACCCCCAACCTCCCCCACACACACACTCATGCTCCCATCCCCCTGTTGTCCATGTCCATTGGTATGGCTTATATACATGTATACAAGTCCTTCGGTTGATCTCTTCCCCTTACCCCCGCCCTCCCCTACTTTCCTTCTGGGGATTGATAGCCTGATTGCTGTTTCTCAGTCTTTGAATCTGTCCCTTTTCATCAGTCTATGTTGTTCTCTATAATCCACAAATGAGTGAGATCATGTGGTATTTATCTTTCTCTGACTGGCTTATTTCACTTAGCATAATGCTCTCCAGATCCATCCATGCTGTTGCAAAAGGCAAGAGCATGGATGGATCTGGAGAGCATTATGCTAAGTGAAATAAGCCAGTCAGAGAAAGATAAATACCACATGATCTCACTCATATCTATTTTAATAAAGTTAATTTGTCATATTATATAAGTTTAATGTGCTCATTATAGAAAATTGAGAAAATAAAATTTTAGCATAGTGTCTTTTGTTTTCCTTTGGCTTTCTCATTTCTTCTTTAATTTTAAATTTTATACACTTTTTGCTTTGACTTTCTTTGAATCTATTTGATAAAATCATGCTACATATAAATTTTATGACGTTTTTACTTTTTATAGCTTGTGATTATGTTCTAAGCATTTTAGCTCATATTATCACACTCTCTTTGTAAACATAATTTTTAATTAAAAGTTTTACTGAGGTAATAATAGATACACATACAGTTGTAAGAAAACAGAATACGCTTTACCCAGTTTCCCCAAATGGTAACATCTTGCAAAACTATAGTACAATATTACAACCAGGATACTGACATTGACATAATCCACTGATCTTACTCAGATTTTCCCAGTTCTACTTATAACTCGTGTGCGGTGCATTTAGTTTTATACAATTTTATCAGATGTATAGATTCCTGTGTAGATCACACTCAAGATAATGAACAATTCCATCACCACAAGGATCCCTTACTTTGATAATCACAACAACACCCCTCATCTCTCCCACCCCAGTCTCTAACTCTTGGCATTCACTAATCTGTTCTTCATTTCTAAAATTTTGTCATTTTGAAAATATTATATAAATAGAATCATGTAGCATGAAACATTTGAAAGTTGACTTTTTTGCTTAGCATAATTCCTGGAGATTCATCTAACTTTTTCTGTGTGTCAATAATTTATTCCTGTGGAAACATTACGGAGGTTCCTCAATGAAAAACAGAACTACCAGATAATTCAGCAATTCTACTGCTAGGTATATATCCAAAGGAAGTGAAATCAGTGTCTTGAAGAGCTATCCACACCTCGATGTTCATTACAGCACTACTCACAAACAAGATATGGAAACACCAACAGGTAAAAGGATAAAGAAAATGTGGTATGTATGTACAACGCAATGTTATTCAGCTATAAGTCAGAAGGAAATCCTGCCGTTGGCAATAACACGGGTGGACCTTGAGGGCATTATGCTAAGTGAAATAAGCCAGACAAAGAAAAGAAGTCAGACTCATAGAAACAGAAGGTAGTAAAGTGGTTGCCCAGGGTAGGGGAGGAAAAATAGAAAATGTTGGTAAAGGGTACAAATTTTCAGCTATAAGGTGAATAACAACAATTTGTTGCATTGAGGTAATAATAGTATTCCATGGCAAGTATACACCACAGTCTTGGGCTATTATTAATAACGCTGCTATGTGCAGGATATTTTGTGGAGATACGTTTTCATTTCTCTGAGATAAATGCCCAAGAGCCCAATTGCTGAATCATGGAGTACTTGTGTATTTACCTTTATACAAAGCTGCCAAATTGTTTTCCAGCATGGTTGTTTCATTTTACATTCTCACCAATGACTGAGTGATCCATTTCTCTACATTCTCACCCACATTTAACATTGTCACTATTTTTTTCTTTTTGGTCATTCTGATAGATCTGTCATGGTGTCTTTTGTGGTTCATTTGGGGGGAGCTTTTTAAATTACAAATTCAATTTATTTAATGGTCATGGGACAATTGAGATTTATGTACTCATCTTGGTTGGATTTTAGCAGTATGAAGTTTTTGAGAAATTGTTCTATTTATCTTAAGTTATTGACTTTATAAGTATAAAAGTCACTTTTAATATTCACTTATAACTTTTTAATGGTTATAGAATCTGAGTGATATACCAGAATATTACATGTATATAACATTACAAGAATGTAACATATTACAATCTTGCTACTGGTGATTTGTGCCTTCTGTCCACTTATTTTTGCTGGATTCCTAGAGATTTATCCAATTTATTATTTTGAAGAACCAATTTCTTATCATTGATTTTCCTTATTGTTGAGTTCTTCTTAATTTAATTGATATCTCCTCTTATATTTATCATTTCCTTTCTTATGCTTGCTTTGGGTTTATTTTCCTCTCCATTTTCTAGCTTCCTGAGGTAAGAATTTATATTATTCATTGAGATTTTTTCTCTGTTGTAATGTAAGCCTTTAATGTTGTAAATTTCCCTGTCAGCTTTGCTTTAGCTGCATTCCACATATTTTGATATTTTTATTTCATCTTGTATCTACTTGTATTAATTTTTATTTCCTTTGAGACTTCTTATTTAACCCATGGCTTACTTAGGAGTGTGTTGCTTAATTTTTATTGCTCAGAGCTTTTCCTGCCTTTCTCTTATTGATTTATAGAGGCCCAATGCATGAAATTCGTGCAAGAGTAGGCCTTTGCAGCTGCGGCAGCTGCCTCAATCCTGCGGCTGCAGCCCTAGCTTTGTCCAGAAGGTTGTCTGGAAGGACATCCAGAAGGCCGTTCAGTTGATTTGCATATTATGCTTTTATTATTATAGATAGGTTGAATCCATAATCAGAGAACACATGCTATATGATTTTAACTATTTTAAATTTGTTGAGGTCTGCTTTATGGCCCAGAACATAGTCTATCTTAGTGATTATTCCATTGGTACTTCAGAAAATTAAGTATGTTCTTCTGCTGCTTCTTAGAGTGTTCTATATATGACATTTAGTACATGTTCGTTGATTGAAGGTTCAGATCTTCTGTGTCATATGATTCCAGGTATATAAAGGCCAAACAGTAGAGCCTCAAAATATGTGAAACTAGAATTGATAGAGCTGAAAGGAGTAGACAAAATCCACAATTATAGTTCAAGACTTCAACACTCCCCTTCTAACAATTAAATTACAAGATGCAATCCCTCTCTGTAGTAATTTTCTTTGCTAGGAAGTCTGCTTTAGCTGACACAAATATAACATTGATTAATGTTTTCTTGTTATTTTTTTCCATTTGTTTACTTTAAAGTTATCTATATCACTGATTTTGAAGTGACTTCTGGTAATCAGCATAGAATTGTGTGTTATTTATATGTACCAGTACTCTGCCAATCTCTGTCTTTTTATTGGTGTATTAAGACCACTTACAGCTAAAGTAATTTTGATATGCTAGTGCTTAAGTCTTTTATTTCTATTTGTTTCTTCTATTTCTCTTTTCCTGGATTTCTGTGAATGAATTAAACATTTTTAGGAGTCTATCTTCACTTATTTCTAGTGTTTTTGAGTATATTTCTTTGTATAGAGTTTTAGCAGTTACTCGGGGTATTACACTATACATAATGTGACTTATCACGGTATTTTACTACTTTTGAGTGAAGTATGGAAAACTTACTTCTATTCAGACACCCTCCCCCGCCCCTTATAGTCCAAGAGTACCTTCTGGACCAGAATCACCTATGGTAGTGGAATCCTCCTACTGATGTCTATAGTCCCCAGTGTATCTGTGAGATGAACTTAGTCTTAGGTCTATGGGACAAAGAGGCTTCCTGACCAGGCTGTTTGTTGTGGCAGGTCTCTCTTGTCAGTGCCACTTTTCTGCCCCAATACCTCTCAGTGGGGCAGTGAAGTATGTGGCCCAAAGGGAAAGGAGGATGCCTGTCTTGGCCACTATTCATCTTCATTGCAGTTGAGCTAATCTCTGCTTGTGTGATAGGTAGGACTCTCATTGATTCAGGGGAAGAATGATCATATGTAGGCTGCCATCTGGTGCTGGGTTGGGGATGGGGAAACATGGAGCTGGGTTGCATTCTGTTGGTTGCAGAAGACATTTTTCTACTGTGTTCTTTCTCCAGAGCTGGGGTCCCAAACCAGTATGCCTTCTTCTTATTAACTTTCAAAGTTTTCCTGTAGTTGCATTGTTTCCAGAGTTTGTAGTTGTATTTGGCAGGGAATAACAGAGAGCTATGAGTATGTCATTTGTCCAGATGATTTCTCCCAATACTTTACTATTAAAAAAAATCATTCTTTGCATAAAGGTTATTTCCATATTTTGGATTCTAAATCAGAGTATATTACCAGAATGGAAACAGTGCTTGAAAGAGTACACACATTTTTAAAGGTCCACTAATAGGGCATTTTGATAGTGTTCTTATTATCTCTAGCTGTGCCATAGACCACCCTATGCGTTGTGGCATAAAACAATAGCAACTGCATAGTACTATCTCTCATGGGATTGTGTTTAGTTGAGTGGTTCTCACTAGGGGTCTCTCATATGGCTGTAGTCAGACCACATGAGAGAACCCTGGGGCTGGGGCTACAGTCATGTTGCAGGTTTCCTCTTTCACATGCCTGCCTAGGTATTGATGCTGATTACGACCTGGAGCCTCAGCCATGCTGTTGACCAGAACAATGACATGAGGTTTCTCTATGTGTCCTGGGATCCACCATGGTGGCTGGATTCCAACAGCCAGTGTCCCAAGAGAGAGTGCAGGCTAGAGCTGTATTGCCTTTCATAACCTAACCCTGGTTATCACACAACATCACTTCTGCCACATTTTATTAGTGAGAGGCGAATCGCTAAGACCAGGTCTTATTGTAGGGGAAGAGAATTAGACTCGATGGGTGAAGTATCAAGAGATTGGAAAACATGCTTGAAAGTCACCACATATAGGAAAAGAAGGAGTGGCTAGCCAGAAAGGGGAGGCACACACCAGTTAGAGATATTATAAGTCAGTGACCAACTCTGTAGACAAGAGAAGAAAAGTTGAGGCAAAGCTCATCCATGGCAGCAGACGGTTTGGCAGGTGAGCCATAGGAGTAACTGTCTGCCATTTGTGTGATAACAGCCAGGAATCAGAAAATCTCTTGACATGAAAATGTGGCTTCTCTCAACCACTGGGGCGAATTCTACATTTTTTATTAAGTGGAAAGACTACGTTTCTGTAGAAATTTTAGGCTACAAGAAGAAAAATATGGCCATGGTGAGTACTCACATACACCAGTGCTTTGATAAGCTCTGCTCCATGTACTAGTAAAACCTTATTATATTCTTAGAGAAATCAATGACAGGGTATTGACTGTAACACTCTGAACAGAACATTTCCAGTGGTATTTAGTATTATAAGAGCCCAACGGGGACATTATGAGACTCTGACTAGAGTGGCCTGAGTGTTCAGATAGAATATTTCATCCACACGGTGACTTAGGAAGAGGCAGGCATGAGCTTGTGCTGTTTTTCTCATATATTATAAACTGCGTATCTTATGTTTCAATTCTATGATTGATGTAGCTTTCTCATTGATGATACACTTATTTATTGTTTTGTTCTCCTCTGCCTTTTAGGAGAACACTGTGCATTAGTTTTAATAATTAAACTAGACAGGTACAGAGAGAAAACAACATTTTTCTATCTGCTACTGGCTTCAAATTTTGATTCTCCCCTTGTCCTCCATCTGCACTCATGCTACATGAAATTTCAATTAGGTGCTTCAGCTTTCCAGGTCAGTCTAGGGTAATAAAACATCCCTCAATCATTTTCAGGAGAGAGAGAGAGAGAGAGAGAGAGAGAGAGAGAGAGAGAGAGAGAGAGGCATAATAATAAAGAGTGTCATTTTCTAGGTGTTTTAAAAATCCAGTCCACAGGCATATCCAGATCTAAATTATCATTCACTTAAAATGTCTTCCCTGAGCTGGGAACCTTCAGTGGGCAGGGGGGTTAGGGGCCAGTTGTTTCCTTCCTCCTTTTCACTCCACTACTTTCTGGCTGAACTTTGGATGCCTCTAGAGTTGGAAAGGATTAGGGAAGAGAGTCAAGGAGCAGCGAAGTTCTTACTTGATTAATACCGTTGGTTGTCATTGAGCCTTCTGTGTGCAGAAATTCTCTTTTTCATGGGGGAGTTTTGAGAGTTCTTTGGAGATCCCTTCCCCATCACTTCTGCACTTCCCTTAAGTGAGCAATGCCTGCTCCCCCAGGCTATTCACTCCCAGCCTGCAGTGCACCAGCTGTTGGGGTCACCTTGCCTTATTGGGGAGACTCCCCTTAGCAGGTCTACATCTGTCACACAGAGACCTCCCCAGACTCTGCCCTACTCACTCCAGACATACTGGCCATTACAGTGCAGTCCTATCAGTCTCGGGGCCAAGCAAGAGAGTTCAGGCCTCTCCCCACAGCCCTTTAAGTAAGTCAAGCACCTACTTCCCTCTGTCCTTAACTTCAGGGCCACAAGGAATGCCCCCTGGTGGTTCTCTTCCAGCCCCTTCTCCTGGCCCGAGGCCCCCATGGGGAGGGGAGGCAGGACACACTGACGACTCTCTCCAGAGAAATCCTCCACATCATCCTTAATCAACCCCTACATGGACAGCCTACGCTGTGGAACTACTGCTGGCTGAAGTAGTTTCACAATCTCAGCATGTCCTGCAGGTGGTCCGGGACCTTAATTAAGGGTTCTTGGCACCTTTCATGCTGTTCTTTTGGCCTTTGTGGTCACTGCCAAAAGTCTGAGTAACATGGTAACATCTATTTAAAATTTTTTCTTTGACACTTCATTTCAATGGAGATATTGACTAGGAAGCATGAAAAAGAAGACCCTCATAGAAAGGGACTTGGCAAGCGCCTAAAATGAAGAGATGTTAAGGAAACCTTACTATGTATTTCAAAGCCCAGACAAACCATTTTATGTACTAATCTGTTTGTTTGTTTGTTTGTTTGTTTTGCTTACTTGTTTCAATTTATATTTATTTTATTATTAATAGGACTAAACTTCTTTTCAAATATGATTACTCATTTTTATTTTCTTACAAGTTGCCCATTCATGTCTCAAGCCCATTTTTTTTTTATTGGTTATTAAGAGCTCTTTGTATCTTAAGGACCTAAACCAACCTTTTAATAGAGCCATTTTGATTTATTCATTAAAATAAAATTTCCAAGTTAGAAGTTTGAATTTTATTCAATGTGTAATGGGAAACCAGTAGAAATTTTCATGTATGAGAATGACATAATCTTATATTTTTATTTAAAATTTTTTAAAAATATAAACTTTCTAAAGGCACAATTCACCTAAAACTAAATGTACCTATTTTATAAGTGCAGTTTGATGAGTTTTGACAAATGTATACTTCTATGAAACCACCACCACAATAATGGACGGCATGCCTATTGCCACAGAAAGTTTCCTCCTGCTCCTTTACAGTGAATCCTCCCATCCCCACCCCAATCCCAGCCTTGGTTTCTGTAGCCCCTTCACCCAGCTTCCCCTAATGTAACCACCTTACATAACCAATTATACCCCAGTAAAGCTGGGGGGAGTTAAATAATTAACAAAACAAAATAAATGCAGTCTTGAATTGGATCTTGAAACAGTAAAAGGACATTAGTGAGAAAATCTGATTAGAGTTTATAATTTGGTTAATAGTTTTATGTGATGATCTTACACACCTAAGGGCCCTGTGTAGGCTCTTTGTTGGACACAGCTGCTTCCTGGGACCCAGCACTTAGTGGCTATGACAGATTCGGGAGCTTCCTTCTGTAGTTAGGACAGGGGTGAGTCTGTCTGGCATGGACTTGAGAGTTGAAACACAATAGCAGTCCCTTCAATTACAAATGTAAATGAATTGCTTTGAAAGGATGTTTCAAGTACTCTGTCCTCATGCCAATTAGATTCCAACAGGAAAAAATAAAAATAAAAACCGTGCCTTGGGCCAGGCAGGGAGAGTCCAAGCCCCTTCAGTCAATTGTGATTGACTGTCCCATGGGGATAAGTGGAGTTTAAAAAAAATTCCTGGAAGCTAAAATATTATTTTTTTAGATTTTTACTAAGGAAACTTGCAAAGCTGTAGCCTGGAAACTCAAGGCCTGACCCTATGGTTGGCGACAGGCAGACAGACACTTAATCCAGTTGTAAAGAAAAGAGGAGAAATTGTTGATGTGCTGGCAGGGGCCAGCACCCTGGCCGGGCTCCGCTCTGGAAGGCTCTGACTGGCACCTTTATCAGGTGCAGCCAAGAGACCTGGAGATGGGCCAGCGGTTGCTAGGAGAAGACGGGGTAGACAGAGCTTTGCCCCCACCTGCCGCTTCCTGACATCCTTTCTGCAGATGCAGTTTCAAATGGACTGATTGATCCTAGATTTTTTTTCCCCCCTCGGTCTGGCAGAGCCAGCCAAGTAGTTTAGACATTTCTATTAGATTAGGAACCAGGAAATGAGAAAACCCTGCCTCGCGAGGGAGTTGCTCTCAGGTCACATGCCTGCCTGGTAGAAATGCAGAGAAATAAACAGAAATGTTTTGTTTGGGGGGAACCAAATAAATGATCACCTTTGTCATTTCTCTGTTCTTCCTACCACCTCCCACTCCCACTCCCCTTCCCACCCACCCCATTCTTCCCACCCATGCTGCGGAGTCTCGAACACTGCAATTTTAGAATCACTCAGTCACAGGATCACCGAAGCACAGAATCTTAGAATCTCAGAATGTTAAAGGCTTGGTGGAGTAGAATCAATGTGAACTTCTGAGTTTGGCAGAACAAAGGTGCGAATCCTAGCTTGCTGTCATTAGCTATGTGACTGCAGTTGAAACTGAGCCCAGGTGGTCCTCTGTCCCCTGTTAGGCTCCTATGATGCGGCCAGGTGCAGAAGGTACCAGCAAACTTAATGACTATGTCCTCTGACTGATACACTTGGGATTGGCCAGTGTAGGGGACTGAACTCTAATCTGAAGGTGTTTGTGCGTAAAAACTGTGGGTAAATTCTACTTCGTGCTGCCAGAGCTCTTAATCGGGCTCCAGGGGGCCCACCATCAGTAGGCATTAGTCATTTTGCTTTTTTGGTTTGCCCCAAAGAGGGCATCTCCTTTAGAGACTCATGTGGTGATTACTAGGGTGTTGCTCATGACATGGAAGTAAACATGTCATGCACAGAGGAACAAAACCCAAAATGGGGACATAGTGCCTGGCAATATTTTTTTTTCTGAATTGTAACTTTACTTACATGAAAAGTCTGTAGTAGACACTATTTGTTACCTCTCTTATAACCAATTCTCACTCTTTTTAAATTCTTAATAAAATCTTCATTTAGAATGCAGGTGGCAAGTACTACACATCCTTTGATTTAAAGAATATCCCTCAGCCAAAATAAGGAATGAATCCCAATTTGTCTAAGCCAGTCATGATGTGGTAGAGATGCAGGCTACAACCCAAATCCGTTCTGCCAATCTATTGCTGCAGCTGTTGCCGACCCAAGTCCAAACTGGGATGCATTTTCCAGCTGTGTTTGGCTGGGATGACCATGAGACTAGGCACCCACCATTCAACTTGAGCTTAACTGATATACGGAACTTCTATCTCACTTGCTGAAGAGGAAATCCCGGACTCTGCACTTCTGTTCTTTCTATCTTCCCACTAACAGGAAGGGCAATGCTCAGAGCAACTTTGAAATCCATCAACCTGGATTTGTGAGTTACTGTATGGAACAAAGCGGCCTGTCATCCTGAAATGCTCAACTGGGAAGTTCTACTTGGAAATAAATAAAACTTTTATATTTATTGAGTAATATAAATTCTAGGTGGTGTTGTTTTTTAGATTACTTTATTTTGGAGTCCTTTTTACAGCAGTTTATCACTACCTAACTAGTTTATATGGAATTTCCTTTCTCTGGTAGATTTTAACTTTCTAAGTTTCTCTTTTAGATAGAGACGGGCCTGTGACACAATAAAATAGAAGAGGAAGACTCCTTGGAAAATTTCCTTCTCTGAGTTAGAAGAAAGGGAAGTAGAAAAGAAATCTGTGAAGGAAAGTTTATTTTTTGTTTTTAATGCTTTCTTCCTACTTAGGATTCTCATGTGTGGTCTTGATGCCTGGAACTGCCGCAGCTACCTTGTGACTGTATGGAAAAGCCAAAAGAATTCAAAGATGCCAGGCCAGCGTTCTGACACCACTGAGCCAGGAACCCACCCAGGCAGCACCCACCTGCAGCGTTCTGTATGTGAACAAGTGTAATGGCTTTCTTGCTTAGGCTGCTGTTAGTCTGACTTTATGTTACATACCATTCCTAAAAGGTGCAAAGTCTTACGAAGACTTGACATTTCTTTTTTTTTTGTGATATGTTAAATGAATCACCTTTCATTTAAAAATCGCATATTGATAAACATTCCTTACCTGTGCAGGCAAATAAAGAACATGCATGGCCCCTTCTATCATTCATTCGTTTCTGGTGAGGATGGGGAGTATCATTACACTTGTTACTGGAAAGTCTCAGCTTGCTCAGTTATTGGCACTGTTGACTGGATTCACTGACTGAGTCAGTATTTCCAGAAATACAGCATTTCCAGGAAAGGGGAGGTATATGAGGAAATATAATTGGATATGAGATTATCCTAAACCGTCAAGCATATAGGGCAAATCTAGAACATGTGTGTTTTGTGCTACACGTGTCTAGCTCACATGCGAAGTTGTCTGAGTTCCCACGTCAATGGCTGTTCATGAAGAACTCAAATGCCTCCTGCCTACTCACCAACCCACCGACTGTGGGAGCAGCAGACCCAGGACATGGCTCCTGGCCAATTACAGACCTTCCTTATAGAGCCCTGCGAAGCTTAAAGAGGAGGCCTGCAGATATTTTAGTACTAGTTTAAGGCCACTTCTTTAAGTACCCCAAATACATATAAAGTGAGTTTAGAATCAAAAATGGTTTGCATCTAGACACATACTAATAGATTTCCTGTTACTTAGAATCTCTAGGACATCTTATTCCCTGAAAACAAGAAGGAATATCTTATGTTCATGACATCGTCCTCTGTGTGCCTTTGTCTCACGATTATTTGAAAGTAGTCGTTTTCCCCCTAAGAGCTAGTTTTCCCTAGTGCTTCTTAATAGTATCGTCTTTTATTTACTGAAGTGCAGAAAAGGGATTTAATTTTTTTTCTCAAATAGAAAATGCCTCTTTATGAACCAAGTGCATTTTTGTTACCAAAAACAGTTTCAGGCACACCCCGCAATGCAAAGAATTTACACGGTCATAGCTTTTGTTGCAGGTATAATTGACCCTGGTGGGAAGGTCCTGAGTAAGCCTTTGGAAGAAGCTTCTGCTGACTTTGGAAATGCTGCAATTCTATGGGGTCAGGCAAAGAGAGAAATCTGAGTCAGGCTGTGTGCCATTGGCTGCAGAAGTTGGAACTGAGTAAGTAATGTCCTGATGTGCTGGAAACAGGTTAGCAGGTGAGAGCACATGGAAAACCTCTGGGATCCAGGAAGGTATCAGAAGACAGAGTTCAGGTTGCAGAAAGGGGTGTGATGTTGAAAGGAAAGGATGAGAGATTACCAGGCTGGCTTCCAGCCCCAAAGCTCAGCCATAGTGCCAACCATTTGATGCACGATTTTCCTGGGTGTCTGATGGGAGTAGAATCAGAGGGTGAAGCCCAGGACCAGACCAGACAGATGGTGAGCCAGGGTGGATGTAACAGATAAGCATGCAGCGAAAAGGACACATCAAGTATGTGAGTATTTCATTATAAAGTCCAAGTTTTAGAGCAATTGATAAGGTGAGAATGGGTGTGCATCCCGGGGCTCAGTTAGAGGCAGGGCCAGAATCCAATGCTGGGATTTACTGAGGCCTGAACCGAGGTGTGAACATGGATTCATGACGGGCCTGTAATGTAAGGTCGAGCAGACAGAAGTGGGTCACAGAAGGACAGCTTGACTCGGGAAAACTGGCGTAGAGCCCAGGCAGAATTCCTTGGCATATGTTGGTCTTGTCAGAGGTACCCTTTATCCACCCGATTCCTCCTTGCTGCTGGTTTACTCTTCTGTTCCTGTTTCCTCTACATCTTCTGGTGCCGTATCATTAGCTTCTCTATCTAAAAAACACCCCAAAGTTAGTGACGTAAAATAATTACACTTCCGTGCATTGGGTAGGAAGTCACTTTGCTGATTCCCTGAGGGCTCCTATACATGGCTGTACGTTATTGGAAGTAGTTCTGGCTGCAGCCAGTAGATTTAAGAAGCAACAGTGCCTCCACTTCCAGGAAAAATGCAGGAAAGATCATCTCCTATAGTGAAACCCTGGAATTATGAATAAAGCAAGATCATTGCTTCAATGGGCCCAAAGTCCTCCTGACGAAATAGTGTATTCTGATGGGCCTCAACAATAATCACAGCCAGAAGGTGCTGCTCCCGTTCCCATGAACTGAGTCTGTGATGAGTAGCCAGTTCTTAGTTATCTTCTGCTGAGCTCAGCTGAGCGCCTGCAGCTTCAGAAAAAGTCATTATGCCCAGCCAGCCCTTCTAGTTGACCTGTCAAAATGAAGGTCCTCGGTTCCCCCAGCATTTCAGTCTCTTCCCAAAGGGGTTCAATGTCCCACTGTCTAGGGCACCTGCTCTAAAGTCCTGTGGAGCCCCCAGCCCTCTTCTGCCCCCTGCTGGGTTAGTCTCCATGATGTTCTCTGCTGTGTCTCCAGCATCCATGCTTCATTTCCCTTAGCACCAATCCAGATCTTCCTGTCTGTCCTCTCTGCTTTCCAGGATCCTGGGGAGAGAGGGGCTGAAATAAGTGACCCCACGCTCAGATTCTATATTTCATACCTAAATGAGAAGGTGGGTCATTTTATCATATTTCTACTTGTTGTCTAGTTTCCTCATCAAAGATGTTCCCAATTAGATTTTCTTTCCTTTTATAACCTATTGTTCTATCTAAACATTCATTTTCTGGAGCCTTCTTCAGCCCTACTTTGGTTTGTGAAGATTGTCTCCTAACACTAGCCTGGCATCCAATGTCAGGGTGAACCATAGGTGTCCATCTCAGCACAGGTGCAGTGTTGGCTCAAGGAGGCCATTGGAGCCTGAGGGGTTGCCTGCCCTCAGGTGTGGGGAAAATGGGGTAGATCCACAAGGCAATCAATCTCTGGGGTCCCCCAACCATGGCTTGTACTTTGCTTAATTGTCATGTCGTATTTCCCCTGGTTCCATTTTCACTGTTCTTATCTGGGAAGCTTGAAGAGGAGGTGGATGACTAGCATAAGAGTTGGTTCGCAGAGGAAGTAGTAGGAAACAGCATGCCTGGGGAAGCTAGCTGATGAGGACAAGCATAGCCCACCCTCAGCACGAAAGCCTTTCCTTGGCTAGAGAAACAGAAGAGCCCATGGAGGCACAGAGCTCATGTCTCACTAGAGTCAGATGCTTCAGAATTCCTACACAGGAAAGGGCTTCAACCCTGACTAGTGCAGGAGGTGGTGAAGGTGAGTTTGCAGAGCACTTGCCATAAGACTGAGACAGTGTCAGACAGAGGTCCACATCAAAGAATGGGGACAGGGTTTCCTCTGGGAAGAACTGCTTGATGCCTTTTCTACGTAGCATTTAATCCACTTCCTATGGGTATCATTCTGTCTTTGAACTTCATCTCCAATATCAAGTGTTCTGTCTTGTTTTACTGGGACTGAGACTGCTGCTTGCTTCCTATCCATTTCCTCAGATATCCCCCAATTCTGCCAAATCCAGTCTCTGTGGCTGAATTCTACATAGTAGAGTTTTTCACATTAATGCCCAGCTTCCTGCTTCTACCTCTGCCAATCATTGATATCTTAGAATCCTTGTTCAACTCTCCATCCATCAATGAGGCATTTAATGGGCAAAGCACTGGAAACCCAGGCATAACCTCCTGACACTGTGTCTGAATCATCTGCAGAGACCTTTCAATCCTCCTAACGTCAATGGCCTCCCTTCTTGCCAACTGACAAAATCTGTCCGGCCTGTGTGTTCTCCCGACCTCGGTGCGTGGCTTCTGTTTCCTCATGTGTCTGAATGTGGTTTGGATTGAACAGGGCAGGAAGAAAAGAAGGAACATGGTTGGTATAAAGAACTACATCCATTGTGTAGCTTTATCCCATCCACAAGTGCCGGGGTCCAGCCCCAGCAGGTCCAGGGGTTCCCAAAGGCGTAGACGGAGTCGGCGAAGAAGGAAGGACACGGAGACAGTGTTCAGTTGATCAGCAGCCTAGCCAGGATCTCCAGCCAGGATCTCCAGCCAAGTTCTGGTCTGGATCTCCAGAGAGGTTCTGTGTCCATGTTCTCTTGCTAGGTTCTCCAGCCAGGTTCTGTCCAGGTTCTCCAGCCAGGTTCTGTGTCCATGTTCTCTTGCAAGGTTCTCCAGGTTCTCCAGCCAGGTTCTGTAGCCATGTTCCCTCGCTAGGTTCTCCAGCCAGGTTCTGTCCAGGTTCTCCAGCCAGGTTCAGTCACCAGGTTCTAGTCAGGTTCTCTTGCCAATTTCTGTAGTCAGGTTCAGACCAGGATCTTTTGCCATGTTCTATCCAGCGAAGTTCTTCTGTCTGTAGGTTCTGTGTAGGTTCTGTCTTCTAAGTCCTGTGTCTCTTGGTTCTGTGTTCTAAGTTCTGTGTTCTAAGTTCTGTCTCTCTTGGTTCTGTCTTCTTACATCTGTATTTATACCAGTTGATTCCAATCCTATCAATCTCTATTTCAAAGGTTAGGGCGTTTCTTATCTCCATTCCAGGGAGTAAAGATTATGTAGCTTAAGCATGATTGTTCGTAGTTAAAGTGATTAATTACCCGCCTGGCACTTAGTTAAGAGGTTTTATTCCCTCCCTAACTTCAGGGGAAAATCCCTACCTGGGGAAACAACCTTTCTCAGAGACCTTGGTTAAAACACATAGTGCCAAGAAGGTGAGCAAACATATTAAAAACAGTATGCCATATATGCCAGGTCCCTTGAAACAGCAAGCATGGACCGGCTCCCGGCACACAAGGGATACATAAGCACAACTCCTCTTTATACCCAAATTGTCACTGTGTATTGCCTCTTCTCCAATATCTACAGCACCTGCCATCACCACTTAAGGTCTTTACTCAAAGGCCGTCCTCTCCATGAGGCCTTCCCAATGGCACAATTAAATGTCAAACACCTGTCCCCCCACCACACTCCCTGTTTCCTTCCCTTTATATTTCCCTCTATGGCAGCTATCTCCATGTCGTGTCACATTCTATGTATCGTACTTAGTTGCTGTTGTCACCTGTACTAGAATATCAGTTCCATGAGAGCAGGGTTTTGTCTGTTTTATTTGGTGCAATTACCCCACCGTCTAGAAGTGGGTCTGGCAGAGAAGGTGCGCAAAGAATTGTTATTGAATGAAGACAGAAAGTCTGCAATCTATAATGCATTGTCCCGGGGACTCTCTCTTTCTCTAGTATCTCATTCAATCTTTTCTCCACCCTGATGTTATCCTTCATCTAAGAGAGTCAGAATGCCATAGAATGTGTGTGGGGTAGCTCAACTTGCAAGTGACAGGCCTGGGATGTCACATGCCTGCCTCCAAATTTACTACCTTCCTCAGCAACATGTGTGACCTCATTATGAAGATAAAGAGAGAAGAAAGGAGAGGCGTAGGAGGAAGAAGGAGACAGCTAGGAGGTGGCAACAATATACACTTAAACCCTGGTCAATTCAAGTAGACTACTATGAGTTTCATGGCTAGAACAATGTCATGGCCAGTGTGTTGTTTTGTTTGTCCACTGAACTGACCGACATTTTAGCATAGCTTCAACAGAGGGGATTCCACAATGTGCATAGGCCATACGGGCAGGAAGAGGATCTTTGTGAAGCAAAGTGATTTCTCCTTAGGAATCACACATCACCAGCGTCCCCATTCCAGTGGCTCCTCAGAGCCGCAAAGAGATGAAAGAGCGCAAGACACGCAGCACCTGCTAGTCTGCCCCAGGGGAGAAGGAGAAGGCGGCCCAGCCAATCGCCCCCTTTTAAAATCTCCTTGAGGAAATGCCTGATGTATGAGGCATTCAGAACACAGCACTGCCTCCATGTCTACTAAGTGAGTGCTGCATAGAAGCAACTGTTGCTGGAGCCAAGATGGGAGGCCTCTGCGCATGGAGCCCTTTTTTTATATTTCTAACAGGGAAGGATAGAAAACCAGTCTTCGGGCTAAAGATGGCCTGGGAAGTAGAGATTGCTTCCAGAGAAGTATGATTCAACCTTCCTGCAATGAAATTTGAATACTTCCAGTTTTATAGTTTTCATGTTTGATAGATACACTGAAACTTACCACGATACACAGGGAACTCACTATGAAACGAGGAAAGCTGACAAGCCTGTGATGGGTGTGCTTACCCACAAGAGCAAATACCCTGTTAGCACCACGTGCTGCTTTGAAATCCACCTCATCCCTAGACCAAGAAGCCCCTTCTGAGGAGACCCTGCAGGATTCTCTCTTCTGGGCACGTGGGCTGTGGCTGATGGTAAGTCTGCATGTCTGCTAACCAGCATGTGACTTGTCATCTGCAAGTTAAATCCTTGGGCCTGTTCCACTAAAACATTCTTTGTTCTCATGACACTAGTTAAATATGATGTTGTTTTGACTGCTCAGTAGTCCTGACTGTCCTTCATCCTCACTTACTCTGAATGGGAATTTCTCCCTTCTCTAACTTACTCGAAACATTAGCATGGCTGATTATCTGACATGTCTGAGAATGGTGAATACATTAGTATTGACTGAGGTAAGGCCACTTGCTACATTTCCACAAGTACCTTTTCTAATCTCTCTGGGTCTCAGTGCTGGCAAGGCTTGGCTAGTTACAGGTTAAAAACTGTTGCTCAAAAATGGGTGATGTAACAAATAACCAGGACATATAACCAGACGTTATATTTCTAGAGATTTAAATATACAAATGTATATCAAACAACTGAACTCTAAGTAGCAGTTCGAAGTTATTCCAAGTCAAGCTCTTTTGGTATGGAGCCACGACTCTGGGTTAGTGGCTGGCGGCTCTGCAGGGTGAGCTGCCCTATCATTTGTTTCCCGTGTCCTTCCTCAGAACAATAAACTGCGCTGTGAGCATCCCACCGCTGCTACAGCTATTACCAGCACGCTAATTGAGTTTGCTGGCCTTGAAAATGCATCAGTGTAGGTAATGTGATGATGTAATGCTGTGTTCCTGTCCTCTGGATTCCCTCCCTGCCATTACCAGGGCTTTATTTATGAGACTGGAAAGAAAAACAGAAAGCAGGGTGGCCTTTCGACGTGACTTGGACGAAGCTGGAGCAGAGCACGGCTGAGCTTTCCTTTGTCCTTCTGTGCATCTGAGACACAGGGGTTCAAGTTAAGTATGGGGGTTCCCGGAGGCAAGGGCTTGT
Source organism: Myotis myotis (assembly GCF_014108235.1). NCBI lineage: Eukaryota > Metazoa > Chordata > Mammalia > Chiroptera > Vespertilionidae > Myotis > Myotis myotis. The sequence goes on along the minus strand of NW_023416357.1, from coordinate 84,702,651 downwards.
GTCCCCTATGGAGGTCTAAGGAGGTCTGCCGGCCATAGTCCAAGGAGGACAGGAGCACACAGGCAGGGTATGTCGCAGGCGGCAATGACACCTGGAAGAGGGGGGAGCAGACTGAGAAAATGCTGGAGCTCTAGCCAGCAGACCTGGCTGGATACACAGCCACCAATTACACGTAGAGTCAGAACAGGACGAGACAAGGTCAAATTAACCCAGAAGACATGGAGATCGGTTTGAAGAAAGGGGAGGGAGGGAGCCCCTCCAAGCCAAAGTTGAAGGAGGAGAAACACCTCAGTCAGGCAGACTATGAAGGCGGCTTGCCTGTCACAGGCCAAGCAGGAGCCATGCAAGACGGTCCATCTGGGCTGAGAAAAGAAGAACTAGAAACAATCCCAGCCAGCCAGTCATCAGAAATTCACAGAACCCCCCTGGGCCAAGGGCTTGGCTGTAGGAAGCCAGGCCTAGCACCCACCTTTAAGGTATTTTTCTTCTGCGCTAGCTGGTTTTGCTCAGTGGATAGAGCATCAGCCTGCAGACTGAAGGATCCTGGGTTCGATTCCAGTCAAGGGCACATCCCTCAGTTGCAGGCCCCTCCCTGGCCCGAGCCCTGGTTAGGGCTCATGCAGGAGGGAACCAATTGGTGGGTTTCTCTCACATCAGTATTTCTCTCTGTTTTTCCTTCTCTCTTCTACTCTCTCTAAAAATGAAAAAATACCCTTAAGTAAGGATTTAAAAAAAAAAGATTTTTCTTCAAGTGGTGAAAAATGATGACGCATAAAGACAGCCATATAGACCAATGGCATGTAAGACAGAGCCTAGAAATAAACCCTCATCATGGGCAAATAATTTTCAACAAGGGTGCCAACCAATAGGAAGCAACCCTTTCTTAAATGCAGGGTGCTGGGAAAACTAAGGAATGATGGTGGACCTTTATCTTACACCATATAAAAAAATTGACTCAAAATGACCCAAAGACCTAAATGTAAGGCCTAAAACTATAAGACTCTTAGGTGAAAACATAGGGGCAAGAAACAAGGGGGGAAGATTGTTTCTGGTGCACACACGTGAGACAAAGAACATTCGATAGAGAACTGTGGCAGAGATGGAGGGGGTGGTCAGCGTGGGTGTCAGAAAAGTTGTCTCCGATGGCAGAATTGGGGTAACGACAGGGGACGGCAGAATTGTGCTCTGAACGACCAAAATGAGCCAGTCCCGCCGCGATCTGTGGAAGTGCTCCAGGCAGGAGGAAAAGAAACCACAGAGGCCCTCGCACCAAGTGGGCTTGACACTCGGAGGAACAGGAAGATGGTCAGTGTACCAGGATGTAGGTGACGAGGGGGATGAGCTGGGAGACAGAAAGGGGGTCCAGAAGATGCAGGGTCTTCGGGCACTGGTGAGGCGTTTGCATTTTGCTCTCAGGAAACCATTGGAGGATTTAATGGGGAATGATGTAATGTCACTTAAGACTGCAGAAAGGTCCCTTCCCTGCTGTGAGGAGTGTGGATGGGAGGAGTGCTTGGAGGCCGGGAGCCCAGCCAGCAGCTTGCCTGGAGCAGGGCTGCAGCGATGCTGATGGTGAGCTGCATTCTGGATAGGTTTCAGGGCTGAGTAATCGACGGGATGAAAAGCGTGGGAGGAAGAAAGAAAAATTGAATTTCCAGATTGGGGGCCTAAGCAACCGGGCAGAGGATGGTGATGCCATTTAAGGAAATACAAAAGTTTGGGGGGGGGGACTGATATGGTATTTTTCAGAGCAATACAGTAGTTCTGTTTGGGCCATGTTGAGTTTGAGATTTCCATTAACTTCCTAGGGAGAATTTGAGTAGACAGCTGGATTTATGAGCGTGGAATTTAGGAAGAGGTCCAGGGTGAAAATAAAAATTCAAGATGTGTGTGTGTGTGGTGAATACATCTATACATATATGACTTTGAATAACATAATGCATGCATATAAGCATTTATTAGAAGACTATATGTCTATATATTTATATATAACACATGGTTTTGAATAATATATATGTGCATAGTATTTATGTTATTATATGATAGTATTATTTTATTCAAAGTCCTGGTAGTGAGTGAGATCCCTGGGGCCAAAGCTTGAGCTGGAGAGAGCAGCCTCGGTTGGGGGGTGAAGGTTGCCTGGTAGAAGGAAGGGCAGTGTGAGGTGGTGAAGGAGCAGTGAGTGCAGGAGCTGGGTAGGAGGGAGAGCAGATGAGTGTGGAGGTCCAGAGGAGACAGGGAATGCGTGGCAGGTTAGAAGAGACCATTTCTAGGATACATCACTCCTCTCTACTGTCTACTATAGGCTCTGGAAGTTGAAAGCCCAAGAGACCTGCGCAGAGAGAGCCAGAGCTTCGTCCCCTCTGATGTGGGCTATAGTCCCAGACGGCCCAGCACGTGGATTTGCACACTCCATCCTTCAGAATGTTGCAGAAAACAGCCTCTTCCTGACCACCAGCGCCATAGCTTGCCAAGCTGGTTTAATACACTCTTTGGGCCAGAGAGCCTTCAGGTGCCCAGACACTTACTGTGGGTGGCCAAGAAGGGGCAAGGACTGGGAAGATTCTCCCAGAAGAGTTCAAGCACAGGAAGCATCGGTCACTTTTTGCTGGCAAAGCTGGACTGGCTGGCCTGCATGGGTCCACCTCTCCACATCCCAGGCATGCTCCCGTGTTGTCAAGAGGCCAGAGATAGAAATCAAGCTCTGCCTCTTAGGAGCCACATGGCTTTCTGAAAATCACTCAGTGGCTGTGCACCTTGGCTCCTCGGACCTTATTCAGGCTACTGGGAGGCCAAAGATCATGTGCATAGCACCTGGTAGATATAGGGGTTCTAAGAAGACACCCATTTACTTCAGTTGGTTTTTTTTCCCCCAGAAAGCCTCCTGATAAATTGAATAATGAAGTATAAATGTTCATTATGAATTTTACACTTTTCTCTCCAAATGCAAGGAACAGAGCTTTTAAATTTGCCCTTGAAACATCTCACCGTTTTGCTCTTTAACTTCTGCACCATAATTAATGGTTGTTTATGCAGCCTCTTCTCTAGCTGCCTGCTTGGTGCGGTAGCTACCTACTTCATATCCTCATGAATGCAAAGATGCCAGCAGGTACTCATAGATATTCCCCCAAGGGAATGAATGATGGTAATATTTGCAGTCCACCCCCCGCCCCCACACACACACACACATACTTCCAAAGAATGTGATCATTAAAATCTTTCTTAAAACACACTACTTGACAAAATGCGGGGGGAAGTGGGTGTCAACGAATTGGACTGTGAGAGCTGAGCATCAGCACGCTGAGGATGAAAGTCCTGCTTGTTCCATTTCTAATGGAAGAGAAATTTCTGCAGAAGGAAAAACTAAAAGGCAACCTGAAACAAAAGCAAGACGAATCGCTTTGGTTCTGAAAGGAACACAGTGAAACAATGGTGCTAAATGAGATACAATTCCTGACAAAGATCTGCTCTGTTCTCCAAGGGCTTTTATTGTGCTGCGTGTACCGAGAGTTATGTTTTATCTTCCCTGAAAAGAGTCGGTGTACTTTATTTTATGCCTGGTACCTCTTTTCGCCTCGCCTCCCCACTTGCTGAGATTTAAGTCGGCTGCTGTAGCGCTCTATCTCTGATCAGCCTTAAAGATCTGAAAAGCCCAGAGTTGGCGAGAATAAAAGAAGGCCTTCACGTGTGACAGTGACAGATCCTGCTTGTCCCCTCCGGATGACATTCCCGCACGATGAAGACCACAGATCCTCCGGATAACAAGCTGCCGCGCTTGCTTGCTGGTGCCTTTGTGGAGAGGTCAGGGCGCCTGCAGGGGGAAAGGAATTGCCAGCGAGCTCTGGGTCCTCTCACCCAGCGCAGCGGGGGGAAGCTCCATATAAGATACGACAAGTGTGGGGTGAGAGAGAAGGCAGAGACACAGTCTCTGAATCTAAAGATGGAAAACAGATTTAAAATGCAAAAACAATCCTGTGCACTGAAACCTAAATCCCTACTCAGCTATTTTCAAGACGTGCACCTTTGCCTCCTTAAACTCAGTTTCCTCATCTCTAAAATGGGCTAAGAGCAGCATCTGTTGCGAAGGTTGTTGCTAAGAGTAAATGGGATCATGCGTGTGAGGCCCCTATCGCTGTGCTGAGGGCTAGGAAGGTGCCACTTGTTAATACTTTCACAGACTGTGAGGTTTTTATAGCCCTACCATTTCTTGGCTTAGTCAGTGGTTAGTATCTTTTTTTTTTAACAAGTGAACCATTAGAACATAATTAGGCAAAGAGATACTGCATCCCTCTTCTGATTGAAAGCCCAGTACCCAAAGGATGAAGTTCAAACTCTTTAGCATGACTTCAGTGTGGCCTTCTGTCTGTCCCCAAGCTCTCCTGCCAGCCTCCTCCCCACCAGTCCAAGCTCTGAAGAGCCACCCAATTACCCCTGCCCACTGAGCCACTCGCCACACCTGAACTCATGCACTCCATCTTTCCCTGGATGACCACGAGCGAGCTGGCGACCTCCTTTACAATCTTCCACACTTACCCAAGTGCCACCGTCCCTAGGAAGGCTTCTCTTAACTGCCCCAAAGCACTGACAGTTTCTCTCTCCTCTGGCCTCACACCATGTTCTACAACAGTGATTCTCAAAGTGTGGTTCCTGGACCAGCAGCCTGAGCATCAGCTGAAAACTTGAAGAAATGAAATCCTTAGGCTCCATCACAGGCCTACTGAATCAGGAACTCTTGGGGAGGGGCTCAGCCACCTGTGTTTGAATGAGTCCAGGTGCTTCTGACTCCCACTCAAATTCAAGAATTATCTATGCAAACTTCTATCATAACATGTCTCATACTGTATTGCCTCAACTAGAGTGTCCTCCTTGGCTCTTAGCCAAGCTATTTTTTTCCTGTGTCCTAACTTTTCTCATCTGTAAAAATGGGCGTGATCATATTACTTTGCCGAAATGGTTAAGGATTAAAAATAATAAATATAAAGTGGGAGATACAGTACCCCAAGTACTAATCTATTACTGACCTCTCCACCCCCATCAACTCCTAGCTGTTTGTTGATATTGACTAGCATATTGGTTGTTATATAAAACTTCCCTCTGTCTTATAAAGGAGACCCAGCTGACAAGTCTTTCTAGGTGGAGAAGTCTGTTAGGCTTTTGGGAATTGAGGGGTCTGTCCCAAGCATCGACAAGGAGCACTCAAAGCATCACAAATTAGTTAGACGGAAGTTAATAGAAACTTTTCAGCACAAAACTGAGAACTGGGAGAAAGAAGGAAGAGTACTTATGCCTACACACAGGTGGGGATGAGTCAAGCTGGGACCAGGTAAGGACCAGTTAGGGGGGTGGATGTGTGACTATGGGATGCACAAGCCTTTTGTGCTTTTGGCTGGGCTGCCTTGCATGGAGATGTCTCTCTATCAGTAAATGTGTGTGCAAAAGGATCCCAGATTGCACTGTTTTCCCAGGAGCCTGGTTCTAAAACCATGGATGCGCCTGAATGATGGGATTACTGAAGGCTTGGTGGCCACAGCCACTGATGCAGCACACACAGCAGGATAGATGCTCAGTGAAGCTTGCTGGCTGGAAGAGTCATGCGTGTTTGTCGATGCACATGGTTATGCCTTGGCATTATCCACACAGGTGGCCTGCAGTAATGTAGGCAGACGTCCCAGGCGTGAGCCATAGGGTTAAGAAAGCTGAAAGAGATGTGGGATTCGTGCAGCGTATTTCAAGTGTGATGAAGGAACCAGACGCCCCTCCCCCCCCCCATAGGATCTATGTAGATGAAGCAGCAGCTGGTGATCAGGTAAGATGGGGCCTAATTCTACAAGGTTCTGAAATTTTTGCTGGAACATTTGACCTTGACTCCATGCATGGTGACTAGAGAATTGTGAACGTCTAGAAAACAAGAATGATTCCCCACTAATTCAGCGCATTTATTGAGTACCTAAACCGTGCCAGCCATCATACAAAGTTAAATCAGAGAGCACCCCCACACTAAAAAACATTGGACTCTGGATGGGAGCCATGGTTGGCCGTGTACATAAGCAAAGATGGCGAAGGGCAGGAATAATGAGTGCAAGGGGGGAAGCAGCTGTCCGGTGCTGGAGGGTCTCCAAGGGAGATGCCAGCTTTCCTGGGAGCACAAAGTGTCAGAGCTGGGTGTGGAAGGAGCACCCCTCAGACATGAAGAGCTGGGCAGTCAGTGAGAAGGCAGCCAATGTGGAGCTAGGGAGGCTGGGAGACAGCAGGTGGTTGAGTTTGGCTAACTCGTCCTTGCCTCCCCACCAAGTTTAGCATAATGCATTGCACATTGCTGGTATTTAATGAACATAATGTCTGTTGCATTTTCACTCTACATCCTTGAGCAGGACAGTGACAGGGAAACTGCAAATATTTAATATGCAACTTCATCAGAACTGTAACTAATTTTTTGCCTACCCAAATACAACTCAACTTGCAGGGAGCGCTAAAGGTTGGCCCATCCAGAAGCAAAAGGTGTGTGTGAGATATGAGCAGTTTCCCACAGCCAGAGAATTCATACAGGAGCTATAAAGGGGGGCAATGACAGCCCACGGCTTACACTGTGTCAAGGGTTTTTTCCTAAAAGCAGCAGACAGCGTCTGGAGAGTTTTCAGCCAGGGGCATGCGATCAGAGCTGCATTTTCAGAAGATCACATGCACGCTTGGGAAGGATGGGCTGTAACATTGGAGTACCCTGTCTCCATGATCCCCTGGTAACTGCCCTTCTCTCCTCCCTCATCATGGGATCATAATTATTTGCATATTTGTCCTTCTGTCCCACCAGAGAAAGGGAAATTTCTTGAGGTCGTGGAGTAGATTTTATTTATTTACAAGTGGTTGTCGAGTAGAAAGCACTCATTATTAAGTTATTTAGCAAGATTGTAAGGAGGGCAAACTAATGGGAAACATTTGCAGTAATTCAGGCAAGCAATGACAGCATCCTGAGCTTGGGTGGTATTGGAAAGGATGGAGCAGGGGAGACAGATGTCAAATACACTGAAGTGCTAAACTATAAAAGGCTTGTGACAGATGGGGTGGGGTGAGGGAGAGGGCAGAATTAGGGATTTGAATGACTTAGGCAAACTAGCGGATGACGGGTGGCCCTTAGGGACAGGAAACAGGGAAATCACACTTAGAGAAGCACAGCACAAGTTCCATTTGGACATGTATTTAATAAACCAATGGACGTTTGAAGTAGAGACGTCTAAAAATGCGTTAGACTCGGAGTTATGAGGCTCAGAGATAGACCTCAGCTAAGTCATCTAATGACTTCCAAATCACTAGAGTAATAGATGGAGACATGGAAAGACATGAAATCACACATATCCTAACATTTGGTATTATTTACCTTTCTAATTTTTGCCATCTGGATGATAATAAAGTGGTATTTCAATGTTGTTCTAATTTTCATTTATTTGATTGCTGGTGAGTTTGAGCATTTGTTTGTATATTTATTGCCTACCAGGACTTCCCCTTCTGTGAATTGTCTTGGGATATCTTTGGCCCATTTTTCCATTGGCTTTCCTTGTCCTTTTGTGTTGGTTTGAAGGATTTGTTTGTATATTCTAGAAATTATTCCCCTGACTGCTTTAGGCATTGGCAATATCTTCCCTCAGTCTGCTATCTATTAAATTCTTATTTGCAATTCCTAGTCCATCAAGGGGAAGAAATACATTAACTGAGCCCCAGAAATAAAGAAGAAGCATATTTTGAAGTAAGATAATGAGTGAAATACTGGACTAGGTGATTGAGGAGGGGAGGATTTTGATAGGCAGGGCTGGGAGAGAGAGACATGCCCCTAGGCATGCTCACGGAGGCACAGTGTCAGAAAGGCCCAGGTGTGGGGGTGGGGTGGGTGAAGCAGTAGAGAGCAGGATTTAGCATGAGCGAGATATTTACATTGACAAAAAGCTGAGGGCTGGGGTGAAAGGATATTGGGCCACAGTCTACAGGGCAGTGAAGAACTTAGCCTTCATCTAGCAGTGGACATCAAGCAGAGGAAAGACCTGCAGAGATGTGCTTTAGTGAGCTGAGTCTGGAAATGACATAGAGGGGGCTTGCAGCAGGGACAGATTGGTAGCCAGGAGATCAATTAGGAAACATGGCAATAGGATACTGTGATGGTGAGTATTATGAATCAACTTGGCTAGGCTACAGTACCAGTAATCAAACACTAATTTAGGTATTGCTGTAAGGGTATCTTGCAGATGTGGTTAACACCTACAATCAGTTGACTTTCAATAAAGGAGTTTACCCTTGATAATGGTCGGTGAGCCTCATCCAATCAGTTGAAGGTCTTAAGAGAAAAACTGAAGTTTCCCGGAGAAGAAATTCTGCCTCAAAACTGTTAACACAGAAATCCTATGAGTTTTCAGCCTGCCCTACAGCGTTTGAAGTTGCCAACCCCTACAATTGCATGGTCCAATTTTTTAACAAAAAATAAACCTCTGTGTGTGTGTATGAGATATACATTTCCTAATGGTTCTACGTCTCTGAGGACCCCTGATTGATGCTGGAGGTAGATAATTGGCCTCTGAAGTTTTTTGTGCCTGCCTGCCGTTAATTAAAATTAATATGCACTCCAAGAAATGTATGTATTTATTTATTTACTAGAGGCCCGGTGCACAAAATTTGTGCATGGGGGAGGTTCCCTCAGCCCGGCCTGCACCCTCTCCAATCCGGGACCCTTCAGGGGATGTTTGACTGCTGGTTTAGGATCCCACAAGGATTGGGCCTAAACCAGCAGTCAGACATCCTTCTCACAATCTGGGACTGATGGCTCCTAACCACTCACCTGCCTGCCTGCCTGATCACCCCTAACCGCCCTCCCCTGTTGGCCTGATCACCCCTAACTGCTCTCCCCTGCTGGCCTGATAGTCCCTAACTGCCTCTGCCTTGACCCCCACCACCATGGCTTTGTCCAGAAGAAGGACCAGACATCTGGAAGATGTCCCGTTGACCTCATCTAATTAGCATATTATCCTTTTATTAGTATAGATAATTTATTAATATGTACCCAGGTGCTAATAGGTTGTATATATTGCAAAATATAAAACATGGAAGGATTTTAAAGAATAAGCTAGAAAAATACCTGGAAATCAAACCTATTGCATATCTTCCTGCATCTGCAGAGGGATGACTTCAGTCCTTGGGAATCAACTGGCCAAGGCAAAAGATAACAAACACTCAACTACAGTGTACTAAGGACAGAACTAGGACTCTCTGAGACAAGCTAAACACTTTCTATTCAGCATTTACTTATCCGTATTTGAAACAAAAAAGATTTTATCCAAATATATTCTTTCGATGAATTTTTCTATTTCTCTTCAAAATTATACACACACTATTAGAATTCTGGGCATCCAAAAATAACCAGGCTGTTAGACCTTTTAAGCCAAATGCCAGATTTATGTCAAGATTATCCTTACCCACCCTGATGAGGGTGGCTCTGGTTGGCAATACCTGGCATTTCAAAAATAATGTAGCTTCCAAAGCAGTTTCATAGAACTCAACTCAACATAGCCTCACAACAAAGACTGAAGGTGGGAAATGTTAGAAGGATGTTTCCCTCTTTGCAGGGTGGTGGTGCTAATAGTGAAAAAAAAAAAAATAGTCCAACTCAGAAACAGAAAGTAGAACAGTGGGTGGTTGCTAGGGACTGGAGTTCAAGGTGAGAAAGGGAGCTGTGGGTATGGAGTTTCAGTTTTGTAAGATGAAGTTCTAGAGATCTGCTATACAACAAGGCACATATTGTTAGCACTATTGAACCATACACTTACAAATGGTTATGGTGGTAAATATTATATTACTAGAGGCCCAGTGCACAAAAATTTGTCCACTGGGCGGGGGGGTACCTCAGCCGGGACCCCTCAGGGGATGACCACATGCTGGCTTAGGCCTGCTCCCCGGGGGATTGGGCCTAAGATGGCAATCAGACATCCCTCTGGCAGCCTGGCAGCCCTCGGGGGATGTCCAGTTGCCAGTGGGGAGCAGGCCTAAACTGTAGTCGGACATCCTTAGCGCTGCTGAGGAGGCAGGATAGGCTCCCACCACCACCACTGTACTGGCAGCCATCAGCCTGGCTTGTGGCTGAGCAGAGCTCTTCCCATGTGAGAGCGCCTCGACCACCAGAGGGCAGCTCCTGCATTGAGCATCTTCCCCCTGGTGGTCAGTGTGTGTCATAGCAACCACTCATTCCCAGTCCTTCTGCTGTTAGGGTCAGTTTGCATATTACCCTTTTACTATATAGGATAGAGGCCTGGTGCATGGGTGGGGGCTGGCTGGTTTGCCCTGAAGGGTGTCCCGGATCAGGGTGGGGGTCCCGTTTGGGTGCCTGGCCAGCCTGGATGAGGGGATGATGGCTGTTTGCAGCTGGTCACACCCCCTTCAGGGTGGGGGTCCCCACTGGGATGCCTGGCCAGTCTGGGTGAGAGGCTGAGGGCCATTTTCAGGCTAGCAGGTGACTGAAGCTCCCAACCTCTCCTTTTTTTTTTTTTTATTCTGGGATTTATTTACCTTCTATGGCTGTCACTGGAACTGAGAGCCAGCTTTAGCTTTGAGGCTCAGCTCTAGCTCTGAGACCTCGGCTGCTGAAAGCAGGTATCTGGGTTTGTTTGGCTTCTATAATTGAAACACTGTTTCAGCTCCAGCTCTGAGGCCCGGCTGCCTGAAAGCAGGTTTCTGGGGATTGTTTAGCTTCTATAATCACAACATTGTTTCTTAGAGTGCAGCTTAGAGGCCAGCAGCGGCAGGCGGGGAACCTTGGCTTCCTCCATCACTGGAGCAAGCAAGCCTCCTGTTCGCTTCAGCTGCCTGGCTGCGGGCCATCATCTTGGTTGGCAGTTAATTTGCACATCACCCTGATTAGCCAATGCTAAGCGTGTCGGAGGTACGGTTAATTACCATGTTTGTCTATTATTAGATAGGATGTGCTTTTATAGCACAATTTAAAAAATAAGCCAACTGGAGTTTGGGTAGGTTAAATAACTTGATTGAGGTCACACATCAATCAGTGGACCGATTCCAATTAGGTTCAACATCTTTTGATGGCCAGCCTAGTGTTGTTCCCATTAAATGGACTATGCAATATAAACATAGGAATTTTTCCCCCCTTTCTACCCATGGCAGTGTAAATTTGGAGGAGTCAAGACTGTCTTTGAGATAACAGTTACTTAAGTGATTCCAAATATTTCTGTTTTTAATCCTCCGTGTACAACATTGACTTATCCAATCAATCGTTAAAATAAATCTCAAGGATTTGCTGGATTATTTGTGCAGTGCAGTAGGGAGCTCTTCAACTTATCAGTAAGTAAACAGGTATAAATCGAAAGGTAGAGGAGGGGAGAGCAAGCCCCCACAGCTGGCCACCATCCAGGTATGTGATTTAACTTTCAAATGACAAACCAATGACACGTGGGAATTAAGTAGCTGGGAAAGCTCTGCCATCACTCCCTCAGAGCAGAAGACACACCTGCCTCAGACCCACCAGGTGAGATCCACAGATTGCAAAACTCCAGGCTGTTGCGAATGGGGGACAAGGGTTCAGAGGAGGCTGCTTTCCAGCTGTTCTGCCTGTCAGTCTCAGACTGGTAAGCAAGTCCCCATCATCCTGTGAAATAGGTATTTTATTTGGTTCCTTTAAAATTTTTTACCATTTCATTTAACTCCTCCCAGGATCAGATAAAGAAATGTTTATTGAATACATACTACCAACAAAGTGAGATCAAATCTTAAAATACTCATTGTATTAGGCTGCTGAGGCTGCCATACCATAATACCATAGACTTAGGGGCTTAAACAATAGTCATTTGTTGTCTCAAAGTTCTGAAGGTGCCAGCAGGTGTGGTTTCCCCTGAGGCCTCTGTCCCTGGCTTTCAGATGGCTACCTTCTCCCTGTGTCCGCACATGACCTTTCTTCTGTGTGCACAGAGAGAGTGAGCTCCAGTGGCTCTCCCTCTTCTTAAAAGGACACCAGTCCTGCTGGATTAGGGCCCTACCCTTATGACCTCATTCAACCCTAATTACTTCCTTAAAGGCCCTATCTCCAAATACAGTCACCTTGGAGGTTAGGGTATCAACACCTGAATGAGGGGAGGGACAGAATTCGGTTCATACACTCATTTTTTTTGTCCTTGTTTTCTACCCTTTGTTGTATATGCCTTACAGTGGTCATTTAAACTCATCTACATGGCCTTAAGGTGAATTAGATTGTTTTAACAAAAATGTAAATTAAATCCAAGACCAACTATAATTTTATAAAAGAAAATTTTTAATTTGTGTGTAGGAAAGGAGAGAGAGAATGCAAGGGGATTGTTGAGAGCAAATAATTCTCCTGAGAATCAAAAGGAAATTACTTTCCAGACTTCTAAGTGCCTTTCTCAAGAAGTTACTAAATGACATCTTCTGCCAACATGAGGGAGTGCACTAAGAAAGAGGAAGGTCTGGCATCCAGAAACACAAGATGTAACCTCAGAGAGGGAGTGCCTTGGCTGGAAGATAATGAGGGGAGAATTCTAAAGGGGGCTGGGCAGCAGGCTCAGAGACCGGCTAATCCCAATGGGAGCAGTTCACCAGGGTGGATTCCAGGTGTGTGAAGCAGAAAGGTACCCAAGAAGCTAAGTCAGTTGTGAGGGTGCCCATACACATGGAAAGCCACATAGATGCTCATGTTAAGAATATTTCACTAGATGACATTGGTAGATGACAAAGAGCCCGTAGGGTCCCTGAAAAAGAGATGATTTGGTTCCAAAACGTGAGAAGAAAATTAGCAAATGAAACATTATTAAGTGTCTAATTAAATGTTGACAAAACTCAAAATGACAAATTAATCAACTGCAACCCACTCAATCTGTAATGACATACATGCATGTGCACTCACGCAGAAGAATGTTTATTGTGGGATATGGGTACATATTTATATATTGTAGGATGGAGCCTCCAAAAATAAATTTGTGCAGGGCCTACGAATATCTGAAAACAGAGGAGCCTAATAAGCTAAGGATCTGCATGCCCCCTGGGTTAATGACCAACTGAAATTACAGGAGCCAGGTCTTCAGAACTGGGGCTGGTGGTACCCACATCTTCAGGGCCTGGTGAGCCGGAAGATTCTGGACTCCATCTTCATCAAACATCCCTTCTACTCCATGCTCTCTGGAAAATTTTCCTGCCCAGAGTTCACACAGGACTAGTTCAGACCAAGCAGCAGGTGGGGGCCGGTAAAACCCCAGCACAGGTTGCAGTAGCTCTGAACCCCTAAAAAGGGGTGTTATTTCCTCTGCCAGGGATGCTGGACTCTTGAGGGGCCAGTTAATTTAGAGCATTTGCCTACAATGTTCACCTTCAAAGAAATGTGCGAAGGGGCTATTTTGGTCTATCTGGTGACCCATAGGCCTTAATGTTTCAATGACAAGAGGAGATAAAATATAGACATAAAGGTTGACAGTTTATAGAGATAGCCTCCAAATATTTTAGAAGAATAGACAGAATTATAGTCTGAGTCAGTGGGTAAAGCATTCAAAACCTTTACTGTCACCAGATGAATCAAACCATCTGATGTTGTCCTCCTTGTCTCCACTCCTCCGCCCGCTTTGGGTCACACTGACTAGGGTATGTAGTGGATTGATGGTGGCACTAAACTGTTGGTATAGAAAACTGATCAGGGTATAACTACAGTGCTTCTTTTAAGGGCTCTATAGGAAGCTTTGGTTACCCGTCTGCCAGCTGCTACCTCCAATACACACACACACACACACACACACACACACACACAATTTCCTCCCCTGGGAACAATGGACTGGTACCTAAGGCTGTCAGATCATGAGCCAGAATTTATCTAAAATGACTCTCCTTTGTCCTTGAAAGTATTCTGTTACTGTCATTCAGAATCATGCCTCAAATAATACCTCAAGACTTTTGTCTGCAACTTCAGAGTTTGGGGCTTTAAGAAGAGAAGACCAAGAATTTCAAAGTATACATTATAATTCTGCTTTAGGAAGGAATAGTTCCTGGTCTCTGTCCTCAGGTGCCACGTGCCACACATATTACATGCATTCACATATTGACTTATTCATCCCCTCAACCAATGCTTACTGGATGCCGGCACTCGGGATGCAAAGATGAATGAGGCAGGGTTCCCACCCCTGGCTCACAGTCAAGTACAGGAGGTAGGCATGCAACCGTCAATAGAAAGTGCTGAATGACCTGGACACTGAGGGCGAGGAGGGATGAGTTGGGTCTTGGATAATGAATAGGATTCTTTCAAGTGGAGAAGGCCGGGCATTAAATCAGGGAAAGCAGGATGTGCACACAGGCACTGAACCCTGGAGAAGGAGGGGAGGTGGAGGCCTGAGTGCCCAGGTCTGCAGAGTAGCCGTTAGTAATAGAGCTGGAGGTAGAAGAAGGTCCAGATCTGTGGCCTGCTGTAGCAGCCAGTGGGTAATGAGATGTTGGATTTGTCTTGATCTATACCGAGATTTTAAACATTACTTGTGCTTATGGTAGGAGGAATGGGGTCATGGGAGCCACTGATAGGCTGTTAGGAGAGCGCAGACCAGATGAGATGAGTGTCTAGATTGAGGCAATACCAGAAGATGGAGAAAATGAACTTGGCTCTAGAGATTACAGAGGTGGACACTATAGGATTCGGAGACTGATTAGGGGTACTGGGTTGGTGGGAGGGGCTTGATGCCACAGTAAGACCCATGGACACAGGCAGAACAGGACCAGGGATGCTGATTGATTTGTCCAACATCCCTACAGCTATTATGTTAAACCATACAAAACTGCCAACATTGATCTATGAAATGTCAATTACCCATAGTTCAACCTAATCATAAAAAGTAAGGCTTGATGCTTTCAGATTTCAAATTGATTAATAAATTAAGTTTTTACTCACTGGGAAAAATAAGTAGGGCAAAGGCAAAACTGTGGATACAGTAAAAGATTAGTGGTTGCCAGGGGCTGGGGGGTGTGTGAGATGAACAGGTAGAGCACAGAGGACTTCTAGAGCAGTGACTACCCTGTGATACTCTGATGGAGCATACATTCCATTGTAGATTTGTCCAAACCCACAGAAAGTACAACACCAAAGTGAACCCTAATGTAAACGGTGGACTTGGGTGATGATGACTTGTCAGTGTCGGTTCATCAATTATCACAAATTCACCCCTCTTGTAGGGATGTTGATATAGGAGCTGTGCGAGTACATGGAAAATTTCTGCACCTCATAGCTACTTTTGCTGCGAACCTAAAACTGCTCTAAAAAAAATGAATCCATTAATTTAAAAATAAGTATGGCCAAGACTGGAATTTAGTTTTACTAAATCAAAATATTTTTCTTTCTTCAATGTTACCCAAGATTGAACATTTTCCAAACCACTGCCAATCTCAGGAAGTCAACCTGCTAGCTCTCTTTAAATAGTCACTCAAGACTTTAGCCCTTAAAGGGTACATCTTGGGGGGTGAAAAACGATGTATTGAAGGGAGAGAATCCTTGCGAGAGAAAGAAAAAAAAAATTAAAAGTCCATATGAGCTTACAGACTTTGCAAAGACATGTATGTCCAATTAGGTTTACTGCTGTCCTCATGCCTGCCCCCAAATGTTCCCATTGGCCCCCTGAGGACCATGGGGCTACGTTTCCCCCAAGCACTGTGACTTCATCTGACACTCCCACTTCACGAACCCACCATCATACACAGCATTCAGGGTGTGTGATGGAAGCCACAAGCGAGCCACTGATGATACAAGAGGGAGAGAGTGGCATCCACAAAGACAGAAGGGCAGAAGCCAGAAATAGACACAGGAGAGATTGCAAGAGCCAGGGGCAGACTCCAGCTCCCTTTCCATTTCCCCTTCAAGTAATATCTGTGGACTCAGTCTCTGGCCAGCACTTGACTCCCTTCCATCTCCCACACACACACAGTGATTCTATTTTCAATGCTTCCTCCTCCCACCCCCCCATGAAGCAGAGGGTACTTTCCTACAGACTCTCCCATGTAGTGGTTCCACCTGCAACCTTGCCTCCCATCTCTATCCCACCCCACCCCCTGAGCCAACAGACTCCACTCCACAGAGCTGGCCATGCCCCAGCCTGAGCAGTCCCTTGAATGATGCGGAAGGCACACACCAGGCTGGGTGGATTTTGTGTCTCTTCTTTCTCTTGGCTAATTCCAGGCCAGCCACAGCCTGAACAGGAGTCATTAGTCAGGATGACAGCCTGATACAACCAGCTCCAACCCCAGGCTCTGCCAGTGAGCAGAAGGCAAAAGGAAGGAAGCCCACAGATGGCCAAGTCTGCAACCTCTCCTCGGCGGAGGAGTGCTCAGCCTGGACTTGGGCTTGAGCCATGGTCACCATCCTGTCTGTCCAGAATGTGAGTGCATGTTCCGGGACTTTGTGCTGGTCAGCAAATGCACACAGGTGTGATAGTGATGGCCAGACCTTGACCTTGAGCACAGCATGGAATGACTCAGCTCAGGAAAAATGGGGTGGTTCTGGCTACTGTATAATTCCTACCGGCCAGAACAGTTTTCATGTACTGTTTTCTAGTTTTATCTTAAGGGAGTGGGAAGCCTGGAGGTGGCAGGGAATGGGGGAGGGGGGAAGGAAGTACACTGCCCAGGAATGGAGTGAGAGGAAAATTGTCTAGAGAGCTGCACAGGTGTTGAAGGGGGTCTGTGCCTGAGCCTGAGGCCGGGATGTGTCAGTGGCTCTGTGGGATCTGTGCCAGCACCAGCCTTCTCTGTTTCTCCCTCTGATAATTCCTGCCGTCTCTATCTCCGGAGGGTGTGAGGAAGCTCCAGTGAGATAATGAGTGGAGAAGTGCTTTGAAAAGGGCAGCGTGCTATGCCCAAGTGCATGGTGTTAGTTCGGCTGCACTAAATCACCCGCACAGGGTTCTTGGAGGACTGGATGAGATAATGGATGTGGAATCCCCTTGTAAATTATAAAACGTGAACTAGAAGAATTAGTAGTAGTAAGGCATGATTATCTATGTGGTTCTGATAACAACACCATTTTGCCACCTGCTGCCCAGATATTTCTGTAACTGCATGACTTTGCAAAGACATGAACTTTGCATGCTGGGGTTTGCCCAGCTGTAAAATGAGATCCCTCCGGGGATGGCAAACACAGCCGGTTCTCAAGGATCCTCCGGGACAGCCAGGAGATGAAATGAGGAGGGGGGGGGCCACGGGCTCCAGAGAGGCCTGCTAAATGAAGGAGGGCTGACTCAGAGGACAGCACCAGCACCTGGATTCAGTGTCAGTTCCTCTGGAAGCAGGTTTGGCTCAGAGCAACATTAACTAACACCTACACGGCGGTTCTCAACCTTGGCTGCACCTTAGAATCACCTGGGAATCTTTTTAAAATCCTGATTTCTGGGCCTCATCTCCGGAAATTCTTTCTTTGTTATGGGGTGAGGTCACAACATTAGTAAGAAAGAAACAGAATTTCCAGAGGATGAGACCCAGAAATCAGGATTTTAAAAAGATTCCCAGGTGATTCTAATGTGCAGCCAAGGTTGAGAACCACTGATACCAGTAATTATCTCCTTAAACCCCTTCTGTCTTTGAACCAATTTAACCCTGACAGCTGCCCTGCGTAATCAGTTTTCTTATCATTCCCATTTTACAAATGAAGGAACTGAGACTTGAAGGTTATGTCCAAAGTCACACAGCTTTGAACTTGAAACAAACAGGATTTACTGGCAAGACTCCATGGCTGCACAGCCCATGCTTTTACAAGAATATCAAGCTATTTATAACCATGGTAAGAGCCACAGTTGTTGAGGCATTGCTTTCTACCTGCTGTCATAAATGGGTGTTTCCCATTGTGCAGAATGTGTAAGTCTGGGCCAGACCAGTCCTTCTGGGATTGTTGCAGAAGTGTGAAGGGGTGAGCCACACTAAAAACACCATAAAAAGTGGTAAGAACTCAGAGTCCCAGGCCCTGCTCCCGGTGGATCTGGGGAGTAGCTGAGGGTGTACATTCTGAAACTTCCCCAGGGGAATGGACCTGTTCCTCACTGAAGCAATTTTGAGAGTCTGTACGAGGTCAAATTGTTAGCGGGAAACCCCCAGTTGGGGTTGGGCTCCCTGTCGCTGTGTCCAATAAGGAAGGCAGGGTTGAATCATATTAGGTGTTTATTGAGACAGCATTTAGAAGCATCAAATCCTGCCTTCCCAGCAAGGTGCAGGGGACAGGAATATATGGGGGAAGGGGAAGGGGAAGAGGAAGGGAAGGATAAGTGAGAGCAAGCCTGTTCTGAGAAGAAAGCTGAGGAGAGACTAAAAGCAGGGTGCTAGGGCCATAGGATTTTCCTGTCATCATCAGAGGAGAAAAATGAGTTTTGCACAGTTATTCTTGGTTGTGTGAGCTGCCTGGGTCTGAATGACGTGGATGATCATGTTAGCATCCTTACACAGCTTTATAAGCATCAGGCCCTGGCACACAGGCCTCGAGCCACACCTGGACATATACCACAACTTAGCATGCCCATAGCAAAACAACTGCAATAACCCCAAAGGACAAAAGGCTCATCTTCAACTGGCATTCCACACTAGCCACGGTCCAGCTGTAGGCCGCCTGCGCCCACACCGGATAGCTCCTGAATCCCCATCCCCTGAGGCAGGTGGCTCCTCCATCTTCATATGCCTCCCTTCCTTCTCCCTTGTTACTCAGAGATGCCATAGCTTATGGCCTCGGAAGCCTTCCTGATCAGCCTAACTATGAGAAATTTCCCCCTTGGGCTCACTCTCTACCCCACCACTAAGCTCTTATGCCATGAAGGGCACAAGCCAGGACTGAGTTCAGGTGCTTAACCTTACCTTCTCAAATACATTTAGAACCCTTACAGTCTAGGACAGTGGTTCTCAACCTTCTGGCCCTTTAAATATAGTTCCTCATGTTGTGACCCAACCATAAAATTACTTTCGTTGCTACTTCATAACTGCAATGTGGCTACTGTTATGAATCGTCATGTAAATATCTGATATGCAGGATGGTCTTAGGCGACCCCCATGAAAGGGTCGTTCTACCCCCAAAGGGGTCGCGACCCACAGGTTGAGAACCGCTGGACTAGGACCAAGGAGAAACTTTCTCTGCAGCCATGACCCTCAAACTTAGTTGATCATCAGAATTACCTGGGAGTGAAGAAACAGATGCCCTGGTCCCAGCCCACACCTGCAGCCTCAGAATTTTAGAGGTAGGAGCCCAGGAATCTATTTTTAAAATGTTCCCTGGGCGATTCTGCTGAATAGTCATAACAAAGAGCCGCTGCCCTCCAGCACCTATTTAGCACACTGTGAAACACCTGGACCATTCTTTAGCCTATTTGTTTCCTAGTGATTGATGAATCAATCCAGCAGCAGCTCACATTTCCTCAGGCCAGTCACACCTGCCTTGGAGTTGGAATTGTGGTGCCACCAGCCAAGGTTCTGGAAGCCAAGGAGAGCCCACCCACCCTGCAAACCACCCCCACCTGAGCTCTCGGTTGCCTCCCCTTGGTGGCTGCGGGATGATCTTTCCAGATTATTCTCAGCAAGGCTGGGGAGCAGCCCACTCACCCTGGAGCTTCCACTGCCCCTCCAGAAACAGCTGTGTGACTCAGCACCAGGCTGCTGTGGGACAAGCATGCCACTCATTCTCAGAAGCCATAACAGCAAGGTCTGCTACAGCGTTCTCTGCCTTGCATGCTAAGTCAAGGGTATCTGCTCCATATGGCAATGCATAATTTACAACACAATTTACTTCCTGCTTCTATAGCCTATTTCATACAAAGCTTCCATTTGCATATTTATTAATTTACAAACTTAATGCCATTTTCTTAGTCCCTTACAGGATGTGTCGCTGGTCCCTGTCTTTGAATTAATTTTCATCTAAGGTGGAAACATTTGTTAAGGGAGTTGGCTCATGCCAAAGTAATCAAATGCATTTACTGAGAGCCTAACTATGCTAGGCTCCAAGAAAATTAATGGTGCAGAATGTGGGTCTCCAAAAACATCCGGGTAATGACATAGTGTTTCTGTTTTATAATAAGGAAACTGAGACTCAGCGAGAGTCAGTAGCTGGGCCCTTGTCACAAAAGTCAAGAACCAGGGTTTTCATCTGCACTGATTTCCATAAGTGAAAAAGACCATTCCTCTACATAATTAATATCATTTTTTAGAGAGAGCGCTCAACTCCAGATAGTTCAATGCTCACAGAGATTCTCGCTACATAACAACACGTTGGGTAGATAGGAGTGGTAGATGCTGACTGGAAATCTTACTCTGCCTGTTGCTGCCAGACCGACTCAAACAAATGTTTTGGTACCTTTCCATCTGGTGGCACTGAACATTTTCAACAGGAAGGCAAGTCCATTTTCATTGTTTAAAAAAATCTCCTACCTTAATCCTCAAGCCATTACCAGTGGTTCTCAACCTGTGGGTCGCGACCCCTTTGGCGGTCAAACGACCCTTTCACAGGGGTCGCCTAAGACCATCCTGCATATCAGATATTTACATTACGATTCATAACAGTAGCAACATTACAGTTATGAAGTAGCAACGAAAATAATTTTATGGTTGGTTCACAACATGAGGAACTGTATTTAAAGGACCAGAAGGTTAAGAACCACTGCAACTAACTTAAGCCTCCTTCTCTCCATTACCTAACTTCTTAAAGGAATGATTCTTCAAGTTCCTGTGCTCCCCCACTGACTCCTCAATCTGTGGCAATATGGTCTTTGGCCCATTAATAGCAAGGACATAGTCACCACCTGAGCCTTCCAATGTCCTTTCTACTATCTTTAAGTCAGATCACTCCACAGAACTTGTTACCTTTAACCACTCCTTTCTCGACCTATAAGCTGCCACGCCATTTAAGAAATGGCCTAAGGAAAGACCCAGGTGTTTCACCTTGTGCCGAATAGACGCTGGAGGGCAGCGGTTCTCCCTCATGACTATTCAGACTTTATTTACCCTTGAGCCCCTCTTCAGTTGGCACCTATCTTTCTAAAGATGGATGATAGCAGGGTGAAGAGTGCCTTTGTCTCCACCCAAATCAAAGGACAACTTCAACTTAGGGCCCCTAGAGCCAAACATGAAGCAAAGAGAGAATCCCCCAAAATGTAAACTTTTAATTAAGAAAAAGTCTTAAGAAGCCAAGCTTTGCCCTAATCCCTGTAACCCATTCCTCCGTGCATCTATTTCTTCATTCAGCAAATATTTACGGAGTGTCTGTTAGTTGGCTCACCCTGTGCCTCTTAATATCTTTGCCTTTGACCCAGACCAGCAAGGATGATGAAGTCTTGAGCTCCCCCTAGAGGCCAATAGTAACGCCAGGAAGGGAAAGTGAGAAGACTCTGCAGGCCAATATAAATGACAGTTATTAGAGCCCTCCCTGCAAAGGAACAGTGAGATGCACAGGGACACCCAGAAGTGAAGGGAGCACGCTCAGGGGCATCAGCCCAGGAGGCCCGTTCGCCATCCATCTGCAGGCAGAAGGGTGTTGTAAAGATATTTCAGCAAAGCAAGCAATTAGAGCTGTGAATTGTGAATTTCAGCCTTAGAAGGCACCCTGGAGAAGGGAGAAAGGAGACTGCCCTCTTCTGAGTTTTCGCTTTCTGCGGTTGCATGCAGTATGTTTTTAATCCATAAATCATAATTCAAATGATTGCTGCTTTTAATCCCCACAGTAAAACTGCTGGCCAGGTATTATTTTCCTCCTTTTGCAGTTGAGAAAAATCAAGAGCCCAAGTTTACACTAATAATAGGTGTGAAATGGAATAGGAACCCTAAATTATTATACTCCAAAGCCCACACTCTTTGTATTTGCCACGCTGCCTCTGAGGAAAGAAAAGCCTTATCGGTAGCCACTGCTTAGGATTGCGCAGTATGTTTGATAAGCCGACACAGGCACTTTCATTGCCTTAACAACAACCTGGCCTCTGTGTGCCAAGACCCTCATATATACTTTACTTCATCTTCACAAAAAAACTGTGGAAGGAGTATTATCATTATCCCATTTCCAAAATACTGAATTACCCCAGGTCATATCTAGGAAATAGTGAAGGTAAATTTGAACACAAGAGATGACCTAGAGCTCAGAATGGTAATGAGAAAGCAGCCACATGCAGTACATAAACAGTGGCATGTTTTTTTTCCAATGAAAATTGATTTATAAAAAAAAAAAAAAAAATCAGGCAAACGGATGGATTTGGGCCACTGGACACAGCTGGCCAACTCTTGTGCTAGACCAGGGGTGGGCAAACTTTTTGATTCGAGGGCCACAATGGGTTCTTAAACTGGACCGGAGGGCCCGAACAAAAGCATGGATGGAGTGTTTGTGTGAACTAATATAAATTCAAAGTAAACATCATTACATAAAAGGGTACAGTCTTTTTTTTTTTATTATTCATTTCAAACGGGCAGGATCCTGCCCACGGGCCGTAGTTTGCCCACAGCTGTGCAGCTAGACTCTTCTTTGTTTGATTAACAGATAGTACAGAGGAGGGTGGATTCAGAAGAGCCTTACAGGTTGTGGTCTCAGACATTCCAGACCTGGGCATTTGATGCACAAAGGCACGAAGGTGCAAATGTGTTTGGATGTGGTGAATGTCGGGTAGAGGTGTCCCTGCCTGAACAGGTAGACTGCATGATGGAGAAGGTAGAACTGCAAGGGGAAGGAGCCACATGGGGAAGACACTGTAAACGATGTCAGGGAGTGACAAAGGTCCAAAGACCAACAGACTTTAAATAGGGGAGTGGCCTGGTCATCTTAGAAAGAGCCCTCTGTGGGCTGGGGCAAGTGTAGGAATCCTGAGGTTGGGGCTGGCAAGGCCAGTTGAGAGGCATCACAACCATGAAGAGAAGAGTTGACGGTGTTGTCAGATGTCCGTCAAAGGATGACTGATCCACCCACACAATGTGATATTAATCAGCCTTAAAAGATAAGGGAATCCTGACACATACTACAACAGAGATGAACGTTGAGGACATTATGCTAAGTGAAATGAACCAGTCACAAAAGGACAAATACATTATGATTCTACGTATATTCTAGGGAGAAGGGCTGAATGAAGAATTATTGTTTAATGGGTACAGAGTTCCAGTTTTGCAAGATGAAAAAAGTTCTGGAGATCTGTTGCACAACAGTGTGAATACATCAATGCTACTGAGCTATACAGTTGAAATGGTTAACACATTAAGCGCCCAGTTAGTCACCGGTGACTGACACTATACTTTCCGTCCGGAAGACAAAACAGTCTGTGTTGTGTGTGTGTGTGCTTTTACAATTAAAAATAAAATAAAAGAGCTAAAGGGTTGTAAACTGCACCAGCAGCAGAGAGGAAGGCGAAGGGGAGGACAGACATGAGAAGGAATGGAGAGGCAGAGAGAAAGATGACTTGGCCCCAGGCAGGCACACACACTTTCAGATGCGGCACTGAGCCTCCTGTTCGCCTGGCTCCCTTGACTTCCTCCTCCTCATTCCTGCCTCCTGGCAGCATTAGGCTCCCATCCTCGTGAATATTGTCCTAACACTCTGCCCTGTGCCCTCAGCCCTGGGGCTGGGCGCCTCTCACCCGAGTCCACTCAGCGTGGTATCTCCTGCCATATGTCGGGCCACCCTGTTCATTCATCATGCCTCCTGAAAAGTCTCTTAATTACATTATGTTCACAATCCATAAAACATAATTAAAATATGTAAATCCATTATATTCTTTAATGAGCACATTGAGACCTCAAATTTTTAAATTAGATATAAAATTGATGTGGACCTACTACTATTGATTACTCATGGTAATAAATCACACTCAATTTGGATTGAGATGGCTTCCCTCCTCCCACTGGACTTTTTTTTCTCTTAGCATTTCCTAAGACTATTTGAAATTCCGTGCGCTCTTTTAAGGGTGCTGATGCCTGGCTTGCTCTAGCTTGGCAATACCAGTAGCAGTAACTGATGTTTGGGTTGTACTCTGGAGCTCACAGAGGCTTGCACAAAACATTTTCTCATTTATGCTTCAGCAATATTTTCGTTTTTGCTTCAATATAAATATACTGATTTTTCATTCCTATGGACGATATCAGAAGCATCACCAGGCCTTGTCTTTCTTTGTCCTCATTTGCTGCTCATCCCCTGGCCACATCTCACACTCCAACTCGAACAAGCCAGTTACTATTCACCGGACACCTGTATTGCTACATGCCCTCACGTCTCTGCAGAGGCTGGTCCCTCTCAGCATGAAAGAGTGTCCTCACATCTGTCTGTGAAATTTGTATGAATTTCCAAGCGCAGCTCAAATATCTCCTTTCCTGACAATGCTAGTGACTTTGCTTAAGGCCTGCAGCACCTCTCTACTTTCTAAGAATGCCTTCCATGGGCACCATTTTTATGTGCACTATCACTGTTTTCATTGGACCCTCATAATGGCCATGGAAGACAGTCGTTAAGGTATCACCCTCATTTTACATTTACAGGTATTGCCCCTTATGCCTGTAAAGCTCAGGA
Source organism: Myotis myotis (assembly GCF_014108235.1). Lineage (NCBI taxonomy): Eukaryota > Metazoa > Chordata > Mammalia > Chiroptera > Vespertilionidae > Myotis > Myotis myotis. Next base: position 84,678,140 of record NW_023416357.1, on the reverse strand, counting down.
TAATTGATTTGTCCTGGGCCTTGCAGCCTTGAGCAGGAACGGGGGGGGGGGGGGGGGGGGACTCTACCAGGTCCCAGGCCCTCAAATGCCCAGGCCTTGCTCTGTCTGAGAGAAAAGCTCCCTCCTTGTTGCAAATCTTTTCCAAAGGCCTCTCTCTCACCACCACCCCCACACATCTGCTATCAATATGCTCCAGAAGCTTTAATAAAGTACATTCTTCCCCTTTTGATCCATTTTCTTCCCACCAGAGCCTGAGGGTTTACTTTTATTTTCATAAGCTTAAAGTTGGTTTCACAGTTCAAGCTAGAAGTTAAGCACACACAGGTTTAGAGCCACACAAAGCCTGAGCTTAAATTCCAATTTGCCCACTTATTAAACGTGTGCCCTTGGCCAATTTGTTGAACCTCCAGTCTTGGTACCTTCATCTCTAACTGGGAATAAGCAATAGTAACAGCCTCAAAAGTGGCAGGATTCTATAAAACACGGATAAAATGCTTGCCTCTTAGTCAGTGATCACTGATAGTTAACTTTGATAATTATTTCCATTATCATAGCTATCTCTTCCTAACCTAGAGAATCCTCTTTCTTTGTGGGTAGGGCTCTGCGCCAGGACATTCTTTTAAACATTTCTGTAACTATAGACAGCAGAGAGAGCCAAGAATGCTATCCCTCAAGGGAGGTTTTTCCCTGAATACTAAAGGTGTATTGTGCTAGAATACATCTGGAGGGGGCTCAAGAGATTAATTTGAATGTCTAATTCCTTGTTTTTCAAGATTAGAAACCTGAATCCCAGGAAGGTAATGATTCTCTCATTCTTCATTTTTTTTTGATAAACATCTATAAATCACTTAACATGTAAGTACCCAGATAAGCCAAGAAAAGCCTATTTAATACAAAATACCTGAAGTAGGGCCATAAAAGGTTACCATCTTGATCATCGATGTATCTATCCCCAGTGCCTATCATACAGTACAAACTTAACAAATATTTATTGAATAATGATACAATTACCATTACTACAGCATCTAATATCTCATAATAACATTTCTTGGCAATAAATTCCACTCAAGTCATCAAAATTACATCTTAGAAATGTGGTTCTAAATTGTTAGAGTTTATCAGACTCACCTGGAGGGTTTGTTAAACTACAGATGGCTGGGCCCCACCCCCAGAATCTCTAAGTCAGTAGGTCTGGTTCGGGACCAGGATTTGCATTTCTTACCTATTCCCAGGTGATGCTGATGCTGCTGGACCACAGAATACACATAAGCACCTACTGGTCTCAAGGTTGGATGAAAGGAGCTGGGATCCCTGAGTCACTGCACCCACCCTGGACCCTGAAGGAGAAACCAACTTAATAATGTTAAATCCCTAAGAGTCAGGGTTTGTCTGTTACCAAAGCTGGAATTACCTAACTTACACAGGACCAAGGGTAGTTGTTTCTGTGAAGGAGGGAAAGGTATAATACATTTAGTCTTCTAATTATTATTTCTTGGATTAAAATTGGGTACCCCCAAGTCTCCACTCAACCCCCATGCTCTCTAAATTCTAGGTTCACTGTGTTCTTGGAGGTATATGGAGGAAAAGAGACCAAGAGTCACCCCTGTTAGCCAAAAGAGAGCCTTCTGAAAGTTTAGATATAAAATCAGATTACAGTGAACTCCATAACTCATTCATTCTTTAGATATTTTCTGAATGCCAACTGTGGATAGGCACTATTTTAGGATGTATAGGTAAAGAGATGAACAAAAAAGCTGAATGCTCAGAGCCAAGATACATAGAGGTGTGGTTTTTGGGGGGGAGAGGTACTGACGGCTTCCAGATGAAAACAAAACATAACCATAATTTCAATTAATGGGTTATAAAGTTCAAGACATTAGAATTCTATTTGCAACCAGAAGGGTCAGTTGTTGGTCAGTGTGACAAAAATTCAGGGAGGTATCCTTCGGCCCCAGTGACGTCCCAGTCCGAGAGAGAGAGAGAGAGAGAGAGAGAGAGAGAGAGAGAGAGAGAGAGAGAGAACTGGAGCTCCTTTGTCTCTTCTTATTAGGGAGGAGTAAGTGTTCCTCAAACTGTCTTACGAGAGAAGCCATCTTCCGTGCACCTGTGTATAGGGCCATAGGTGCTGATATGCTGGTGGAAGCACCCCATCCTTACTGTTACTTAGGTTTCTCAATGGAAGGTAACACAAGCTTTCTGGTTATAAATCAGTCTACAAGAGTTGGGCTAATGTGAGTCCCCTGAAGATGGAATCCTCTCACAGTACACGGACAAAAATGACGTTTCTAGACTTGCTCAGCCTAAAGGGAAGCTTCACAGGCCATGGCCCCATGTGAAGCCTCATGACACCTAGTCAGCCACACTTCCCTGTTGACTTTCCACCTTTAACCCGTGCCTTATTTTAGACATGGACCCAAACTGGCTTCAGTTTTGTTCTTTTCAGAGTGTGTGCTTCTCTCTCTGCCTGCAATTGTCAATCTGTCTTAGCCACCTGGTACGCTCCTACATTTCCCCAAAACCCAGTTCAAAATCCCCTCTTTGTGATGACTCTTCCTGTTACGTGTCTTCTTCTTCTTTGAATTTGCATTGTACTTTGGACATGCCTTTGTTTCTAATGACTTATTAAATGTCTACAAGACAGGCCCTGATGTTACATTAGGTATTTAATCCTCATGGAAACCCCTCAGTGATAAATGCTGTTATCTGTATATCCCAACCTAATATGATAGATTTAAGCCTCAGAAAGTTTAAGCCCAAGATCACAAAGTTAGTGTGTTCCCTACACTGGGATTCTAACCTGGGCATGTCCGTTGCAAAGGTCACCTTTATAGTCATAGCTTCTATTATTCATTTACTCGTCTGTTCCTCCTTCAGACTACAGGAATCGTGACTGTGCACTCATACCATACATACCTCTCACTGATGGCACAGGACATGCCGGGCGTGCTGAATGAAGGAGTGGATGAGTGAATGAATGGTTCTTTCATATGTCAGGGATATGGTCATTTGAGGATTTTGTACAAATATTTTCTTTTACTGTCTTTAGCTTCTGCCTTGCTTAGCTGGTATCATCTGTTTTTCTCCTCCATCCCATTATAAATGATTCCACTGAGATATTCATGGAAAGATGCTCCTCCTGGTCCCTTTGGGTGAATTGTGCAACCACACAATGCTAATGTCATGCAGTTTAAATGGCCCGGACATTTAGCTTACCTCTCTCATTTGTGCTTGTTTAAGAAACAGAAGGAGACAGCCTCTAATCTACACATGATTTCTTCTCAACTGCTCTCTCTAGAATGGCAGATGGTTCACAGGCCCTTCTGTGAATGTTATGATACTTAATGCATAAGAAGAGTCTAGTGGGGGAAGAAAGAAAGATAAAGATAAGATCAGGGACAATTACCATTTGTTTATACTTCAAATCCCATTTTAAGGAGGAGTTGCTGCTCAAAAATGGAGGGTAGAGATGGGGTGAGAAAGCCAGTTAAGAACAAGATAAAATCTGGAGGACTGAGCAAATATAGTTAACTGAGAGCAAAGATGTTTATTTCATGCAAGTACAGACCTGGTTTCTTCTAATCTGCTTAATTAAATATCAGGGCTTCTCTAAGGCACTCTCCATTTCTTGCATGAATATTTCAGTTAAATAAAATTATTAGTAAAATGTTTTGCAACTGATATGACAAATGATTAATGCCCTTAATAGTTAATTACCTTCTATAGATCAGATCAATAATTTAACAAAAATACTTAGATCCTCCCATTAAAAAAAAGAAATAAAGTAATCCTTAATAAACTTTTAAAACAATGTACAGCCACATTTCTGATTGCAACAGAGGCCAATTTTTTTTTATTTTTTTTTTTACAAATTAGTAAAGACATGAAAATGATGATCTGATCCAAATTTTACTAAATATATAATGCAATGTGCATCCTCATATAATCTGGTGACAATATCAGTTGATTATATATTTTCATAAATATCTGTAAAGAATATTAAAAATATATATAAACATTATTCCTAAATTCTACCTCTGAAAATTCTCTTAAAGAAATAATTCAATATCAGAAAGAGTGGGAATGTTTATACAAAAAGATGTTCATCACAGTATTGTTATTAATAAGGTAAAATCAGGAGCAAATCAAATGCCTCCTAAATCTGAAAGTATAGTTTAGTCATAGTATAACCCCATAATAAAATATTCTTTCACCCATTACCTTTGTTGACACCTAGAAGTAAAGAAATATCCATGTATATTTTTCCAGTTTTTTTGTGTGTTCTCAGTTCTTCCATTTAACCCTTTATTCTATACTAGGGGCCCAGTGCATGAATTCATGCACCTTGAAAGGAACTGTGGGCCACAAGGCTGCTGTGAGCACAGGGGTGGGTCTCGGCCCATCCTCCATGCTCCCTCCCACCATGGCCCCTGGTCCCCTGTCTGCCAGCAGCCCCACTCCCACTGCTGCTGCTCCCACATGCTGATGGTGGCTGGCCCCGGCACCAGCAGCGGGTGTGAGCAGGGCCAGCGCTGTCAGAAGATGCAAGTGGTGGCTGCTGCCCTGATCACCCCTCAGGAGCAGCAGGAGTTGGAGAAGCCCTCAGGGGTGATTGGGGCCAGCAGCCGCCACTTGCACCCACTGACAGCACTGAGCTATTGGGGCCAGCGCTGGGCACCTACAGCAGGTGCAAGTGGTGACTCCAGTGCCAGCAGTGGGTGCTAGAGGTAGCTCTGGCACCAGCAGCAAGTGCAAGCACTGGGTGGGACTGTGGCCCACGGGAGCAAAGAATTTTCAGTAACCACCAGAAGCTCATTCCGATGACAGCGACCAGCGCCCCACCTATAATTCATAACAATAGCAACATTACAGTTATGAAGTAGCAACGAAAATAATTTTATGGTTGGGTCACAACATGTGGAACTGTATTTAAAGGGCCAGAAGGTTGAGAACCACTGGTAGAAGAAACAAGAGGAGAGAGACTAGATGGAGCTCTGCTTTGGCTCCCTAGAAGTGTTATAGGAAAGAAGAGAGCCATGGTGGGCTGCTGTCAGCTCACTGGAAAGTTAGAGATTTAAAAAAAAAAAACTACACAATTATATAAATTATAAAAAAAAAACATTTTATCATTCAACATTTATTAAGAATTTTATAAACTAATTTCTAAGCCTCAGCAAAGTAAGCTTAGAAGGGAACTTACTCACCCAATAAAGGGCTTCTAGAACAACAAAATGCTTTCACCCTAAGACTGGGAACAAGGCAAGTTATCTGCTCTCACCACTGTTATACAACACAGAAGGGGAGGTCCAGCCACACAACAAGGAAAAGAAAGTGAAATAAAGGCAGGTAGGTTGGAAATAAAGAAGTATTATGGGTTATACGAGTATCTATACAGAAAATCCCAGGGAATCTAAAAAAAAAAGAAGAAGAAGAATTCTAGAACTAAAATTGAGTTTAGCATATCTGTAAAAAATAAAAATAAGTCCAATGTTCAAAACTAAATTATATTTTAATAACTAGCAATGAACAATTGCAAACTAAGAAACATATTCAGGTCTAAATCTAAAAAAAATGTGATTGGTATCTAAAAACTATAAAACATTAAGATAATAAACCAAAGAAAACAGAAATAAATGTGGAGCCATCTTATTCATAGATTGGAAAGACCAATATTGTTAAGATGTCAATGCTACTCAAATTGATCTCTAGATTTAATGTTGAAGTCCCAACAGGAATTTAGAAATTCATAAGCTGACTCTAAAATGTATATGTAAAGGCAAAAGACCTAGTATGGCCCAAACACTTTTGAAATAGAAGAACAATATTGAAGAGTTTTATACCTTATTTTTTCACATTTGTTATAAACCTAGAGTAAGTAAGACCATGATGTTGACATAAAGAGAGACATATAGATTAATGGAATAGAATACAGTGTCCATAGATACGCTCACTTGGGTGAGGATTAAATATATATATGGCTTCATTGGTACAATAAGAATTTTAAAAAGAAGAGGTAGGATTTAGACAAGTGGAATGAAAAGCAGATAAATTCCTGATTCTTCTCATCCTCTGTGAGTGAGCAGGGCTGCTAAGGGCAACCTGGGATTTTATTTTTATTTTTTTTTTTAATATATTTTATTGATTTTTTACAGAGAGGAAGGGAGAGAGATAGAGAGTTAGAAACATCAATGAGAGAGAAACATCGATCAGCTGCCTCCTGCACATCCCCCACTGGGGAAGTGCCCACAGGTACATGCCCTTGACCGGAATCGAACCTGGGACCTTTCAGTCCACAGGCTGACGCTCTATCCACTGAGCCAAACCGGTTTCGGCCAACCTGGGATTTTAAATGCAATGAGATCCTCATCAAAGGCATTGCCCAAATGCTCATACCTTGTAATGCCTGTTGTTCCCAGCTTCTTCTTCCTCACCTGTTTTCATACTTTATGTTCCCTTTATTTATTTAAACTTTCTGAGTTTTCTCCTAGGAGATCACATACATATCTTTCTAAAGAAAATGTCTGCCAAGTGGAATAAATAAACTGCACTTCCCAAATCTACACAGTCCCTGATTATCTAGTCTATTTTGGATTCCCATGTACAGATAATGTTGAAACGGGCTGTCCAACCCAAATAACTCTAAACTTAGGCCTTGGTTGGCTATCCTTGGAAGTTTTATGCATCATGGGTTGACCTAAGAAATGCAGATTTCCATACTTAGCAAACGGGTACCATTCTAAAGGTGGTAGAAGGCTTGGGGTAGGTAATTGTTAGGTAACAAGTCATAATTAGAGCCCATCTTAAGGTGTTCTCCTTTGGTGCTACCGACCTGGCCCCCAACCCATTGTCAAATTTACATTTACCTGGAACACATTTCTTTGCACGAATACATGCCTTCTGAGACATGCTGTAGTTCAAACATACCATCTTTCCCAGCAAATGCAGAACATAAACATATGTCCATCCCAAAGGTCACATCCTGGCCACAGGTACACAAAGACCACTATCAGCACAACAATTCTCCTTTCACTAGAGCTGACTGAAATCCGTTGACATAAATATTTTCCCCACCCAGCCTCTGCTCCTGGTCCTTTAGGGATATCTTCAGCAAGCAGATCCATCACGATTCCTCCAGGCCAGGGGTCCTTAAACTTTTTAAACAGGGGGCCAGTTCACTGTCCCTCAGACCGTTGGAGGGCCGGACTATAGTTTAAAAAAAAAAAACTATGAACAAATGCCTATGCACACTGCACATATCTTATTTTGAAGTAAAAAAAACAAAACAGGAACAAATACAATATTTGTATTTGCATGTGGCCCGCGGGCCGTAGTTTGAGGACCCCTGCTCCAGGTCCTCATCATTACCTAGATACCTGGAAAATCAGAAACTAGCCTTTCTGTGCTTGATACCAAACTTGGCAATAGAGGCCTGATCTCTTGAGTCAGAATTTAGTTTAAAAAGCTACATTTATTACAATCTGGATCTCTGGGGAATACAACTTTGCTTCCACCTTAAAATATGGTCTGACAGCAAAACCATATTCCAGATGATATATAGGACAGCCAAATGTTGAAAAAATTGTTAAGAGCATAGCTGTTAACCCGGGTTTGAGGGCTGGTTCTGCTACTCACTTGTTCAGAGACTTTGAAGAAGCTGTTAAATATCTTGCAGCCTTGATTTGCTCCTCTATAAAATGAGAACTACAGTACCCAACTCAGAAGGATAATTGTGAGGATTAAATGAGGTATTTTAGGTAAATGTGTTTTCCTTGACTATCGTGAGCACTAAAAACACCATTAAGTGCACACTTATGCCTGTCAAGCAATTCAATACCATTGGGCTCCAATATATTATTGACAATTTTTCTGTAACTTGTTAGCTTTCTGAGCTATCATTTCTTTGATGACATGATCCACTTATGTGACTTAATGAGTAGGAGGATTTAGCTCAAATCTTCCTAAACAGTCTTCATCATCATTAGCTCATAAAGTTCAAAATATGTGAATTCAGCCAAGAGAAGTTGCTGTGCCTTCTCCCCACAAGGAATGTAAATGTTCCATGGAATATTTCTAAAGGAAATTCTAAAGGAATGTTAGCTTTTCCTTCACGTGGTGAAGTATAACTGCCTGTTTCTTCTCTACTTTTCCACATAGATATTTTCCTTAATGGATCTCCTAAAAAAATACCTTTTGATTCTCTTAATAACCAAAAGTCAAGAAAACCTGAATTGCACATGCAGGCTCAATATGGCAGTGAAAGTCTTCTTATTCTAGGTGACCTAGACCCTACCTTCACTAAATAACTCCCCAAATAACTGAAACTAATGACCCAAAATAAGAAAAAATCAAGAGTAATGACAAAATGTATTTTCCACAAGAAATCATGTATTATTTTTATAATAAAACTAGAGGCCTGGTGCACAAAATTCATGCGGGGGGGGGGGCGTACCCTCAGTACAGCCTGTACCCTCTCCAATCTGGACCCCTCGGGGGATGTCCAACTGCCAGTTTAGACCCGACCCTGGGTATCGGGCCTAAACCAGCAGCCAGACATCCCTCTCACAATCCTGGACAGCTGGCTCCTAATCACTCACCTGCCTGCCTGCCTGGTCACCCCTAACTGCCCCCCCTTGCCAGCCCGATCGCCCCTCACTGCCTCTGCGTGCTGGCCTGATCACTCCTAACTGCCCTCCCTGCCAGCCAGGTCACCCCCAACTGCCCCCCTCTACCAGCCTGGTCACCCCTAACTGCCCCCTGCCAGCCTGGTCACCCCTCACGGTCCCCCCACTGGCCTGGTCACCCCACACAGCCTGCTTGTTCAGTCATTTGGTCGTCCCTCACTAATCCCCTTGCCAGCCTGGTCATAGGCAGCCATCCTGTGAGGGGGTGAGGGTTAATTTGCATATTACCTCTTCATTATATAAGATCACAATAATCATCAGCTTATGTGAGCATCTCATCTCAGCCATAGCTAAACATGTACAACTTACAGTTGTACATTCTGTTCTGAAACGTGAACCACTAGAACAAACATCACATTTTCTGTCCTTTTCCTACTTAAGTTTTAGTCCAGTTCAATGATTTCTGCAGTTCAATCTGGTCATAAAAATCTGAGCTCTCTCAGAGGAATATTCAGTCAAATTCAAGTTTTTTTCATTCTCCCAGCACTTTTCCACTTCAGATTCTTTCTCCACCACTGTGCCTAGCTAACTCTGAAGACTGGGAGCATTTCGCCCTCCTTTATAACCACTGCTCTGTACTGGAGTGAGGGGAGAAAGGCAGCACACCCCCTGCCAATCAGCACACTCTCCCCTGAGCTCAGCTCCCTCCAAGTCATCTCTCATAGCTCCCAGAGAGGCAGACAACCAGATAAGTTTGTTCCTAGCATGGAGGCAGTCTGACCTTCCACATTAAGAACCTTCCATTTTTTTCACTTCCAGGGCCCTGCCCTAGCTGGTTTGGCTCAGTGGATAGAGCGGTGGCCTGTGGACTGAAGGGTCCCAGGTTTGATTCAGGTCAAAGGCACATGCTCAGGTTGCAGGCTCAGTCCCAGTATGGAGCATGCAGGAGGCAGCCAATCAATGATTTTCTCTCATCATTGATGTTTTGATCTCTCTCTCCCTTTCCCTTCCTCTCCAAAATCAATAAAAATATATTTAAAAATAAAGAACCAGGGCCCTTTAAATTTGGCATTTGCGTGGTTAGCAATACATTCTCAAAATCATCCTGTTTCCACTATAAGTCCTTCAATATTCCCTGATTGAGAGGGCTGGGGAAAAATCTTTTATCTTTATGGGGCACTTATTTTCATATCTTTGTGACCTTTAACCTATTAGTTTCAGGACAACTTCTCTCATCTAAAACCATTGTAAGTCCAACTGCCTATGCCAAGTGTAACTGCCAGTTCATTCTCTATGTCTCACATATTTCATCCAAAACATATCCTCAAGGTCTTCTCTAGCTTCTTTATAAAATCAAAATTGGTTTGGCTATTCAGGATCTCTTGAGATTCCATATTAATTTTAGCATGTTTTATTGAACTTAGAAAAAATGCCATTGAATTTTGAAAAGGATTGCATTGAATCTATAGATCAATTTGGATAGTGTTAATATTTTAACAATATCAAGTTTTCTAGTCAATGTGTCTTTCCACACATTTATGAATTTTCAAGGTTTCCTTTTTTCATTGATTTAAAATTTCATTCCATTGTGATCAAAAAAGATACTTGGTAAAATTTAAAATCTTCTTACATTCATTAAGGTTTGTTCTGTGGCCGAACAAGTGGTCTATACTGAAGAGTGGTCCCTATGCCCTTGAGAAGAATGTGTATTTTGATGTTTTGAGCTGAGTGTTCTGTACCTGTCAGGAACAATTGTCTATAGTGCTGCTCAAGTCCTATATTTTCTTATCAATTTTCTTATCAGTAATTTTATACATTATCAAAAGTGCGGTATTGAAATCTCCTATTATTATTGTGTTACTGTCTAATTTTTTTCCTTCAGTTCTGTCAGTGTTTGCTTCATACGTTTGATTGTTCTGTTATTGGGATATATATATATATATATATATATATATATGTTTATAATTATTATGTTTCTGGTTAATTGACCCTTTTGTCATTATATAGTATCCTTTTTGGCTCTTGTGACAGTTTTTTACTTAAAGTTTATTGTGTCTGAAATAAGTATGGCCACTCCTGCTATCTTTTGGTTACCATTTACATGGAATATCTTTTTCCATTTTTTTCACTTCCAGCATGTATGTCCTTATATCTAAAGCAAGTCTCTTATAAACAACATATAGTTCTATCTTGGATTTTTTTAATCTATTAAACGACTCTATATCTTTTGACTGGGGAGTTTAATCTGTTTGCATTTAAGTAATTACTGAGAAAAGAACTTACTGTTGCCATTTTGTTCATTGCTTTATGTGTTTTGTAGTTATTTTGTTCTTTATTTCCCCCCTTTCTGCCTTCCTTTTTGTTTCATTGAGTTTTTTTTAGTTACCTAGTTAAGTCCTTTCTCGTTTTCTTTTGTGTACTTTCTATAGGTATATCTTTGTAGGATGGTTTTTCCAGATATAGTATTCTCAGTTGGCAGTTTTCTCTTTATATCAGCACTTTGAATATTATTCCATCCCCTTCTGCTTTGTAATGTTTCTACTTCAAAATCCTCTGATAATCTTATAGGAACTCTTTTTTACATTATGTGTTGCTTTTCTCTTGCTAATTTCAAGATTCTATTTTTGTATTTGACTTTTGACAGTTTGATTATAATGTATCTCAGTATGGGCCTCTTTAAGTTCATTCTAGTTAGAGTCTATTGAGCTTCTTGAATTTGGATGTTCATTTCCTTCCTCATATTTAAAGTCCTGTTTTGGTGTAGGGTAATGCCATTGTTTTTGAAAGTTTAGAAATTCTTCACTTTCAAAAGATGGGAAATTTTTTTTTTTGGGGGGGGGGGGCGGGGCGAGGACCTCTTTGCTTTGAAAGACACATTAAAAAATTCTTAGGTTGCCAAAACCGGTTTGGCTCAGTGGATAGAGCATCGGCCTGCGGACTAAAAGGTCCCAGGTTCGATTCCGGTCAAGGGCATGTACCTGGGTTGCGGGCACATCCCCAGTGGGGGATGTGCAGGAGGCGGCTGATCGATGTTTCTCTCTCATCGATGTTTCTGACTCTCTATCTCTCTCCCTTCCTCTCTGTAAAAAAAATCAATAAAATATATTAAAAAAAAATGTTAAAAAAAAAAAATTCTTAGGTTACTTACAGGAGGTAAGGCCTGGGCTAAAATGGTTGGTTATGTAGGAAGCAGGTGACCTTCATAATACATGGATTACCACTTTTTCCCATTGAAGGCTTAAGTAATACATCAAAGGGCCAGAGGACCCTTTGATCTCAGAGAAGGAAGGAGATGAGGAAGTCTGAAAGGAAGGACCAGCTTGGCTATAAGCCAGTAGGACAGATGCCTCAGAATGAAGACAGCTGTGAAGATAAGACTACATGATGACAGAGATGGCTGTGAAATTTTAGGAATGGTGATGTATAAAATTTAGTTTTGAGTTATTTATTTTTTATGCCATTAACTGCCACCACCACCACTGTCAAATCTTCAGAAAACTTTTGTCATGGACAATAGCATTTATTCATTAATTCACTGAGTATGACTTTAAGTGCTAAAGGTACCATGCTATAGGGGACAGGAAAAAATGCTTCGTCTCATAGGGTGTTTCATGTTTGTAATTGCTTGAGAAATGGATGAATTGGATTGGGACAGCAGAAGTCCCAACAAAATAATAAAAGCATATGAACCCTGAACGTCCTTTGGATTTGTGAGTCGGGACTCTGGTTACTATATTTGGATACTAAAGGAAAACAAATGGGAGGATTTGGAAATACGCACGTTACATCTGTAATAATCCACATTTTATTAATGCTTAGTGTCTTTAATCATCCATATAATAACTATATTTCAATGACCATATGTTGTTCTTTAAAAATTACAATCACTGTTCAAAGTATTTTCCTGTGATTTTTTTTTTTCAAAAATGCATTTGGACAACATATAGCTGAGACTCTACACATTTGAAAATGCCTTTCTGGGCTTCAACATATGCTCACTAACTAGACATTTAGGCATCAATTATGGCAGAAAGAAAATCTGAAACTAACTTTAACTACTCTGAAATTAAATGTTCTTTTTGAAGCACACAGGATTATTTTTTTATCCTTTACATTTTAAATCTTCACAAGGGATTTGTCTTGTTTGTTTTAACTATTTTTGGCATCTCGATTTCTGATTTTGAGATCTTTTCTAAGTTCTAGATTTTTCTCTTCCATATTAGTTTTGAAGAAAAAATATTTTATTTTGAAAAGAAAATATATCTATGGTACTCTTTTATGTGTGTATTTATGTGTGTGCCCATGCGCGCAGATTTTCATAATAATCCCCATTTGTTTGTGCATCCTCTGCTACCTCCCATTCATTGTTGACTCAAAAGACCCAATTGAAAAACTTTATGAATATTCAACTTTGTTTAGTCTGGGTTTTCCTATAACAATAAAGCAGGTGGCTGTCATATACTATAAACAGATCTAGCAAGCACTATAGGCACAGAATTCTATTGTTTCACTAGCAAAACACAAAATTTAGCATTATTTCAGTAGCTACATAGAAAACTGGAAGAACCTACTCTTCTCTCTATGCCATTATGTCCTTGGCCTTGCTCATTGGTGCCAGACTTGAGATAGTTTATCGCAATGTGCATCTTTTCATTTTGGCTTATAAACTGTGATGTCAGACTTTGTTGTGCTTATGGAGTGATTTATTCCGTGACTATGACTATACCTGATTAATAACAGTTTCTGTAATATGCCTGTATATCCTAAAAATCCAACAGATCCCATACTCAGAACTCAGTTTAATTTCATAAGGGGGTGAAGTGTTAATTTTATAAGGGATGGAACATTGTTTGTTATCTTCTCTCTATGTATCACATTTTCCTGTTTTCTTGTCATCAAATTCTCTTTTTCCCACTGTATTAGTTTCCTGAGGCTACTGTAACAAATTATAAACTTCGTGACTTAACAAAATAAAAATTACTCTCGTAGAGTTTCAGAGGCCCCAAATCCAAATTTAGTGTTACTGGGCCAAAATCCTGGTTTCCTCAGTGACACTCTCCCTTCAGAGGCTCTACGGGGAAATCAATTTCTTGTCTTGTCCATCTTCTGGTGGCTGCCAGTATTTTTTGGCTTGTGGTCACATCACTCCAATCTTCAAAACCATCATTTTTAAAGCTCTATGCTCCATCTTCACATGGCCTTCTTCTCTGCGTATGTATGGAATCATCCTCTTTCTCTTATAAGAATACTTGTGAGGGCATTTTGGACCACTGGGTAATCCAGGATAACCTCTCCATCTCAAAATCCTTAACTTAATCTCATGTACAAACCTCCCTCTCCCCCTCCCCTTTTTTTTTTTCAAACAAGGCATCATTTACAGGTTTAAGTATTAAGACCATTGTTCTGTCTAACACACCCATTAAGAATCACTCTGCCATGCCCTGGCTGGTGTGGCTCAGTTAGTTAGGCATTGTCCCATGCACCGAAAGGTTGCTGGTGTGATTGTTAGTCAGAGTACATGCCTGGGTTGAGGGCTCAATCCCTGGTAGGGGGTGTTCAGGAGGCGGCTGATCGATGTTCTGCTCTCACACAGATGTTTCTATCTCCCTCTCCCTTTCTCTCTAAAAATCAATAAAATATCTTTTTTTTAAAAAAAAAAAAGAATCACTCTGCCAATACCCAATACCCAACTCTGGCCAACTATTTCTCCAAAGCTCTCTTCCCTGAACTATCTGTATCCTTTGTCCTGCAAGCTTTGTTTGAAAAACAAATTTTCTTGAGTTGTGTTGGGGAATTTTAGTTTGAGTTGAGGTTGGGGGGCAGTTTGGTTATAGAGGTAGTTTCTGAGACCATGAGCATATGTGTAGTTAAGCATAAAGAAAAAGTCTCATGTCTAGAGCCATAAGATGAATCATGGGTTGACCCTCTGCTACTTGTTTTGCCTGGACTCTGGCTGGCGAATAAGTTACATAGAGGAGCTTCCTCCCTCAGGAGCTTGTATCTTGGTATTGGTACCTCTGATGCAGATCACCAACTGGTTTTGGAAATATTGTTAGTTCAAAAGGATTACTACTATCAAGATTTAATGAATGGAAAAGTCACAATTCCATCCTGATTGGTGGTATTTTATAAATGTTTCTTATGTTCCTTGAGCTAAGAAAAACATATGGGGTATTTCTATCATTTAATCCTATGATATTGACAGTCATTATACCACTTTTACAAAACCAACAATGAAGCCATAGAGAGGTTGTTATTTTTTTTCCCAAAGTGACAGAGTTTGAACCTAAATCTAGATTTAAGAAATACTTTCAGAAGTCACAATGCTGTCAGGTTTCACCTCTCCCTTCCAATAAGGAGCAGGGACAAGTCAATGTTGTGTTTCTAAAGGCTTGAGGCAGGAGGAGACTTTCGCAGAAAGGAAAACAGGGCTGGAGGAAAGGACTTGAAAAATAACACACACTAGCCAAACTGAAGCAGGGGAAACTTCGCCAAGATTGTGGAGAGAATTACTGCTGCACTAACTGGCAGCTTGGTGGACCTCAGCGATGAACAGGCCAGGGTCACGTGTAGGTAATGAGGTCCAGGCATGTGGGACTCTAGTCTCATCGAAGATTTTGCTCCAAGTACAACACACAGTGGTGGACATGCACTCAGGAAAGGGATTCCTTGTGCTTAGAAAATGACCATATGAATTTCCAGCATAGCCCTACATTCCAGAATCCTTTCCAAACTCCATCCTAGGCTTGGTGGAATTCCAAGTTTCTCTCACACAGTCATGAATTTAGGGGCAAGGAATTCCAACAATGACAATGATTGAATTTCTCAGCACCTTGTTGGCAGAGAGCTCAGGGTGAGATTGACTTTGATTTGGCGTGAATAGAAGATGTCTACTGCTTCTCTGTTTATCACATTCAAATTTGGCAGTGAGAAAACCATCATGGCTGGCCACGGGACTGAATGTAAATATGGTGACATTTCAGAGACAGGCCAGATTCTGGGTGTAGTGTAGCCATTGTTAATAAGAGTGGACATTACCTGCCTGGAAGAATGGAACTTGGGGGAGAATGTTTCTGTGGCTGCCCCTCACACCACCACTTTCCCTGACATCGATTTGTCACAATTGAATTAGCAAACCGGGAAGAAAATCTGTGCCAAGAATTTTCTGAATCTCTGAAAACAACAGTGTTTAAACTTTTTATAAATTCAAGCAATTACAATTTTTTTCATCTGCATTTTCTTACGATCCTAAGGGTCCTAATGGCTCCTCCTAAAGCAGCGGTTCTCAACCTGTGGGTCGAGACCCCCTTGACGGTCAAACGACCCTTTCACAGGGGTCGCCTAAGACCATCCAGCATATCAGGTATTTACATTAGGATTCATAACAGTAGCAACATTACAGTTATGAAGTAGCAACGAAAATAATTTTATGGTTGGGTCACAACATGAGGAACTGTATTTAAAGGGCCAGAAGGTTAAGAACCACTGTCCTAAAGGCTCCTTGTGAGTTGTACATTTTCCTAAAAATTCAAAATGTCTGGGGTACAAATTCTCTTATCTCTACGGTATTTCAGCTGCTTCTCATAGCTCTAGTAATTCTAGGACCCATCATATTTTTGGTTTTTATACCTCAGTAGCCACTTAAGTGCTAGAGTAACAAGATATAAAACATTTTAAACAATAAAATACTCTAAAAAAAACCCCACAGTCATTACTCTTATATTCACTGTTGTTTTGCCCACCATTGAGACTCATCCTCTAAAAATCCTGTGTCTGAAAGAAACATCTAGAAAACTCAATTATGCCCAAACAAAAGAAGTCATCATTTTAAGGCTGCTAAAGTGTATTTGGCATTTCCAAATGAATCTCCTTTATCTCAATAAGCTGCAATTACTCCAAGTTCTTATTTTAATTCTAACACTACAAAGGGCTGCCTCTGAGCCTGGAAACAAGTTTGCCATGTTGAGGTCTCCGTGAAATATTTCCTTCTTAGTTTCAATAGCCTATTTTCTGAGACAGAGATTGAGTGACAGCTTAAAAGAGTTCAGATTATAAACCCATTTAAGAGTGCTGCATTTTTTGAATTTGTCAGAAATGGAAGGAAAAACCAGGGTGACACAGGCAAGGCTCAAGTGCCAACATGTGTCTTTCTGTTTATTCATTATTCAAGGGTCAGGCCCTCAAACCAGGGCCAGAGAGAAATGACAAAAATAAATACATATCAGTGCAACAATCTGCAATTTAAAATAATGAAAAGCAAGATTCCTATTCATTTTTATGGCGCAAACCTGACATCATTTCACTCCAATTTTCTATAATGGAACCAGCTGGGCTCTGGGAGGGAATTAGTAATAGGTTTTAATGGATAAAATCTGCCATCGAAACTGGCCATTTTCTAACGTGATCTCAGTGCTTGGCACCCAGCCCATCATACAGCATCATGCTTTCTGAAGTGCTGCACCAGCTTGTGAGCCGAGAGGGCTGTGTGCACAGAACCACTGAGCTCGGAGGAGCCTCCCCCTCTTCACCAGGGAGAGTTCCAGACCCCAGCTCAGGGTGCCATAGCCCCAGCTGAACAGAACACTGAGGAAGAATCAGGGAAATATCACCATCTTCAATGAAGGTTTGCAGAGATCATGGAAACAAGGTTCTGGAGAGAGGCAGAGTGGGCCAGGATGGATGAGGGCACTGCCTTATGCAATGGCAGGCCCCCCAGTTCATGTCCAACTCTATGTGGTTACAATAGACACTACTGGGTTTTGCCGGATCCGAATTAATAGTCAGTGAGTGTTTTTCTCTCTCGTCCCCTCTCATCCCATTAAACCATTCCTCCTCTCCTCCTATTCAGCTCTCAAGCTGCTGTTAACATATGAAAATAGCATGCAGAGAATGGAATGGGCTGACTGCCATGGAGATAAAAACGGGATGTTCATTCTGATTTATTGCATGGCATCACGCCTCCTCGCTGCCTCTGTTTTCTTTGCTAAGCAGCTTGATTGCCTCTTTGAGAATATGACTGGTCTGGCCCTCAGATTTGTGTTTGAGCCATGGTGGAGGTTAAGCAGGTAGCCAGCCAATGGAGGTTGGACACAAATCTCACCGGTCACCATGCTCAGGTGTACTGGGCACAGGAGAATTAGGCTTTAAAAAGAAACAAAAAATTTGCAACAGATTTTAGACTAAACAGTCGCTAAGGTTCATTTTCAGATAAGGTATACTCACTTTACCTAAATCATATTCTACAATGCCTGTTCCAACCACCTCATGGCAATAGTCCACAGCACAGGTACAAGATTCAAAAACAAATTTAAAATGTGTTTTAGATGATAAGGCATGACCCAAACGGAAAATGTAGACAGGAAAGGAAAACAGGGCTGGAGGAAAAGACTTGAAAAATAACACACACTAGCCAAACTGGGATACTCACTTCCTAAGCACCCATGTGTCTTTGTGAACATTACCTGATTTTAGGACCATGTACCTTCTCTGAGCTGCCAACCCCGAATAACTGTGGCCATGCTCTCAGCACCAGGTTTTGTCACCATAGGAAAGAATAAGAGAAGGGCACAACGGAGCTGGGTTACGGAAGCATTATCTTGACCAACAAATTGGAAACTCTCAATTGTAATCCAGGGCCAACAGCCTCTGATTTGAGTCTAGCACAGAACACAGCTGCTATTCTTTCTTTCCCCTCCTGCTTATGAAGCTACTGACGCTGCAGCTTCTGTGTGCAACTGAAAGTGCTGCATGATGTCTCTGACCTCCCCAGAGCCTCCCTTTCCACCCTGCCCATCATTCAAGCTGCCGTCTAATTCCATCCAACTGTGGATATTCTTTGATCTTTTCGGTCTCCCTACAGTTAG
The DNA here is from genome assembly GCF_014108235.1 of Myotis myotis. Taxonomy (NCBI): domain Eukaryota; kingdom Metazoa; phylum Chordata; class Mammalia; order Chiroptera; family Vespertilionidae; genus Myotis; species Myotis myotis. The sequence goes on along the minus strand of NW_023416357.1, from coordinate 84,659,659 downwards.
CAACCCTGGTGAGTTTCTGCCCCTTTTTTCCATAAGCCGTAGCGCAGCTGCCCCAAGCAGAGTTGCTTTCTCTATTCTTACGACACATTTATATTTCTAATTATCAGCTGCTCACACTCCGACCTAGTGAGCATCTGAAAGGCCAGTTCTCCAATGTAAAGAATATATTCTGACACGTAGAAGGTGTTTAAGAAGCATTTGTTACATGAATGGATGAAAAGTGAATGGAAAGTAAAAGACCCTTAAAGCCCCCAAACCAATGGCATTCTTTTTCTCTAGATGTTCCAGAGATACAGGAATCGGAGCTTGGTTCCCCACTTAGTGCCGATTTCTGGTTTCTGATTGTATATCTTTCCAGGACAGTCACCTCTATTGTGCATACTAAAGGAAGATGACAATGATATGAATAATGATAAAATAGGTATTTCAAAGATAATTTAACTTTAATATTCCTAATAATATGTTTTATAGCAGTTTTTCTTTCCAATTCAACTTAGGGGAAATGTAATAGAAAGCACTCTGAACCTTAATGTAAGTGATGCAATTTCTGTCTCTTGCTTTGCTGACAACTGGCTTTATGACTGTGGTCAAATCCTTTCTTGTCTTTGAGCCTTAGCTTCTTAACTTCTAGAAGTCAGTTGATTTTGAACCAAAATGAGTAGGATCAGATGACCTCTGAGGTCCCTTTCAACTCTGTGATATATTTTCTCCTCCTCTTAAATCAGGAGTACAAGAACTCTTTTTAAGACCTCCGAAAGATTTAAAGTAGATCTTCACAGCTAAACAATAGGGTGTCTAAGAATCTCGCTGTCTCACATCAGTCTGACAAGTAGAGAGAAGCATGTCTCAGAGAGAACCATGGATGTGGCTTTGGGAGCCACAATAAGATTCAGAGAAAATCCACAGTTTAAAAATAATTGTATTAGTAAAACACCCCCAGCATGCACTAAAATGAAAATCACAAAATGCCCAACATATTGTCAGGAGCAGGATGAGAAAGCAACTGAGCTGTAAGCATGAGCCCTACGTAACACAAAAGGGAAAATGGCTCTGAGGGAAGAGCCTAGATCAGAGAACACTTTGGATCAGGAAACCACTCTCAGAGTACAGAACTGGGCCCTGATCCAGGACCATTTTTCATAGTTGGAGGAACTGACGACATGTGCTTTTTGACATGGGTGCTCTTTGCAGTGGGTGGTTGAAATTTTCATAAATTGTTGTGTCTGTAGAGCAGACTGTGATAGCTTATCTCCTTATGGCCATAAATAGCTCCGTCCACGTCCCATTTCTGTATGTATATGCAACTCTTTCCATTGAAAGATGGACTCTGTTTCTCCTCCGTTTTACCAACACTGTGCCAGTTCTGGGCCTGGCCCTTAAGTGTTTTAGTAGCTTCTCCTTTCAGTCACCTAAACTACCACGTGAGGCTCTATCTATCTTGATGGAGAGGGAGGACCTGCTAATCACCAGCCATTCCAGCTGCCCTATATGAGCTCTCATGCATGTGAGTAAAGTCATCATGGACTTTCTAGTCCCAGTCAAGCTCCAAAATGAATGCCACTGTATAAGTGACTTCAGCCAACAATGCATGGAGCAAATGAAATATCCAGCTGATCCACCAAATGGTGATAAATAATAAATCATTGTTGTTTTAGGCCATTGAGCTTTTGGATTGTTTGTTATACAGCAATAAATAACTAATACACACTCCAACAACTGATTGTCTGAAATTATATTGACCATTCAGACTCATAACTCATGGTTTAGGTGGACAGTCTAGAAGTAGAAAGAAGACAGATTACCTGGTTGGTACTAAACACAAGTTGCAGACAATCTCCCATGAATGGCTAAGAGTTTATTGTATTTTATTTTTTACCTTTATTTAACTCTGTCTTATTCTGTATTTACTAGAGGCCTGGTGCACAAAATTCATGCCCTCAGGGGTGGGGGGGGAGGTCTCTCAGCCCGGCCTGTGCCCTCTCATAGTCCGGGAGCCCCATGATCCATTGCCCCATAGAAGTAGGCCCTGCCCACCTGACCGGGGCTCCATGACGGATCACCCCCACAGAGGGAGGCCCTGGCTACCCCCGCAGCACTGCCAGCCACCAGCTGGGTAGCCGGGGCCTCCCTCTTCAGGGCGATCATGGGGCAATGGCAGGGCCCCCAACCAATCACATCGCACCCACCTTGGCTGGCCTGGTGCCAGTGAGTGTCGTAGCATGGTCGACCAGAAGGTCATTCCGCTGTTAGGCCATTTGATTGACTTGCATATTATGCTTTTATTATTATAAATATTCTGCCAGGGCATCTAAATTCAAGTGGAAACATTTGGCCAATTAGCTGGTCCTTATTCTGTGTGGAGCAAAATACTAATTTGTGGAGTTTTAGAGCTGGAGGACAGTCAAGAGCAGGCCCCTCCCAAGGAGTTTCAGGTAGAAAGTGTTGCAGTGAGAAGTTCATGTTTGTAGAGCAAGCTATTGGCATTTGGGGACAGAATAAAGAAATGATTGACCAGATGTTTCCTTTTTCATTCCAGCTACTTGGAAGAAAATAAAGAGACCTTAATTCTATTGCTTATGAAAGGCACCTAGCAAAAAAAGCACATTACTTCATTAGGTGTTTGGTAGACCCACTGGGCAATCCATCAGTGTGAAATACTAGGAAACCTTATAATGAATTATATTTGACACCATGCCAGATTTATTATGGAGTAGGTCGTATTTGAATTTGAATTCCACACAAGAAGGTTTCATTAGAGAATTTTTTTTAAATCCTCATCATTACATACTCTCATCTATAAGGTATTACCAAAATCTTGATTCAGGAGGCAATGAGGAAGAGGTATCATTGCTTTGAATGAAATTGAAAGGATGGACAATATGGTATATATGAATGACCAAAAGACAATTTTACAAAGATATATATATATATATATATATATATATATATATATATATATATTATTATTATTAATTATTTGGAGCCCTTTCCCTCTCTCCAGAAGTGTGACCCTCAGTCAACCTTTAGTACCTCCAAACTTCTGACAAAGTGTATAACTGAGCTCTTGCTGTTGAGATGTATTTGAGAAATAGCTTCGCTTCTGGGTTTCCATGGAGACCACTTCCCAACTTGTGGCTGAAAGTAACCTCTGTTGACCATGGCTGGGGGTAGTTATCAAGCTGTCACTGGCAATTTCCCCCCTCATTTACCAGAAGCACCATTCCAGAAAGAAAGTAACGGGATGACATGGCAAGAACACACTTTCACTTTGAGACGGCAATTTTGGGAAGACTTCTACTATCAGCTGCAAACTCCTGGTTCCAGGGGAGTAGGGCCAACCCCTAATCTGGGCAGCAGAGTGAGTAAGGAAAATAGCTCTGGACTTGTGGTCAGACCAAACAAGAGTTCTGGCCCTGCAGTGCTGGCTGTAAGAACTTGGGCATGGCAGGTCAACAAGAGGAGTATTCGTTTCTTCCTTCCTTTCTTATGAAGACAGAAAATACTGTTTTTGCCTTGCTCACTTCAAAAAAATTCTTGAAACGATCAAATGAAATAATAGCATTAGATGTGCTTTGTAAACTGTGATGTGCTATACAGATGCGAGATTTTGTCCTTATTTCTGACTTTTAAGTTTCTGTGTTTCAGAGCTCACTGGGCCATTTGGATTACAGCACCCTATATTATTTTATTTCCTGAAAATAAAGCCTAGGTGTGTGCACCAAAACTGAGCTGACGGATATTGTGTGTTAGATTTAAGAGCAGCTAGGAAAAAATGAGAAAGTAATTCATGGCATTTTTCAGGTTAGAATCCATAGATACCCACATGGCGTCTATTAATTGTATGAACATCTGTTAAAGGAATGAACTTGCTAAAAGTTGCTTTCCTTCACGTAGAGAAATTGCTATAATATTTTAAACTGTGAAGGACAGGTTTAATTCATGCATGTTTTCTGAAAACACAGGCACTACATATATTTTAAATGCAGCTAAGATTTGCCAAGTGATTGTAGAAGAAACAATCATACAACTGAATAAGGTCTTTTTTGAAAGAGGCTTTGTACTTTTAATGGCTTTCGATTCTCAGACTATTTGGGCTGAATGAGCAGGTGAAACTGGATATTAGACATTTGCAGCTGACTTTTTATTCAGTAATCTCACTCCATCCCCTACTTCTTTCCTGTTGCTGAGGAAATGAGATACCTTGGTGTTTTACGTAAAGCTGAGTCCAAAGGATACTCACTGAACTGGAAAAAAAGGTCAATTAAATAATGAAATTTTTCATCTACATAATATCAATTAAATAATTCAATGACATATCACTAAAAAGGCATTTATTAAGTGGCATTCTATCCCAGGTAAGTGGCAAGTGCTGGAGAAACAAACAAATTGTCATGAATTTGCCCTCAAAAAAACTGACAGCTCAGTGAGTAATTATAAGGTAGTGTTATCAATGCAATAATAAAACCATATACAGGAAGTAAAAAGAACCAAATGAAAGAAGTTATTGATTTCTGAGGTTAGATAAGAAAAATCCTTGGAGGGTGTCTTGGATTTGTCTTAAAATCTCCTAAAAGGTATGGTAGTTAGACAAGTTTGCAAGAGGCAGACATTTAGGCCAAGGGAATAGCTTGTGCACATAGTAGCATTGTCTGATAAAGCATATTTGGGGAGTGACAAGGTATTTTTTAAAAAATATATTTTATTGATTTTTTACAGAGAGGAAGGGAGAGAGATAGAGAGTTAGAAACATCGATGAGAGAGAAACATCGACCAGCTGCCTCCTGCACACCCCCTACTGGGGATGTGCCCGCAACCCAGGTACATGCTCTTGACCGGAATCGAACCTGGGACCTTTCAGTCTGCAGGCCGACGCTCTATCCACTGAGCAAAACTGGTTAGGGCAAGGTATTTGATATTACTAAAAATGCAAGGCAGGGAACAGTGGTGGCTGGGACTGGAGAGGTCGTCAGGAGCAGGTGATGGAGGGCCTTGTGTGCCATGTTAAGCAACTTTGGCTTTATTCCATAGGCTCATAGCATCCAATGTGGACGACCCTAGCCATTTATAACTACTTCAATGGAAATTTTAAGAAATGAATTCAGTTTCTTAATCTTACCAGTCACTCTTGATGTGCTCTATAGCTACATGTGGCTAAAGGCCACCATCTTAAACAGCTCAGTTGCAAAATATCCCCCTATCACTGTCTACTGCATAGCAGTGCCATAGATATTTGGGAGACTTTGAAATGACCTAAGTGGGAAAATGCTATGCTACTATTTGCATTTTAGAAAAATAGCTTTTGTAGCAAGATAATTTGGGGTGGAGTAAGAAAAATTAGCGTGCTAATCTCAACAAGATTACACAAAACTACAAGGGCAGTAAGGATGAGATAGAGGTAGCAGATTTGAGAGGTAGAGTCGGTGCAAGGTAAGCGTTATCACTGAGTTGATCAGTTGTATGATGAAACTGATTAGGGATTACAATCAAGGTGGTCATTAAATAAGAGAGAGAGAGAGAGAGAGAGTTCTAAAAGACTCAGCTAATTTTGTTTGTGTATGGAAAGTGGAGTAGGAGATTGCTGGAGATAATAGGACGGCAAGAATCAGCTGAACAGGTTCCATAGGCCCATGTAGGCCATGAAGTTGGCAGCCCTAAATTTTCATTTTCAAGCAATATTTTTGACATTCCTGAAACCACAGACATATTTATCTTCACATCAAAACACTAAAACATCTTTATAAATCCTTGAGAGGTTGAGAGGCAAGTTTAGAGAATGAAGTTCTCATGAAAATCTTACAAGGAAGCACGACTCAATGTTTCCAGTGTTCTGGTCTTTTAGCAATGTCTTTGTCCAATTGTGACATCTCCCTACTGTGCCTTCTGATTGGACAGATCAGCTACAGCCCACTATCCAAAGTAATGTTCAAGTTTTCTTTGTCGATAATGCCACTTATAGACAGATGGAAGCTAAGAATTCAAGCTTTCCTTCCTCTCAACAGTCTCCTTCTCTTCACTATTTCTTCCCATATGCCAAAGTATTAATCTACACTATTACTACCAATAATAATCATGGCTGTTATTAATTGAGCACATGGTATGTGCCAGCCCTGTATTTAGTTCTTTGAACATTGTGTCCCCATGCTACCTCAGCTATGAGTGGTTGAGTTAAATCTCCAATCTAGGTCTCTTGGATTCCAAAACCATGGTGTAAATTGCTCCATGCTGTATCTTCTCTTGAGAATGCTGTGAGGCCCATTGGGTCCTCCATTAAGGAAATGACAGCAGAGCTTGGTATTTGGCTATCATTTCCATAGCCATGGGAGTGTGTGTGGTTTTTGTTTTGTTTTTTTTCCTTAATAAGTCTGATTAAATAATAATAATAAAAAAAAGCAGAGCCTTAGCCAGTTTGACTCAGTGGATGGAGTGTCAGCCCTCAGACTGAAAGGTCCTGCGTTCGATTCCAGTCAAGGACATGTACCTCAGTTGCAGGCTGCATCCCCGGCTCCAGTTGGGGCATGTGTGAGAGGCAACCAATCGATGTGTCTGTCTCCCTCCTATAGCAGAAAAACTGGCCTGCAGTGGTGGAGAGAAGAGATGGTAATTGGCTCTTGTGACTCTGAGAGGGCTTGTCCTTTCTTCCTCCAGGATACGGTGGGCACAGTATGACAAGACAAATCTGGGAAAGTGGTAAAAAAACTCACTAAAATATGTGGATCCAGAATGAGGTGTGGTATTCAGCTGGGACACTGGGGTCAGCAAGGAGGCTGGAAACATACAATGACAACAGGACCGGGCCAAGGTCCACGCATCTCCCAACCACTTCAGTCCTTGGGGGTTAAAGGTCATTCAAGACAATTGCAAAGAAAAAAAATCTACTAGGCAGAGATTATAAATATATACTAAACATGTGAAAAACATGCAAACCTATCAAACATTAACCACATACCATGTTATGCCTTCCAAATTGTCTAGAACTTTTTTTGATAGGGGTATGCTGAAATGGGCAATCACATATATTGCTGATAGGTGGGTAAATATGAACAATTTTCTAAGAAAGCAATTTTGCAATGTTTGAAAGGTTAAATGTGATTTTCTTTCATTCTCAATTCTACCTCAAGAAATATATTCTAAAGAATGAACTCAAATACAAATAGAAAACAAAATGAACTTCAGGAGAGAGATGGAAAAGTAAATTCTGGAGTGTTCATAAACTGAATTTTTTGCAATCAATTAAAACAGATCCCAACAATATAAAGTGTGCATTAAGACTGAGGAGAATACATTAAAAAGCCATTTGTGATGGTTCTAGATTTGGGGATTATCATGCTTTCTTCTTCTTTTTCTCTATAATTCCTAAGTATTTGACAAAAACACTATGATTACAATTAGAACACACTAGAGAAGTAATTAGATGTAGTGGAAAGAGCACTGGTTTTGGAATCAGGTTTCCTGGGTTCACATACCAGTTCTATACTCACTAACCATGTGACTTTGTGCAACTTGTTTAACCATTCTGTGTATGGGATGATGATTGTATATACCTCATGGAAGTTAAAGGAGTTAATATATATAAACTGCATCTTGAAAACAGTGCCTGGCATATAGAAGAGTTATTACTGTTATTCATATTAATATTATGACTTACTAAGGAAGATCTGCATTTCAATCAAAGCCTGGCTATGTATTAGCTGGTCAACATTCAGCAAGCCATCAATCCTTACTGAAATGCAGGTTTTTCATTTATAAAACTAGAGGCCCAGTGCACGAATTCGTGCATGGACAGGGTCCAGCAGGCCGGCCCGCTAATTGGGCCGGGCCAGCCAGGGGGAGGGGCCGCAGGAGGTTTGTGGGGCAATGCCACTCCCCCCGATCAGGTTGGGGAGAGCAATCGGGGGTGGGACTGGCTGGGGGGAGGGGCCACAGGTGGCTGGTGGGCTTGCCCCACCCCCTGGTCAAACTCCCAGTTGAACTCCTGGTGGAACTCCTGGTGGAGGGGACAATTTGCATATTAGGCTTTTATTATATAGGATGGGTGTAATAGTGCCAACCTTGTGGTTTCTGTGCAAAATTATGATTATGAATAATGTATATTTATAATATACATAGTATGAAGATATGATATGTGATATATAAATGGTTGCAAAGATTATTATCTATGTCACCTACATATACATAGTTTGTATATATAACATATACTAGTACATTCATAGTATAAACAAAATATAGAAATCACTTGTGCACATAATATAAACTATGTAAATTATAGTTGTTCAGTTTAGAATCAGAAAAATATGTTGTAAACCTGAGAAGCACATATGTAAAGAACATTTGGGGTCATCATTCTGTTTTAATATCTTATTTGTGTTCTGCAGTGTTTCTAATGAACAGATTTCTTGATATAATTCTGTGCTGAGTACTTATTTAGTACATTGTGTGAGAAAAAGAAACACTACTTGGTTCAGTATCCTACTAAATATTCCCAAATGTCCAATCACATGTAATAGCAACAAAAGTCACTATTCAGCCCTTTGAGATAGCAATGGCCACTTGGAAATGCTGATTCTTTTTAAGGGGCTGACGATAAATAAACAAACAGCTAAGGGATCACCCATGCAGGGAATTTACAGCTTAAAGAAGGCTGTTTCAGAGTTAGAGAGAGAGGAGCTGAGCAGAGTGTGTCCTTGGGGAGTGGAAAGTGTGAGTGTGTGTGTGTGTGTGTGTGTGTGTCCTAACGGGAAGAGGGGGGCTTTCCTAACACCCTTTTCCTCTAAAAACATACTCAGTGATCTGGTCTTCTAGTCTTTACCTGATTTCTCACCGTGGAGGTGGTTGGCTCTTGATAAAACATCTCACAGAGAAGACAAGAAGTGTGCGTGGCTGCCCCAGAAGCCTTAGCTCAATTGTGACCTCCCAGGTAGCTGCCAGGTGCCTTCCGGTGCAGTGGGTGCGGTGCATCCCTGTGTCCCCTGACACATTAGCATCAGGTCTCTGTGCCCTGCACGTTCGGTTCTAAGTCATTGGTACCTATTAGGTACAAATTATCCCCCTGAATAAGAAAGCTCCATCCTCAGATGGACACTATTGATTTCCAATCTGCTACCTAAAAGACTCTATCATTAGGCCGCATTAGGTAATTTGCTTCAATTTTGACTTTTGGATTTGGGCCTGAAATTCATTGTCAGGTGATAACATTGTGTTGTTTAATTAGTTTAAAAAAATAAAAAAAGTAAAAGAACTGCTGTAAACCAGGACGCTTATTCCGGTTTCTAGGATCACCTTGCCTCTCCTGTTCCTCGCATGTTCAACTCTTATCAAGAGTGTGTTATGGAACTTAACATCTGACTCTTACTGGCGACTCAGGAAAATCATTAACTGCTGCCTCCAGTCTGGAAAAACCACCTGTGCTCCTCCTGAAAATTAACACTTTATTGGATGCTGAAAGGATCAGCCTCTGCCTTAAAACTGCCATTCCCCCCGAATTGTAGCATATGATAGACCTGTGGTTGGCAAACTGCGGCTCTCGAGCCACATGCGGCTCTTTGGCCCCTTGAGTGTGGCTCTTCCACAAATTACCACGTGCGGGCGCACATGTCCAGTGCGATTGAAACTTCGTGGCCCATGTGCAGAAGTGGGTATTTTGTGGAAGAGCCACACTCAAGGGGCCAAACAGCCGCATGTGGCTCGCAAGCCAGTTTGCTGACCACTGTATAAACCAGTGGTTCTCAACCTTGGCTGCACATTAGAATCACCTGGGAATCTTTTTAAAATCCTGATTTCTGGGCCTCATCCTCCGGAAATTCTGTTTCTTTGTTACTAATGTTGTGGTCCCACCCCATAACAAAGAAACAGAATTTCCAGAGGATGAGGCCCAGAAATCAGAATTTTAAAAAGATTCCCAGGTGGTTCTAATGTGCAGCCAAGGTTGAGAACCACCGTGATAGACAAAGGATGAGTTTCCTAAATACATAGTGAGCCTTTATAAATCAGTCTGAACAAAAATCAGCAACCTTGCTCAGTTGGCAAGCACAGAAGCCTTGTCTGTTTTGCTAACCACTGCTCTTCTGTTGCTCAGGACCATACCCAACATGTATGCAAAGAACCTAAAGAAAAAACGAGTAAGCAGCATGAATAAAACAAAGCACATGTAAGTATGCTTAATCTCACTAGTAAAGAAAGAAACATAATTAAAATAAAATGCAACTTTTATATTGACAAAAATGGAAAAGCTTGATAACACCCTGTTTTGGGGCAGAGGTTTGAAGAAAACAGATATTTTCAAACATTGTCTGTGAAGGGTTTAAAGGGATGTAATTCTTGGGCTAGAATTGAGTGATATCAATCAAAATTTTAGCTGTCCATACCTCCATGATTTTAGTCTGCTAATGATTATCATAAGAATATGCATGTAAGTATGCTCATTTAAGGAATATTTTATAAGAGTGAAATATAGGAAAACACTCACATGAGTAGTATTTTTATAACTATAGACAATATTTGATGAACACTCATCTGGTACTTACCTCTTCAGTATGTGTTTCACAGGAAACACTTCATTTAATACATTCAGTAAACTTAGGAAATTGATTGTATTAACATTCTTTAGTCTCAGATGAAGGCAGATCCAAAGGTAGATGATGACACAGAAAAGTTTTAGGGCTTCATTTTTTCTCCTCTTTCTTTTAATACCTAGTGCAACATACCATTCTAGATGTTTCATGGCTTTCAGTGCATTTAATTTTATGTAAGGTAGGCTTCTTATCATTTTCCTCATTTTCAGTGGCTGCACCAGTTTACAATTCCACCAACAATGCATGAGGGTTCCTTTGTCCTCACATCTTTTACCAAAATTTATTCTTTGTTTTTATTGTTGTGTAATAATTCTGACAGGTGATGGGTGATATCGCATTGTGTTTTTAATTTTCATGTCTCTGACGATTAGTAAGGTTTAGCATCATGGGAGGGGTAGGGGATGGGGCATGGCCAAAAAAGGTGAAGGGGATTAAGAAGTACTAACTGCCAGATATAAAATCAGTCATGGGCGTGTAAAGTACAGCACAGGGAATACAGTAAATAATATTGTTAGAGCAATGTATGGTGCCAGATGGTTACTAGACTTAGTGTGGTGACCACCTTATAAGGAAGATATAAGTCTAATCACGGTGTTATACACCTGAAACTAAAAAAATATAGTACTATAATTTCAACTATAATTTAAAAATAAATTTTAAAATAATTTCATTGTATGGATGTAACACAATTTGTTTATCCATTAGCCTGTTGGTGGACATTTAAATTGTTAACCTATTTTGGCTATTACAAACAAAGCCCATATAAATATTAAGGTAAATTTTTTAAAACTGATTCTCTAAAATAATCAATATAATTTATAAACCTCTGGCTAGGCTAACCAAGAAAAAAAGAGAAAAGACAAATTAGCAACATCAGAAACGAAAAGGGGTTTTCACTGGCTTATCAGTGAAATAAGCCAGTCAAAGAAAGATGAATATCACATGATCTCACTCATTTGTGGAATAAAATGAACAACATAAACTGATGAACAAAAACAGATCCAGAGACAGAGAGCATTAATCAGACTGTCAAACCTCAGAGGGAAAGTAAGGGAGGGTGGGGGTAAGGGGGAGAGATCAACCAAAGGACTTACATGCAAGCATATAGGCCTAACCAATGGACACGGACAACAGGGGGGTGAGGGCATGAGTGGGGGCGATGGGGGGTAATGTGGGGATAAGGACACATATGTAATAACTTAAGCAATAAAAAAAGAAAAAGGGTTATCGCTACTCATCTTATAGCTGTTAAAAGAATAATAAATACTATGAACAATTCTATGCCCACAAATTTGACAACTTAAATAAAATTGATCCATTGCTTGAGAGACACTAGCTACCAAAACTCACACAAGAAGAAATAGATCATTTTAATAGGCCAATATCTATTTCAAAAATTAAGTTATAATTAACAATCTTCCAAAAATTATCAGGCACAGATGGTTTCACCAGTAAATTCTACCAAATATTTAAAGGAGAAATAAAGTCAAGGCTTCACAACCTCTTGCACAAATAGAACTAGAGGAAACACTTCCTAACTCATTCTCTGAAACCAGCATTACCTAAACAATAACACAAAATAATAACACTGCAAGAAAGAAAAGCTACAGACCAACATCTCTAATGAATATGGATGTTAAAATTTCCTACAAAATATTAGCAAATTGAACAATGTATAAAGAGCATTATGCCAGAATGCTTGTACCACTTTCTTGGATGCGATCTCTTACAGAAATTACAAGCCACCCATAAGCTTGTTCGAGACGCCCTGCGAGTGCCACCTCGGACTCTGTACATCCTTTCCAGCCTGGGGACTCGGTGTGGGTAAAGAAGCTCACTACCCAAGGACTCACCCCAACTTGAAAAGGACTATACACTGTTGCCCTGCTGATGGCATCCAGACCTGGCTACACCACTCCCAGCTCCTGCACCAGGAAATGGCCTTGATCCCGGCAGCCAGCGACCTCACCCGTGAGATCCCTAGCCTGGGCTCCATGCAGATCCAGGAGGAGACTCAACGCCCGCAGGAGGGGAACTGGACTTCAGTGAGGACAGTACTGACGGACCGTGGCACTAGGACACTTGGTAACTGTAAGAACATTTTTTTTTTCTAGCCAGTGAGAAAGTCCAGGGCCAAGTGGGGCTAGAGGTGCTAGGGGACAGGAGAGCAGGAACAGAATAGAGAATGCCCTTAGAAGAACTGGGGTGAGTAAATGTGCCAAGCTGGCAGTTTAGAAAAATTAATTCGGTCAAACTACTTGTAGTTAGGGGGCAGTACAATCCCCTAACTAATGAAGATGAGTCCATGATTTGACTCATGTACATGAAACCAGTGGGGAATGAAGTATGGTACCTATTTGCTTTGTTTAACAATGGACAGGTTACTTTGATTTTCTAAATTGTATAAGTCATCCCATTCGATTGAATGCCTTATCGATTGAATGACTATTCTATTGATTGTTATCATACTGGTTTTAGAGAGCACATTCTACTATACCTGGGAAACAGGACAGCACAATTACCCTAAATTGTTTTAGTGACCACAGGTGGTGCGTTCCAGCTGCCTCAGTGGTCCCGAGACCAGGGCAGCGCAATTACTCTAAATTTAATAAATTCCTGGCAACTCAGTGGTCTCAAGACCCGAGGGCTCTGGATAAGGTGTTTCTGTCAATTCAGTGACCCGAGACCCAGAACTATAATTAACATGCTTAATTCTGCTTCTGTAAACTGCTTTTTTGCGGATCAGGTTCCTCATTCCAAACCCTGGGATGTAATCAATACCTTTGTGATTTTTGTGTTCATAATATGTAAATGTTATACTAGATGCAGAAAAGCAAAACTTAAGACAAACAGCAAAGTGACTTGGATCATGATGGCTCAAAAATTAGAAATGATCCAGAATACTTTTTAACAAGGCGTATAGGACCTGACTGCCTTCCATTTAACTGCCCTTTTTTTTTGAATAATAATAATTCGACCTTAAATGCCATCTAAGGTTATGGTCTTGCTCCATTCCCAGTGGTCCACCTGTTCAGCAAGACATGCTGACACTGAGACATCCTAGGAATGAGCCTTCCTAGCAACGTGGGACTCCATTATCCAACCAAAAGGTTGGTCATCAATGCATCCTTTGGATTGATTTATGACCAAAAGGGGGATGTGTGGACGAAAGGGGCCACATGCTGACCTGACAAGCTCAGGAGAGGCCTGCATGGTAGTTTTGCAAACTCGGAGACCTAAAGTAACCATAAAGGATGGTCTGAAATGAAACCTTAACTAAAAGCAGTTATGGTGGGCAGTTATGTCCTAAGCCGATATCTTCACTGATAAGGTCAACCTTTACTGTAACTGAGCCTATCTGTCTTTTTGCATCTATGATAACATACCCTTGAAATGTCTGGGCAACTTGTGATTTCCCTGTATCTGGAGCCCCTGGGGCACGGCCAGGTGTGCTGGGCCCAGGACAGATGCAGCAGATTCCTTCATTATCATGTTAATTGTTCCTGCACAGACCTAAGCATGTGTCCATCATTTTACTTTTTATCCTATCACAGAGGTTTCCCCCGCTTCACTTAATCCTACCTCCTTAAACCTGTCACCAATGAATTTCATGTATAAATACGGATGTAACCCTGCCATTCTCCGGAGCACTATCTCAATTTGTTGAAGTTCTGCTTCCCGGCATATGTCGACAGTTTGGCTCAAATAAACTCACAAAAATTCTTTAAAAAAAAAAAAAAAAAGAGCATTATACCTCATGATCAAGTGGGATCATTTGCAAGGCAACCAAATATGCGAAAATCAATCAACGTAATATACCGCATCAACAAGCTAGACAAGGAAAATCATATAATCATATCAGTTGATGCAGAAGAGCTTTCACATTTTGTTGACAAAATTTAACACCCATTCATGATACAAAACTCTCATTAAACTGAAAGTAGAATAAACTTCAATTTGATAAAGAACATTTACGAAGAACCCATGGCTGACATCAGTGAGAAACTGAATGTTTCTCCTTAAGACGGAGAACAAGGCAAGCCTGTGCTTTCTCACCACTGCTATTCAGCATCATACTGGAAGTCCTGCCTACTGCAATAAGACAAGAGAAAGAAATATAACTTCTAGAAATATAATTCCTGGCTAGTACAGTAAGATATATATGAATGACAGGAAAAAACAAAATTGCCTATATACACAGATATGATTATCTATGTAGAAAACACAAAAGGATTCACAAAAAAACTTCCTGGAACTAGTAAGTGAGTGTCACAAGGTTGAACGTTGCACGGCAAATGTGCAATAGTCAATTGTGTTTCTATTTTTCTGCACAAACAATAGAAATTTGAAATTTAAAAAAAGATTATTTTAATAGCTCCCCCAAAACTGAAATACTGCCCTAATCGGTTTGGCTCAGTGGATAGTGTTGGCCTTTGAGGGAGAAAAAGAAAGGTAATAGAAGGGTCCCAGGTTCAATTCTGGTCAAGGGTACATACCTGGGTTGTGGGCTTGATCCCCAGTAGGGAGCATGCAGGAGGCAGTCAATCAATAATTCTCTCTCATCATTGATGTTTCAATCTCTCTCTCCCTCTCCCTTCCTCTCTGAAATTAATAAAAAAAATTTTTTTAAAAACCTGAAATACTTAGGTGTAATACTAGGTATAAATCTAGTAAAATATGTATAAGATATATGTCCGTGTCCTTTAATAAGCAAATTGATAAACAAACTAGTATATGTATACAATGCAATATTTTTCGATGATAAAAAGAAATGAGCTATTGAGACACAAAGAGACATGGATGAATATTAAATGCATATTGCTAAGTGGAAAAAAAAAAGCTAGTCTGTTAAAGTTACATAATGTATGATTCCTATTATGTGACATCCTGGAAAAGATAAAACTGTAGAGACAATAAAAACAAATCAGTGGTTGCCAGGAGCAGAGGTTCCAGGGGAGAGAGAAAGTTTGAATCAGTGAAGCACAAGGAATTCTTTTTTTTCTTGCAGGATTGTAAACCTCACTATGATACTGCAATGGCAGATGCAAGACACTAAGCATTTGTCAAAGCCCGTAGAACTTTTCCGCACAAAACATGAACCTTAAAGTTTGTATATTAACAAAATAATTTAGGGATATAGAGGTTCCCAGATGGAATTCAGAATACAACAAAGCAATCTAAGTGTATTACAAATGTACACAATGACCTCACTGAAGAAGGTTGTGGAGAAATGTGCTGAAATTAAAATTAAAGACATAAGAAACTATCCATAGGTGATGTACTGTAGTTTATAATGTCTATACTACAGAGATATAAATGAACTATTCTGATACCGCTCTACACTTACATTTGAAAGGAACAATGAGGTGAATGGATGGAGCATGGTGGGAGCCAGATTTCTCACTGTTGGGTTGGCATGTACATATCTGCAAGGAGAGTAGGCTAGAATAACCCCTGTGGTAATGAATTAGCGTTGGAGATATTACTAAGAACTCGCATTTACATTAATATAGATAACAGATGGTTACATACAGAAACATGTAATAATATGTATATATACACCAGTTAGTGTACACACATACATTTCCTTGTGAAGAGGGTCAAGAAGCAACCACACCGCAATAGCAATGAGCACACCTAGCATCCAAATCTTGGTTTCAACACTCCTCTCTAGGAGAACGAAGCTCCTTAGAGAAGTGGCTGATTCTAGGACTAACGCAGAAAATATGTAAGATAAGCTGGTGTACCCTGTAGTGTTCGAAGGCAAGAAATACTTCCCACAAAAAAAAATAAAAACAGCCCTAGCTGGTTTGGTTCAGTGGATAGAGCGTCGGCCTGTGGACTGAAAGGTCCTGGGTTCAATTCCAGTCAAGGGCAAATGCTCAGGTTGTGGGTTCATCCCTAGTGGGGTACATAAAGGAGGCAGCTGATCAATGATTCTCTCTCATCATTGATGTTTCTACCTCTCTCTCTCTCCCACTTCCTCTCTGAAATTAATAAAAATAAGTAAGTAAATAAATAAAATAAAAACAAATGAAAAAACAAACCAAAAAAGAAACACACACACACACACACACACACACACAAAATGATGGGGATATGTCAAAAAAACACAGGAGTGGACTGAAAGGATTCCCAGTGGTTGATGCTGAAACAGTCTGAGCAACAAAATAAATAAAATAGTATTCAATTATAACCCAAAGTATGAAATAAATATTCATGAGCCTACGCTAATATAAATAATTGAATGAGCAAAGAAATGGGGGAAAATAGACAAATCTTCCATGCAGGAGAATTCCAAATAATTTATGTAGCTACTCTGTTTTCCAGGAGGGGGAGCATAAACCCCCACTCCTTCAGTGTGGGCTGTGCATAGTGACTTCTTTCCAATGGAAGGGAGAAAAAGAAGGTACATTTACAGAAGAGAAACCTGATAAACACTACTTGAGCCAGGTGATCAAGGTCAACTTCAACAATCATAAATCATGTTGGTAGTATGCACCCTTGATTATGCGAAGACAAGGGCACTTTACCCCTGTGCTCTTCCTCCCAAAAACTTGTAAAAAAAAAAAAAAGCCTAATCATAAGAAGAATATCAGATAAATTCCTACATCTTACCAGGGCTCCTCAAAACCATCAAGGTCATCAAAGACAAGGAGGGCCTGCGAAACCGCCTCAGCCCAGAGGAACCTAAGGAGACATGACGACTAAACGTAATGTGGCACCTTGGATGGGATCCGGAAATAGGAGGACATTAGGTAAAAACTCCCGAAGAAAGCATGGGCTTTAGTTAATAATGTATAAGTATGCGTTTGTTGTAATTATACCAAATGGATCACACTGTTGTACATTGTTAATAGTTGGGGGAAATGGAGATGAGGTACACGAGAACTCTCTGTACTGTCTTCTCAGTGTTTCTGTAAATACAAAACTCTTGAGATAAAATTTTAAAAACCCACATTTATATAAAAATATTGTTCTGACTTAACTCCCACGTATTTTGTAAGAAATCTAACTCCCTCAAGCTGCCCACAAAGTGCCTTGGCACATCCTGCCGATTCTCAAGAGGCACCTCTAATGCCCCTTCGTCTCCCAGTGGGACTTCTCCCCTCTCGTGGGCTCTTCCCACAGTTGCCTATGGCAATGTCCCCTGCTGAGATATTTTTCCCCAAATAACAACTCTTCTGTCCATGTTTGCCGAAGACACTGCCACTGCTTCCCCCTGGAGGAGGCGCCTCCACAGTGTCCACTGATCTCCCACCAAAGCTACAAAAGCTGCAGGTATTGATTTAGTTCTTTGTCTGCAACCCCTTTGCCTTGTGTCTTCCATAGGAGCCATGGGGCCTGGCCGGGATTCTAGGCGCAGAGACTGTCTATGCTCAGAATCGTCAGCCTTCCTCTCCAGCACAGGTTCAGTAGCCTTGCCCCAAAGTTGCAGTTTCTCATTCTGTTTCCTTTGCACAAGTTCTTTCTGCAGAAACGCTTGGACCCATCTTGTGGAGGAGCCCACCTCTCCTGGCCTCAGAGCGAGGCAGCTGCATGGACTGCTGGAGTGAACTCAGTTTAGATGTGGACCTGAGGTTTGGAATATTTGAAAGCAATACTGAACTGGTGGATGTGAGGTTCTTAGCACAATTCCTAGTGCAGCATAAATGCTCAGAAGTCTCTGAGTGTACTAATTCCCCATATGCCTTCTTTTTTATTGCCGTGAGGTCTTCATAATAAAGTGAAATTGAAAACAATTAGTATCCAAAGACTGAAACCAGGGACTTTTTAGCACGGAGTTACCTCTGCTTAGGAAAACACCTTTATGAGCCATGCTAAGTCGAAGACAAGACCCTGTGGAGGTGGGAAGGCAATTGTGCTATAAAAAAAAACAAAAAAAAACACAAACAGATAAATTCTCCTGTAACAAAATGAATAGAAATTAGGGGGAGAACAGAGAAGGAGAAGAGAAGAGAAAAAGGGTCTGACTTAGTGAAGGTTCAATGGACCTAGAACAGGATGCAGGACGTTCTATTTTAAAATGTTTGCATTCAAATACCCAGAAAAGTTGGCTATAAATAAGAAGGCCTTTTATAAGTGGGGAGGGCGTGTGGGAAATCGAGCTCTGAGAAGAGATGGTATCTCTGTCTGTCTGAGGTGAAGCAGCATCAAAAAGCATCACTGAGAGAATAAACACCAAGGCTTGGAGTCAGGATGGTCAGGGTATAGAGAGCCACTCAGAATCTTCAGACGCCTTTAGGAGAGACATTGGGCTACTCACAATTTACCGGATGGGGTTGCAAACAAAACTTAAAATCTGAAGTTGAAGGGGAAGAATAATTCCAGCTGACATCTGAGTTACAATAGTATCCATTTGAGACTGAGTAAACTGAACTTCAGAGTACTTAAGTGAATTGCTGATCTTCAGAAGACTGGATCAGTTTGGAAAAGGGATTCAGCTCACCTCATTGGTGAGTATCTGTGAAAGTGGCCACTTGGAAACCTTGAAAATGAGCTTTTGTCTTTTTTTTTGTTAATATATTTTATTGATTTTTTACAGAGAGGAAGGGAGAGAGATAGAGAGTTAGAAACATCGATGAGAGAGAAACATCGATCAGCTGCCTCCTGCATACCCCCTACTGGGGATGTGCCCGCAACCAAGGTACATGCCCTTGACCAGATTCGAACCTGGGACCCTTCAGTCTGCAGGCTGATGCTCTATCCACTGAGCCAAACCGGTTAGGGCTGAGCTTTTGACTAAAAGTCCACTAAACGTCTCCATCTTGTGCCCTTTTAATAAATCATTTCTGCCTGTCAGGTACCAGATGTTCCTTTCAGGACATCAAGACATAAGAACTGGCTTGAAGAGCCTCTAGAAAGCAATCCGGACCATGACAGACATCTGTAGCTGGTATCTTAACGCCACTCCCACTTTCCTATTCCACTACTTCGCCTGGGATTCTTTGTTCCTGGCCTATGGTTCACACTCAGGGTTATTCCGTTGAGAGCCTGCCTCTATCTAAGTCTTGGTTTCCAATTTCCCAGCTGTGTTTGCAAATTGTTAGTTTTTAGGATTTGGCTGCCTTGCCTGACCATGCCTCTGGAGTAATCAGCTAAACCTCCTTCCCACATATTGATTTTTTTTGAATTAAATTTCTGGTTTCCATCTGGTTTCTAGATCCAAAAATTTGTAATTATAATATTAAGCATTTATCGACCATGTACTATAATGCCAACATAAGCACAAAATTCAACTACCTAAAGACTTCCAAAATGGGAGCCTGGGTAGGTGAGATTAGTACATAGAGCTGTGGGTTAGAGTTAGGAAGTAACTGCAGTGAAGATATGCCCTGATTTCACAGAAGAAGTAGAAGGAAGAGGAGGGAGAGGGAGAGGATGCAGAAATCCAGTCCGAATCTGACCCAATTTCTTGCATAACTGAGAACAACTAGGAATAGGAAACACTAGTACAGCGGTTCTCAACCTTCTGGCCCTTTAAATACAGTTCCTCATGCTGTGACCCAACCATAAAATTATTTTCATTGCTACTTCATAACTGTAATGTTGCTGTTATGCATTGTAATGTAAATATCTGATATGCAGGATGGTCTTAGGCGACCCCTGTGAAAGGGTCGTTCGACCTCCAAAGGGGCCGCGACCCACAGGTTGAGAGCCTCTGCACTAGTAGCAATTGAAGTTGAATTGGGGAACCGGGAAGACGGAAGTGTAAATATTGGGCAAACTCAAGCATCGGAATGAGAATGGGAACAGGTTAGAAACAGAGTGAGAGGGCTGTTAGGAACATGCCTGTAGAAGCGGAGTTCACTTTGTTAGTAACTGGCTGGCAAAATATCTCAAGGCCATCAGGTGAGAGTGGCTGGAACTCGTTTTCTTTGTGCAACCTCAGAATCGATGCAATCTAGCAACTTTGTAAGATGTTTTCCCAATGGGCTGCCTGCAAATTGAAATGGACTCGGAGATTGTATTGTGGCTCAAGTCAGTGAAATGATTTCTGCACCCGGGGGGGAGAAGAGCTCTTATAGACTTCTCACATCTCTGGCTCTCAGAATGCAGATCGTCTCTCCAGGTTGAGTACTATGGGATGGCCTCTCTTCACTTTTGTCACAGGCCACTAACCTCAGAGGCCTTCTTTCATAGCTGCTTCTCACTTCCTTCAGCTATTGCTTTATTGGAAATAAAGCATGACCTCCCTCCTCAGTGCTTGGCATTTAACTGTCCTGTTATGGTTAACTTTATGGGTCATCTGGCTGGGCTCTGGTGCCCAGGTATGTAATCTAACAGTCCAACACTAGCCTGTATATGTGCACATATATATGGATATGAATATA
Organism: Myotis myotis; assembly: GCF_014108235.1. Lineage (NCBI taxonomy): Eukaryota > Metazoa > Chordata > Mammalia > Chiroptera > Vespertilionidae > Myotis > Myotis myotis. The sequence continues at coordinate 84,638,757 of NW_023416357.1, read as the reverse complement.
TAGGGTATATATGTGTATATGTTCCTCTGGAGACACCTAACTGATTGACTGATACATATTCCAAACCCAACCCAGTGAGAAAATTAATGCTTGTGAATGAGCAAAGGTGTTTTATTGCCTTGAGTTCCACTGAGTCATTTAGTGGGAAGGAATAATGATAATAGTAGGAAGAAGGAGAAGGAGGAAAAGCAAAGTAGAAATAGGAGCAGAAGCGAGAGCAGGAAGTAGAGGAATTGCCCTGAGGTATACATTGAACTTGTTTTTCTGATTGAAAGGAAAATAAAGTTTATGTGCTATGGACACTAGTCACTGTTTTATCTCAAGCCACAAAAGGTGGGTAAAGATAGAGGTAAAGATAGAGATGAGAGAGAACCGGTGGAGTCTACAGCATGAGCTTGTCTTCTAGCAAGAGAAGAAAAGGGACAGTAGCACACTGCTCAGAGCGGGTGCCACTCCAGCTCTCTCATCTCTGCTTGCTAATGGACCAGCAACCGGGGCATGTGCCCTGACCTAGAATCGAACTGTGACCCCCCGGTTCATAGGTTGACGCTTAATCACTGAGCCATGCCAGCTGGGCAAAATATACTTTAAAAAAGGAAAAGAAAACCAGTCAACTCTTTTAGAAATTATTAAATAAATCTTAAAGAACCATTTGTGTTCACATTTATATTAGAGAATACCTTTTTGTTACATGGCAATCATTTCAGAAGACATTTTTAAATTTGGTTTTCAATTGACATATTGTAGAATTTCCAGATTTTTGTTTTGTTTTTTTTTTACATACTATATCTTTTGTTCAATTTAGTGGTAAGCAAATGTTTAAATGTAGTTTTCTATATTTAATGATCAGTTCAGTTCAAATTTTTGCCTTTTGAAATTTTTGCAATTTAGTAGTGAGATCATTTTTGCATGCTTTTCAATTTATATTTTGTCAGGCCCTTTGATATATAAATGTCTTTGATTAAAGTTTAACAAATGTGCCCTCATTTAAAGAATATTTAAATAGTCTTTGCTTATTTATTCATTTATTATTTTTTTAGTGTCTACTATTAAAAACCAAATGTTTTTTAAGAGTTTCATTTCCTCTATTAATCCAAAACAGAGTCCCCAAGGTCTTAATGTAATCCATGCCACTCTGATCATGTAGAAAATGCCCTATCTGTTATTGCCAAAGGGATGCTTTCATGGTGACAAGCAGAAATGTCAGGGCACTTACATTTTTGCCCAAGACTGATCCATTTATAGCTTGGACTAGTAGGAGGATATTATTCTTTCTGCCAAAAGGCGTTTGAAATGTCTATTCCTTATTTTCACAGACAAGGAAGAAAATGCAGACTCGCTCCAAGATATAGATCTAGTGATGAGGTTAAAGAGACACCTGAAAAATCACATAGCTATTTTTGCTAAGATGGAAAATTCTGCTAGCATTTTGCAGAGCATATTGAAGTAGGGAAAATTTCTACACGATGGAGGAATGATGGGTTCATGGATGCTGATTGCATTATCAAGACATACTAATTAACCAATAAATAATTAAGCAACACAAGGCCTGTGCATGGACCAAGAATGCATGTGCTACGAATCAGGGATTATGATTAATCCATTCTGTGCACCTGAGCTCACTTCCACACAAAGCAAAACAAAAACCTCAGTGGTTTTTGTTTCAAACTGAGCTGAAACAATTGCTAAGACCTTCTGGCATGCGTAAGACAGGTTCTGAGGCTGATGCACAGTGTGGACACATGCGATCTCCCAGAACCAGCGAGCTCTGCACAAGATTTAGAATGTTAGCCATATGGCCAGTGAGTCCTGCAGTTCTCACAGCGGATGGCCTGGAGCTCCGTGTTTCTTTTTTTTTGTGGTCCCTTCTTTGTAGTTCCTTCATTGCATACACTTATGGAGAGAAAAGTATATGTTGTTGATTCTAGCAAGTATTTGTTTAGTAATTCTCAAAATATTGTTTTGCCACCGATTTCTTTTAAGCCTGAATTAAGATCTCCTTTAGTTTTTGCTCTTTGTTTTAAAATGCACAGGGTAAACCCCACCTGATAATTATAGTCTTGATGTCTCGTACCCAGAAGTGTCAAAACCTGGTCATGTTTATCCTGGGAAAAGAGATCCAAAAGAACTTTAGAAAATATAAAGCCTGTAAATCAAAATTCCACTGAGAAGCCATGGCAGGTATTTCAAGTAGGAGGGGCTTTAACAGAGGGCAGGAAAAGCTTAGTAATCATTAAAAGGCCTGCAAGTGCAAATGTTAGGGAAGCTTGAAGAAGGAAGTCACAGCTGCCTAAGGTACCACCAACAGGGGTAGTCATGCAAAATCGCACGTCTTCCCAAACCCTTGGTTCTACCGATCACGATGAAAATGGCTTCCTTCAAAATCTTGCATGTGAGCCTCTCAGAATAGAATATACACCAGAATCCTATTGGCAAGGGATGGGAGGAAACGGGGTCCCATGCTTTTGGCGCCTGCCATACATAAAGACGCTGAGTGCCAACAGATGAGTGTTTGGCCCATCAGGGTATACTTTCCTTTTATTTATTTAGCCTTCTTGGTACTGTTCACATGATGATGGAATTTCCTCTAAGTTCATTTGTCATTGCTGTAACCTCAATACCTACCTTAATAAACATTGGGCATCAGAGAATGAGTACCTGGGTTCATAACTGTGAAAGCCAACCTCTCCCATTTTATTCCACTCTTTACTAGAGGAAAGGAATCGTTCCATTTCCGCTACCCATCAGATCAGAGAAGACAGAAAACTGCTTTTAATACTCCTTTTCTGCATGAAGAAGTGACTCAATCATGTGGCCCAGGCAATTCACATGAAAGTCAACTCTCAGGTCTGTCAGATGGTATTTACTTCACTGGGAGGAAGGAGGAAGAGAAGCCTTTATGAATACAGGAAAGCCAACCTTATCAGCTGCTATAATTTCCCCTGGTTTTTAAAGGCCTCATTACAGAGATGGAGGCCATGATTCCACAGGGATTTATGCACTCAGCAGGGAAATGGCAGGGAGGGAGATAACAGGGACCATGAACTATTAGCTGAGTTATCACTGAAGCCACACTGTGTATAGCTGTAAGCACTGTATATCGTGGCTTAATTAGAAACACTGGTTAACCCAGAGTCAGACTGACATTTTATCTTCCGGCAACACTTCTATTCCTCAAATGGAATATGTGGTTGCAGTCTAGAAATTGAACCTTGACATTGCATATGTGAGCCCAAAAGAAATCAGGCAAGAGGCCTAAAAGAGAATGAGACAATAGCATTTACACCCATTTACTCATTTATTTAACACATGCACTCATTCATTTAACAAACAGGCATGGTGCTAAGCACTCTAGAGAAGCTTTTCATAAGAGAGGTGGTCCTGGAGGCCTAGCAGGCTTCTAGAAGGGAAAATGGGGGAGTCACGTAGTCTCCCTGAAGCTCTTGGAAAAGGTTAGGATAATAATAGGATGCCCCCCGCAGTGTTTTGGGAGCAGTAAGAGGTAAATGCCACAAAGGCCTACTGCAGAGAACATATGTTCATAGACATATACACATATGCACCTATATGTGTGTAAGCCTCAGGGGTGACAAAGACTCCAGGGGTCCCAGCAGGAAGAAGGACCTGAGGCAGACATGAAGACTGCCAGAATTTTCAATGTGTTCTCTGAGCCACACAGACCCATGACACATTGTGAGACATTTGTCACCCTGGAAGCTTTGTGAAGCACGTGTAGGCTACAAGGAGAAATGGGCATTCCAGGGGCAGCAGGGGGAAATGGGCACTGCGTATGGCACTGATGAGCAGCAGGCCCCGTCGGGCTTGAGCAAAAAGTCTCCAGCAGAGAGAACTGGATGTGGCTGGGCATGGACGGCGAAGAATGATAATGCAAGGCATTAGCCAACCAGGGATCCTGGGAAGCCAGCAGAGCCTAGAAAGTTTAGGCCCCGGTCACCAGCTGGTAAGTAGAGGCAGTGAGCCTGAGGGTCCTGGTCCATGCCATCGGACCTCTGGGGAGAGTGATGAACAGATATTTAGAAATAGCACTGTATTGTTATTACTGCAAATTAAGTCTCAAGGAGTAATCATAAGGAAGGTGCCCGACTTACAGTATTTCCAAGTGCCACCAGGCCTCTTCCAGGGCCTATAGGAATGCTGCTGGCAGCTGACCTTGAAACCAATCTGGGCCTGGCCAGCAAGATAACCCATGGGAAAGGCAGCAGTCCCTGTTGTGCTTCAGGAACTGTCTCTAGTGGAGTGGTGGCAGCACTCCAGCAGGGGGAGCCCAGGGCTGTGGGGCAGAAACACCAGAGCAATGGCTTCATGGCGTTGTGCACGAAGCCTCCCCGATAAGGAAGGAAACAAAACAGAAATCAGACTGGAGCAGCCAGATCAGGCCTCATGGGGAGGAGGTTGACAGGCATGCAGCAGAAGGTCAAACACGGGAACCAGAGTGGAAAGAGTTCCTAAAGAACTGCATGCCAGCTGTCAAACCTGGCAGTCCTCCTGCTGCTCGAGGCCGGCCCCGCCTGGCTGGAATTTCCGGAGACAAATGATGAAGTGGCCCTAACCGGCTTGGCTCAGTGGATAGAGCGTCGGCCTGTGGACTCAAGGGTCCCAGGCTCGATTCCAGTCAAGGGCATGTGCCTTGGCTGCGGGCACATACGCAGTGGGGAGTGTGCAGGAGGCAGCTGATCGATGTTTCTCTCTCATCAATGTTTCTGACTCTCTTTCCCTCTCCCTTCCTCTCTGTAAAAAAATGCAATAAAATATATTTTTTAAAAAATGATGAAGTGAAGCCCACAAGTGAAGTGGAAGGTTTCAGCCCAGGTGCATCCTCTGGGCCAGTGTAGACCCTGCGTGCCCAGTCGCTTCCTCATTAGTAGGCACAGAGCAGATGGGTAAGAAATACTCTTGCAATTGCGTGGGAGAGGAGGAGCTATGCCATGGTCAGTTTCAATATCAGAGAGTGGTTCCCGAGGAAAGCACTCTTACCTGGGGACCAGGAGGTCAGTGCCCTGGTGCAGAATTCAGCCTAAAGAACCAGCAAATTTGGATTCCAAACCAAACACTGTCTCAGAACCAGATTATGATGCAAGGTCCAAGGGTGTACCGACTTGTCAGACTAAATCACATATGTGGTCTCCATTGTCATGGTAGACTACTCTCATTAAATAAATGTTCAACAACTATTTTAGAAGGTTGCAAAAGTTATACAGTTATTCTATTAGAATAAAAGATATAAAATTATAAGCTTGTCCTGGGTGCCATGCCTGTCTGTCTCTGCTTCCCTTCCCCCTGTGATCTGAGCAAGTGATGGCGAACCTTTTGAGCTAGGCGTGTCAGCATTTTGAAAAACCCTAATTTAACTCTGGTGCCGTGTCACATATAGAAATTTTTTGATATTTGCAACCATAGTAAAACAAAGACTTATATTTTTTATATTTATTTTCTATATTTAAATGCCATTTAACAAAGAAAAATCAACCAAAAAAATGAGTTCGTGTGTCACCTCTGACACGCATGTCATAGGTTCGCCATCACTGAGGTGGTAGTATGTCTGCAGCCTCCATTTCCTGGCCTGCACTTTGCCCATCGGGCTGTTTGAGGAGCAAGCAGTGTATGTTCAGCAAATGGGGGCTATTTGTCTGAGTTCTGCCAGTGGGTGTTTCCCCTTAAGGAACTCATCTCTCCTGTCTGAAAGTCAAGGTTCTTACATGCAAAATGAGGGGCTTGGACTAGAGAGCCCCAACAGAATCCAGCTGAGCTTTCTGTTTTCCACTGCTGTGTGCCCCAGAGCAGCACCAGGTGAAGAACAAGCATTGCTCCTGGTAGCACCTGGCAGCAGGGAGAAGTGACTGTCCCCAGGTTACTTAGAGCCCTGGACATAAACTATAATGTGGCACACTTATTTGCACATGTTTATTATGGACTCTCAGATGTTTTCCTTGGGATAGACATCAGGCAAGAAATAGCTGGTCACATGTGTACACATGCAATTTGCATGGATCATGTCACATGGCTCTCCACAATTGCAGTACTAGCCCATCCTTCCATCAGCAGAGCATGTGCCCACCCATAACCCCACATCCCTGCCAATGCTAATGCTAATGCTACCCAGCTCTCTAATATTCACCAGTTTAGTCGGCATAAAGGGGTAGCTCCCTAATATCTGATTACCAATACTAGTCCTCTTGGACTCTCACCTTATGCTCAAAACTTTGGTGGGTTTCTTTTCTATAAATGTCCTCACTGCCTTTCTTCACTGTTCTATTAGAATTGCTGTTGTTGTTTTTTTCCCCACTGATATGTGGGAGTTTCCTGTATGAGAATGTTAACATGTGTGTGTCAGGGGCACTTTCTCCTAATGCTTCCCAAACCACAAATCCTCAAAGTGCCGGTCATATGCTAAATTCCGAGTCAAGAAGGAGAAACTGATTCTCCTACTGACTCTGCTTCACACTCTGCCACCGGCACCCTAAGCAGCTGCGTTTGTGCCCAGTGTCTCTAAAATCTCTCAATGAAATGCTTCTAATGGCTTCTGTCCTCATCCCCTGGCTGAACAATGGGGTTGCAACCAAAAACTGCTGGGTTGGCAGAACTGGAGGAAAGAGGTATTATTTTGTTTTCTTAAGTGATCCAAACAATATCTATCATTGAGATTTATCAACTAAAACAATTCCTCATTAGGGGAGGTACCTCCATTAACGTCAGTGATTTTCACTAATTTCTTTTTACCACAGATTTTTCATCGGTGACAACTTTCTTGGCCTCAGCATTCTGCGATGTCATAATAGGCAGCTGGTGAAGAAAGAGCCCAAAGACAAAGAAGATGGAGGAATCCGGTCCAAGCAACGCACACATATTTTTAATGAAGAGTTTCTTGTTATGTGCATTAGAGATTTCAAAAAGGTCTATGTCGTATCCACTAGAAAATGGGAGTCCTCTCATCCATATAATGTTGCAGCTTGGTGTGACAGTCGGTCATTCTGAAGCTTCAGTTTCTGAATCTGTACTATGGGGACAACACAGTATGTGAATAAAGACAGGAGCTTAACAAGATGTCTGATTGAGTTTCTGCTTAAGCCTAGAATTTATTTATGTCTAAACCCTTCATGCCTGGTCCTTCAACCTCCCCACCCAACCCTTGTGAGAAATATCTCATAGGAACAGCCAAGGTACCTCAGCAGCTGTGGTCAGTAATGCTGGAAACGAAGCGTTTGTTGATTGTGTTGTGCTTCTGTAAACCTGGAACGGGATGCTGTTGGAAGCCCAGTAGTAATTGTGCATCTGGACTATCCCCCTCCTGCTCCAACAGGCTGTCACTGGCAGAGAAACATGCTCCATTGGTGAAGACACGCTTCCAATCACAGCTTTCCTGAGCAGTATTTAAAGTCCAGAGCTGTGATTTGCAGCTCAGTGCAGAGAGAGCAGAGAACCAGGATCTGTGGATGAGACCCAAGCTGCAAAAATGACTCACATGAGAAACAGGATTTGAGATGCATAAAGAGAGGAGATGAGTGCTTTCAGGATCTCTAATGTCTCAAAGGTCTGTTCCTCTCTTCCCCTGGAAAGCTTCTCTGATGAATACAGCCTACGTTGATCTCTTCCCTCCCCGATTAGCTGTCTTAGTCTGTGCTCTCCAGAGAACCATAGATAGATAATCAGGGTTTTGTATATCTATCTATCGTCTAGATATATTTATCTATAATATATATGTACCGATAGATAGATAGATAGATAGATAGATAGATAGATAGATAGATAGATAGATATTAGAATCCTGACTAACACAATTGGTGTATAGATGGATTTGTTATGAGGAATTGACTCACTTACTTATGCGGGCTGATAAGTCACACAATCTGCCATCTGTCAGATGGAGATCTAGGAGGTCTGGTGGTGTAATTTAATATGAATCCAAAGACCTAAGAACCAGGGGAGCTGATGGTGTAACTCCCAGTCCAAGGTCAGGAGAAGATGAGATGAGCTGTCCCAGTTCAAACATTGAGGCGAGGGAGGAAAAGGGCTTGTGTGGGGGAATAAATTCTTCCTTCCTCTGCCTTTTGTTCTATTCAGGTCCTCAATGGATGGATTCTGCTTTCCTGAGTGCTCAATAGAAATGCTAGTCTGATCCAGAAACACCCTCAAAGACACACCCAGAAATAGTGCTTAATCTGGGCACCCCATAGCCAGTCAAGTTGATATATAAAATTAAACATCATATCAAACCCATCCCACATTAAGGTGAACAACTCATTCTGGTTTCCCTGGGATTTTCCTGGTTTTCAAGTTGCAAGTCCAGTCTCCTGGGAAACTCCTCAGTATGTGACACCCCCCTGCCCATAATGCCTGGATTAAGCATTTTTTCACTTGATAATATTGGATTTAAGAATTTAGCCACAGGAGCAGCCAACTCTTATTGGGTGTCCGGGGAGTCAGATGAGCTAAGCTCTGAGGACTCCCTGCCCCCATATGGCTTTATGCCTCTGTATTTTCCCACAACATTTTATATAGTGCTTTTTCCATACCTCACACTCAGACCTTGTTACTGCATACCATTGTCCAAGATAAGGAACCAGAGATCCTTGGAGAAGTGGTAGAATCCAGGACTAGGCCTGGGAATGTATTCCCTGGATCCAGATGACCCTGGAACCACTTGTGATGCCATAAAGTTATAAAGTATGTGTGTTTTTAAAAGTGTAGTGCAGGAGCGTGTGGGAAGAGCACAGAATACAACATGAAGGAGTCCCTAATGACCAAATCTGAGACAATTTTAGCAACAAAATGAATAATAATGATCCATTTTAACCCTTGAATTACAGTAAATGCACATGCTGAGATAGATAGATAGATCTAATAAAATAAATAATAAATGATTATAGCAAAATTACAGTCAGTGGAAAATTTGAGGTGAGTCGAGCTCTTCTGGGGCATTCCCCAGCCATAGCAGCCATGCCATGGGATGTCCTGGGCATCGCTGTCCAATCAGACCCCTCTATGGACAGTGATTGTTTTGGAGCTCCCTCATTGGATTTGCCAAGGCTGTCTCAATACCAAATCAAGATCCTTGCTCATCTTGCTTCCTCTCCCCTTTCCTGTCACAGGTGTTGGGTCTGCACTGTGGACTGAGGCTTTTCCTATCCAATCCTGTGCTTCCTCCTCCTTTGTGTCTCATGGACATTACCCACCAATATTCCTCTTGCACTCCTCTGTCTGTCTCTGTATCTGCTTCCCAGAGAAGCCCAGCGGCACACGCATCATAAGAAAGTGAATAATGACATCAATGATGTCTTGGATTTTTTTCTAAATAAAAATCCCCTTCTCTTCTGCCTGCAATACTACCCTAAAGCTCTCTTCCAAGTTACTTAACGCTTTGAGTTTCAGTTTTCTGATCTATATAAAAAGAGACAATATCCACCATAGCATTAAGATAAGCATATTGATGAATATCAAAGCATTTTTATAAAATACTATGTAAATGCTTGGAGAAAAACACAAAGTAAGTCCGGGATAGTGTTCCCCTCTCACCATATTATTGCCCATTAGTTAAATGGAAAAAAAAAACACACAAACCACAAAGTGCCTGGCTCATAATAAGTGGAATGGGAAAATAGACAAAAATAAACAACTCTGAGAGTGAATATGATAGAGATATCAAATCTACGCAAACATGGATCTCTTATATGCTGATAGTGGAGGTAAAGAAAGATTTTGGAAAACAGTTTGGCATTATCCCTCAATTGGAATAGTTTAGTGGTTCAATTTATTTAATAATTCTGCAAATATTCAGGCTTTTATATTTCTTCTTCCATTGGTTTTGATAGGTTAAATTTTCCTAGAAACTAATCCATTTCACCTAATTTTCAAGCTAGTGTGAAGCTGCTACTATGGATTATCTTATATTTTTTTTAAAAATATATTTTATTGATTTTCTACAGAGAGGAAGGGAGAGAGACAGAGAGTCAGAAACATCGATGAGAGAGAAACATCGATCAGCTGCCTCCCGCACATCCCCACTGGGGAAGTGCCCGCAACCCAGGTACATGCCCTTGACCGGAATCGAACCCGGGATCTTTCAGTCCGCAGGCCGACGCTCTATCCACTGAGCCAAACCGGTTTCGGCGGATTATCTTATTTTTAATTGCTGATTATATCTGTAATTATACCTCTTTTACTCCGGATAGCATTTGTGTCCCTTCTATTCTCTTATTCTTCTTTTATCTGTGTTTATTCTTGACCAAGTTTTGTCAATATTGACAGTTTGTTTCAATGATCCAAACTTTGGGTTTGTTGATGGCCCTTTTAGAGGTTTTCTATTTTATTAATTTTTCGTTCTTATTTTATCCCCTTGCTTTCTAGCTTCTTTGAATTTGCTGGATGTTTGTTTGTTTTTTTCAACTTCTTGATTTGGACACTTACACTGATGCTCCAGCCTTTCTTTCTTAACATAAGTATTTAGGCTATCAGTTTCCCTCAAAGCATTCTTGTTTCTGCATCCTGTATCATCAGCACTGAAGCAACACACCGCCAACAACCCCATCCTCCTCTCCAGAGGTAACCACGATGCTGACTTCTAACACCATAAATTACTCTGGCCTGTTTATAATGTCTATCATTAAAATTGTGTCATTTTCTGTGCTTGTTTTTTGCCTTTATTTTATATAATCCTTCGCTTTTCTTCTCACATATTCTATTTCTTCATTTTTGCTCTTTTCCATAGGGAAGAATGCAGCAATTTGCTAATTAGTTCCTCAACTATAAAGTTCTACTCAATCTCAACTAATGCAATTTTGTTAATCCTCACCTGGTTTTTCCATTCATTTTTAGAGAGACAGTGAGAAGGGAGGGGGAGAGACAGAGAGAGAAACATCGATGTGAGAGAGACACATCAATTGGTTGCTTCCCACAGGTGCCCTGACCAGGGCAGGAGATCGAGCCTGCAACTAGGTATGTGCCCTTGACTGGAACTGAACCTGGAATCCTTCAGTCTGCGGGTATATGCTCTATCCACTGAGCCAAACCGTCTAGGGCCTGTTGCAATCTTTATTTCAGTAATTATACTTGCACATCTAGTATTTCCACTTTGCTGTGTGTGTGTGTGGTGTTGGTGTTTTTGGTATGTGTTGCTATTCTCTTCTTTACCTCTCTCTGCATGTCTGTTATGCTCACTTAGTTTGAATGCTCAGTCTGTCTCCTCTGATACCTCTGACGCCAATGAGATCTGTACTCATTTGTTCTTTTTCTCTTGATACAGTTGTGCTCCTCAGGTGTCTCATTATTTTAGCCTATGAGCTTGTCTTCCCCTGGAGGTGTGGCGACTCCAAGAGGCGATGCAAATGAGGAAGAAACAGAGGCCAGGCCTTCAATTCAGATGAGTTTGAGGAGCCAGGAAAGAGGGAGGGTGAGCCCTAGGACAAAAAGATCTTGCTCTGCACACCCCAAAAGCCTTCTCAGGCCAGGGCTTTTCTCTCAGTCTCCATGGAGAAGCAACAGGTGGAGGAGGCTGTTCTCAGAATGCAAGCCACAGCCTTGAGGTCTGGAAGTGGGGCGGGGTGGGGGGAGGAGGGATGGGGACGGGCGGGGGCGGTGAAAAAGTAAGTATCTGAGGCTATTCTGTCCCTGCTTACTTCCTACACTCTTCACCCATTTTGGCATCTATGCTGCACAATCATCCATGAGAATGCCGGCCCAGGTTCTTGGGTGAAGAGGAGCAACAGTGGAATTCCAAAATTTGTCGTCTCCCAGCCACACTGTACACAGATAAACTCAGCTGACAATAGCTCTCTGTTCTCCAGGGGATCAATGGTTGCTCCCTCCTTGATAGTTTCTCATCATAGATTCTCTAGGTTGTTTGGGGGAGAGGAAGCCAGGCAAATTAAAAGTGGCCAGGAGACACTTTTAAACTCGGACTCAAATAATTGGCTAAAGATTTTGGACAAGATAAATCAAGTAATGGGGATTAAACCTAATGTGTTTGAAGTGGGGAGGGCCATAATACTCACAGCACACTATACACATGGTCATAATTCCTGGGTGGTTTACACAAGGGCCAACATCCTGATTCAAATCCTGGTTCCACTTCTTAGTAACTTGAGACTTTGGGAGAGTTACTTGGTCACTTTAATTCTCATTGTTTTCATCCTATATAATAAAAGCCTACTATGCAAATCGACCAAACGGTGGAAAAACTGGTTGGCAGGGGGCAGGGCTGGTGAGCAGGTGGCACCATGCCAACCAAGGCTGGCGCGAGTGGGCAGAGGGAGGGGACAGCAATTGGGGCAAGACAGCGGCAACCAGCAGTGGCAGATGGGCGATCAGGGGGCGGGGCTGGCTGCTTGCCAGCTGGGCATGTCCCATGATCAGCCCACAGGTTGCCTCCCGCAGTGGGAGGCCAGACTGCAATTTAGGCCCACTCCCTGTGCGGGACATCAGTTGGACATCCCCCAAGGGCTCCTGGTCTGCAAGAGGATGCAGGCCAGGCAGAGGGACCCCCCCCCCCAAGTGCACGAATTTTCATGTCTGGGCCTCTAGCCTATAATATAAGTCATCACTGTACATCAGATTGTGCTAAATATGTGAATGAATACAAATCACTTAGAATAGTGCTCAAGATTTTATTTTTTATTATAGTCTAATTGCCTTTTTTTAAGGAATCTTCATCAACGAAATTATGACAAAGGAGCTAAGACTAAATAATAGGGAAAGGATGATCTCTTCACTAAGTGGTACTGGAACAATTGGACAGCCACATTCAAAAGAATAGAACCGGACCAATATCTTATCTCACATACAAAACATTAACTCAAAGTGGATTAAAGACTTGAATGGAAGCCCTGAAACTCTTAGAAGAAAACATAGGCAGTAAGTTCCTTGACATTGGTCTTTGTTGTGGTTTTTTGGCTCTGACACCAAAAGCAAAGGGAACAAGTACAAATATAAACAAGTGGGACTACATCAAACTAAAGACCTTCTGCACAGAAAAGAAAACCATCAACAAAATAAAAAGGCAACCTACCAAATGAAAGTATTTGCAATCATACATCCAATAAATAACACTAATCAATAGCAAAAACAAATAAAAAGTAATAGTCTGATTAAAAAGTGGACAGAGGACCTGAATAGACATTTCTCCAAAGAAGACTTACAATACAGGTGGCCAACAGGCACATCAAAGATGCTCAACCTCACTAGTCATCAGGAAATGCGAATCAAAACCACAATGAATGGCTAGTATAAAAAAGACAAGAAATAACAAGTGTTGGAGAGGATATGTTGAAAGAGAACCCTTTGCATTGTTGGTGGGGAATGTTAAGTTGACACAGCTTCTATGGGGGTGGTCTGAGGTGGGGGTGAGGTAGGTGAAATGGGGGAAGGGGATCAAAAGGTTAAAGTTTCTAGTTATAAAATGAGTAATTCATGAAGATGTAATGTACAGCATAGTGAGTAATTAATAATACTGTATCAACATATTTGAGAGTAACTAAGAGAGTATATCTTGAAAGTTCTCATCATAAGAAAAAAAATTTGTAACTATGTGTGGTGATGGGTGTTAACTGGACTATTGTAGTGATCATTTCAAAACATATCCAAATATCAAATTATTATATTGTAAACCTAAAACTAGCATAATGTTATATGTCAATTATACCTCAATAAAAGCTAAAGTACTATATTATAATTTTCATAATGGAAATGCAAAAGAATAATATAAAAAGTTATAACACAATAGTTTTATTTATTTTTGTTAACAGTAGAAACATCTTTTTCTGATTTTGCCCAAATTTATTATTAATAAAAGTTCAGAGAATGCAGTTAAAAACAAAGGAATATTAAAAACTGCTTCAAATGAAAAAAAAGAAGGGTCATCTAGAAGCTGGGAGACCATTCTGTAAGGTGCTGGAGGCCAAGAACTGACCATTGATCTTAGTGTTCTTTTTCTTTCTTTCTTGCATCTTTTTTTCCCTCTTGCATAGCCCTCTCAGATTGCTGGAGTTCAGTATCTGTTTAACTCATGTTCTTGACTTGCTGATTCAGAAAATATAGAATAGCCAATTTTTTTTAGGTTTGGAAATTAAAATTGCTTTGCTCATCTCTGCAAACAACTGCAGAAGAATATTCTAGAAATGTATTGCACTGGAGTAAATGTGTTCTCAGTGAATCATTGAAAAAATCATAAACATAAACATGAAAAGCCCTGCTGTGTGCAAGAGTTCCTCCTCCTGCTGCTCCACTGGAAGCGGAAACCTCCTAGGCCCGGGTGTGGTCTGCATCAGAGCAGGGAAGGGGAGGCTGCAGCCCCTCCCACAATCAGTGAAGCTGGAACCTGTGCAACACCATCGCTTGTGCCTCAAGTCCCACCAAATCCCCTGATAGTCCTCTGGATTCTGACGGCACCCTCCATCTCTCTTCTGTGTCCACCCGTGTTTCTGGGGCCAGGCTAAGGACTGGGATACTTAGGGTCTCCAGTTCTCTACTTTCAACAGATCCTCCCAGGAAGCTATGTTCAAAATGGTGCTCCTCTTTGCCATTATCCAAACAACACTAACAAATAACTAAGAATTAAGAATTCACCTGCATATCAGCAATAATAAACAGAGGTGGGGGGGGGGGGTCAGAGGCCCTTATCATTCCAGTCTCCACTTAAATTCACCTGGGATTGACCCTCTACAAATTGAAATCCTTGGAACATTCTTAGCTTTGTTAAGAAAAAAAAATTTATATTTTATCCTCTTTTCTTTCAGTGGTCATCTTCTCCTTCATATTTCTCCTCTCTAAATTTACTGTTTATTTTTGTTTTCTGTTTGTTTTTGCATCAAACACATTACTCCCAGCATCCTTTCTGGCCAGTGGGCAACTACAAAGGCTATGGCAGGTGTCTGGGTCCTGCCTATGCCAGGTCACAAGATGAGATAAACACGGAGTGCATGGCACAGAATTTTGGGTGACAGACTGAATGGATAAACTCACAAACAGAATCCTTTCAAACGTGTGGGTCACATTCCCACAATGTGGTTGAACTCATGCTATTCTGTGCCAGGGCAGATAATATAATCGGACATTTGGTGCTCCCCTACCATGGGCCAAGCACTGTTCTAAGGAATGGCACATCTCATTGGATGCACATATTAAGTTCCCAGCCCAGCACCATGAACAAATGGCATAGACAGTATCCAAAATCATATAGTCCGTGCGAATCGAACCTCAAGCATGCCACCACTGTGCAACACAGGGACTTAAACTGCAGGCTGTTACCTTAAGACCTGCTCTTTTCCTGTGTACAATGTCCTCCTTAATTAAACTCATGGTAGGCCTCCCTCATCTTTCCAGGGAGAAAAAATCATCCGCCTCCACCCTGCAGAGGGAAGGGTAATGCCCTGTGTCCAATTTTCTTTTCATTGCTATTTTTATTATGGAAACACAAATGTTCAGTGACTTCAAAATGAAAACAGGGAAAGTTAATTTTGTCATCCTTATCTAATAAAATTCTTAATGGGTTTCTCACCCATTATCATAAATACTTTTATTGTTTCTAATTTTTTTTCTCAACTTCACAGTAGTATGTCTTGCCTTCAAGAAATATTAAAAAATTTAAAAAGAGACATGTTCCTTTGGTTTTTAGATTTCTTAAGTATCATTTGCTAGTTGGGATTTAGTTTTATTTCCTCTCAATTTAGATGAGACTTGTGAGTTCTAAAGGTGGAGTTAGCATTTTTAGCACAAACTTTATGAGTAAAAATTTGGGCTACTTGCCATGAATCATGAACATGACTTAGGACCAGTCTTTTGACTTATCTGGGCTCCATTTGCCCATCTCTAAAAAATAAATCCTGGACTCCTTCCTTCCCTTACTCTCCCTTTCATTTAATAATAATAACATATGGTTAATTTAATTGAAGAGTTAATAATGATTTTTGTTTCAAATCTCAGAGTTGTCAGTTCTAGATAAGCTTACTGTGTAGGTGGTGCTGGGTCTGTGGGGGTGAGGGTGGAGGCTTGTGTCTTGAAAAAGGTATCTCTTTTGTAGAACAGTGGTATCAGCATTGCTTGGGAGCCTGTTAGAATGTCAATTCGTAGACTCCACCCATTCCCTACGGGGTCAGAAATGCTGAGGATGAAACCCTGCAGACAATCCTATATAATAAAAGGCTAATACTCAAATTGTCCCCTTGGGAGTTTGACCGGGAGACCAGGAATTTGATCGCTTGCTATGAAGTGTGATGGCCACCAGGGGGAAGCATGGAACATGGCAGGTGACTGACCAGCAGCGATGGTGGTGCACCAGTGGTGAGGGAAGAAGGAGGCGGGGAGGAGGGGAACCTGATTAGCCCAGATCGCTGTCCAGGCCTAGGGAAACCTACCTGTGCACAAATTTCATGCACTGGGCCTCTAGTATTTTAATTAGCCTTAAGGTGATTATGATGCATGTTAAAGTTAGAGAACCACTGTTGTAAAAAAAACCTCTGTGGTCAGTGTCTCTTTCCCAGGCCTATTAACCCCAAGTACGCTTCCTCTCTCATTCTTAGTCACAGGAAAAATTTATTCCTTCAACAAATATTCATTAAGTGCTTGGTGTATGGCAGGTGATGTTCCAGGCACTGAGGATATGATGTTGAAAACAACAGACAAAAATCCCTGCCACGCGAAACTAACATTCTGACAGGGGATGACAGATAATAAATAAGTAAACATATATTGTATTGAATATAAATTTAAAAATTATATATCCATATAATAACAAAGAGTGACAAATGCAATAAAGACAAATAATACAGGAGGTAGAATAGTGGATACATAGAAAATATTAGCTTGACTCCTGAACCTAATTTAAATACAAGGAGAAGAAAAATCTATAGTAAAAAGAAAAAAGTATGCCATGAATTCTAAGTAAAATAAAATAACTTTGTGTTTATCCTCCCAACAGCACTCACTTTTAGTATGATACATCTTTGGGGAATTATATACAAACTTGTAAAATAAACTGCTATACATCTTCCACCATCACAAACAAGAATGTCACCTGTCACTCAGGTCAACATCTCATATCCAGAAGCATCTTGGATCTGAACCAAAGACTTCTAGAGTCCCAATTAATATAGGGATCATATAAGTTCAGTTGTTGTTTTTTTCACTTATTTGTTCACATGTCAGATGACACTAATACATTGTGATCTCCACAGGGGATTATATATATTTTCATGTTCCTCAAAACAATTATTTGAAACTCAAGGAGAAATAAAAACATAATCTTTGCTGTCTTAGTGCAATGCCCCACATGCACCAAGTGCTGGACAAATGCTTATTGACAGTGATGATGAGTGTGCTCAGTTTACTAGATTCTCATGTACTGAAATATTTTCTGTACTTGTGCTTGAAATAAAGTATCTACTGTTGGACCCTAATGCAATCACCAAGTTAATAACCAGAAGCTATTTCATCCTGGTATTCCAGTTAAGGTGATAGCCTTATTGCTATAATATAAAAGTACTAAATATATTTAAAAATATGCCTCATATGAGCTAGGTAGTTTTCAAACTGTATCTGAGTTAATGATCACAAAAATCCCATAAGTTTAGAATTAGTAAGGCTTATTTTGGGTACCAGTAACAGAAGTACACTGCAAATAAACTTTGTATTAAAGAATGTTTGATGTTGACATTATTGCAGGAGTCCCCCTTTCACCCCCTTTGCCCACCTCCACATACAATTTATTGTAATATAATATATTTGAAGATTACTTATGTATTCAACAAAATTCAAAAAAGAGTTTTATAATAAATAGAAGAATCCCTTTCTTTTTGAAAAGTTCTGTCATCCCAGCCCCTAAATAATGAGAGGATAGTTCAGAAACCCCTACCACAGGTAGGGCCCTAGGTATATGAAACCCTCAATGCATAAACTAAATAAAATTCCTATTCTAGAGGGAGAAATGTTAGAAAAATTGCTGTTCTCTTTTTTAGCTTGGAGTGGAGTGGATGAAAAGAAGGGGTTTTTTTTGCCCAGCTGGGTGTGACACAGTGGTTGAGCATCTACCTACGAACCAGGAGGTCATGGTTCAATTCCTGATCAGAGCACATGCCCGGGTTGCAGGCTGGATCCCAGGTGGGGGTGCTTGCGGTGGGGGGGTGGGGGGGGGCAGAGGGGGCGTGCAAGAGGCAGGCGACCAATGATTCTCATCATTAATGTTTCTATCTCTCTCTCCCTCACCCTTCCTCTCTGAAATAAATAAAAATATATTTTTTTTAAAAAGAAGTTTTTTGAAAGTACCTAATTGAAATATGTATAATGAGGATTTGGGAGAAAATTAATACCATGTATGTGTCCTGGAAAAATCCAATTCACTTTTTGGTAAAAGCAGACTCAGATGGTGAGTCTTGAATTTCTCTGTGATCTGATATAAGCAAGCATAGTCTCTGGAGGAAACAATCACTAATAGTAAGAGTCAACAGAAACAATGACTGTAGGATCAGACTTACAAAGACTATAGATACTGGAATTACTGACAACACTATAGAAATACTAGGGGCCCAGTGCACGAATTCGTGCACTTAAAAAGGAACTGTGGGCCACGAGGCTGTGGTAGGCACAAGGGAAGGTCTTGGCCCATCCTACATGCCCCCACTCGGCCCCTCCCACCGCAGCCCCTGGTCCCCTGTCTGCTGGCAGCCCCCATCCCGCCCCCACAGCTCCCATGCACTGACGGTGCCGGCCCCACACTCACACCCACTGACGGGGTGGAGCTACTGGGGCCTGCACCAGCAGCGGGTGCGAGTGGGCCAGTGCTGGCAGTGGGTGCAAGAGGCGACTGCCAGCCCCAGTCGCACCTCAGGAGCAGGGGGAGGTGAAGAAGCTCTGAGGGGTTATCAAGGCCAGCAGCACCTGCTGGCAGCACCGAGCAATCGAGACCAATGCTGGACGCTGACAGCGGGTGCAAGCGACGGCTCCAGAGCCGGCAGTGGGTGCAAGTGGGGCCGGTGCAGGCATCAGGTGCGAGCACCAGGTGGGAGCAAAGAATTTTCAGTAACCACCAGAGGCTCGCCCTGATGACAGTGACCAGTGCCCCGCCTTGGTCTGGTACCCCCACTCACCTGCTCCACCATCCTGCTGGGGCCGACACCTACCATGTTCCACGCTCTGCCGCCTGTTGCTGACACTTGCCATGTCCGCACGTTCCCCCTGGTGATCAGTGCACGTCATAGTGACCTGTTGTTCGGTTGTTCCACCATTCAGTCTATTTGCATATTAGGGTTTTATATATAGATAGATAATGTGCTTGACACATTTAAATGGATAAAAATGATGAAGGAATAAGAGAATGTAAAAATAGCCCTAGCCAGTTGCTCAGTGGTTAGAGTTTTGGACCATGGACCCAATTCTCGATCAAAGGCACGTACGTACCTTGGTTGTGGGTTCACTCCCCACCCCCGGTCAGGGTGTGTACAGAAGGCAACCAGTCGATGTGTCTCTCTCACATCAATGTTTTTTTCTCTCTCTTTCTCTTTTCTTCCTCCCTGCACCCACCGGACACATGCCCAGAGTTTTCATTCCTTTGAAGAACTCTAATATGGAGCCTTTCCCACACTGGTGCTGGCTTGTTCCCCCTGACAGCTGGACAACAATGGAAAGAATTCAAAGGTATTTTAAGACTGAAAATAAAAAGAACAGTCATTGCCTGTTCTGGCAGCTTACACACAGAATCAAAAGACCCAGTTGTGCAGGTTCCTTGGAACAAATCACATTTGCCTTCAGTAACTGTCTAATGCTCCATACCTTTCTACCAAGGTTATTATTATTCCTGTGTATTTATCTAAGACTAGTAGGAATCTTTTCACATCTACAAATTAATAGAGGGGTGATATCATGGGCTTTGTCTACCTTTTAAAAATAACTTAAGCTCAAAGTAACTCACATTTGGGGAGAAATTCTGGTCTGCTTCCCAGAGAGTTAGATAATACACTCTCAGAAGCACATAATTTACTCAGTGCATTTTCTGCAGTACATCTGCAAGGCTGTCTATTAGAGAGATTATTTGGGCTGAATTGATTAATTATGAGAAAAAGCATAGAATTTTATACCTGGGAAGAGCCCTTGTTTGACAGATGACAGGATGAAGCCCGCCACACAGCTAGCCTGTGGCACCAGGAAGACTGGGACAGAGCCTAGCTCCCTACTTAGGATGTCTGCGACTCCGTGCGTTTGGTCACTGTTAAGGAGCCGTTACAGTAACCCTGGGTCTCAGAGGCCGGTCACTGTCTGATGTGGGCTCTTTAATTGTGAGGGACACATAATCACTAGTCACCCAAAGAAAGAAAGGAGATCTATGTGTAAGAGTTAATCAGCAGCTCTCTGTGGAGCCCCTCTCTCAGTTATGTCTTGTTGTCCCCACTGGAGATCCTGCTGAGACCTCTCCAAAGGATGCTGCTGTGGCCAAACACTGAGGCTGCTCTGAGGGGCATGGGGTCAGGGGCTAAAGGCAGACCCAATGCCGAGACCAGAGAGGAGACCCTACAGTAACTTTACTTGGTTCCTTCCTGGCCTTGTTTTGTGGATTTGGCTCAGAGGGAGACGTTATGGGTTGTATCATGTTCCCCTAAAAAGATATGTTCCCCCAGTACCTAAGGATATGATCTTATTTGAAAATAGGGTCTTTATAGAGGCAATCAAGTTAAAAAGGGGGCAGTAGGATAGACTGTGGCCTTATAAAGAGGGGACATTTGGACATAGAAAAACACACATAGAGGGAGATGATGGGAAGACACAGAGGGGACTATCTACTAGTATAAGCCAGGGAATGTCCGAGGCCACCAAAAGCTAGGAGAGAGGCCTGGGACAGATTCTCCCTTGAAGGCCTTAGAGGTAATCAACCCTGATGACACCTTCATGTCAGATTTACAGCTACTGGAACTGTGAGACATAAGCCCAGTCTGTGGTTGAGCAGCCCAAGCAGACCAATATAAGGGGCATCATTGGACCTCATAACCTCTCATGGTCAAGCTCTCCCTACTGGCAAGCCCTCTTACTTCTGTCTCTCGCATCAGATTCTTTAGAGCAGTGGTTCTCAACCTTCTGGCCCTTTAAATACAGTTCCTCATGTTGTGACCCAACCATAAAATTATTTTCGTTGCTACTTCATAACTGTAATGTTGTTACTGTTGTGAACCGTAATGTAAATATCTGATATGCAGGATGGTCTTAGGCCACCCCTGTGAAAGGGTCGTTCGACCGCCAAAGGGGTCACGACCCACAGGTTGAGAACCGCTGCTTTAGAGAAAGAGTCTATTTGGTCTAGTACTTTTTCTCATACAGGATGAGTCTACAGACAGCTACCTTCAGGTAGGGCCCTGCACCGGGTTCAATCAGCTGTTTTCAAAAACAGATTGTGTCCCTTCAGCAGGGACCAGAGCTCAGACAATGTCAGTGACTCTGGAAGGCGGTGAGGCCGTTAGGCACATTTTGTAGCATCGTAAGGAAAACCACATGCAATGTGTCACGTCGACAATCTGCAAAGCTGTGCTAGGGGACAGAGAACCGCCAAGCCACAACAGTAAGAAGAGGACCTGAAATTAAATATGTTGCATAGCAAAGGAAGCTATAGTCTAGCCAATTACAATAAAAGATATGTCTACTTTGGGAAGCTATGCAGAAAAATCTAGGAAGAAAGAGCAATGAGCAAATGGTTTGTGCCAGTCTCAGCACAGATGGTGCTATTGGCTAGAAATGACTGGGGGCACTCACCTGGGCCCATGTGCCACCCTCACTCCCACACATTTCCCCTTTACGAATCAGTGTTGTTATTGGGCCAGCCCTTGTGGTTTTTGTTTTTATTATGATTGCAAGACGCTCTTGGCAATAGTCACCAGAAAACTTTGAATAAACAAAGTTTACTACTCATAAGTCCTGGAGGGTACATGGCACAGCCAGAGCCACCCAGTGAGGTTGTGGGAAGAGAGAGATAGGGGGTGATGTGGGCCTGGGGTTCACACTTTAATTGGGGTTGAAGATGGGGGTCTAGTATTTTGTGGGTTCACTCTTTTTTCTTGTTTTTAAATCCTTACCCGAGGATTTTTTCCCCATTGATTTTTAGAAAGAGAGAGTGGAAGAGAGAGGGAAAGACAAAGAGAAATATCGATATGAGAGAGACACCTCGATTGGTTGCCTCCTGCATGAGCCCCAACCAGGGCCCAGGCTGGGGAGGAACCTGAAACCGAGGTACATGCCCTTGACCAGAATCAAACCCAGGACCCTTCAGTCCACAGGCCAACGCTATCAACTGAGCCAAACTGGCTAGGGCTGGGTTCACCCTTTATTGTCAACTTAAGACTTAAGAAAGGGAATTACAGCAGCAAGAAGGAAGAAGCAATCAGTCAAATGTCACTTCTCTCACTCCACCAGAGATCTCTAAAGCAAAAGGAACTTCAGGGGTGAGGCAGCCTGGCTCTTTACCTAGTCATATGACTGGCAATGTGCTTATTTGAGCTGGATGTCTTTGAAGTGAATGCTTTGGCAATCAAAAGCTTAATGTCAGACACTTGCATTACAATAAAAAAGGCCAATTGTCAAAGCTCACACTACAGCAAGACATGGCATGCCTTAGTCAGCTATGTGTAAAGAAGAGAGACACTAAAACATTCTCATCACACAAGAGAGGCCAAAAAGGAGTCATCCATGAGTTGTGTGTAGGATTAGTCAAAGCTGCCTTTCAGCTATTTGGGCTCTGATTTTATGCTTTATCAGGCAACCTTCTGCTTGGTAATTCAACCTATCAGGCTTCTGGGAAGAGAATGCCCTAGAGCAGCGGTTCTCAACCTATGGGTCTCGACCCCTTTGGGGGTCGAACGACCCTTTCACAGGGGTCACCTAAGACCATCGGAAAACACATATATAATTACATATTGTTTTTGTGATTAATCACTATGCTTTAATTACGTTCAATTTGTAACAATGAAATTGGGGGTCACCACAACATGAGGAACTGTATTAAAGGGTCGCGGCATTAGGAAGGTTGAGAACCACTGCCCTAGAGGATGGACATGGAAATTTTGACCATTCTCTTGTAAAGGAATAGATTGTCATTCAGACTTATACATCAGTCTCCTGTGAGTTGAATCAACATGAATCAGTTCCCCCTGAGACTCTAATACCTCCCTGTGGCCTGAAACAATTAGTCAGCAGAATCAAAGCTAAGGACTAGACTCTGACCAATAGTAAGTTCTACTGTTGGTGAGACCTCTCTGAACACTCATGTGGCTTTCCTTTCTACCCCTTCTTGTTCCTATCTCCTAATTGCCAATAGGTGTCTAAGAGAATGTTGAACTGAAAGGAGTGCCATGTAGGAAAAAAGAGAACTAAACTTGGACTTGGGCAGATACAACTTAAGTTCTATCTTGCCGCTGATTTCCCATGTAATTCTGAGCAAGTTGCTTAACCTTTGTTGACCTCCATTGTCCCGGCTTTAGAATGAGAATATTAAAATCTATCTCACAGGGCTGGGAGAGAGGAGGCATCTTGTGCAGAGGATAGCACAGAATGCATGTGTAACAGGTGACAGCTTCTGGCCTCGGCCTGCAGATCGTGCCTGATACTGGATGAATTTACTACTCACTCTTCCCAGTTATCTCCTCTTACCAGTAGCTGGTGGCTGTTCAGGGACTGAAAATTAATTTTTACATTAGCCCAAGCAAAACATAATTAGGAAGTCAAATCTGTTGTCGTAGCAGCCACAACAGTAAAAATAGGAATGTGCATCATAGATAATGGCATCTTTAGCAGCCTGCAGTGTCCTTGCAAGCCCGTCCCTCACACAGATGGCTGAATTTATGGAGATTTGAAGCCCAGCAAAGAGCACTGAGCTTCACATTTTAAAACCTTCATTTTAGTCATGCTTCTGTCATTTTGTGGAGACCTTGGGTGTATCACCTCTTTGTGTATGCTTCCATTTCCTCATCTTAATGTGGCAATACTCCCAGCTTGACCAGAAGACATGCTTATCATAGGAGTGAGGGAGGCTTGGAAGGGTGAGGGGCTGTACCAGTAAAATGGATATTCTCAGGGTCTCTTTAAATAAAGAAATGGAGGATGTGGCAGCCACGGAGGTGCACAGCTCAGATCTCTTTTCAAGGGAACCTAAGGTGAGTAGACGTCGGTGGTCAGCCCCCAGCTGCTGCCCCTTCCTGATCATCTATGAGTCATCTTCTGTGAATGTCTTTACATCATTCACATGGAAGCCACGTTTCCCTCCCAGCTTCTCCCATCCAGAGGCTGGATATAGCCAGGGTGCTGGAGCCAGGCTGCTTCTGCCCACTCTGGGCTCCTCTAGCTAACAATCTTTGTTTTGGGAGGGTGGTAGCCAATCACCAAATAGCCCAATGATCCTCCAATGAGCATGGGACATTGAACCCTGTGTAGACCCCTTTGACAATGGGCCGACCAGTAGGAGTCCACAGAACTAGTTGTGTGTGACTTCCAAAGCTAGAGTGTAAGAGACATCGTAGCTGCTGTCTTGTGTCCTCCCGGGTCATTGACTCTGGGGGAGGCACTTCTTTGGAGATGTCTATGTGGTGGGTAAATGGAAGCCTCCTGCTAATAACCAGCATCAATTTGCCAGCCATGTGAGTGAGCCACCTTGAAAATCAAATCTTCAAATGACCATAGTCAACATCCTGATTGGAACCTCATGAGAGGCTGTGAGTTAGAATTACCCAGCTAAGTTGCTCCAGAATTCCTGACCCACAGAAAACATGAGGTGAAGAAAGTTTGTTGTTGTTTTAAAGTATTAAGTTTTGGGGGTAATTTGTGACACAGTAATAGATAACTAATTCAGGGATTCCCGATTGACCTTGCCTAGACTCTCGGAGCTGCGCTGAAGTCCAGTGCTCTGCCTGCCTGGTTCCTTTCCTTCCCTCTCTCCTTACACCAGTGCCTGGCCTGCACAGTGATTGATCTGAAGGCTCTCCCCACCAACTCATGCCGCTCTCCTTTTTATCCTTCAGGGTCATTTCCCCCTATAAATCTTGTCCTCTCTAACTCCTTCTTGACTTCTGTTTCTCTGGAGTTTTGAAATGATACGGTGGGGGTGGAGGTGGGGGAAAGAGAGACACAAAGTGATCTGAGGGGCCCAAGTTTGTCTTAAAACTGCCATTGTTTACAGATGAAATATTTCCAAGGACAGCAAAGTGTTTGTTCTCCAGCTTGTTTCTGTAACTGAGTATGAGGACGAAGAGATTACAGGTAGATGAGCTCCTTTCCACTTTTTTTATTGTCCCTCTGTTGTTGCTTTCTCTCTTTATCTCCAGTGCTCTGGAAGGAATTGGACCTGGACCCCTTCCCTCAATCAAGACCCTTATCCTAGCTATTTTCTATTTAGGACTCAACTCCCCGCTCTGGCCATCTGGTCAACACCCAATAGTACCTTTCCAGGTGCAGCAGCCTCCTCTGAACCCACAAAGCACAGACTCTGGTTGTCTGTAGGACCAGCTTGTATTGTATAAAATTATAGATGACATCTGACATTTTCACACAGGCATCCTTGGCAGGAGCACTTGCCTAGCACATAGTAGGCTTGGTATTTATTATTGAACAAATGAATGATTGAATGTCTCCTGGTGAAGGTGGGGTGGGGAAGAAGCAACAGTTATTTTAGCTGGGGAGACTGGGGCCGGCACAGCCTGCTATCCCCAAGAGTTTTCAATATCTAGAGGGCTGAAGATAATTAAATGGAAACCATCTATTCAACTGTTCACCATGACAACTGCCCTTGATTGATGAGCCCTGAGGAATAGCCTGGAAAGATTTCAATCTATCTAAGAGGATCACCACCAACCAGGGATTTTTCTGAGCTGATTTTTCTAAGATCTGCAGATAATGTTGTCACTAAGTTTGACGGAACGACAATTTTCAATTCATCCCACTAGCACCTCACAGTTTTATCTAGCAGCCCACATGCTAGCTAAATGGCATTTTAGTGTTAATGCAATGGCATTATGGTCCTGTATATCTCTTTCCTCTCATCTGGTTTAAGGATATCTCTTTAAGGGAACAAAAAATAAGAAGGCGCCGAATCCTCACATGATAATATTTGCCACTGAGAATTGCATAATGGTGCTGTGTTGTTATGAAAAAGCCAGTAATGCATTTGAAGAATCTGCGTCTTATTAGACATTTGTTGAATACCATTCACAATACCATCTTTTTCTGAGTTGGTTTACTCGCAATGTTTCATCTCAAGATGGACAGAAATATCTGGACTTTCTGTTCTAACTCTGAGCACAGCCCATCCCTCACCTCTGCCCCAGTGGTCTGTGGCACACAGATTGGAAATTACTGCTTTTACTCATCTTTTTCAAGTTCACAGTTCAAAACCGAAAGTCCCTGTTGAATGCAAGCCAAGGAACTCAGCCACGGTGGGCTCCCTAAGTGTGTCTAGCTGCCAGAGAGTTGCCACTGAACTTCCTGAGTCACTTGGACTTTTTCTCCTACAGCCCCAGAACGTTCACCTGGAAGTGTCCCAGGGCATTGAGAACCCCACAAGTGAGGGGGGTTCGGGACAAGTGAGGGTTTACATGCTCTGGTTGGTGTAGAAGATGTCTCCCTCCCAAGTGGAGAATGAGAACCAAACTTTACACCCTGCCCTGAGGATGAGGCTCCTCTGTACCCTCTGGTGACTTTATTATCATTTTCCCATCCCAAGGCCTCCATCATTGCCCTGCATCATGACACAGCTGACTCATCCTCTATCCCACGCCCAGCCCCAAGCACAGTTCCAGCTGCCCTGCTCTTGGAGAGCTAAGATTCCTCAAATTGTTCAGGTTAAAAATCCTATGGCTGCCATTGGTCCCAAGAGTAATCTCATTTCAATCGTTAATATGCCAGAAGGATGTAATCCAAACTCCAAACTGTGTATAAAATTGAACTTTTCTGTGCTCCAGGTGTATTTGCTTCATGATGGAAAGTTGAGCCGAAACCGGTTTGGCTCAGTGGATAGAGCGTCGGCCTGCAGACTGAAAGGTCCCAGGTTCGATTCCGGTCAAGGGCATGTACCTGGGTTGCAGGCACGTCCCCAGTAGGAGATTTGCAGGAAGCAGCTTATCGATGTTTCTCTCTCATCGATGTTTCTAACTCTCTCTCTCTCTCCCTTCCTCTCTGTAAAAAATCAATAAAATATATTTAAAAAAAAAAAAAAGAAAGAAAGTTGGGAGGGGCTGCAGCAGAGTAGCAGCCTGTGACTTCTTCTCCATTTCCCTGCCAGGTGATGCTATTTTCCCTCTGCCGTCCACAGGCTGCCTTTGGCTCCTTCTGCTTGAGAAAAGGAGTCGAACCCCAGGGAGAGGAGGGGCAGGACTGATCAGAGCCCCTGTGTTGCCTGACGGTCTCCAATGCCCATCACAGACATTTACTGACACCTCTTCTCACAGATCATTTGTGGGTCCCTTGAGCTCCCCCTGGGGACCCACCTGATTCTATTCCCTTAGCAGAGCAGGGACCCCTTCAGCAGGCAGTTTATAGCCACCCCCACCCCCAAGCTTCCTTCTGCTGAAATTACCCCTCTCTTAGGAGGGTCTGCTTCCCAGGGCCTCCCACCACTTCAAGGAAACCTGAGCCTCTGCCCTGCACTCAGGACAGGTGGTCAGCTTCCGGTGTGGCCACTTCTCTTCACGCTCAGCCACCTGAGACACTGCACTCCAAGAGACCCATAAGGAGCCTCCTGAGGGGTGACCTCCTGTGGTGAGCCGGCATGGCCATGGCACACTCAGCCCCAGGGTACCTTATGTGCCATGCCAGCTCAGCCTGGTTCAGTGACCCTGAGAGGGGGCGGTGAAGGATGGAGAAAAGACAGACAAGAGAATGAGCTGGGTCTGGGTGGGACACTGCTCCTGGATGGAGAGACAGCACCAACGCCCACAAGCCATGTCTTTATTTTATAGCCAGATTCCACGAGGCAAAGTAAGGGCGTCGTCAAGATGTTTACAACATTCTCGTGGGTTTCAATCCTACTCAACTACATGCACCTGAACTCTAACAAGCCCATATTACTCAGGCACGTGGGGCCAGTTGTTTGGACCATAAGTTGAAGCTTACAACTATCGCTGTTGGCTATAATTGTGCTGGGAGGGCCCTGCCTTCCAAGCTGGAACTTGCACATGGCAATGAGAGGACTGTGCCCTCTCATCAGTCCAAGGCTTAAACCTGTCCGAAACACTGTAGCGGCTCCCCACAACCTCCCTTTGGATCCTCTCCATAAACACCCCACCCATTCTCCATGGAACTGGGGACAGGACTCACTCAACCCTGTCCTGGACTCTCTCACCTCCACCCCATGAGACCCCCCTGTGAGCGTTGGGCTAAGAGGCACGGGACCTGGTATCAGCCACCTTTAAGGTTCTAGACCAGTGGTCGGCAAACTGCGGTCCCTTAAGTGTGGCTCTTCCACAAAATACCACGTGCGGGCGTGCACGTACAGTGCGATTGAAACTTCATGGCCACACTCAAGGGGCCAAAGAGTCGCATGTGGCTCGCGAGCCACAGTTTGCCGACCACTGTTCTAGACCATTCTCACATGGTGTGGAACCTCACTCGGGAATGCAAAGTGCTGGCCACCTATGGTTTTATTCTTGGTCTTTGGGGCTTCAGCTGACACAAACTGTCCCATTTGAATATCCTGTGACACACAAAACACAGACCAATTCACAACAGTACTTACAAATGTATCTTAACTTACACAAATACATAGCAAGGCCCCAAAGGACTTTATTGTTAAACTACTAGAGCTGAATATATGCATTTTCATGAGCCAGAAATTTCATTCCTAAGTATATACCCCAAAGAAATATGCATATATTCCCCAAAACACACAAAAGGATGCTTTCACCAACACGATCCATTTGCATCTCAATCTGGAAACTACTCAAATGAACAAACACAGAAGCTAAAAGTGCTTGTGGTTTATTTGTCTATGGGAACACTAGGCAGCAAAGAGAATGGACAGCGACACAGAAGATGGATGGAGCTGACAAGCATGACGCTGAGCAAAACAGAAGGCTAAAAGGAAGATGTACTGTGGGGCTCCATTTCCTTAAAGTAACAAGTCAAAACTAACATGTGGTATTAGAAATCAGAGTAGAAATAGTGACTGACAAAAGATATGACAGGGCTCCAGGGCGCCAGTAGGATTCTGCTTTGAACTGGGAGCATGCGTTTGCTTGTGAGACCAGATCACACTGCACATGCATGGCGTGTGCACCTCACCACATGCATGTTAGACTTTAATACACAAGTTGCTTGAAAGAAAGAGTTGGTTCCAGGCAGAGCACACTGCAAGGGGTTGTGAGACTTGAGAAACAACGACGACTGCCACACTGAGCAGGGGTGGCTGCCCAGCCAGGGCCTTTGGTGAGGATGCTGTGAGGCCCCGCAGCCTCCACCGACTTCTGGCACCTTGTTTTACCTGCTCAGCTTTTCCCACCACAGTGTCTGATTAATAGCCACCCTCTTCCATCTTCTTAAATGTCAACAGCCTTGCTTCTCCTGCAGGGTGATAACAAGGAGAAAGCATAGGATTTTTTTTAAAGACTTTATTCTTTTTAGAGATGTTCTAGATTTGCAGCAAAATTAAAAGGAAAGTACAGAGATCTTTCATCAACCCCCAACCTCACACATGCACAGCCTCCCTCATCATCAATGTCTCTCAGCAGAGTGAGACATTTGCTAAAATCAATGAACTTACACTGACAGGTCATTATGACACAAAGTCCACACTTTACATCAGAATTCATGATTGGTGTTGTACGTTCTATGGATTTGGATGAATGTATAATAACATTCATTCACCCTTATGGTGTTCACTGCCCTAAACATCTGTGCTCTGCCTATTTAACCCCCCTCCCCCCCACCTTCCGCTTATGTCTAGCAACTACTGATTTTTTTACTGCCTCCATTCTTTTGCCTTTTCCAGAATGTTCTATGGTTGGAATCATACAGCATGTAGCCTTTACAGATTGGCTTATTTTACTTAGTAATGTGCATTTAATATTTCTCTATGTTTTTTCATGGCTTGATAACTCATTTACTTTTAGTGCTGAGTTATATTTCACTGTCTGGATGTCCCAAAGTTTATTTATCCATTCATCTTCTGAAGGGTGTCTTGGTTGCTTCCAAGTTTGAGCAATAACGAACAAAGCTGCTATAAACATCCGTGTGTAGGTTTTTTGTATAGGGAGCACGGGATTTTAAAACAGAATAGCTCACTTTGAAGCTTAGTTTCTCCACCTGCTGGTTTGGCTTCTTGAGCAAGTTACAGAATTTCTCCAAGCCTCAGCTTTTTAATTCTGTAAAATGGAAATAATAATGCATAGTTCATGGGAGATTAAAAGAGTTAAAGGCTCCGAAACCATTCTATACAGTGTAAGGTGATGCGCACAGTCTAAGTCACTATTACTGGCCTTTGCTTTTAGGCAGGGAGTGGGCCCAGGACAGGGTCACCTGGCAAGCAGATGGAGGCCTATGGTCACCGATCAGTGTCCCCTGGGCCTGAAGAGAGAGTGTGGAAGCCACAGATAGCTGGTCTTGCTCATCCCTGAGCAGCATGTCAGGCCCCTGCAGAATGTCTTCACTCCAGGGCCTCTCAGTCCTTCCCCTTCTCTGCCCCCTAAGAGAGATGGCACGCCGTGGAGAAATGAATTGCCACCGCTTGCCACTCCCGACAGGAGGAAAGGCACGGCTGCTCTCTCTGGCAGTCCCTGCACTTTTTCAACTGGTGATTAATAGAGTTCACTCTAGGCACAGTCAAGCCATGGAGCAGTAGATAAATAACAGGCAGAGTTTAAGAAGATGCATGTTCTTTGAGTTAATAATTTTAACAGCCGGAGAAATGCTGTGGTTCTCATGGTAACAGGGACCTGCGAGTTAATCTCTAATTTGAAAGCCTCGGGCTAATATGTACAGATAGTGATCCTACAGGAACCTCTTTCCTTCCCTTAATTGGGGCATTTCTAATGGCGCAATGATCTGATGCAATTTGGAGAAACCATGTAGACTAGACTAATTTCCTCTAAATATGTCAATGAAATGCATACTTGCAAACATTTTCTAAGGTGATGCGGGGAGCTCATGGCACTGGCCTCAGAGCTTTGGTATGAACCTGTGTTCCTTGCAGAATTTCCTAAGGCTTAATCTGCTGTTTGCTCCTTTAAGTCCCAGACATTTCAAGTGACCACGATCCTCTTTCACAATAAGGATTTAGAAAATTCATTTGCTGTAGCTGACAATGTCTGGGATGGGATTTGCCTTCCAACATATATAGGGAGAGAGGCAGAGCAGGAAATATCACCCTTACCCTACAAATGGGGATGGGAAAGACTGTTCTTGAAAGAGTCTGGCTGATTTCCTTGATACAAATTAAACCAAACAAACAAGTCTTGAAAGTTGGAAATGTACGGAGAGCTGCCTTTTGGAGACAGTCAACTGGGCCGCTCAGCCCTGACTGTCTCTTGTAAGCTGCCTCTAGCTTAATCAGTTTCTGGCTTGTAAGGAAATTTTTCCTAGCTGGGTGGTTTCCTGTATTTGCACTTGTCACTTCCCTCCAAACATTCACAGCATGCCAACCACTTCTCCTCCTGGAGTGATCTAACTGCCCTTTGATCGTGCTGAAAACATCTTCTTCTATTGTCACTCCTCTTCTCAGGTGTTTGGAAGCCTGACAACACCTTCTCTGAGGCTGAGTGTACTTGGCTCACAGCTGCTGAAAGCTACATTCAATCATGTGCACATCCAAGCATTGCATTTTCTTCATTCCACTGGCCACAGTGTGCGCACGTGGCTTTGTGTTTGCCGTGGTTGCAGTCATGACTGGGTTCTAGGGATGAGTTCTGGATGATAATAAAGCTTGAGGTGGGGAAGATGGCAAGCCAAGCCAAGCCATGGGAACTGGGAAATTCTTTTTATGTTAAAATTCCCTTTTCCTTGTCACTCTCTTTCATGTTACCACTGATGGCACTGTGCTTGAAAAGTGGGGGTCAGGGAACTTCTGGAATACAAAATCCAACTGTGGGAACCATGCCAGGTCCCCAGATAGTCAAGGCCAGTGGGAACACAGATTTCATGTTATCAATACACCAGAATGGCCAAAGGCCGCTCTGGGCATGTGCATAAACAGGATGTTCAAGGACTCTGAGCCTGAGAATCCTAATAAGGCCAAGATACCAAGAGTGGCTGCAAGGCTATAGCACTCTCATGGTACACTGTGCCCTTCAATAGCCAATATGATTGAGGTAACTATTGGCATGAAGCCTTCTTTGTCTAAATAGTATAAAAGTAGGTTACTGACCAACTAGTAGGCTGGAGTATGGACAGAGAGCAGCTAGGATGGAGTGTATGAAGAAGTCTGCTAGAGAGAGCAGCTGGGCAGGAGAGACAGGAGAAGCTGCTGAGCAGGAGAGCTCAGGTACCACTACAGTGTGAGGCAGTGAGTCTAGGAGGCATTGTGCGGCTGCTCAGATAATAGCTGTGGGTACAGAGATGGATGCTGCTTTATGGGAAAGACATGTTCACCAGACGGTGTCCAGCTGCCTGCCTGTATGGACTTTGCTGTGAGCACTGTTCTTGTCTGATGGCTATATGGCCATTAGTTTCAGCAATGAAGACTCATTCTTATATACCCACAACCTCTCATGGCTTCTCCGTCTAAGACCCGGTGTCCTAAGAGCTCCAGCCCCAGGCAGAGGGGCTTGGACCCAACACCTGTTACTAGTGAGCAGAGGATAAAGGAGGAACTTGGACTAAGTTCCCAACAGTTAGTACAGTGGTCAGGGTTCAAGCAGGAACCAGCCCTGGCATAGTTGAATGGGAGGATTTAGAAGAATACATGGACTCAGAGCCAGTCAGACCAGCAGAGCTGTGCAGTACTCTTGCTGCTGGCTCTGACACCTACCCCAGTTACACAAATTCCTCATTAATAACTCATAGCACAGCTGTCTGCCAAACCTGAATCACGTGCACAAGGCTTTTGCAAAAGGTGTTAAATCACACACAAGGGAGAACAGAATCACGAGAAGCTAAAAGCTTGGTTTATGGTGCAGTTTGTTTCCTGAGCCTCTCAGGCCCTTCCCCATTCTTAGAAAACCCCAAAATAGAAGGGAGATGGCCCAGAGCCCTCCTTTTTTAAAATATATTTTTATTGATTTCAGAGAGGAATGGAGAGGGAGAGAGAAATAGAAACATCAATGAAGAGAGGGAGTCATTGATTGGCTGCCTCCTGCAGGCCCTACATGGGGAACTGAGCCCGCAACACGGGCATGTGCCCTGACCGGGAATCGAACCCTGACCTCCCAGTTCATAGATTAACGCTCAACTACTGAGCCATGCTGGCTGGGCCCTCCTGCCTTCTTATTTCCCCTTCTCTTTGGTCCTAACCAACCTGTCTAGCAGGGCAGCCCCATGTGCATCAGGCAATCTCAGATGGGCAGCCCCATGTGCATCAGGCAATCTCAGATGGGCAGCCCCATGTGCATCAGGCAATCTCAGAAGGGCAGCCCCATGTGCATCAGGCAATCTCAGAAGGGCAGCCCCATGTGCATTAGGCAATCTCAGAAGGAAAGTTTAACCTCAAATCGGGGTGCTGCTCACAGTCAAAGCAAAAGTTTAACCTCACACCTGGGGCAGGGAGCTGCTGTCCCAAGCCTTTCCCAGCTGCTGACCAGTTCAATGTCTGCCTAGAGAATGCAAAGAACTTTCAAACAGCCATGGAAAAATCATTTTTAAAAATGGTAGAAACCTAAATTAGCAATTAAAAAAAAATAAATCACAACCCATTAAAAATCAATACGGTTTGGAATCTTCTGCTATCTGGCTTTATCCATAATATAGTCTTCCTATGACAACATCATGGTGTGAATATCCAAGAGTTACTAGGTTGAAATAGATGAGATATGGCTTTCTCTCTGGCAGTAGACATATATCATATATATCTATGTTAGAGTGCAAGCCATAATTTTTGAAGTAGCAAAAAAATGATCCTAAGTGTGACCATTGAACAGGCTGCCAAACTTCTAGTTCTAGAAGATCTTTTAAATTTAATAACATGACCACTTGCCCCAGACCTTACAAGCATCTTCTAGGGAGGGGGGAGGACCTGACGCCCTGCTCCAGGATGGTATTGTGTTGTCTCAAGGTGTGCACCTCCCCTCTCTGTGTTCGGAGCTAAAACAACTGGCCCCGCCGGAGTCTCCAGAATATTTGGCACGTCAGGCTGTTATGCATTAGGATGGCTCTCTTTGACAGTCCTGTCAAAGCGTTCTGTAGATGTAATTGGTTATAGTTTCCATGTCCTTAGAGCTGCTAAGCTAGCAGTTTAATTTATCCTAATTCAGAACCTAATTGTCTTGCACTGCTGGCTAATTAAATGTTCAAAGAAGTGATAAATTAGGCAGGTTGATCATTACAGCACAAGTAATTAGCCAGTTGATCTGAAGCCAGCCAGGTTTTTAGGACAGGGCTCGGAAGGGGGGCCTTGTAGAGTGATAAAGCTCTTATGTCACACTGATTTGCGATAAGGAGGGTCAGTTGGTAAGTCTTGGGCCTGCCACCTCGACCACAGGTAAGGGTCTTGTCTTTCCAGGCTAAGCATTTGCCAAAGTGTTGGGTAAGGCCTAAGTTAAGCTACATTAGCCACCTGGGTTCCCTGTGGGCATGTCAGCATCCATTGAGGTTTGGCCTAGGGCCTGGCAGAGACACCTTCTCTGGGGAATCCATACAGCTGAAGCAGGTGGGAATTGACCCTGAAAATTAGAAGCAGATTTCTGGACAAGGGTGGGATGATATGCTTGAAGAAAAACTCAATTGGTTTGGCCCAAGGCCTCAGGATCACAGTAAATGTTTGCTGAAAGCAGCATGACTGAAGTTGAATGGGAAAGAACACCAGATTGAGACAGGCTGAAATATGCCAGGCGGGACTGGGCAGTGGTCAGGTGAGACAGATTTGAAGAAGCAGAGGTGACCACTATCTTGGCCTTAAGAAAGCAAAGCCTTTGTAGGAATGCGAGGAGCCAGAAGGGAAGGTTCTAGTTTCCCTGATGTTGGCCTGAGAGTCTTCTGCAAGACTCCGAGTAAAACTGAAAAAAGTTCTATCACACACACAAACAGCCCTTGAAGTTGGAAAGCCACAGCTCCATTCAGCCTGGCTCCTGAGCTGTGAGTTTCCTCCTCTGTTCAACCTTTTATCTCCACACAGAGCATATCCGTTCCTCACAGCGCCCCCTGCTGTAAGCTGAAGATCCTTTTACTCTGAAATATCCACTCAACACTTGCTTGGATGCCCCAGATTTCACTGAAGTCTTGGAGCAGAGCTGTTTCATAGAAACAAAAGGTGAGCTACAACATATGTAATTTTAAATTTTCTCATAGCCACATTAACAAAAAGTTTTGAAAAAGGTAAAATTTGTTTTAATGATGTATATTATTTAACCCAATATATCTAAAACTAGAGGCCTGCTGCACGAAATTCGTGCACTTGGGGGGTGGGTGTTCCCTCAGCCTGGACTGTGCCCACTCGCAGTCTGGAAGCCCTCAGGGGATGTCCAACTGAAGGCGTAGGCCTGCTCCCTGGCATTCGGACATTCTTAGCACTGCTGCAGAGGCGGGAGAGGCTCCCGCCACCACCGCTGTGTTCACCAGCTATGAGCCTGGCTTCTGGCTGAGCAGCGCTCCCCCTGTGGGAGCGCACTGACCACCAGGGGGCAGTTCCTGCATTGAGTGTCTGCCCCCTGGTAGTCAGTGCGTGTCATAGCAACTGGTCATTCCAACATTCCATCGATTTGCATATTAGGGTTTTATTATATAGGATTAGCAATGAGATACTTACATTTCTCATTTTATCTTAAGTCTTCTAAATCAAGTATATATTTTACATTAAAAGACATCTCAATTTGGACTAGCCCCATTTCTAGGATTCAGTAGCCACATGTGCCTAGTGGTCACCATATTGGACCATGCAGGTCTCGAGAAACAGAAGGAAGCTTATTTCATAGGGCATATGGGAGGCAACAACCTCCCACCCCCAAGATGTTCACATCCTAATCCCTGGAAGCTGAGAATCTGTCACATTATGTAGCAAGGGGATTGAGGAAGCAGATGGAATTAAGGTCGCTGTTGAGCTGACCTTGGACGGGAAGATTAACCTGCATTACTTAGATGTAAAAGGGGAGGCCCTGTCAGAATGATGTGATATGAGACTTAATTGACTTGCTGGCTTGGGAGATGGAGGAAGAGGCCATAATCCAAGGAATGTGGACATCCTCTCGAAGCTGGAAAAACCGAGAAAATGGACTCTCCTTTAGAGCCTCCACAAAAGTCACAGCCCTGCCCACGCCTTGATTTTAACAAGGTTAATACCCATTCCAGACTTCTAACCTCCAGAAATGTAAGATAATACATTTGTGTTTCTTTAATTCACTATCTTCATGGTAATTTGTTATAGCAGCCATAAATGCAGTCAGGGCAACAAATATCTTGACTTTGGTATCAGACATCTCTTCTTAACAGCTGTAGGACTCTGGTCTTGGTCCCTGCGTGCAGATCCCTGGCGAGATTAGAATTGAGCTCCCTGTGTTTCTTCTTTGAACTGAATAGTGAAAATGGCAAGTCCCAGCTCTATTGCTCCCAACTCACTTCCCATCTGGACCCCAGACCATCTTCCTAGAAGGTAACATGCCTCTGCCAGTCCCCTGCTGGCGCCAATCATGCCACTCTGCAAGTTGTATCTCAGAACACATATATTTCAAATCAGCTTTTCATATATAAAAATATGGAGAAATGTATCTTAGAAAGAATCCTATTTCTTAAGTGGAAGGAAAGTTTTAACTAGCCCATTGGGTAAAAGTTGGGACCCCAAAGGGCAGGGATGCAACCCAGCTCCTAGACTTCAGGAAAAGAGGTAAAATTGTTCCTCGTGCGACCAGGAGAGACTCTGCTCTGCTCCTGCTACACAGAGCCAGGAAGCTGATAAGAGCTCGTGTCACATACAATGAGGCGACAAATAAATGAACATAATGTTTGCTGAATATTTATGTCCTTATGAACATAAATATTCAGCAAGCCTACTAATCCTGCAGAAGGTTTGGTGGGAGTGGATTTGTGAATAGGAAAAAGTAAAAGAGTTCAAGAGAATGAATTAAACAGGGACAGATGTAGGTTGAAGCAGAAACCACCTATAAGGACGCTACTCCAGCTGGAAGGGAGACCTCGGCTGTCCATGCTAGAAAGCCCAGAACGGGCCGCCATGTGGGTGTGCCAGCCACAGGTGGCTCAGGGATGTGCTCGGGATGGATGGCCCCGGGTGTCAGTGGCAGAGCTGAAGTGAGGCTAGTCATTGGACACTGCCCAGCCGTTCTATTTCTCCTGTAGCCAGAAGTCCCCCTGCGTGCAGGGGTCACATTCACATCTCCCTGTCTCTGCTCCTATCTCACTCTCTGAGGCCTTTTTCTCCCTCCCTGATGCCCCTGGTCATTCAGTTCCTTACAGACCCTGTCTGCCTCAGGAAAACCGTCTCTAAAGAACACCATTCATTGCAGCGCCTCCCTTGCTATTCCTGGACCAGATCACATTAAGGAAAACACCATATTGGGCACATTAAAAAAATAATAACTGCAGAGGTCTGCTGGGCTGGCCACAGAAGTGTCACTTGAGGAGTTGACTAAATATAAGATGCCAGGACCCCACCCCAAGTGACTCTGACCTAATGACCTATATTGGTCAAAGTCTGGCTCCCGCAGCCCCTTCTCCCATGGGGGCTAACGCAGAGCCAGGCTTCTTGGTTTGCTGTGGGGATGAACTGCACCTGGAGCTCCAGCCCAGCTCCTCTGCATCAACGGAGTTCCTTTTAAATTCCCAAACGATTCCAGCTGGGTCTATGGTCCTGCTCCCGCCCCCAGCAGGCTGTGACCTCTCCCACCACGTCCTCCCTGGATGAGCCTCCCTTTGGCCCCGGAGCTGCAAGGTTCAGAGATCAGGCGCAGAGGATCAGAGGGCCTCAAACCAAGCAGGATGCTCTTTCATCGCCACGTCTTTGGACATCATTTTCTTGGCCAGCCCACCCCGTGCCACAGTCCGCCATAGAAAGGTACTTATTGATTTCTGGTTTCTAACACTGGGCGGAAGTGGGTAGCGGAGCAGCCTTTCTAATGCACTGGATCTGACTTCTAAGCCCTGTGATGAGCCGGGTGTTAGAGCAGTTCTTTCTTGTGGCCCTGACCCCCCAGCACCTGTGAGGATCATGGAGCTGCTGTTACCTCCTTCAGGCGGGCTCACAGGCTCACAGGCTGCAGAGGAACAAAAGATGACCCCACATACAACCACGCTGGGCCTGGCAAAGCTGAAATACCACATGTGCTTGAGGCCATGCTCCTCCCTGTGGCTTTCCCAGAAGCCCCAGGCACTTGTTCCACTATGACTCCTCAGGTCAGAGGTCAGAGCAGGAGGCCCTGTGACTGCTGGACTGGCCAAGGGCCAAGCTGGGTGGCTGCATGGCTCAGGGGCCTGTGCATCCATTCAACAGCCCTTTCCTGCCCCAGGTCTTGGCTGGGAAACAGCCTGCAGGGGGACCCTGAGGAATTTCAGAGAACCCAGAAGATGATTGGGTGGAGGAGGAGATCTGGAAACAGTCCAATGCAAAAAAACATCAGCTCCTGTATGTTCTCCTTGGGGGAAAAAAAAAATTTTTTTAAAGTTAAAAATAGATGAAGGGCCATGGGGCGAGAAGTCAGAGGAAGAGATGAGCAGACTGGGTGTATTTGTTTCCTGGGGCTGCCGTAACAAGTGCCACAAAGTGGGTGGTTCAAACCCACAGAAATGTGTTCTCTCACAGCTGTTGCAGCTAGAAGTTCAAAATCACAGTGTCAGCAGGTCACGCTCCCTCCAGAGGCTCCACAGGAGAGCCTTTCCCAGATGTTTCTCGTTATTCAGTTGTATCACTCCAGTATCAGCCTCCGTCTCCCCGTGGTGTTCTCTCTGTATCTCTCTTGTCACAGCACCTTCCCTCTTCTGTATGGTCACTGGTCATTGGATTAGGGGCCCACTAGACTCCAGTATGACCTCCTCTTAACTCATTATAGCTGCAATAACCTACTTTTAAGTTAGGTCACATTTGCGGTAGTGGGGACATAAATCAACCCATCACCTGGGTCGTAATAGCTTTGTTCAGACATCTGAGGAGCGTTTTCATAAGAGAGCAGTTAAGACAGCATAGCTCCAGAGGGAGAGCTAGGGCCATGGGTGTTGTGGAGGGAGTGGCTTTGGCTGACCCCGAAGGAGACCCCTCCAAGTCGCAATCTTCCTTGGTCACTCCCCATGCATGTAAGGGAGGCTTGCTTCTCCTTCTGATCCTGGAAGGGATCCTTTTTATTTTACAAAATTAGAAAATACTAAAAAGTGCTTCCATTTACATAATGGTCCACACTTGGCATACTACTCAGTGATGAAAAGGAACAAGCTCTTGATACAACAACCTGAGTGAATCTCTAGAGAATTATGCTGAGTAGAAAAGCTAATTCCCTGTGGGGCGCGGTTACGGTGTTTTGGCCAGGTTCAAGCCTCGGACTAATGAAAGGACAGGGTCCTCTCATTGCCACGTGCAAGTCCCAGCTGGAGGGCAGGGCCATCCCAGCACAATCATAGCCAACGGCTGTGTTTGTAAGCGTGAACCTGTGGTCCAAGCACGTGGCCCCACGTGCCTTGTGACAGAGTTCAGGTGCATGTAGTTGAGTAGGGTGGAATCTCACAAGAATGCTGTAAACTTGATCATGCCCCTACTTTGCCTCGTGGCATCTACTATAAAATAAAGACATGGCTTGTGGGCGCTGGTACTGTCTCCTCATCAGGGAACAGCGTCCCACCGAGACCCAGCTTTCATTCTCTTGTCTGTCTTTTCTCAATCCTTTCACTTCCCCCACTCAGGGTCACCCTTGGCTGTGCTGGCGCGGCACAATTCCCAAAAGGTCACATATTCTAGAATTCCATTTACATAAAACTTGAAAAGACAAAATTATAGAAAGGGAGATTATATTAGTGATTTCCAGGGGAGACGGACACAGAGATGGGAGGAGTGGGGAGTGAGGGTGTCAATAAAAGGACACATGAGGGATCCTTGTGGTGATGAATATGTTCTGTATCTTGACTACATCAATAGCAATGATGATATTGGCTTGGAAGATGTTACCATTGGGTAATATGGAGGAAAGAGCACATGGGATCTCTCAGCATTATTTCTTATACCTTCTGTGTGAATCTACAATTATTTCAAAATAAGATAAATAATTTAAAAATAAAAATTAAAACAACAAAGAGAGCATTCTTCTGCCTATTAAATGGATGAAGAAATAAATTATAGATGATAATGCTGGGTGGTATATGATGATAGTTGAGTTCTCCAAACAGCTGATGGGAATATGAATTGATACCTATTCTGAACAGCTTTCTGGCAGTACACATGTATCCTTGACACAGATAGAGGAAGAGGGGGAGGGAGGGGGAGAGAGAGAGAGAGAGAGAGAGAGAGAGAGAGAGAGAGAGAGAGAGAGAGAGAGACATCCATTGGTTGCCTCCTGCATGGCTTCTACTGGGGCATGTGCTCTGAACAGGAATCCAACCATCAACCCTTCCGTGCAATGGACATGCCGAACCAACTGAACCACATCGATCAGGGCAATTATTTTTTTTATTTTAGCAGTTATGTAGGTATTCAGGTTTTAATTTGCATTTTCTACTGTTAAATAATTTTTTTTCAGATAAATTTTAAAATCATGATCCAAAAGTTCCCCCCCAAAAAATCCCATTAATATTTTTCTTGTATAATGCTTAAATGCACCTTAAATTGAGGATAATTTACTTTTTAGAATATTCAGTCTTCCAATCAAGAGATATATTATCTTTTTCCATTATTCATTAGCATTTTTCTCAGTAAAGTTTTATATTTCTCTTCCTATAGGTCTTACACATTTCATATTATATTTGCTACTAAGTTTTTCTTTGCTCTATTCTGCTTTGTTTCATTTTTGCAACTTCCCTGGATAGGATTTTCTCCACAAAGTATTGGAATGTATTTAGTTCCAAATATTTCAACCGATGTCGTCCTATATTTATGTGCCTCAAGATATTGTTGGATGAGAGAAAGAGATTTTCTCACTCTATCTTTAAGCATATTGGTAGACGATAGTAAATATACTTATTTTTGTCTACTTGCTTTTTATGTAGTCACCTTACTGAACTCTATTATTAACTGTAATAGCTTTACAGTTTTTCTATATACACAAATATATGAAATTAAAAATCGTGGTCTGATAGTTAATATTCGTTGAGCATTTGGGATGTGCAGCTAGGTACTGCACTTTATAAGCATTAATTTACTTAAATCTATTTGTCATCTTAGAAAGGCTCATCAGCTAGACATGCCTCTTTGCTTGAATTAATTGTGCCTGGGGTTGGTGTCTACTATTAATTGTAATTATAGGTTGTTCTGGAATGGGAGTGTACACACATTGGGCAGTCAGATTGGAAGCCCCCCTGAATAACCCTCCCTCAGCCTGGCATGTGTAGTAGGAAGAGATGCAAAAAGACAGAAAGTTCCCCCTGAATAAAGAAGTGAGAGAAGCAGGGGTTTTGTTGGGCAAACATAAAGGACCAGGGGTTTTAAGTGAACAATCTGAGATTTCCACACTCCTCCCTTACACTCACCTTTGCAGACTCTGTGGACCAATTACAGAAAGCAGTTAGAGTCTAGCCCTGGCTCTCCACCCTTTTTCTTCTTTCCTCCCCAGACCTCCTTGCCCAGAAGGGGAGTTTCTGGTTGCTTGAACTGGACATTAGAACATTTCTTCAATTGAAGCAAAAATTAGTTTATTTACATCCTTTTTTGTTTAAAATGTAAGTACATGGATGTACACATTTATCTCTCACTTCTACTTTAACTGCATCCCATGAGAGTTGAAAGGCATTGTTTTATTGTCATTATTTTTAAATGACCTATAATTATGACTGTGATTTCCTCTTTGACTCAAAACCTTATTACAGTTTTTAATTTCCATGTAAGTGGGCATTTTAAGCATTTATAATCATCATTGTTATTATTTGCTTTGTGATCAGAAATATGAACCCTACAACTTCTGCTTTTGAAAATTTATTAGTTTCCTTCAAGGCCTGGTACATGCTTAATAAGGAGGTGGATTGTCTGTAGCTTAGATTAAAAAGAACTATAGATACAAAGATATGATAGAAATATATATATATACATATATACATATATATACATATATATACTAATGTCTCTAATCTTAATTTTTTAATTATTCAAACATTTAATCATTAAAAGAGATAGATCCTTAAGGAATTACGTTTTCTCTCACACTAATTGCTTTCTGTTAACTTTTCCTATTTCTAATAGCTGTGTTTTTTAAAAAGCATATTTTAATGATCTCAAATGTTATACCTACTACCAAAATAAAATGCCCTTTTATAATATTTAATGCGTTTTTTCCTTTGAAGTCTACTGTTTCTAGGGCCTTACACATTGAGTTCTGCTGTTTCAAATTACTTTCCTCACTCTTGCTTTTGTTTTCAATTGATCCATAATGACTCATATATCTTTTCCCATCCTTGAAAAGATGGAACGGACAAGAAGTGTGGTGAGAAAAATTAGTCTTGCCGTCCACAGATGGATAGTCAGACAACCCCATTCTAGCACATTCCCTTGTCTTCTGTCTGGTCTAAACCTCTAGGCACAGACTTGACTAATATATTCTTTAATATTTATGGAAAATAAAAATGATACTCATACTTTTCCTTAATATCAATCCAATATAGCAGAGATCATCTTTCTTTAGTTTTTATGGTTAGTAAATGCCAACTGGTAACCAAGAGGAAAAAAGGTAGTGCTAGTCAGTGGTTCTCAACCTTCCTAATGCCGCAACCCTTTAATACAGTTCCTCATGATTGAACATAATTAAAGCATAGTGATTAATCACAAAAACAATATGTAATTATATATGTGTTTTCCGATGGTCTTAGGCGACCCCTGTGAAAGGGTCGTTCGACCCCCAAAGGGGTCACGACCCACAGGTTGAGAACCACTGTCTAGATAGAGATGGGCTGCCCCATCCTGGTTTTCTTTTCA
Organism: Myotis myotis; assembly: GCF_014108235.1. Taxonomy (NCBI): domain Eukaryota; kingdom Metazoa; phylum Chordata; class Mammalia; order Chiroptera; family Vespertilionidae; genus Myotis; species Myotis myotis. The sequence continues at coordinate 84,595,610 of NW_023416357.1, read as the reverse complement.
AGGCCTTCTTACCTTCTGAATGAGGCCACTCAGACCCTGTACCCACCTGGACTCTGTGCTTGCTGGACCCTGAAGGAGAAATCAAGGCAAGGCTTTCCATAGTGGACTTGGAGTCCTTTTACTGACATGCAATTATGGTCTAGCCAATCATAGCTAAACAAATAGCAGGGCAGCAGTAATTTATACAGGGTATGAGGAACAATTTAGAATTCCTAGAAATGTAACTATGGCAACAAATTAAGAAAGTTAGCTATAATTTGTCATTCCTTAAAGTCATGCATATTACATTATCCTAATAATTTACGTAGTAATTACTTAACAAGCCCAAATGAGAGGAATAAGTGATCGTGCGAGCCTAAGGCTGAGATTTATGTGTGGTTTAAGAGTGGATGGTCTGGCGTTTTTCATTCAACCTTACTGCCTTCTACGCGTTATGCATTCAGTAAAATGGATGGCCTCTGCTTTCATGAATGTCAGGACTGAAAAGGCAAAAATGCCTCCACAGAGAAAGTCGCAGAAGCTCAGCTCAATTCTTGAATGTACATAGAGCAGTTAATCAGATAACAGTGGGATGTTTGGGTTAAATAATCATATTTTAGAGTTTTGTGGTTTCAATCTTTAATGGAATTATGTATTGGCCACTAGATTTATCCACTTCCTCATCAGTTGTTTTGGGGATGGGTGACCAAATTCTTTGGCATAAGTAACCTTTAACAAGGACAAATCTAGAGCCATATGGTTTATTACCTGGAAAGTGGGGTTCCTGTAGAACCCAGAGTTGATCAGGACCCAGGATAGTTGAGGGAACTTCACATCAGGTCTATGCCAGATAAATCATTCATTTAAGCAATAGGCAAAACTCACTTTTCCAATTTTTCTCCTAAAATCAGAACACGATCTGGTCCTTCTGGCCCTTGTGAAAAGTGTTTTCTTTTTGGCCATTCTAGACTTGCTGATAGAAACAAGCACCCAAAAGCAAAAGTTATTCCACAGTTTGTTCTACTCACAGAATTATTGGAACATCCATCCTCTGCAAGTTTCTTCCTCTACCATTTCCTCCTGTTTTCACATCTACCCACAGCTTTCAGGTCTCTGAGTTATTTTCACTTCAATTTAACAATATTTATTGAGCACTTATTATGTGCTGGATACTGTGGTAGATGTTGAGAAATCATAGTGACCCAGGCCCATCTCATCTTCCATCCTCTAGGAGTTTGCAGTCTATAGATGAGCCACTGCCTCAGGTGGGTGCCATTTCAAGAAAAGTTTACCCCTGTCTGCTTCCTAAGACTTATTTCCTTTACTACCATTGCTGCTGGAACCATCCCTGCCCTCCCAGGTACAATGAGGCCCTTTTTTCATCCTCAAGACAAGTACTGCAGCCACAAGCTGCTTTGTTGGTTCTGGCTCCTATGTATCCTTCTACTCCCTTGGGCACCAGTCAGGGAGTCACCTGGAATTGTGTTAAACTGTTAATCCCTGGGCCCACTACAGACCTACTCAAGAGTCACTGGAGTGGTAATACACTTATCAATTGAGTCTTAAGTACACTATACCTGGATGCTAAAAGCCCTTGGATCTAATTGCCACGTAGGGCCAAGACTCCTGCAGGCCAGGAGTTTGTTACTGCAGCACAAACTAGCTTGCACTGACTAGCACACTATACTAAACAATGCCATATGTTTGTATAGAGTACTATTCTCCCTTCCCACTGGCCTCCACCTCAGTTATTCACTCGCCTTCCTTTTTATGAGAGGAGCAAACCCCCTTCTTCAGTCCAGATCACTCCTCTTTCCCCAACAGCACCTTTCATCCCCTTTCTCCAAACATATCCCACCACACTTAGCAGATTGAGGCCTTTTCCCATATTTTCATTTGTTTATTTTTCTACAACTATATCTCATAATATTTATTTCAGAAGGCAGGGAACTCTTTGTACAAACAGACTTCTGTTTGCAGCCAGCTCCTTCATAAAATAAACAATTGTAAGCATTTTTAGAGGGGGACACATTAAATCTCAGTTTTAAAGGTACCTAAGGGAGTTTGTTATTTAAAATGATCATGTTAAATCATTTGTGAAATAAATAATCTCTCTCCCTGCTTGCATAGGCAATCTATCTTTTAAAAATTTTCATAAACACAGGATGTGTGTGCATGTGTGTGTATGTTTGAGTGTGTATCTGTATCTGGTATAGTTCTAATGTGAGAGCATCAGTAAAGTGCCTAATAGAGTGAAATGGGTGATTAGCTTCTACTTAAAGGGCTTTTTTCCTTCCACTGATGATGGCAAGAGGGCAGGAAAAATGATTAACAGGTTAGAAGCAGACTGTGAGGAAAGACTAAAGGAATTATGGATATTTGCCTGGAGCCAGAAGGCTGATATGTAGTTAATTACAGTCTTCAAGTTAATGAAGCAATATTTTATGGGTGATAGGGAGCAACTGTGTTTTTTATTCCAAGAACAAGAAGACCTTATGTTACAAAAGACAGACTGGATTCAAAGTAAGGATTTTGAATGGAGAAGTTTGAGGATGGAGAACTCAGCACTGAGGGAGATCATGGAATCACTCTCTGCATGTTTAATAGTAAATAAGCACCTTCATGTGGGGCTTCATGACACTCAACATATACAGCAAACACTGAGTATGTTACAATCTCTGTGCCTTTTCTCCTACTGCCCTCCCAGCTGACATTCCCTCCTTCTTTCCATCTATTTGTCCAAACCAGCCGTAGGCAAACTACGGCCCGCGGGCCGGATCCGGCCCGTTTGAAATGAATAAAACTAAAAAAAAAAAAAGACCGTACCCTTTTATGTAATGATGTTTACTTTGAATTTATATTAGTTCACACAAACACTCCATCCATGCTTTTGTTCCGGCCCTCCGGTCCAGTTTAAGAACCCATTGTGGCCCTCGAGTCAAAAAGTTTGCCCACCCCTGGTCCAAACCCTTCTTGTCTTTTCACCCTAGCTTATTATAAAGTGCTCCTTCTCTGCTCCACAGCTCATCTCAACTCTTGACTTTCACCATGCATTCTTTTGTTAGAGTGCACTAATTAAGATGAGCTAATTTTTCTAATTTCAGCCACTTCCAAATGTCAGTGGCTTAAAAGATAAGAGCTCATTTTTTATTCACATGAAGTCTGCTTGAGAGTTTGTCAACTCTCCCAAGCAGTCCATGTGAAGCAGTGACTTGGGGATTCTGGCTCTTTCCTTTTTGTGGACTTACGTGAGGGATGTGGCAGGGGAAAAGTGTGATGGATAGTCCCAGGTTAACTCCTAACCATGCCAGCCTGGAAATGACATCACTTCCACTCACAGACCACTTTTCAAAACCAATTTCATACGAATCCACATAACTGCAAGATTAGGAAAATGCAGGGGCAGCTGGAGGGTTGCTCTCTGAGTATGTAGACAGCTGTAACTTTCTCTAACATGTGGGAATCTTCTTCCCACAGAATGGTTGATTTCTAAGGACCGGTCTTATGCCTTTCTGATCTGGCATTTTGAACTTGGTACATGTTTATTGATCAAAACGATGGCATCACTTGTCCCACTTACAAATGTCAGTTTAAGATTTATGGCACAGGTTATCGGAACTTCAAGATGAGTGGAGCAGAGAGAACAAAGGATACTGGGAGAGCCTGTCTCTTGCCCATACTTCCGACATACAACCTGATTCCCTAGCCTTTGCTCTGCACCAGCCTCCGCTAATCATGGCCTCAGATTCCCTGAGACTCTGCCTCTTACTATACCTTTCTTACCTTTTCTCTTTACCTCATTTCCAACTGAGGTCTTGGCTGTATCCATCCCAGACCTTGATGATCAACATATTACCAGACTAAGATCAACCTTATCCTCTACCTGGTTTGGGGTTTTGTGACCTAATTATGCCATGTGATGCTGTCTGATATTTGACAGGAGTTTTGTGTTTATTGAAGTACTAGAAGCCCAATGCACAAAATTCGTGAACGGGTAGGGTCTCTAGGCCTTCCGGCTGCCTGCCGGGGCCTTCCTTCATTCTGCACCACCCCCTGGTGGTCAGTGCACGTCATAGTGAGCGATCGAACTCCCAGTCAAACTCCCAGTCGAACTCCCGAGGGGACACTTTGCATATTAGCTTTTTATATATATTGAAAATGAGAGATTTTGATTTCAAGCTCACATCTATCCTCTCTTCCAGTGATAATGTTGAAATGTACCTTAGAGGGGCTTTATGCTCTTCCCACCCACTATCTCCATTCTCACCCCCAACACACACACACACACACACACACACACACACACACACACAGACCTTCTGTAAATAAACAAGATGATATCTAAGGTAGAACCTGAGTTGGCTGTGCAAACCCATTTTAAGCTAAGTACCCCAGGCTTCTCAAAGATGACTGCCAGCCCCAAGCACTTCCTACACAGAAATTCTACCCTCTTCTATGTTCCTCAACTATAGCCCTAGTTGAAGTCCTCAGGAGCCCTGACCTGGACTTCAAGGAAATTGCTTCCTTACCACCTTACCCACCCTCAGCCTTCCCCTCTCTCCCAATATGTCTTAGAGATATGACAGGTTAATCTTTCATAGCATACTAAAGGCCCGGTACATGAAAATTCATGCACTAGGGGGAGGGAGGAGGAGGGTCCCTCAGCCTGGCCTGCACCCTCTGGCAGCCCGGGAGCCCTCAGGGAGATGTCCAACTAATGGCTTAGGCCCGCTCTCCCTAAGCTGTTAGTACGACATCCTTAGCGCTGCTGCAGAGGCAGGAGAGGCTCCCACCACCGCCACTGCACTGGCCAGCCATGAGCCAGCTTCTAGCTGAGTGGCGCTCCGCCTGTGGAAGCGCACTGACCACCAGGGGGCAGCTCCTGCATTGAGCGTCTGCCCCCTGGTGGTCAGTGCTCATCATAGCAACCGGTCATTCTGCCATTAGGGTCAATTCGCATATTACCCTCTTATTAGATGGGATAGTTATGATCCTATTATTGCTCCACTTGGGTAGTTAGTGCTTGTCACTCCTCACTCCTTCCTCTCTTGGGTTAACAAGTCACCAGGAATTCCTCAGGCCTTAGAATTCATTGAATTCCACCTTCTCTGGCATGCCCGGGCAGTTCAGGATATCAGTGGGCTCCCATTAAAACCTTTGTTTCAGGTGTACAGTCTGGAACCCTGTATACACCATCCAACCTGCCTGTGTATGAAAATTCTACTCCTTCTTCAACACTCAAAGCAAATGCCACCTCAGCCACACAGGCATCTCTGATGCACAGAGAGCCTGCCTTACCTTTGATTTCCCATAGTGTAGTGTTTGGCCCTCTGTTATGGTATTTTCTCTATTTTTCCTTATGCCATGGCGGGGGGGGGGGGTTGTTTATTGTTTAGTCTTCTTGCTAGATTGGAATATTCTTGAAGCTCTAAAAGAGAAAACCCTAGGGCATAACCGAGTCCTTGTTCTGTGCCAGGCACTTTCTCCTTGTACTCTGATGAGGTGGGTGGCATCGTGCATCTTCTATAACTAAGCAAGATGGGATCAAAACCCCCAGTGCCATACCATTGGCATGATCTCAATGAATATCTGAGGAATTAATTCAACTGTGCACTTCTCTAAAGTCTTTGGGTTGTTTACTCAGACATAGTTCTCAAAGTTTGCCCAAAAATCCAAAGACAAAAATGTTTGATGTTAGATTTTTGATTGACCTTATTAATGATGCTTTATTATATATCCATGGAAGGGCCTTTCCTAACCCTGTTCCCAAATATTTCTCTCTGATTCTGAAGTGGAAAGACTCTTAAAGAGAGGTCAGCACAGTAATGGTGAAATGCTAGCAGGGAAGCACTTGAAGAACAGTTGGTTAGAAAATGCTGACCTCCTCCGAGAGAAGGAAGCAAAAAGCCAAGTGGCAAATGCTTGCCCTTCTCTAGCAAAAGAGACATTCAGAACTTGGGTGTGCTTGTCCTGGGATGAGGACACCATGAGAATTCACCACCCTCTCAACCTTGAAGAAACAGCTGGCTCAGAGAAAGGGGAAAATATCTTTAATTCACTCAATTAAGCCATGAATATTTCCATCTTCTTTTGCAGAGAGTAATAAGAGTTGGAAGGTGAGGGTGAAAGACACAGATGGAGTCAGGCTGGATGGCAGGCTTATATGCCTTATTATCCTGCCAGTGAGAAGCCCTGCACAATTTTCATTCATGCTGACATTACCAAATGATGCCTTGAGTCACTACATTCAAAATAATTCATTTTGACAATACTTTTTCTGAGAGTATTCACTTTTAGGGTCTGAATAACTTAATGATACATGAGATAGACAGTTCTTAATTCGTTTAATAAATATTAATTGAGACTCCAGCAAGTGTGCATGGGGCTGCTGCAGTGACTATGCCACGTGAGATTAGAATTGACTCAACACCTGTGTTGAATTAGAAGGAGCTTTATCTCTTGGGGAAAAATAGTTGGGTTAAGGCCTGGGCCCAAGATAACAGGGCACACGCTACCCTTGGGAATCTACACACTACTCTTTTCTGAAAATCATTAAAATTCCATTTCAATTTTTTTATCTTTAACCATATCCTGAGGTGGTGATGAAGATGTCAATGGTGTAATTATGCCTAGTGGCTCTGCACTGTTTGAGCCAGGTCCTACATCCTACCCATGATCAGCCTTGGCAGTTGCAACCCCTGATGGTTTCAGTTCTCCTATATGAGTGTTGTTGACCTCTCAGACTAATATTAAAATGGGACCAAGTATCAGTTTTTTAATAAATGGAATAATTATCTAAAGTGGCCAGGGATAAGAAGGCCTAGGGGGGGAAGAGACCCATTTCCCAGAGAGGCAAAATGTAGCAAGTTAATTCTGCCCTCAAGTTCAAGGTCTGGGGTGAGGCAGAATACGAGTGATGACATAGAGAAAGTCAGGAGGAAGGTGATGTACGCCTGGAGCACAGATAAGATGGAAATGAAGCAATGAGGTTCTGAGAAGATTTCTGAGAACAGAGATGGAGTACCAGGGGTTAGGAAGGACAAATGAATGTTTGGGTGTGGCCTAGAGTTGAGCAAAGAGGGAGTGATGGCTAGAAAAATAACATCAGGGTGTTTCAATAGGAATGAACTCTGACATCACCTTGGAATTGAAAAGCTTTTCAAACCATTCCAACGGAATCATGCCCCATCCTGAAAAAGAAAAATCAGTATTTAATATTCTTCAGAAAATGTGTATTTCTTCATGCAACAAATCCTTTAAAGTTGCACTGAAGTTACACTTGAATGTACTGTATTTGCATTCCATTTATTAATTCACATGGGTTGTTTTTTTCTAATCTCTACATCACAGCACAAATCCTTTTCATGCTCCATTTCCTGCACACTGCAACCTCCTATTTCATAGATAATGTTCTTTTTTTTCCATTATGATCACAAATGACTGGGAAAAAATACAGCAAGCCTCAACCAGCCCTGTGTAATAACCTGTCTACCACCACAAAGTGGGCTGCTGTTGGCTTTTTGTTTATTCTTTTTCTCTACATAAGATGGTTACATATCAAAGATTTTTACAATGATAGGGGCTCTTTACAAGATCAAGAGTAGATAAAGAAATGGGATATGACTTTAAACTTTTTGACAGGGACCTGGTTTATTATTTACCTCAACTGGTTTCTCCCAGGATAATCTGCTATTGTTTTGCAATTTTATTCTACCTAATGTTGTTTTTTAACTTTTGATTAAAGTAAAACATTGTAGCAGGCTATATTTTTTTTTCCAAAATTTGCCACAGCAACATATCCAGTCCCAAACTCTTTTAGAACTTTGCCATTCCCCATCTGTAGATGGAATCTATTTCTCCTCACCTTGAAATTGGATGAGCCTTCGTGGCTGCTTTAAGGAACAAAATGCAGGGTGAGGGACACTACTCACGGAAGACTGGGTCATAAAAGCCGGTACGGCTTCTGCCTGACTTTGCTCACCATTTGGAACCGAGCCAGCATGTGGTGAGGAAGCCCAGGCCACGCAGGGAGGCCCCAGGAAGGTGTTCCAGCAATGGTGCCAGCGAAGGTTTCACTCGATAGCCAGCATCAATGGCAAAACCTGGGAGAGCAAGCCTTCAGATGATCCCCCAGTGCTGGGCCTTCCAGCAGCCCCTGCTGACACCAAATAGGGAAAAACTAAGTTATCCCTGCCAAGCCCCACCCAAATTACATACTGGTGAGAAAAATTAAGGTTGTTGCTTTAAGCCACCACGTTTTGGGTGATTTATTACACAGCACTGGAGAACTGAAACAAACACACTCTAAGAAGGAATACATATGTCATTGATGAATTTTCACAATTTGAACACAGCCATGTAACCAGCACCCAGATTAAGAAATACCTTCTCAGAAGTCCTTCTTCTGGTCACTGCCTCCCAAGAATAACCACTTTCTTAAAGGCCTGGATTAATCGTGCCTGCTTTAGTATTTGTCCAGTTTTCACATGGCTTTTGGAGCTCCATTAGAAGCAAATGGCCCAGGACATGAAGTGAGAGCCCTGGAACAAGGAACCCCAGCTACTGGAAGGGTTCCCAGTTAGAAGAGGACTGGGGGTGCGACAGACTGGATCGTGTCCCTCCAGAACCCACATGAGCATTCTGTTATGACATTCCATTCTGTTATGACAGCCCAAGCTGACTAATACACTGAACAATCAGTGGAGCTAACCCACTACCATGAAGAGCTTGAGAAGAAACAGAAAAACTGAAGCAAATGTCTTCTTAAATTTAGAAGGTATAATAAAGGCTATGATTTAAAGTCACTGATCAGTAGGCATGTTTAGAGTGTTTGCCCAGCTCATGCCACTTGGAGCTAATGTGTGATTCACAGCCATGATGATGGAGAATGCTTAAAGGTTTTTGGCCGTAAGTGCTGACCACACTTCACTGACCACAGTTGACTAGAAATGGGAGCTGGTCCAAGTTGAGCCAATTTTAATTTATTCTCCCCCTTAAGCACAAAAGTTACAGGCAAACCAAACAGCAGTAGACACTAGAGCTCCACAGTCATACAATCTCAAAAGCAGTAGCTGATTTAACTGAAACATAAGCATGATAACAAGCCAAAAAAAAAAAAAAGGTGGACCAGAGAGAGCAGAAAAGTGGGGTAAATGCACAAAGAGAATCCCATGTCATAGGAAGAAATGGAGGAGAGAAAGCAAAGGCATGGAGACAGAGGCCTGGGGGGATTTACTGCAAGAAGTCCCTCTCTGCTTGTGATGCATTCTTTCATACTTGGGCTATCTTAAGTTATGCCAAAAGTAGGTAGTCGGGCACACAGAACACTGGACCCATGTTGACAGAAGCAATCCCAAAACCTAACTGAATTTGGACCTAAAACAGTGAGGACTGGTTCTGGACATGTGCAGAGTTGTGGCTGAAAATGAAAGACACTGCTTTCCTTCAGGAGTGGTCTGGGGTGGATGTGAAGCAGCATACAGGACACCTCAACCAATTCTTCAACACCGCTGGAGTAGCCAGTGGCTTTCAGCATTTTGTACATATCATGTAGCATTGTGGAAATGCTTTAATATTGCAGTGACTAGCATTCTGTCCTCTCATTATTTCTTCATGGGTCTCTCTGCCCAATTGATTAGGAACCTCTTGAAAACAAGTGGCATGTCCCACTCAACCCTATAGTTATTTTGGTTCAAGCCCAGGGACTGTGTACATAAAGTGTTCTACGTCTGTAAAATGATTGAATACTTGAGTGACAGAGATCCGACTTCCCATCCTGTTCTGTAACTAACTACCTGTGTCACCTTAGGCAAATCAATGAACTTCTCTAGGCTTTACATTTCTGATAAAGAAAGTAATGAAAAGAGGCAATCAAGTCTTTTAGATCCCTTCAAGATCTAAGTCTCAATATACTCCATTTATATTCTGGCAAAGCTGTGAACTACTTATAGAAGAGAGACCAAAACCCTAGCGGCAGTCATCTCAAAGCAGCATCTAAATGAGGCTGTGATCTGTCCATCTGTTTATTTTGGAGATCAGGCATGTTCCTGTTTCAGAGCGCTGATCCTGTACACCGCCTCTTCCCCTGCGAGGCTCTCTTGTGTCTCGTCCCAGTCTTGTCTTGTGTAGCAAGCTGACGTTTGATCTTCAGTTTACATTTGTTCCTGCTCTTATCACTCCTGGGAAGCTGTATTACCTTCTTCTAACACCATCAAAGGTCTTTAATGCCTACCTTCCGGCATATTGTGTGTCATATTATAGACGCAGCTCAATGTTAGCTTAGCATTGTCCAGGGACATCCCAGTCCTGGTGAATGACAAATGAGTAGTGAACTGAAATTTCTCTCTTTTAACTGGTCTCAAAATAGAACTTTCAAATCATAAGGTCGTCTGTCCTTTTGGTTAAGGGATTCCTGAATATAACTTCTTCACATCCCTGTTCCCAGAACCAAAAACTGGCAGATGCAATGGGAAGAACAATGAACTGAGAGCAAGGGAAACTATTCTGGTCCTATCTCTGCCACTAATGAGCTTAAGTCAATATTAATCATTTATTCTAGATCCTATATGTAGATTTTCTTAGCTTACCTTACAAAGACTGTGCCTAAATTGTGCCTAAGCCTCCCTACAAGTAGCTAAACTGGGTAGACTCATGCAGTATCACTGTTTGCTATTAGAAGCTCTAAGTGCATACATGTGGTAAGAGGCCCCATGGTTTCCAACCAGTGATTTGTTTATCTCTAAACTCCAGTTTCTGATCGCTTTCCCAAAGTGTGTTGTTCCATGCAGCACTTGATTTGGAGTAGCACCCCCACAAAGCAGGACTCTGGGATGCAGGGGATGCTGTCAGAACATGCCCTCAGCTGAAGAGGGCTGCCTCACTCATGACCAAGCTCCCATCCCAAGGCAGCCTGCATCTTCTAATGGTCCATAGGGGGTAGCTCTGGGAGGTGACATTGTAGGTAAGAAAGACCAGCCTTGTCCCATTCTGGAGTGACTCTGAACGACCTTCCCACCTCCAGAGCTCTCTATAGGATTGGCCAACATTAGCTTCTTCATTGACCCAGTCTTGCTTCATTTAACAGGTATGAATCCTTAGAGTCCACCCTAATAACCTTTCTGCACACAAATCTCAGGCTACTAGAGTCTGCTCCTTGGAGACCCTGATCTGTTACATGTGATCAGATAAATTTGGGATGCACTACCTGATGTGTCACCCTAATACATATTAGCATACTGGAAGGACCTATTGTCTACAAAGCACATGAGTTCTGGCAACAGATGGAACTAGCTTTGAATCTGGACTTTGACATTAATAGCTGTGCAACTTTGGGCAACTTACTCAGCATCTTTAAACATCCGTTTACTCATCTTGAAAACTCCAGGAATTCATAGTAGGGACCTCCTAGAGCAGACTGGAGGTGCAAATGTGCTCACTGACGTAAAGTCATCAGGAGGGTGCCTGGCCCACGGGTTAGTATCAGCTTTTAGAAGGCCTTCAGCAAAGAAATCTACTTGACTTGATTCAAACAAGCATGTTCCAAGCTGTCAGTGTCCCTGTGGGACTTTACTAAGGTATAGATTTACACTTTGGAACATTTTCGTCTACTCAGGGTGGAGTCGGGGGGGGGGGGGGGGAGGTGGACCTTGAGGTTCCCCATTTTCACCCTCTGCTTGAAAAAAAAGGAATGTTGACATAGGCCAGGAACCCTCAGCTGAGCACTGGGATCCCAGGATAGAGAATTTGGAAGGAGAAACCAAAAAGTTAAAATGTCTTGCTGCCATAAAGGAGTCTCCGTTGGGATCTGTTTTGTTGGACTATGTTTTCTTTTCATAAAGAAACTCCCTTGTTTCTACTGCAACAAGCAAGGGGTGGCCTTTTGCTTGAGCAGTGGGGGTGGTTCCTGCCTTGGAAGGCTTAGCAGGGCCTGGGCCAGGCTGTGCGGCAAAGGCAAGGAGTTGAGGAAGAAGGTTTAGACTTGTTACTTTCAGCTTTAGGCTGACATGCTTGTCCTTTTGTTCTTCTTCCCATACTATTTTCACCACTGAAATGGTCAAATATTGCCAACCAGAGCCAGATGGGTGAGATTGCAGAGCGATGGTTTCATTCCCATCATATATTCTACAGACTCAAAAATTGCATTTTGAAGTGGGTGGGAGGTGGTCACCATGACCGGGAAGGGGTTCCTACTGGTGGTTAGTACTTAGAGGCTGACATGCAAAACATGCAAAATGTGGGACAGTCTCATCCCAAGGAAAAATGTCCCACCCAACATTCTAATGGTACCCCTATTGATTCACACAGATAGAACAGGCATTGAAAGGTCTCTTAGCCTGATTTTAGTCTCTCACTCGAGCAGGAAGGATATAGAGAAACCTGTAACCACACCAGCACACCTTACCCAAATCTGGGGCTGAGGCATCGGGGCCATAGCAAAGGGCCTGTGTCCATGTCATCCCCAGGAATCTGCTGGGTAAGAAGTCCCCGGTCTGAATGTTGGTCATCTCCATATCCCTTTCCATCAGAAAAAAAAAAAAAAGACTATATTTTTAGGCACCATTGGGAACCCCTTCATTTCTGGCCCACTAATGTTCCACACACTGTTTGCCCCAAGTTGATCATGCATTATTAGTAAGGGCACTTTTTAAAAAGAGACGCCAGAGCTTTCATTAGATTTTCAAAGGGACTCCCCTCCCCCCACCACATTAAGAACTACTATGTGACATATAAATGAAAACAAATTAGTTAACTTTTTTTTCCTTTTTTTATTTCTTTATTGATTTAAAAGAGGAAGGAAGAGATAGAAACATCAATGATAAGAGAGTCATTGATTGGCTGCCTTCTGCACGGCCCCCACTGGGGACCAAGCCCGCAGCCCGGGCATGTGCCCTTGGCCTGAATCGAGCCCAGGACCTTTCAGTCCGCAGGCTGGCACTCTATCCACTGCGCCAAACTGGCCAGGGTAGTTAGTTAACTTTTGATGGGCTCTTCCTTGCTCACATTCTTGCCCAAACCTTGCCTTCCTTCTTTATTTTACTTTGAAGAATGCCATCATCCTAATGCAATTTCTCTCCACCCCCTGATGTTTTGAAATATCTGGTTTCTGCTTCCCCTTCTTTATGCATCTCCCTCCTACTCTCAGGCGCATCTATTTGCCTAGCGATGTGGGTTGTGCTTGTCAATAACGGCACTTAAGAGTTCAGAGTAATGATCTCAGCACGCCTTTCCCATCTGTTATTTCCATACGCCTGACGTCTTCATAGTAGCTTTTCAGGGAATAACAAGATCCTCCTTTACAAACCATTCTTCTCTCTCTAAACACTTAATGTCGAAATTGTTTGGGCTGCTCTTTATAGAGCTCCCAAAGCATCATGACTGAAGCGATCATTCCGGCCCTTTGTAATAATCACAGCTCAATTTTCCAGCTGAGACTGATTTCTGGCAGGGCTTCGGTCAGGACCATATATTCATGGGCCCCTGTCATTTCCTCCCTTAGATTCCGGCTCTGGTTGGAGCAGTTGATTTCCCTCATTAGCAATGTCACTTCCACCATCTCACATAGTACATCATCCTCACATCAGCTCAGGGCTGCGCTTCCAAGAGCAGCCCCAGCTTCCCCGGAGTGGGCGGGGCTGGGAGGTGGCAGCTTGCGATGCTGGGCCTCCTTGAATTGAAATTTGAGCCAGCACAACTTTCAGACCTGCAGGCACCCACCCAGCAAAACAAACCCAGGGAAGAAGGAGAGGAACTCAAGACTGAGAATCTGGGAACTGGGGGAATTAGCCTGGATGGTAGGCTTGGATTCTGGAGAGTTAGCAATATAGGCCTGGAATCTGGAGAAAGTGAATATAATCGATAATTATAATAATATCTAACATTTATTAAGCACTTTCTATATGTCAGAGACCGTTTTAAGTACTTTATATGAATTAAGTCATTTAGCCCCCAACACAATTTTATAAGGTAGATACTACCATTTCTCTCATTTTGCAGATGAGTAAACTGAGGCAGAGAGATTCAGCTGCTATAGGGACCCAAAGAGCTCTGATCAAGAGTGGGGGGTGGCAAAGGCAATTTAAGGCACTGACCACATACTAAGAGTTGCAAAGGCTCAGGATCCAAGGTCTGAAGCCAGAGGCCTGGCAGTGACTGAGGGTAAAGACTTAAAACTCCAGAATGAATGGAGAGAAAAGAGCCAAGTAATGGCTTGGGCTCCATGCAGATTTGAGCCAGGACTAATTTCTGAGAGGAAATCCAGGGGCTCAGGCTGGCCATAGGACCTGGAGCAGCATGGTGGGGCGGGCACACTGCAGCTCTGTGGGCCTGTTGGTGGCCACACCAAGCCCAGGAAGGACAAGCAGGGCTTTGGGAGCCACAAGAGCCTGAGATGCCACTTAAGGCTGAAAGTCATCCTGCCTGTTCAGGAACCTGCAGCCAACCTGAGCCTTCGGGACACTGAGCATTCACGGAGCAGGATGATCCTACCTAGGACCCTGAGCTAGCATGGCCCGATCACCACTTCTGCTTTTGGTGCTGTGAATCAATGAGAAGTGCATCAGAAGAGTGGGCCGTGGGCCTCCAGGAGCTCAGGCTGCCCTGGCAGCTCTGTTCAGGTGCTTTGCAGAGCCCATTTCCCCCTACGAGCCCACTATGAGTGCTAGGCCTAGCCCTCAGCTATTGACAATTAATTCGTTTAGCAGTTGAGGGACTAAGCTGGGTCCTATTCCAGGGAATAGTACTTCTTAAGAGGGGAGCCTTTAAAAGCAAGAAGCCTCTAAGAGCCAAAAGAATGGAGCCTTAGTAGTGAAATTGTGGCAGGGAGAAAAGGGCCATCACGTGGAAATGTCCTAGGGAATCACTGCTGGGCAGGGCACAGACCTGCTTTCCTGGGCAAGACCTGAGTTGAATTTTTTAAAAACATGTTTTTATTAATTTCATAGAGAGGAAGAGAGAGGGAGCGAGAGAGATAGAACATCAATAATGAGAATCATTGATTGGATGCCTCCTGCACGCCCCCTACCGGGGATCAGGCCCGCAACCCTGGCATGTACCCTTGACCAGAATTAAACCCGGGACCTTCAGTCCTCAGGCTGACGCTCTATCCACTGAGAAAAACTAGCTAGGGTGATGTGATGCTTAATTTTATACAGCAACTTAACTGGTCACAGGGTGCCCAGACATTTGGCCAAATGTTATTCTGGGTGTGGCTGGGAAGCTGTTTCTGGATGAGAGTACCACTTGAATCAATGGATTTTGAGTAAAGCAGATTGCCATCCCCAGTGTAGGTGGGCCTCATGTAACCAGCTGATGGGCCGAAAAAGAATAAAAAGACTGACCCTCTCATGAGTAAGAGAGAACTCCTGCCTGGCTGCCTTCAGCTGAGACATCTGTTCTTTCCTGCCTTCAGACTCAAACTGCAACATTAGCTCTTTCTGGGTCTTGAGCCAGGACAGATCCTTCAATGTCTTCAGTGATGGTCTGGGCTCCTCCAACAACTCGCCAACACAAGGGAGTGCCTGGTGTTAGATGACACTGTGGTCTGGCAGTAGATGCAGGATGGCATCTCGGCTAAGAGCATGAGCCTAGAGGGGAGGGAGGGACTACAAATGGAGATCTGATTTCCTCCTGGCCTTATTCCGAATGCTGTGACCCCCCAAATTCATGTGTTAAAATCCTTAACCCAGGTTAGGAGGTGGTCTTTGAGGTTATTAGGTCAAGAGGGCTGAGCTCTCATAATTGGGATTAGTCTGCTTATAAAAGAGACCCAGAGAGCTCCCTTGCTCCTCCCACCAGCCCAAGACAGCTGTGTATGCACCAGGAAACTGGCCCACCAGATCCGCCAGCAACTTGATCTTAGACTTCCAGCTCCAGAACTGTGAGAAATGCATTATTGTTTATAAACCCCCAGCCTATGGTCTTTTGTTAGCACAGCCTGAACAGACTAAGGCTCTCTGCTTTCTGTTACTGCCTATATAGCCTTGGGTGGGTTGCTTACCTCTCCAGATTTTTGTTTGTCACCTATACAATAGGGACAACTAACTACCTTCAAAGTTTTCTATGAGGGGAAAAAATAAGTTAATATTTATAAAACGGCTTAGAACATTGTCTTGCACATATCAGGATTATATGTTTAATTATTCGTTTTTTAGCACTGGTCTTTTCCCAAAAGTTGGATGGGAGATGGCGAAAGGGACAGGTTTTATTATTCTGTGTTCTTCTCTTATTATAATGAGTATCTATTACAATTAGGAAGGAAAAAAGAAGAAAGGGAGACAGTCTGAGCCTCAGGGCATGCTCAGAGGCCCTAAGCCACTCTATGAAAGCACATTGCTTTCCACTTGCCCTTTTGACCAGAGAGGAAGTCAGTCCCAGCTGAATGGAAGTTCCAGCCCTTAACTGAATTTCGTGCGTGTCTGAATGATAGTGCTCGGTCTTACTCTTTCATAAATCAAAGCTGGGAAATAATTCTAACGGTGCATAAACAGAAAATATGAAAATTAATGCTTGCAGGAACCTTATCTAATTTTGCTGTAAACCAATTTTCATGACATTTATGCTGTTTGTTTTGTTCATTTGTGGGTGGGGGGTTCCCCCTTTTTAGTTTGTTTTCCGTTTTTTCCTTTCGGCTCAGTTTCAGAGAGGCTAGTTATATGCACAT
Organism: Myotis myotis; assembly: GCF_014108235.1. Taxonomy (NCBI): domain Eukaryota; kingdom Metazoa; phylum Chordata; class Mammalia; order Chiroptera; family Vespertilionidae; genus Myotis; species Myotis myotis. Next base: position 84,578,974 of record NW_023416357.1, on the reverse strand, counting down.
TCATCTCTAAAATGACCTTCCTTTTTTGAAATGCATGTCCTTCTGTTTGTAATAAAAGGTCATAAACTTGTCGGGCCCATCAAAGCCATTACTACGGCAATACACTACAGGATTGCGATTATTAACCTCTGGAAAAACAGGCAGGCAGGGAAGATGGATGGAGAGGGATAAGGTTTGTGTTTATACACATTTATCTTTGGTAATTAGCCATCTGGGGGAAACCACAAATACAGGCAACAGAAATTGATTTATCTTCAAATAATAAGTTTTGCTTTACAACAAGGTCTAAAAGTGGATCCTCTCAAGTGCTAATTTTGCATGTCACTTTCAGGCGTTAAGGATGAAAGTAGCAATTACCAGGCCTTTCATATGCAAAAGCAAGGTGCTGAGTGGCTAGGGCTTCATCCACAGGAGAAAAAGATGTGTGTTCCCAGAAGTGGCCCAATTTCCAGAGGCCTTCTTAGGTCCTACAGGCTGGTCACTAGAGGGCTGTTTCCCCCACCCCCACCCCGCAGGTCCAGGGCCGTCCCTGTCGGATCAGCCGCAGGTACCTGTGGTCTGGAGGGGGCATCACTGGCTCCACGAGGGCTTCTGTGCCCTTGGGCTGACCTTGCACCACAGATGCTAAGGTTCAGGGCCTGGAGAGGAGCCACCTGGACACTTGAGCTGCACAGCCAAGTGAGGCAGGGTTCTTTGGCAGACCAAAATGGAGATGGAGGGATCAAGATGCGTGCATCTCATTTCCACCGCTGGCTGATACCTAAGGCTTAGTAGCTACATATGCTACTAAGGCCCTTTTGCTCAGGAGGTAGCAGCCCAAACCAAGGATGATTTCTCCTGGGTGATTTCACAGCTCCTTTTTTATTAACCCCCAGGGAAGCTCCCGCTTTTAATTAGCTGTGGTTCAAAACCATCCATCCAGGCTCGCATGTGGCACCCTCCAAATTTATTCAAAGACAAAGGAAAACAGAGTGGAACACTCTGGAGAGGCCCCGTCGACATCCATCTGTTGCAGCTGCAAGTTCCCCCATTAAACCCTTCTCATAAATAGTGCTGGATCCCGCAGTCTATTGCCAAATGTTTTTTGAACTGTTTTTATTAATAACAAATTGGAATCAGTTGCTGTCTGAAATAGACCCTGCATGTCTCCACCTGTGAACACCTTTGGCGGTAGGCAGAGCCGCCCTACACCGAACACCTGTCCACATGCTGCCTGCGATGCAGGCCCAGTCCCAGACTTTCCACCCCTTGGAGCCCTTCCATGACCATGATGGGCCTGGCCCAGGGGTAACACAGCTAATGGTAAGAGGGAGAACTCCACACCTGGGAGCCAGGTGCAAATCCCACCACTGCCACTTGGTCTTATATTACTACTGTGAAATTGAGATGTTCTTTCGGAGTTCTTATCCCAAAGGGCTGTTGTAGTGGTGCAGCTACATGAGGGGCAGGACTGCTCTAATTGCTACACATATAACCCAAAGCGCTGCAGCATACTCGCTGTGAGATCCATGGAAGTGTCATTTTTCTGAGCCTCAATTATGAGGATAAGAATATGGTTCTAGTGAGAAATAAAGCTCTCATATATGAGGCAATAAATAAACAGTAGCTTTTTTATTTTGTGATTGGCCTACGTGCTTATGATTACACTAGGGGCCCAATGCATGAATTTGTGCACCTTGAAAGGGTCTGTGGACTGCGAGGCTATGGTGGGCACAGGGGTGGGTCTTGGCCCATCCTCTGCGCCCCCACCTGACCCCTCCTGCCACAAACCCCCAGTCCCCTGTCTACCGGCCAGCACCGCTCCCACACATTGATGGCACTGGCCCCCCTCATACTCGCTGATGGCACGGAACAATTGGGGCCAGCACCATCAGCAGGTGCAAGCAGGGTCAGTGCCAGCAGTGGGTGCAAGCGGGGCTGTTACTGGCAGCAGGTGCAAGAGGTGGCTGCCAGCCCCGATTGCCCCCTCAGGAGCAGGGGGGGCAGAGAAGCACTGGGGGGCAATCAGGGCCAGCAGCCGCTCACACCCACTGAGGGTGCCGAGCGATTGGGGCCGGCGCCAGGCATTGGCAGGCCGGCAGCAGGTGCAAGTGGGGCTGGTGCCGGCAGCAGGTGCAAGTGCTGGGCAGGACCGCGGCACGCGGGAGCAAAGAATTTTCAGTAACCACCAGAGGCTTACCCCGATAACAGTGACCAGCACCCCGCCTTGGTCTGGCGCCCCCACTCACCTGCTCCACCATCCTGCTGCAGCTGATACCTGCCATGTTTCATGCTCTGTCACCTGCTGCCGATGCCCGCCATGTTCTACGCATGCCCCCTGGTGGTCCGCGCACATCATAGCGACTGGTTGTTCAGTTGTTTGGTTGTTCCACCATTCAGTCTATTTGCATATTAGGGTTTTATAGAGAGAGAGAGTGTGTGTTCTCACTGTAGGTAGACTCCAAACTTATGAATAATGTCTTCCCTAGGTCACTCCAGACCTTACCAACTACAACATAAGCTGAACAGGACAAGCAGAACTGATGTGAAGCAGAGACATACTTTCCCCCCAAATCCATTCTCCCCTCTTCTTTTAGTTATAGAAACTCTAAGTTTTTGCAGGGCCCATGGCTGCCCAGCTACTGACCACATTTCCTAGCCATGATATTCAATGAAATGTGGGCAAAGTGCTATTTCACCAGCGTAAGACAGTGGTGTCCTTCACAGACCCTCCCCTTGGAGGGACTGGAACATGGTGGCCCAGCTTTGGCCATGCCAGTGAGCACATTGCAGGGATTGCAGAGCATGAAAGAGAAGGAGCTAAAGGCCCTGTGCAACCTTGTAAAGCAGAGCTCTCAACCCGACCCCCCTACCACCCACCTGACTGCTATTAGAGAGAGAAATTCATTTCCACCTTATTTAACTCATAGTTCTGGGTTTCCTTATTACAGCAGTAGCCCCTTTTCTTTTTATTATCCAACCATCCTTGCCCTTCACAACATTGCTTTATGAGATCAATTAAGCTCACTTGATTTCACTCAAAATATTTGTGATATTTATATGCAAACATTTATTTGTCTTCTTAGTTTCTTTCTTCCCTTTATTGCTAGCCCTGCTTAGATTACACATCATTTGCTCTGACTCATTTGCTGTTTCTTTTTCTTTCTTCTACTTCTCATTCACACTTAGACACCTTTGCTTTTTTCTATCACAATATCTTGTTTTTCCCCTCAGTCTTTCTTTGTTTTATAAGACAAAACCAGAGCCAATTACCACCAATAAGAATGAAAACACAATGTTGACAATATACCTGTAACAGAAAACAAAAATCTATATACAACAATAGTCCATAGACTTATACTGGCAGATGCCATTGGAAGACTTCCAAGATAAGACTTTCCAGACAGGACATCAGTAGCCACAGGGAGATGAGGACACCAGTTCACAGCCACAGAACAAGATAGATAGGTAAGAATTAGAATAAAAGACTCAGGCTTTTGACTTCTGGTCCAGTCCTGGTTCCACCACCTTGCGGGTGCCCCATTAAGACAGCATTTTCTAATTCTACATTCTTTTTTTTTTTTAAATGCCCTGGCCTCCCCTACCCCCCAGTGTCTTATGTCCATTGGTTATGCTTATATGCATGCATATAAGTCCTTCGGTTGATTCTACATTCTTTTCAATTGCAGCTTGCTTCCCCTTAAAACAGAGGTCAAACAATAGCTTGTTCTATATCGTGTTGTAGCAAGTCTCAAAACTATGCTGGTTGGGCCCACCACAAATTGGGCAGGGACTTCATTGCTGCTCAGAATATCCACTTACTTAAATCTTTTTTACCCCAGCCTTGGCTGAGTCCCTAACGAGGCAGAAGCTCTTTGAAAGCTTCTCCACCATCCACAGCCTTTAGCACAGTGCTGAGGAAATAGTACAAAGTCAATAAAGGATTATCAATTAATTTTAAATGCCCAGAGAGAATTTTCCTCCGCTTGTTTTTATAAGCTCCTCACTTCTTTTGCATTTGCCCTGTCCTCCCCTGCCAAGGCCCTTTCAATTCTCATTTCCTGCTGACTACTATGGTCAGCAAGTTCTTTCCCCCAACTCATGAACCACCCCCTGCAGTGGCTCCTGCCTGACTCAGCACTTAATCACACATTCAAGAACCATTGGCTGTTGTTTCCCTGTGTGCCTACAGTCTCTTTCACTAGACCCGTGGTCGGCAAACTGCGGCTCGCGAGCCACATGTGACTCTTTGGCCCCTTGAGTGTGGCCACGAAGTTTCAATTGCACTGTATGTGCGCGCCCACAAGTGGTATTTTGTGGAAGAGCCACACTCAAGGGGCCGCACTTTGCCAACCACTGCACTAGGCCATGAGCTGCTTCCCTTTGCAAACTCTATGGTCAAACATGCCTTTGAGTTGGAACACTAACTGCTCTTGGAGGTGCAGTGTTCCTTCTTCCCCCCTGTTTGAGGTTGCTCCACCTCCTCCATGCAGGACACATTCCAATCGGTAGCCAACACAAGTTTCTACCCATCATCTCTGCCCCCTTGGAGCTGAGCAGAGCACTGTTTACTGTTCTGAAAGCCACCGTGTCTTCTCCAAGGGTGTCGTATTGGCAGCTGAAATTTTCCTTCCTTATAACCATCCTGTATTGAATATTCTCAAAAAATAAAAGGTGATAGATTTTCATGTCCCTAGGAATGTTCTTTATGACATTTTTACCTTTAAACAAGTGTCAGCCTAAAGCAACACATTCCCTTTGATGAGTACTATTTTCTTTTACTTTATTTTTTTATTATTGATACTATTACAGATGTCCTCCCTTTTTTACCTCTACCCAGCCCCTGCACCCTTGAGTACTATATTTAATTCTTTATTTGTGTTTTTAGGTTAGAGAAATGGCAAAGTAAAGGCTATAAAGAAGATGATAGATGACTAGATAGATAGATAGATAGATAGATAGATAGATAGATAGATAGATAGATAGACCAAGCATCCTAGGCCATTAGGCCATGCCTCCAATGTGGAGAAAACTGCTGACCACAGGTGAGACTACCTTAGTGGCTTAGGTGGGCCCTGAACACCACCCAGCTTAACCTTGTGAAGAACTGTTTACAGAAAGCTGAGCACTTGCTGTGAATGACACGGAGGCCAGGAAAGGTGCTAGCCTCTGAGTCTATTTCCAGAACAGGAACATAAGCTTTACTGTCACACTCACCCCCGACTCTGAGCTACACTTGTGGTAAATACATTCATTCCATCTCATGTCCAGCTGCCCAACTGGTGTCTACTGGGTCTCAGTCAGGGTCCAGTCAGGAGAAAGAGCCACACTAGTCACTTAAATAGAGAGAACTGAATATGAGGAGTTAACTAGGCAACAAAAATGGCAAGAATAATATTACAGGGTGTGGCAATGCAAATCAATAAATATTGCCACCACCTGGGGCTGGAAACACAAAGAGGAGGTGGGAATCTGTTAGAAACTTGGGGGAGGGGCCTTCGGAGTTGAATCTCAGACCTGGGAGGAAAGGTGCTGCTCAGCTGGTGCTGGTACTTTAGCGGGGCCTGGGGGAATAATGTGCTTCCACAGGTGTTGGGAAAACTACAAATTGGATTCAGCTGCTGCCACAGATGAAGAAGCATTCCTGGGGTAATCCTCATAGAAACAGGAAGAAAAAAAGCCAAAGAGACACAGATGTGAAGTAGCTAGTCCCTCCTTCCTCCTCCAGCCTGGGGCTCTTCCTCTAGTGCTCCCTGTGATCAGAGCTTCACTAGCTTGGGGAGCAGAAGTGTGGCTTGCAGAGCCTGGTCCCAAAGCATCACAAAGCAGAGTTTAAAATGGAGGGGGTTTGCTGAGAGACAACCCCTTAATAGCTGGGTAGCAGGTAGTTCCCAGATCTGGTGGCTGTCTTACCAAGAAGCTCCTCAAAGTTCCTTGGGGTGAGACAAGCAAAATACGTGGGCATGTCATATACCTATAGGGAACAACGATGGCAAAAACCAGAGGCAGAACTTTGTCACATTGAAGAGATGAGCAGATAACAGAAACAAAAGGCAAAGATCAAAGCATGCAAAGCTGGCCTTGGGCAGGAGCAATGTATGAGCATGTAAGACCATGGCTATGGATGGGACCAGGCCTCCTGCTCCTGGTGAACAGACACACATGCTGATTTACGGCAAAGGATCAGACAGACACCTTTGACTACAGCCCCAGACCAAATCATCCACTCTGGGCCCCAGTTCCTTCCTCTGTCAAATGAAGACTTTAGCCAAATGATGAGTCTTTTTAGCACTAACATTCTATGACTCCTTTTCTCTGTCCTTGGGCACCTGTCCTAGAAAGTAACTGACAGGTCTATTTATAGACCTCCTTCCAGGAGGTATAAATATTCAATGAAATCTCTATGTACAGAGAGAGAGAGAGACCAGAAGGGAATCTCTCTCAGCGATGCCTGGACATGATATCAAATGGCAGAGAAAATCAGAAAATAAAGGGAATTCCTCTACATGACAGTTTCGAGGCTCCCAGGGATGCCAGGGCTTTTGAAGTGAAGCTACTTGATCCTTAGGGAAAAGAGACATTCAGGGGTTATGGAAACAGGAATTTACATTGCTTTATTTAATCATTTTACCACAAATTCAATAAAGTAGCACCTGCAGAATATCTCCAATGTGCTGGGCAGGTGAAGGGGGTCAAGGAAAGTTAAGGTACAATTTCTGACCTTAAGGACATTCTTCTCTAGCTCATTCATTCATTTCACAAGTGTTTGTTGAGCACCTATTATACCTAGGAACTGAGTTAGGCACTGAGGGCACATGGCAAGCAAGACTGGCAATGCTTCTGTCCTCCTGGAGCTTGCGACCCATAGGAAAAGCATGGGAATACACTCCAAGCACACACACAAGTTAGTCAATAATGAAAAATTATGGTAAGTGATAAAAAGAAAACAAACAAGGGGCTAAGAAAAAAGACCGGCATAGGGTGAGGGTGGATGGCTGCTTTAGATAAAGCCCAAGGGAGATTTTGTTGGGAGGAGCTATTTAATGTGAGACCCCCAAGTAGAGGGAGGGGAGGGCGAAAGTGAGACAGTTCTAGGCAGAGCAAGCAACACACACAAGGGCCTGGAGGGTAGAAAATGTTGGCCTGTTGGAGGACCTGAAAGAGGCTGGTATGGCTAGTGCATCATGAACAGAGAAGAGAGAGAAAGGGATGAAGCTAGAGAGGAAGGCAGGACCCAGATCAATGTGCTCTGCTTCGTATATTAAGGAGATTACATTCAGACTGCTGGGAGAGAACAGATGGTAGAGGCAGGGAGATCAGCAGGGAGACTGGGCCACAAAAGAGATTTTAGTGGCATGGATTACAGTGACTATGGAGAGAAACTGATGAATTAAATATATTTTGAAAAAATTGAACCTGCCTATGGGCAAGATGGAGGAAGAAGAAAATCAAATTCTAGGTTTCTTGGAGGACAAGGTTCAGGAAGAAGCTATGTATGCATAAGGTAACCACCAAGAGATTTATCTTGGAGTTCAAAATGACAAGACAATCGTCACAGGTGGATAATGGATGATGAATTTCCACCTGCAATAGCGACTGTAGTAAATGCTATGAGTTCCTTAACACACATTTCAGAAGATTGTTCATGGAGATGTGAGACTTGGCTGGAATGTAGAAGAGGAGTAAGATTGGAATAATTTGGGAGTAAAGAGGAAGGTATTACAGGCACGAACAAAAGTATAAAGTAAAATAGAGGGGATAGCAAGTAAACATGTTTGCCAAGAACACAGCTTTGAAACAGGAGGAAATGGGGAAGGCAAATGGAGATCATGTTCATTGTCGCCCCCATTTGGAGAAAATTAGCTGCTTCCACTAGTGCCATCCAGACAGTTGTGGCTGTTCCATCAACATTGTCTGTTTGGGGGGCTGATGGGTGTCCTAGGGTGTTATAGAGTATGTGGTCCACACTGGATCATCAGGGTGGGCCGAGCAACATCCAGAGCCACAAATAGGCATCATTTCTGCTGGCCAATTTGTGAGTGATGGGTAGGTGTTGATGGACTGCCCTGCAAAAGGGCAATGAGAAGAACAGCTAATGGGGCTTTCGATAGCGTCAGTGATGAGAGCTCACTTCAGTGGATGGCATTGGCTGGCCTCCCCGATGCTCAAATATTTGTTCCTTCCTCAGGAATCAGGCCATTTCTTACATTTCCTCTCCTCTTCTATATGTGATTGTCAAAAATCCAGGCTTATTTCCCTACATCCTCTCCATCATCTAACACCGGGTTTGGCAGGCCAAATCCTTCTCATCAAATATTTTTTGTATAGCCCATGAACTAAAATATATTTTTTATTTTTTTTTCAATAAAACTTTATTTATAGACATAAGTTTTATTTTATACTATTTTATTTTATTTTATTTTATTTTATTTTATTTTATTTTATTGCTTAAAGTATTACAAAGAGTATTACATATGTCTCCTTCCCCCCTCCCCCCCCCCCCCGCCCTTGACACTCCCCTGGCCTCCCCTACCCCCAGTGTCTTATGTCCATTGGTTATGCTTATATGCATGCATACAAGTCCTTTGGTTGATCTCTTACCCACCCCCCTCCTGCCCTCCCACCCACCCCAGCCTTCCTGCTGTAGTTTGACAGTCTGTTCGAGGCAGCTCTGCCTCTGTATCTATTTTTGTTCACAAGTTTATAATGGTCTTTATTATCCAGAAATGAGTGAGATCATGTGGATATTTTTTAAATGGTTGAAAAAAATCCAAAGAAGACTAATCTTTTGAGACACGTGAAAATTATATGAAATTCAAATTTTAACGTTCATTCAAGTTCTATTGGAACATAGTCACCCATTCATTTACAGAGTGTCTATGTTTCCACATTGTGATGACATAGTTGAGTACCTGCAAGAGACCACATGTCCTACAAAACCTAATATATTTATTGTCTAACCCTTTACAGAAAAAGTTTGCTGACTCCCATTCTAAGGCAATGGACAGAGCTTACTGAATATTGATATTCAAAATAAATTTTTTGTGCATGTGGAAGGCCTTGAAAACCATGCTAAGGAATTCTGATTTGATTTCCTAGTTGCTAAGGAGCTATACAGAGTTCTGAGGTTTGAGTGGCATGGCAATGGTTTTAAGTTTTATATTCAAAATGTGTGTGTTTGTTTTTTAAATTCAGGCTTTAGTTATCTAATTCAGTTGTGTGGAGTACTTCTTTCCATGTCCACCTTAAAGAAAACGAAGTGTCTCTCTAGGTTAAAAATATGTATACACAGGTGCCACGTATTTACATAAATTGTAAAATTGTTGGCTTGGCACATGTAGAAGATATTTCTTTTCTCTTGGCATTTCTGTTGAATTTGTCCCAAATGCAAAGAATGACTTAATTTGCAACTAAAAAGATGCTTAAAAATTAGTCAAAAAACCTTTCTATGTAGCAAAACTCATGTTGTATTAGAGATATTAATATATCCCCTCCAGGTACCCTCTAAAATCTTTAGCAGCATTTCTGATTGTTCAAATACTTAGTAACCAGTCTTTTTCGTAAAGAGCTATTCTTGGGTATGATTCTGTTCAATTATTTTGAGAAGAGTATTAGACTTGCCTGACTCTCAGTACTTTTCCTGAGTGGAGATTATGAACTGTAATGAGAAATAATATTGATTTATCCAAACGGATTTGTTTTGCAAGTTGAAAGTAAAACCATAATATTGTTGTGTAAATATGGATGAGGAATTGACCATATAATTAACTATCCAATCTTTTTGCTGTATTTAGTTTGTTACTTAGTGTGCCTTCTGGTAACTCCTCATTACAACTCATGCAGACAAGGAATTCTCAGGACATTCCTTTTGCATTTCCTTCCAAATCAGAAAGTCATCAGTGGAAGAGGGCATATTCACATCGGAAGCCATACCATTGAGCCACCTTACAGTCCATGTGGCAGCTCCCACCACTCCCAGGCATTTCAGTGACTTCTATCTAATCTCTCCTTATTTCATTGTCTGTCCTGCCCAACTACTTCCTCTCTGCTGAGTTAGGACATCAGTTATGGATCATTAACACCCTTTAGATCCAGGATGTGTGAGACATGACAAAGACTTTGAAGTCAGACAGATCTGAATTTAGATCTTATATTATTACCTTCTACTGTGTGAACTTGGGCAAATGTAAAGGTCTCCCAAAATGGGGAACTAGTTCCTCTAGTAAATTCGTGATTTCTAATCCCACTGGTAAGTTCTATTGTATCCTTTAACTAGTGATGTTAACTTTTTTTGTTTAAAGGTAGTGCCCATCAGGGTACATAATGGCACCTGTGTATATTTTTTTTAACCACAGAGACACTTTATTCTCTACTTTCTGTAACTTAAATATTTGTCCTGTCTAATAAATACACAATTTATAAAGGCATACTTTGAGACCATATCTCATTCCCCATCAAGCTTTCAGTCTACTTTTAGCATCCATTGTTAATTTTTAACTAAATCAGTTATAATTGTGATGATTTTCTACTTCCTTCATTCCTTCTACATTTATTAGTTGGCTTTCTGTTGTGAGAATGAGCTTTATCTTCTTGATTGTTTGTTTGATTGTTTATTATCATTATGAATTCTGATTTTACCCAATTCTGTGCTCACATTGTCCCAGATTTAGTCAGTGGGAATTCCTTCAGGCTAGCACCTGTGTCTTTCATGTGTCCCCATCACTTTTTAGAGAATTTTCTTATTCTTTTGCACAATAAGATGTCGTCAGTTCCTCTTGCACTTTGCTTGGCCTAGCCCTGGAATCAGACATTTTCCCCAACCCCCAAGCTCTAGCTGTGTCAATATTACAGCCTTTTTCTCCTTTTCTTCTAGGAACTCACTCTTCCCTAAACCCCATGCTGTCCCTGACATGTTCCTCTCCAAACAGGCAGTTTAACTCGGTCTAGTGTGGACCACATAGCTGAGGTGTCATCAGAATTTAGTCACTTAATAGCTGCATGACTTTGGGCAAGTCTCTCAAAACCCTGAGTTTAACTTCCTCATCTAAGAAATGGGGGTAAAAATAACTCCATGTTTCTGAAGGAAACGAAGATGAAATTTTTGAAGCACTGAGATACAGCCCTTACTTTAAAAGAGGCTTCAACAATGTTAATACATATTCTCAATAAGAAATGCCTTTTCTTCTCATAAGCAATCCAGACATTTACAAATGGGATCGTTTCTTAAAACTTTTAAAGTTTTTTCCCTACACAAGATCCTTGCTTATCCATAGAGCAGGAGTCAGCCAACGTTGACAAATGTACCAGATACAGCATGCAGGCCCCTGACAACACTCCTGCTTTGCCACCTGCAGTCAGATGCTACAGTAGGATAAGTTAAACCCTTGATGAGATCCAATCTTCCTGCTTAAGCGCACTGGCATATTTACCACCCCAAACACCCCAAACCCTTTAGCCTAACAAAAGATAAGCTGCAGCAAGCTTCCTTTTAAAGAGTGCAGTCAGATAACCAATATCTACTCTAAGTGGCATGCTGAACCAATGCTTCCTTATCTTATTTCATTTCATCTTTGTCATCTGGATTACATGAGGTATATATCTGCTCTGTAAAATGAAATGGAGACTTACAGTGGAGAAGGACTTATCCAAAATCACCCGTTTAGTAAGTGGCAAAACCAAGATTTAAACGTTCTGACTCTGATACCTAAAGAGCAGTTTTCTAATTTTAAAAGAAATTAAATTTTTGTATCATAAACCAGGGGTCCTCAAACTACGGCCCCTCGGGCCACATGCAAATACAAATATTGTATTTGTTCCCGTTTTGTTTTTTTTTTTACTTCAAAATAAGATATGTGCAGTGTGCATAGGAATTTGTTCATAGTTTTTTTTTAAACTATAGTCCGGCCCTCCAACGGTCTGAGGGACAGTGAACTGGCCTCCTGTTTAAAAAGTTTGAGGACCCCTGATATAAACTTTCCTTTAGAATAATCTTTAAGCTACCACCTAAGTTACAGCTTAGTTCCTTTCTCACTAACATTTTAGCTTTTCTACATTCACCTAAAACATAACCTTAAACATAGACTTGTCTTAGCTTGAATTGAAAGGTCTTTCTTCTTTGGACTGTTTTGACACCAAAATGCCTCCAGGCACGTATTTCTGAGCAGCAGGCTAAAGGGACCTGATTTTAGTGCCTCCAGGGCATAGGAATTTCCAGAAGGAAAATCACACTATTGCGTTTCCCTGTCCAATTTCCTGTTTTTGGTTCTTGTTTGTTTGAACCCATCACATACTGTGGAGAAAGAGGGGTGTGGGAGCTGGACAAGGTGTCTGTAGGTTGAGATCATAGGCTACATGCCTGGCGTATCTGAGCCACAAATGGTTCTTCAAATCCATGCAATTGCTATATTGCTCCTGGGAGAAAGCTCTTCTTATTCCAGGCAAATTCCAGACCTGCCCTGCTTTCTATCAGCCAGCTCTCCTTTGTCTGGTTCCTACTATCTGAGATCTGGTCAGGCACCCTGAGTTTTAGGAACCTGCTTGGCCTCTCCTTTCTGACTCATTAGCCCCCTAGGCCCTGAATTCCTCATCATTTCCTGACGTGGGAGTCCCTGAAGCTTCATGTGGGAGTGAGAGACACTCCTGGATCCCTAGTCCTGAGGTAACTTCACCAGGTCCTGCTGGTGGGTTTGGGCCAAGGCCAGGTCATGACCAGCAAGGGCTTTCTGTAAAGACAGTACAGGACAAAGGAGACCAGTGCAAGCTGGGAAGGTAGGGAGTTGCCATTCTTACCATTCAAGAAAGAGTAACCCCAACAAGAAAGCCTGAAGAGCAGCCCTAGACTTTGGGAACTGAGAAGAAATAAGATGTTCTTCAGAAATCCTTTCCTCAGGAAAAGCTGACTTCCTCAATATCCATGACAAGTTCATGTTCTCCATCCTTCGGGGCATCTTGGATTCTGTTGAAATCCTCTGTCCCTCGAGCACTGTCTTAGTCAGTTTGAGCAGCTGTAACAAATACCATAGACTGGGGGCTTAACCAACAATATTTACTTCTCACCATCTGGAGGCTGAAAAGTCCATGATTAAGGTGCCAGCAGATTTGGTGTCTGATAAGAAGCCTTTTTCTGGTTTGCAGATGGCTGCTTTCTTGCTTGTCTTCACAAGGCTAGGAGAGAAATCATCTCACATCTCTTCTTATGAGGGCACTAATGCCATCAGGAGGGCTCCACCCTCATGCCCTAACCACCTCTCAAAGGCCCTGCCTCCTAATAGCATCTCACTGGGGTTAAGGTTTCAACATATAAATTTGGGGGCACACAAACATTGAGACCATAGTGAGCACATTCGCACTCACAAGACAAACCCTACTCAGTACATCGGACTGCTTTTGCTAGTTCAAAAAATATTTGGCCAGAGGCAGGATATCTTGACCCAAAATGCAAGAAAATATTTTTGTCCAGAGCGTCAGTTTCAACCACAATGTTTAATTTGATGTTTTAAATAATTACTTTTTTAAATTTGTTTTCTTACAAAGAGTTCTAATGACTCCAATATTCTTTTCTGCCCAGTATTAAGGGTGTCCACATTCATGAGTCAGGAACGTACACAGAAGCTCGCTCACCCGCCGCTCCTGCACCTGCAAGAGAGCAGGGGCCAGCCTTCCTTTATAGATGTGGAGATAGTGTTCACCAGGGAGGTATCTTACAAAGCCTACTTGGAAGGCAGAGTCGGGATTAAACCCTGCTCCCCCTCTTACTATGAACCTCCCTTAATTTCTTAATCTGTCAAATGGGAACATTTGTCTTGTGAGGTAGCTTTTGGATTAATTATTGGATAAAATTCTTGGTACACAGTCAATATACAACAAATGAAGGCTAGGGTTATTCTCATCAGATGAAAAACAAATGACTTTAAGAAAGCAAGCTCTACTCTTTTAGATAGACGTATTCAAAATGCCATTGTATCTATACATGCAAATGAGCAGCTAAGCATCCTAGAAAGGGAGAAATGTGGAGGTCATTATTCCGGGGAAAAAAAAAAAAGTTTGCTTAACCCCCATATTCTGATGAAAAACCAAGATGGGGGGAGGGAACCCCTCTTATTTTTGCCCATTGGCCTTTTCACACCACCAGTGCAGGCCCCTCTCCTGTTTCCCCTTCACCCCTAGATTCTCACTCAGGTATTCTGGAGCCAACATAAAAAAAAAGTGTAATAAAATAATTCTTTCAGACAAGTTTAGAGAGAAGTTTTCCCAGAAGACAGGATCCTGGCTGTGAGTCCCATAAAGTGTGTGCTTTGTCCATAACACAAGGAGCACAGGCATGAATGAATTTTATTTCATTGGACTAGCAGTTCAGAATACAGATAAGGCCAGGCGAGCCACTAAACTCTTAAATAAATGTTTTAGCCCTATCTAGAAGGGAAGGCGGCAATTGATTCCAATCTTTTCTGACAGAAAATCAGTTCTTTTAAAACTCCTGGGGCAGCAAACAGTAACATAAAGGTTCTGTTTCTAATAAAAGTCCTAAAGGGCTGCAAAATAAAACATTGTCACTGGGAGATTACAGGCAGCAATTAACATGCACGTAATTTCCCAAGGTGCCTCCCTTCTCTGTCCCTCATGTTCCCCCCCACCCCCCCGCTAAAAAAACAACAACACACACATAATATTGCTATGCTTTGTAATTTTACAAAATGATATTTTCTCATTGTGCATGCTGTCTTTCAAGATTTCCAAAGACACGGGAAGAGATCTTTTAATACCAAACAAAGCCAAATTGAATTGAAAGGATGGCATGAACATCCCAGCCATGACTGCTACTGTGTTTGTTAAGATGTGAAGGGATTTCCTTTTATTTAAACAGCTTAACACTCGTTAAGATCTGTGCATGCTCAACTCCTACTGGACTTGCAAGACATCACTGTGGCATAGTCGTTCCTCAAACTCAGGGAGCGGGCACGAGGATACCTGGAGAGCTTGTTAAATGACGGCGCATTGAGCCCCACCCCCAGAGGACAGCACCTGATTCAGTGTTTGTGTCTGGGTGGGGCCTGAGGAGCTGCATTTCTTACAAGTTCCTAGGCAAGCTGAGGCTGCTGGCCCAGCCCTTCCCCCACCCCCGCTTTGAGAACCACTGCACGCGCTTTAAGAATCACAGAAAATGTTCACTAAAAGGATGAGACTTTACCACCAGAAATGATCATGTAAAAGGTAGGATGATGTTTATAGCATTATCAGCTTCTCTATTGGATTCTCGTTTCCTCTTTGGACAGAGTTTATCTACCTCATTGAATGTCTTACAGTTCCAGGTACCACTGGCCTAGCAGCCTCTCACCTAGTCCCTGTGCTCTCTAGGCCCCTGGGACCACCCCAGTGGCTCTGGCATCCAGCTCTCACCATGCCTCAGCCCCGCTCAAACACTCTCAGTGGCTGGGCATTGCCTGTGGAGTAAGAGGAAGGCTCCCCAGCTGACAGCGAGGCTGTCCTCCATTGGGCCCCATCACCTTGCCAGGTTCACTCCTCTTCCAGCCTTTCCACCAGCTTACACTATTTGCCACGTCCTCACCAGACCTAGGCTCACCATGTCACTGGGCAGGAGCTTCCCCTCTCTGAGCCTGAGTGTCTGAGCAAACAGCAAGAAGGCAAAGAACTGTCCTTGGACAGCTGGGCTGTGAATGGGAAACTGAGGATTGAAACAGAAACCACACATTTTCCAACAACAGATCTGTCTGTGACTCACAGAATAAAACTGTACCAAACCCGGACCAGGATGTTTGTCACAAACTATCCCAACTTAAATTCTTTGAATACCTGCTCATTCAGATCTGTATGTTCCAGAATAGAGCTGAGGACAAACTGACCCAACAGTAACTCCATATAAACTAGCACATTCCAAAGATGAGGGGGCTGGCTGTCCCCTCCTTAACATCCCCCTTGGAGAAGCCACACTACTTCCGCTCATGTGCCGGCTTCCTGGCTGCGGCAAGTGATACATCTAGCTTTGTTCACTGCAGGGACATTCCTGGTGGTCTTTGGCTGTTGGCCAACAAAAGTAGACAGAGGTTTTTTTGCTCAGATTAAATAAAATAACTCAGAGTGAATTGTCACTATGTGACTGATTAAGAGTTGGTTGACATAGTGAGTTATAGATTTAAAGTTTCTTTGGTGGCAAAGGGGTGGGGCTATACAAAGATGGGCACACACCACATGCTCCCAGATGGAGTTAGTGTCCCACACCGCACCGTTCCCATAGGAATCTAGACACGTACAGTATCCCACTCGCGCCGAGTGAGGATTCCCAGATAAGAAAAACTTCCTAAGATTTTGGCCCAGGGTTTTTAAACTCTGGACTCCCTCCTATCTGATCACCTAATGACACCAGCTGTGCATATATCAGCCTACCTGTCCACCACAAGCAGATAACTGATGCACAACAACCCCAAGTGATAATTGTAAGGATGAGTGAAGCAGAAGCCAGTTTTTCATGCACAGCCTCCCCCACCTCCAGACCTATCTGAGATCCCTTCCTATAACATGCCAAATCCTTACCATGATACCTGGTAGATATTAGGAGCTCAATAAATATGCATTTTTTTCTTTTGTTAAAATCCCGCCATCCTTTAAGAGCTACTCTATGGGCACTTAATGAAATGAAATCTCCACTCCTACCCCAAACGCACACAGGAAATGCTCCCTTGTTGAAAGCCCGCCACACATTGAGTGGCGGCTCCCATGCCCGCCTCACTCCGGGCACGTGGCATCCTCCATGATTGCTAACCCCATGACTCAAGACCCTGCATCACCCATGTTTGCATCTCACATTGCACCTAGCGTGGATCTTGCATTTCCTAAAGGCTAGCAATTTGATCGTGGACACCGTTGTTAATTTTAAAACTGAAATGCAATATCCTTGGGTTATGCATTCATTTGAGTAGCAGCAGTTTGCCTGCATTTATTCTAAGTAGCATTGAGTAAAATTAACAAAAGCAGATGTCATAAAATCAAAAATTGGTTGGTGTTTCCCTTTTCCTCTCAAGAGGCTTCTCAAACACTCACAATTAGATGAGCTTTTTATACCTTTTTAAAAGTAGAAATAAACCAGATGGTTCCTCAAGGCTCAAAAATGAATTAACTGAATACTTAAATCACTGGTCCTAATAAATTTCTTTTTCTCTAAGGAATGGTCTTCAGGGTGGAGATAATTGTTGATAACCCACAGTGAGGCACTTTTGTACAATGTCTAGAAGGTAGTAGTATGTGATATTTCAATTTTTGCAAACTCAAAGTTTCATTTTGTAAGTGTTCTTGTGGTATGAAGCCATGAGTCAAATGCCACATTCTGGCATTCTGAGGGAAATTTAAATCATGACATTAATTATTGTAACAAGATGCAGATATTAATTTCCAGAAACATTTTATGGCTTTAGCTTCACAAAATGTGGAGCTGTGTTGCAGAAGTAGATGAATGAGCTGATGTTTGGTCTCAGGAGATGGCATTTACCAGCAGTGAGAACATGGGCAAGTGACTTATTTCCCTGTTCCTCTAAAATAGAGGGGATAATAGGAACTTGGTTCTTGTGGGAACTGAACACCCTGAGAGTACTTAGTAAACTGCAGAGTGCTTCATAAATCTGAGTTACTATTTAGTCTGTTCATAGAGATGTCGTATGTCAGAGCAGGAAAGGTGCTCAGAGACCATCTCATATGTGGTAGTTACACTGGAGGAAATGGAGCCCAGGGTGGCAGTTGCTTATAAGAGAGTGGACAGATCAAAAGGCCATCCTCATCTATAAATATAATAGAGAAATATGCTAATTAACCGGGTCAACTGGACAGGAGGAGGTTGTGTACGCAGCGTCAGGGGCAGGGTGGCAGGGGCCTCCACATGCCTGCACTGGGGGAGGGCCTGATCAGCAGCAGCCATGGCTGCTTCAAGGGCGGGAGATGGAGGCATGGCCGGACCGGTGACTTGAAGGTGGGCGGAGCCGCGCAATTTCGAATTGCGCACTGGGCTCCTAGTATTAGAAATAAGCATAAAGCTAACTTACTAGAAGTCAAATATTCATACTTTGCTAATATTTCTAATCCAGGAACACTGTTCTGGATTGAATTGTGTCCCTAAATATACATTGGACAAATATATATGTATATGGATAATATGCTAATTAGACCGGGAGACTTTTTGGGAGACCTTCCAGACGTCCTTCTGGACAAAGCCATGGTGGCAGGGCCGAGGCAGAGGCAGTTAGGGGCAATCAGGCTGGCGGGGGGGGGGGGCAGTTGGGGGCAAGCAGGCCAGCAGGGAGGGCCAGTTGGGGGCAAGCAGGCTGGAAGGGGAGGCAGTTGAAGGCGAGAAGGCTGGCAGGGGGGGCAGTTTGGGGTGAGCAGGCTGGCAAGGGGGGCAGTTGGGGGCAAGAAGGCCAGCAGGGGGGCAGTTGGGGGCGAGCAGGCCAGGATGCAGAGTGGTTAGGGGCCATCAGACAGGCAGGCAGGTGAGCAGTTAGGAGCCAGGGGTCCGGATTGTAAGAGGGATATCCGACTGCCTATTTAGGCCCAATCCCACAGGGGTCCCAGATTGGAGAGGGTGCAGTCCAGGCTGAGGGACACCCCCCTCCTGTGCATGAATTTTGTGCACCGGGCCCTTAATATATATCCTAAACTCTAGGGTCTTAGAATGTGACCTTTAGAGATAGGGTCTTTGCAGTGGTAATCAAGTTCAGATGAGGTCATTAGGATGGGCCCTAATTCAAAATGACTAGTGTCCATATGAAAACGGGAGATTTGGACACAGACACACACACAGAGAGAGAGAGAGAGAGAGAGAGAGGGAGAGAGAGGGAATGCGATGTGAACATGAAGGCAGAGATCGGTGTGATGCTTCCGGAAGCCAAGGAATGGCGTAGATTTCCAGCCAACCACCAGAAGCTAGGAGAAGTGTACAGAGCAGACTCTCCTCACAGCGCTCAGAAAACCAGCCCTATAGACCCCTGGATCTCAGATTCCCAGCCTCCAAGACTAGGAGACCATAGATTTTGTTGTCTAAGCCACCCAGTGTGTGGTACTCTGTTACAGCAATCCTTGCACACTTATATAGACACCATGTTCTTTAATTCATATACTTGATATAACTGTTAACTGCATTTGGGGCATTTTCAAAAGGAGGTTTATCTACAAAGCAATTTAGATACCCTTCTTTCATTTTATCTTCACAAGAACCTTATGAGGTAAATAAGCACTAATATTCTAGTTTTATAGATATTTTAATATTATTTATTTAGACTCCACTACATACAGAAAATATTTGAGGTGACAAAATAAAGATTCTAATACAAATAAAATAGAAAGTAATTCATTAAAATAATTAAAACCTTGACAAAATATGGGATGGCTTTTCCACTGAGCCAAACCAGCGAGGGCTTTTGGGATGGGTTTTAAACCAATTACAGGGACAGATACAAAGTATGAGAAAAATTAAAAGAACTGATCACAAGTGACAGACTGAAGTTTCCTAGAAACTGAGGCCAAAAGGAAAGCACAATGTGTCATAATAATAACAATAAACCAAAGTGATATTTTAGCATTATTTGGATTATCTCAATTACTTCTCACAAAAACTCTTTGCCCCACATGTTATGATTATCTCCATTTTGCAGATAAGGAAACTAAGAACTAAATTATATAATTTGTCTAATATCATGCAACTGGTAAGTGGTGGCTCCCAGGTTTACTCAGGCTAACTCCACTGTAATTGCAAGCTGTCCTATTAATCTCTCTATTATCCTGCTTCCATGTGCCAGACAAGATTCTCCTAACCCAACCTTGAGACAAACTTGCCATGAGTTCTATGTAAGAACCATGGAAGAACCTCAGGAGTAAAGTCAATCATAGTATTACCTAAAATGCCCAGATATTTTACTATAATTTACTTGCAACAAACATCAACTGAATACTTGCTATGTGTTTGGTGCATAGTAGACATTCAATATAATGTGCCAAATATAAAAAACAGAATGATCACTAGCATGCTGGTCGCTGGCTATCAAAAGATAAATAAATAAGTCCTATTCCTGAACAGAGTAAGACAGACATGAAGGAAATCATTTGGCTATAGTGAGCTAAGGGCTCACTATTATGAAACACTAGGGTCCCAGTGCACGAATTCGTGCACCTTGAAAGGAACTGTGGGCCGCAAGGCTGGGGTGGGCACAGGGGCAGGTCTCAGCCCATCCTCCACACCCCCACCCAACCCCTCCAGCCACAGCCCCTGATCCCCTGTTTGCTGGCAGCCCCGCTCCCACCGCCGCTGCTCCCACACACTGATAGCGCCGGCCCCGCTTGCACCTGCTGATGGTGCGGAGTGATTGGGGCTGGTGCCAGCAGTGGTGCAAGTAACAGCTGCTGCCCTGATTGACCCTCAGGAGCAGGGGGAGGCGGAGAAGCCCTCAGGGACGACTGGAGCCAGCAGCCGCTGCTCACACCCGCTAATGGCACTGAGCAATTGGGACCAGCGCTGAGTGCCGGCAGCAGGTTCAAGCACCGGGTGAGAGGGACTGCAGCATGTGGGAGCAAAGAATTTTCACTAACCATCAGAGGCTTTCCCTGATAACAGTGACCGGCACCCCGCCTTGGTCTGGCACCCCCACTTACCTGCTCCACCGTCCTGCCGTGACTTATGCCTGACACCCACCATATTACGTGTTCTGCCACCTGCTGCCGATGCCCGCCATGTTCTGCATGCACCCCCTGGTGGTCAGTGCATGTCAAAGTGACTGGTTGTTCGGTTGTTCAGATTGATAGATGATAGATAGATAGATAGATAGATAGATAGATAGATAGATAGATAGATAGATAGATATGTGCTGAGAACAATGGTGCCACAAAGGAGAGGATGATCCATTGAACCCATTAAAGAAGACTGGGACTTGGAAGGTGAGTAGTCATTTAACAGTGAGCTTTCAGTAGGCTGCAACTGAGGAGGAGGGAAGAGCAAAAGCAGATGCATGGAGGGAAGAGGCAGTAGGAGGAAACTGAGGGGGGACAGAAGATGCCACAGCAAAGGGAGACAGGGCAATATCAAGATAGGTTTTCTATACTATACAGCTTTATGAACAATTTTGAAGATGATTTTTCTTAAATTCTCTAGGAAACATTCAAAAAGTGGCAGAATTCCTGCTGATTAGCTTCCCATTGCTGCTGTAATAAATGACATCTACTTAATGACTTAAAAGAATACAAATTTATTATCTTACCATTCTCAAGTCAGAAGTCCCAAATTTGTCTCACGGGGCTAAAATCAAGATATCATCAAGGCTGCATTCCTTTCTAGAGGCTCAGGAGAGAATCTTTTTTCTTGCTTTTTGCAGCTTCTAGAGGTTGTCCATATCTCTTGGCTTGTGGCCCCTTTCTCCATCCTCAAAGAGAGCACATCTGGCCAAGTTCTTCTCATATTTCCACCTTTATGGTTCTCTCATCTGCTTCCCTTTCCATATTTAAGAACCTGTGTAATTACATTGGGCCCACACAGATAATTCAGGATAATCTCTTCATCTCAAAGTCAGCCGATGGACAACCTTGATTCCATCTGCAACCTTTGTCACGTAACCTAACATATTCAGAGGTTCTGAGGAATAGGATGTGGACATCTTTAGTGGACCTTTATAATATACCACACCTACGATATCTCAGGAAAGGAATTTTAGTCTCTCTGGGGTATGTTCCAGACAGTTCCCAATTCCAAGAGCTCAAGCCATTTTGCCTTCCATGGACACATGGAATCTGTATAGCAGTGTGCTAATTGGGCAAAGGGACTTTCAAAGACCTTAGAAACTAGCTTCTTTTACATGTTACAAACCAGGGACATGACAACTGGTCATTGGCCTAAGTCAGGTGCACCACTTTTGTTAAATTAAGTTCATTTCAATGTGCAAAGCCATCCTGAACATCAGCTGGTGACTCCCAAAGCGATGCAGTTTATGGGGTCTACATTTGTATTTGTTTGCCAAGGTCAATATTCTTCAACCAAGATAAACGAATGGATAAAATGACTTCCCAAAGAGCCTTACTTATCAACAGGTGTCTTCATTTCTATCCCCAAACAATGCTACATTTTACCCACTGAATGATTTTTCTTAACTTCTTATCAACTCATTTTAATAGTCTCAGCGACTTCCAGGAGAAAAACCTATAATTTAATGATTAAGATACCATAAAATTTGTCAGTAATATTAATGTTGGAATTAGAAGTTTGGATTTCTCCTCTTTCTCCAGCGTTGATGCTAATTGGTTGGTGGGTAGACCTGGCAAGCAGATGTGCCTGGCTCAGGCAAGGCAACTTGATAGAGAGGGCCTTTAAATGCAATTCTTAGTTCCACATGCTGAAGGTTAAAGGCAAGTTTATGTGCAGGAAGATCATGTGATGACATAAAAAGCAGAGTAGGTCAATAGAATGGAAATGAATTCTTGTAATCCCTAATTACCTTGAATTCAGACTTAATTAAAACTGAACATAAAACCAGAAGCCATGAGAATTGTTTTGGCAACATTTCAAGTGAAACTGAAGCAGCGTTGGATGTGAGTATGAGATATCAGAGCATTGAACTAACTTATATAAGTACATTTGACAGTTTTGATGCATATTGTCATAAAAGTCATCATAAAGTTTAACTTAAATATCTACTTATTCTCTATCTTGTCACCATAAAGGTATTTTAAAATGTTGCTTAAGAGAGTAGAGGTTTTCCTGTGTTACTAAAACATTGATTTTAATAGTTCCAAAGACTTTTGATTTATGGCCTGTATCAAATTATGGATATTTATTATAGGAGACTCCATTTGTTAAGGTAATTGTTTGTTCTCTTAAATTGTAAACTGCATTTACCATAAGGGCTCAAACTCACTAGCCTTGTGATAATTAATGTGCCAACCATGACCTCACTGAACTAGCTCTAATTAACTCAAATTGGTAAAAATAATGGTGCAGATTCTCTAAAAATTAGAGAATGGTGAAAGGCCATCCTCCTTGTAAAAAAATTATTTCACATGTAAGGCGGTGGTTCTCAAACTTTCCTGCACATTAGAATCGTCTGAGGGGTGACGAAGGAAACCCAGCCCAGGGCACATCCCAGAGCTAATGAATCAGAATCTCTGAGGTAAGATTCAGGTGTTGATATTTCTAAAGCGTCCCCAGGAGGCTCCAGGCGCTGCCAATGCATAGCCAAGTTGGAGTGGTTTGTGGGCGGGCAGCATCAGCGTTACCTGTGAACACATTAGACAGGATTCCAAGGCAAACTTCAGTCCTGCTAAATCCAAATCTGCCTTTAACCACATCCTTTGCACTTAACCCCATCTCCTGCGTTTAACTATATCACCAGGTGGTTCTTCAGCCCATTAAAGTTTAAGAAGCACTGAGCTATGTCCCAATGCAGAATCTTGGTTTGCCATAAACTGAGTGAGGACACCTGGAACCTAGCAATGAATGTGACCCTGAACAACTATGCAACTTTGGCCAATTCATTTATCGTTACTGAGCCTCAGACCTTTATGGGTTAAATGATGAGGCTAGGCAAGGTCATACCTAATGTCTTTTGCACCCCTGAAATTTTAGGACCTTAAATTATTCAGTTGCTATGTATTCTATATATGTATGGACTCTTTCTCCATTTTCCAATTCAGAGCATTAGAATGTAACCCCTATTGACCTGATAGTTTGGGAAAAGAGCAATCCATTGGCATATGTGTGAGTTAGGAGGCACTTACTTTTAATCACGGCCAGTGCTACTTTAGTTTTCCTGGAGCCACAAGTGACTTTTTGGAACAAGTCCATTGAATTTTCAACATAATGTACTTTACTTGCAGGCATACTTTCAAATAGAAGGGATAACGTTCAAATATTATGGCTTGATTGAGGATATTATTGCCTCCCCAGAGCTTATTTATACAAATCTCTCTCATTATCATTCAGCCTTGCTATTTCACAAGGTGCCTTCTGAAAGCATCATTAATGTACTGTCTTGGAGGACATAGTCTGCCTTCAGTGGGTAGAAAAAATATGCTCTCCTTGAGCCCACCCCTTCCCCGATGCCACTGGCAATAAAACTACATGAGACTTAACCCTTTGTGGTCATATTAAATTTGGACATGGGTGTCGTACTGGTCAGAATTAATTTCCATTGAAAGAGCAGTGATACATAACATGCAAGATTATGAAGGATAAACAAGATTTATTAATTCTTTTTTGGAACTACATCACTACTAGTAGAATCACTACAAACGTTATCACTTTCTACGTCAGAGTCAGCATTCAAGGTGCCAAAATAAAACTCTTCATCGTTACTTTCAGATTCGCAGTACACTTCTTTCGGTAACTTTCTTTTTGCCATTTTGGAGTATTATTTTGAAATATCCTAACAAGCGAGAATGCCTAATTACAGTTAAACGTAATTTGTAAAGCTTTATTTGAAATTCTGCGAAGTATCTCCGAAGCTTGTCGATTTCTTCACTCTCAAAAGGCGACTGACTCGCCACGGTGTTTTGCATGGCGAGTGTGGAACGACCGCGTTTGTTTATATTGAGTTATATTGAGTATCTCTGATTTGTCAGGGCAATGTTTTGGTTCGTGACAAGGTCACTTAGACACTTAAGAGCTTTCAGAGAAATTATGAACTGATACATGAATGGAGTTAAGATTCGTACGGTTCCTTGCTGTGGTGGCTGAGAGCAGACATACGACCGGAACGGTAAAAAGGCTTTGGTGGCTGAGAGTAGACCAACGACCGCAAAGGGTTAAAGGAGCCAGATATTTGTCTTGGATTTGCCATTGTCCAGCTATGTGACCTTGAGGAGTTGACTGATAATATCTGTACCTGTTCCCACCTCTACAATCAGAAGATTAGACTAAATAGACTTCATTTCTAACAGGTTGAGTCTATGCTTATTCTCTATGTATGGGCCCTTCAGTAGCATACATATATTGAATTCCTTACGATTCCTGTTTTCAAAATGGACAGAGGACTAAAGAATTTAGACTCCTTGGGTTTTATCTGTGTTTTGCAGAGCCTCCTATTTTCCTACTAAATTTGAGGAAGATGAGTGTATCTTGGTTGCAAATAGGCCAATTTAAACAGAAAAGAAATTAATTGGAAAGCTATTTAGTGCTCACACAATGAATACCCAGGAAACCACAGGTATGAGAAGGGAGGTTGAGAGTGTGACAGCAGTAGGTGTCCTGAGAGCATAAACCATATGCTCATGCAATTTACTTGTGCCTTTAGGACCTGCTTGGGCTCAGTTCCAGAAATACTAGATGATGAATGCTTTTTATTAGTCAGTGTAATCAGTGCTAGCTGCTGTTACAAACAGCTCCCAAAGCTCAGTAGTTTTATGCAATAAAAATTTATTTCTCATTCATATCCCAGTTCAATGTGGGTTGGGTATCTCTCCTCCAAACAATGTCTCAGTGATCTGGGACCCTTCTATCTGCAGCACAACTATGTCCCATTCCTTTACTTCCAGCCCTATAAACAGAGAAAATATACACATGGAATGTTGTATGTAATGTGTTATTTCACACATGGCCTCAACCCACCACATGGCTTCAACCTAACTATAAAGAAAGGCTGTCCAAAAAAATTGTCTTGATGCTCATAAAAAAACAGGAGCCCTGGCTGGTTTGGCTCAGTGTATATAGCATCGGCCTGCAGGCTGAAGGGTCCCAAGTTCAATTCCGGTCCAGGGCACATGCCTGGGTTGCGGGCTCGATCCCCTGTAGGTAGCGTGCAGGAGGCAGCCAATCAATGATTCTCTCTCTTCATTGATGTTTCTATCTCTCTCTCCTTCTTCCTTCCTGTCTGAAATCAATTTTTTCAAAAAAGAAAGAAACAGGAGAGGGAAGCATCTGGGCAGGCTTGTCATAGTTCTCCTGAGCATGCCTGACTTATGGCTGCGTGGCTTACCCAACATCCAGTTCACAATGGGCAGCTGAGGTCACATCAGCACTCAAAGCCTCATGGGCAAGAATTCAGCATCCACTTAAGAATCATTAATAGGTTAAGAACTGTTTTCTCAAAATGTTAATTGATGGAAAGGGTACAACGTATCTCAAAATTTCTATGAGCCACCTCTGGTTTCTCTTATCCAATTGCCACAAAATATATAAAGATTTATGGGGTATAATGGAACAAAGAAAGAGCTGTTTGCACTGCAGCCAAGAAAACATTCTCTTGTTCCGAGTCCCATTTTAAACCTTTTAACTGTTGGGGTTGGGTGGTAAAGAGTTGGAGCAGCACGCTGAAGGGTAGTGTAGCCCTTGCATTTGTCTCCCTTGGCAGTAAGAGGCTGAACATAAGCAACCCAAAATTTTTTGCAGGAGAAAAGCTCCAATATTTTCCATGGACTTATCTCACATTTTGTGAACTACGGATCTTGACCAAGGTGTTCATTAGATTCTGTTTATGTGCCAGACACTGTTCTAATTACTTTACATTAGTTAAGTCTTTTAAGCATCACAAAAGCCCTATCGGGTTCTTACTGTGGTTATTGTCACTTTACATATGAGGAAACAGAGACTCCGGGAGTTTAAAGTAATATGCCAAGTTCACACACCAAGGTTTAAGTGCTGGTGTTGGAATTTAAAGTAAGCCCTCCACTGTACTCCTTCCCTAAAGTAACTAGTATGTTTGCAATTCGCCATTCTCCAGCCTCATTCATCAATATAATGAAACAGAATGGTTTTGTTTGGGTTGGTTTCTTGGTTTGTTTTATTTTTATTCTTTTTTGGCCTTGAGCAATTAGAGAGATGAAATTACCATCTATTGAGATGGGGAAAGAAAGTAATCAAGCCCTAACTGGTTTGGCTCAGTGGATAGAGTGTCGACCTGCACACTAAAGGGTCCCAGGTTCGATTACAGTCAAGGGCATGTACCTTGGTTGCGGGCACATCCTGATCGATGTTTCTAACTCTCTATCCCTCTCCCTTCCTCTCTGTGAAAAATCAATAAAATATATTTTTTAAAAAAGAAAAGAAAGTAATAAACGCTGTTTCTGAACATATTCAATTTGAGATCCCTATAAGACATCCAAGTAGAGATACTGAGTGGACACTTGAATACAGGAGTGGGTACAGTAGACTTACAGTTGTAAGTACGTGAAACACAGTTTGTTCTTGTATTATTATTGATTTATTGTTGTATTATTTACTTGTATTATATAAACCTACTTTTGTCCATCTCTGTATATCAGCCTAGATTTGGGGGAGAACAATCAGCTGATTTGGGATGGTTAGCATATAAATAATATTTAAAATCATGAGATTAGATGAAAG
This sequence comes from Myotis myotis, assembly GCF_014108235.1. Lineage (NCBI taxonomy): Eukaryota > Metazoa > Chordata > Mammalia > Chiroptera > Vespertilionidae > Myotis > Myotis myotis. Next base: position 84,551,679 of record NW_023416357.1, on the reverse strand, counting down.
GTTGACACACCTGTGAGATTAAGTTGATAAAGGTTACTGCTGTCACTGCCAAATTAAAGCAAATTCAATGCTTATTAGAAAAAAAATTAATCAAGTATATGTGTGCATATCAGTTTCCAGGAGCTCCTCTATCCATTTGTCCCAGTAAAGAAACCACATTTAAAAAAGCAGCTTTCACTGGAGTCTCACCTGGTTACACTTAGGATTGTCTAGGATCACTCTCTAAGAGCCTTCACCAAGCCTGTGTACATCAAGAACGGACACAAAATGGAGAATTAAATCCTATCCTATATAATAAAAACCTAATATGCTAAGTTTCAGACCATTCGTTCAACTCTTCAACCAGTCACTGTTATGCACACTGATCACCAGGGGGCCGATGCTCCAACTGGCAGGTTAGCTTGCTGCTGGGGTCCAGCCCATCAGGACTGGGTGACATGGGCCAGACACACCCTGGAGCCCTGCCCCGGTCCCTCCCTGGCCCTGATCGTGCACTGATGGGGTCCCTCAGCCTGGCCTGCACCCTCTCACAATCTGGAACCCCTCAGGGGATGTTGGAGAGCCACTTTGGCTCAATCCCCACAGGCCAGACCGAGGGACCCCACCAGTGCATGAATCCATGCACCAGGCCCCTAGTAGATATATAAGAGGAATTCCTTCCTTTGCATCTTGCAGACTTTGACAGTGGTACCAGTATCTGTGATACTCACTACAATGGTTTGTTTTTAAACTCTTTTAGCATGGAGAGTGAGATTCTGTGACTTCTACTTGGCCCTTCCTACTACAATAGTCTTTCATCAAAGACCCAGGAGACAGTAAGGGAATTCTCATAACTGTTGAGACATCTATTCTAACTATGTATTCTAAAACTGAGAAAATAAATATGGGATGACTTTGTATCCCACAAACTTCATATGTGAAGTAGATTTGGGTAAAATCTCTATTTATGACACAATTCCAGTGAAAACACTACTCTGAATCCTCAGAAAGTGTCCAGTGACCCCCAAAATGAAGGACATGTCCATTTTCTCAAGTGACAATTAGTCCCTTTGCAAATACTAGAACACAGATTCACAGTATTTACTTGTTATATTATTGTAAGGGCTTCAGAGGTATATGCCCTTATTTCAAGGGATTCTGTCTCTCTGAACTGATCCCTGTATGAGAAGCTAGTAGATTATATTGTAACTCTCTTGCGGTGATTTACGCCAAACTTCTGTTCAAGAACTCTGGAGGGGTATGTTTTAGTCTTTGCCTAATACAAACCAAGTCCTCGGGCCAGTTTTCACTTCAGTTACCCACTGACAGATCACCCACTGAGAAAGGTCTCTGCAGTCAGACGTTTCTGAATACTAAAGAGCCCTGTTGTGCAGTGTGATAATCAGTTCCATTTTGCCTCTGCAAGTTAAGTACTGTTGTTGGTCCCTTCCCAATCCTAAACCTTCCCACTCCCCATTCCCCATTGAAATCTGGAAGTTCATTTTAATTGCAGCACCACAGTCCAGCATCCTCAAACTACTAAACAGTTTTTCAAAACAATATTTGCCAAAAGATCTTAGTGAAGAGATTTTATTGTGGGTTAGTGCTAGGGTTAGGGTTAGGGTTTAGGGTTAGGGTTAGGGTTAGGTTTTAGGTTTAGGGTTAGGGTTAGGGTTAGGATTATGGTTAGAGTTTAGGATAGGGTTATGGTTAGGGTTAGAATTTAGGGTTAGGGTTAGGATTTAGGGTTCAGATAGGGTTAGGGTTTGGGTTTAGGGTTAGGGTTAGGGTTAGGGTTTAGTGTTACAGCTTAAGGTTAGGGTTAGGTTAGGGTTTAGGGTTTAGGGTTTAGGGTTTGGGTTTAGGATTAGGGATAGGGTTTAGGGTTAGGGTTTAGGATTTGTGTTAGATTAGGGTTAGAATTAAGGGTTAGGGTTTGGGTTAGTTTTAGGGTTAGTGTTAGGGTTAGGGTTAGGGTAAGGGTTAGGGTTAATTTATGGTTGAATGCTAGAATTTAGGGTTTGAGTTAGGGTTAGGGTCAGGGTTTGGGTTAGGTTTATGGTTAGGTTAAGGTAACCTTTAACTGTAACCTTTAAGAGGTATTTACTACACTATATTTTTAACATGGCTGGGAATAGAGTCCTCATGTTTATTGTCTACTCTCTCAATCACCAGCATTCAATATTTCCCAGGCTTCTTTTAAATTTTAAAAATTTGCATTGGCAACCATATCACCAGATCTCAATGAAAATGTCTTTCTTTTCCATGTTTACATTCAGAAATACTTGATTTCTGTCTATTCTCTAAGAATTGTGCTAAAAGCATCTCAGTACTGAAATTAGCATAGGCTTTGTCTAATGGTTTCTTGTGAGTGGGATTTTTTCTCTCCTTTGCTTTACTAACCATTGTCACTGCCTCTTAATATAAAATTGCTTGGGACAATTAAACCTGTCTCTTCTGAAAGTCTCATCCTAACCTTAAGCTATAACCCAAACCCTAACCCTAACCCTAACCCTAAACTTAAACTTAACACTAGCCCTAACCTTAACCCTAAAACCTAACCCTAACCCTAAACATGAACCCTAACCCTAAACTTCTTTAAGTCACATAGCCAAGTTTGCCTATAATTTTATATGTTTCAGGATAGAGCCAAGGTCCCTGAATATAATCACAAAAAAAACAAAAAAAAAAAAAACAAAAAAAAAACAAAAAAACAAAACCCTACAGAGCTTTTGCTAGAAGTTTGATTGTGTGCTGAAGAAAACTGGAAGTTTCTCCCTCTTAATTAGGCTAGAAGTGGAGGTTTTCTGACTCCCAGTACTCAATGCTAAAGTTTAGAAGGCCAATGAATTTTGTCTTAAGGGTCCAGGAATACTTGACGGTTCTTAATGAGATTGATTATAACACAATCTTGTTGCCCAGCCCCTCACCCTCTACAAAATGTTTTCTCCTGCTGTTATCTTGTTCCTCTGCACTGTCTTCCACATCTGGCTCAAAAGAGCAGGTCAGAAAGCCAAGATTACTGGGCCAAGCTAGGATTAAAATTGTACTGCTATTAGTAATGGTAGACCAACATCCTGCTACAGTCAATTATAAAAGATGTACAACTTTTTTTTTGAAAATGTACCAGGAAACTACAATATAGCAAAGAATTTCCTGGACCAGAGGAGGCAGACTGCAGGTAGGGCTACTTTTCTCTTGAGGGCCTTTGTCAATTCCTAACGGAAGGCTAAGAAGCTAAATTGTGCTTTTGAGAGACTCCAGAGGTAGGGGACCAGGATTCGAGTACAGAACCCTTCCTTCCCTCCTCCCCCCGCTTCAGGGGGCGTATCTGCTCATTTTGAATTGAAATTATGAAATAAATTTATCTGAGTCCAGGAGATGAAATGGAATTGGACATGGAATTTGGTGATCACTGACTCTAAGGTAATGCACAAGAATAATGTCAATGACTCTAAGGTGATGCCCAAGAACAATGTCAATGAGTCAGGAATTGATGTATCTTCACATAGTCCAGGGAAAACTAATATTTAGGGTAACTATTAAAAGCATGGTAAAAGAGAATATCACTTCCATGTTTATTGGGTAAGGCGCTACAGGTAAAATAATTAAAATATTTTAAAACTCAATAAATTTAAAATATTTAATAAATTCAGAGGCAACAAAGAAGAGTAAAAGAAAAAAGACACTGGAAAAATTAGAAAGCAGTTAATAAGATGGTGACAATCCAAAATATACTATAAATGTCATTAAGCATTAAAGGAAATGTTTCTGTTTAATCATTCAAAATAGATGGACTCTCAAAAAAAGCATACCGTGAGGACAGTTTATTTATGAACCAGGAACTTATAAATGTGTAATTGCAGATGACAGGGCAGCAGCTTGGAGCCCATAACATGTAGTTAAAGTAGAGATTCAAGATAAAGTGAAATGACTTGCATGTGTGCAATGTACCATTTTTTCCAGGAGTCCATTGGTTTGTTTTTCACCATATGAACTCAGTACCCATGTGTCCATGGTTTCAAAACAACAAATCAAAACATAATAAGCCCTTTTAAAATGGCTTTAAGCCTAGTTTATTTCACCCTTTATATAGAACAGAGCATCTGTTTAATGAACACCAAGCATAAGGCAGGAAATATGGTATACAAGATGAAAAAGAAAGTTTGCCCATAAATCATGTTAGTAGAACCAGTTGTTTTGCATAAGGGGCAAATAATGTTTGTAGACATTCTGCAATCACAGATTTGAGAAAACTGCCCTGGGAATCTCAGTTCACGTGACTGCAGCCACATGGACCTCTGCCTTCCTTGAGCATTCCGGGCACCTCCTCCCTCAGATTGTATATGATACCTGTTAGGCCAATTGATTAGCAGTATCACTAAAGTCCATTATTTTATGTTATGTGTTTATATTTCTGTTTCAGTTGCCTATGGCTGCAAACAAACCACCTGAAAATTTAGGGGCTTAAACCAGTAACAGTCACCTATTATCTGTCAACTAGAGGCCTGGTACATGAAAATTCATGCTCTGGAGGGGGGGAGGGGTCCCTCAGCCCTGCCTGTCCCCTCTCACAGTCTGGGAGCCCTCAGGGGCAGGAGGCGACCTGGCGATCAGGGGAAGGTGACGCCCCCATCACACCTCTGCTGCTGCCACTGCTGGCAGCACAAGCCTTGGCCGGCCCTGGTTACCTGAGCCTTGGGCGGCCCTGGGCAGCTGGGGGGCTGAGGGGACTGGGGGACTCCAGAGGCAGGCGCGCAACAAGGTGGGGTTGAGGGGACTGGGCACCGCCATCTTGTGGCTGTGGATGCTGCCATCTTTGAGGGCATGGCAGTCAATTAGCATATTCCCTCCTTATTGGCTGTGGGCACCACCATCTTTGAGGGCAGGGCAGTCAAATAGCATATTCCCTCCTTATTGGCTGTGGGAGCTGCCATCTTTGCGAAGGTGTGAGGGTCAATTAGCATATTCCCTCTTTATTAGATAGGATTATGTGGCTTAACTGTGGAGTTCTGCCGATCTGGCTTGTAGTCTCTCTTGTGATTGTAGTCAGAAGCTCACTGGACATGGAATTATCTGGAGGTCAAACTGAAATAGCTTGTTCTCTCCATGGGGCCTCTTCTAATGGCCCAAGCTCTTACAGGGGACCTGGATCTCAAAATGGTGGTGTAGAGCCCCCAACAACTGCTGAAATGAAAGCTGCCTGGGCTCATATAGCACAGAACATTACTTCTACTACCTTCTATGGGTTAAAGCAAGCCATGGGGCCAGTGTCAATTCAATGTGGGAAGGGACTGCACAGGATTTGACTACCAGGAGGTGTGGTTACCTGGTTACCAGGAGGTGGGGTCATCTTTGGAGACTGGCTGCCCCAGGTTCCTTCTGGATATTTTGCATAGGTGAACTTTTTTGGGTTTGGATATTGCACTAGCCTCCTCTCTGGCCTCCTTATCCCCACCCATGTGCCTCTTCAGGCTATTTTCCTCTGCAGCTAGAATGATCCCATTAAAAGGTAAGTCAGATCAGGTGAGTTCTCAGCTCAAAACCCACCACTGGTTCACACTCAGAATAAAGCCGTAGATGTTACCACCTACAATTCCTACATGGCCCTTCATCTCCTCCCCCTGCCCCTTGTTTTCCCTCATCTCCTGCTACTTCCCTCCATTCACGTGACTGCAGCCACATGGACCACTGTCTTCCTTGAGCATTCAGGCACCTCCTCCCTCAGGGTCTCTCCACTTGCTGCTGCCTCCCCTTGGGACACTTTTCCCACATATTCTCTGGGTTCACTCCCTCACCTCTTTACAGTCTTTACTCAAAGGCCACCTCCATGAGGACTTCTCTGACCATCATCTTTAAATGGGCTGCCTACTCTCCACCTGCTTGTCACTCCATGTCCCCATTCCCTGGTTATTTTTTCCAAAGCACAGTTCACCACCTAACGTGCTATATAATTTACTGACTTATTTTGTATATTTTCTTTACTACCCACATGAATGTAAGCTCTTTGATGGCAGTGATTTTTTTATAACAACTTTATAGAGAAAAATGAACATACCATAATATTCACCCTTTCCAAGAGTACAATTCAGTGGTTCTTTGTATGTTGACAGAATAGTTAGTGCAACCATCACTACTTTAGCATTAGATCAGTTTCATCACCCTAAAAGAAACCCCCTTACTCATTAGCCATTAGTCCCCATTCCAGCCTCCTACAGCTCCTGACCAAGCATAAGGCAGGAAATATGACAACCATTAATCTTCTTCCTGTCCCTATGGATTTGCCTATTTTGAACATTTCATATAAATTGAATTATATAGGAAGTGGTCTTTTGCATCTGGCTTCTTTCACTTAGTATAATGTTTTCAAGGTTCATCCATGTTGTAGCATGTATCAGTACTTCATTCTTCTTATGGCTGAATTATCCCATTATATGGACAGGCAACATTTTGTTTATCAGTTAATCCGTTGATGAACAGTTGGGTTGTTTCCATTTTTGAACTATTATGAATAATGCTGCTATGAACATTTGTGAACACGTTTTTATGTAATCATATGTTCCCATTTCTCTTGGGTTATATACTCAGGAGTGAAATTGCTGGGTCACATATTAACTCTATGTTTAGCTTTTGAGGAACTGCCAAACTGTTTTCTGTAGTAACTGCACCGTTTGACACTCTCACCAACAATGTCCAAGAGTTCCAATTTCTCCACATCCCACTCAACACTTTTCACATCATCAGTACCATTGTTATTAGAGTTATTTTTGTTGTGGTTTTGATTAGCATTTCTCTAATGGCTAATGATGCTGAGCATCTTTCCATGTGCTTGTTGACAAAGGGATCTTTTTTGGAGAAATGTCTATTCAATTTATTTGCCCATGCTTTGTTTGTCTCTTATGATGAGGTGTTAACAGTTTGTTATGTATTCTGAATGCAAATCTCTTATCAGATATATAACTTACAATTATTTTTCCCAATTGGGTGGTAGTCTTTTTACTTGCTTGATGATGTCCTTTGAAGCACAAATGTTTTCATTTTGATGAATTCCAGTTTACCTGGTTTTTCTTTGGATGCTTGTGCTTTTGGTATCATATCTAAGAACCCATTGCCTAACACAAGGTCACAAAAATTGGTCCTGTTTTCTTTGAGAGTTGTATAGCTTAATCTCTTACATTTAAGTCTCTATTCCATTTGACTAAGTTTTGTATATGATGTGAAACAAATGAATATTTGCAAGTGGATATTCAATTTCCGCAGTACCATTTGTCCAAAAGTGTTATTTTCTCATTGAACTGTCTTGTCACTCTTGTCAGTTGACTATAGGTATGTAGGTTTATATTTTAACTCTAGTATATTAATAATCTATGTGCTTTTCTTATGCCAGTACTATTCTCTCTTGTTGCTATAAATTTGTAGTAGTTTTGAAAAAGAAAATGTGCATCCTACAACTTTGATCTTCCTTTTGAACTTTTTTGTTTTATTTTGTTTTTGCTATCATTGGCCCCTTGCATTTCCAGATGAACTTTGAGTTCAGGTTGTCAATTTATGCAGAAATGAAAGTTAGAAATTTGATAACGATTGCACTGAATCTGTAGATCAATTTGGAGAGTACGGTTGTCTTAATAATATTAGATCTTTCAATCCATGGATATGGGATTTCTTTCCAAACTGATAAGAGCTGTGTGCTTCCTTTGGCCCTAGTGGGAAATTCAAGCCATGTACAGAAATACTCACCCGAGCTCCACCCCTAACTCTTGGAAAAACCCAACCCAGTCTTCTTTCCCATATCTTTAAAGCCATTTAGACAAGCTTGGGAAACCTACCTCACGCTTCCAAGAAAGCTTCATGTGAGTAATAAGTCATTTCATAATCTCTAGTATATATTTGGCAGCATTAGTCTTAACATCTGAATCAAATTTTGGGTGAGAATACATCCTGCCTCAACAGAGTGCTCACAACAATTTATTTGAATAAATTTATTCTTAAACATATTTTATGCTATTACAAATGAAATTTGTTTTCTAATTTAATTTTCAGATTTTTTTTCTAGTGTAGAGGAATTGATTTTTGCATATTGGCCTTGTATCATGCAACTTTGTTGAACTTATGAGTTCTAATCATTTTTCACAAGATTCCTTAGGATTTTCTATGCACAAGATTATATAGTCTGCAAATGTTTGACCTTAGAGTTCTCCAGACCTTTTCAGTCAATCTGTGTATATAGGGAGACATTCAGATGTAGTTTTGTCATATGCAGCACTGTGGCCATCCATCCACCCACATCCCCTCTCTTGGTCCACCTACTAAGCATTTACACAACACCCTTCCTCTTTCCTCTCTTCACTCCTCCAGCAAACCTGGCAGAGGGGATCGAGAGACTATGAGCAACTCATCGCAAGATTCATCCTCAGTGTGATATATCTTGACTCAGAAACTGACATAGTGCACAGTAAATTATGTTGAGCCATCCAGTAGAATGTCAGTCACTATAGCTGTCTCAGAAGACAGAAAGAATTTGTGGCACAGAGTGGTGAAGGGGGTGTGTTTCCTTCTCACTTGTGAAAACTAAAGCTAGTTTTTCTTAAGTCTCAGTTTCTATCCACAGAGATTTGGAGCGATCTCTGCCATCTCAGTAGGCAATACACTTAGTCCTGCTGACGCAGAATTTTTGGACTGGAACACATGGTGTTCCCCTGGGCAGGATGTCCTGGATTATTGTCTGCTGGAGTTGAAGAATGAATCCACAGACAGGTGATATAGTAAAGGTGGAGATTTATTAAAGAACAAGTACAGACTCCCATGTGGGGAGGGAGAAAGGGTCCCACTGAGTTCCTTTTCCCTATGGCTTATAAAGGCTACAGATCTTTGTCTTGATAGCCCCTCTGATTGGTCACTATCCCCTTAGACTGGTTACTATAGTAACTCCTGGACTCAAAGGTCTAACCTCACATGGGACATGTGAAGCTCTCCATCCTTCCCCACTTCCTTATTGTTTTCCTGTTCCCTTTGGACTTTCTTCTTCTCCTTCTGGATGAAGGAAGGGCTTCCTTCCCTTTATTTTGTAAATATAGACCTTTTGCTGTTCCCAGCTCCCTCATTCTATGGAAATGTACCTGTTGCAGCTTTTCAGCTCCCCTATTCTATGGAAATATACCTTCTGCTGCTCTGCAGCCCTGTGCTTCTTCCATGGTCCTCTTAATTTCGAAAATTTCCTAAATCTGTCTTTTTCACCCCTAAAAATTCTTGTTTCACTGCAAAGCACCTTTTCCCAAAATGTATTCCACAGACCATAGTAGGTGTGAGGTGGTCTCTGATGGAAGGCATTTCTGGTCAAATAATTCTAGATACCCTGCATTCCATAGACTCCTGTAGGAGACAGTCAATGCCTATTACCATAGTAAAGCCTCTGGGGTTTTCTGCAAGGAAAAAAAATCATTCCATTTTGTTTCTCAGTGTGTTTGTACCACAGAACTCTTTTTCACATATTTATCTCTTTGAACCAGTGTCCCATGGAATACCCTTTGGGAAACACTATTGTATGCTGATTCTTGGATTTGTACACAAATCCAATTAACTTCACTTCAGACTTTGGGAATCTGAGGAAGAGCTAATGGGTATTGCATTTTCTTGCTAAACTGTTTCTTGCATAGTGACTCTGCACCAAATTATACTGGAAATGCAAGTGCTTTCATAAACAGTGAAGCAGAAACCTTCACCAAAGGCTCAATCCTTATGTTGAAAGAATATGATGTTGTTAACATTAGAATTGCAGATATTTTTTCTCTCAAGTATATCCCAAACATATAATTTTACATTTGAAGAAGCATATTTCAGATGAACTGCATAACATTTTTTTTACTTCAGTGACAGAATTAATCACTTTCTCTCTTTGCTTTACTTTAAAGGGGGTTGAGGAGGAGGAGGAATACCAGAAAGTTAAGCTGTTTATTTTGAAAACAAATATAAAATTTAAGTTTCCTCAGGAAGGAAATGATTGAGAGTAGTGTTGAGGTGTGATTAGAAGATGATAAGATGGAGAGGGGAAGGAAATTCTGGGGAGAGAAATGTGCGTAAAGGTAGAGAAGTGTGGGACAGTGTGACCAGCTGTGGTCTGGGTGCAAATGAGGCTGGAGAGGATATAGGCCTCTTCTGGATCAGGAAAGGCTCTCTATGCAGTTAGCAGCTTTAGACTTTCCAGTAAGCCAAAAGGAGCTTTTGAGGAATATTTTAGGAGTGGGGTGGGACTGATTTACATTGCAGAGCCATCACTCTTGCTGCCTGGTAAATTAAAGGTTGGGACAGAGAGATGCAGATCTGATAAGGTGGACAGGTGAGAAAGCTACTGCACTATTCCATGGCAAATAAATGACAAAGGGTTGAACTAAGAAATGGTGGAAAGGAATTAGAGAGGAGGGGACAGATACGAGTGATGGTGAGGGGTAACTGATTGGTACAAGGGTTGAGGAGACATGAGCTAAATCCAGTGAGTGATATCACATTGGCTCATCTCCCTCTGTGTGGGTCAGTATAAAGAGCCCTGCACTGAGGGATCAGGAGATTCCAGTGCTGCCACTTTCTGCCTCTTTGAACTTGACTGTACACCTCTCTGGGTTCAGGCTGTTTGATAAAGTCAAACAGAGGGGCTAACTCCCAGCCCTGATATCTTAGGAATTCATTTTATGTTTTAATCATGGTCTCCATAAAATGAAAAACCATCATGCACTTACTATGTTCTACCTTATTACATATTTCGCTGATTCTCAGTTATTACCTAAAAACCTAACAAACCATCCCAAAATGCGGTGTTGGGATAATTATTATTTCTCATGGTTCTATGGGTTGACTGGGCTGAGCTGGGGATTGTAATTGTTTCTCATGCTGGAGCTATTGTCATCTGAAGGCTCAATTGGTATAGTTGACAGACATGGAATTCAACAATGAAGACGTGGTGATCTTATGTAGAGGTCTTCAGAGAGCAATGAAGAAAGGAGTCTGGGCCTGGGGTGAGGAGCTGGAGGCAGAGTAAAATAGATGTGGGGCCTGTAGAGGGCTCTGTCAAGCTATGAGCCGGGAAGTATATGTGCCACCTCCCTTTGTGGTGTTGTCCAGCCCTCAGAGCAGAGTCGGTCACTCCGTCCACTGAGCACCCACCCACCTCCACTATTGCACTCAGCATTTTATTTTAGTGAGCTTTCCTCTCTCGCTCTGTCTTCCCACTGGACTGTGAGCTCCTGCAGGTGAGAGGCTTCATCTTGTCACCTCAGCATACTCCTTTTTCCCTACCCTCGGCACAGGCTGAAAGGTAAGTGTCAGAGGTCTCTTCTCTATTTATGTTGTTTAGGGAGGGCAGGGGGACATGCATGAGTTCAGGAAAGCATCTATGCAAATATCCTGTGAAAGAAACTGACTGCTGCTCACTAGGCCCTCTTAACATGAAAGAAGGGAATGACTGGCTTTTTTTGGGTTCTGGTAGTGTGTGGTGGTGGGAAATGTGTGTGGTGAGGCACGATATTGGTTTCATGGTTCAGCTGTGGTGGAGAGGTTGTGGATGGGTGAGAGCAGTGGTTATCAACCTGTGGGTCTCAACCCCTTTGGGGGTCGAACGACCCTTTCATAGGGGTCGCCTAAGACCATCGGAAAACACATATGTAATTACATATTGTTTTTGTGATTAATCACTATGCTTTAATTATGTTCAATTTGTAACAATGAAAATACATCCTGCATATCAGATATTTACATTACGATTCATAACAGTAGCAAAATTACAGTTATGAAGTAGCAACGAAAATAATTTTATGGTTGGGGTCACCACAACATGAGGAGCTGTATTCAAGGGTCGCGGCATTAGGAAGGTTGAGAGCCACTGGGTTAGAGCATTTTGTGAAGGGGAGACTCATATAAAGTGAGAGGAACTTTAGGCCTGCTGGGTCTATGATATATGCCAAGTGCCCATCTTCTCACAATCAAACAGCCTGAAATTTGGGGGTGCTTCTCCATTTTCCTTTTTTTTATCCTCCTTATAAAATCGGTATTGTCATGGGACCTCTTAAATACTGTTCCCTCCTCCCCAGCCCCACTGGAGCTGCCCTGGCTCAGGCTTTCTTCCTCTATCACCTCCAGGGGTGGGCAAACTTTTTGACTCGAGGGCCACAATGGGTTCTTAAACTGGGCCAGAGAGCCGGAACAAAAGCATGGATGGAGTGTTTGTGTGAACTAATAAAAGTTCAAAGTAAACATCATTACAGAAAAGGGTACGGTCTTTTTTTTTTTTTAGTTTTATTCATTTCAAACGGGCCGGATACAGCCCGCGGGCCGTAGTTTGCCCACGGCTGACCTAGACTCTTGAAATACATCCCCTAATCAACATTCTGCCTCCTGCACCTTATTCTCCCTTCTCACCAAGGCAGCCATCCTAAAATTGAAGGGGAAAAAGAACCACCCAGTAAGCTCGTGTCTTAGTCAGCTCAGGCTGCCATAACAAAATATGACATACTGGGTGGCTTAAACAACAGGCATTTATTACTCACAGTTCAGTAGGCTAAAGTTCAAGATCAGGGGCCAGCATGGTCCATTTCTGAAAGAGCTCTCTTATTGGCTTGCAAATAATCACCTTCTTCCTGTGTCCTCACCTGACAGAGGGAGGAAGGGAGGGAGGGAGAGGGAGAAGGAGAGGGAGAGGAGAAGAGAGAGAGAGAGAGAGAGAGAGAGAGAAAGAGAGAGAGAGAGAGAGAGAGAGAGAGAGAGAGAGAGAGAGAGAGACACCTGTGATGTCTCTTCTTATAAAGGCATTAATCCCATCATTAGAGCCTAACTCTCATGATCTCATCTAACCCTAACTATTTCTCAAAGGCCCCATCTCCAAATACCATCATATTGGGGATTAGGGCTTCAACATACAAAATTGGGGGAGACAATTCAATGGATAGAAGCTTATGAAAATACAGATTTCTCGATCACACACCCATAGATTATGATTCAGTAAATCTAGGGATTCAGTAAGTCTAGGATGGGGCCCAGGGACCCAAATTTTATCAGGTTTCCTAAGAGATTCTGAAACACAGAAACTGCAGACAGATTTTTAAGAAACACACAGTGCTACTTATCTGGGCTTCCTGCTGCAATCACAAAGCAACATTTAAAAATCATCAGTTCTAGGAATTGGCCCAGGTCAGTTTAATCAGAATCTCTGAGGGTGGGGCTGGGCATCACGCTCAAAGGTCACCAGGTGATTTTCACATGTCTTCAGGGAAAAGAAGCAACACTCCTGTGATGTCATGAAGCAGCGGTTTTGAAATTGTGGGTCATGACTCAACAATGAGTCTTAAAATCATAGTGGGTTGCCTGCAGCAATTTTCTTAATGGAAGAATAGAATATTAAAAGAAAAAAAAATGAGTGAATAGTAAAAGTAACTATTATTTTGTGGAACATAGTGATACAGAATTTTTGGACTGGAACCCAGATTCTTTGTCCACCGGAATCAAAGAATGGACAGAAGGTGGCATAGCAAAGGTGGAGATTTACTGAAGATCAAGTACAGACTCCCACATGGGGAGAGGGAAAGAGTCCCACAGATGGGCCTCCCACCTTGGCAGGAGGGCGGGGGGAGAAGGGTCCCACTGAGTTTCTTTTCCCTATGGCTTATAAAGGCTGAAGAGCCTAGTGCCTTGATATCCTCTCTGATTGGTCACTATTTCCTTAGACTGGTTACTACAGTAACTCGTGGGCTCCTTCCGTATTGTTTTCCTATTCCCTTTGGGCTTTCTTCTTCCTTCTTTATATTTTGTAAATATAGACCTTTTGCTGTTCCCATCTCCCTTATTCTATGGAAATGTACCTGTTGCAACTTTTCAAATCCCCTATTCTATGGAAATATACCTTCTGCTGCTCTGCAGCCCTGTGCTTCCTCCATGGTCCCCTTAATTTCCAAAATTTCTAAAATTTCCTAAAACCTGTCTTCTTCACCCCTAAAAATTCCCATTTCAATAGTATCATTTCATAGCTAAGTCTTTACACATGCCGTCACCTCTTCCTTCTATGCACCTGATATTCATCCTTCAAAACCCATGGAAGCATCACGCCCTTGAGAAACCTTCCCTTCTGTTATCATTCCTTCCGTGTTTATAGAGGTCTTCTCATGTCACTCTAATGTACATTTCTCATTGTAATTATTTATGGATAAAAATGCTTATTTCCTTGGAAGGTCTCTTTTGAAGGTAGGCACAGTGTCCTGTACACTTTAAAATCCTCAACCCAGAGCTCATCTTCTAGTACTGGTCGCAATGCCTATTTCATTGTGCTTATTGTATTAGTCAGGGTTCTGTAGAGAGACAGAACCAATAGGAGGTAATATATTTTGAACCTGTTGGGTATATATCTCCTAGTGGTTTTCTCTCTCTAGGGAAATATATAAATATGTATTTTATATCCTTTCATTGTTACATACGTATGTGTATATGTACAAAGAGATTTATCATAAGACTCAATTCATGCAATTATGGAGCTGAGAAGTCCCAAGATCTGTAGGCTGAAAGCTGGAAATCCAGGAAAGCCCATCACGTGATCTAGTCCAAGTCTTATGGGCTGAGAACTAGGAGAGCTGTGATGTAGATTCCAGGAGGGGGCTAAAGGCCTGAGGCCCAGGAGCCCCCAGGGCAGAAGATTGATATTCCAATTGGAGCTTTCAGGTGGGAAGGGGTGAATGCCTCCTTTCTCTGCCTTTTGTTCCATTCAGTTTCTTGCTCACCCACATCAGGGAGGGCCATCTGCTTTACTCAGTCCACCAATTCAGATGCTGATCTCATCCAGAAGCACACTCACAGACACACCCAGACTTAAAATATTAAACAGTGGCTGGCACTCTGTGGCCAGTCAAATTGACACATAAAATGAACCATCATACTTGCTGTGTGATCTAGGAGTGAACTTTGAAGTTCAGGAGTTACAGTAATGTTCATTTTTAAGATCATGCATTTGGGATAAAATGACCAAAGATTTTTAGTGAAAGCAAAGATGATAGAAACAGAGGCTTTAACAATTATCCAGTACATCAACATACACCTGAGGAAACCGAGCCATAGGACAGTGTCAGACAAGTGGTACCAGTGAGTGAGGAAAGGACTGGGCAAACCTCTAGAAGAGCAGTGCAGTGTTCCCCCTGGTGGGTTTCACACCGCAGGGTCATTCACAATCACTATGAATTTGAGAGTAGGAAGGTCCTATCAGGGGACATTGGGCAACACTCCCAAGCGATCGTCCAGCCTGGAACTGGTCAGCATCATCCTTTAACAGAGTCTGGTGAGGCACCCCCACCCTTGGTGCTCCTGGTTCTCAGGTCTTTGGACTCAGACTGAGTGGCACTTCGGGCTTTTCTGAGCCTCCAGCTTGCTTGGGACTTCTCAGCCTCCATAATTGTGTGAGGCAATTCCAAGTGGCACCGTGTGTGTACACATTACATGTGTTGAGTGAATACATGAATTTAGAACATTTAACTTATACCTCCTGGGATCTTGGGCAAGCTGGCAAATATATCTGAGCCTCAGTCTTTTGAACTGCCAAAGGCTTTGATACTTCTCATTGGGGACGAAAGCAGATAATGTGTATGAGTGCTTAGCAGCACAGTGCCGGGCACGCATGAGAATGGGTATTTTTGTGGTTGAAGTTCCTGTCACTGTTTTATCTACCAGTGGCTGGTCTTCTCTGCACAGCCCCAGGCACCATGACAGTTCCTTCTTTCTCAGCCCCACTCCTCTAGTCAGTTGTCAAAAAGAAAAAAGCATTTAATGATGTAAATATAATTTGTCTGTTGATTGTTTTATGGTCCCGGTACTATTTTACTGGAAAGCCTTATTTCCAAATGTAGACTCATTAAATGGATGTCAGGCAAATCACTGAAATGATACAGAGAGGACACCCTGAAAGTCTTCTAGAGAGATGAGACATAGAAACTGATAGTGCAGCATCTCATTATTACTCAATATTGGTTATTAAACTATTCTGCTACTGGTCAATATTTATTGTTTTCATTTAGTAAAGGAAAACTTTTTGCAAAGGTATACTGAGGTCTTCCTTCATAATCCTCATTTTTCTGAAAGGCTATTTTTATTTCTACCATGATTTACAAGATCCTAACCTTGGCGGTTGAACAGGAATCGTTATATTACCATCTTTGAAGAGAGAGTATCAGTGTATACTAACAAAACTCAGAGACTGAGGTATAAAACCAGAATGCCAATTCACTAATTTACAGAGAGAAAATATAATAGTGAACCTCACAGCACCATCAGCCTAGCCAGAACAATCTCTCCTAAGGAAAAAGAAGGAGGAGGAGGAGGAGGAGGAGGAGGAGGAGGGAGGAGGAGGAGGAGAGGAGGAGGAGGAGGAGGAGAGGGAGGAGGAGGAGGAGGAGAGGAGGAGGAGGAGGAGGAGGAGGGAGGAGGAGGAGGAGGAGGAGGAGGAGGAGGAGGAGGAGGAGGAGGAGGAGGGGAGGAGGAGGAGGAGGAGGAGGAGGAGGAGGAGGAGGAGGAGGAGAGGAGGAGGAGGAGGAGGAGGAGGAGAGGAGGAGGAGGAGGAGGAGGAGGAGGAGGAGGAGGAGGAGGAGGAGGAGAGGAGGAGGAGGAGGAGGAGGAGGAGGAGAGGAGGAGGAGGAGGAGAGGAGGAGGAGAGAGGAGGAGGAGGAGGAGGAGGAGGAGAGGAGGAGGAGGAGGAGAGGAGGAGGAGGAGGGGAGGAGGAGGAGGAGGAGAGGAGGAGGAGGAGGAGGAGGAGGAGGAGAGGAGGAGGAGGAGGAGGAGGAGGAGGAGGAGGAGGAGGAGGAGAGGAGGAGAGGAGGAGAGGAGGAGGAGAGGAGGAGGAGGAGGAGGAGGAGGAGGAGGAGGAGGAGGAGGACGACGACGGGGAGACATGTTGATTTGCTTTATAATCTTATGGGGTCTTTAGCTTTGCACTAATAATGGCATCAGGGAGCTGAACTTAGTAACGCATCTCCCTCTATGCGCACTCAGGCTCTTTTCAGCCAGTACCCCTTCCACCCCTCCCTGCACACCTTTGGCATCTTGAGTGACATCTCTCTAATGGCTAGTTGGTTGTACTTGCTGTCACATGTACTTTTCAAAAGTAACATTCTTTTTCAAGAGTTCTCACTCCCATGAGCTGATGGTGCTCTGATTTATGCCCTCCAGGCCTTTCAGCAGAAAGGGCTCTTGGTGGAAAATGCCCGAGTTTGTAGATCTAAGAGCGTCTTTGTGCAGCTTTCCTGTGTGAGTGACAGCTTGACTGGCTACAGCAGTCTGGGTCAGACCCTGATCCCTTGAGAACACTCCAGATGTCAACCCAGTGACTTTTGAAATTGACTGTGGAGAACTTATCTCGTCCCCCTCCTCCTGCTTGGAAAATTTTTCCCTATGAAGTTTAAAATGTTGATGGTTTTCATTTAGTAACTTTAGGAAAAAGTAATATTTAAAAATTTCCAATTTTTTTCCTTTTTTCTAAGTTCTGGGAAATGTTATTTGTGTATACTATCAATTATGATAAATTCAGCCTGATTTTAATTAATGTTCCAAAAGGTACTCTTTGGAAATGTAATGAGTGAATTCTCAAGTTAATCTGGAAGAGTGGTAAAAAAAAAAGTTCAAAATTGGAGAATAATCAAAAAGGGAATTACTCTTCTGGTTATCAACATATCCTTAAAGCTACAATAACTAAAGTAGAGGAGTGTTGCCTCAAGAATAGACAAACAGATGAGTGTACAGGATAGAGAGTTTGCAAATAGACCCAGAGAGCTGACATAAATGTTCAACACAGCATTTTTAGTTACAGAGAAAGAAAGAATATTCAACAAATTGTTTGGGGGGATTGAAGGAAAATAACCCAAACCACCTTCACATACCAAACATACACACACAAATAAATTCGGGGCATATTAAAGATCTAACTATTAAAGATAACCTAAAATAATATAACACTGCTTTGCATTCTTGGGAAAAGTAACACCTGCCAACAAAAAATAAAATATTACAAAGGAAAGACTGACATGTTTAAAAAGAAAAAAAAAAAAGGCTGACATATTTTTCTATATAAGAATTGAAAATTCCAGGGGAAAATACGCCAAACAAACTTCATGGAGCAGATTTGGAAAAATATTACTAAATCATTTAATATACAAACGATTAACATTTATAACATTGCGCATATTTACTAAAGTTTGAATAGATTTGAGGAAGGAAAGATAGATAACCTCCTGGACTGAATCTACCATCTTGATATAGAAATCTGGTTGAAACTTTTTACAACTTCCTCAAAGAAAAAGGGCTTGACTTGGGAACAGTGGTACTATAGTCCTTACCAGGCTACTATAGGCAGCACTGACCTTGTCTCCACCACTGAAGTCTGCAGGCTTTTTTAGAACTGAACTCAGCGGAATTTACTGTAGTAATGTCTGCATCAATGTACCATTGATACAGACAAAACTGTTCAGGTACCTAGACCCAAGTTACAAAAGAAAATATTAAGTTTAATATCTACTTTCCAACCCAGTCCTTGGAATTCATCCTCATTAATATATGGTATGCCCCCTTGTCGGTGTTGCTCAGTGGATTGAGTGTCATCCCATGTACCAAGAGGTCACTGGCTCAATTCCCACTTAAGACACATGCTCAAGTTATGGGCTCAAGCCCCAGTAGGGAGCATGCAGAAGGCAGCCAATCAATGTTTCTATCTCTCTATCCCTGTCCCTTCTTCTCTATCTAAAAAAATCAATAAAAAATATTATATATATATGTATATGTGTGTATATATATATATATATATATATATATATGGATATGCCTTAGCCCTAGCCTCTCATGTATCACCATAGCCTTGCTTCCTTATTTTCCAGTTTCAAACTCAACAGCAAGGTGTCTTTACTTGGTTCTCTTAGTAATCTTTCCTTCAGGGCCTTTTTACTTGATGTTCTTCTACTTGGAACCTTCTCTCTTTCTCTTCTTGTCTAGTTAACTCTTATTAATCTGTAATACCAAGCCTATTCATCTTCAATAACCATAGATGCTTCCATTCACCATTATTTACCTAATGCCTAGGAGAGTTCCGATATATACTAGGTGCTCAATAAAGATTTCCCAAGTAAATAAATAAAATCTAAGGAAAATTCACAGAACCCAATATAAACATGGGCAGAGCATGTGAATAAGCAATTCACAGGAAAAGAAATATAAATTGGGTATAAGAAATTAGGTACTATCGTACACTATAAACATAAGTACATATCAGCATAATTTCTGAGAAAGGGATTTTGCACTATCAAAGTAAAAATTGTACATGCCCTTTGGTTCAGCAATCCTACTTCTGCACATAAATATACTCTCCTACACACAAAGCTATTCACTGTATGAAATAGTCAAGAATTGGAAATGATTCTGAAGTCCACCTAGAATGGAGGAACAGTAAATATGACTAGCCTAACTTCTAGGTCAAAGCATAGTTGATTCTCTTTAATGGTGTGAATTCAAGGCCCAGTCTCTCTCCACATGTGGCTCCACCATCTTAGAGTCCTTTCTTTCCGTTGTGTGGATGGGGGAGAGAGTGCAAAAGATGCATGAGATATTTTATGACCCATCTGAAAGCGAACTCCATCACTGTGCCCACATTCCATTGGCAGGAACTTAGTCATATTGTCCCACCTGGATACAAGAGGGGCTGGATTCTTCCTGTGTTACCTACACAGGAGAGAAAAATGAAAAAGTCGATCTGGAAATAGCTTTGAGGTCTTTTGCTAAAGAGCAAAATATAAGCTTCAGAAATGCATGTGGAGAATGATTTTATATTTTTAAAATTGCAAGGGGTGTGGCTCACCTGTATACAATATTTAACATTTTTATAAGTGTAACGGGGTATTGAGTTGGATTTTTCCTGTTACGCTGGAATTAATATCTAGAGCTCAACATTAAAGTCAAAATGGCTTGAATTCTCAAATTCTAAAGAGAACTGTACCCAGGTACCACCCCCCCCCCCCCCCCAGTCAACTCAGAATCCACTCCTGTAAAATCTAAAGGAGGAAAATGGGGGGAGGAGGAGGGCAGTGGTGGGCATTTGAGGAGGCAGCAGGTATGTGGACAAGCTTTGCCTTCTCTCCCCAGGAGCATCCTAATAGAAAAACTCTCAGAACCACTGGGCACCTGATGGAATTGGATGTTGGCATCTCATGTTCTGGCTGCGTGCTCATTGAGTTGCAGAATTTACATGTCCTCCAAGTGCTGCCGTTAGAAGCAGGGTGAGGACTTTTGGAGGGTTTGCCATGAGTCCCTCGAGTTTGGGAGCCAATGTGAACTATATACACTTCTCTTCTAGAGATTTCTCAAGGAAGGAGCTCACTGCCCCAGAAAGGCAAGAGAAAACTGGAGGGTACATGCCTGGAAGAAAAGGGTGAGTAGATGGAGTGTCACCCACATTCCAGTGATCCCATTTTTGGAGGATGCAGAAGACCTTTCTGCACAAGGGATCCCTGAGTTTAGAGGGGAGAACAGAAGCAGTAGGACCACCCCGGTGGCTGCCAGAAGAGCAAGGCAATACATTATTTGTCAAAGAGCTTGACTGCCCAGATGGCTGGGGGGCAAAACAAGATGCCCATTTGGGTGTCCATGGTGAAAGGCTGAAGCCAAATTTGGCCTCAAGAAAATATAACTCATTTATGAAGAGACAATGGTTAGCTAGATAGAGCATGGGACTGCAACCTGTCATAGGGGGAAGTATCAGCAGAGATAACCAGCAGTTTGAATCACAAAAGCCAGAAAAAGGCCTGAGAAACATACCACTGAAGTATGTCAATTACTTCCTCAATTCTCATTTCCTTTCCCTAACCAACCAGAGAGCCTGGGTCATAAAGGGAGAAGTGGGGGGGACTTGTTTCTGGGCATACCCCAATCTTCTCCACTCTGAACTATTAGAGGCACTGAGAGGAGAGTTTAGAATTAAATATTAGATTAAAACCAAGTTTGAGACTGAAGTTTTAAAGTAGACTGGATGTTTAATCATCAGAAGTGACTAGGAAGTTATTGGATCCACCTGAGATACCTTAGAAGGACAAAATTGGGTGATTTGACAGCTCACAGTGAAGCAGAAACAGAGTAAAACATTCTCATCACTATACCCCTCTGAAGCACACTCCCCCCTCCACCCCCCCGCACCATAAAATAAACTTACCTACATTTTACATTAAAAAAAGAGAGTTAAAAGCCACATCTTGGTGATGTTATTCATTTTACCTGGAGTTGAGTAACCATTTTTAATCTCCCTTTTTTATAACTTTTGAGAGTTCCTTGCTTATATCCTTGATTATTAATTCTGCACCATTTGCTTTGTCTTCTCCTGTTTTTGTAATTCCCGCTATGACAGGTTGCAGTCCCACGCTCTATCTCCTGTGCTCACCACTTCCATTCTTTTTCTTATCATGCCCATTACTTCTTCTTATCGTGTCTTTTTTTTATTCTGACTTCTATTTGGCTGATTTGATTTTCTGCCACATCGGTTCCATTTCTGACTGCTTCAGTAATGATCTGATTGTGGTTATTGCACTTTTCATCACAGATTGATTTTCTATATTAACCGCAGCACCTCTGGTATCTTCCCGAATAGTTAAAGCACTTCTTGAATTGCAAGTGAGAGATCTATTTTAGGGGTTAGGATCCTGACTCTGCCACTTAAAAGCTGTGTGATCTCATAATTACAGGGAAGGGATAAGATAAAACAATAATTGCAAATTTGGTGAAACATGTTCCATGATAGCAGAAAGAACTGGCGGGTTGCAGTTAAAGGGCCAGAGAGGGAGGAGATCATATAGAGATTCGGTGTTGCAAGTGGGGGTTACTGGGTTTGCCTACTCCGGCATGGGGTCAAGAAGGGGTCAGATCACAAGGGCTCTTGTATGATTGAAATGAGTGTGAGGCTATTATACTGTAGTCACGTATCTCCTAAGTTCACATGCTGGGAACTGTGAAACTGTACCAGAGGCACAAGAAGCCCCAGGAGATCCTTGCCATATTTCCTTAGATTGCCAATATTAATTGATGTAAAAAAAAAACACTATTTTAAATGAAAACAAACATACACACATAGCACACGATGCAAAATCAAAATCAAATTCTAAGAGGAGCCTGGAGCCTATACAAGTGCAAGTTGCCTCTAGTGGCCCTCTGTGGACCCGGGGGAGTGCACATCACGCCTGCATGCCATTTGGGAAGGCCGCTAACAGAAGCCGTCAGCCCCCCCTCCATCTCAGCACAGCCCCACTGGCTGAAGGGCAGGCTTCTTCTTCATTCTTCCCACACGGCCTCTGAAGGGCCACACACCCTCTTTCGGCTGGGAAAGTATTCTAATTAAGTGGTTTAACTATAATAACATCCCAGCCCTTCCAAAGCCACTGTCCCAAACAGAGATAAACTAACGACAGTGTTTCCCACTAATACTGATGTATGTTCGATGTCTGCAATCCGGAGTGCAGCGCTCTGCTCTGTCCCCTGCCTCCAGTGATTAATGGCCTGGCCCCCGCGAGGGCCCAAACAGAAAGAGCCAAGGGAAGCAGATGCAATGGGTTTTATATTATCATGACGGCAACAAACTCATTCGGTAGTGTCAGTGCTGACTGCAGGGTTCTGATTATGAAATATGATGCATGTTGAATTTAATGACTTTCTGTGCCCTTCTGGTGAGTTCACTGTTTTCCAATGTCATTTTCTGTTCTCATCTGAGTGGTAATAAAAGGAATATCATTGACTACGGTAGCTTGTAACCACTGTGTGTTTTACAATAAATTGCATTTCAGGACCTTATTCCCCAGGTGAAAAGTGCATTGGTCAGAAGGATTATTCCAGGGCAGGCTCTGGGATCCCCATCTCCAAAAGAATGGGTGGACCCACCCTTTTTAGGGAGTTATTCCCTAAGAACACTCATTTTTCAAACAGTTATATATCAAAGGTCAGTTTGGACTAGGGGGGAAATGATAAAACAGACTCCAAAGCAAAAATGACTAGGGTCCAACCAAAATCAATGCAGAATGAACAAGGTCTAATCTCTTAAGTTCAGGAAGGGGAATCTGGGAGAACACAAACTCAGAACTGGGAAGGCAGCCCCGAAAGCCCTGTTCTTCCTCTGCATGTTCCAACAGAGTCTTTGTCCTTATCTCATGGAACAGTCATCTCCACTTGGGAATGAGAAGGAGAAGAAAAGTAATACTTAATGAGTTACAACTGTGTACCGGCCCTGTGCTAGGCACGATACCACCTACTCTCCCAGCACTCTTGTGAATCAGGCCTATTCTCTTCAATGTGTAAGTAAAGAAACTTAGTGTTCCCAGGGTTCTAGAGCCAGGGAAAGTCAGAGCCAGGAGTCCAACTCTGGTTCAACTAACTCCCAATAGTGTTTTCCATGGACCAGAAGCACTGGCCTCACGTAGGCGTTTGTTAGAGATGCAGAACTTCAGACTCTGCCCAGTCGAGCATATGCAGGTGTGAGGAAATTGCCACAGATTCCAAGCAATGGGGCTGGATGGGATAGAAAGTTTTCTGACACTTGGGACAACCAGGACAAACTTGGCTCTCAATTGTTCAGAGGGGCTGCTGCGTAATGTCGTAGTGACTGTCTGATCTTAGGCCCATTGGCTGTCCAGCTGGCAGTGGTGTTGTTGGGGACATTGTACCTCAAACTTCAGAGTTCCTGACAATTTCCTGGACAGCTGGTTAAAGTACAGACTCCTTAGTTCTAGTTGGTGTTAGTCAGAATTCACCAGACAAGCAGAACCAATTGAATGTGTATATGTATAGAAATAAACTTATTTTAAGGAATAGGTTCATGCAATTATACAGGTTGGCAAGTCCAAAATCTGCAGGGTGGACATTCAGCCTCAAGACTAGAGAAGAGCTGATGCTGCAGTTCCAATCCAAAGGCCACCTGTTGACAGAATCCCTTCTTACTTGGGGGAGGTCTGTCTTTGTTATATTGAGACCTTCAATTGATTTTGTGAGGCCCACCCACATCACAGAGGACAATCTGCTTAGTCAAAGTCCACCAATTTAAGTGTTAAACTTATCCAACAACACTCCAACAGAAACCCCCATGTCTTAGAACCACAACCCAACCAAGTTGATGCAGAAAATTAACTGTCACATGTATTGCAGTGGTGGTTACACAGATCTACATGTGTGGGAGGAAATGGCAAAAAAACACACACCTATATGCACACATAGTTCCAATGTCAAATGTTTGGTTTTAATATCATACTATCAGTATTTATTTATTAGTTATTTTTAAATAATTAATAATTATTATAATTATTAAGAGAGAACTATTGGAGAGCCTAGTGAAGGGTCCATGGGACCTATTCACTAGGTCCTATTTTTACAAATGTCCATGCATGTAAAATTATTTCCCCAAAAAATTTTTATTAAAAAAAATGTAATAGTGCAGATTCCTGCCCATTTGCAAGCTGCCCTTGCACTTCTGCTCCAGGATTCTGTTGGTCTGTTGGGAATTTGGTTTCAAGGAGGCTGCTGCTGACCACAGTGTAAGAATGGTCCCCAGGGGAGATGTGATTTGACCGGGACAGTGGTTTAATCTATGCAACAAGGAGCTGTGTTAGTGAGCTACCTTTCCACCGAGATGAGGAAAATGTTGAGAGCAGTAGTTTATAAGAGAATTTGGTACTGAGAGTGAAACAACAATTACCCTTCATAATTTTTGGCCTATATTGTCAGTCAGTGTTAGATAATAAAGGGACAATGGATGTCATTCTTTTCAGGTTCCTCACTGGACAGATGAGAAAGAGGCTCAGAACCTCAAGTGTCTCCCTATTGAGTTACCTGTACAGACAACTCACATCATTGGTAGCAAAGTCTGGACCAGAAGCAGAGCTCTGGGACTCTCAGGGCCTGAATCAACAAACTACAATCTCACTTATAGATTTCATAGGAATCCCCACACTTGATCATGCTTTATCCCCTCAGAAACCCTCTATGGTGGGAAGGGCAGCCACTTCTAAGGCCATTTACACTTGAGGAGACTGGGGTCAGGGAGCAGCTTTCCGAAGACTTCCCCATGAGACAGTGCAATCAGTTGAGTACTTTTTCCACTTCAAGAAAGTTAAGTGATGAGTCCTAAGTCCCACAGAGCCAGACTTACTAACCCCAAGACTGTTCCCAACCAGGAAGTCAGCCAGCCCAGGCCCCGGTCCCATGATGCAGTGCTTACTCTGTTGAAATACCAGTCATAGCTCCAGCCCTCGGGTTTCTCACCCCAGCCCAGGCACTAATTGTGTTAACCTGGAAATCACATTGGGATCCTAGTTTCCCAGTGTTTAAAGTAAGAGCGCTGGACTCAACATTAAGGGGTTGGGCTATTTTTGTTTTGTTTTCCCTCAATTTTCTCTGTGATTTATAATCTAGTCAGTATCTTGGAGAAACTCACAGATTAAGATAACTGTCAGTAATTTTCTGGCTTTTTCCCAAGTGTCTGTGCTTATACAATAGAGGTAGAAAATATAGGTGACAGGTGACAGAAAATGAATGATTACACCAGCAACTTGGGGCCACTTCAACTCAGGTCCTGTCTCTCCTTCTCAGCGTCTAAGATTCTGGTTGATTCTACTTTTATAAGAAGGATCTCTTACCCTTTGAGGCAGCATGGAGGGACCTTGAGAGTATTATGCTAAGCAAAATAAGCCAATCAGAGAAAGGCAAGTATCTCACTCCTACATGGTATCTAAGGAATAAAAAAACTGATGAACAAAAATGATCCAGATACATTGAAGCATGCAACAGACTGATGTATTTCAGAGAAGGGGGGAGGGGGCGGAAGAGATTAACTAATGAATTTATATGCATAGCCCATGGACAGACAACAATGCAGGGAAGGCCTGGGGAGGGGAAGGGAACAGGGTGGATAGGGTCAATGGGGGGAGAGGGGGGGAGACACCTATAATGCTTTCAAAAATAAAGATAATTTTAAAGAGAGAGAGAGAGAGAGAGAGAGAGAGAGAGAGAGGGGAAGGAAGGAAGGAAGGAAGGAAGGAAGGAAGGAAGGAAGGAAGGAAGGAAGGGAGGGAGGGAGGGAGGGAGGAGGGAGGAAGGGAGGAAGGGAGGAAGAAAGAAAGAAAAGGAAAGAGGAAAGGAAAAATTCCAAAAAAAAATTGTGCCTGAAATGTATGTTCACTTCCGGGTCCCTACTGCCCCTGCCAGAACTTCAGGCCTCTCATCATTTCCTGTATTTTACCCATGGCCCAAACAAAGGTCTAACCCTCTTCTAATTCTATATCTGAACACTCCCACAGCAATTTTGCTAAATGTAAATGAATGTAAGATGTAACTATCACTCCCCTACTTAACTCATTCATCCCCTTAAAAATTAAATCCATATTCTTTAGCTGGGATTCCAGGTCACCCTTGGCCTGGCCTCTCCCACCTCATTGTTCATCATTGTCCATGTCCCTGGAACACTTGCAGCTTCCCCATGCATCATTCTCTCTATACACTCTGCTGCTTAGCCTTAGATACTCTCCTCACTTTCTTTCCTGGTAACTCCTAGTTATCCTTTAAAATCTGGTATTTGTCCCCAGAGAAGACTTTGTATTTCCCCTAAGACTGACTTCATGACCTAGCACTGTGTTGTTATAGCATCCTGTGGTGTCTATTGGCATTCACACCTCCCACTGACTTTTAGGTGGTGAGTCCCCTGGGGGAGGTCTTTCACCTTTGTGTTAGTAGAACCTAGTACAGGGCCAACACTGCATTGGCTGAGCCAGCTATGGCATCACGAGAAGGTGGAAAACATCATGGCATATAAAATACCAATGAATTCAAACAGGAACATGATAGGGATAGGAGGTCATAGGTACATGCAATCATATTATCTAATAAAGAGGGAATATGCAAATTGACCGTCACACCGTAGCGGTCAAGATGGCTGCGCCCACAGCAGAGACAGGGATTCCATAACACAAGATGGCTGTGCCCACAGCAGAGGCCGAGTTCCTGGTGGGGCTTAATAGGGGACCTCAGGCTTCACCCCCCACCCCAGCGCCAGGCTGGGGGATCTCAGGTCACACACCCTGCCCCGGCACTGGGCCAGGGAACCCGAGGTCATGCCCCCCACCCAGCAGGACTTGACGGGGGTGGGGCTGGCCAGGTCTGGATCTAGCCCAGTGGAGGTGGGGCCAGCTAGGTCTGGGTCTCGTGCGATTTTGAGGCATACATGGGTGGGCGGAGACTTGACTCTGGTTCCGTGGCAAGCCCCAGGAGGAAGATTTTCATATACATTTTACTAATTTTCTTTCATCTGTGACACTTCTATTATAGAGAAAGGGCAAATAGCAATATTAAAATATTTCCTCTAATTAATTACCTTTTAAAATGCACGAATTTCATGCACTGGGTCACTAGTTCAACAAATATTTATGAATCACCCCTCCAAGTCAAGCCTTGTGTTCGGAGATAAATATGAAATGGTAACACCACCACCACTGATGAATTCTTGCCTTAAAATCCAACGTGAACCACATTATGCCTTAGAAAGAGCTACCAGTTTGCAAGACATTTCGGATCCAGAGGAACATGTCTAACAGCACCATGGGGATGCAGTCAGAAAAAAAGAGAATCTAGAAACCTCCAGGATAAATGACTTGGTTGATTGAAAAATTGCAAGGGAAAATTATTTGTAAAGAGAAAAAGAGGGCATCTATAGATTTAAAAACATTTAAAAGACATATCATTCAAATGCAGTGTGTGGGCCTTGAGTAGATCTTATTCAACAAGCCAACCCTTTAAAAAATACTTATGAGACAAGAGGGGAAATTTATTAACTGGATGAATATTTGATAATATTGAAGAACAATGATTCATTTCATAAGGTGCAACATAGGCATTATGGTTATATATTTTTAAAAGTATATGTACACTGAAACATTTATAGGTATCTGGGAATGAGCAGTATAGATTTTTTTTTAAAAGACAGAAAAGATTGACCATAGCTGATTATTGTTGAAGCTGATGATGTATATTTGGGGTTCATTGCTATTCTTCCTACTTCTATATATATTTGAGATTTGGCAGAACAAATTTAAAATGGTGAGCACAAAAGATGTTCCTGTTAGCATATTATTTACCATTACAATAACAGATACTAAATAATTACACACGAGTTATTTACAGTTGAGTAAGGCCAAAGATATTTATGACCTGTGATGTATTTGTATTGAATTCCGTTTAAGTGCTATAGGAAATGCTTTCTCAACATTTTGTTTTGCTAAGATCAGGAGTCTACAGGGGTCAGGGCTAAACCTCTTCCCATTCATTGTCAAAATCCATGTCAGCATGTCCATGAAGATTTGGTTACCTTTCTAAGGTTTTGGGTAAAATATAGAATCAGCCAGTGTTAGGAGCCAAGGAATAATATAGGTCACAACACCTGTGCCTGCAAAGTGTTCAGCGATTAATAAAGATTAATTGCAATGTATCTCAGTTAGTATTGCTTGTGTGGTATTTTATAAGCAAATTCTTACTGAATCTGTCTAACTCTTGAAATTTGAGAATGGTTGAACTTTATATATTAGAGTGAATTCATAACAGTATTTTCAGTCACTGCAGGATGCCCATAGTCAGTGACAAAGTGGCAGAGTTTACAGCTATTTGCTGGATTAGTTCAAAACCACCCTTCTCGTCCCTAGCTTGTCCCTGCCATTGCCTGTTGCCATCGCGTGCCAGCTGTGGTGATCACAAGCTATTGCCTCTATTGTCTTGCCAGAGAGTTTGTGATTTCATAGGTTTTCTCCTTTTCTCATTCATTCTACTTGGGGATACATTTTAATAAGGACCAGGACAAGGAAAGACGAAGAAACTTTGAGTGGAGCACCTGCCTCCACATTGCATGGAAGTGAGATTGATGCCACAAGCATTTCTATTATCAATGATGAAACAGCAAAGATTACCAATGCAAAGACTGACATTTGTACAGCAAATATAATCTACAATAATAAATTCATATTAAATAGATGCTATAATTAAATTATATAATTTTGAAATTAAATATGGCCTATTTTTGCTTCTTTCAAATGGAATATATTTGATCACATTTTTACCAAATAAATGTGTCTATAAAAAGTATGACTCATGTTAAAAAATAAATTATAATATTTAAAATTAGTTTAGCCATATTTCTTTATTTTACCATGAAAATAACAATTTTTTACATCTTTGATTTAATTACTCACTCTTAGACATGTGTTGATGAATATCACCACAAAACATTAAATCCAAAATACTCTTTTCTTTATATTTGGGGGTAGTGTTATGTCAACAAATTCTGGGTGTACATCAGGCACATAAAGTTGTTCCATGATCCTGTAAATGCCAGCAGGAGTAAGTTTGTAAGTCATGCTTTTACAGAAAGCAACAAAAGGAGAGTTATCGGGAGCCACAGCAAAGTAAATTTAAGATTGCAACACTAAGTGGTAAATATCCTTATGAATAGTATAGGCCTGTAGAGATAAAATTCTGGTTTGAAAGATATCAATAGAAGGGAATGACATTTAAAGACACAATCAAATCAGAAGTACATACTAGAGTGAAAATCTACAGAAGGAAGTAGAGAGACCTACTGAAGATAACTTAGGATAAGTTAAAATGTAAAGGGACTCAAAATTATTACAGAAATCTACTCCAGTCCAACCCACAACATGAAGGAAACAAGTTTAAGTGCTATAGGAAATGCTTTCTCAACATTTTGCTTTACTAAGATCAGGAGTCTATAGGGGTCAGGCCTAAAACTCTTCCCAAGCTTTTGCTTGACTGGCTTCTTCTCACCTTTCAGACCATCATCCTGAATGATACCACCGCTAAGAGAATTGTTCCCTGTAATCCTATATTCCCATATCATTCCTTTCACACCATTTATCAGAGTTTGTCATTATTTAATTTACTTGGAATTTTGGGTCTCCTTCACCATGGTGAAAGCTCCATAAGGAAAGAACCAATCTGTCTTATTCACCATTGTATCCTCAGTACTTAATACATAAAAGGAGTTTAGTATCCAGTTCAGAGGGGGCATGAAAAAATATTTGCTGAAAGGATACATGAATGGTCATAATCCATTCAACTCCTCTAAGAAAGGGAGGGGCACCTATGTAATTAGTATGATTGCACAGGGAAGACTCAGAGAAGCTCTGATTTTAAAGGGCACCTATGAAATGGTAACAAGAAAAACTTATAACCAAGGCCAAATATAAGAGAAGGATGTCAAACTATGAGAACAGCACCAGGAAGGCTAGAATCCTAATAAGATGAGGCTGCAAACCAATGCTAGGAGAATCAACATGGACTTTCATACTTGTACCTGGAGATGATCATAGATAGGGGGACAATATGCATTGCTACTTGGGGTATAAGGCACATCATTTAGGAGAATGAAAGAGAAAGACAATCTTTGGGCAAATCTGCTCTGGATAATGATCTTTGGTTTAGAAAGATAGTTAGAATGAAGTTGATTGCCACAAAAAAATATATCAAAAGAAAAATCATTGAGTGGGGCCAGAACTTCATATTGGCTCACTCAGTACCCACTCTGACCCCTAGAAAGCCTCCCCAAATTCTGAGAAGTGGAAAATTAAAACTATGTTTTTCAGATGCTCTTACTACTAGGGTTCTTCATGGGATTTGGGTTCTATTAAGTGGATGATCACAGAAGACACTAAAAAGCACATGAACATTATAATGGACTTAAACACAGGGAATTTCCACTTTTCTGGTAAGCATCACAATGGAGACATCTGGCCCTTTGAGGGTCGGCAGTGTTAGGTTTGAGCTAGCAATTGAATCAATACCCCTCCCCACAGGAACTGGCTTTTCAGGATATTCACTATGGACATTCCCTTTGCTGAGACCACATTTTACTTGGGACCACATTCCATTAGCTCCCCTCCGGGTATGCATAAAGAAGTCTCTGCCCAGGAAAAAGCCCACCAAAAGTCCTTTAAAAGACGCTGACTCCCATCACTGGGTGCTAGAGCCATCCTGGCTCAGCCACTTGGTGTGCAGATGATCAAATAAATTCGTAATCTCTCACCACTCTGGCCTCGTGCTACAGCTACATAATCATGGCAATACAGTAATGAGTCTTGAGCCATCAGTGGCGGCACTGGCTTACTAAATTGCTGCCTTACCATTATAGCAGAGGATGTGGGACCTGGGACCCAAATGGTAATAGCTCCCTTAGCAGGCCAGCTCTGTGTTGTGGTTCTGGCAGTTGTCCCTGATCCAACTCTGCCAATGTCTCTGTGAGCTATTTTATATCCTTTGTTAAACCCTGTTTTGCTCAAAATTGCCAGAGTGGATTCTGCTAACTCCAACTGAGAAACCCAACCAATTCACTAAGAAGAGAAGAGATAATCCCTTTTATGTTTACACTAGTGGCCCAGTGCACAAAAATTTGTGCACATTAAAAGGGAATTAATTAGTGGAAATATTTTAATATTGCTATTTGCCCTTTCTCTATATTAGAAGTGTGAGAGATGAAAGGAAATTAAATGTATATGAAAATAATATATAAGTTTATTAATAAATAGACAGTAACAAAAGGATATAACAACAACAGAGGCATGATATACAAACAACAACAAAAAAATGATATGAAAACAACAAAAACATGATATAAAAACAAGAGTGATGCAAACAATGACTGGTAAAGTGATTAAACTTATTCTAATATCTCCCTATATACCACATTAAGAGTGAAAACACTTTCAGAGTGCTTAACTAATTTCCCTTGTGATGAAGTATTTAGAACTTTAACTTTAATGTCACATGCTCTTCAAACTTGAAAGAAAGCAACATATAACTGACCACGTGCGAAAACAGGTTCAGGTAAGAATATTCCTAATCTGTCTAGAGTTTATCCTTGTGATTTATTAATAGTCATCACAAATGCTGGCTTCACGGGAAACTGTTGTCGAATCAATTTAAATGGGAGGTCAGTGTCAGATGGGGACAAATTAATTCTTGGAATCAGAACAACCTCTCCCTCTGCAGATCCTGTTAATACTTCAGCTTTGATAATGTTAGGTCATAATCTTTTGATAATAAATCTTGTACCATTACAAAGACCCCACTTACTATTGAGATTTCTTAATAGCATGATGATTGCACCCACTTTCAATTTTAATTTACGACACAGCATTCCTGAAGGAGTAATACTATTAAGAAAGTCAATGGGAAAATTTTCCTTTTCAGCATCATCTGTTGAATCAATGGAATCATCACTCAAATATGTGTGAAAATCTCCGAGCATATCTAAAATTTCTTCATTTAATTTTTGAAAGTGCCCATTTTTTTAACAAAGAACTGCACATTTAGATATATTTTTAATATTATCTATAGATAATAGTATTTCCAAAGATAGCTTCAATAATAGATCCATTACAAATCATTTCACAGGGGATTTCAATAATATCCATTCCTAAATGAAAACTGCTATCAAGTTTGCCATCTCCAAGTTTTACTAACCATCCACTATAAGCAGAATCCTCTGATCTCATATTTGTTGTAAGAGACAACTTTCTGAAACATCCCCAAACATTTCAGTACTTTAAACTCGTTTATACTATGGCTGATCACATAGCATGCGGTACAATACTGAGACATTGTTGAAAATCCCCTCTAAGAAGGAGAACTTTCCCACCAAATACAACATTCAAGTTCATAATTTCTCTTAGTAATCTGTCTATGGTATTTATAGCATGACTGGATGCCATGGTGCATTCATCAATAATGAGAGGTTGGGCCTTTTTAATAGTTTTAGCAACTTCACTGTTTACATTGAGTCTAGAAATTGAAGTTTCATTTAATGGAATTGGTCATTTATATTGGGAATGAAAGGTGCTTCCACTGAGAAGTAAATTTGCAGCAATTCCTGTATACGCTGTGGGTAAAACAGTACTACCATGACCTCTAATATAATGTATTAAAACTTTATAAAGATATGCCTCCACGCTCTGAGGGCCAGTTCCTGACTGAAACCTCGCCCTCGTGGAAAAAAGGTTGGGGAGGGTGTAGCCATTTTCAAGACAATCCCTGTGGGACTGACTTCCTTCCGGTTGGTCCAGCATCGGAAGTGATGCATTACACCCAGGGTTTTTATATAAATAGATGAATATTAGGAATACTTACGTCTAGGAAATCTTATGTCTTTTGCAAATGTAATTTTGAGATTATCTCGGATTTTTTTACTTTAAATCTATTTCTTTTTTATTACTAACAGTTAAAACCCAGAAGAAACATTAAGAAGAGCCATGTGTTTATTTTAGAGATAATCTAGTAGAAGAATTATGTGCCTATGCCAATTTGGGGGAAAATGATATCAAACATTTAAAAAATTAATACCTTCAATAAAGAAGTCAAGACTAGTAAATTCCTAGGATCCAGAGGGAGTGAAGAAATATGCCAATTACAAGTTTATAAATAAACAAAAATATAAACATTGGATCTATCAATCAATGACTATTCATTAAATAATAATTAAATAATAGCTACACTTCTCACTATGTGTGAAATCAAAGAGAAAAGAAAATGACAACTCTTTCCTCAAAGAAAACACAATGAGTTGTAGAAAGAAGGGAAATAAAGTATTACTGAACACTAGAAAACAATATAGAATACTGTGGAACTGAGTGAAAAAGTGTTTAGTAAAGACTTTGGTCACTGTGAGTAGGAACCATTGAAAATGACGCCATAAAATCATGCCAGTTGCCCTAAATCTGGGTAAAAGAGTGAGCTCTTGGAAAGCAGAGTAAAATTGGGATGCATTTAAAGGGCAATAAATGCATAAGTACAACACATATGTGTTGTTGCTGCTGTTTTGCTGGGAGACTCAGCACTGGTGAGAAGGATTTGGCTCGGAGTGTGGTAGGAAATCCAACTGAAGAAACCAGGACATATTTGATGCCATTGACCACATGGCATCAAAAAATTTCTGGATTAGGAAAGATTTTGAATCATCTAACTCAACACTTGAATGCTTCCCACAACTTACATTTCCATGCTTAGCACCATTTTGGGAATGTGGGCACAATGGGATAGATGTGCTCTTTAAAAACCCTAGAGAAAACCTCAGTAAAAAAGATTTTGGATAAATCCAAGATGTTGATAACCGCAGCAAAACAAATTACAACTTAAATTAGGAATTATTGCCTTTCATTTTACAAGTGAGCAAACTGGGTTCAGAGAAGTAGAAGAATTTCCAAAGGCTACACAGCTTGGTAGAGAATGCTGGTCTCAGACCATCTAGCCCAGGTCTCCACCTTGGCAGAGAATTTCCTGGCTCTTGATTTCTCTTACTATGCATGAAAAATGTTAATAACTTTCTCTCTCCAAACATCCTTTCCCTGAGGAATAATAGATCAAGGGGAGAGAGAGGCTTGCCATTATGGAGGAACGTTATCATTTTTATACAAATACTAAAACAATTCTGAGCTCTCAGCCTGAACTAAGCTACCTTAATCTTACCTGTGTCTCACACCTGGGGAAACTTGGTTTAAAAAAAACATGAGTGGGATCCATTTCAAGTGTTCTATCTTAAGCCTCTCAGTTTGCACTCAATTTGTTTTATCACATAGTGATAGGAATTAAAGGCCTTCACTACAGCTTAGGCAGCTTGCCAATGCCTATTTTATAGCAATAAAATATGTACAAGTTAAGGAATCTCATGTGGAAAATTCATTCAACAGCCTCCAAAGCCAAATGAATGGTAATTACTTTGAACACAATGTGGCAGCAATCAAGCACGATTGGATCATGCTTTTAAATGTACGTCTACATTTTAAGAACTGAGATAATTATGAATTATGAAAATAACTAAGAGAGACAATGGCACAGCAAAGCTGTTGTTTATGAAACATGAAAGGGAAATTTTTAGAGGAGTAGGGGGAATGAGTCATTTTCCGCACCTGCCAGCGAATATTGAATACGACGCAGTTACATAGTAGAAGGCTGGGAGTGGCTTTTCTTTCCAGCCATTTCACGTGAGGATTACTACTGCTGAACTCGTGTTTGCAGAGGTTGATGAGGGAGGGGGGAGACACTGAGGTTTCCAGCTCCACTTCCCACACAATGTGAAATTAAATACATGTCCATCATTCCACTCACCATGATTTTTTTTAATTTCTTTATTGATTAAGTTCTTATATATGTGTCCTTCTCCCCCATTACTCCCCCTACCCCCCACTCATGCCCTCACTCCCCTGTTGTCTGTGTCCATTGGTTAGGCCTATATGCATGCATGTAAGTCCTTTGGTTGATCTCTTCCCCTTACCCCCACCCTCCCCTACCTTCCCTCTGAGGTTTGATGGTCTGATCGATGTTTCTCTGTCTCTGCATCTGTTTTTGTTCATCAGTTTATGTTGTTCATTATATTCCATAAATGAGTGAGATCATGTGATATTTATCTTTCTCTGACTGGCTTATTTCACTTAGCATAATGCTCTCAAGTTCCATCCATGCTGTTGCAAATAGTAAGAACTCCTTTTTTACTGTAGCATAGTATTCCATTGTGTAGATGTACCACAGTTTTTTTAATCCATTCATCTGCTGATGGGCACTTAGGCTGTTTCCAAATCTTAGCTATGGTGAATTGTGCTGCTATGAACATAGGGGTGCATATATCCTTTCTGATTGGTGTTTCTAGTTTCTTGGGATATATTCCTAGAAGGGGGATCACTGGGTCAAATGGGAGTTCCATTTTTAGATCCACCCAATGTTATGCCTGCAAACATGGATAAAAATGTTGTCTGGATGATAACTTGCCAAACACTCTTTCTCTAGACAAACTTAATCTGAGCAGCATTTCTTGGAATGAGGAGTCCATGAATAGTATTTCTTTTTGCCAGTCTCCTATGATGTGAGATACTGGGAAAGTCATTCAACTTCTCTGTTCCTCAGTTTTCCCAACTTAAAACTTATGGAGTTGGCCAACTGATCTCCAACATGTCATGTATCTATGCTACATGAGGATGGTGCCCTTTGGTGGCAATGTGGAGTGAGCCAGGGAGATATCTAGGGGAAGAGCATTCCAGGAGGGGTAAGCAGCAAGTCATAGACATAGACGTTAGCATGCCTGGTCACTTGAGGAAGAGTGAGGAGGCCAGAGTGATGCGAGTAAATGTGGGGAAGAACAAGAAATGACATTAGAAAGAAAATTGATGCCAGATCACCTTGGGCCGTGAAAATGATTGTATATAGGCTTTTGCCCTGAGCAAAATGGTAAATTTCACCAGATTGTGTGTCAAGGAATTAATGATCCTTTTGCCAGGGTTCCTCTGACTTCTAGAGTGAGAATAGACTGAAGGGGAGTGAGAGTGTTGACTATTCAACCATGGCAGTAGCTACACCAATCTTGGGCTTATTGTATAACCTCTACCCCTACTCCCATGACCATCATTGTACCTATTGTACAAGCACCAAAATAGTCTAGGATAGAGACTGGTTAGCATCCTTCATCACTGAGTCATCCTATCTATCTGATCACTGAGTTACTGCTGTGGGGACGATGCTCTCTGGTGAGTACAAAAAATGAGGTAAAAATTAGTATCCTCTGCATCCATTCCCATTGGTTTACCCACTTCCTCTGCCTTAAACATCCTTTATCTATCCTTTCAGTCTTTCTCCTTCTATGCTCCTTCCATGTCTGACCAGCCAGACAAGCCATTTACCTCTTCCAGGAGTACAAGTACAATTACAGAGTGCACTATTCACAGCTCTGCCCATTGGAAGTATCTGCTTTAGCTTTTGTACCTCAGGGATACTCCAGTGTGAAACTGTAGCAGTTCATTTCCATGAGCATGAACATATTGAATATTATAATCATGTTATACAGTGTGGGGCAAAAGTAGGTTTGCAGATGTCCACATGGAAAAAAACCCAGTAATTAATAAATAATAATACAAGAATCAATGTGTTTTGTGTACTCACTACTGTAAATCTACTTTTGCCCTACCTTGTAGATTAATATGTTACTTAATATGTGCAAATGTTAATATAACATATAATTACACATAATATGTAACTATATAATCCTATCTAATAATAGACAAACATGGTAATTAACCATACCTCTGCTACGCTTCCCATTGGCTAATCAGCAGGATATGCAAATTAACTGCCAACCAA
Organism: Myotis myotis; assembly: GCF_014108235.1. Lineage (NCBI taxonomy): Eukaryota > Metazoa > Chordata > Mammalia > Chiroptera > Vespertilionidae > Myotis > Myotis myotis. Next base: position 84,514,508 of record NW_023416357.1, on the reverse strand, counting down.
GATGGCGGCCGGTAGCCAGGCAGCTGAAGCGAGCAGGAGGCTTGCTTGCTCCAGTGACGGAGGAAGCCAGGTTCCCCGCCTGCCTCTGCCTGCTCTAAGCTATACTCTAAGCAACAAAGTTGCAATTATAGAAGCTAAGCAAGCTCCAGGTACCTGCTTTCAGCCAGCTTCAGCCTTAGAGCTTAGAGCGGTAGTGATGGCAACAATGTTTCAATTATAGAAGCTAAACAAACCCAGATACCTGCTTTCAGCCAGCCGCAGCCTCAGAGCTGGAGCCGGCTCTCAGCTCCAGTGACAGCTATAGAAGGTAAATAAATCCCAGAATAAAAAAAAAAAAAAGAAAGAAAGGAAAAAAGGAGAGGCTGGGAGCTTCAGTCGCCCGCCAGCCTGAAAACGCCCCTCAGCCCCTCACCCAGACTGGCCCGGCACCCCAGTGGGGACCCCCACCCTGAAGGGGGTGTGACCAGCTGCAAACAGCCATCAGCCCGTCATCCAGGCTGGCCAGGCACCCAAGCGGGACCCCCACCCTGATCCGGGACACCCTTCAGGGCAAACAAGCCAGCCCCCACCCATGCACCAGGCCTCTATCCTATATAGTAAAAGGGTAATATGCAAACTGACCCTAACAGCAGAAGGACTGGGAATGACTAGTCACTCTGACACACACTGACCACCAAGGGGCAGACACTCAATGCAGGAGCTTCCCCCTGGTGGTCTATGTGCTCTCACAAGTGGGAGCTCTGCTCAGCCACAAGCCAGGCTGATGGCTGCCAGTACAGTGGTGGTGGTGGGAGCCCCTCCTGCCTCCTCAGCAGCGCTAAGGATGTCCGACTGCAGTTTAGGCCTGCTCCCCGCTGGCAAGTGGACATCCCCCGAGGGCTGCAGGGCTGCCAGAGGGATGTCTGATTGCCATCTTAGGCCCAATCCCCCAGGGAGCAGGCTTAAGCCAGCAAGTGGTCATCCCCCGAGGGGTCCCAAACTGCGAGAGGGCACAGGCCAGGCTGAGGGACCCCTCGCCCCGAGTGCACAAATTTTTGTGCACCGGGCCTCTAGTATATAATATGTCTACATATAATATTATATTAAGTATGTTAAGCCATCCCTGAACTATGTCTAAATTTACTCTCTGTCAGTTGATCAGATGGAACATCCATGAAGCCATAAGCATAGTTTAAAGGGAGGCATTAGTCAAAGAATAATATTTAACATGAAAGTCTGGGCCATCTGTTCACGTTTCTTATGTGTGCCCTCAGGATTTGTTCAGATCCAATTCTAAATGTACCATTTCCATCATACAATAAAGTGTTGCTGTGCCTACCCAACCTTATGACTCACGTATATTGGATAATACCTAACTACTGATGGGCAATTTTGTTCTCATAGTCACATGATGTTGCATGGTTGTTCAGTCTCTACTGAGGCACAACAATGTGCCAGGAGATGAATTTCAAACAGCAAGCAGTTCTCTGCCTCAGGAGGCATGCCTTGCTTCAGAATGCTTTGGAATCCCAGGAGTCTGCACATGACTCACCTATGAGGATTTGTGGGCACCTCCAGTCCTGTTAAATCTGCTGGGGCAGATGGCCTTCACAGCAAGATAGCTTTCATCAAAGCCGAGGTCTGCTGCTGAGCTCACCCTTTCTCTTGGCCCAGCTCAAAGTTGGAGACTTACAAGTTACTCTATAAATGGGTCAGAGCCATGCTCTTAAATGCAGTATATGATGCCTCCAAAATACAAAAAGGCATCAAGCACAGTGCCTTTTCCTTAATGATAGGGGTCATATTGTTCAATAACTTGGGCTCTTTATGCTTCAGATCACTGAATTCATAAATATTTAACTAATGTGGCATAATGCTGAATTTTCAGAGGATATATCTCCCATCTTCTGGCAGCATGTATTATACTAGCACATTCAAAGTACTTGATATTTTATATTCATCAGATGAAATTTGCATGATGTCATTGATACTGTGGACCACTGTGATGTTGTGTGAAATGTCAAGATGAGCCATATTCCTGTGGACTATGTTGTCACAGAGAAGAGGAGAGTAAACATAGAGTGAAATAGTGTATGTATTTCTGTGCTTCCCATGTAAAAAGTTACCTGCTTTTGTTCTTCCTTCATGATAGGGATTGAAGAGGACTCTTGCCTGATCAAGTACCACATATCAAGTGCCAGATGCTGTGTTGACCTGTTCCAGTAAACGTACCACATCTAGCATAGCAATTGCACATGGTGTTATTCCTTGGTTAAAGTTATAGCAACACACTGTCATATACCCTAATTCAGATAATTTTTGTTGATGAGCTGGTGGAATGCAGTGGGGGTCACCACACTTGCATCATCAACTCCTTCTCTGTGACACCTGGCTCCATAAACCACCATACTAGGCAAAGGATCATACTGACAATTCAGGTCCCCTATTACCAGTGTCAGGTCAGACTCTATATCTCACAGCCCTTGGCAGGTCTGGCTATTTCCTTATCCAGAGTGCAGTTACTCTGACTAAAGGTCCTTTTGGGAGGAGAATGGGGTGCATATACAGTCTACATGTCTGTGATGATATCTCAGAGTCCTACTCTGAGGGGACTTCTTAAATCAGTGAAGTGTCTGGCTTCATCCCGGAAATCGAAGGAGACCACTTCTCTTGGAGTAGCTAGCTATCATTTTTTTATGTTCATTTTTGTGGTTATACAAATTAAATAATATCTTAGACAACTTCCTGTGTATCTTGTCCCCAAGAATTTCATGGCTATTGCCATAAATCCCTGGGGACCTTGCAGCCTTGCTGCCCATTATACAAACTACTTTGGCCTTGCCTTGACAGTTAAGTTAGATGCCACCACCTGGCCTTTGCAGTTCCTCTTATCCCTGTTGATGAAAAGGAGCACGGCTCCAGGGCAACATCCCCTAATGCCAGCCCCAGCCACCAGGAGACCTCTCCAAGAATTTGGTGTTCCCTGCACCAGCACCTTTCATACTCTTTAGTGAAGGGAGTGAAATGGGAGAGGGTTTTTAGTAAGGGGCTGAATTTTCTGGTTTCATGTATTAAATCTTTTAACATTTCCCACCTTTCTCAATCTTTTGACCACTAACTCATTACTCTGTGAAAACCATGCTAGTAACTCCACCTTATTTTCTGTGAGCCATCATCGTGTGGAAGCTTCCAGGAGCCCTCCCAGCAGGGTATCAGGACTGGCTCCAAGTGACCTTGCCAGGACATCAATCCCCAGTTATGGTGTTCCCTTATCATAAATTCTTCCCTGTCCAGCTGTATATCTCATCTCCCGCCCGCCTCCACCGCCACACCTGCTCAAACACCTCCAGGTTCCCTCAGGATGCCTCTCAGCACCGATTTGCCAAATCCTTTAGGTAGGCCATTTCCTTCCAGAGCAGGGGTGGCTGTGTGCCCTGCTGTAGTCTGACCCTAGTTATTGTTCTGGAAGCAATGAGGGGATGGAGAGATGGATCATGAGTGAAAAACATCACCTTTCAAGGTGACCTCCCTGCAAGGAGAAATCGCTCTTCTCTGTCAGGGAGAGAACATTTCCTGCAGATCTGGCAGATCCAGGGGAATCTGGCTTTCAAGATTCTCAGGCCATCCAACAAATATCCATCCCTGGCCGCAGGGTCCTAATATTTCCCTCGTAAAACCCTTATTTTGGCATATGATACCTATCAAGCTGTGTGTTCAGTTCAGACTTTTGACCTGCTCCGTCTCCGACCTGGGCCGGTTCACCCCTCCTTAGGCAACCTGGTGGCCCCCCGCTCCCGGGAGGTCACCATATTGATGCCGAACTTAGTGCGGACACCCGATCGGCATAGCGCACTACAGCCCAGAACTCCTGGACTCAAGCGATCCTCCAGCCTCAGCCTCCCGAGTAGCTGGGACTACAGGCGCGCGCCACCGCGCCCGGCCAGTTCAGACTTTTTTCTAACTTTGTTCTTAATATTGAATCCTGAGCCTAATTTCCAACAGTTTGTCCCGCTGAGAGGGATGGAGGGCTCCTGAGATGCTTCCATGGAGGCTTCCTGATGTGCACAGTGTGCCTGAGCACATGCTGGCTGACGCGAGCCTTTCATTTCTTCCCCTCTTCTAAAGGTGCTAACAGAAGCCAGCCAACCCCAGAAGCTTCACACTGACCATGCCCCCACCTGTCAAATTCCCCTGCTTAAGGTAAGCAATGCTTTTGCCTTCTACTCACAACTCCTCTCACTGTCAGTGAGAATCTTGGTCATCGGGGGGCTTCTGCAGTCCAGGGGTTACCAACACCCCATTTACCCAGCAGGGGGGCCCAGGTTGCCATCTGATTGATAATGAGACATCGGTTTCTGAATCCCTTCCTCAGGATCTGCCTTCTAGGGAATCATCTGGTGTTGACTGTTGTAGCCTACACTCCCTCCCTTAGTTGTGAAGCACAACATGAAATGGAGACTGTGCCCAAGCAGGGTTTGGTTTGGTTTTAAAGGGACTCAGAAGTAAATAAATGGGAAGAGTAGAAGACAGGAGGGAAAGCAGATAGGGAGGTATGCTCATGAGCTGGTCACTTCAGAGCACATCTGGGCCTTGGTCCTTCTGAGATGCTCTTAGTCAGGTAGCATGTCCACCAATGGGGCAGAAAGGGAAATATTTACACACCAAAGGGCTCCTGTCTCCCATGGACAAGGCAATAATCCCTCAACACTTGGGAATGTGTGCATGTTAGATCCTGGGAGGGTTCCCACCAGTGTCCCACCACATGGCCCCTGAGAAAATCTGAAACAGAAAAGGAGCGATTCACGGTCCACATAAGACACCATGCTGTCAGACCACCTGTGTGAAGCTGGCTTTTGGCAGCAACAACTGATATAAAAGTGGGCCAGGAGGGGTGAGGCAAGACACATCTACTCTGTGTGAATGGAGTGTGAAAGAAAGGCCATTAATCTTTTTGGAGCCTCTGCTTTCACATAAGCAAAATGGGGCTGTCAATCAGTGTCTTTCTGCTGTGGGCAATTGGGGCTGAATGCCATGGGAGCCTTGAGGAAAACCATATGGATTCACCTCATAACTTTCCCACTGAGGGGTGAGGACGTTGGAGTATTTATTCGCTAACTTCTGTCATTTATAGGTAAAGGGTCACTCCCAGGGAGCTGACTCCTGGCACTTCCAACTTGTCCCTGAGCCCCAGAGCTGAGCAGTTTTGTAGCTGGAGAACCCCGTCAGGCAGAGATGCAGGAGGCCATCAGCAGGCCTGGGTCCTCAGCAGGTGACCTCCAGGGTAGGACAAGGCCTGGGCACCAGCCATGTTTCTGCCGGTGTCTCTGTCTTTTCATCCACTGTTGGGCAGGGCAAGAGGCCAGACTAATCAGGATGGTTAGTTCCAAGCATTTACCATGTCTTCCATGTGCTTTTGAAAACCCCCAACATGAGCAAGCATCTGATAAAATGCTCTTTTCATAAAAGGCACCTCTGAAGCATCCCTTGGATACATCAGAATTTTATGTTTGCATAAATACATGCCCTCCTCATCTCCCCTTCCCAGGCTATCAGAAGTGTTGAAATTCTCTTGTAAAACTATTGCCTTGAGCCTTTGTGAATGGAACAACAAAATAAATGCTCTGATGCTGAAAAGGAACAGACACGTATGCTGCACCAGACATTATCTTAAAGCCACCACAAAAGGCCTCTTCCTGCTTTATTGAAAGTGGCAGACAATGCGGGTGCGCTGGAGCGCAGGGCCAAGGAGCCTGCAAGGGCAATCCCCACGCCGGTCAGTGCTAATAGGAGACAAGTTCTGATATTTCAAGAGTTTCTAATTTGTGGCTTATTTCCCTTTCCCAGAGCAGATACCCAAATTGATTCTGCCTACTTCAGTGTCCAAGTGTGGAAACGCTGACTGACAGAAACACCTAAGGGTAATACGTCTGCCAAGTGATTGGTTAAACAGCTATTCATTTTGAAATATATCTTCAAGAAGCAGAATAATAGAGGGCCACTGTAGTGTGCGGCCCATTAATTATAGAGTTGACAAGAAAATTACCCTTTAGATCAACATTAGTGGAGACTGGTCGGATGGTGGGGTGGGGGTGGGAGGTGGGGGGCATTGAGAACAACATTCAACAGGGTTATGTGCACAGCCTGCCGTGAGGCCCTCCTGTATGGGGAGGAGTGAGTGGGTATATACAGTGGAAAGAGCGCGAGTATGAATCCTTCTGCAAAGGTTCCGGTCTGTGTGATTTAGGAGACTTTATCAGACCTTCTTAAACCTTGTGGTCCTTATCCATAAAATGGGGGTGACAAAAACAGCTACAAGGGTAGTTATGAAGAATAAATGAGAATGCAGATAAAGCACCTCACATATAATGATGCTTGATCAATGCACATCTGTTGTCTTCCACGCTGTGGTTGCCCTGTGCTCTGCGACAGCTTCCTAGGCACCTGGTTGTAAGGAAAACCACAAGGGGCTGTGTGTATCTGCTCCTTCAGCCCTGCCCTGCAGGTTGCCCAGAGTCACAGGGCCCAGCCTGATGGTGCATTAGGACCGTCTGCCCCTCTAGAAAGTGAGGTTTGAACATGGTACGCTGCTCCCAGCCCATGTCTGAATTTCTGGAGGGAACTGAGCCTCTGATGCCTTCAGGTTGCAACCTCCTCATCTCCCCTGCCAAGCGCAGCTGGTCAGGCAGGCTGGCTCTCCCCTGAGTTTCTGTCTGCCTCCTGGATTCACCTCAACTTCCCTCTGACACTGATCCTGACTGTGAAATACAGTCCACCCACAGGGGCGCTAGATCTAGATGGCTAGTTCAGACTGGGTAATTGAAGAAAAGTGTAATAAAAGGAGCCATTAACAAAATTATAAGCTGTTACCAGCTCCAGGCCTGCAGGGACAAGAGGAGGGAGGGCTTACCAGGGCCCCACTTATTGTCTGGGCTGTGGCATTTCACTGAGGGATGTAGCCAGGAGGGAGGGCTTACCAGGGCCCTGCTGATTGTCTAGGCTGTGGCATTTCATTGGGGGATATAGCCAGGCCCCAAAACTTTGCAGGAAGGGAGTCAGGAGATTAAGCTGTGAGTCCTCTCTCCCTCCTCCCATGGGCTGAGCTCAACCAAAAGCTAGATGTAGAGGAAGCCTATTGCTATGGTCCAAATAGGTTAGGCTTCTGGGGCACAGAGCAGGGTGAGAAGACAAGAGAGTAACTGGAAGGCAGCCAGTGCTCAGTCCCACAGCTTACCCAGGTGTTACATTGAACCTGAGGCTACCAGGACTCCTTGGAAACCCAGGATGGACCCTTCTTAGGTGCCACAGCAAGTTCTCTCAGAGGCTGCTTTGGTGAGCAGTTTTGAGCATGGTACAATGGCGGCTCTTGTCCCTCATCATCAATGTGTACCTTTAGCTTCCTGATTGAGACTTGTCTAAGGCTGCCATGTGAGACACCTGCAGGAAGCCCCTCACCTTTTATCCATGCACAACCTCAAGTGCAGGGGGTTAACAATTCAGGGCTGTGCTTGACTCACAAGGGCATAAATGCTTCCCTCCTTCCCCCCAGCAACAGTTTGGAAATATATTTCATAAGGAGCCTTCAAAGGTCTAGATTCTGATTCTAAAGCCCAATCCACTGGGTCCCAGACCTGCAAACTTCCCCTAGTTCCTGCAGCCTTTGTCCTGGCAGATGGTATTGCATTCTGCTCCAGATTTTGGGAGATTCTGCTCCCAAACCTGAAGACTAGCACTCCCTAAGTGCCCCACCCAATCCAGTCTGCAATCGCCAGGGTCATGCAGGAAACAGATGACACACTCAAACTGAGAAACTTGAGAACTGTGTAACGGGTTTATGTACACAGGTATGAGGCATTTCTGCCCCTAGGTCTGGAGGCCAAGCACCATCTTTCATGGTAATGGTCAACTCTGTAACTCACTCGATTCATTTTTCATTCTTCTCCACTAGTGCCTCACTTCTATTCCCTGCCATTATTGCCCAGATAAACTAATCGCACTCAAACCTTTGTCTCCAAACCTGTTCTTTGTCCTCTCATCCTCTCGTTCTCTCTCTCTCTCTCTCTCTCTCTCTCTCTCTCTCTCTCTCTCTCTCTCTCTCTCTCTCGTCCATGCCTTCACCCTTCTCCTTCCCCAGGCACATTCTCTCTGCCTTTCTTTTTCCTAAGCTCCAGGAGCCCTTCGTTTGCTTCTGTAACTCATTTCCTGAGCCCACACAGCCCAGCTAGCTTACCTTTTCTATCAGAGAAAGTTTATAAATGTTCTCTGATAATGTGAGAAAGAAAAAAAGAACGTGTTCCTTGATCTAAACTAAAGTCATTGGTTCTCAGTATGATCCCAGGACTTCCAGAAAGTCCTGCCATTTTAGAACCTATTAGTTCCTTCTGTTCACACCTAAAGTTCATTTCCCACTAACCCTCCCCATGTTGTTAGGAGTACCTGGGATGCCTGGCCGCTCTCTAACCTGTGTTCTGACCAATCCCTGAAAACAGCCCTTCTGTCCAGTCTTGGATCCATCCTTCTAACCTTACACCTTGGAGCTATAAAAGTTTCTTCCTGAATTGGAGGCAGCAAAGAGAATTAGAAGGCTCTGGGGGTGGCCTGTCAAAAGGTAGTGGCAGTGGAAATTAAAAGAGGTGTTTGGAGCTGAGGAATAGCAATGAGGTGGGGGTATAGGATTGAATGATTGTGGAAGGCACAGGAAAGATAAGGCAAGGATGGGTCCTGGCTTCTCCCTTGGGCAGCCGGGTCAACGGAGTGCATTGTTAGGCCCTAGTTTATGAGATGATGTCCTACTGGGAAGGTCGTAGTCCAACCATTCCAGATTCTCTCTCTGCCGAATGTTCACCTTTTTACATATCTTCTACATATATTCAGTCAGGTTCCATTTGAGAGCTTGGGTATAGGCTCTATTTATAGACTAAAATTTATTCTTTTTTAGTTGAACTAACACAAGTTAGAATTTTAAAAAATTCAACTCTGCCAAAAAAACCTATTGAAAACCAAATTACAATGAAGAGTTGGAGGAGCTACAGATTAGCTTGCCTGGCAGTTTGCTGGACATAGATGTCCTACTTCCTCTTCAGGGCATCACAGAGGGCATTGTCCCTCTCTTGTAGTTTTCTGGATGTAGGTGATTACCCTACCTCCCGCCTTCTGTTTCCTGAGGAAATGGGACATGGCAGCCTTATTAACAGCCCTAATTGAATCATGGATGGTGTCTATACATAAACCTGTCATGAGATTCAGAGCATGGGAGGGAGGAAGGTCAATCTGGATACATTAGAATATTTATTCCAGAACTTAGGGAATAAAACAAAGGGAACGAAAACAAAGTCTTGGATAATTATACCAAACAATGGCGAAGCAAGATAGAACAGGCCACGTGGCTGAAAAAGCAAGATAGAACAGTCCATGTGATGGGAAGACTGAACTTGGGAGATATGGGCAGTGAGGGCAGGTGTCCAAGAACAGACTGGACAGGCCAGGAAAGGATGGCTTTTGGAACAGACATCAGGTTCTGACGGCAAATGCCTTTTCTAGGCAGTGTTCTGGGAAAGGCCACGAGTTAGTGTTAGTCAATCCTGTTCAAGGAAAAGAAAACCTTCTAAAATTAGCAAGAGAGAAAGGCTTGGTTACTGAGTGCTAATTATGGACCAGGCATGTGCAAGGCATTGGACTCATACATTTTGTTTCATCCTTATCAACCTTGAGGTAACAAATATTTCCCCCCTGTTTCCAATAAGGAAATTAGGGCTTGAAGAAGTCAAATTACTTGCAAGCTGAGCTGAGATTTAGGTGTGCTGGTTTCCAAAGCCCTGTTATTTTTATTAGCATATTCTAATTCCTCCAAACATATCTCCTTGCTTCTCTCTACCTCCTATAATGCTGAAGTGCTATTTATGTCACACTTTGGCTCAACCTGAGTATGAAACATATGGCGTTGCAAGAAAATAGGCAAGTGATAGTGAGGAAGTTGGGACTGGATGTGACAAGGGCTGAGCCCAGACCCACCTCCAACTCCTGTGAGGTCGAGGGTAAGAGTATGAACAGAGGCTGGCATACCACACAGAGAAATATTAACAAGTTGTAAGTCAAGCTAACAAACTTCTCAGTAAAATATGTTCTATTGCATATTTTTTCCTTGACAAATAGACCTTCAGAATAAACTGAAAGTCCAAGTCAGAATTCTTGCACTTCTCTAGGTTCTGTGCTGAGTGTGGCATTGTGGGATCTCTCACCCTCAACCCCATTCCAGGTTATATCCTGCTTTGCAAGAGGCCTTGCACATTCGCACATGTCCAAACCCCTTCCACACCACACGCCAACAGCTACCCCATGGCTATGCATTTACCCTTTGACGAGAATTTTATGTGCCCTGGCAGGACACGGGGGAGAGGCCTGCCAAGGCCCTAGAAGCAGGATCATGACTATTGGGGCAAAGAATCCTTGCATCTCAGGTATTTGATACATGGTCTAGAGGTGAAGGTATGGGTTCCAGGTGGACACACCCCCATGACCAGGTGGTCTTCTTGCCCCACAAAGAGGGCCTGGCTAGAGGATAGCCCTGCTGCGACTCTCTAAAGTGTGTGATCCAGACAGAAGCCCCTTGCCCAGGTCGAAGGGCAGTACTAGCTGGATCATCCAATACACATGGCACAAAGGGATTGCTGAGCTCCAGGATGGCTCAGGCAGAGCCTACACAAAGGGATTCAAACCAGAAGGCTGGACAGTTTATCTTACAAGTACAAAAGGCAGTGCCCCCCTCCCAGTGAGACCCAGTTAGGATGTGGAAACAAGAGGTATGAGGTTTCATCCCCCTTGGGGCAGGAGGCAGTCTAAGGCCAGGAAGGGCATAGTTCAGAGCTCCAGTCCCCACAGTTAACTGAAACTTAAGTGCAGAGAGGAAGAATCCGCCCTTATTTCTGAATAAGTCAAGCATCAGGTAGCACCAGAAGGACTGAAAACAACAGAAAGCAAGAATAATTCCAGACACCTCTCCTTTTGGTAGGGCCGAAGCTGCTGATCATCTTAGCCCTGGTCAGGGCTGGCTCAGGAACACATGGAGTCTGGCCTCCGATGTGGAGGGCACGAGTGATTCTAATCAGGAGAGACAAGGGAAGGTAGGGGCTGATTATCTCCCCATTAGGAATGACAGCATACACTGCGACAAGGGCAGGGAACTTCCCCTGCTTGCTGAGCAGGACTCCCCCCAGAGTCAGTGTAAACCAACAGGAAAAGAGTGTGCTACCTACAGCCGGCTGTACCAAGGAAGCGCCCAGATGCCCTGTTAGATCTGAAATCACTGATTGGGGGAGGGGGCTGTAAGGGGTCAGGAGGTTTATTTGGAGGATGGTCTCTGTTGAAAATGAGTTAAGGTCCCACAGGTTTCCAGTGCTTCTGCTACGTAAGTCCTCTCTCAAAGCACGTTTATTTTTTCAAAAAAAAACAAACATAATTTGCTTTACCATTTCATTCCATATGTATTTACATTTGGCTGTTTATTTGGGATAAGATAGCTTCTCCTTGAATTTTTTTTTTTAATCTTTATTGTTGAAAGTATTACATAGGTCCTCCTTTCCCCCCATTAAACCTCTTCCAGCCCACTCCCATCCTCCCCCCCCCAACAAAACCCTTACCACCCCATTGTCTGTCCCCACTGGTTATGCATATATGCATACAAGTTCATTGGTTGATCTCTTCCCATCTTCTACCCCTGACCTTCTCTTTGAGGTTCAACAGTCTGTTCATGCTTCTATGTCTCTGGGTCTATTATTTTTTTTCAAAAAAAATTTTTTATTGATTTTTTTACGGAGAGGAACAGAAAGGGATAGAGAGTTAGAAACATCGATGAGAGAGAAACATCAATCAGCTGCCTCCTGCACACCTCCTACTTGGGGATGTGCCCACAACCAAGGTACATGCCCTTGACCGGAATCGAACCCAGGACCCTTCAGTCTGCAGGCTGATGCTCTATCCACTGAGCCAAACCAGTTAGGGCGGGTCTATTTTTAAAAAAATATATATTTTATTGATTTTTTTTACAGACAGGAAGGGAGAGGGATGGAGAGTTAGAAACATCGATGGGAGAGAAACATCAATCAGCTGCTTCCTGCACACTCCCTACTAGGGATGTGCCCGGTGATGTGCCCACAACCAAGGTATATGCCCTTGACTAGAATTGAACCTGGGACCTTTGAGTCCGCAGGCCGACGCTCTATCCACTGAGCCAAACCGGTTAGGGCTGGGTCTATTTTTGACCATCAGTTTATTTGGTTCATTAGAGTCCACATATGATTTAGATCATGTGATACTCATCTTTTCATAATTTTATTTTTAAATTTACTTGATTGTTGAAAGTATTAGAGATGTCCACATTTTCCCCATTGATCCCTCCACCTCAACCCCCACCCTCCAGGCCTTCACCACACTATTGTCTGTGTCCATGGGTTATGCATACATGCATATAAGTTTTCCGGTTAATCTCTCCCCAGACACCTACCCTGCCTTCCCTCTGAAATTGGTCCCATTGTACAAATTTATAAAAATTGGTTAGCATCACTACTTTGGTTTCACTTAGATCTAGAATTCTACTGTTGTCAGAGAAAGAGCATGAGATTCAGACTTGAGAGAGTTTGGTTGGAACTCTGCCCTTATCATTGAAACTATGTCATTTATATGTATGTGAACATTATTTAACTTCTTTGGCCTCAGTGTCCCTGTTTATCAAGAAGTAATAATAAAAATATCAGACCTATCCATATGAGCAAAAGGTATGGAACTATACTGAAGACATTTTCAGATGTGCAATGACAAGAGACAGGAAAAGGAGGAAGAGAGGGAGGGAAGGAGAAATGGAGAAAGGGAGGGGGGTAGATAGGTAGGGAGGGACAAATACAGCCACTTAAGAAAGAAAAATATAAAGACTTGGATCTAGAAAAACTAATACAAAAGAGGAAATTGACCAAGGGAAGTTTCAGGACAATAGCTGTGTAGCAGATTCAAAGAACAGGCTCTGTAGATTGGACATTCAGGAAAGATGACTCTAGGGGGAAAATAATTGAAAGAAGATTTTATATGTGTGGGCATTGTGGATAAAATAACCATATATAGGAAATGGATAGGTCTGATGATAAAATTTGAAGATGTACATAGAAAACAATGTAAGTAAAAAATAAATAAGTATTTATTCCTTCACATTTTCAAGAAAGGAAATGTAACCATTGTAAAAGTATGGCCCACTAGTGCACAATATTCAGACAGCCACAATAATATAAATATTCTGCTTGATTTTTCTAAACATAGAGCTGAACTGATAGGATAGAGAGGGAAAGGTTTGTGTGTAAGGAGGAACCATAAAAAGGAGCTAATTCATCTTTTACCAACAACAACAACAAAAAACAGTAAAAAAATGAAACAAATCAACAAGAAGCAGTGAAAACACGTATTCAGGTAAGCAACCGCCTGCTATTCTGAGTACTGCATGCTCTCAGTCTGAGATAAGGGTGTAAACATGAGACCATTTTATTTTCTCTGATCTCTACCTTCACCTGTGCTATATTGAATTTCATTTTCCCTTCACTTAACCTCTCAGCCAGGCCCATAGCTTTCTGATCATTTTAAGAACGGTGTGAAATGTGAAACTCAGCTTCCCTGATTTTAAAACTTCAGTCTTACATCCTGTTGAATGCTCTCCTTCTCTTCCATCTCTGGCTGAGCCTATGCCAAGGAACTCAGGGCCTGGAGGAAACGTGTCGGCAATTTCACAATTTCACTCCCCTTCATTTTGGTCAGGAAACTGGAACCAGAGTAAAATAGTAAACATCATGTTTACTGACACTGTTATTGTTATTCCTAGCTAACTGGCTGGTCTTTCTTGTCAACCATGTGGCAAGAATCTTGAAAGGGTTTGGTGAAGGGCCCCCAAGAGCCTCTCCACCACCAGGTTTGCCTCTTCTGATCCCACCCAACTTCACACCCTGGCCTCTTGCTTCTGCTGTCCCTTCCAGCAGAGTGCCAACAAGAAGGCTCAAGCTTAACGAACTTCCCCTGTGCCCCTTCAGTCTGCAAGAAATCCAGCATCCCTGCCGTGGCCCTGCTCCCACCTCGCTCTCCTCCTTTCCTCCCTGCTGAAATAGACACCAAGGCCAGTAAGCCAGTCTGCTGCAAAGAGACATCCATCAGGGGAAGGAGAGGCCAGTCTCTCCTCCTTGTAAATACCCCCAATCTCTACCTGGCACATACTCTCCTCATTTCTTGGTTTACAACTGCAATGGGAAATGAGCAAAGGAAGGTGAAGAGGGGAAACACTGATGGTAAAATCCTTCCAGAGTTTCTGGTGTTTGCTGCATTGAGGCTGAGTGGAAGGGATGGGTGATGGCAGCAAGACCATCAAGAAGCAGCATCATGTAGTGGTGAAGAGCGAGACAACCTGAGATGGAACCCTATTTCTGCCTCTGGCCAGAATTACTGAACCCTCCTAATCCTTAGTGACCTCGTCTGTAAAGCAGAGGGATTTCATAGGGTTACTACAACAGTTAAATGAGTAAATGAATATAAGACATTTAGAACAGGGCCTGGGATGAGTGTTATCTAGCTTATTATTTCTGCCACAAGATCTTAGGCGATTAATCTTGTCATTTGTCAATTCTCTTTGGACTGTGAAAGTTCTTAGCACCTATTATTTTCAGTTTTCAGGCTATAGCTACAATCCTGAGGCCAAAGCAAAAATCAATTTATCGTCCTGCTACACATATTACTCATAAATATGGAGATAACTACTGGAAGAAATAGCTAGGAGAGTAAAAGAGTAGAGAGTGATCACCTCCAGAGAGCAAGACTGGGAGGATAAAGCCCTGCAGAGCACTGTTGCTTCTTATAAGCCCTTCAGTACTATTTGATTTTTAAAAATTAGGTGCATGCATTACTTTAATAAAAAATCAATTCTTAGTTATTAGAAACATTGCAAATGTAAAAAAAAAAAAAAGGCCCATATGTTAATTAGCATCTACTTTGTTTTGATTCTATTTTAAGGGTGTCATGACAATCCTGGAAAAGAATAGACATCACACAAGGATATCACCCAATTGGATTTGGAAAACTTGTGTATAAAAACCCTTAACTAACTCTTTAACTCTCCTTTTTCTTTCCTCACCGATTCTGCTTTTTTAACAACCAAATGGAAAAAATTCCCTAGTTTTTATTAAACCAAGCACTCTAAGACTAAATTTTCATTTGATCAATACAATATTTCTTGGTGAATTCTCAAGTTTAACTAGACTTATAATTCTGTTAGAGTGTTGTTGTTGTTGTTGTTGTTGTTTTTAGGCTGTTCACTGCTTCATGAGGAAAGTACCATCTTCCTGGTGGCAATTTTCATTGTGTTATATGCTGTCTGAAAGGGGGCAGAGAAACAGATCGTAGAGCTTTGGGAAACTGGGTGAGCTTCTCCTGTGTCAGGGAGGCCTCAATGGCTTTCAGAATGTGCCGGACACAGAGGCTAACATCCATTTCTTGTTCTCAAGGCCTCTGCATGTCAGCTGGCAGAGCAGGTCAGCTGAATGTGGGACGACGTCGCTGGGACAGCCAGAGTAGAAAGGTTTGAGAAGTATCCACTCTGCTCTCATGTGGCACCACCCTCCTCTCTGGGCAACAGACACCATGGAGCGTCACTCACAGAAACAGACTCATTCTTCCCTTGGGTCAAATGCTTACAGCCTTTCTCTGCAATTCGTTTTCTGGTTTTTACACCACCTGTCAGCTCTCCATGTCACAGCTCCATCTATGTGTGTTGGACCATACAAGTGACCCTGTCTGTTTTTTCTCCCAGAAGATTTCTCAGTTTTGTTGTCCAAATCCACACTCCAGATGTCTCTGTCTCTTGGCTTCCGAGCGGCATGTGTAAGAAAAAAAGAGGTCCCAACACAAGGCAAGTGTGTTCAAGGAGTCCAGCAGTAGAAGACATCATTATTGTAGCTATTTTCCCAGATTTATTGATATAATTGCTGTAATAAAATTCACCTATATAAAGTATATTTGATATATTTTGACAATTACATGCAGTTGTGTAACCAGCACCACAATCAAGATAGAAAACATTTCTATCACCCTAAAAATGTTTCGTTGGCCCCTTAAGGCCATAGCTTTTGAGAAAAAGAACAGATTGATTTGCACTGGGGTGGTCAGGAAAGAACCATAGGAGGGATTGAGACAGGCGCTGGAATGAGAATTAAATTTTGATGGACAGAGGAAAGATCCAAACTGAAGAATAGCATGTTTGAAGAGCAATAATTACTCCAATTTGGAGAGAATGGAGGGGTCAGGAATGTCAATGTTAAGAGGTAAGACTAGCAAGTCAAATATATGTCACATTGTAGAGAGCTTTTAATGCTCGGCTGAGGAGTTGGAATTTATACCACATGCAATTGGAACCTACTGTACTGAATAAAGTGATGAATATTTACTAAAAGCCTGTGATTGCTTTCAGTTAGCTACTGAATTGGGATCCTCCAGTTGAGAGGAGGGTAAGTTCAGTTTGACCTGGGTGGGCAGGAAAGCTTTACAGAAGAGCGGGATTCTGGACACTGAAGCAACATCTGTTACTTCTCCACAAGTTCCCAAGAAATTTATCTTCCCAAAAGCCACTCTTGGTCTCCCCGCTCATTATCACCCCAGATCTTAGGCCTCCTACCCACGTGAGATGTTAAGCAGATGAAGGTCCTGCTTCCTTCTCCCAATCCACACGAGGAGAAACTTGGTCCGAAATAATCACTGTCTCCCAGCCACAGAGCGCCAGGCTGTAAGTCAGTCCTGGCCAAGACAAGCGTCTGTGATTCACTCAGGGTAGACAGTTCCCAAAATCAGCTAACCTTTCCCTTCACCAAACATCACAAGCAAATCAAGTCAGCCTCTGGCCTTCAACATTCTCCAGGCCAGTCACCATCCATTTCCAGCTGTTTCATTTGAAAACCAACTCCAGATTCCCAGTATTTGCTCCCTATTGGGAAGTATAAAGAACTACTGAAAGTCCCCTGCTGCTTTCAATTGAAGAAGTCCCTTACATATTAAAAGTACCAGCTCTGCTCAGCAGTACTAGGTTAATAACGCATGTTAACATGCTTTGTGAAACGGAAAGTGGTAAAGAGATGAAAGGTGCTGAGGAATCACTTTAATGACCTTTGCTTTATCCTCTCATTCTTGCAAAAATCTTTTGTTTGTACCATTGGAGTCCAACTTTGGGAAAGGAATTAAACTCAAACTATTCCAGCAACTCAACAGCCCTGACCAAGTAAGAAGAACCATCAGTGGCATTTGCTCAGTACTTCGTTGCTTGCAAATCACTTTCCAAAACTCATCTCACTGGATTCCCACAACAGGTCTGTTGGGTAAATATCATCACCTCCATACAGATGAGAGTCAGGATCCTACTGCTTCGGGATTGACTAAGTCAAAGTACCCACATTACGAGTCAGAGGAATGAAGTAATGGGCTTTGTGATGTAGGAGAAGAAAGGACCTAAGGCAAAGCAGAGCCAGATTTCTGACTCATTGCCCAGTGCTCTTCCCAGTGCTCTTCCCACCCTAAGCCCTACCGCACTCCAGATGCACTGAGTGATAGCCATCCTGGTGTAACTTCAGGACATCTATAATTGAGGTCATAATACCTAATCCCACATCTGGCATGAACTTGTCTTTGACCTTGGGCAAGTCACTTCACCTTCTCTAACGCCTTATGTTTCAAATGAGGGCTTTAGTCAGCATCATCAAGGAGGTGCCTTTCACCATATAGGACTGGAATCCCATAGAATTCTATAGCTGGGAGGTGGTCTGGTTTGAGCATGTCAGCAGCAGCAGGCCTGGCTTGGATTTCTGGCCCTATCACTTTCTATGGGTCTGGCTGTAAGCAACTCAGAGATGCTCTTATCTGCAAAATGCAGAGGGTATATGCAAATCTATATGCAAAGTACCTGGCTCAGACGAAGTACTGAACAGTGATCACTCCTCCACCTCCAACTCTTTAGAGTGAATTTTCTGCTCAGGACTCTCATGGCTTAACTCAGAGGAACAGCTCTCTAATGGAGGAACCTATCTGAGGCACAGTTACAGGCAAAAGTGGGATGCTGTGGGGCAGGTTCCTTCTGGTCATGTTCCAACCATGTTTAAAGAAGGGCCTGGGTGAACCAAGGTAAGTCCTGCACCACCCTCCTTATGAACTGAAATCATAACCTTTCCTCCTTACCTCTCCTGGTGTCCAGCACCGCCCTGGCAGGCGACCCAGAGAGAACTGGCTAAGCTGCAGCCCCCAGCTCTCCCGGGGGAGATGGGCACACCCCAGGGTCATTATGCTCAGGTGTTGTATAACCAGCTACATATCTGACATGACATGTCTATTCCCTCACAGCTGAGGGGAGAATCCAAACGCTGGGTGATGACTACGGAGATGCCACAGGACAGCAGGGAGCCAGTGGTGCCCCGTGGGGGCTCATTCACGCAGCTTAGTAGAATGGAGATGGGAGAAATGGCAGCCAGGCAGTTCACAGGCGTGCTGATCCCCACAACTGTGCAGGCTCCACCTCCATTAGAGCTATTCATTCTGCACATCTGGAATCAGAGATGGAATTCTGCACTCTGTCCCAGGAGCCAGGAAGGTGGCGGAGAATGCCTCACACTTAAAGCACTGTACAATTGCTTTTTTCTTTTAAAAATTATGTCATTTCAACAGATAGGCAAGTGCAGAAGATGATATAACAGCACTGTGCTCGCCACAGAATTTAAACAGGGGTTAACATTTTGCCATGCTTGATTCAGTTTTTATCCTAAAAACAATAAGCTGTGACAATAAGACACGCTCGAATCTCCCTCCCCCTCAGAAATAGTAACTGTCTTAGCTTCCATAGAAAGCCTAACTTGTATAGATGTACTTCACTGCACTGTCTAAAACTGGGATCAACCCAGACACCCATCCACAGCTCATGCTCTCCTGTACGGGGGTGAACGGGGCTCTTGAGATGCTGGCTGTTTGGTTTCGCTTTATAACAATTGAACCATATGTAGGTATGCATTTTTTTCAATGTACATTTCACAATAGAATGTCTAAAATATACCACTTTGTGAGTTTTAAAATTGTAGAACAATGAGACTAAATTTTGCATATAGATATATTTCTGCAGCCTGGTTGTATTCCAAGTTATGATTTTAGGCTTTATCCAGTGTAAGACATATCAACCTAATTCATTCCTTTATTTGCCTAAACCACAGTTTACTTTTCCATTTCCTAACTAAGCAAGAGTAATACCATATCCGTGTTCTGTAATTAAAACAGCACAGTGGAGAGAATTTTGTACATTCCTCCTTATGAATGAGTGTGAGGGTTGCTATTAGAGTGAAATGGACTTGAAATTTCTGCATCCCAAAGACTGTATATCTTCAACTCTAATAGATCCTGTCAAGTTGCTCATGGAAGTGACAGTATCATTTTAGACTCTCAGGAGCTTGTCCCTACATCCTCCCCAATATTTGTTGTTACCAGACTTCTCAGCTTTTGCACATGTGCTGGGTGTGAGATGGACTCCCCTTCTTGTTCTAATTTGCATCTCCCCAGTTTTTGCTAATATTAAACATCTTTTCACATGTGTCTTGGCATTTCTGGTATCCTCTTTCAGGAATAGTCTGTTTTGGTCTCTTACCCACTTTCTATGAAGCTGTTTGTCTTTTCTAATTACTATGTGGGAGTTCTGGATATTTTCTGAATGCTAATCTTTTGATGGTTTCATAAACAGCAAAGATCTTTTAATCTGTGGCATGTCTTTTCACTTTATTACAAATGACACAGCTTGAAAGTTAGATAGGATCAGACCTGAATTAAGAGGCCAGGTTTGAGAGTCAAACTACCTTGTCTCTTAATTTGGTTCAGCCACTTATGAACTAGCTTCGTGGCATTGGGAAAATTATTTGCTTTCTCTGTGTCTCAGTTTCCTCATCTTTAAAGCGGAGCTAATAATACTCTTTATCATATTGTTATATCATATGATCAAATGAGACAATATGTGCAACACACTTGAAGCACTGTAAAAAGACTGTTCCAAAAATAGTAGTTGTTTTTACTGTGCCTGTTATCACAGACATTTAAAATTTAGATGAAGCCCATTTTATTATTGCCTCCTTTTATGATATTCTCCTTTGCCATCTGATCTAAGGTATCCTCCCCTACTCCAATGTCATAAAGAGATTCCCCAGGTGTTCTAAGTTTAATCTATATAAACTTTGAGCTATGTATTGGGGTTATGTACGTGGGGTAGGGAAATAACATGACTTTTCCTGTGGGAGGGGTGGTCATTTGTCCCAATATAATTTATTGAATAACTGGGTCTTTCACCAGCACAGTAGAGACATATTTGACTCAGGCCCGATGAGACATGCATGCATGGTTTACAGTCGCTTGCTCTACCCATGCTGGCTTTCAGGAATAACCCCACCACGCACTGTCAGCTTCCCGGGACGCTGACACAGCTTCAGAATCCTACGGGCAACTGAGCAAGAACAAGGTGTGAAGCGCATGTGTGCAAGATTTTCTTACATGGGGCAAGCAATGGGATAAGTGGAGAGCTCAGCTCTTATCGATGTCCAGTCAAAAATGTAAATCCTCCCGTGTTAGGAATTCTCTCAGTGATTCAGTGCACACAGTACCCACGTGTATGTTGTCTGATGGGAGTCTTGCCAAATAGAATACATTAGAATGCGTGTGCTGGCAGGTCACAGCCCAGTAGGGAGACTGTAAACAGCAAGTGCAGCTGTGAGGGGCGGTCGCATGTTCCCTGCAGTCCAATTATCAATAATTAAAAACAAGTTTTCATCTCTTTTTATCCTCTCTTCAGAAAATGTAATAAAAGCATGGTCATATGAAGATATGCAGCCAAAAATATGGAAAATATGCAGCCAGAAAATTTATAAGAACTTGTCAAGGAGTCTATTAATCATTACATTTTGATATTGTTCTGGATTTTGTGATGTTTGTAGTGTTTTTCAGCACTTTAAAATATGTAATTTGTTCGATTTCTTGTCTCCTTATAAAATTTTACTTTCTCATCTAATTTTGCCTATTGTTCTTTAAAGAGAGATCTCCAAGTGTTTCAACTTCAGGTCCCTCAAAACCTGAATCAGTCCCTGCTATTACATTAATGCTTCCAAAGAAATTACCTCACTGGTGAGAGTTCTCTTTCTAGGCAATTTTACAGGTGATGAAACAAAACAGAAAGGTGGATCCATTTGCCCCAGGTCACACAGCAAGTTAGTGGTGGGGTCAGGATGAGAACCCATGAAGTGCCCTGTGTGCCATGCTCTTCCCATTCCCTTCCAGCCAAGGACCACTGCTGACACTCAGCTTTCTGACCAGGTGCCTGTTTTAATAGAGTTATTTTGAGTGTGCTTCACTAGTGCACATAGCTCATCCTCTAGAGTTGTCCTTGCCTCCTCTCTTCCTGCTCCTGGAGGAAGGGTTAAGAGGAAGCAGTTCGATGATTTTTCCCGTCGGTTTCTCTGCCCCCTTTCAGACAGCATTTCATTCCTTTTACTCTCTGACCAAATAACCTTTCTGCTCTAACCATCCACGAAATGTCATGTTCTCTCCCTCCAATGCAAATGTCACCTTGTTATTCCTGCTTAAAACACGCCAAAGGCCTTCATATATCTTCAGAATAAAGCCAGACTCCTTGGTATGACATGGGCCAGCTCACCTCCCAACCTCACCTTTCACCATCCCCTATCCATTCACTCATTCATTCATATGTCAGTCAGTCATATCTACATGCCTTCTCCTGACTTCTCACCAATTCCCCAGAAACATACCTGCTGTACCCCACATCTATAAGTGGAGAAAATGAGTTTCAGAGAAATTAGATGACTTGCTCAAATATAGTGAACACCATTGATTTCCTGCACAGCATTGATTTTCCCTTTCTTCCTATCCAATCTTGATCTTGTTAAAATATCTAGTCCTCATCCACCCAGCCCCTGATTCCCAGCTCTGGGCCTGTGTGGGCAGCAGTTAGTCTAAGCAAGGGTGGACAAACCCTTTCCGTAAAGGACCAGACAATAAATATTTTAGGCATATGGGCCATATGGTCACTGTTGCAACCACTCAACTCTGCCATAATATCCAGATCACAGCCACAAACAATACATAAACCAATAGGTGTGGCTATGTTCCCATAAAATTTTATTTATGGACACTGAAATTTGAATTCATATTATTTTACGTCTCATAAAATATTATTATTCTTTTGATTTTTTTCAACCATTGAAAATGTAAACACTCTTCTTAACTTGTACAGAAACAGATGGTGGGCTGGCTTTGGTGCTATAGACTGTGGTTTGCCAACCCCTAATCTAAGCCATTCGGTGCATGGTGTTATCCTGGCAATGCCAGGAAGGCACAGCACCCGAGAGACCCAGACACACCCAAACACTCTTGGGTGATGTCTAACCTAATAGGACTGAGCACCCATGGAATTTCAGAGCTCAGGATTGTGGAAGGATAAAAAGGGATGCCTCTGTTGCTGCCCTCCGCTTTCCATTCATTAATATAAACTCAAAGCCTTTTCATGAAGAGTCCTGCTGATTCTAGTCCACGGCCAGGGTTCGTAATTCCCCTCTCAAAGCTGAAGTTGGCACAAGGTAAGGTTGGCACTGAGGTTTTGCACTACATCTTTGGAAGGTTCATTTTGGGAAGACAGAGAAGGGTCCTCCTAGATTTCAGGATTGATTAGCTGCTGTCTATGAGAACAGAGAGTGATCTGACCCCCTCCCTCCCTCCTGGCCCACTAGGACCAACACCCATCCCATGAGACAGGGCTTGGGGTTCATGCTGGAAATAATACAAATATTAATAGAAGGAAGATATGAATAGGTTTCTGATATGCAGTACAATTTTCAATATTGATTTTGATTCAATAAGACCAATTAAAATTATCTATTCCAATCAGTTGCCAAACTTACCTGTTCAATAATGTGTCTAAATTCATTAACCGTTTTATTTTAACAATATTTCACTTTAAAGTTCAATTTTATCTACACATTAGCTCCATTTTACTTACACAAATAACAGATTTATGGCTATATTAGCAATAATTCAATATCATCCTTTTAAAGCCAGTAGGAAATTTGCCACCTTGGAGAATATCCAGTACTTTAATTGGAGAGTTATGTAGAGGCTATGTTGACTTGAAACCATTTGTACTCACAAATCACATGACAGGTATAACTTTGACACAGCAGCTCTATTCAGTAAAGAGCCCACCTCTGTACATGCCCTTTCCCCCTTCCCAGAGCTGAGCTTGGGCTTAAAAAGTCCTGGTGGTAAAGGAAATATTTCCTGGGACACTCCCTTTGATCCATCACTTACATTTTCTGTTGGCAGAGTTAATAGGTTTGGTAGCGTCAAAAGGGTGTTCAGGGCATATCAAATATTGAACATCTCCAAGCAAGGTCCCCTGCATTTAACATGGCAGGTTCTCTCTCAAGATCAGTCATGTAATTAATTGGAGCACCTTGACATATTCCTGGTTGTAATTTAAACTAAGTTTACATAGAGAAGAGAAAAGAGCCTTGGGTGTAGGTGAGGTTGAGGTGTCTGTGAGGTGTGAGCTTATGACTCAGAGCATGACTTTCATTGTTTCAAATGTGTAGAATCTGGCTGCTCACAAAGTGCTTGGGGTGTCAGTCTGACACTATGGAGTGGTTCATGCATATATACAGTTCCCTTTACACACACACACACACACACACACACACACACTCATGTGCACACACACACAGTTCCCTATGGGAAGAGCTCTGGATTAAGACAGTTGGGATCTCATTCCAGTCTAGTCTCTGAGTTTGGATACATCTCCCTCCTAACTGCCTCTCAATTTCCTCACCTTGAGTTAGCCTCAAGCAGGAATATTTGGAAATGAGTGAGGAGGCTTTGGGTTTCCCCTACAACTTTGGGGGAGGAAAAAAGAACCCTAAGGACATCTACTGGGATTAAGTCACGACTGCTAACTGTCCAGCAATACGTAATGAAGGGTTGTCCTGCCTTGAATGCTAACAGTGCCGAGGTTCAGAAACACTTGGCCCATGCCCCCATGGTCTCACTATCTCAGACAAAACAGGTTCACTGCTTCTGTGTTTCCCTCAAAGACTGAGCAGAAAAGATGGCCAGGAGAGAACATGGTATCCTACCAGGCCAAGTCATCAAAGTACAGATCCTTTGGGTTGTCTGTTGGTCCCTTCCCAACTGTGCTCTTCAGAGCTGTCTCCTCAGACTTTCCCATCTGGCTTCTGCTGGGAGCTTCCAGTGCCAAGCAGACCCCACCTCAACCAGCTCCTCCTCTGCCCTTCTTCTCTCCCTGGACAAGGACCAGCAAGTCGTCTAGAACTGGGTTGGCAGGCTGCCCAAGTCAAGATTCTTGGTGACAAGACACCACTTTGTTCAGGTATAAAAGGCAGCCCCCACAAGAGCTCACAGAATCAAGATCGGAGGCTCTGTGGCCACGAACACAGGAACATGGACGGTATAACATTTTGGACCTGCTCCTGCCATGGGGAGAGCTGTGAGGACAGACCTGTGGATTACTCATCCATGGTGGGCTGGGGACCCAATCCTGGGCCCTGATCAGCTGCCTCTGCATGCCGGGGATCGGTCTACCTATTTGCCAAATGGGCAAGTCCCACCATCCTGCTTATCTCCCAAGGCCCTTGGGTGGATGAGAAATCACTCAAAAGGCAATGCAGAAATGAAGAGTTTTTCCTTATTGTTTATTCATTTCACTCTGCAACAAATGTGCAATAGAGTTTCATGCGGGGGTGGAGCCCCAGGGAATGTCTCTGAGTGTGCTAGCCTTTTCTAACCTCATCCGAACAATTTTTCTTACTCCCATGAAAGAAAATCCAACGCCTCATTTACTGAATTAACCTCAGATGTTAGAAATGATTTCTTCATAGCTATAGGGAGGCTGTCCGGGTTATGTGAAAGTACTGTTCAGCAGGGAGGCCAAAAGCCAATGCACTGGAAAAGTAATCTGGATTTATCTGAAAAAGAGATTTATCCTTCGGAGAGCAGGGAGCAGAGCAAGGGATTGGTGAGAGCCCCCAGATCAATTCTCTTTTAACCTTTGAACTGTGAGTCCGTGTTACGTTGTTCTGAGTTCAGAGGGTCCAAGGCCTCTTCCAAGCAAAACAATAATCGTCTTATTTACAGCAAAACAGATGAAGTGGAGAAAATATGTTAAGCAGCACGGGGATGGGCCATTGCCTGTGTTCACAAGATGTGCAAGCCCTGTTCCCACTCGGTTCTGTATGCTACATTAACTTGAGCCTCCGAGTAAGATTTTTACTCAGACGTGAAATCATTGTTCCTCCAACATCATGTGACAACAGGGACATGTCCGGTATTAATAGTGACACATTCTAATCCATCCTAATGTGTAAAGTGAGTGATTTCCCTAAATGCCATGGCAAATCTTAAAGGTGCAATTCCTCCCCCGTCTGAAGCCAGATTTAATCTATGTTACAAATTAGCGCTCGAGTGCTGGAGAAATAATTTATGCTTCCCTGCACGCAGGGGCCCCGTGCACTTCCAATTCTATTTATTACACTGACTAAGTGAAAGGGGGAGGGTGCTGGGGGAAGACGAGTGGAGAGGAAGGGAACCATTCTGGCGAGTCCAACTGTTCCTTATAACTTCCCGCTGCAACCTTTCCATCTGGTTGGACTAGGAAGTATCCAGCTTGCTCTTTTCAAAACGTGCTTTGCCAACTGACAGCAAGCACTCTGGTGATCTCATCTGCAGTCCCGTCAAGATGTGGGGATGCAGTTCGTCCAAGCCAGGACATTTGAACTCATTCACTAAAAGCTGATAGTTTCAAGATGTCCTACGGCGTGCAAGGGTGTTCCCCACCCGCCCCTTGTCCAAGCCTCCTGACAGCATGTGATGTAGCCTAGGATGCCAGGCCTGTGTGGCCATCCAAATCCTGAATACCCTCCTCCAGCAGCTCTCTGGGTTCCGCTCTCACATGCTGGGAATCAGCAGGTCTGGGTGGGACCAGAGGATCTGCATTTGTGACTAGTTCCCAGGTGGAGCAGCTGCTGTGTGGGGATCACACCGTGAGATCTGCTGACAGAGACAATCATATCCATTTCCTGTAAGAGAGGCACAGAATGGTACAGAGGGTGGGGCCTCCATCCTAAGCCTCATGACCCAGCACCTTCTCCCTCCCACTTCTCACTCAGAGATTCCAGCTCTTCATCTGCTCTGGGCCTCATACTATTCCTCGGCAAGGCTCTAGTTCAGGGGTCCTCAAACTTTTTAAACAGGGAGCCAGTTCACTGTCCCTCAGACCGTTGGAGGGCTGGACTATAGTTTAAAAAAAAAACTATGAACAAATTCCTATGCACACTGAACATCTTATTTTGAAGTAAAAAAATAAAACGGGAACAAATACAATATTTGTATTTGCATGTGGCCTGCAAGCCGTAGTTTGAGGACCCCTGCTCTAGTTCTGTTTTCAGTCCAAACTCCAAAGAGATGCATGTGGCTCACGAGCCGCAGTTTGCCGAGCTGCAGTTTGCCGACCACTGCCCTAACCAATTCTGCCTGCCAGCCTGATCATCCCCTAACCACTCCCCTGCCAGCCTGATCAATGCCTAACTGCTCCCCTACCAGCCCGATTGCCCCCAACTGCCCTCCCCTGCCGGCCCAGTTGCCCCCAACTGCCCTCCCCTGCTGACCCAGTCACCCCCAACTGTCCTTCCTGCAAGCCCGGTCCCTCTGAACTGCCCTCACCTGCAGGCCTGGTCACCCCCAATTGCACTCCCCTGCAGGCCGGGTCACCCCCAACTGCCCTCCCCTGCAGGCTTTCCCCCCCCCCAACTGTACTCCCTCCCCTGCAGGCCTGGTCCCCCCTAACTGCCCTCCCCTGCTGGCCTGATCACCCCCAACTGCCCTCCCCTGCTGGCCATCTTGTGGTAGCCATCTTGTGAACACATGGGGATGGCCATCTTGTATGTGGGTGTGACGGTCAATTTGCATATTACCTATTTATTATATAGGATTACTAGTGACCCGGTGAATGAAATTTGTGCACAGAGGAGGGGTTCCCTCAGCCCAGCCTGCACCCTCTCCAATCAGACAAACCTCTTGCAATCTGGGACTGCTGGCTCCTAACTGCTCACCTGCCTGCCTGTCTGATCGCCCCTAACTGCCTCTGCCTGTCTGCCTGATTGCCCTTAATTGCCCTCCCCTGCAGGCCCAGTCTCCCCCAACTGTCTTCCCCTGCAGTCCTGGTCGCTCCCAACTGCCCTCCCCTGGCGACCTGGTCTCCCCCAACTGCCCTCCCCTGGTGGCCTGGTTGCCCCCAACTGCCCTCCCCTGCAGGCCTGGTACACTCCAACTGCCCTCCCCTGCCAGCCATCTTGTGGTGGCCATCTTGTGAACACATGGGGCGGCCATCTTGTACGAGGGCATGATGGTCAATTTGCATATTACCTCTTTATTATATAGGATTACTAATGGCCCAGTGAATGAAATTCATGCACGGGGAGGGGGGGGGTTCCTTCAGCCCAGCCTGAACCCTCTCTAATCGGACATCCCTCTTGCAATCTGGGACCACTGGCTCCTAACTGCTCACCTGCCTGCCTGCCTGATCACCCCTAACTGCCCTCCCCTGCCAGCCTAGTCGCCCCCAACTGCCCTCCCCTGCTGGCTTGATCTCGCCCCCAACTGCCTTCCCCTGCTGGCCTGATCTCACCCCCAACTGCTCTCCCCTGCTGTACTAATCGCCCCTAACTGCCTCTGCCTGCCTGATCACCTCCAACTGCCCTCCCCTGCTGGCCAATTTGGTTCTGATTAGTCAGTTTCTATGAAAGTCAGCATTTCCGGGCCTATCTCCAGGCCTGATCAGAGAGGCAGGGCTGATCAGCAGCCCCTGCAGAGGCCCAGAGGGAAACAGAGGCTCAGCTGCTTGTGAAACCCAGAGAGAAAGAGAGAGGCAATGGCTGATCAACAGCTGCCACAGAGGCTGAAAATCAGACCTTGCCTCTCTCCCCAGGTCTGATCCACAGCCCCCTTGGCAGTCAGTGCTGGGTCGCCACGGCAACCCAGCACTGACTGCAGGACTGACTTCCAGTGTTTGGTCGAGCCTTTGGTCAGTCATGGTTCCTGGGTTTTTATATATTAGGATATGTAAAATAGCTATTTTTAAAAGTCATTCCACAATATTTAAAATACTTACGTCTGTGAAATTAAATGTAATAGGTATTCCCCTGTAGTGTACTGGGCTGTGGAGTTTTCCCCTGGTGAGTCTTATAAAATTCCACCTCCCACTAGATTCTCATGAGCCATTTTTCTTTCCAAGTTTTGGGTTTTCTACATAATAGAATCTGCTCCACCGTGCTCAGAAGCAAAAGCTCTTATGATATTATTTTTTCCTAATCAAATGAAATTACTCTTTAAAGACCCTTGTCAAGATTGCTTAGATACAGACATCAGCTCTTACTAGGCCTCTCCTCTTACATAGGGTTATACCAGAGTCTTGATGGGGTAGGGTGGGGAGGAGATCGGGCTAGCCATACATTCTGGGAGGTGCCAGGTCTAGTATGTTGCCTCCAAGACACTCCTGGGCCATGTCCACATGGTAGTGCCCAGGCCAGAAGGCAGCACAGAACAAACTCCCATCTGCCAGCCTTCTTAAATCCTTCTTCTAGGTTCTCATGATCTTGGTGTTTGGACTCAATCTCCACGCATCCCTGTGCCACCCTTCTCGGGGTCCTTCCCAACTAAGATGCCACATAGGAGCACCACCAATACATCCTCACCTGGTCTCAGAATTCACCTTGCCCAGCTTCAGATTACTCCCACTGTTTAGACTTCACTATTGTGATAACCCAGCTGTATTCTTCCAGGAGCCAAAAAATGGAAGACTCTTTTCTTGTCCCTGGAGTAAGTCCAGAGCACCAAGTTACAAAGTTCAACCTGCCCTCTTAAGAAGGAAAGGGGGAAAGGCCCTCTCCTTCTTCAGTGATGAGCCCACAAAGAAATGAGGCAGAGCCACTATCTCAGTCTATGCCACTTCTAGGGATTCTGCCACGTTGGCCATCCTCCTAATGACAGCCATGCAAGGAGGAAGAGATGTTGTGTCATGCTGATGCGCAGCCTCTCTGGGCCACGGTTGGTTGGGAGCATGCATACTATGTGCTGGGCTCTGGGACAGAGGTCCTCTGTGGCCCACTACCCTTTCCCAGCATTCCACCTGGGGCAGCCTTTTCCCCTTCCCTCCAGCCAGGACATCCATCTGTGGGGGGAAGAGGGTAATGAAGAGCTCTTCTTATCTGCTCCACCCCCACACAGGGTTCTTTGCCCCCTCCTGAGCGAGCCCTTTAGGATTCCAAGACTACAATCAATTCTGACTTCCTTATTAGGCTTTATTACAGCGTCATTATTATTAGTCTCTTGGATTATAAAATTTTTCATCAACTCTTGCCCTTCTCTCCCACCAGACCATGAAAGAGGGGATTCCTCTGTGCCCTGTATGGACACATGTGGGGGTATGTGTAGAAGATATGCAATCAATATTTTTATTTTCATTATATTATCTGAAAAATATCCAAGTTTGTACCTGGGAAGGTGTTAGCTTTTCTTCCCTCCTGGGACAATGACCACATACCTGTAGGTTGTGCCACACGTTTCATGTTCTGAATTTTTTCTCTTCCTCATCATGTCAGTGCTTTAGCTCTTTACCTAACTGCTTCTGAAAGACATGGGATGGATGTCACATGTTCTCATGAAAGGGAGCCTCACAATGCGAGTCACCGGGGTGTGGGGAAGGGACAATTATAGCAAAAGCTGCAGACCATGGGGCGGGGAGAGGGGGGAGCAGATCCTGTTTAATGAGTAGAGAGTTTCAGTTTTGCAAGATGAAAAGAGGTCTAGAGATCGATGGTGGTGACCGCTGCACAATAATATGAATGTACTTAATGCCACTGAACTGTATGCTTAAAAATAATAAACATAATGAAGTTTATGTTATGTATATTTTACCATAAATAAATACAGAAAGCTGCAGACTTACTATGGGAAGGATTCTCAGCACTACCACTCAGCCCTGCCCCCAGACATGGAGGCTGGGAGCAGGAGATGCTCAACTGTGACACGTTTTGATAAAGTATGCTAAATTATAGGCTGGTGGCATTAATAGCAATCAGGCTCGTCGAACATGGGATCTAATGGCTCATAAATGAGATGCAAGTTCATTTTCACAGCCCCACTATAATAAACTAATTATTTTGGAACTCTCCAATTATGCATTTTTCAAAAAGCTGAATTGCATTAAAAACATGTTATGGCTTTATAGATCCTGTCTGTGGGGAGAGGAGATACATCTGCTCCACAAGTGCCCAGGGAGAGAGAGAGACAGAGAGAGAGAGAGAGTCGCGGGCAACACATAAAGAATAAGCCAGCTGCCAAATGACAAATGTAGTGAAGGAAGACAAAGAGCTGTCAGTTTCCTCATCAATTACAGCTGGTCACTAACCCAGGAGAGAGCAAATTGCTGTAGCCATCAGAGATGGCTCTGTTAGAATTATGGAGTTTGAGGTCTCCACTGATTTATTCAGTGCCTGGGGTACAGAATGATGTCTGTTGCTTTGGGACGAAGATTTCTCTGCTCAAAACCATCCAGTAGCTCAGGGATAAGCCGCTGATGTCAGAAACACTCTAGCTCTGTATCAGGTAGAAGGAGGCATCTGACAGGCCTGCCAAACACCCCAGGGGCTGTTACCGTGCCCCCAAGGCCCGGGTGAATCTTCTGGGAGCATGACAGGAGGGGCTGACATGCCACACCCACTGTCAGGTCATTAAAGGAAGTGTCTCTGAAGGGCAGACTGAATTTCTGAAGGGCCCACACATCCTCCTGCTTACTCACATGGCCAGTTGGGTTAAATCCCATTTGACAACCTCACACATTGCTTAGCCATTGGGGTGGGGCTGAGGTTGTTTACTTTGGTCTTTTTATCTTTATAAAACAGTATATGCCCACAGTAGAATAATGGCTATGTCTGCTTCATGACCATAGGCTGCATAAGGTTTGTCTCATTGCTTTTATTTTTCCAAAGAATACCTGAGCCTCTTCATGTCTTACTAGAAGGACATCTCATTCTTTTTTCCTCTTCGGGGCTCTCTTCTCCTTGAATTGTCCCAAAATGCTAGGGTTTACACAGTCTAACATGGGGCAATCTGGCTTCTGCCCTCAGGAGGAATTTATACTGGAGTCTCTGCCTCAACTACTAGCCTTGCGTGTATCACATGGTAGGGCTGATGACACCCTGCCCGGTGCCCGATGGCTGGGAGAGTCACATCCCTACCGCCTGCCACCGCAGGTGCAGACCAACCATCACAATTTCATTAGGAAGAAGCCCCTTTCTTCTCAGGGCGGAGCTCAGTCAAAGGCCTCGAACATGGGCACCCAGGGTCACAGACCCCACTGCTTTCTTCTCTGCATCCCACACCCCGCCTCTCTCAGGGTGGCCACAGCCAGGTGCTGGGTGCAGGTTGATCCCAAGTCCCCGAACCACTCTCTCTCTTTCATCTCCAGGGATTCAGCGCTGGTGACCCCAAGAGCTCATCCTTTCAACCCTCAAAACCAGTGTTGGATTCAAATCTCTTTCTCCAGTGTGTTTCCCCACATCTCAGGGGGAAGACCCCTTCAGGGAGTCCAGGGATCTTCCCACGGAGAATCATTAAGTGAATCCCAGGGGCCCACAGGGTGTTTTGGAGAAGCGGGAGATGTGGGTGATTTGAAGACATCACACTATAGAGGAGAAAGAAAAACACATAAATCTTGCCTGTGTGGACAGAGCCCCTCTGCCCACCCACCGATAACCATCTTCCTGCTAAGCACCTGCTTTTCTTGTATCTGCCTCCTACGTAAAGCTGTGTGTCCATGCCGTGTTTCTTCTACACCAAAACACGCATTTTTTTTTGTTTTCATAGCATGTTAACATTTCTAAAACTCAAGTCGTGTGTTTAATTGATCCATCCATCCATTTTAAAATTATCAAGATTGATACAATTAGAGAAATTTTAGGGGAAAAAAGTATATATAATGTACCTTCAAATACATTAATAAAATGTTTATTTTTCCTTACCACAATGGGATCATACCACTCATACATAGTTTGTATCCCACTTTTTAGTACTTGCTATTATACTTAAATATTCATTATCCTTCACTATCTTCAAGCTCATGATATCATGAGTTTTACTCAAAATAAACTATTTACAGATGTATGTTAATTTAATTGTCCACTTGCCTATTGTAGGACATTAAAATTGCTTTTTTTTTTTTCCAGAAGAGAATATATGTTATGAGTGTTCTTATATATAAGCCTTTGCCTGGATCTCTGATCCTTTCCTTTACATAAAGTCCTATAAGTACAATTGCTGTCAAATAATACGGACATTTTAAAGACTCAATAAATATTGCCAAAATACTGCTCATGACCTTTTCTTTATTTACAAGAGCGTGACATTACTTATTTCACTACATCTGTGGGAGCCGTGGATACTATCATTAAGAAAATAATTTTGGTAATTTAATGGCCAAAAACTACCTCATTTTGATTTGTCCTTCAATCATTATTAACAAGGTTGAGGAATTTTACATAGCATTTTTCAAACCAAATGCATTTCCCCTTTTGTAAATTGCCAGTTCTTGCATTTGTCCACTTGCCTAATAATATCCTGTGCTCCTCTTATCAGTATGTGCAAATATGTACACAGGAGCCCCCTCGACCTGTCACAACCAACGATGATAAACAGGCAGTTGGAACAGGGTGACACATTCTATCTCCCGCCGCAGGGCAGCTCTGAGGGCGCTGAGCCTTTGATCTCTGTCACTCTAGCAGCCAGCCCAATAAATGAATGAATTAGTTACAAGTAATAACAACAGCCTTTAGCTGCCATATTTGCAGCAAGTATTTTTCAGTTGATTTGCCATTACCTATGTTCATGTTCACATAGGTAGAACCTTTCCTACCTGCTCCTTTCTGGATTCTTGTGCTGCTTCTAGACCCCGGAGGTCTTCCCCATCCAAGGCTGTGTTAAACACTCAATTCTGTTTTCCACTCATTTGCCCACTGTTTGTTGTGTTACATTTAATTCGATCTCTCATGTTCTTAATGGAAGCCAAGCAGCTGGACCAGACCCCTGTGGCTCTTTGAACCAAATGCATAGGCACGCAGTCCCCTTCGCCAGGGAAGGCACCTGAGGAGGTGGCTCATTGAGCTGCGTGGTGTCCTTCATCTGCTGCCAGTTGGCCTTCCGCAGAGAGTCATTTTTAACAGCAGGCTGAGCTCCCCAGGGCAGGACGGATGTTCTAAACCCCAGGCCTCTCCTCTCAGTCCAGGGCTTCCCAGTAAATCAGTTCATCTCCATGTACTTTCCTCCCCTTGCCCCTCCCGCAGTCTGAGAAATGGGACCAGCAGGGGCTTTATTGACAAAGGTTAAACATGCCTTTGATTGGATTGCTGGCATTTACACCCAGAGTCCTCTCCCTGCCTCTCTGTCCCTCTCAGCCACACCTGGAGAAATGCCCAGGGAAGGCCTCATTTTAATGAAGAAAAGATGAGATCGGTCCCTTTGGAGACTTATGTTACAGCTTGGCCCCACCACGAGCCAATGAATTGAATCTTGGAAGGTCCCTGGCTGCTCGCCTGTGGAGTGGAGGAAATGCGAGAACCCTCTAGACTGGGAGAAGCGGGATTTAGAGCATGTGTGGTCTGCTCTCCACAGAGCGCTGTTTCCCATACCGAGAACACAGTTCATGTCACAGGCGCACTCACTGTCTGACTGAACATGGTCACAAGGTCCTATGTTGACACACAGAACACTGAAGAGAGACAGAACCAAACTTCAGTCCAGGCTTAGCCACTGTCTAGCTTGCAACAAACAGTCAGTCCTCTCTACCAGGGAATCCCCTCACCTGGCCTCACGCCCCTCCTTCCCAATTCCTAAGTTCCCACCCATCTCTGACGCTAGGTCCCTCCTTTCTTTCTAGCTTGGTAATGCTAACAATACCCATGGAGGTCAGTGAGGCTGTAGGCAGAAAAGGGGCCCAGGGCACCCCCAGAGGTCTCACATTCGCATACTCTCCCTTTGAGAACACCAAAGGTCAACTCTAAAGGTCAAACGCCTCCCTGGTAGTCATGCTAAAACTAAGAGGTGAAACATTTCCAAATTCAATTCAGCTGTTGCCTCCCTAAGATGAAGGAAGAGGAACAAAGCCTGAAGAAAGTGTCTTCAACGGGAAATTAAAACAAAACAAAAACCACCAGAGAGGGACACCTGCTTGTGCAGCACCGTCTGGGTCAGGCGGGTACATGGCCTTGTCCGTGGTATGGTCCACATGCTGCCGATATAGAAAGTAGCACTGAGAGAAACCACATCTCCCATCTTCGCAGTGGACTCTATGCTTCGTGAGGGCTGCATCTCTTTGCTGTTGTTGTTTTGTTTTTGTTTGTTTGTTTGTTTTATCTCTCCCAATACATGGTAGGCACTCTGTAAATATTTTTGAATAAATTAATTTAAATCGTCCCAAATCTAAAATAACACTGCTGGAGTTAAGCCATGGTCCCAGTGCTCATCAGGGTTCTGGCAGGGACAGAAGGCAAACTCAGCTGGGTTTTAAAAAAAAATACACATGTATAAATATGTATTTTTTTATTGATTTCAGAGAGGAAAGGAGAGGGAAAGAGAGATGTAAACATCAATGATGAGAGAGAATCATCAATCAGCTGCCTCCTGCACGCTCCCTACTGGAGCCTGCAACCTGGGCATATGTCCTGACCCAAAATTGAACCATGACCACTGAGCTACAAGGGTCTGGCTCAGCTGGGGTTTTAAAGAAACTTTTTAGTGAAGAGACTGGTGGCAGAGGTGTATGTGCACAGGGTGAAGGCACCAGCGAGGGACAGTGAGGCATCGCTGCTGGGCCTGAAGAAGCAAGAGCAGTAAAGAGCGCTGGGTGAGGCTAGTCCAGAGCTTGAGTCTGTCCCGGAAGAGAAGCCAGAGCAGGGAGGAAACGAGGAACAAGGCCTGCTCACTTTGTCCTCCCACACCGCCATTCTCGGCCAGTGCTTTCCACTTGCCAAACCTAACTGGCACCCCCAGGACCAAGGAAACTAGGACTTGCCATCTAGAGAGATGAGCCTCCTGAGACACAGCTGGGAAGAGACAGCAGGGGAAAATCCTGGGGGCAAACAGAGACTAACCAGCAGGGTCCAATCTTTTTACTGCCTCTGCCTCAGCCTCAGCCTCAGCCCCACTCTGTACTTAAAGGATATTTAAGAGCAGTAAATGCGAGGGAAGATGGGAGACCAGATTGATTGCTCCAAGAGCCTCTCTCACCTCCCATTCAGAGCATCTGAATTATATCCAACTATTTTTAGGAGTTGTCTTAAAGCCTCAGTGCTTGGGAGCTCGCAGCAGCATGCCGCAGGGCTGACTTTAGAGATGAAATCTTTACCCAAAGGCCTAAAACGTTTTTTCTATTTCTTTCTCACCTGCAGCATTTCTAACACCTTCACTTTCCTCATCTTCCTGCCCTCCCAGCCCCCATCCTCCAGGTGTTCAAGGCCTCACATAAACTGGCTGGCTAGATTTCATCTCCAAAGGTGTCATGGGTAAACATTTGTTCTATTTAATAGACTCATTTGTACCCATATTTGTTTATCTTTCCACTTTTCCCTCAAGTCAAGGAGCCCAAGGTCCAGAATCCTTCCTTCTTTTTCTCTATCACCTCTCACTTATCCCCACACCCATTCCTGTTTTCCAGTGTTGATCTTCAGTGTGATGGAGATGAAATCCGACTCACAGCACGGACTCAGAGCTGTGAAAAGGACAAAAGGTCACCTCACCTAACTTCCCATCAGCAGTTTGGGTCTTCTTGCTTGAACTCTGGGAGTTCTGTACTGTGATCTCTGTATTGAGATTTGTCAGAGATACTAAACACCACCTCTACCTGCCCCAGATAATCAGGATAGCATGTGTCAATAGATTATAAGGTCCAAGTATCAAAACAGCATGTATTGTACTCTAGTGCTACAGAGCTTTCTGCACAGAACCCCACTTAAAACTGCTAACCTATTGGGTTACCCTGTGAATGAGTCCAGAAAAGCATCCCCAAATATGTAATAGGAAATATCCGAAGTCCAAAAGGACCCATCAACATTGCATCTCCTCCCTGGTGGTAAGCAACATAAAGTATAGCAACATAGCACTCCTTGGAAAAAATATATATGCCCACCACTCCTTGACCATTTGGAACTTAGAAACTTTGTAGTGTGACAGGTCCCTGAATTTTCATTGGATTTGTCTTCTACCCTCTGGCATACATGTGTTTTACCAAGGCAGCAGGAATCAAACTTTAACACACGCTAAAACCACTAAGAGCACTTGTTAAAACCCAGATTACTATGTCTTCTCCAAGGGTTTTTGATTAAATAGTCTCCAAGTATAATCTCATAATTTGCATTTCTCATTTTTACCTAAATTTTTAAAAGTATAAAAGTAAAAATAATTCAAAGTAAGATAAGGAAAAGGCTATTACTATTTCACTTCTTGCATTTGCATGAGTTAGATGAAATGTTCTCTCTAGGAAGATGTAGCCCTGTGGACGTATGGCTTAGCTATGAGTAAACAGCATATTTGTGCAAATTAGCAAAAGGAATCTCTTCCTTCAGGTAATAGCTAA
This sequence comes from Myotis myotis, assembly GCF_014108235.1. Classification (NCBI taxonomy): domain Eukaryota; kingdom Metazoa; phylum Chordata; class Mammalia; order Chiroptera; family Vespertilionidae; genus Myotis; species Myotis myotis. The sequence continues at coordinate 84,477,754 of NW_023416357.1, read as the reverse complement.
ACATGGCTTGGATTTCATCTCCCACCCAGATGCCCTTACATAGGGTGCAACCCACATACCTGTATATGGCAGTGCGAAGTAAGAGTTAAAAATGCATGTTGCTGATGGCCTATAACAGGGGTGGGCAACCCCTGGCATGCATGCCAAACATGGCATGCCAGTAACTTTTGCTGGCACACGAAGCCCTCTCTTATAATCTTCCATTTACAATTTTTTTCCTAATATCGACTTTCTTATTTTTCAGATAAATTCAGTGCAGGTGCATCTTAGATAAATAAATAATTTTACATAACAAGTTATCTTAAAGACCATACACATGGATTGACGAGAGAGGGGAAGAGCAGTTTCTATGCCTCTGCCTTAACTCTCCCTGCCTTCCTAGATCTGACCAGTGTTTTGGTTTCATCCACATACGCTTGTGAATCTTGGTTCTCAGTGATGAATTTTGTTAAGTCTCGTAATAGGAGTAGCCTGACAGATGAAAGTAGTAGCTCGTGCATATCTCTGAAGGTCACGAAATATAAACCTGATGTAAAATCTCTGTCATCAGTGATGCAGCAGCAAAAGTCCCACTGATAATATCAAACGGAGTCATAAAGTTTTCTGTCGGACTATCAGTGTACATGTATACATTAAAAAATAAATGTATTTTTCATCATCATATACTGTTTTTGTCACTCGAATGAATTTTATTATTTCTTCAAGGTTCTTCACATAAGTACACTTTAAGAGATATCAAGTAGGTGTAACATGTTCTCAAAAAATTAGGGTTGGCACGCAGAAGAATTCTGAGTCAGAGATTTTGCTGGTTTTGGCACGCACTCACAAAAAGGTTGCCCACCCCTGGCCTATAATTTCTGTCATATGAACATCAATAACAGGGCTCAAAGCACTGTCCCAGCTCACAGTGTTCATCTGGTTGTGTTGCCATAGGCCTGGCTGCAAATGATTGGCACGCCTTTGTTAACCTCTCTTAAAGACCAATTTTGGTGCCCTGGACTATTCAGATCATTAACAACTTTCATGTTCAAGTTTATGGATAATATTGAGATGTAACTACAATCTAGATCAGGGGTGGGCAAACTTTTTGACTCGAGGGCCACAATGGGTTCTTAAACTGGACCGGAGGGCCGGAACAAAAGCATGGATGGAGTGTTTGTGTGAACTAATATAAATTCAAAGTAAACATCATTACATAAAAAGGTATGGTCTTTTTTTTTTTTTTTTTTTTTTTTTTTTTTTAGTTTTATTCATTTCAAATGGTCCGGATCCTGCCGGCGGGCCGTAGTTTGCCCACGGCTGATCTAGATAGTACTTGGCACTACAACTGATAGAAAATAAAGGAAGAATAATAAACATTTTATTGGTCTCTGTCTCTTGTTGTCCTAGAATTTATTACTTCTATTTTTTTAAAGGAGCTTTTAAAAAGCACACACACAAAAAAACTTCAACTTAAAGAGAGACAGCCCATCATTTGGTAAATGCTAATATTTACAACACATATTTCAAGCCATAAAAAAATAGAGTGTTTGTTCTGTTTTATGGACAAACTTCAAAGATAAACAGCCCATCATTTGGTAGATGCTAATATTTATAACACATATTTCAACCCACAAAAAAAAATAGTGTTTGTCCTATTTTATGGGGCAAACAAATCTCTCTTTAATTTGATCCAATATATTTTCTCTCAAAACACAGTAAAGCTTACAAAGTCCTAACTCTGCACATGAAAAGAGTAGAATGAATTTTTTAAATAGCAGCTGAAAAAATAACACATAATTCAAAATTTTTCCTGCATTTGATTATAATGATTTAAAGGGAAGATCATATTAGTAGAATTATAACCAACTAATCACTTGCAGAGATAAAGTGGACAGTTGGAAATGAATCAAGCACCTATATATTATGTTGCAAGCCTAATTGCATATTAACCAAACTGAAGATGTATGTAATTATGCTATCACTAGAGGCCTAATGCACAAAATTCGTGCACTGGGGGGAGGGGGATCCCTCGCCCAAACTGCACCCGCTCTAATCTGAGACTCCTCGGGGGATGTCTCATGCTGGTTTAGGCCATGGGATCGGGCCTAAACCGGCAGTCGGACATCCCTCTCAAAATCCAGGACTGCTGGCTTCTAACTGCTCGCCTGCCTGCCTACCTGACTGCCCCTAACCGCTTCTGCCTGCCAGCATGATAACCTCCTAACCGCTCCCCTGCTGGCCTGATTAACACCTAACTGCTCCCCTGCCAGCCCAATCACCCCCAACTGCCCTCCGCTGCAAGCCTGGTTCCCCCCAACTGCCCTCCACTGCCAGCCTGATGACCCTCAATTGCTCTCCCCTGCAGGCCTGGTCCCTCCCAAATGCCCTCCTCTGCTGGCCTGGTTGCCCCCAACTGCCCTCCCCTGCTGGCCTGATCTCGCCCCCAACAGCCCTCCCCAATGGCCTGATCTTGCCTCCAACTGCTCTCCCCTGCCGGCCTGATCTCCCCTAATTGCCTCTGCCTGCCTGATCACCCCTAGCTACACTGCCCTGCAGGCCTGATCTCGCCCCCAACTGGCCAATTTGGTTCTGATTGGTCGGTTTCTATGCCAGTCAGCATCTCGGGGCCTATCAATGGGGCCTGATCAGAAAGGCGGGGCTGATCAGCAGCTCTGGTGGAGGCCTGGAGAGAAATGAAGGTGCAGCTGCTGAGAGAAAGAGAGAGGCAAGGGCTGATCAACAGCTGCCACAGAGGCTATGGATCAGACCCTGCTTCTCTCTTCAGGCCTCTCTCTGAGCCTGATTCGCAGCCCCTCAGCAGTCAGTGCTGGGTCACTGCACCTGCAGCCGCAGCAGTCAGTGCTGGGTCTCCACGGCAACCCAGCGCTGACTGAAGGACTGACCTCTGGTTGGTCGAGCCTCCAGTAGTGACAGACCCAGGGTTTTTATATATTAGGACTGGGTTTTTTTCCCACTTTTGAGCTTTCCTTGCTAACAGGAGGTAAGACAGTCGAGTTGAACAATCCACCCAATGACCATCAAAATTTTTGTGTAGCCTAACCCATTGCTTTCAATGATTGCCTCATCCTTTAACTTTACACCAATTATTCCCCAGTTGTTAATTGACCTTGTTATTATCAGTAAGGTAATTAACTCCTGTTGGTAAGGAACTTTCAAATTTTCTCCTTTGCCCAATGTTTTGTGGCCCATCATGTGACTCCACTGCTCTGGTGTGGTCACTGACTGGATCCAAGGGATTTGGCTCATTCACTACACCCGCATCATGGTGATGACAATGTTGATTAGAGAAGAAAATTCTTCAAAAACCTTGAAAAATGAGTTTGGGCCAAAATGATACAATGAGCTGAGAAATGAAGAAATCTCATTTCAAAATGGAAACCCTAAACATAAGACAGGAATCAAGATGGAATTGTTGAGGATGTTATAGTGGGGAAGGTATACAGTTCGGGAATTGGGAACTTGCTTTATACTTCTGTCCCACCACAACACGCAATCCTTATATTGGCCATCTTCAGATCCTCCTATGTGAGTTGCCCCCTTTCTAGGAGAAGTGAATGAAAAGAATCCACATGTTGGCAAGTATCTTCCCTTAATGGGCCTAATTTCTTCATCAATAAAATGGGTAGGAAAGAGGGCTCCTCACTGCTTCTCCATGGGTAAAATGTCAGTGCATCAAACATTTCTCTCTCAGACCCAATCTTAAATAGATGTAATTCTTATTTACAATACTTATTTATCTTAAATATATAACCCAAGCATGCTAATTTTAGGGACAAAAGAAAAATTTAAAAAGAAAACTGAAAAAAAACTTTTAAATCATCCATTACTCCATTACCCCAAATTCACTACTATTACTAATTTTGTATAGTTTTCTTTCAGATACTTAAAATGTTTTATTGGCTCCTTCTGTAAATATTATTTTGATAAATTTTATTTTTATTTAATATATTCTGAGTATCTTCACTGTCCATAAATGTTTTCTAAGTTATTATTTAATGACTTCATATTGTCTAATCATATAAATATAGCTTAATCAGTTCTATACGATTGAGCATTCATTTGGGTTTTTATGGTAATATAAATAATACAGAAATGTATATTTCTATAATAAACATTTTTCATACAGCTTTCATTATTTTCTTAAAACAAAAACCTAGAAGTGGAATTCTGGATCAACATGTATGCATATTTTATGGATCTTAAATATCCTATCAGGCCACCATTCAGGAAGGTCGTGCTTTCCACCACTTGCACTTCCACTGCTGCGTTGAACTCCCCAGTCACATCTCACTATTTTATTTTGCATTCCTTTGATTACAAGTAAAAGTAGAGCATATTTTAAATACTTTTTTTGAGAGCTTTGTTTTGTCAATAGTAATTTTATTGTACTTATTCTCTATTTTGCATTCTTCTTCTTAATAAACAGTTCTGTTCCCCCAAACTGCTATAAGCCTTTTATTTTTACTAGAAATGTTTTATTTTCATATTCTTAATTAAAGAAGGAGGCTCAGAAAAAAGACATAAATTAGTTTTGTCCTCACAGGCAAACTGCAATGACCATGTTTTTAGCTCTGTGGAAGTCAGATGGTTAGTGGCTAGTGTAGTCCATGGGGAGGAGGACTGGCCCAACAGTCCTTCTCGGGCTTCTACACCTTCCCGCACAACTGGTCTTCCACAAGTGACCTCTTAACTGTCAAATTCCAAATCTCCCCCCCTTACCCCCAGCTACGTAGCCCCTCTGCAGAAATTGCTCTCTGCTGCTTTTGACCACACTTTTCCTCTTGGCTTCTCTGAGATTGATACATGTTTTATTTCTGTTTACAAAATTATAATCAGCTATATTCTTGTGAGTTTTAGATGGCCTAAGGCAGTGGTCAGCAAACTCATTAGTCAACAGAGCCAAATATCAACAGTACAACGATTGAAATTTCTTTTGAGAGCCAAATTTTTTAAACTTAAACTATATAGGTAGGTACATTGTTATTAACTTAATTAGGGTACTCCTAAGCTGGCCTTTGCTAAAAACGTCCTCAATCTGAGGGGTCGACCTCAGCTAACGTACCCCCACTTCTTCTAACGCCACTTCTTCAAAATAGACTCGCCCAGGCCGAAAACCAACTTCTGTGCATGGGTCACGAAGTTTCAATCGCACTGTATGTGCGCGCCCGCACGTGGTATTTTGTGGAAGAGCCACACTCAAAGGGCCAAAGAGCCGCATGTGGCTCGAGAGCCGCGGTTTGCCGACCACTGGCCTAAGGGAAAGGGGTTTCTTATATATCCAAAGTAGAAATGTAAAAGATCAGCAAGGTTACAAACAAAAACCATCAAAGAGTCATCATCAGTTTCATCAGTTCATTCAGTCCCATTAATTAATTATTTGCTTCTTGTTCTTAGGTAAGGCATTTTGTAAAGCCATCTGCTTCTACACTAGAGTTCTGAAAATTCTTACTCAGGTCAGGGGTATGATATCAAAATTCTTGAAGCAGCGTCATCAGAAGCCTGCACCCCAGAGTATCTCATAGTCCTTTCTATGGATTTCTGAGATAGTTTTTTTTTTTAAGGTAAAGTGACCCTGTTAGAGTTATTTCCCAAAAGGCAGAAGTAAAAGCTCAGCAGGATCCCAGGTAAAATCTCCTGTGGACTCAGGAGTCAGGAACTATAGACCCAGGAATTCTGGTGTCAGAATTTTGTCAGCACTATAAAGTCCCAGTGTGGAGTTATTTTTATTGTCCCTGTGTTTTTTCTAATGAGAATTATCAGTCTTAAAACATTAACATGAACAGAAAGGCCTTGATGCTTTTCTTCAGAGACAATGTCTATAATGAGCATCTCCAAAGTGGGTTGACAGCCAAAGGCAGGCGGAATCCCTGGCTTCCAGCTCTAGGGGACAATCACAAGATGGTTTGAAAAGGACTGCAGTAGAAGTCCGCATAGGTTCTTACGTAGCTCCATATATTTGGTGACAAAGCTTATGACTTCATTTTGTAGTCAACAGGAATGACTGATTATTATTAAGCTAAAGAAGAAGGTATATGAAATTTGAGAGAAAGAAGAGACATGGCCCTGACCTGGAGAAGCAGGCAACCAGGTGCAAATTCAGGTCTCAAAAACAATTGGAGGGTGACCTGATTGTGGAAATGTATACTTTTAAATTTCCCTTGTTCCCCTATTCCATTCTCCTCCTCATTCCAGTGGGAAGTGTGAATTTTATGCAACGCATCCTGGCTTATTGAACTATGACCTGCTGACAACTCTCCAAAAAGAGAAACCAGAAGACTGATCTTCCTGAATTTTCTCTCCCCTTTCTCCTTTACTTCCCTCCTCACCACCTGTCCAAATAGGCCCATGAAGGACAGCCCACTATGAGATGAGTAGGCAGGGCTGTAAGTGCTGGTAAGCCAACTCCCATGTATTAGCATTTTCCCTCCTCCTTCCTGTGACTTGGTTAAGATGTCTTTGGCAGCATGTAACAGGTAAACTTAACTCAAACTGACTTAAGCAATAAGAAAATGTATTATCACACTCAAAACTAAACTCAAAAGTATCGCCAGTGACTTAGTCATGTAATAAAGGACCTGGGTTCCATCCGCCTCTCCTCTCTGTTGTGCTTAGCATTCGTATCTTTCTAAGGTGGGACAGGACAGAATAGGTAGGTTGGGTGGGATGGGCTGGGGTGGGGGCTGCCCATGTGACCTCACCCAACAAGGGGGCATTCCTGGGACCAGGCAGCTGTGCAGTCCTGAGAATTTTTGAAAATTACAGGCCAAGGATTAGAGAGGAAAGTCTACCTTGATGGAAGCCAAATTTGAAAATGAGCCAGTGCAACCATAAATGACCAGTGAGGTCAGCAGCCAAGGGCAGTTGATAGAATAAAGTGAAGAAAGAAGAGAAACATGAGGTCCGGTCAAGATGTTAAGAAAAATTATTATGCCTGGGCTTGGGAAGGGGAATGCTATTATTAAAGGGCAATCTGGACTGTTCTGTCAGGATAAAGCATTTCTCTGATGCTGTTGTGGAAATTTTATTTCAACTTTTTTGTAGCTCCTCATTCCCATCTCTTCGCAGAAAACGCCACGTCCTTTTCTCCTTCCTCTGTCAGATGAATAACGTGAAAGATGGCCACTTGGTTCTCTCTGTAAGCCCAAGCTTCAGCTGCATCTCCATTGCTGACACCTGGCCCCTCACAGACGGGCAAGCTACAAAGGTCTCCTGTCTCTGTCCCCTCCACCATGCAGTCAGTGCCCAATGAGCAAAGCATCCAACCTTATCCCTTTCCAAAGTCTGGACAAACTGCCATGTTACCTACATTGTGCCTCTTCTATTTCTCTGTTCTTTTGCTTACCCGGTTCCTAATTAAAAGAGTTTCAGTACATTTGTCTAGAACAGACAGGCAGAAAGAATGCATTTGCAAGCCCATCAGAAAGTCACCTCTTCTGAGATGACATTTAGCAAAGATGCTGGAACATGTCTGATTCACCCAGGATGTCGTATAGAATCAGCAGGATGACACGTGCTTTTCGGTGAGTGTTTTGTTCCCTTCTGAAAATAGCTACTGGCTTTTGAGAAGACCAAAAGTCCTTCTACTTGGCTCCAGTTCATCCTCCACAGTCCCCACCTCCCTCTTTTAACAGTTACTCTCAGGCCTTTAAAATAGAAACCCAAAGCATGACAAATTTCTGGTTGCCGTCGATATTAATCTTTTAGAGATTAAGTGTTTCATACACATCCTTGAATACTAGAGCTTTTAGGAGCACCATTGAAAAGATGAGAAGGTATATACATACTGATTTCTAATAGTAAACAAGTTTGGGGTGAAAAATCTTTTTATAGTTATCACAAATTTCATTCGCCCCCCCCCCCCCCAGACTTGTGTGACTGGGAAAAACCCTTCACCTCTTTCATGGTGTCACCATATGTGATATTTCTTAGCGCCGGCTGGGTGTTATGAGATATCTCTCACTTCCCAACCCCCACCTCATGCTGCATGTTCTGCTCAACATTTCCCTCCAGAGAAAATAGAAATAGTAGGCACCCTCAGTTGTATGGAAGATCAATTTTATGGAACTGTTCAAAATTGGCTGCCTGTTTGTATAAGGCTCGGAAAACACAGTGTGTGGTGACTGCTGAAAAACCTTGCCTTAGTGACCCCCACCTGGCCCCAGATGAGAAGCTAGTAGCCCCATTACAAGGCTAATAGGGTTAGAGCTGTCTAGAGAGCCATGCCCAGACCAGCTGGACTCAGGGTCTAAGGTGAGTCAGAAGGTGGTTCATACAATCATCAAGGCATTGGGCAGAAATGGGCAAAGCCAAGAAGGTGAGCTTGTTTGCTGCCCAATCATATAAGCAATTAGAAGGAGGAAGGTACAACAGCCAAGCAAGATAAGTCAAGAGTTGCACACCCCTGTTCATAGCAGCATTACTCACAATAGCCAAAACATGGAAACAACCCAAGTGTCCATTGAGGGATAGATGGATGTATAAGTAAAATGTGTATGTGTGCATGTGTGGGTGTGTGGAATACATATGTGCTTGGAATTACATTTTTATTCAGGCTTCAACAGGAAGAAAATTCTGACATATGGTACAATAGCAGTTGCAGAAGCCAGCTCAGCTCCCAGCCCGGCCTTTTCTCTTTTACAGTCTCTACCCCTCTAGTTCTCCTTATCTAGACAGCTCTCTGCTGTCTTCAGACAGGTGATCTCTGCATTTCATCTGGCTTTTCCTTGCAAGCAGGACTCTGGTTTGCCACTAGCTGCTCCATCCCACCTGGAAGCAGAAGTCCTTGAGCTCCATATCTCCTCCTCCTTCTCCTCCTCCTGCTTCTTCTCCCACCCCTTCTTCTTAACTTTCTGAAATAAGACAATGTACTTTTAGAAGGAAAGGACCATGTTCTATCTCTGCATCCACAGCACTTAGCCCAGTGCCTGTCAGTCAATATTTGTGGAATAGAATTGACTGTAGAATCTAGCATGAAGCTAAGTACATAGTAGATATTCAACAAATCTATCTATTGATTCAGAGAATACAAAACACTGGGATATGGCCATGCGATCATAGAGCCAGACATCATAACGGAGACCATCTTGTCTAGTCCCTCATTTCATAGATGAAACCCTGTGAGGCTAATGAATCCATCTAAACTACAGATCACATCAGAGGCCCAGCCCGGTGAGACTAAACTCGATACCCTTCCCATGCTGCTTCCCCTAAATCTCCCCTGACACCATGCAACTAAGATTGAGTCAGTAAAGGATTCTGTCCCAGATGGAGCACTAGAAATGTTGATTCAAGAAGGTCCCCCGAGCCTGCCTTATACTTCTTTCCCATTGGCAGGGGGCTGATTAGGAGAAAGACCCTGTTGACCAGGCGTCCTATCTGCTGCGGAGGGGGCAGGGAGAGGGGGGAAGGCCTGGTTGAGATGCTCTGTCTTTATTTCTGTGAACATCCCAATATCTGTTGAGCCCTGGTTCAGTACCTTTGAGCCTGTCTCTCCCATTCTTGTTGCTCTGTTTTTACAATGCATAAAATTACAGTGTGCCAGCTTCAGTCAACTGCTTACCAGATTCCCTTAAAAGTATACAACATTGTTAAAACCATTGTTTTTAAAACGCTACTTTAAAACATGACATTTATTAGCCGTTATATTAAGATAAACTATAAAGTTATCCCCAATATAGATGTTAGCCTTTGATTTAAATTCCAACTTGAGTAAACTAGGCAAGAAACATTAAAAGCAGAATGGCTTTTAGGACCCACTGGGTAATGCTAGCATTTGTGGCATGCTAAACACCAGCACAGCATATGTGAGCCAGTCTCGGTTAATCACATTTGGGGCCCAATTAAACTTTTCCTGACTAGCTGCGGTTTCTACCTGGGCCCCAGTGAAGGGAGCACAGCGGGTGAAATTGCCTTAGGCAGAAGAGAACTTCAGCTGGGGCTGGCAGGGAAGGTTTGCTGCTCATTAGCTGGGCTCTTTGCGGATTTTGAAGGGCAAGCAAGAACAGAGCCAGAGCAAAGCCAGTGAGAAGAGACTCAAACCCCCAAGAGCTGCTCTTTGCACAGCCATCCTTCCAACCAGAACTTCACCTGCCAGGTCACCTCCCACGGGGCTGTGAATGGTGGCAAGGACACTGGTACCTGGAAGCAGATAAGCTCTGTGGGGTCAGTGAGTCAGGACAAGGACTAGCTTGAGCCCTTCTGGGGAAATTGTGCCGTCCTTCTATGATCTGCATTAAGTTCAGTTGCCCCAATGCACAAATTTTCTTTCAAATTTACTGAGAAGAGTATCCAGAATATTGATCTCAGTCTTCCTTGGGGTGACTGTCTGATTTCCATGTTTAAAGCGTCTGGAAAAGAATTACTGAATGCTTCTTCCCTTGGAAAGTGGTCCCTTTGCTTAACCTGATGTACCTTCAAGGTGTCCGGGTTAATAAAACTGGGGTGAGTCCGGCCAGTGTGGCTCAGTGGTTGAGTGTCAACCTGTGAACCAGGAGGTCATGGTTCAATTCTGGGACAGGGCACGTGCCCAGGTTGTGGGCTCAATCTCCAGTAGGGGGCATGCAGGAGGCAGCCGATCAATGATTCTCTCTCATCATTGATGTTTCTATTTCTCTCTCCCTCTCCCTTCCTCTCTGAAATCAATTTTTTAAAAATATTTTTAAAAACAGGTGAGGGGTGCCTGCCCGGGTGCAAAGGAAAGATCCTTCAGCAAGATATGGAGCTGACATCTGAGCCAAGAGAACCTTGGGAAGGAAGTCTTTTTCTCCACTCTGCCCATGAGCTAAAAGCTAGAGGTGCCCTTGAGAAAGAAACAGAACATAGAAGAAACATCTGCCACCAGGCTGTCCACCGGAGTTGCTGCAAAGCAGAGGAGCTCCAGGGAACTTGGTCTCTGGCCTCTTGCTCCACCCCCTCCCTTCCCTCCCCGCACAGAGCCACATGTGGCAGCAGACTCCACTCTCTCTCTCAGTTCCCAGGCCCAGGCCCCTTGAAATTTGCTCAGGAAGAACTCAACAGTCTGAGAGCCCTGCTCCTGCCTTCAAAGCGCAGCTCCCACACGGCCTGCAGTGCCCTGTTCTGTGTCTGAGATCTACCCCTTTCTCCCTAGGGGACTGAGGACCAGATGGTCCCTTTTCTTCATTCATTCCTTCAGCTAATATTGCTTGAGCCCCCCTATGTGCCACAGCATCATTCCAAGCACTAGAGCCCTTGCCCTCAAGGAATGTGCATTCTAGTTGGAGTGAGAGCTAGACAACAGGCAACTAACTAAATAAACCCAGATAGTGGAAAATACTAGAATGAAAGTAAACATGGTGGAATGGTGGGGGCCAAATGAGGGAACGTGCGCCTTCTTTAGAATGGAGGTCAGAGTAAGCCACGCTGAGGAAGTAGCACTTGAGCCAAGAACTAAGGTGTGTGTGAAAAGAAGCAGCCACATAAATGTCAGAACCCTCTAGGCCAGCAGTTTTCAACCAGTGTGCCGCAAGAATTTTAAAGACATGCAACACCTGACTATTTAGTCAAGGGCACTGACCTCTTTTCCCTCATCAGTGGTTCTCAACCTTCTGGCCCTTTAAATACAGTTCCTCACGTTGTGACCCAACCATAAAATTATTTTCGTTGCTACTTCATAACTGTAATGTTGCTACTGTTATGAATCATCATGTAAATATCTGATATGCAGGATGGTCTTAGGCGACCCCTGTGAAAGGGTCATTCGACCGCCAAAGGGGTTGCGACCCACAGGTTGAGAACCGCTGCCTTAGATTGTCAAATAAAAAAAATGACAAGAGCCAACCGTCTGGTGTGAATGAATAAAAATTATACCTGTTTTTTGGTCAGACTGGCAAAAAATATAATTTTTTTGGTGTGCTGCAGAATTTTAGTAATTAGTTTATGTGTGCCATAGGATAAAAAAAAAAAAAAAAAAGGTTGAAAATCACTGCTCTAGGCAAAGAGATTCAGATATTTGTGGGAGGGGTGGGGGAGAGTGTGGCATATTGGAGGCACACAAAGGTGGCCCAGGTGGCTGGTCCAGAATGAGCGAGGACAAGAGCAGAGGGAGATGGCTGGAGAGGTGGGCAAAAGCCTAACCCCTCGGGGTTCTTGGGTACTCACAGGCTGAGTGGGCAGCAGTGTGAAATAACATTGTAAGTTCCATGAGAAGCCACCACACGGTTTTAAGCAGAGCCGTGATGTGATCCGGTTTATATTCTAAGAGTCTCATTCCATGTGATAATGGGTGGGACAGGGACAAGATTAGAGACAGGGAAACCAATTAGGAGGCCACTGTGGTGAAAGATCTGAGACGTGATGGGACTCAGACAAGCATGAAGGCAGCCCTGGGCTACAAGCAGCTGCAGAGGAAATGTATTATGGAGCTAGACCTGCAGGACCTGCTGCTTAATCGGGTGTGGGGATGAGGGAAGGAAGTTGTTGGCTTTGAGCAGTTGAGGGGCTGGTGGTGGCATCTACTGAGGGGGAAGGACTGGGTGAGTAGCCCCAGACTTGGGGATCATGCAGTGGGAACAGTTAGGAGGTGTGGGGTGATTAAGGTTTTCCTCTAGACACACTGAACTTGAGATAGATCAGATATGAACATGAATGTCAAGCCAGCAGCTGGACAAACATCTGGAGCCTGTGGAGATGTCCAGGGTGCTCCCTCTTTCTGTGTCTCTATTCTGCTAGCCTTCCACGAAGAAGACAGAAAGTCTTCACAGAAAGACCTCAGCTTCAGCAACAAAAAGATGGAGGTTTGAATCTCCTGACAGACTCTTGAGAGCTGAGTGACTTGGGCCAAGGTGTTCCATTCCTTTAGACCAGCAGTTCTCAACCTGTGGGTCGTGACCCCTTTGGCGGTCGAACGACCCTTTCACAGAGGTCGCCTAAGACCATCCTGCATATCAGATATTTACATTACGATTCATAACAGTAGCAACATTACAGTTATGAAGTAGCAACGAAAATAATTTTATGGTTGGGTCACCACATGAGGAACTGTATTTAAAGGGCCAGAAGGATGAGAACCACTGCTTTAGACTCTTGTATGCAACCTGATGGCGTTGTTTTGGAGATCCTAAAGGTTAGGCCACTATGGGGAGCCGGCATGGCCATGGCATACTCATGCCAGCTCAGCCTAGTTCAGTGACCCTGAGTGGAGGCGATGAGAGGCTTAGAAAAGACAGACAAGAGAATGAAAGCTGGGTCTCGGTGGTATGCTGCCCCTCTGATGGACAGCGTCCGCGCCCACAAGCCATGTCTTTATTTTATAGCAGATGCCACAAGGCAAAGGGCGTGATCAAAATGTTTACAACATTCTCGTGGGTTTCAATCCTACTCAACTACATGCACCTGAACTCTATCACTCAGGCACATGGGGCCATGTGTTCGGACCATAGGTTCAAGCTTACAACTACAGCTGTTGGCTATAATTGTGCTGGGAGGGCTCTGCCCTCCAGCTGGGACTTGCAGGTGGCAAGGAGAGGACTGTGCCCTCTCCTCAGCCCCAGGCTTGAACCTGTCCAAACACTGTAGCCGCGCCCCACAGGCCACCGTAGGGACACAATGCACATTAGCTTCTTTCTCCTCCCTGTTCTTGCCACTCTAGTTACTGCCCAGGTCTCGGGCTCCCTGGCTCCAAGGAGCTTCCCTTTCCCAGGGGCTGGAGTTTTGTTTTCAAATAAGGAATTACTCACCAGATATCGACGGCTCAGGAAAATCTCCTCCCCCGGATTTCCTGAGGAAATTCCCTCAAATTTTCACTTAGTGACTAAAGGAGACACGCTCTTAGACAACCACATGCTGCTTGGCGTTGAGCACGGCAGCTGGGTTCGGTCCCCAGCCCCTGACCCACCCAGGTAAAGGTGTCTCCTGCTAGGGCCCAGTCCCTTCTCCATCCTGCCTGTATTCTTGACCTAAACCATCTTGCCTCGCTCCTCTCTAGATTACTACAAGAGGTTGCCGCCGTGTCTCCCTGCCTGAGCTCTCTGCCAGACATATTTGTCCCCAGTGACCCTGTTCTGCTCATAAAAATGAGTACAGAGTCACCTTGGCATCTTAAGCAATATGTAATGTGTCCCTGGCTCACCATTCTGAACTTCTCTTGGCCCCCGACTTTACATATGGTCCATATGTTAGCTCAGACACACTCAGACATTTTTGTCTCAGGACCCCTTTGCACCTTTAAAAATTATTGAGGACCCCCAAGATGCTTTTGTATATGTAAGTTCTCACTTTAATTTATACCACACTATAGATTTAACCTGAGAAATGTACTTATTAACTCAACAACAATGAGTCCATTGCATAACAAAAATAACATTTTTTTTTTTTTTTACAAATCCAACTGTTTTTTACAAAAACTTAGTGAGAACAGCCACCCTGGCTTATATTTTTGCAAATCTCTGAAGCCTGGCTTAATGGAAGACAGCTGGATTCCTATGTCTGCTTCTTCACCAGATCTGCTGCAATATGTGATTTTGGTTAAATTATGTATAGAAAATCCAGCCTCACACTAACACAAGAGTGAAGAGGGACCTTGAGGACTCCCCAGGGTTCCTGGGGACTCTGAGGGGGTCGTGGACCCGTTCTGAGCATTCTTGTTTAATCGGGCTCTTCCCAGGTCTCTGAATAAGGCCCTGACTTGCCTGCTTCCACCTGAGCTCATTCCTGGGATCCTTCCTCTTCCTGTGGAAACAAACCCCCGGAAACCCTAACCTAGACCCAGGTCAGATGTTTTTACAACAGACTGAAGAAGCCACAAGGCCCACGTCAACCCAAAAATAAAAGGCCAAAGTGAGAGGCAACATGCATTTATCTGAGATCTAAAAGAATAGCTATTCAGGAAGCACTGATTCTGGCAGAAGCCCAAATAGTGCCCTGATTAGGAGGCAAAGGCTATGAATATTTATGAGAAAGGGAAGGCGAACAAATACATCAGTAGAAGGAAGGCATTTCTACTGGTGCAGATATGCTTAAAACAGTGATGCTAATTCTGAACAATGTTTTTAATTATCAATCCATGAGTCATAATATCTGTTTTCTTGATTATCTTTGCAAAATTGTTTGAGATAAAACGTTGTTTTAGACCCAGTCCAAATATTATTTTGCCTGCTTTTAACATTCCAAAGGTCTGAGGCAGAAGACAGTACAAGGCAGTTCCTCTGTGATGGCAGCTCCAACTCCATTTTAAAGTGGCTTCACTTATATTATTGTTTTACCCCCATGAGGAGCCAGCAGAACCATGTCAGTTAAGAGTGGACACCTGCAGGGCTGACAAGCTAAGCTATCTGTGACACAGCTCTGCCAGCTTCCCACACACCCAGAGCTGGCGCTGGGCCTGTGCCCAGAGGACCCACAGAAAGGGGCATGTCTGGGTGCACACAGTGAGTCTGCAGGGTCTGGTGGAATGCAGGTGTCTCTTATGCAGACTTGCATGTACAAGAGGGAGGGGGGCAAAAGGGTGTAATCTGTCCCTCCTGCACAGACCCAGGGGCTGATGTCTGGGTCCTACTCGGAGAAAGACAGCAGACAGCAGCTTAGGAGGTGGTTTCATGAGGGACTCACGCAAACACAAGAGCTCAGTCCTGTTGTCTCTGAGGTTGCAGGTGAAAAAGTGGGATCCAGAGTTGGGGAGGACAGCACGCTCCCCAGTTGGCACAGAACATCTGGCTGCTCTGGCATGTAAAGGCAGCCTTGGCTGTGTGCCAATACAGCATCCTGGGCACAGAAAGGGGGGAATCTCCTGGGGGATGCCAGTACTCATAGCAATAGCGAAACTCCTTCTGTTGGGTTCATGGGTGGAGAACATTTGCCAGCACTCTTTCTGGACTCCTGGGGTAAGTTTTGCAAGGAACTAAGAGATGACTTAAGAGCAACTTGGCTTGGCCTCATTTCTGCATTAGGTATATTTCTTGGCTTCTTCCAAAGTCTGCTAAACACGGCTGCTCAGTATCAGGCACAAGTCAGGGTGTGTCTTTACGAGGGGGAGCACATGCCTCAGTCCAGAGCACAGGCCCTTCTATCCCAGAGCCTCCGTGCAGACAACTAAGTCCTGGGAGCTGCCCAGACGGCCATGCCCGCCCCAGCACGCCATACAGTGCCCATCCAGTTACTCCTTCCACCTCCCCATCCCTCCCAGCCAGGAGAAGGAAGACCCTGAATCACTCCTGTTCTGGACACCCCCATCTTGCTGCCTTAGGAACCACCCTGCTGCCCAGCACTAATTCATGTCCAGGTCATTTCTGCCCTGGCCCTGCTTCTCAGCCCAGCATTTCCTGCTAGAAATTAACAACCATTCCTACTAATGCGCCAAATCAGAGCTGCCGGCACCCGAAACCTGACTCTGACCCAGGCCTTCAGACTAGGAACACTCCCTATCTTGCCCCAGAGAGAAAGACCTTTTCCATGAGGTCTCCATACTATTTCCTTTGTCTTCCAGCTCCTTTCTCATCATCCATTTCTGCCATAGTTGACAAAGCATTACATTTGGGGAGGACAATCCAAACCTGGCTTCATCTTTAACCCCCAATGTAGCCTTCAGCAAGCTGGTAAATCAGTCGGCCTCTCAGTTTCCTCCTGCTTATAACAGTGATGACCCTGCCCTCCCCCTGCTCCGAGGCTGAACAGGACCCTGCACATCCATGGCCTGGCACAGGACTGCCTTGCACAGGCGCTCAGCGAGGACATGTGCCTCCAGCGCCCACACTCACCAGTGGGAGCTACCCCGGCCCTTGCTGTGCTTTCTGTGCACAGAGCTCTGGGCTTTTATTCAAAGCACGCATGTGGATCTGGGACTCCCGTAGTCATCACCCCCCATCCAGTCAGCAAACAATTGCTGGGCCCTGCCGTGTGCCAAGGCACGCATTCAGGCATCAGAGTCCCAGCCTTGGGGAGACACACTCCTAATTCCCAGACAGCTCACCCTCTGGAGGGGAACAGATTGGAAACGGCAAGGAGGGGCTGTAATAGAAGCACATGTCCATAGCCCCCAGCTCCAGCCCCACCCCCACCCCAGTGCACCTGTCTCTGCCACTTACTAGTCCTAGGCAGCCCAATAACCTCCCCAAGACTTAGTGTACCCATCTTTAAAGTGGGGGTTCTCCTGATTTACAGTCATTTCAAGTTCCTGACGTAGAGGAAAGCGCTCAGTGAGAGCTGCAGGTAGCTCAAAATTGCTCCAAAATGAGCCCCTAACAGTTTCTCAGTTCTGCATGTGGCTTTCCCGGGAATCATCTGAAATACCTGAAAGAACAATTTCCGCTAAAACAAAACACAGCACAACAAAGCACACAAGCTCCACTGGGAAGCGGAGTGAGCATTTCCGGAGGGTGGCTTGCTGGAGCAGCTCTCTGCCCCCAGCTGGCTCCCTCCCTGGGGCTCAGAGGAGGGGATGCGCCTTTGTAGCCCAGCTTCCCACTCCCTCCCTCTGCATAGCCCAGGGCTGTGTGCTTGGAACAAATCGTTCTGTTTGAAGCGGTGCCGCCTAAACATCCTGATTACACAGCTCCCCCAGCTTTCCGCTGCTATTTCTGAGCAGGGAGCAGGGAGGAGGCTGACGGAATAAAATCACCTCTAATAGGTGATTACGGATTCCCAGAGCTTCTTAACTGCAGCTTCTACATGCAGAGAAGCATGAAGGGAAGACTCCGGTGCCTCTGAGCGGGGAATGGCATGCCCCTGCCTGCCTAGCAGAGCAAGCCAAGGGACCCTCAGTCCCTATGCAGAGGCAGAATATAGCAAGGGGAGCAGGAGGGGACACTTCCCGAGTACCTTCCATGTTACAGGCAGCCAACCCTCTCCAACACGCTCATTTAAACCCACAGTATCCCAGAAGGTGAGTCTTATGTCCTCTACTTACTCTATGGGTTGCCCAAAGTTATGTCAATACAAGTGGAGGAACCAGTATTCAAAAACCAGGTGCGTCTCATTGTAGAAGCCTGTTTCACCCTAGTCCAGTCTCCTAACGAAGTCTCAGAGAGAGGAGGGGGATGTCTTGTAGTGAGGTGGGGTCTCAGGCCACTGATTACTCTGGGATATCTCTTTAAGCTCCAAAAGGGCTGTAGCCAACCCTTTGCCTAACTCAGCAAGGCCACCTACCTAGCACATCAGGCCTAGAGCTCCTGAACTTTGGGCCCCTGCATTTCAGAGAGGAGATGCCACCTCAGCTCACCAGAAACTGTTGATCTCCCCCTCCTTGTGTCACCTCCCCCTCCTTGTGTCACCTCTTCCCTGTGCTTTAAGGTAATCCGATGTGTTTATTAATTAGTCATCAGTATTGACTTGATATCCTGCTGTCATTTAAATAAACTTGGTGAAATTAATGAGGCCCCCTAATAACGTGCAGTCTTCCTGTGCTAATTAATTTTTGGTGAACAAATTCATTGTTAATACAAATAGTAATATTAATCATGCCAAAGATCAGTATTTGTGTGGGAAGAAAGCTCTGGGGCCTGAGAGAAAGGACACTCCAGTGATGGTGGACATCGGGAGAAGTCCTGAGGCTGGCCAGAAGGGGAGGTGAGCTTACCTGAGAGATGGAGGGGCTGCCGCCAGGTAGGGACCTGGAGAACCATCCCCAAAGGCAGAGTCTGTAAAAGAACTGGGGTGGCAGTCACTGTGGCCACCGTGGAGACGCCTAAAAGCCAAACGCTAATACAAATTCAGAAATGCGGCAGAGCTGCCTCAAACAGATTGTCAAACTGCAGTGGGAAGGCCGGGGAGGGTTGGGAGGCAGGAGGTAGGGGGGTAAGAGATCAACTAAAGGACTTGTATGCATGCATATAAGCATAACCAATGGACATAAGTCACTGGGGGATAGGGGAGGCTAGGGGACTGTCTAGGGCGGGGGGATAAAATGGACACATATGTAATACCCTTTGTAATACTTTAAGCAATAAAAAACACAAAAAAACAAATTCAGAAATGCTGAAGGATCCGCCATTATCTTCACCACCCCACCCCCAGGCACATCCACCTGATCTCCACTAAGCATGGATCAATCAACACCTTCTCTCAACACCTCCTTCCCCTGCTCTGCTCACCGCTTCAGTTTCTGTTTACACTCCCACCGTCGCAAGACCTGCCTACCCACAACCAGCCTCAGCCCCTCTAATCCAGCCTCCAAACCAGACGAGAAAATTGCTCCTCTAAGGACCGTCCCGTGGTTCCATCCTCTAGAGTCCAGTCCAAATCCTTTCTAGAATGCAGCTCTTTTTAGGGCAATCAAGCCTTCCAAATTTTAACTGTCATTATCTCACCAACCTACATCTCACATGCTTGACATGCTCTCGGAACTCTTCCCTCACCCACCATTTCAGCTAGTCAACTCCTACGCACTCTCCCCCCTTAAAATCTCACTTTTTCTAGGGGCCCCTTCCTGCACCCCTGCTCAGAGCCCCTCCTCCCTCTCTGGCTCCCGGGCTGCCTGCTTTTATAGCTCAATCACACTGATTATAATCTTCAGTCGATGTGTCTTTGTTATGCCCTGGACTGTGAGCCTCTCGAGGGCATGGCATTCGCCTGATTCCTCTCAGGCTCCACACAGCCCCGTGTCCCATAAATGTTTGATGAACAAACAAATGAGCCCATCAATCCTGCGGGAGAGACAGGGAGGAAAGCTGGGACTAGAATCTCGGTTACAAATTGAAAGCTAGGGTGTGGGGGGCACGGGGTGCTGCCTGCAGGGGTCTGGGGGGCAGTTTACATTTCTCGGTAAGTGGTCTAACTGTAGACCAAGCACATTTACAAGGAACTGGTGGAAAGAAACAGGCAAGAGTGCAGTCGCCTGCATCCAGGTCCAGCAATTACTGCCGATGCTGGCTGAAGACACAGCTTGAGTGGATAGGGAACAATTACCTACCGAGTTTGGCTCAAGCTCTCAAGCCCTGCATGAGAGAAGGGAAGCAGCGAGAGTGAACCGAAGCAAACCTGAACTGTCTCCAGGAGACATACTCAGGCAGTCCCAACAGGCAAGAAAAAGCAATTACCAGGGAGGGAAGGAAAGCCAGGTTCCCTGCAACTCCACAGAGGGAACTTGCTGAAAGGTTAGCATCTCCTGCTCTGCGAAGTGTTGGCCTCTTGTTGAGGATTCAGAGAAGTAGGGGTTCCCATCACCCAGCACTGAGCAAGCTCTAGAGCTACACACACATCAGGACTTCTCAGAGATTCACGGAAGGTGCCTGGCCCAGTGACTGTGGAGTATAATTCCTTCAACATCCAGAAAAAAAACTTATTGAGCCCCTGCCATGGACCGGGCACCGTGCTAAGGGCTGACTCTGGAAAAGTTTCCCTGCTCTAATGAGTCTCTAAAACATTAGCCTTCAATGAAGTCCCAGGAAGCACCATCTGGGAAAGAACCAAATAGCTACTGGGCTGGTCCGGAATTTTTATCTCTGAAAGATTTGGCAGCCTCTCTTCTGCTTGATGGGCAGTGGGCTAATATGAGGGCAGGGATTCTTTTACAGCATAAAAAGGGAGATTATAGATGTGAGCTAAGCTTTATTTAAGTTGAAAATCCAAAACTTCTCTCTCAAGTAGAGCGAGTCCAGTACGTCAGGAAGTTTAATGCCCCAGGGAAATACACTTACATTAATATTCAAAGACAGTGCAATTCACAACTGATGCTAAATTAAACCATGAAGTGCAACCGTGCTAATTGGCAAGATGCACATGACAGACAATGAAAGGGTAAAAGTTCATTTCTTACTGCAATTAATTATAAAGAGGATTTTTAGAAATAAAGCAACAAACTCCCATATTCACTGTATGGATCCAAAGGACCTAGATTGACAAGCGCTCTTCCTGTTTGGTATGACCCGACAGCGCTGTCTTCCACAGGCCTGATGTGGAATGAAATGGGTTTTGTATACTGACATGTCAAGACATGGAGTTCAAATCCAGGCTGGTGTTCCATGCAATGGAATATACCTTTGAGATCACGTATAAAGTATGGCAAAAATCCTTTGAGTAAAATAAATATCATTGGGCTAGAATTCTTTGGGAAGTGCTAGCTCTCTGGATTTGGTCAATATGAACCTTCTTAGGCCTGCTATCTATTAGAGGAGCAAGACTAGTCCCTCCTGGACACCAGAGTTAACCAATAGAAACACAAGGAACTGAGAAAGGGGGGCCAGAAATCAGTTTTATTAAAGTGCTTATTAACTGCCAATGTACAAGGCACAGTTGAACTTGAGACACAGCTCAGATGTGAGGCAAGAGTAGGATCCTATCACTGCCTGTCTTTGCTTGGGTTCACCAAAAACAGAGACTGGGATGTGGGTGTGCTACTCAGAAGCAGCAGTGAGAGACTAGGGGTGGTGAGGGAGGGTGGAAAACCCACATATGGATGCATTATTGAGGTCACCACTATGTGCATTTAGGGCTCAGTCCCGCCTGGGGCCTTCTGAGGAATGTATAGGACACCTCTCAGAAATGTCTACCCAAGATCAACCTGGAAGCACGTACCTATTGGCTCCTAAACACATTGGCTGAATGTTACCCCACCTCCAGGCTGAGCCTATTTGCTGATGAGTGAGCTCCTACTGATGTCAGGGTGTGTGAGGGACACTAGAAAATGAAAGGCTATCGAGGGTAAGCTGCTGG
Source organism: Myotis myotis (assembly GCF_014108235.1). NCBI lineage: Eukaryota > Metazoa > Chordata > Mammalia > Chiroptera > Vespertilionidae > Myotis > Myotis myotis. The sequence continues at coordinate 84,456,151 of NW_023416357.1, read as the reverse complement.
AAGCCCACTCAGGAACGTCCCACCACCGCTACAGCTAAAACTGAATGGAGGGACCCGAGGCTGTGAACTGGGGCACCAGAGGTCTGTGATACACTCTGCAGCTGGGAACAGTGGGGCCCATGTGGGGAGAGAGTGGGGTCCATTTTTCTAGCCAGCACAGAAGATGACAGCCCTGGCCCATCAGTACGAGACAGCCCATCAATACAGCGCTCCTTGAGAGGAAGCCCCAGGTGCAATTCAGTGCACTTAGCTCATGGGAGCAGGAAGCCACAGAGGGACAGTGGCTTTGCTACTATCATGTCTTCTCAGCAAACTGCAGGCAGCTTTTCAGCATCTATATGTAGCATTCTCAGCAGTGGGAGTCCATCTATGGTAGTTGTTAAATCCAGGTGACCATTGTCATGCCAAGCATATTGGTTTGCGAGGGCTGCCTTAACAAAGTACCACACACTGAATGGCTACATGGAAATTTATTGTCTCTCTGTTCTGGAAGCTGGAAGTCTGAGGTCAAGGTGTGGGCAGGGCCCTGCTCCCTCTGAAGCCCTCGGGAGGATCTGTCCCAGGCCTCTCTCCTAGCTCCTGGTGGTCTCAGACCTCCTTGGCTATGGCAGCATAACTCCAAGGCAACATGGCTTTCTTCCTGTGTGTGTCTGCCTCAAAATTTCCCTTTTTTTTAGGTCATATTGTCATATTGTTTTTAGGTCACTAGTCATATTGTTTAGGGACCCACCCTGCTACAGTATGACTTCTTCTTAACTAATTACATCTGCAACAACCCTATTTCCCAATAAGGCAGTGGTTCTCAACCTTGGCTGCACATTAGAATCACCTGGGAATCTTTTTAAAATCCTGATTTCTGGGCCTCATCCTCTGGAAATTCTGTTTCTTTGTTACTAATGTTGTGGCCCCACCCCATAACAAAGAAACAGAATTTCCGGAGGATGGGGCCCAGAAATCAGGATTTTAAAAAGATTCCCAGGTGATTCTAATGTGCAGCCAAGGTTGAGAACCACTGTTCTGAGGTATTAGAGTTAGAATTCAACACATGAGTTGAAGTAGGGGGGCAGACACAATTCCACCCATAAAACTGAAGAATGGATTCTATACAAATATTTATTCAGTATATGCTCTCAGTCTGCAAGAAATTCAAAGAAGTTATTTCTTCTGCCCTGGAGAGGTTCATGACCTTTTTGGAGAAGCAAATCCTGTACAAAAAAAGTACAGAAAGATGTCAAGTTCTGAATTATGTAGTTGGCACAGTCCTTCATTTCATCCTCACATTTCTCTGTGAGGATGCTTTTGTGCTCCAGTGTTGCAGATGGGGAAACTGAGGCTCCCCATCTTGTGAGGCTAGTGCTTTGCCCATGTTCACAGAATTGGAGGCTTGGTGGGAGCCTCAGGATTCAAACCCATGTCTTTTGAATCTGTGCCCAGGACTTTTTTTTTTTTTATGTCTCAAAGGTGCTCCCTCAATGTGGAAAAGAAGAACCAGGAAACATGTCCTTAACTGTTAGCATTTCCATTCAGAAAAAATACCGGAGGTGAATGACAGCATTCCATTGTTGTTACTAGGCTAAATCAGCACACAGAACAAGAGGTGTAGTAGTCTGCCACACACACACACACACACACACACACACACACACACACACACACAAAATACTACAGACCAGGGCCTTAAACAACAGGAATTTACTTTTCAGAGTTCTGGGAGCTAGAAGTCTGAGATCAAGGAGCCGATGGTTGATTTCATTCTGAGGCCTCGCCCCTCAGCTTGCCGATGGCCACCTTCTCTCTGTGCCTCACATGGCCTTTCGCCTGTGCACACATCCCTGGTATCCCTTTGCGTGTCCAAATCTCCTCTTCCTATAAGGACACCAGCTAGACTGAAAAAGAGCCCACACTAACAGACTCATTTTAACGTAACCACCTATTTAAAGGCCCTGTCATCTCTAACAGATAGCAGGCCTATCCCCAAATATAATCAAAATCTGAGGTCCTGGGGGTTAGGCCTCCAACATGTGAATTTTGAGGGGACACAATTCAGCCATAACATGAAGGGCGGCTAGAATTTTCTGACTCATTCAGGCAGGTATTCATCAATTCTAAAAAGGTAATGCTGAGCTTGGTGTCCACCTCAGGGCTCAGTCACAGCCAAGGTGAGAAACCAGCCTCCTGAGCTGCTAGCCTCCTTCCTCTCCTGCCCAGTGGTCCACAGGCTCCACCCACCAGGACACAAAGGCAGCACCTGTCCTGTTTCCAACTGGGAGTGAGTCACTGCTCTGAGGCTGACCCACACTCAGTGACATCAGTATGGCTTCTGTCTGCTGCCTATGAGAACTAGGCTCTTTTTCCTTTGCTGACACGAAACATAAACCAAACTCAATTGGTTAGTCATTCAGTCATCCACCTAATATTTATTGAGCACTTACTATGATCTAAGCTCTGCGCAGTTATATTGTAGAGAAAACCTGTATTTAATACCAGGCACCATTGTAAGACCGTGATGTAGACAGTCTCCTATTGCCTTCACAACAGACCTGAAAAGAAGGCATTATTTTTATCATGGTTTATACTTGAAAAACAAGAGGCACAGACAGAATAAGCAGCTTACCTGAAGTCACCATCAGCAAGAGGTTAGTCAGTGATGCCAGGCCTAAGTAGTCAAGTGTGAGAGTGTCCTGAGAGAATTCTAGAGACGGGGACTTGGCATGACTAGTCTTTTATGAGCTTCCTGGGCATAGGGTAAGCTGCATCTGAAGGGGCAGAATCACACCCGGTGGGAAACAGGACAGGTGCTGCCTGTGGGCAACTGGGCGGGTCTGCATTGAGGGCTCCCAGGAGGAAAGTCAACACATCCTGCTGCTGAACAAGCATTTCAAATCCATTAGAAAATGGCACTCATTACTCTGGAACCAAGACCCTGCCTCACAGCTGCCGTCTCAGGGCTCAGAACTAGAAACACCCTGCGGAGGTGATCCAAGGCACTGTTCACGTTTCAGCGAATTGGGGCCAACTTGAATCCGCCTGATTCAGAGCCATCTCAAGGGTAGGACCTCCCTACCTGGGTCCCCAGAAAAAAGGGACTTGTTGGTTTACTGACCCACATTCCAGACTTGGGGCAAAGTTTCTCTGGTTAAGAGTTTCCATTGCTTCTGAAGTCAAACCCAAAGAAGATGTTATATTCTCCTTACTATTTTGTTCTGGGTTGTATTTTAGACAAAGTATTTTCTGCAATTAGGTAACTGTAGCTGTATCTTATTTCCTTTACCATTAATCCTGTATAAAGTGTGAAATTAACAATCCTCCCCAGGACCACCCTGAGAAACCCACCCTCTCTCACTGCCATTTACTGAAAGTCTTTGCTTAGAGATGCTCTAGTGATAGCACTTGAACTATTTCGTTAGATGTTTCTCTCCTGCTCATTACAAGAATGCTAATCTTCTGCTCTCTCTCTCTCTATGTGCAGTCATCAAAGGGCTGCAAGCTCTCCGCACTGTGGTGGAGGTGAAATTCAGGCTGTATTTGCTAGTGTTACAGTGCCCTGCTCACACAGAATTATCTGATGAGGTGGCATTAAAGAATTAGGTCAAATAATCTAGATAAATCTTCTGGATTAAAGGATCTCTGGTTGTCTCACTGACCAATATTTTAAAAATTGAGTTATAGTCAGGCACACACAGCATAGCCATCGCTCATTCATTCCACAACTTATAACGTGGGCGTACTGAGTATTCGGGAACTCGTGTAGGCACTGGAGAAAAAGAGCTCCAGCTTCCCAGGAACTATTGGCCGGATTGGGGGGGGGGGGGGAGCCAAGCACATGGGTAATGACAGTACCGGGGTAAGTGGCATGGGCAGCCAGAGGAGGGAGTGACAAGCTCTGCCCACAGTCAGAATGGATTGCACAAAGTGGCCTTTTAACTCATCTCGAAGGATGGAAAAGAGATTTCTGGGTGCAACACGATGGGAATGGGAGGGCCTTCCAGGTAGAGGAAACAATATATGGCAAAGGGCAGAATGTGTTCAGAGAGATTTATCTACCTGTAACAGCGTGTGCAGGGCATAGAGTGTGCATGGATGTGCTGGAGAGACCCCCAGAAGCCAGATCCTGCTTGGCTTGAATACCAGGCTAAGGAGTTGATCTTGACATTGGAGGTCAGTAGCTTCAAACCATGTTTCATGATGCTAAAGCCCCTTTATCCACTTCAGGGAGCAAGGACTGGCAGGGAGAATAGCAGATGGAGGGCTGAGTTATTCACCTCCACTTCAGTCAAAGCAATTTGGTTCAAGTGAGGACGGCAGACACGCTTATAAGGATGGGAAAGAAAGCACAGATTCAAGAAGCATTTCCAAAGTAGATGCATTAGTCAAGGTTCTCCAGGGAAACAGAACCAACAGGATAAATACACACAGAGATTTCTTATAAGTAATTGAAGGGGTTGGTTCACATGATTATGGAAGCCTACAAGTCCCAAGATCTGTTGTTGGTTAATTAGAGACCCAAGAACATTGATGCCTAAGTCCAAACACCCTAGAACAGCCGTGGGCAAACTACGGCCCGTGGGCCAGATCCGGCCCGTTCGGCTGTTCTATCCGGCCCGCGGAGCCGAAAGAGCGGAGGGTTCTCTTGCTCTCCCCTCCGCTCCTTCACCAGCAGCAGTGTTAACATGTATTAGTTCACACAAACACTCCATCCATGCTTTTGTTCCGGCCCTCCGGTCCAGTTTAAGAACCCATTGTGGCCCTCGAGTCAAAAAGTTTGCCCAGCCCTGGCCTAGAACCAGGATGGTGTAAGTTCCAGTCTGAAAGCAATCAAGCAGCCCACTCAAGATGCAAGAGAAGCCCATGTTTCCGGTTCACACCAAAGGCAGGAAAAACCCAGCCTGTCTCAGTTCAAGCAGTCAGGAGTAAGTGAGAACCTGTTGGTTCTTTACAGGCCTTCAATCGGCTGGCTGAAGCCCACCCAGATTACAGAGAGCAATCTGCTTCACTCAGACTACTGATTCACACCCCAATCGCATCCAGAAACGCCCTCACAGACACACCCAGAATCATGTTTGACTGACATCTGGGCATCCTGTGACCCAGTCAAGTTGACACATAAAATTAACCATCCCAGTGGAATTAACAAAATTGAAAATCCAAAGGAAAAGTTTTGGGGATCAAAGACTATGAGTCAGCACAGCCTGTAGCAATAGAAAGGACCAGAAAGGTGGAGGGAGAGCCATCCCCTCCCACTGTGTTTCAGAAACAGGGCTGGCTTCCATAGATCTTACCAACACCTCCCCCACTGCCCACTTTTGAAGAAATCTGAGTAAGTGTCCTTTCTTTTCTTTTTTTTTTTCCAAACAAAAGAACCTGGTCAGAAACCAGCCTGGCTCCACCCACCGAAAGATCCGGAAACCAGCTGCTTAATAAGGATCCAGCTTCATCTAATGACTGGTGAGAAACACCTGTGGGCTGCCTTGGGCCTGGAGTCACTGAGCATGCTTATCAGGGAATGAAAGAGCCTCCCGAAGCCCACTCTCAACCTGAGCTGGGTGCCTGAGCTCTCCCTTTCTCTCCCTTTATTCTGGCCCCACCCATGAATCTGCTTCCATCACCGTCTCCTCCATGGTGTCCTGTCCTTCCCAAGCCTGTATGTGGAATGGGACACAGTCTCCCCAGCTCCCCCAAGACAAGCACATTGGCCCAACTCCTGCTAAAAGTTGCAGTGCCTTTGCCTGTGGGACAGTCTCAGTAAATTAGAAGAACGACAAACATGTTGAATTTACAAACTTGTTCCATGTGCAAAGGTCTTTCAGTCACTGACTCGGGTTCACGTTTTTCCCTTTCTGAGGTATCCCCAGAATCTCTAAGGCTCTCCATGCTCCTGTCTCATTCTGCAAAGTGGAGCTCAGCAAGTTTCCCAGCCCCTCAGGCCCCTGCCATCTCTGGGCCACCCAAGACACCAAGGTGTCTTATCCCAGGACAGGGCAGAAGGGCAGGCAGAATGGAATGGTCTGTGAACCAGGGTATTGGGGAACCTCCTGTCCAAGTAGATTACTCACTCTTCAGTCACTGCCCCCTTCTGTGCCTCTGCCCCACACAGAAATGTGCTTGAGAACATAACTTGGGCATATCCCTAAATGTTTCCATGCTATAAAATGACTGGAATCAAAACACTAGCAGTTCCTTATCTCCCAGTTCCACACAATTTACTTAAGATGAAATCTGATGCTTCAAATCCATACGGTGCTGTTTTCTTTCTGCTGCCTCATCGTGAATTTGTTCAGCAAGAAATCACTCTTTAAATGTGTTGCTATCTCTCCCCAGCCTTCTGCTTCTGGAGTGTGGGTCTTCCCAAGGGCTGCCATAGCAATAGAACTTCCACTAGGAATGCTTGAGGGATGGCTGACCCCCTTCTGAAAGCACAGCACGGAGAGAAATGCTCTCGGAGTCAACAACTATTCAGCTATTGAGTCGCTTGACATATATTCACTAAGTGTCAACTGCGTGGCAGACGCTGCCCTGAGTGTTAGGAATACATTAGTGAACGCACGAGACAAGCATCCTCCCTGCCTTTATGGAACGTACATTCAAGTTCCTGGATGTCCTTCAGCTGTGTGACCTTGACCCCTCTGAGTGTGATTCCTCTTCTGGTCTATAAGGAGAATGATGTTAACTTCCTGGAGTGTTGAACTAACCCATGGTACAGTGCCTGGCACATTCTAGGCAGCCCAAAGCCATTAGTTGACACAGTGAGATTTGCCATCTTGACCTGGAATTCTTGGGGATACCCTCAAGTTGATGGGAACGGCTTTATGGCACAATCAGATTCACACTGGGAGTTTGTGATCCAGTCAGAAAACACTCAAAACATAAAAACTCACAGACGATGGCAGAAAAGCAAATATAAACCTCTTTATGTGGTCCCCGGCTTAATTTATTTCCAACCTCGTCTTAAGTGGTATTTCTCGCTGATGTATATGAAATGGAAAATATCTAACTAGAGTTAATTCCTGGTGAACGCTCCAGATTTACACATCAGCTCCCGTGGGGGCTCCTGAGCAGGTCGGCGGTGCGCTACTGCCCCCGTGTGGAGCAAGCTTGGCTAGCGAGGATCTAGGAACTGAACTGACATTAGCAGAGGTTTTGGGGGGGGTATTTTTTTTTCCAGCAAGAACACTTACGGCAGAGAAAATGGACTCTCAAAAATCCTCTCTATCCAAGATCAAATAGAATAAAATCCAATTAAGTCAGTGCAGCTGTCGGCTGTTAGACCAACTCCAAGGCATATCCCTCTCCTCCCTCCTGGGGCTCTTTCTCCCCTTGACATGCAATGGACACCAGGCTCCACGTACAAGGAGTGGATCCATTAACCGCAGAGACAGGGAAACATGCCTAAAGTATGAGCATTTCACACATGCCCCAAAAGGTGTGGGGAGCTGTCCAGGATTCCTAGTCTCTGACCAGAAAAATCTCTGGGGCACAGTTGTTCTGTTGGCCTGAGTTCTTTTCTCTGCCCATGAGGCACCTCTCAAGCCCTCTGCCTGCCTCAAGCCAGCATAATGGATCTTTGTGCTGTTTAGGTGAAGAAACATTGACTAAACTGTGGCTAAGAACCCTGCTAGGAGCCCAAGATGTAAGGAGCGTATAATCTAGAAGGAGACGTTCACGGAGGGGTGAACTGACATAGTGCAGGGAAACTAGGCAGAGGGAAGCAAAGGTACCACAGGGCACAGAGGAGAGGGCCCACCCCCAACAGGAGGCAGGAAATGCCTCTGGGGAGAATGACAACTGAGCTGAGCTGAACCTTTAAAGAGGAATCAATTATCCAGTGAAAAAGCAGGTAAATGGGAGTCGCAGGCAGTACTGGCGTTATAAGCAGAGTGCTGAGGCGTGAACGGGCACAGTGCTTTGGGGAAACAGAGTGTAGTTCAGCATGATAGGAATACAGGGGGGTTCAGCAACTGGGGACATTACAGAGGTGATTGTGGAGGCCACTGCACACTAGACTAAACACGTGGGGTGAAAGGATGGACCACGGAGTGTTACAGAGCAGGGCAGGGAAGTCTGCCACCAGGGCCCCTAGGGGCAGATAGGTGGAAGGAAGGAGTTGAGAAACAATAGCAGCCCCCCAGGAGGCTGCGACACAGTCTAGGCAAAAAAAAGACCGAATGCAAATTAAAGATCAGACGACCTGATTAGAAAATTATTACAGAGAAAATCATTAAATCTCTGGGATTGGAAAGCCAACCTCATACTCTTTCTAATGGCCCCTGATCGGGATGAACAAAGAACGAACTCTGCTTTTTATCTGGTTCTGTCACCGAAAAACTGGCCCTGCTGCAGATTTGTTTCATTTCTCACCTCCCAGGCCAGGCCACCAAGGCTTCTGTCTCTCTAATGGCCACCTTGGCCTGCCCCTTTGACGGCTTACACCCCTATCAGAGATGGGAAATCTCTGTGCGGGGAGAATTTTGAGATCTGTTGGGAATCAAAGGTGGGAATCATGACTGAGGCCCTCCAGCAGCACAGCAGCCAGCTCCACCTGAGCTTGGGCCCAGTTGCCTGACTCTTCACCGGGTTTCATCAGCTGGTTGCCCTATAGACAACTCAAGCTTCCTCCTCAGAGACCCTGAGTTTTATTAGCTCTCTGTTATACGGGGTGCTCAGAAGTATCATCTTCAGAGGGACAAGATGAGGCAGGGGAAAGAGTTAAATCCCAGTACTAGTTGTACAATCTGGACAAGCCACTCAGTCCCTCAGAGCCTCAGTTCCCCTGTCGTTCCTAAGGGATGACACAGGGCTTCCTCCTGGGACAACTAACTGTGAGGGAAGAATGAAGTCATATAAGCGAAAGTGCAAAGCACTGAACAGATGGTTCTAATTGTTTCCATCCAAATGGAGGTGTATGGAGACCAAGACAGGGAGCCCTGGCTCTCCTCCCACTCCCACCCACTCCTGAGTATCAAATGAGCACCTTTCATAAGACCACAGCCAAGAGGAATGGGGTCTGTGCTTGGGTGTTTGGGCTCATTCCTGGTACCTTAACCAATATATAACAATTGAGGGCACCCAAGTATCTTTCCTAACAGAGTTTTGCAACCAAGAAAATGGTAGCTTTCAGACATTAAAGTGTATATATGCACTAAAGAATTTACCCATTGTATGTCAATCTACAATAAAAATTAAGTGATATTTTTCTCATCGTTTTGAAAATTTCACTGCTCAAGGGGTTAAAAAATTTGTATACAGTAATTGACAATTTTACTCAACATCATAGATGGATTTCATGACATGTTGAGTGAAAAAAGATAGACACAAGAGTATGTATTTATGGTTCTATTATGTATGGTACATATGATTCTATTAAGATAAAGCACTAACACGGGCAAAAGTAATCTATGCTGTTAGAAATCAGGATAATGGTTACCCTGAGAATAAGAGTAATGACTGGAAGGGCAGATAAAGGGGGATTTCTGGAGAGATGGTATTGATCTTTTTCTTGACATGGGTGCAAACACCCAAGCACAGACCCCATTCCTCTTGGCTGTGGTCTTATGAAAGGTGCTCATTTGATACTCAGGAGTGGGTGGGAGTGGGAGGAGAGCCAGGGCTCCCTGTCTTGGTCTCCATACACCTCCATTTGGATGGAAACAATTAGAACCATCTGTTCAGTGCTTTGCACTTTCGCTTATATGACTTCATTCTTCCCTCACAGTTAGTTGTCCCAGGAGGAAGCCCTGTGTCATCCCTTAGGAACGACAGGGGAACTGAGGCTCTGAGGGACTGAGTGGCTTGTCCAGATTGTACAACTAGTACTGGGATTTAACTCTTTCCCCTGCCTATCCATGTAAAAATGGATAGAGCTATGCGCTTACAATATGTGCACTTTATGTATATTTCAATAAGGAGGAAATTTTAAAAGTATATTCATACCTACTATAAGAAGAAAAAAAAAGCTTTGCCCCTTATTACCATCCCAAGTCAACACCAAGGGTATCCAAATGATGATGCTAACATTTATATCTATCACTTTGTCTCTGCTGGATATCCCTTTGCCTGACCATTGACAGAGCACACAGCTCTGTGTGACTTCTTAGATTACAGCATGAGTCAGAGGCAGCAGAAAAAGTCAATGTAAATGTCAGCTCTTCCAAGAAAGGGATGGCTCATCAGAGAGGCCCTTAGTGCTGTTTAGGACAGCGGTCGCAAACCTTTCGGACCTCACGGACCACCAGTAGTCCGTGGACTACCGGTTGGCAACCGCTGGTTTAGGACATATCCAACACATGCACAATCTTGGGACTGGTGCTTGAGTCCAAGGTTCTTAGTGGAAATGAACACAGGCTTCTCTCCTACGTCAAATCTTTTTTAAAAATTTTATTGAATTTATTGGGGTGACATTGGTTAAGAAAACTATATAGATTTCAGGTGTACAAATTCTATAAAATGTCATCTGAATATTGTATTGTGTGTTCACCACCCAAAGTCAAGTCTTCTTCTGTCACCATTTATCCCCTCCTTTACCGTCATCTTCTACTCCCCCGCGCCCCCCCCGCCCCGCTTTCACTCTGGTTATCATGGTACAATTATCTGTGTCTGTGAGTTGTTTTTTTGCTTAATCCCTTCACCATTTTTACCCAGTCCCCTCAACCCCCCTCCCCTCTAACAGCTGTCAGTCTATTCTTTGTATCTGAGTCTGTTTCTATTTTGTGTGTTAGCTTATTTTGTTCACTAAATTCCACACATAAGTGAAATCATATGGTCTTTGTCTTTCTCTGACTGGCTTATTTCACTTAGCATAATCCTTCCCTGGACCATCATACTGTCACAAAAAAAAGTAAGATTTTCTTCGTTTTAACAGCTGAGAAGTATTCTATTGTATAAATGTACCACAGCTTTTGTTATCTATTCATCTACTGATGGGCACTTTGACTGCTTCCAAATCTTAGCTATTGTTTGTTGAGGAAGACCCATAGATCTGACCAGCAGCATAATTATACAAAAGCTGTTTTTTGTTGTTGTTTTTTGTTAATCCTCACCCAAGGATATTTTTCCATTGATTTTTAAATAGAGCGGAAGGGAGGGGGAGAGACAGAGAAAGAGAAAAGTCAATGTGAGAGAGAAACAGATTGGTTGCCTCCTGCATGGCCCAACCCAGGATGGAGCCTGCAAGTGAGGTACGTGCCCTTGAACGGAATCGAACCTAGGACCCTTCAGCCCTTCAATCCATGGGCCAATGCTCTATCCACTGAGCCAAACCAGCTAGGACCTGAAGCTGTTTTATTATTGATAGTGGTAACTTTTGAGGATCATACAGCTTGGTAAGGAGCAAACATAACAGAAAAACAAAAACAGGGAAGGTATGTTTGAAAGTAGAAAATATTGAATCTAACCATAGTTCTTCTACCTTCTAACTATGTGACCATAGGCAAGACACTACATCTCTGGGCTTCGGCCTCATCAGAAGATTAAAGAGAGGAAAAACAAATAAAGAAAAAGAAAACCCTCTCCTTAATTCTGTGAGATAACGGGCTTAAGTTACCTAGCACCATTCCTAGAAAATATAAACATTCAACAAATGTTCATCCTTAAGAATCTTAGTTCTTAACAAAAACAGGAGGCCTGAGCAAGCAACTGCTCTTCAGAATTTACTAGTAAGTACACTAAAAAGAGCAGCAAAATGAACAAGTGTGGCAAATCCCAGATTTGCCCCAGATAAGTAAATTTACTGAATGATTCAATAATAATTGAACTAAAAAGTTGAAATAATAACACTTGCCTTGTTCAGGCCCTGAATGGATACCAATGTATTATTCATTACACCTGAACCCAAGCCAGGGCATACACTAAGCCAAATGACTATTTGCTCTGGTAGCGTTCCTAGAATTCCGTTAATGGAGAAGTGAACATCATGGCAGCTTGTTGGCAGTCAGGGCTGAGTTCGTTGATCCTTGAGCTGCTTCAAGTGCAGGAATCTGATTTTCTCCCAAGTGTGAGAAGTTTAAGAATCTCGCTCTCTGTCTCACACCAGCAGGGAACTTCCTAAACAATTCCCTTCTGAATGCAAGCACAATCTTTAGAAGGACCTTCTCTGGAGCCCAGACTCTCAAGGAACAGTGAAGATTCAGAGGCTGGGATTAGCTCTCTAATGGGGGGTTTTAATGAATAGTCAAGGGCTTCTCTTTGAAGAAGAATCTGCTGATTGGTATTTTGCATCTCTGTTTTGCCATAACCTATACCCATAATTAGTGTGGCCATATACTTATAATGGAGATTGGGACAATTGAGTGTTAATAATTTAGCAGGGCCGCCACAAAAAACTAATATGGTTCCCATACTGTCAGAGTCTCACTTTTGTGACTTTCAGTTAGTCCTTCAAGACACTTCAGAAGCAATCTGAGAAGATATCTACACCCCTCTCCCCATCCTTCACAATTACTATATCCATCCCTAATTTCACAATAATAATTTTAACCGCTTGTCTATGTTGAGACTCTCTCAAATATTCAATTTAACTTCCATATACAAGCTTGCTTTTTGCATTCATATTGCATCCGTTTATATAATAATTACATTATGTAATAACACATGTAACTGGCATAACTACAACAGACCCTTGGTGAGCATTCAATTCAGCTGAGGGCAGTGGTGCATGGCACAGCCTAGTAGCTACAGAGATCATTATAATATGAGTTAGTATCTTTCCCAGAGGTAAAAGGCAATAAATCATAGTGGTTAAAACCAAGGATGCTGGTTGAGTTCAAGTCCCAGTTCTGCCACTTAATAGCTATCTGAACTTAACCTCTCAGTTCTCCCCTCTATAAGATGAGGTTATAATAGTATCTACCTCATGGAGTTGTTATGAGGATTAAATGCCTTAATAGAAGTAAAGTGCTTAGAGAATACGCCTGGAACATAGCAAATACTATGGGAGTCTTTGATATTATTATTGTTTATTATTACCTAGAAAGCATTTTTAATCTAGTGAATTGGTTAAGTGGGGTTTGGTTGGAGAGGCCTTTACCAAAAATGTCTACATTGTCTGAAAAGAAATATATAAATGACAGTGAGTCAGCCTGGAATTCAGAGGGAAGGTAATTATATCAACAGAGAAGGGGAGAGGCCCATCATCATCATCATCATCATCATTTGGGAGAGGCCAAGATATCTAGAAATGGGACTCTGATGGATGACTCTGTAAAGAATTTGGGGACTATCAAAAGAAGGGAGCTTCAGGTAAATGGTTTGGTCTACACTAGGCAGGGTGACTGGAGAAATCACACCATGTTAAAAAAAAAATGGTTGGAAATGTGTTTGGAGGGAAGGGGAGTGATGCAGGTGAGGTAAGTAGGGGTCAGGCCCAGCCCCTGGGAGAAATGAGGATAGATGTGGGAGAGAGGGACCAGAGCTGCTCTGGTTAATGGCAGGGAGCTCCCAGGGGGTCTACTTAGCAAGGAGGGCCAGGCCACGGCCATATACCTAGTCAGCGTCAAAGTCAGCAAAACTACCTCGACCTGAAACCCAAATAATGGATCTGAGCCCTAATGTGCAAGAACAGTTCAGGTCTCTGTGCAAGCTGTCCATCACATCTGGTTGTTAGCGTGTTTCCAGCAGGATATAAACTGATGTTCAATTACCCACGGAACTTTATCATTAAAACAGAACTTTAAAATATGCATGTAGAATTTTTAAAAATAGCTTGCACTAACGAAACCAATTTTTAAAAGTCTGAAACAGGGCTTTGCCAGGTTTTCAAAGCCATCTGTTTTCAAAGCCTACCTTTCTCCTTGTTTACCGCAGTCTGTCTGCTGTTTTAACAACCTCCAGTGGGATTTCACACGCCTCATTATGCAAAATCACTGCTTATGCATTCACTCTGCCACTTGCCTAACTAATCTCAACTCATAACACCTTTCTGTGGAAGATCCCCAGTCTGCAGTTCTCTTACAGGGCTGTAGATCAAGAACAGTGGTAGACAGTGTCGGAGCAAAATAAAACGCATCCTCCCGTGTATAACAGTTATGAGACAGGCTTAATCTGAGCCCCTACTTGAGGTGAGAAGCAAAACAAGCAATAATGATTATAACATAAATTCAAAATCTCTCTATTCAAAAGGGGGGGGGGTCTTGCATCCAGTGTAAGTTAGAAAGTCAACTTTGATCCCCTTATCATCCTCTGCTCTCCTCCTATAAATTATCTATTTAAATATTTTTAATTTCTTCCTCTTCATAAGGCTTTGGGCTTATCATCTTTTTTAAACTATATTTTTCTTGATTTCAGAGAGGAAGAGAGAGGGAGAGAGAGATAGAAACATCAACGATGAGAGAGAATCATTGATTAGCTGCCTCCTGCACACCCCACACTGGGGATCGAGCCCTCAACCCGGTCATGTGCCCTTGACTGAATGGAACCTGGGACCCTTCAGTCCGAAGGCCGATGCTCTATGTGCTGAGCCAAATGAGCTAGGGTGGGTCTATCATCTTTTGATTTCGAATAGTCAGGAGCCTAGGCTCAAATCCTAGTGGTTCTGTTTCTCAGCTGTATGGCCTTAAGTGGGACACGTAGGATGCATAAGAACCACTAATCATTGACTAAATGGTGAAGCAGGCAAATAGGCACCAGTGATAGAACCGTCATGTTAAATAGCCACCACAGCAAAGGCTGGATTTCCCATGGATAAATCAGAGTGTCCCATTCAATGATGCACCTTCGGGAGACCAACCACTGAACTAGGCCCCAAACCAGATGTACATGGAGCAAAGTAATGAGCAATGACTATGTGAAGTATGGGGTCCCTGGTCTAGGGCAGAGATTCTCAACCCTCTGGTTGCATGGAGGAATCACCTGGGTAGCTGAAAGGCACCAGCACTCAAGCCCCAATACATCTCCTACATTCTCATTCCGTTATATAGGCTGAGGTCTGAATTAATTGATTTTTTAGGAAACTGTTATGTTGAAAAATAGTATGATACAATAAATGCCACAGATCTCCGTTGTACACCACAACAAAATGTTTTAGAAAGTGAACATATTCATGGAACCAAAATAAGACATAGAACGTTACCAGCATCCCAAAGCTTTCCTCCTACTCTTTCCAATCCTTGATCCCCTCCCAGGTCACCACTATGCTGACTTCCATCATCATAGAATTACCTGCTGTCAAAGTTCCTATAAGTGGAATCATATAGTATATTTTCTTTTCTTTCTTTTGGTCTGACATTTTTTGCTTAGCATGAAGTCTATGAATTTCATCCAAGTCATTGTGTATAGCAATAATCACTATATATTGTTTCATTCTACATTCCACAATTCATCCATTATCCTGATGATGCACTTTTGCGTTGCTCCCACTTTGGGACTATTATGAGTAATGTTGCAGTGAACGTTCCTGTACATGTCACTTGGTGCTTAGTAGCTTCATTTTTCTTGGCTATATATCCAGAACTGGAATTGCTGGGTTAAAGCAATTATAGGTTTAGTAGAGAATGCCAAACAGTTTTCCAAAGAAACTGAACCAGTTACATGACAGTCTAGTTGCTACACATCCTCATCAGTTTTATAAATGTTGGTTTGTAGTGGTATCACATTTTTATTTTAGTTTGTATTGTCTTAACCACTCATTATGTGGAACACTTTTTCATAAGCCTACTGGCACTTGGATATACTCTTCTGTGAGGGACCTCCTTTGCCAGCTTTTTAGGGCATCGTGTTTTTGCATAGGTTTGTAGTTCTTTAAATATCTGTGAAAGAACTCCTGTGGTGTAGATGTATTATATATACCTTCTCCCAATCTGTGGCTTATTCATGTCTCTTTTTTTTTTTAAATATATTTTATTGATTTTTTACAGAGAGGAAGGGAGAGAGAGAGAGAGTTAGAAACATCGATGAGAGAGAAACATCGATCAGCTGCCTCCTGCACATCTCCTACTGGGGATATGCCCGCAACCCAGGTACATGCCCTTGACCGGAATCGAACCTGGGACCTTTCAGTCCGCAGGCCGACGCTCTATCCACTGAGCCAAACCGGTTTCGGCTATTCATGTCTCTTGATGAACAAACCTCTTAATTTTAGTGAACTCCAATTCATAGGTCCTTTCCTTTATGGTAAGTATTTTGGGGGAGGGGCTTATTTAATTTTTGCCTACCCCAAAGCCCAAAGATGCTCCTCTATTACCTTGCACAAGCTATGTGTTTCTCCTTTCTTACTTAACTCTATGATGCAGTTGGACTTGATTTGGGGATATTGTGTGAGGCAGAGGTCAAGATTCATTTTTTTAAGAGAGATGCCCAACTGACCCAGTTATTGGAAAGACCAACCTGCCCTGTTCCATTAGAGTAGCAATCAGTATTTCTTTAAATGTTCATGGAGGAGAGACTGATTTTAATAGGCTTCCATGGTTGAGAACATAGAGAAATAAGAAGTCCTCAAGTGTGAAGCAAAACTACGATGATATGGAGACTTCTGACATGGAAAAACTGACAATACCTTTGAGTATAGGTTTAGGGAAAATTGGATTTGGTGGCTGAGTTGAGAAATCCAAACATCCACAGAACAAATCAGTTTTATGGATGGATTGTGGAATATAGAATGGGATCATGTGTAGTAATTATTGCTATACACAATGACAGCAGTAGCAATACCCAAGCACGACTGAGCTTAGAGCACAGCCCTGACTCTTTCCAGATTCCTCTCAAAGGATTGGTTAAATAAATAAATAAATAAGTAAGTAAATAAATAAATAAATAATGGTGACGTGGCACCGATTTCAGGTGCAGGAGAAGCTCGGTGGAAAACAGGTGAGTGCTCTTCAACCTCACCAGAAACAGCAAGGCAGGAAGAGGAGGGGTGCATCCAAACCATGAGTCTTGTTTGTCCTGACCATTGGTTCTCATGAGGGAAAGGGAGGATTTACTCCCTTTCCAAGAGAAAAGACTGAGAGTTGGGCAAGGTGAGGGAGTGACTCAAAGTCACCACCAACCTATGTCAGAGATAGAGCCAGAAGAAGTCCCAGGGAAAACAGGTTCCTGAAGGTCGCCATGTCCCTGAGCCTTTAGAATAAATCCTCCATTCTCAGAGGAAAAACTTTCCTTTCCAAGGCTCTCTTGGGAGACTTTAGTAATTAATTACTAGTTGCAAACTGGTAAATTGGAGTTAATTATCTGGACAGATCTAATTGCAACTACAACTTTGTTGAAATTAAATAAAACTGCCAATTTAAAGTGTACAAAGCCTTTTAAAAGCATTACTTAAGGGTATCTGAACAAGTCCAGCCAAGAATGTGAGCTCTCTGGGATGCTGAAGAATTAGCCCCTAAAATACTAGTCCTTGGTGTACTTCACCCACCCCTGCACCTGACCCGCTCCCAGCTATGCTGACATCCCAGGAAGGAAGAAGCCAGCTCCTCATCCCTGCCTCTGTCCTATAGTATGTCAGATTCAAGTCCACAGGGCTGCCATAGCCTAGTGTGTTCTTCCCTGATCCTCTCATTTCTGGTCCCACCTTGAACATAATCTTGTTATGGGCCTTTGGCTCTCACTCCAACAGAGCATCCTCGGGAGGTCACCTACCTCTACAGCCTCAGGAATTCAAGGACACACAGCAACCAAGAGGACACATTGGGTCTGGCTAGTGCCTGGAGGAAGAGGAGTTAGCCAGAGAAAGAAGATAAAGGCGTACCACACAGAGAAACGGGGATGTGCAAAGTGCTGAAGGCAACAAAGAGTCTGGAGCAGATAAAAATCCACAACTCATTCTATGTGCCTGGAGGTAAAGGGGCACAGTTGAGATGATGTTGGAGACGTTGATGGGGAACAGTGAGAACCTTGTAGGCCATCATGAAGAGTTGAGACTTTGCCCCAAAGAACATTCTGGCTCTAGGAGGGTATTGAAGCAGGGCAAGATTGAGAGACTTCCGAATCTTAGAAGGGGAAGTTGTGTAACTGAAAATGCCATTGACTTGGAGATCAGGATACCTAGATTCTGGGTCCCAGTGGGCCAATGGGTCAACTGGGTAGGTTCTCTACATCCTTGTTTCCTCATCTATAAAATGGGAACAAGTGTTTGTCTAACTACCTCACAGGTAACATTGGGGGAAATTGACACTTCGTGGCTGAGTTGAGAAATCTAAACATCCACAAAACTAAGCAGAGTTGGACAGCAGTAGCAACACCCCAAAATGAGTGAGCTCAGAGCCTGGCCCTGACTCTCCCAGGTTCCTCTCAAAGGGTTCGTAAAAGAATGGCGAGCATGATGCCAGCTTCAGGCCCAGGAGATGCTCTGTAATAAAGCAGGCGGATGCTTTTCAGCATCACCAGGAACAGTGTCTAAGATGAGATCAGGCATGCACACTTGGAATCCTCCAAACACAACCCAGACTTCACAGGCTTGAAAATAGCTGTATTCAAAGACACATCACCCCTGTCAGACCGGCCTTCCCCACCACACCCTCAGCAGTCACTATAACCAAAACCGACACTAACCCCAACCCACATCCTGGTGGAGGGCACCACATCATCAGCCTCACCTTGCACTCAGGTGTCGAGTCGCCCTGAGGATGTCTGTCCAGGTATTTGAGGGAATTCAAGCCTACCCATCTTCTCCCCTGTCCCCACCCCACTGAGCTTACCCACTCCAGGCAACAGCGTTCCATCTCTGCCTAAAACCCTGATTTATCACTCAGGCTATGGCCCTCTGAACCATGGTCCACTTGCCTGGGTTGTGGCATGATTTCTAGCTGTATCTGTCCCAGCCCTTAAGAAGGAACTCAGAAGGCCAAGCCAACAGTATTGCCTTTGGCCAACTTCGAGCAGGGCTGATCTCTCCCCAGTGACCAGAGCCCTACAAGGGTCAGTTCAGCCTATGTGGTAACGTGTGCAAAACTCAGATGGGCAGCAAGGCTGAGAGGTGGGAAGAAGAGCCCAGCCTGGCCCTGACTGGGGGGCAGGATTCCTTACTCAGTAGCAACGTGATTTGGAGCGAGACAGTTTGTGTCTGAGCTCCCATTTCCTGCCCTCCTGAAAGGTTCTTTTTAAGTTAAAATTCCCTGAACCAAATTAATAGTTTGGCGATGTTTATGCAGGGAGAACAAAGATGTGAACAGAGCAGGGAGAACCTGGGACCCAGGCTCACTTCTAATCGCTCTGCACCAAGGGCAGTGGTCGGCAAACTGCGGCCCCTTGAGTGTGGCTCTTCCACAAAATGCCACATGCGGGCACGCACATACAGTGCGATTGAAACTTCGTGGCCACACTCAAGGGGCCAAAGAGCCGCATGTGGCTCGCGAGCCGCAGTTTGCCAACCACTGACCAAGGGGATTTTGTGTGGACAGGCAGCAGTGGCTCTGCATCCCAGGGGCTGGTGAAGTCAGGGAGACACACAGCTGACACTCGCCATCCTATGGCAGCGCAGCCACACCTGCTTCAATCTCTGAGCACCCACATCCAAACGCCAGCGCTGTGTGAAAAGAAAGAACTCTGGCCGGGACCCTACATATCTGGGTCTGTTCCAGGTCTCCCACGCTGCCTTTGTGATTATGAGAAACCCTTGCCCTGTGTGAATGTCCGTTTCCTCAATCACAGACGTGGGGATTTGAACTAGATCCAGCTCTGAGATGCTATGAATTGATGGCACATGAAAAGCAATAGTGACAACTCCTATAATAACAACGGCTAATAACAACAGCTGAGAGCTTGCTCTGTTTCAAACACTGAGCGCCTTACACCCATTACCTTCTTCATCTTCTACAACCCATAGTGGTGGGCACTGTGTTTACACCATTTCGGAATTAGGAAATGGGCAGCTGCCAGGTTCCCACAGTAATGGGTCCCCTTGAGCCTTACCCACCACCGCACACTGCCTAGGTCTTGGTTCCCATATCGCCTTTTCATTTGGGCCATCCCAGTGTATGGCTTCCTCCACACGGACACCAGCGGAAGACTCTCTGTGTTCCAGCGACAGCAGCTGGAGGGACAAAGTGGTCTTGAAATTCAATAGGCTTCAGAGAGAAACGTTAGACAGGGAGGGAAACACTCCCTAGAGAAATTGCTTGTGGTTGGCACGGAATCAGGGAGCCGATTCCAAATCCCTGGCAGCCCTTCAGGACTTCAAAAAATAACTGGAGTGAGCCAAGCCCAGCCTCAGAAGTAAGACCCAGAAGGGGAAGCCCAGCCAAGAGCAAGAGCTGGCCCCATACGTCTGTGAGTCACTGGGAGGACAGTGCACCACAGGAGGCTCTGTCTGGCCAGTGGGTCCCTCCTCCTTGCCAACACCAAGGGCACCTGCTATGCCTTGCCCTGTGGCAGGCACTGTGAATGCACTGGGTAGGCCCCCTGCCCCCAGGGAGCCAACAGTCCACCTGGAGAAGGCAGGCCAGGTAGACTAGCCATGGTAGGGAGCAGGGTGGGGGGTGACCCACAGAGCAGAGGCCTGGGGTGCCCTCGGAAGCTGGTTCTTCCTGCCAGGGCCCTAGAGGCTACAGAGAGGAGTGTTTTTAGAGCTGATAATAGGATTCAAAGGTGATAAAGAGCATTTCAAACAGAAAAGAAAGAAGGAAGAAAGGTACAAAGACATGGACATAGGGAAGGGAGGTGCTAGGGCTGGCGGTGCCTGGGAGATTAGAGGGTAGAGAGTTCAGAAGGCCCGAGGGAGGTGGCAAATGCAACATATAAGAATGGGGACTCTTCCTCGGCCTTTAAGGTTACAAGGAGTCACAATCTGACAGCAGAGAGCGGCTTGGACAGCAGACTGGGATGGGAGTGGCTCCAAGCAAGGAGACCCCTGGCCAGGTCAGGGTGGAGAGGAGGCCATGGGCCAGGAAGCCTGTCAGAGCCGAGTTGTCAGGCCTTGGTAGCCACACTGGAGTCGGGGGAGGACAGAAGAGCTGACCTCGGGGTTTATGCCCCAGCCCCGCACTCTGAGGGAGCCATGCTGGGGTGCAGTGTGGCAGCGCCATGCTGGGGCCGAAACTCGGAGGGAGGAAGCTGCTCACTTAGTTTCTCCCAAGGCCTCTTGGTGCCACTCAAGGCAGTTCAAACTGGCACCCAAGACCTGGCAGCCGGCTGCCTCGCAACTTGGCTTTCAACACTGATCCTGCCACACACATGTGTGTGCATACATATACAGGCACAGGCACATGTACACATGTAAACACACACACATGCACCCACATATATGTGCACACTTGCACACACAGACAGCTCCTCCATTCCAGGCAGGTTCACCCCCTCCCTCCAGGCCTTTGCCCACCCAGGGCCCTTCTCTCCTCCTTCCTGCAAAGCCCCTGCCCCACCTGACTTGCCCCAAGTGCCCGTCTCCAAGAAATCATTCCTGAATGCTCCACACTAACCACTCTTGCAATGCCATTTTAGAAACTATAGCAAAGGTGATAAGAGGGTATGAATTGGGGGCTTGAGGAGGGAAACTAAATGCTGACTGGGGCCGGGGGTGGGGCAAGGGAGTCTTTGGGGAAGGGGGTGCTATTCCATTCCATTTTCAGGGGTCTGGACATCAGGCTGATAACAGAGCACACTGAGCAACCTGGCCCTAGTCCGTGCACTGAGAGTGTATGGGTGGCAGGAGAGACAGACGACTGAATATGGAGCCAGACACAGGGCTGAAGCTCTGAGGTGGTCAGGGGCCCTCGGGAGGGGTGTGAGGAAGCTGCCAAAAGCAGGTGAAATTGATGAATCTGGCACCCAGCACTTTGATGGCCTCCCTAGTTCCCAGCCAGAGGCCCAGGCTCAGCCTCCAGCAGCCCAGCCCCAAGCAGCAGGCCCACCTCACTGGGCACAAGCTCTGGTTTCTGGTACCCAGGGCAGCATCAGCCACCTGAAGAGGAAGGAAGTGCAGGTACAGCAGTGCCCAAGGCTCAGGGAAGAGTTGCTAAGAGCCCCAGTGGCCACAACAGAGGGGGCAGGGTGGGCGAAGAGGGAAGAAGCAGTGGTATGAACTGGGCCTGGTGAGCCCCTCAGACCCCTAGGGGAGTAGCAGGGGCTTGTGGAGGAGCTGGGGTCTGTAATTAGCTGGTAGGGCTTGAGGCAGCCAGGCTTGTTTTTGCTGTCACTGCCACCCTCTCCACACGGCTGAATCCCCAGAGTAATCCGTTTGTCCTCAGACAGCTCCTGCTGAGCCCGTGGTGTGCCTGCTCCCACCCACCCTCAGCCTCTGCCTGAGAGAACTGACAACCACCTTAATGCCAAGCACATCAGAGGATGCTACAAAGCCACAGATAATTTTGCAAGATGGTTTAATTTGTCCCTAGTGCTTCCACTCTGAGTCCTCCTAGATTAAAGACAGGGTAACTTGTTTTACCAAGTCTGCCCTATCCTGGGGCAACTAGAATCGGCCCTGGTGGTCCCAAGCCCCCACTGACAGCAGCGCGCCCTGTTGATTAACCAGTTCCCACACCACGGAGTACCTGCCATTTCCGGAGGACTATTAAACTATTATGAGGGATGTTTCCTAAAAGGGGGATTATCAGGTATTCAAAGGGATGAGGGGCTTTCTTGCAGTATGGTAGCAATGGGGAATAAGACAGATCCTTTCATCTCAGCTCCACCACTTCCTGGCTGTGCAACCTTGGGCAGGCTATATAACCTCTCTGAACCTGTGTTTCTCCCTCTGTAAAATGGGGCTATAAGAAGTAAGGCAGTCCTGATGAAAGTGACAATGAAGTAAAATGCTTAGACCAGTGACCAGCACATGGCGGGCATTCACAAAAATTACTTCCCTTCCTTCTTTAGAATGTTCTTGCTGGCAATGACCTCAGGGGCGGTGAGATGTGAAGCAACAAGGCCAGGCTTTCAAGCCACATTTCCTTGAGTTCAACTCCAGCTCTGCCATTTATAAATCACCCTGACGTTTGCGAGCCTCAGCTTCAGCAATGGTAAAATGGGGACAAATCACAGGACCAAGGTAAGAATTCAATGCAAGGAGCCTAACGCCAGACCTAGAGCACAGTGACGCCCAGTCTCGCATGCCCGTCACCTTACTGGGGTGAATATGGTAATGGCCATCAAGGTGGGCTCTTCCCAGGTCAAGGACAGCAGGGTTCTGAACTCCCAGATCTCTGCCTTGCAAGAGCTGACACAAGTCTGACCAGCAGCTCTCTCTGTTTTGCACTCAGGGTGAACTAGAAATTTGTCCAGCTTTTGCCATGAGTGGCTTGATCCAGATCCTCCCCCTCTCTTCATGGATTCTAGGACAAGTATAATAACTACAAGATATTGTTCATGTTAACAATAAGATGATTAAGATACAAGTTCCTAATGGATAGTTTTTAAATGTCTTCGCTTAATGGCTACAGACCAGATCCATCCTTGCCATTTGCAGGCTGTGAAATCTGTCTTTAACAGCTGCCACTTACAAAGCACTTCCATCAGGAACTGCGTGGGGCAGGTTGATGGCAAAAGTGCCTGCTCTTTGCGATGCGACTTTGCAGCTCCTCCTACCAAGAGGCAGAATCTATTTCTCCACCCTTTGAATGACTTGCTTGGCCAACAGAATGCGGTAGAAGTGACATGGTGCCAGTTTTAAAAGGTGTGCACGCTTCTGGGCCTCTGCCTTGTGAATAAGCCCAAGCTAGCCTGCTGGTGGCTGAGAGACAGCCAATAGCTCCAGCTGCCCACTACCCAACTGCCAGGCATGCAATGAGCCCATGCTGGAGAGCCAACCCTCCGCCCATCCATCAGTTCAACACAGACACATGAGCCAGCCCAGCCAAGATCAGCCAGGCCTGGCCCAAACCATCAGAATTGTCAGCTTATGCGTAGACTTGTGAGCAATAACAAATGCTTATTTTTTTCTAGCTCCTGAGTTTGGAGGAATTTTGGTACATAGTAAGAGATACTAACCAAATACACTATGCTGTCCATTGATTACATTATCTCACTTTATTACAATAATAACAATAGCCCTATGAACTTGGAATTCTTATCCCAATGGTACAGTATGAAAAACTGGCTTCAAAAGGCTTTAGCAACTTCTCCAGGTTGTCACAGGGAGAAATTGGTAGGGCCATGAATAAACCTCCAATCTGCTTGACTCAATAGGCTGTGAGTCCTTTTAACCACAGCAACTTCTCTCTTTCCCCCAGGTAAGAATAGCAGAAAGGTTATTCACAAGGGGAATTGGAGAGGCCCACGCCTCTCATGATGGGACCAATCATACTCTATCAGGGGTGGGCAAACTTTTTGACTCGAGGGCCACAATGGGTTCTTAAACTGGACCGGGGGGGCCGGAACAAAAGCATGGATGGAGTGTTTGTGTGAACTAATATAAATTCAAAGTAAACATCATTACATAAAAGGGTACGGTCTTTTTTTTTTTTTTTAGTTTTATTCATTTCAAACGGATCCGGCCCGCGGGCCGTAGTTTTCCCACGGCTGCTCTAGCTAATGCTCCTGGCCCTCGTTAAATAGCCTTTCAGAATTTGGGAGGCAGATGTTTTTATCTTTAAATGTGACTTCCGATCAAGAATCTCAGTTCTTTCCAACACGTTTAAGGGCTGTAGCTTTGACCTTCTCTTTTTTTGTTAATTGTGGCACTGGAAGAAAAACAGAGAGACCATGTGTATAGGCAAAAGGAGAATTTTCAAAAAATAACATGCCCCTTAGGATCACACAACTGAAATTTTACATTAATTCATGAATTAAGATATTCAGCATGCAAATTCCAGGGAAAGGCACAAATACCATCTGCACAATGTAAGGCCAATTTTTTTCTTTTAGCCTCTCAGACCCAATAATGAGCCAATGCTCTGAATTATTCTCCAAATTAATTGCTTCATGGGAGACGAGCAGTATAACTGCATCCATGAGGCTTAGGGGTGCTCTAGTTGGGCCTAAGTTATAGGGAAGCAAGTTCTATATAGCTGAACATATGAAGCCTGCTTCCAAATGTCAAAGATGACTTGGAATGGAATGAACTGCCTTGCAAGGTGGTGAGCCCACCAGCACCTGGGGTATGCAAGCTGAGCCTAAATCTGGCTGGAGGAATTGCATTTTCCATGAGAGCCTGGAGGCTAAATGAAATGACCACTCAGGCCCCTTCCAGGTGTGAGATTCTATTTCATGACCTCTAAAAGGTGAGCCCTTTACGCACAGAGAATGGTTTCCTCCACTATGTCATTAGAATATCAGCAGGCATGCAGTCTTCCACCATCTTCAATGGCCAAGCAGCGTGCTGGTATCAGACACTCTAGATGACATGCCAGCAGGATGCTGAATTCAATGAATCATTAAAATTGAAAGCATTTTCCCACTTGGTTTAAAATTTCCAGCTTTGATAGCTCAAATTAGGGGCTAGCAGGAGGCATTTCACAAGCAAATTGTGACTGATGATGTTATTTTGGCCTCCATAGGGCTGGGACTTTGGGTGACCATGAGGCATCAGGCAAGAAACCTCTTTTGACACCTTACAAAATGTTTAGATTAATCAAATTTTAAGGCTGGCTCCTGCATGGGGAGGACAGAGCTTGTAGGAGTGGCTGGAACATGTTGCCACGTCTGCGCGGATCGCAGAAAAGATGCATTTGCTTTGCCAGCAGTTACAAGCGTTGAGTCAGACGAGTGTTGCACTGGTACGTTTAATTGGTAAAAATACTCTAATTAGATTTTTAATAGATGCCTTCTGACCGCAGAAACGGCAACGATGATTGATTTTTCTCGAGAAATCTTTGGAGGGGAAAATCTCTTGCTTTCAAATTTGTTTAGAAGCCATTTCTCTGAAGCCCCTTCAGTTAACATTTGGGCTGTAGCAAGCCTCTCGTGTGCAGAATGTGTTTCAAATATTAATGGGGGTCTAAATCTGTGTTCTTTCTCAGCTCGACCTTTTGCACTCAGAATTCATGAATGTATATTGATTTAGGCAGCCTTCCCAGGACCCTTACACCACTGGGCTCTTTTGTTCAATGTTAATATGCCCCAACTTATCAATTATTCACTTGCTAAGTGAAAGCAATATAAATCTAGCAATCTGAGCAAAAAGAACTGTTCTTTTCATTCCCCAAAATTACGATGGCAGCAGAGACTGGCGACTTAGCCAAACTAATGCTTGATTTAGTGGTAACAATGCCTGTGGGTCCCACTGTGTTTTCTTCTCTTCTGTTGAAAGTGTGTGTGTAGTAAAACTAAAATTAACCAATATGCACCCTCTGGAACAGCTTTCTCACATCACACTTTGAGGGGAAAGACAGAACAAGAAAATAAGATTAGTGTCAGAGGCTTCATACAAAGGGAACATCGGGCTCATCCTAAGATGGAGGTCTCTTTATTGCATCTTTAGCATAGTCCATCTCTTCTCCCCTAACATGACCATGACCTTGGGCTATGTTGACGGTAGTGATCACAGCTACAGTTAATGCAAGACCCACTGCTGGCGCCCAGCAACCCTGCAGGCAGGTAGCGGTACGTTTTGCAGATGAAGAAGCTGAGACGCAAAGAGAGGAAGCTGTTGGCTGAAGATTACACAGCCCAGAAAAAGGTGGAGTAAGAATCCGAACCCAGTTTGAATTAGAGTACTTGCATGTCATTACCTTGATATGCCACCCCTTCGCATAGTGAAGGTCACACAGCTAATTGGGATCAGAACCAGGGTTTATAAGTGGGGCTGACATACTCCAAATCCCCCTCACACAACCTGCCTCCAGCATTGATATCCCAGAGATGCCTCTGCAACTCACCCAGGTTCTCAATCAGCAAAGCAATGTTCAGTAATGGTCACCTTTCTATTTTATATGTCAAGTGGTATAGTAATGTTGGCTTCACATAATAATTACAAGGATGGGCCCTGGCAGGGTAGCTCAGTGGATTAGAGCATCGTCCTAATATGGGGGTTTGATCCCCAGTCAGGGCTCATACAAGAATCAACCAATGAATGCATAAATAAGTGGAACAACAAATTCATCTCTCTCTCTCTCTCTCTCTCTCTCTCTCTCTCTCTCTTAAATCAATAAATTTTAAAAAATAGTTACAAGGATGAAAGCAGGTAATAGTATTTGGATAAACACACCTTAGACCCTCCATGAAAACTGGTTTCATTCCCCCTCTCCCTTGATTCCTTCCCCTTCCTAACCCTGGTAGGAAAGAGAACTAAGATATATTGAAATATTCGCATCATGACTTAGGAACTACAAAGGGTTTCTGGTTAATTAACTCTCAGTTAATCAGATAATTCAATTAACCATAATACTCCCATTCCCCTGAGCAATTGGTTAATGAAGTTTTATTGTTCACAAAGCATTAGTGTCATCCAGTAACACTTCATATAAGAAATGAAGGCAAAAAAGGAATTGAATATAAAAAGTGGCAGATAATACCATCTTTGAGTCAGCCTCCTCCTCAGCCATCTCTTCGCCCTCCTATCCCTTTCCTGTCCTTCCTTCCTTCAGTCCATTTGTCAGACACTATGGCCAACAGCCTCAAAGCTCCGGCCCCACCCAAGATTGGCTGCAGCTGGATCTTCATCCCAGCAGCACCCTCCACTCCTCTACTGGCATGCTGCGGGGCAGTGCAGTGGGGTGGACTCTATCCCTAATTTACTGCATTAGTCAAGGCTCTCTGGAGAACCAGAACCAGCAGGACATATGGAATTATATTGAAAGAGATGTATTATAAAGGATTGGCTCATGCGATTATGGAAGCTGGGAAGTCCCACCATCTGCCATCTGCCAGCTGGAGGCCCAGGAAAGCCAGTGGTATAGTTCCACAGGGTGTACCCCAATCTCATTTGAACAAGCTCCCCACGGGCTAGGTTGAGAATCACTGGTAGTGTTAAAGGACATTTACTTAGAAGTCAGATGTCCCGGGTTCAAATCCCAGCTCTGTCACCTCCCGGCTTTGTAAGCCTGGGCAGCCGAATCTTTCCAACCTCAGTTCTTCATCTACTGCTGCAAACTCCACACGCTTAGCACCTCAAGACAACACCCTCAAGACAACTGGCTCACAGCTCTGCAGGTCTGATGTCCAGGCGCAGCGCAGCTGCCTCTCTTTCTGCTCAGGGTCTCACAAAGCCAGAATCAACGTGCCAGCGGCTGCGTTCTCACCTAGGGCTCAGGGTCCACTCCCAAGCGCACTCATATTGTTGGCAAATTCAGTTCCTTGCCATTCTGGGACTGAGGGCCCCCACCCTTCTCCCAGCTCCCAACCAGGGGTCACTCTCGGCAACTTAAGATGTGCTCCGATTCTTGCTGTGTGCTTGCTCCATCTTCAAAGCCACAGGCGAAGTTTCCTCACACTGGCTCCCTCTCAGGCTGTGTCTCTGATCTCCAGATCCAGATATTTGGGGGAGAGGGGGTAATGTTTTTTTGTGTGGTTAGATCAGACCCACCCTGATAACCTCCGTTTCTTAAAGTCAGCTGTGCCAGATGAAATATCTAATCATGGGGGTGAAATCCATGATATGAACAGGCGTGGGGTAATGCAGGGTATGTCCACAGGAAGATGGATCTCAGGGACCATCTTAGAACTCCACCTTCACAAGGGAATAATAATAACACTTCTCTTGCACGATTGTTGTGAGAATTAAGATAAGGCCTGCTGAGCCCTGAGTATGGTGCCCATCACATAGCTAGCATTCCATGTATTAGATGTGGCTTTTCTTGGCAGACTTTGAGTCCCCAGATGTCCCAATTGCTGGAATTCCCTTCCAGAGATAGCCTTTGCTGGCCCGTCCAGCTGAAGTCCGGCCTTTCCCCACATCAGCTCAGCTCTCCACCCTCCATCCTCCAACCCATCCTGCCATGTGACCACGGCATGCACGCCCAGGAAGCGCCAGTGGATTGAACACCCACTTTGGCGGCTCATGAGGAGGTTTCTGCTGGAACGCCAAGACAGCAATTCTTGCTGCTCTCATCTGAAATCAGCACAGCACGCGGGGTAAGGATTATGTTGATAGATCAGTATCTCCCCCTGGTGCTTTCAGAAGCACAACGTGAGTACCAGAGCTGTCAGTGTTAATAACGCACTACAATTCTGTCCTTTAAAAAACACCAGCTTCTAAAGGCAGATAAAGAGAATCTAATTGAAAACATCACATGCAATCTTCTCTAAGTAGCAGCCACAGCATCAATATGTAGCGACAGAATTCTGTTTCGTTTTATGCCCCTCCTCCTAAATTATTTACAAGAAAACATCAAACTGTCTGCTAGTTTCAGCTCGATGAGTTTTTCTTTGTGAACCCTGGACTGGGAATCAAGGGGCCTAAAATGTTATTTCTTGCTTTGCAGCCAACTCTCACAGTGACCTCTGGTTCTTTATCCATGAATGGGACACTAGAGAAAAGTGATCCCTGGGGTTCTTTTAAGCTCTAGAATCACAGGAAATAACCCCCAAATACTTCTGTCACCCTTCCCTCTGAGTAACCTTAGGGCCTGCAGCTCACAGCAGAGCGTGCAAGCATCCTATGACAATGTCTCCAGGTGTGTGTTGTCTCCCCAGGTGAACGCGGAGCTTCTGAGGCCTCTGGCTGTTGTATACTTCATGCACTTTCTCCTCAGACAGTCACTGTGTGCTGACTCTGGGTAACATATTGTTCCATGCCCAGAGGATACAATGATAAACAAGATACAGCCCAATCAAAATCAGGATGTGCTTGCAGTGAAGCTCTGGATATAGATAGGTTTTAGGGGATGGGACTGGGCACAGGGCTCAGGGAGGAGAGTGGGGGACACTAAGGAATGGAGGGGGAGATGATACTGGGTCTTGAGGGGTGAAGGGAAGGTGGCAAATGCACAGGGCAGGAGAGGACACCCTGAGCTGTTGGTATCTGGAAGTTGCAAAGAATTGGGGATGGTGGAAGGATAGAGCTTGAGGGAGCTGGGAGTGGGGAGATGGAGAGGCTTCGTTAACAAGCTAAGGATCTTGGGTTGAGTCTTGCTGTCATTGGGGAGCCCTCCAAGAACTTAAAAATTAGTCTGTCAGCCAGGACCCACTGCACTGAATGACTCCAGAGAACAACTTCCACATCCTATCCTAGGTCAGTGGTGCCCCCAAAACCCCACTGTATATAGTGTGAACAGGGCCCCTAGAGCCCGGGAGCACAGCAGCTCTGAAAACGGCAGTGACAAGTGTGGCCTGGAGGGGACAAGATTGAAGCAGAGAGAAGTCAGGGGGCTGTTGCCATGGTCTATGAAAGAGCGAATGAATTCAGAACCAAAGCAACAGCGGCAACAGTCTCCTTCTTTCATAACCTAGAGCACCAACTTCCTGCCTGGACCCAGTCAGTAGTTCTTGACAGGAGTATCCAAGTGGGTTAAAAGCAAAGCAACCATACCCCCAAGTCGTGCACGCAGCCACAACGGGCATTGGCTAAATGGTGAGAACGTAGCCCACTTGCCTCTTCCCCGCAGACACTGTGACTGCCACGTGCCCCTGCTAAGGGTCTTCTGAGCAGGTTTGGAACCTCACAGGGCCTGCAGTCCTGGAGGCCCCAGGACCGAAGAGCAAACCGCTCTCATCCCAGAGCACAGTCCTCTTCCTCTTCCTCTTCCCTGGCAACAGCAGGGGCCACACGCAGAAAGCTGGGAGCCTGTAGATCCAGCCAAGGGAGGGAAGCCCACCAACCCCCCAGGGTACAGAATGGTACTGAGCAGCACCCTCACGGGAGTCGCTGAGCCCCACAGCCCCTATCACCCTGAAAGCCTTGGTTTGGATGAAGGAAGAGCCAGAGGAAGGCCTGCACTGAGCCATACATCAGAAGCAGGTGTCCTCTGAAGTTCATTTAATCTCCAAGCAGGTAAATCAAGAGGAATGTGAGGGCCTCCAAAGATAATGTGACAACATTACTTAAAAAAAAGAAAAAGAAAGAAAAAAATCAATCAGGAAACCAGCCCAGAAAGCCTCATCTTTAAAGATCTCTCAGACGCATGGCATCGTGCCCGTTTTCCATTATGACCCAGCACTACACGGTAATTGCAAGGATGCCCATGAGGCGGATGACCATAAAGCGCCGACCCTTCTCTCCTGGTAATTATGTGCTCAAATTAAGAAGGCCTCTGAGCCAGCATCTCGGCTTTTATGATGCAGTTGAAGACCTGTTGATCCCACTGGAGGGAGGGAGAAAAGGACCCGGGGAAGTGTCTCACTACCATCTGAGGGATGCCCTGCTCCCTGGTCTACATTTCCTTTCAATAATCAGGAGCAGATGATTCTCTCTGACCTGCTGCATTGCTAGTTGTTTTGCAACAACCTTATAATGTGAGCCTTTGGGGTGGGCGGGGGGGCGACACAGGGAGAATCCTGAGCTCTAAGTTCGGTTTCTTATCTTTGTGTATTCGACAGCCAAGTTTTTTGTAAAACATGGAATGTGTCCTGCCCTGGGTGATCTCTTCCGTATCCATGAATGTGTTTAGATCTCCAAAATCTGAATGCAAATTAAGGTCGTATTTCCATTAATGGCCAACAAATAATGATGTGGAATCCTACCGGCCCATGCAGGCCTAAGGGACCCCGCATGTGTGTGCACTCGGAGTGTTTCTGAGAGACCTGGGACGTGACCCAGGATACCTGGAGGGAGTCTGTTCCTGTTCCTGTTCAGAATGTCTGCTTCAGCCCTCCTCTCCTCGGCCTCTTGAGAGGGCCCTGTGGAGCCAGTGCTGCTCCTCCCAAAGACCAGGATCCAGAAGAACAAACATATTAACCAAGAGCCCGTGGCATGTCCCAGAAAGACTGAGCTTAGCTAAGAAGGTATTGTCCAGAACAGGTTCATTTACAGAAGGGCAGGTGATGGGGGATGCAGGAGGCAGGACAGTGATGGAGAGCTGTGCCAGGCTAGGCAGAAGGGGGTGACACAGGGCACAGGTGCAGGCAGAGGCTCTGCCACAGAACCTTTTCAACTATTCTAGAGAGATTATCAAGGCAACAAATTTTGCTAACTCTCTGTCCCTGGTAGATTCAGAAGCCATGAGCTCAAATGCATGGCGGTCAAAGCACTTTACTATTTTCAGAGTCTCCCCCACCACCCCACTCCCCCTCACACACACACGCCTGGGAAGAACAAGCTGCTCTCCCACGTCCCCACTAAAGGGATCATTTCAGGCCCAGCGCGCACCCCCTTTCCAACCTGCTTCCTGCCTCAGCCTTTCTCCTTTTCTCATTGTTTTTCTACTGCTCTTCTCACTTTCACCTTCAAGCCACATGCATTCTTTTTACCTAGACTTGCCTTCCAGCCACAGTTTTGTTCTTTTTGTTCTCTCTTTCTCTCTCTCTCTCTCTCTCTCTCTCTCTCTCTCTCTCTCTCTCTCTCTCTCTCCCCTCATTTGCTTAAAAAGTGTGGATAGCTTTTGTTGTGGTAAAATATACATAACATAAATTTTACCATTTTGATCATTTTAAGGTGTACAATTCAGTGGCACTGGATACTTCTGCAGTGTTATGTAACCGTCATTACTATTTATCTAGTTCCAGAAATTTTCCATCACCCCAAAGGGAAACCTTGTGTCCATTAAGCAGTCACTTCCTATTACCCTCAGCCCCAGCCCATGGCAACCACTAATCTACTTTCTGTCTCTATGGCTTAATATTTCATATTAATGGAATCTTATAATATGTTGTCCTTGGCAACTGGCTTCTTTCACTTACCACAATGTCTCCAATGTTCATTCATGCTGCATGTCATTTCTTTTTATGGCTGAATAATATTCCAGGGTATGGGCACACCACATTTGGTTTATCCATTCATTCGTTGATGGGTAGTTGGGTTGTCTCCATCTTTTGGCTATTTGAATAGTGCCACTAGGAACATTCATGTCCAGGTTTTAGTTTGAATGCCTATTTTCAATTCTTTTAGGAATATACCTATAAGCAAAATTGCTGGATCGTGTGGTAATTTAATGTTTAACTTACTGAGGACACACCAAACTGTTCTGTGAATAAATTTGAAGTAATGTCTTTCCCAATCCATCCCAGAGGGTCATATGTGTAAGGGCAGCACCTGGAACTTGGGGAAAAGTAAGACTTGCCCGATTTATTGGAGAATGTCCTGGATTTCTCCCAATCTTCCTTCCTGTGGATAGGAAGGGCCAGATCCTGCCACTAGAACCTGGAGGCTCCAGGTTCTCCACAGCAAGGGCAGAGAGGGCCGGGGGCTGCACAGGCCTTTGCCAGTCGGGCCTGGCAGCCAGGATCCTGTTTGGCCAGAACTCAGTCACATGACCTCACACTGCCCTCCAGGAAGGCAGGAGGGTGTTCTGTGCCTGAATGTTGGGGAAGAGGAAAATGAATCAGGGTTTGGAGAAAACAGCCAAGTCTCTGCAGAACGGCCATTCCTGGTGTGAGCCATGGAGTATTATGGAAAAGCAGCTCTGTGGCCTGGAAGGAAGGTCTGGACAATGGATTTGGGTGACATCAGGGTGAGATAGTGAATGGAGGTCACTCCTAGTGACTGGGAGACGGGACAGGGGTTCCCACTCTGCCCCAGAGCACCCCTTCCAAGACATGTGCAACCCAAAGTAGCTTCACAGGGCGTTAGAGCTGGAAAGAGCCAGAAATGTCACTCTATCCTTTCATTTTACAGAAGAAGGAACTGAGGCCCAGCATGGGGAGTGACCTGCTTACATCAGGCCCCAGCAACACAGTTCACTGGCTGGCCATCTGCCGGTCAGAACTGCCTTTCCTCCAGGAACAAGCCACTGCTGTTCTCCCAAAACAGGGACCTTCAAGAATGGAGCAGGAGCTACTCCAGGCCACTGCTGCTGAAACTGAAACACACCCTGGCGTCTAGGGATACGCATGGAGGACAATTTTTCTCATAGCATTCCCAGAAGCCAGCGGCATTTGACACTTCGCGTTGTCCTGGGAGACCACGCTCCCGGTACACTGGTTTCTCCCATGATTCTTGGCCCCACTCGCTTCAGTCATGTGACAGCCTCCCTGACTGTGCTCCGGCTGTTCCACACAGTGAGAGGCTCGGGAAAAACCAACCTGATAGATTAAAATAAAAACAAGGCTAATGAAACGGTTGCCAAAGTCCTGTGAATGTTTTTTTTTTTTATTCTATTGATTTTTTTTACAGAGATGAAGGGAGAGAGATAGAGAGCCAGAAACATCAATGAGAGAGAAACATCGATCAGCTGCCTCCTGCACACCCCCTACCAGGGATGTGCCCACAACCAAGGTACATGCCCTTGACCGGAATCGAACCTGGCACCCTTCAGTCCGTAGGCCAACGCTCTATCCACTGAGTCAAACCGGTCAGGGCCCTGTGAATGTTTTAAAGTCGTTCAATAATGTGAAATGTCATTGTTGAGAACAAGAGGACATAGCATCTGATTGTTACAATAATGCCCAACCCAGCTATCATTATTGTATCATAGGCTAGAAATACCAATAAAGAGAAGAAGCGCTTGATTTCACAGTATGCCTGACTCGCCAAGTTCAAATCCCTTAAGCTTCTCATTGCGTGATTTTTTTAGTCGATCTATCTCTCATCTATCTCAGACAGTAACCTTTAATGGAGTTAATTAATAGGACATTTTTAAAGTCTGTCTGTGACTTCTTTTATTGCAGTTGTAAAATACACCATAGTAACCTTTCCTGCTTTTGTAATTACTGGTTTGTGAAATTCTAATTATTTCCTCTTTATGAATAATCACCTTTAAAGAAAGTCTCCCTGGTCATTGTGATGTGGCTTTTGGTTTGATCACAGAAATTATAAACCACCGCAGCCCATTGTTACAGACCGTAAAATCCATGTCATGTAATGTTGCGTGTAATTACAGACCGCCTTCAATTGTTCATCTCTCCATTGTCAGCCTGCACTGTGATTATCTGTTTATAGGTCTGGTTCCTCCACTAGATTCTGAAACACTCAAGGGCAGGCACATGCAATATGTAATTCATCTCTGAACCCCTCCGGGTCGAGCACAGAGTCATCCCCACTCAAGAGTCACATTTCTTGAGTAGATGGGCGGCTGGATAGGAATCAGAGACACAATTTGGAGTGCTTCGCTTCTTTTGCTCAATCAAAAAGCACTTCCACCTTCAAGCATTTTTGTCGCGCATAATGCTGGGTTGTTTGATTTCTTTTTCTTTCAACCCAATCT
Organism: Myotis myotis; assembly: GCF_014108235.1. Taxonomy (NCBI): domain Eukaryota; kingdom Metazoa; phylum Chordata; class Mammalia; order Chiroptera; family Vespertilionidae; genus Myotis; species Myotis myotis. The sequence continues at coordinate 84,421,121 of NW_023416357.1, read as the reverse complement.
GAAGGAAATGGTCCTAACTGTGAAAAATCCTTATCTCTGAAAAGCAAAACAAATGATGGGTTTTTTCTTTCTAACAGTTTGTATTTTTCAGTCTCTATAATGAATATGTAGTTCTTTCCAATCTGCACATATTTAATAAAGGAAACCTCTAGGTTTTCATTAAGTAAATCTGATCTTAAAGAAAAAATGTGTGAAAACACCTATTATGTGCAAAGCACAGTGAATGGAGGCCAGTACAGGACACCGACCAGGTAGGAGGTGTCATTCGTACATCACTTCTGTTATTACTAACTTGGTATTACTACCCTCAGCTAGTCATGTCAGGACTCTGGTCCTGTTCTCTCAAATAAAAATTAGGGTGGTAGATGCCAGGATCTCTGGAGTCATAGTCAAATCCCCAATTTTATGGTATCAGTAACTTTTTTATAAGAAATAATCCATATCATTAGTGAGACCGATAAAATTACATGAGAAAACCAAGGATGGCGAGATTACTCCTGGCCCAGGAATCAGGACAGGTTTCCTGAAGAAAGCGACGCTAGAGCTGGGTTTGGAAGAAAAGGGTAGGTAGGCTGTCAACCTGTAAGGAGGAGGGGGAAGGGCTATGCAGAAGGAAGTCTGGGCCCTAACCAGTTTGGCTCAGTGGATAGAGCATCAGCCTGTGGACTGAAGGGTCCCAAATTCAATTCCAGTCAAGGGCATGTACCTTGGTTGCAGGCACATCCCCAGTAGGGGGTGTGCAGGAGGCAGCTGATGGATCTTTCTCTCTCATCGATGTTTCTAACTCTCTATCCCTCTCCCTTCCTCTCTGTAAAAAATCAATATATTAAAAAAAGAAGAAAAAGAAGGAAGCCTGGGAACAGAGGCAGGGGAAAGGGGGCATGAAGGAGGTAGGGAAAGTGAACAGGCTGCAAGTAGAGAAGCATGAGCAGGAAGGCTAATAAGGTGGAACCACGTGCTTGACAACCAGAAGCCCTCCAGATGGCAGAGCTAAGATCATATGGCTGCATCTTTGCCTAAAATAAAGCCATCGTGTGGCTGAAATGATTGGCCAGCACCAGTCACAGTAGAAACCTGTCAACCAGCAAGATTGGAACTGATGGCACAGCATCACTGAAGACTGAGGTACAGCATGAAATCATAAAACGGATCAAGCACACCTGCAATGTCATATTTTAGCTTAAAGATGTACTAATGCACATTCTCTCCTTTGGGTGCAGGCTCACTACTTGGAGTTCTCCCTGATTTCTGAATCTCCTATTTTATATAATGAAGTGGAACAAGAACGTAAAGACACTTCAAAGCAACAAGAACTCAGAATCCTTCCCGACTTATATAATCTTTCTCAAAATTTTACAGTTGAAAGGCTTTGCCTGCACTCAATTTGACAGCAGTTTTTAAGCAATTTGCCTTTATTAAGTCTTCCCCAAGCATTCAACTTAATTTCCATGGAAATGACAGCTCTATTACTTTCACACTCACATTCCATCAGTACTGCAATATTTACCTAATTTGGTAATTGCTATAACAAATATATTTTGCATGAATAGGTTTGGGACAAGCATAATCAAGTCTTGGCAAGCATGTGGTTTCCCTGATTGGAACAGCTGTGAGCCTTGGAGGGCCGGGCATTGGTCAGTGGGTTTTACACGGGACAAGACCACTGGTTAGCACAGCAAGATGGGTAAATGGAGGCCAGCTAGGAGCATGGTGTGCTGGTAGATGTTTAACAACTGGCGCTGGGTGGGGGCTATTTGTGGTGTCTGCAGACGTCTGTGGTGTCAATACTCTGCACATGAGTATCTACAATCCCTGAATGTAGAGCTGGGAAGAGATCAGCTCTCGTGACTGATAAAACCAGGTTCTGTACAGGTTGGTGAAGAGCATGCCTTTGGCCATGGCAATAATCGATCTCTCCGAGTGGGCCATGAAGCAAGCGAAGAGGCTCCCAAGAATTTCCAGGTTAATGCCTTTCAAACAGGTTACATTTTTTAAAGGAAGGAAGGAATTTTGGAAAATAACTGTTAGAAGTTGCACTTGGTTTCTGCTCGGCCATGTCTGTGCCTTTCACTCTTCCCCATCACTGTGCAGGTACCTGCTGCGACCTACGCTCCAGGTCAAAATAGAGCCTCCAGATGGTGATGGAAGGAGACTTGGCTGGGGTGGTGAGCACACAGTACAACATGCAGATGATGTGATAGAATTATACACCTGAAACCCATATAATTTCATTAACCAATGTCACCCCAATAAATTCAAGAAAAAAAAGAAAGGCCTCCTGAGTCTCCTGCATCATTCACATGACCCCAAACTCAAATGCTAGTAGAACCCCAGGATGGCCCAGCACAGGGGCAGGCTGAGCCTCGTCCTGAAGTGCAAAGGGGGATGGCTGGAAAAGAGCTGGAAAGAGTAAAGTCTGCTCTAGGCTAAAATGTCTATGTCTCCCCCAAATTTATATGTCAAAAGCTAACCCCCAAGGTGGGGTTTTAGGAAGTGGGGTTTGGGGGAGATGATTAGGTCATGAGAGCAGAGGCCTCATGAATGGGACTAGTGCCCATCTACAAGAGGCCCCAGGGAGCTCTCTGACCCCTTCCACCCTGTGAGGACACAGCGGGAACACAGCCAGCTATGAATCAGAAAGTGGACTCTCACCAGACACCCAATCTCCCAGCACCGTGATCTTGGACTTCCCAGTTTCCAGAGCTGTGAAAAATAAATTTCTGTTCTTTAAACCATCCAGTATATAACATATTCATTATAGCAGTGTGAACAGGCCTGATGCCTGAAGAGAGAGAGCCCATGGGGGCTCAGGGAGCTGGGTGCTTTGTGCCCATCCATATCCACCCAAACCTTACGTAGGCAGTCTCTCAGCGACAGCTGCCGCTTATGCTCTGCGATTGATGTGATAAGACATCACTCTGGATGGGAAGTCAGGAGCCAGGGGCTTAGTCCTGCAGTTTAAGTGCCTTTAACTGTGCACCCTGAGCCAGGCACTCACTGTGCAAGGAGGCACAGCCCTGCAGTCCTCAGCCTTCTCAGGTGGCAAGTGAGCAGTTTGAAATTCCTGAGTGACTGGTTTTCAACATCTTACATACTAAATATCACCTACTACTCCATCAAAGATCCTGGGTCTCAAATCAAGTGAAACCAAAAACCCACACTTTTCAGAGGAGGAAATGAGTGTGTTTACAAATATTCTGTGATAGCTGTCATTTATAGAGCCAAGGACTCCAACAGCACAGCACTTTTGTTGACGCTTTACAATGCAAGTGAACAAAGCAGCAATTTCATTAGTAATCGGTGATTGTTACAAAGCCGGTGAGCATAAATGTTACTATTATGGCAATTACTGTGAAACGCACAAGTTATAAAGACATTGTCATCGATGCGGAGGTAAGGCCCACTGAGGATAAGGAAATGTTTAGAAATCATCAGGAAGACTCTCTGAAGCTCTCTGGGGCTGGTTCTTTGCCTGCTACCGGTGTGAGCACCTGGTTGATAACCACTGAGGACTGGGTGGTCTCGGGGCCTTCTCATTCACCTGGGCCATTTCTCCAGATGCTGATTCTCACATTACCACTGAGGAAAGCCAGCTTGACCGCATTGTAGCATTTAACCAGACTTCCCCAAGCAGAGTCTCTGCCCCATTCCTTGCTCAGATCTCCCTCTGCAGGAGAATGGCTCAAAAACTGTCTTCAGGGTCTTCTGATCTCCCTCTACCTCCCAACTCTGCTTCCCTCTGTAATCTGGCCTCATTCTTTTGCTGCAGATTAGCTTCTTCCGTGCTGTCAGGGGGGATGGGAGGTGGATCCTGAATACCGAAGAGTCACATTCTTCTTACCAAAGGATCCCAAGGGCGAAAGATAGTCCTCCCACTATACCTAGCAGAAAAGTCCTGGGAAGGAACTCAGACTGTCCCAGCTAGAGTCCTGTGTTCCCACCTGAACAATCACCAGGGCCAGGGGGATACAGCCCTCCAACTAGCCAGACCTGGGTCAGGGGCCCAGCCCTCACTGGGGGATGATATCACTGCCCTGCAATTGAAAGCACCTCCAGAGCCATTTGTAATTGGGGGGCAGGGAAGTTTCTAGAAGGAAAGGGAATGCCTAACAGCCCTAAACAACAAATAACTTTGACAAATCCTAATCGCTCTTCCTACCTCTCTCTGCTCACCTCCCTTGTCACTGTATCAGCTCCCCCTGTTGTATATGTGAATTATCTCTGTCTTTTGCAGATTCCATCTTTTCAAAGTTTCAATCAGGCCTCTTAATTAGGCCTATTTCTCCCTGTGCTTCCGTGCTTTGCTTCTGTGACACAGGGCTGCAGGGAAAAGCAGCTAAAGAGGACTAATTAAGACTCAGAGTGCTTTCAATAACGTACATGGAAATGAACAAATTAACTGACGACGCCAAAAAGGCAATATTGCCCCAATGGGGATTCCGCATATGGAGATAACATTAAGGAGCGCAATAGTCATTGAGAGGAAACTATGAATTATGAGTGATATTCAGTCCCATTACCTCTGAGGTGTCAGATGTAATAGCAGGAAAATGTCATAAGATGTTAGGAGACAAAACAAACTGAGGGTAAGAAAGCCCCGGTGGGGGAAGCTGCAAAGAAAACAGTGAGAACCTGAGATACAGAGGTTTGGCTGGCAGTTAGGGGTCAAGTCCCAGCAAAAATGGCCTCTTGTTGTTGACTGGTCTTTGCAAATATGTGGCATTCTGCTTGGTGAAAGATGATTCATTCCTTTGTCCTGTTTGGCTTGGGTAATACCAGGAAAACAGCTCCACACACTCATGGGGGACCCAATGGGGTCCCCTGGAAGTACATTTACGACAGTGGGCCTCCAAATGCTTTCTCGGGGCCAGCAGCATCAGCACCATCTGGGAATTTCTTAGAAATGCAAATTCTCAGGACCCACTCCAAACCTCCAGGGTGTGTGGTGGGGAAGAGAGGAGGCAGCCAGGTGATTCTGCTTCAGGCTCAAGTTTGAGAACCACAGGTCTTGGAATTAGGAGCCTGGGGTCTGGTCCAAGCCATTCCAATTACAAGATGATTTAACCACTTAACCTGCTTTGATACCCCCATTGGCAAACATAACAGCCCCTGCCCTGATGCCTTCACCAGGTTTCTATGAGACTCATATCAATGATCTCATTGGAAACAGTGGAGAGTGACACAAATGTGAGGAATTATAATGATGATTTCATATACAGATGTTCCAGCTAAACCGAGGATTCCAATTTGGAGGCGCAGAGGGAGATGGTGCAAAGGTGAATAAAGGATGTGGTGTGAAAGTTGGATTTCTGAAAGACATTGCAATTTGTACTTCCCAAACAAACGGTCTTTAAAAAAGGGGTTGCTGGCTCTCAAACACCTTTCCTTAGACAGCTCTCTGATGAGTTAGGTGTAAAGGTATCGGAAACATCTGGTTCTCATTTCCCTTTAAACTCACTGGAGCATAAAGATGAAAAAATAATGGGGCTGGAGACAAGCGCCTTGCCGAAGCCCCTCCACAGTTGAAATGGCTCCAGGTGCTCAGCCCTGGGGCATGTGATCGGGCTCTTCATCCAGACCAAGGCCAAGTCCTCTGGAGCCATCCACAGAGGAAGATGGGGCCGTGCCGTGCTTGCCAGGATGGCAGCCCTGGGACTCCTGGAGAAGGAAAAGGCGGGGCCTGGGCAGATGTAAACTACATGCTCCCTCTCCACCCCAGGGCAAGTGACTCTGGTGAGAGAGGGGTAATGAATATTCAAAACATCTTTGAAGGGAAAAGAAAGCCCAGAAGTAGACATGCAACTGTGTGGTGGGAAGGGAGGAGGCAGGGCAGAACCTCACTTTCCTTGGATGTTGATTTGTAAGCTTCAGCGATTTCTTAGATGGAGCTCTTCTCATAGAATGTCGGAGCCTGAGAGGACACCAATACCTCCAAACCCCACTAACTCCTTTCCTTTCAGATGAAAGACTGACTCTAGAAAGGTTCAAATCAAACTCTAGTACTGGCAGCATTAGGATTTAAACCCAGATTTTGGAGCTCTTGGGGGCGTGATCTGGATGAGTACCCCAAAGCCAGAAGCTAAGGCATGTTCTACTTTATCTTTCTACAGGGGTCAACTCTGATGGGGAGGGGCTCAAAGCAAGTACCTGTGGGTAAATGCCAAGCACTCTGTGAGCAGCAGAGCCCTGGGCAAGGATGCAGATTTCACTACTAATGTCATATTCCAGATCAGTATCTCTGACATGCATGGAGGGCATGGTCAGCCCAGAAGCATAACAGAGGGTCCTGGTAGGGATCTTCACAAACCTTATAGCTTCCTCACTGGCCATTTCCTGCGTGAGCACTTGCTCTGGTTGTAAATAAAAGTGGCTCTCAGAGGTCCTAAGGTGGGAGAACTGGGGAACCTGGAGAGCTTATGTAATGAGAGACCTCATTTGCCTCAACAAGTCTTGGTTGCTTCACATCATTTTGGCATCACTGTGGGGTGTAAATAAATATTAGATAAAAACTTAAAGCAAGTAGTGCCTTTGCCTTCCCCTTTAAAACCTGACAAGTTCTCAATTTCTTTATACCCCACCTCCTTCCCAACCTCTCCTCCTCTTAGGTTTCCAACACGCTGCACCTACTGAGGGGCTGACAGCTTGCAACAACCTGCCTTGGAACAAGGTCAAGAGCTTGCAAAGAGATTGGTTGGTGCTTCCAAGTCCAAGAGCTGTGCTTGAGGTGTGGTGACAAGCTACACAGACCTGCATGGGATCACAGCATATGAAAAGGATGACCCCGGGGGCCACCGCAGAAGAGGAGAGAGATTTGTTTGAGATTCCTGCCACAGAAAGCCCTGTGATTGTCAAGTGAATCACCGAATTTGAATGTGCACAAGAGACTTTCTGGCTGCCTTTGTTTGACGGAGGTGATTAGCTTTCTGGACTAATTGCCAGTCTCCGCACTGACACACAAATATATACGCACATACTGAGTGGTGTCTGAACAAACACTTGGCCCATCCATCAAAGCTCAGTGTGTTCTTGGAGGGCTAACTGACCATGCATAAATTTCCTATTGAAAATTATAGCAAAAAAAAAATGTAGAAGGGAAAAAGATAGATTTGCAATGAATAATTAAACCAAAAGATTTGTCCTCAAGGGAAGGTAGGGGGGTAGAGGAAGATCTAAAGTCCTATTTCCAAGCTTTATGACAGATAAGTGCAGAGATATAGATCCAGATATGTTCCAGACTGGCCTCCCAAATATTGTCTTTTTATGGCCTTCTACCCCTTCATTCCTGATATGAACTCTAGTATCCAACCAAACCAGGCTGTGTTCTGTTCCTGGAACACGCTTTCCTTTTTCTCTACCTTCACTTATGCTGTGTCTTGGGTTTCTCTTTTTCCACTACTTCTGTTTGCTGAAAACACAACCTTCCAAGACCTGAGTCTTTTCCTCGGCTATCTCATTCTGAATGCAACCCTTTCCTCCTTGGTGCCCAACCACATTTTGTTTAGATGTCTCTCCTTAGCTTAAATTTTAACTTTTATTGTCCTTACATTGTACATCCCCCTCCACATCTGCCTATAAACTACTGACAATAGGAACAATAAATGGTGTTTTATTCTGAGTCCTGAGGTCAAGTTTTCTCCATAAGGACCCCATAAATGACATCTAATTTCTCTGAATGTCTATGGCATTTTATCAGTACTTGATTGAGTTAAATTGTATAAACTGGACCAATGAATCCTGGCTCTTCTGGGTTGCTGACTCATTCTTCCATTTACTAAAAAAAATTCATCTGGTTCCAAGTGTCTTCCTGGCTTTGTTCTCAGTACTGGGAAGTGAATAAGGTATGTGTATGAGTCTCAGGGCTGCGGTAACAAAGTACCACAAACTGGATGGCTTAAACAACAGAAATCTATTGACTCACAGTTCTGAAGGCTAGACGTCCAAAATCAAAGCATCAGCAGGGTTGGTTCCTTCTGAAGGCTCAGAGGAAAGGATCTGTTGCAGACCTCTCGCCTTGGCTTGTGTATGGCCATCTTCTCCCTGTGTCTTCACATATTTTTCCCTCCATATGTGTCTATGTCCAAATTTCCTCTTCTAATAAAGAAACCAATTATTCTGAATTAAAGCTCACCCTAATAACCTCATTTTAATTTAATTACCTCATTAAAGATCCTACCAAATATGGTTACATTCTGAGGTACTGGAGGTCAGCACTTCAACATAGGATTCTTTGAGAGGACAGAAAGGTAGAGATAGTAAGTACATATACTTGAGGAATGTCTGGGCCTTTCCTCCTCCTAAAATTTGGACATTGGGCAATCGTTATCCTTAGTACCTAGCACAATGTTGAGATACAGTAGATGTTCAATAAGTACACATTGCATTGCATTGCATTGGAATTGCCTGAGAATCTCAAAATGGGATCCTGAGGCAGGAGTTGGATGGCTCAAACTCTGCTGACATTACTAAGATCCAATATTGCTGCTTCCCTCCTACATGTGACCAGAGCATCACCCCTGGACTCCAGGGGAACAAAATGGAGCCCTGACCGTAAATGAGGGTCACTGGTGGGCTCTCTTCAGACTTAGTTTTAAGTCCTTGATTCAGCATTAGGTAACCAGGAGACGCTTCTTTCTGCACATGAAGGTATGACTTTATCACCGCAGACACAAGACCAATCCAGAAACAACTAAAATTGGAAAATAAAAACTAAATCCAAAGGACAGTTAATGGCAATTCTGCAGAGCAAAATGGCTTGGCCTAAATAGCTCCATCCCACAAGCCAATTCACTTGGTTATCAGAGAGTACAATGTGCAACTCACCCCTTCTGGGGCCCCAACCAGAAGACCAGCTTGTGCAAAACCACACGTTTGACAGAAGTCATGTTCCTTGGTGACTCAGGTGACCAAAACACCTGCTCTGAAATGTTCCAGGTCAAAACGGTTCCAGAGACTCTCAGGTGTCAGTGATACACTGGTGCGGGTCCTATGGCAGACACAAACTCCTTAAGAGGGAAAATAAATATTTGTGTGGCCCGCCACTACTCCTAAGAAGTGAAATGGCTGCCCTCGGGTTAAGAACAGTCAGGCTGTTTTCATAAATAAGCAGCAATATTATCATCTTCATGTCCAGTATCTATTGTAGCATTGTTGCATCTATTTTGACCTGTTTGAAAACTGGAAAAATCCATGGACCAAATCCCCCCTCCCTCCACATGCATATAAGTACACAAACTTAAAATTTTCTTTCTAAGAGATTTATGGGTTCCCTGAAGCACTTTTGTGAACCTCTAGAATAGCTTAACCAGTCAAGGGGGTTAAGCTATAAGGCATATGAATTCTGCTTTAATACTATAAATAATACCAGACCACTAAACTGAAAAAATGTTTCAAGAAGAACTGCCTGAGTGCAATGCCTTGGGACAGGAAGGGTGTGACTGTGTGCGCTGTTGCTTGGAGAGTGAGGACATCGGCTGGAGAACAGCAGCACCCTCCAGTCCAGGGGCTGGGACTACCTGTGTGTACATGAGAGCTTCTCCCGGGAGTCTAATGGCTCTCGCACTATTATTTCAACATTTCCTAGTGCTGTAATTTAAAATACCTTTTTATGTCCTATAACAATGTCACTCAAGCATTCATAAGTCAGGATACAAGTGCAGGGGCTAAAATTCACATTCCCAGATCAATAACTCACGGCGGAAGTTAGAGGTAATAAAGCAGCCTGGCGTGCCAGCCTGTTGATTTAGGGGACACTCGGCAGAAATACGGGCATGTGTGCACCACAGGACGAGACAGCCGTGCTCAGAGCCGTACTGTGTGTAATAGCCAAACGTGGACACAGCCCGAACGTCCATCAAGTCGAGCGGATAGCTAAATTACGGTGCTCTCTGACCATGGAGCCCTGCAGCCACACGGGCAGACGGACTCCAGCCACAGGCAACAGTACGGACCCACACATAAACACATATGCTAGGACTTCGGTAATATAAACTTCCAAAAGGGAGAGAAGACCAAACTAGAGTGCTTGGGGGTGTGTGTTTAGGTAGTGAAATCATGATGAAAATCAAGCAATTCCTAATAAAAGTCAGGTGGTAGTTCTGTTAGGGAGGAGGGCGTGGTGCTTGTCCGGAGTGGGGTGAGGCAGAGGACTTCGGGGCACCTGGCGAAGTCCTACCTCTTGGCCCCTGCGGTGGACACACAGGTGTCTGCCCTGACAGACACCATTAAGTTGTGTGCCTTTGTGCGTTGTGCTGTATGTGTTATGGTCCATAGTACAAAAGGTAATAGAAACCAGTGTGACAAGGTTGTATCCCAAATCGTGCATCTAGTTGATCTTTGTGAATGTCCTCTCCTAACTTCTCTTACTTTTAACCCGAGGGGCACCCTCCGCAGCCTATCATAAAACAAGAAGGAAAATTGGACGTACCAGAGGCAGCAGAGAGATCCAAACCAGTTTCTCCCCTTCCAGAAACTAGATGACATGGAGGTTGGGGAGGGGAAGGAGATGGCAGGGGAGATGGAGAGGTTCAAGGTGCAGAGTAGAGGGATCCAGACTGCCCTTGAGGAGTGGCTTCGCTACACACACGACCCACACTACAAACACCACGCACGGAAACCACCCTGCCCGCCGCAATCCAGGGCTCTGTAGGAAGGCCCAGCACACTCCCGCCCAGCAGAGGGAAGGTACTTGGAATCCCTGTGTGGAGATGGGGGCAAAAGGGAGACTGCTGGCCACTGGCCAAGGTGGACCCAAATGGAAGCAGTGGAAATGCCCCCATCAGCGAGAGCCCTGAGAACCCCGTCACTGTTACAGACATTTTGCTCTGTGAGGGTCCAGATGATATTGTTGTAAACGGGAGATTCGCCCTGCATTTCTACTTCATGATTTGCAGAGGCACAATTTGAAACCTTTGCCCTAGCTCAGTGGTCGGCAAACTCATTAGTCAACAGAGCCAAACATCACCAGTACAACAATTGAAATTTCTTTTGAGAGCCAAATTTTTTAAACTTAAACTATATAGGAAGGTACATTGTTATTAACTTAATTAGGGTACTCCTAAGGCTTAGGAAGAGCCACACTCAAGGGGCCAAAGAGCCACATGTGGCTCGCAAGCCGCAGTTTGCCGACCACGGCCCTAGCTTATTTTTAACTTCGTCTCTTTCCTGAACGAATGATGACATTTGCATTGAGCTTTCCAAACATATTTACAATCGTTATTTACACTTGAATCTCTGTTTCAATGACTGCAGTGCTGGCTGTCACGTTTGCTGTGCCCAATTCGGTGATTGGTGGGTCCTTGGTCATGCATCCGCTTTGGGTGGCTGCACACGCATCTCTGTTAGTTTCTGAGCACAGGGTGGTGGGTGGGGGTGTCCCTGAGCCGTTGCCTGTCTGAGGATGCTTTCTTTGGGCCTCACATGTGAGCATGATCTTATATTACGACTCCTTTTTCCTTCAGAACTCTGTCATCTGTCCACGTGTCTTTTATTTAACACCGCAAAGGGTAAGCCTGATTTGTATGCTTTTGTCATTAGCTTGCTCTTTCTGGAGTAAGTGTGGGTGGTTATTTCTTCGTCCTTGGAGTTCAAGAATTTCACCAGCCAATTTTCTAGGTGCTGAGCTGCTTCTTTCATTTTTTTTTTTTTTTTTTTTTTTTTTTTTTTTTTTTTTTTTTTTGCCTGGGGCCTGGGGAGTGTGCTTAATCTGCAGATGCAGGTCTTCCCCCAGCTCAGAACATTTTATTCTGTTATTTTATTCTATTTTTATTCTGTTATTTCTTTGAATGCCACTCCTAGTCCCTGTGCTCTTATTTCTCTTTCAGTGACCTGGTTTGCAGAACTCTGGGGCTCCATTGCGTGTCCCCCAGAGCTGTCCTGCCTCTCTGAGCTCTCATTCCTGATCACTTTGTCCTTTCCTGAGCAGGCTGCTCAAGTTTACATCCATTCAGTGGCCTGTAAATGGGGTGTTTATTCAAATAGGTCAGGTTTTAACCCACTTGCTCCCCTCCAGGTCATGTAGATTGATTTTTGCTTTGTGTACTTTCATCAAAGATGAATTTCACCCCCCCTCCCCTGGTACTGACACAGGGGAGAGGTGTTCCTTTGGACCCCAAGTACAACTGTTACAACAAGAGAAATGCATGAATCAGCGGTAGCCGCAGACTGTCGGAGATCTGGAACAGCCGTGCCCTACCTCTCTTGCATATTCATTGTACATCTGGCATCTGACCTCCCAAGCACAGCCAGGAAAAGAGTCGGAAGCTGGTTCTCTGCTGGAAAATATCGTCCAGATGCCCTGTTTCTGCTGCTGGCATTACAACCAGCTTCTTTGCGGGGAACCAGGATCGGGAAGGCCCTGGCCATTTACTCACTGGCCATCTAAACAAGTGATACAATTGCTCTTCCTATTACCTGCGGGCGGGAAATGAGTGAGAAAGTCAGCTCGGGCTGAATTTTAGATTAACCTCCAAATCGTGGGAATTAGAGTCATTCCAGGACGTTAAAATCATGTCAATCATCCCAAGGACAGGAGTGATTTAGAGGAAAACATATTCATAACTTTTGTATCATTTTCTTTATTTTTGTCATGCCCCACAATTGCCCCTTTAAGGCTTGATTTTGTTTTGTTTTGCTTTAAGTGTTCCCTGGTAGCTCTGTCACCCACTGCAGTCAACATAGCAAGTTCCTGGCTTTGTGGGCAGCGGCATTGGTTATAAGCTTTTGAAATTTAAATAAAGTTTTATAGTTCTCATTATCTATGGAAGCACCTCATATCATCGCTTGGGGAAGTGGTATGGTATAAATTTAAAGATTTTGCAACCTGAGTGGCCTTGGTTTCACAAGCTGGTCAATACAAATGTCCTCATATTAACACGAGCACTTAAGTCTGAGTCCCTAAATCTTGATATAGTGAAGTTCTCACCTACTCACACAGAAAATTGAGTCTCTTAATGACCTTTGCCAGGTGTCTTAGCCTGTGTTCTCCCAAAGGCAGAGTGCTTATGTGCAGGTATTTTACTTTAGGAAGTAATCCCAAGAAATAGGAGTATAATGTAGAGGGAAGGAAACAGGGGAGACAAGCCCTCCCACAGCCACATAGAATGCACCTAAGAATTGTTTCCCAGGACAAGCAAAGGTAGTATTTCAATGCCGGCTCCTATCCTCCAATGGTCAAGCATCGCCCATGGGTGTTGATTCCCTCACACTTCCAGGACTGTCCAGGTGCATGTATTAGAATGACTGCATGGCTCCTGCAAGCATCCCAAGAAAAAGAGGCTTCGGTGGAGAAGGCCAGAGATGCCTGATACAGCCGAGGAGAGGTGCTGCCAAGTCACACCTGCAGGCAGCTGGTTACCACAGCAACAGCAAGACTAAAATGCAGACTGAGAGGATGCAAAGAAGAGCATAAGACGTGTGTCCTCGGCACCGGGCATTTGCAAGGAGTGGGTCTTCCATGTGTCTTTTCAATGTTTGCTATTGTAACTTGCCAAGCCAGTGCTACATAGGCACTGACTGCAGAAGAGGGCCCACTACCTTATGGACTGGGAAAGAAATGGAGATGATAGAGATAGAGGCATAGAGATAGAGATGGACATGGAGATAGAGATAAATATTCTAGTCAATAAAATTAAATGAATGGAATATTTTCTAAAGAAATATAAATGTAATATAAATATAAAAGTATGTATTCTTTTGGGTGCCTTTGCCCATACAAACTTAACTTGCACCAAAAACATGGGAGGGAGATATTATCTCTGTTCCAGAGATTTAGAAAGGTGAGTTCCAGGGAAGGAATGCTCCCAAGATTACACCACCAGCAAGTAGCCAAGCCAAGGTCTGGATTCAGGAATGTCTGATGCAAAAACAAGTGCATCATATATTACTCAGGATGCTCAAATATACCAACTTCATTATTTTGACCAATACACTGGCTTGTACATTTTTTGCTTGTTTGGTTGTTTGGAATTCTGTTAACTTTTGTGAAAGCTTCGGGCTTTCTTTCCCATTCGCTAGTGATTAATGCTGTACTGCCAACATGAAATGGCAGTATAAACATGGCCGAAATGGTTTTGGTAATATGCAGGCTACCTTAATACAGGCCAGACCCACCCTTGCTAAAACTATGAAAATGTTGCAAACAATGACCAAAAATGTAACGCAGAGGTGGGTTTAAAACTAAGAAGGTGAAATCCTCAACTGCCAAATACAATGAGAAAAATTAAAAATATAATGGAGGCCAAGCTGACTCCATGGGGAACCTCTTAGTTTCTTCCCCAGATTTAGGGTCATGGCTTGGGTTCTACTTCCTATATGGAGACAGGAAATGTATGTTCATATAAAGAAAAATGGGGAGTTGAATCTAAACTACATGCACGATGTCCAGAGATTTTTTAAAAAGCCTCATCCTTAACGTGGAAATAGATGAATTTCATCTACCTCCCCAAGGAGGCTAAAGGAAGTTGATGGTCTATCAAAACTTCTGGAAAGAAAGTTAGCTATAAAATATCCAAACTTCAGGCAAGTTCCACACAAAAGCACAAAGTTAAATTACATTATTTAAGAATAGAGGAACTGTAAGTCAAATATTTAACACAAAAAATCTACACAGATCTGTGGACTCCCTAAATGGCATCAACAGAAAAAAATACATAACTGCTCCAGGGAAAAGTGTACAGCCCAGAGCACGGAGACTTCCCACAGAAATAAGTCATCCCTGACTGCTACAAATTCACAGCACAGAGCTGCCAAAATGTGAGAAAAATAAACCACATTGAGGAAGAGTGAGCGGATCTCTCTTTAGAGAGATTTGGCTCCAAAGAACTGTGTATGATGGAGTCAGGAGACCATGTGAAGGAGGTTGGTTTGAAATGACTAAATAGTTAACTGTTTACAAAAGAAAATATAATGGCCGAAACCGGTTTTGCTCAGTGGATAGAGCGTCGGCCTACAGACTGAAAGGTCCCGGGTTCGATTCCGGTCAAGGGCACGTACCTGGGTTGCGGGCACATCCCCAGTAGGAGATGTGCAGGAGGCAGCTGATCGATGTTTCTCTCTCATCGATGTTTCTAACTCTCTCTCTCCCTTCCTCTCTGCAAAAAATCAATAAAATATTTTAAAAAAAATAGAATGGCAACACCAGTTAAAATATAAAGAAAAAAAAATCACCTCATTTAAAAAAAAAAAAAAAGAAAGAAAAAGAAAATATAATGAAGAACAGACCAGTCTGAAAAAGCAGGAGGCAGATTTAGAAAGGATCTAATAGAGCTTCTAGAAATGAAATGGGAAAATCATAAACATTTAAAACTCAATGGGTTAAACATAAGATCAGAAAGAAAGAAAATAACTGTAGTGATAATTCATAAACTAGAAGGTAGATTCAGAGAAGTCACCAGAATGCGCCAACCCAAAGGGAGCTGGGAAATATGAAAGACAGATGAAGAGCCATGGAGGATGGCATACAGGAATGAACAGAAACAAGCAGATCTGGAGCTCCAGGAGGCAAAAATCAGGGAGGGGGAAGCAATAATCTAAGAATTTGCAATTGAAAGTTTCCTAGAATTGACATAAGATTGAAGAATCACAAGTTCCAACATCCAGATAATTTTTTAAAAAAAAGAAAAATCCTCACAAGTAATCAGAAAAAAAGGTTAAGTATCTGAAGTTGAATCATAAATAGTACAGTCTTCTCATCAACAAAAGCAGATACCAGAAAGCTACGAATTAGTGGCTTTAAAGTGCTGAGGGAAATAACTGCTGGCCTAGAAATCTACATCCAATGAACTATTTTTAAGAGCCAGGGGAACAGAGAAACATTTGCAAGTAAAGTCAGCAAAATATCTTCACTTGCACACCCTCTTGAAAGAACTACTAAAAAGTGAACTTTAGTAAAAATGAAATTGACCCTAGAGGGATGGTATGGGGTGCAAGAATCAATAAGGAGCCTCCCCCCCCAAAAAAAAAAATGGATGTCTAATAAGCATTTATAGTAAAAAATTATGATAAAATTTAAAAAGTGGATGGGATAATGCAAGGTGGAACTAAAACATTTAATACCAATTAAATACAAGAATGAGGGAGACTAGAGTTTATGCATTCTAAATAACTTGTACTTAAAAAAATAACTTGTACTTTTTAGAAATAGAACTGAAATAATTATTCACTTTTGTCAGATACGGATGTTAAAAAATTTTGGAGTAATTGCTTACAGATTTTTTAAAAGTTCAATTTCCATAGCAATAGTGGGGAAAGAAGTGCCTGCTTGACATTTATAGGTGCCTATTAAACTGAGGTCAGACCCAAGAAATTAAATGTGGAGGCAATTTCTAAGCCATACACAGGATGTGATCAGGCAGGTTGTAAGTGTCCACAGGAAAAAGAAGAGATCTGAAGAGAGAGCCCTGGGGCTCTGCAACAGGAGGAGGTGGGACAAGGGAGCCCTGTCCCGCAGTCGAGACTGAGGAGGGAAAGCCAGTGAGATGCAGGAAATCAGGACAGTGCTGTGTCCTGGAACCCAGGAGAGGCAGTGGCCAACCGGGTCACACCTTTCTCATAGGTCAAGCAAGGGCATGATAGGAACTGGACATAGATTTGATACTGTAGAGCAGTGATTCCCAAAGTGGGTGCTACCGCCCCCTGGTGGGCGCTGCAGCGATCCAGGGGGGCGGTGATGGCCACAGGTGCATTTGTTTTAACTTTTTTTGTATTACCTTTCTATTCTGAGTTCAATAAATACTTTCATAATTTCAAACTTCAATGTTTCTAACTTACACCTTTCTTTACTATATTTTACGAAAAAGGTAGAAACATTAATACATATATCTTTCTGTTTAATTGCTATTAAAATTTTTAAAAAATTAATTTCCAGGGGGCGCTGAGTAATATTTTTTCTGGAAAGGGGGCGGTAGGCCAAATAAGTTTGGGAACCACTGCTGTAGAGGCACTGGTCAAAACATTGAAATGTTAAAAAAAAAAAAAAGTCCTTATTAGAACATAAAATATCAGTGCAGAAACATGCAAACAGAGCCATCAACACACCTCTGGATGAGTGGGAGCTTAATAAATGACACAGTTTGTACTATAAACAACAAAGGAAAAGCCCCATCCCAATAATTGGTGCCTGGACAATTGGTTATCCATAGGAAAGTAACATTTAAAAATAAATAAACAAGCTCTATGTCTTTAGGTGGGAAAGATTTCTTAATTAGTCCTAAAAAGCAAAAAAAAAAATCACAACAGAAATCTTTGATAAATTTGACCTCATTAATGTTTCAAACTTCCTGTCAAGCCACCATAAACAAAGTCGAAAGTTAACCAGCAAAGCAGATTTTAGCAATCTACATGCAAAATATTTTCCTCGAGATTATGGAAATGTTTCCAAAATTCAATAGGAAAATGTATATAACTCAATAGAAAAAAGTGGCAAAAATTTACATGGATAATTTGCAAAAGGGAAAAACAATATGGCCCACTAATATGAAAAAGATTAAAATGCTTAGACCTGCTAGTAATCAGGAAAATGAAAACAATAACAAGACAGGTTCACACCCAGCAATCTGACAAAATTTAAAGTATCACAATAAGGTAGCCCTCTTAGCGCAGTAGGCAGCGCTTCAGTCTCATAAAGTATCACAATGGAGAAAAAGGAACCCCATTAACCACTACTGGGAATGCTAACTGCTACGACCACATTGGCAATATCCATTAAAGTAGATTTGCAATCCATACAACACAACAGCACTCCTAAGAGGAACTCTCAGACCCATGCATAAAGAAATTGAAGTATGTTACGTCAACTTACATAAAAGTGAGATATTAGAAATAACCTAAATGCTCATCAATACGGGAATCAACTATTCTAGAATGAAATACACAGCAGTGAAAACATAAGCTAGAACTATACAGATGAATGTGGAAAAATCTCAAAAGCATAGCATTGAATGAAAAAAATACAAATTGCTGAAGAATAGTATATATAATAACATTAACATAAAACTTATAAAAAAATACTAACATTTCTCATGAATATAACATAAGAACATGAATGAGAACGCAACACACCAGTTTCAGAACAGTTCATGCCTCTGGTGGAGAGAGAGAGGGAAATGAGGACAGAAGAGTCCAAAGAAGGCTAAAAGTATCTCCACAACGTTAGCTCCTGACAGATCCTGAGATACTCAATAAATTAAATGGTTAAATGCTAATCAGTGCAATTTTGGCAATAGTTACATGGGAGCTTCTAATCTTATTCCCGGCACTTTCCTGTGTCTTTCAGATTATTTTCTGAAAAAAACAAGTAAGCATGATGGAAAGTATGGGGAAGAGAGTGATGTAGAGATTCATGAATGGAGATCTTAATAGAGGCCAAAGATAGAGGTCTTGATTTGAGAGTTAATACTGATTGTCATTTCACAATGAGTTGTCCACTGCCTACGGGAGGCCCAAAGGATTCTCCCAAGGACCTAGGAGCAGATTCAAACATTGTAAGTCCTCCCTGTGGTTTCACTGGGAA
Organism: Myotis myotis; assembly: GCF_014108235.1. Lineage (NCBI taxonomy): Eukaryota > Metazoa > Chordata > Mammalia > Chiroptera > Vespertilionidae > Myotis > Myotis myotis. Next base: position 84,402,616 of record NW_023416357.1, on the reverse strand, counting down.
ATAGCTTTCAATTTCACAGACATTCATATTTATGTATACAGGAAGCCTATTTTCTACATACAAATCTCCGAAAGAATTTTTATGATTGACACAAGTAAGTCATAAACTAAAATTAGTGCATTACTGATGTTTTCCAAGGATTCTAATTTGGTACTCTATTAGAATTGTTTGCCACAAGGTCAACACTGCAAAGCTTGTAATATGTATGTGTTCCAAATTACTCCAAAACTTCATGGCTTAAAGCAACGATAATAGTTATTTTGTCCACAGCTCTGTAATTTAGGAAGGACTAAGTAGGAATGGCTTTTCTCTGCTCCACTCAGCATCAGCAGGGTTGGCTTGAAGGCCGGGGGCTAAAATCATCTGAAGTCTCATTCGCTTACATGTCTGGTGGTTGATGCAAACCGTTGGCTCAGACTCCAGCTGGGCCTTTTGGCTGAAACATCGACACATGGCTTCTCTGTGTTGCCTGGGCTTCCTTATAACATGGTGGCTGGGTTCCAACAGCAAGAATCCTGAGAGACCCAGCCAAGGCCCATATCGCCTTTTATGACATAGTGTTTGAAGTCCCATATAATTGGTCAAGGCAGTCACAAAGTGCTAGGGACCAAAAATATTGCAGTGTCCATTGTTGGACAATATAGCATGCACAGACATACAGAGTGGTGATTTGTACCATCCCTTCCATTTCAATAATTTTCTGAAAGAACATCTGTGTGTGTGTGTATGTGTGTGTGTGTGTGTGTGTGTCCTCAATACTATACTTGAGTTAATCATGGTTTTCAGTTGCTGCTATCTTTTCTTTTTTCTTTTAAATTATGATTTTCTAATTAGCCCATAATTATCAATTTAGTTTGCTGTAGGCTATTTCACTTACATTAATTATGCATATTTATATCAATAATGTTTTGGTATATAGTTTTATAATAATTGGAAATTAAGGTGTGTACATGGTGTTTCAAGTATGAAGCATCAATAGATGTATGAATAATCACCCAAAATGTATTCAGACAATGAATTATGTGCTGGCCATGAATTCATGCTGTTTTAATAACTTGTAGTATATTATCAAGTGTAATTAAAGTACTTTCAAGTTTATAAGCATTTTATAAAATAAATGTGTAAGCTCATCCTGAAATATTTATTTAGCTATTTCTATAGATATTAAAGTGAATCATTTTCTCCTTTGAAAGTGAGAATGGGTAAGAGTGAGACAATAGTGTTTTTCCTACCCAAGGGGCTAAACTGAAGTTGTATAACACATTCATTCACTCTCTTATTTAAATTTATTCAAGACAGCTGAGGAAGGTCAAAGAGAAGAGGAAACCAAGGGTGACTTCAAGGTTTTAGGCATGGGTAACTAAATAAAGAGTGGTGTTTTTCTAAGATGAGAAAGACAGCAGGAGGGGCAGGCATTAAACTCTCCAGGACTGTGACCTTATGTGTGTAATGGAAACAATCTATGTACCCTACCAACCTTTCTATCAGGGTTGCTGTTTAGACCTTAAGATCTTCCTATGCTAATGAGGTGCCAAGACTTATCATAGTTTAATTTTTTTTAATCCTCACCTGGAGAGGGAGAGGGGGACAGAGAGAGAGAGAGAGAGAGGGAGAGAGAGAGAGAGAGAGAGAGAGAGAGAGAGAGAGAGAAACATCTATGTGAGGGAGAAACATCAATTGGCTACCTCCTGCATGCATCCCAACTGGGAATCAAACTTGCAACCTCAGTATGTGCCCTGACTGGGAATCAAACCTGCCACTTTTCAGTTCATGGGACGATGCTCAACCACTGAGCACACCAGCCAAGGCAAGACTTATCATATTTTAGATGAGTCCATCTCTACCTTGAATCATCAACAGCTAAGGCCCTCCCTTCACCAATCAGTGGTAGGAACCGGGAACTCAGAAGGAGAGCGTGAAGAAAACCATTGATTCTCCATTTAACTCAACAAAAATAAAACTTCTAAAACCACATGTATGTGGTAGAATGTACTATTGCTAGATTTGTTGAATAAGACGTGTGATTTGACTTCACTTTGCAATAGTAAGAATGAGATACACTGATCCATCCCCTTGTTCACTTATTCACCAAAAGTATGTAAATATTATAAAACAGGAGAAGGAAAGGGCATGACTGGCTATGCCTCGACAGAACCGGACCTGCACCCATCTTCAACCTGCAAAACAAACTCAGAAGAAAGGAGTTCAAATTCCTATACAAATGTCTGCTTTCCTGACCACCACCTGCCAGTCCATTAATTCTACCACTTTTTCCTTATCTATCACCTTTTTTTTTAATTAAATCTTTATTGTTCAGATTATTACATTTGTTCCTCTTTTTTCCCCCCCATAACTCCCCTCCTCCCAGTTCCTGCCCCACCCTCCACCCTCACTCCCCACCCACTGTCCTCATCCATAGGTGCACGATTTTTGTCCAGTCTCTTCCCACATCTCCCACACCCCTTTCCCCCCAAGAATAGTCAGTCCATTCCCTTTCTATGTCCCTGATTCTATTATGATCACCAGGTTATTTATTCACTTGATTCTTAGATTCAGTTGTTGATAGATGCATATTTGTTGTTCATAATTTGTATCTTTACCTTTTTCTTCTTCTTCCTCTTCTTAAAGGATACCTTTCAGCATTTCATATAATACTGGTTTGGTGGTGATGAACTCCTTTAGCTTTTCCTTATCTGTGAAGCTATTTATCTGACCTTCAGTTCTGAATGATAGCTTTGCTGGATAAAGTAGTCTTGGTTGTAGGTTCTTGGTATTCATCACTTTGAATATTTCTTGCCACTCCCTCCTGGCCTGCAAAGTTTCTGTTGAGAAATCAGCTGACAGTCGTATGGGTATTCCCTTGTAGGTAACTGGGTTTCTTTCTCTTGCTGCTTTTAAGATTCTCTCTTTGTCTTTTGCTCTTGGCATTTTAATTATGATGTGTCTTGGTGTGGTCCTCTTTGGATTCCTTTTGTTTGGGGTTCTCTGTGCTTCCTGGACCTGTAAGTCTATTTCTTTCACCAGGTGGGGGAAGTTTTCTGTCATTATTTCTTCAAATAGGTTTTCAATATCTTGCTCTCTCTCATCTTCTGGCACCCCTATAATTCTGATGTTGGTATGCTTGAAGCTGTCCCAGAGGCTCCTTACACTATCTTCGTATTTTCGGATTCTTTTTTCATTTTGCTTTTCCAGTTGGGTGTTTTTTGCTTCTTCGCATTTCAAATCTTTGACTTGATTCTTGCGCTCCTCTGGTCTGCTGTTGGGTGTCTGTATAATATTCTTTATTTCAGTCAGTGTATGCTTAATTTCTAGTTGGTTCTTTATCACAACATCGAGGGTCTCATTAGATTTCTTGAGGATCTCACTACATTTATCGGCGGTCTCACCAGTCTTTTCGAGGGCCTTACTAAGTTTATCGGCAGCTTCTAGACAGTTCTTGAGAGACCTTAAAAGTGTGGTTTTGAGCTCTATATCTTCCATTTCTGACATTTGCGTCCTGTTTCTTTGTCTCCGCATTTTTTTATCTTTTCTTGGTGCACCCCCTAGTGGTCTTTGTGTGCAGTCTTGTTGTAGTTAAGCCTTGATTGTTGTCGGCAATACCGGGGGTGATTTGACCTCCAGGCTAACTGGCTATGAGAGTCCGCTGTGTCTGCAGTGGGAGAGCTTCTGTGCTGGATCTCTAGGGCGGTGCTAATCTAGCGTTTGCCTGAGGCTATCTGGCAAATGGCTCTGCACAGGGCTTGGGCGGGGCGGGTCCCCGGGGATCTACAGGGCGGGCGAAGCAAGCAGTTATGGCTGCTCTCAGTTCCGTCCCTAGGGGCTCTGCCTCTCAGAGTCCCAGAAACCGCTGCAAACCTCAGAGAGAAAGCTGCCTTCGAGTTCCGACTGAAGCCAGACAGTCCCGCTTCTCCCGTTTGAGTCTGGGTCCCCAGAGACTCACCCGGATCTGGAGCTCAGAGTCTAAAACTCCCTCCTGATTGAAAACAACAACTGCGCCCTTGCCGCCAGCCCGCTCCGCGCGCGCACTCCGCACCTGAGTATTTCACTTCAGCACTGCGCCTCCTCTGAGTCTGGGTATGATATTCTCTTTCCTCCTAGTTGTAGAATTTCCACTCAGCCAGCCTTCCTGTGGTTCTGGATGATGTCCGTTCTGTCCTTTAGTTATATCTCTGAAGTGGTTGTTCGAGGCAGCAATCTCCGGCGTTAACCTATGCCGCCATCTTGGTTTCTCCTATCACCTTTCTAAGTCCTCACTTCCCTCTTTACACAGTTTAGGTTTCATGTGTCCCTCACTATGGTGGCCTCTTTACAAGCACCTTGTCTGCCCATCTCCCTCTGCAAGATGCTCAACTGGCAGGTCCTCTTTGAAGCCAATCTCCCACCTCCTCTGGGCCTGCACTCAGGAAGCTGAACAGCACTGGAGAAGAAAACCCACAATCACGCTAACTGGTCTCACTTTAAATTTGTGACCAGGTAGCTCAAATCAATGCTCAACACTGGCCAATAGCCCTGCCCTATTACCCTAGTAATTTCACTTTCTCACTTTCTGAGACTCTATCATAGCTTCTTCCTCACCAAACCTCCAAAACACATCTCAACCACAGCATCATTTTATGTTTCTTAATATTGGATAAGAGCTGCTTTTTCTCTCCCATTATGAAACTAGCTGTCTCCTGGCATCCATGCCCATTATTCTGCCTCCCATCCAGTTACAGGGGAGGAATCGTCCTTGATCCTATCAAAGTCTCCTGAGCTCTACATTCTGTCTCCCCTTCACCCACTTTATGACTTCAAATATCCCCTATATTTCTACCAGTATAAAGTATTCTATTGTCTTCCATTTTAAAGATGCCTTATCCTTACTCTACATTGCCCTCTAACTCTTGGCCTATTGTTAGTACCTTTCATGATGAAATGTATCAGAAATATTTCTAAACTTATTGGATTTCCTTCCTTATCTCTCATTTCCTCATAAGTCGGTCAAAATGATCTTCATGTAATTTAGTCCTATCCCACCCCCTTTTTGTTTTAGGTAAAGAAACTAAGACCCATTCATATGCTCTTGTGTAAGATTCCCACAGCTCATCAGTGGCAAAGTCAAGAACAGAATGCTTATCTATGAACTTGTTCCTTTGAGGATGCCCCCCAACACGTCTTTGATTGCACCCCTTTTTCTGCTGACTTTACTTAATTAAGAATGACATTAGAAGAGTTTTCCAACTCACATGGTCCTGAAACAGACACAGGTGAGCCATCCTTCCCATCGGCTCCTCCCCGATCCACGCCCAAGCTCAGACTTTCCACACCTCCACGTTTGTTACCTCGGTATCTGTGCACTGAGGAGGTAGAAATGTGAGTTTGCCAATCACATTACCTTCAATATCCCTTGTTTCCTCAAGCTCAAATTGAGAAAATCATATCTGCAATTTAACTCTTAATCAAGAGGCCCTTGAGTCTGACTTCAGAGACTTGCTTTTATGGCTCCTTATGTGTCAGGTATGAAAATGAAGAATGCCTTCCTTGCTCCGCAGTAATGCTCACACGCAGTAAATCACAGAGGCATGGCAGTGAAATGAGACTATATTTCAGGATGCCACATGCTGAGGGAGGGACCTGGCACAGAGGAGGCGGGGAGGGAGGGGAGCGGCAGGCAAAGCCCAGAAGCTCAGGTGTTTGGGAAGCATGCATTCCAGAATTCAGGCTGACACTGAGCGAGGACGAGGTATTTCACTCTCAGTGTTTTCTTAGTAACAGTCCCGGGGCAATTGAGTACAGCATCCACAGACCAGTAACTCTCCCATTGGAGTAGGGAGGCTCCAACTGCACAAAGCAGAGAGAGGAATCTAGCCCACCCCTGCCTTTTAGTCGGCTAGGGCCCCATTCACCATTACCTTGATCAATAGTACACCTGTTCCAGGTGTTCCCCACGAGCCCATCCTTTCGCATTCCGCTCCTGTTCTCTTTGTCCCTCTGCTTCCTGACCCCACACCTACTTTGCATTAGCAGCTTTTGGCCAGGATAAGTAATCCATTTTCTGATAACTGGCTTCATGCTCAACTTTCAAAGCCCTTCTGGTTTGACTGTTCAATCCAAAAAAATCCTGTTGTCTTTTGTAGTTCCTCAGGTTCCCCATTCTCCTTTACTGTGTCAGAATTGGGGACTGGGAAAGTGGAAAGAGCTCGTATAGAACCTTCTTCGGGGAAAACTGTATTTTTAGTTAGCCAATTTTTCAGTTAGGAATATCATAACAGAAACCCAACCTACACTGGCTGAACAAAATAACATTGGCTTCGTCTCATACAACACAAAGTCCAGAGGTAGGCTTCCCAAGGCTACTGCCATATCTTCATTCAGGATTCAAAAACTCTTTGGGTTGCTCCAGTCTTTCTCTCTTTTTTTTTTTTAATATTTTATTGATTTTTTTACAGAGAGGAAGGGTTAGGGATAGAGAGTTAGAAACATCGATCAGCTGCCTTCTGCACTCCCCACTGGGTACGTGCCCACAACCAAGGTACATGCCCTTGACCGGAATCGAACCTGGGACCCTTGAGTCTGCAGGCTGACGCTCTATCCACTGAGCCAAACCAGTTAGGGCTCCAGTCTTTCTCACTGTTTGCCACCTTATCCCAATTTTAAGACACACCCTCCAGTTGCCCAATATGCTCTAGTCCAGATCCTCATCATTTCAATGAGTCAGAAGCTCTGACCCCACCCATAATTTTTACTTTGCCCTGTCACAGCTATAAGTCAGTCATAGATATGCTTATAATCTACAGGTGTTTAATGTGTAGCCTTAATGAAAAAGATGACTAGAAAAATGAAGATTAAAAATCAACCAAAAGTACTGTGCTCAAGGAAAATGTGAGTCAACAAAGATGGTTCAAAGTAACCAGAGGGACAGGACAGTTAGCAAACGCAGCATCTCCAACATCCCACGCAATGGTTACCTGCAAGTCCAAAGATACCAGATCACCAAGAGACAACTGGAAGGCAAAGTAGAAGCAGATATTTGTGGGTCTGGATTCAAGTGACTTTATGTGGGTTTTTCAATGTAGAAATCTGACTGGCACTAGGCAAAGTTTATGTTGAAAGAGTTTAGGATTGATGGACACAGCAAGGTAAGGGTCTTAAAGCAAGTCTGGATACATATACAGTTGTTTAACCATTGAGCTGTTTGCCCAGATGAGCAAACTATTGCCGGAATAATCTGGTTTTGAGAAATTTTCTGATCTAAGTAGTGAAGTTATTTAGTGGTTTACAGTCTCATCTTTCTGGGCAAGACTTCCCTGACACAATTTAATAACAAAGTCATATTGATACATAGGTGGTCTCAGTTCTCAGTCCAAATAGTTGAGCTCTGTGCATGCAGATAGTCTCATCCTCAACACTGAACCAGAGTCCAGCCCTGCCTCAGTGGTGATTAAGAGCCTCCATGTGTCCTGAGAACACAAAACTAGCTGAGAGCACCTATATATTACCAAACTTTAAATAAACCAAGCCTAAAGATATGCAGAAGCATATCTTAAGGGGAAGAATGGGAGATTCCTATGAAGTCAATGAGAATATTTATTATTTGTAAGAGTTAGATGAAAAGGAGATGATTACCTCAATGGTGATTTTCAGGACTGGCATCCTGAAGACAAGTGTTACCCTGATCACCCTACAATATCCTCAGCATGCTGATACTGGGCAATAAAACTCTTGTAAACAGTAATGCTTCACAATAATTCAGGTGGAGTTTTGGGATTTCCATTCAATGTCCTTTGCTTGCCTCTGGCCCCAGCTATTAAATGGTAATGCCAGAATATAAAGCTTAACCCTGAATGTATTTGGAAAACATATGCATGAATATACATAGTTTGTTAGAGTCAATAAGATCATACATCATAACTCCATCGTTTACCTATAAATTGGTTCTCCTGTCTTGGTCTTGATATGATTTTGTTTTGCCTGATCATCCTTCTCAAAGGCCAAGAATTGGAAGTGGGAGAAGCAAAGAAGAAAATGTATACATATGTTGTTACATTGAGGGCAGGCTAAGGTACTCTCAACACCTCAAACTCTGCATGCATTTTCTCCCCAAAATATGATTAATAATAGTGCTTGTAGGAAAGACATTGTTGGAATAATTGGAGAAATTCAAGTATGAAATATGAATTAGAATTTTTTTCTTGGCTCTGATGAAAGTACTGTGGTTTGTAAGAGAATGTAGTTACTCCTAGGAAATGTATGCTGATTTATTAATGGGTTAAGCTGCATGATGTCTACAATTTAATACCTCATGGTCCAGCAAAACAAACACAAGGAAGTGTTCATATACATAAAGCAAACACAACAAAATAATATCAGTTGTTGAATTTAGATGAAGGAAGTAGCATATAAGTGGATACTGAACTATTCTAACTTTAGAGTAAATTTGAAGTTTTTCAGATACAGAGTTGGAAAAAAAATAATGGTTATAAGCATTGCTACAGGAGGAAGGGGGTCCTCTGTGAGTCGGACTTCTTCTTTCCCACCAAGAAGCTAGAAATAAGATTACATACTGAGAGTTAAGCTATGAAATCATCCAGGGTGAATCGAAGAAGAGCTTAGCAAAATCCCATTAGAAAAGAGTGGCCTGCAGGCCCAAGTAAGACTGGACCAAAGATATTAACAAGCCTACAGAAACAATAGGCTCATCTATGGAAGCATAGGAAAAAGAGAATGGGGAAAACAAATGTTGGCAGTGACTACCCAAGCTCTGTCCAGAGGACAGACACCTTGTTAAATGGCTTTGAATACAATGGTCTCACTGCCAAGAGAGCCCCCTATTACAGACGTGGCTTCAGCCAGCTGTCAAGCCCGGAGACCATTAAACTTTCAAGATCACATAATTAAAAATCTCTGTGCTTAGATTCTATGCTCAATAGGAGACCTCCCAATTATTATGTGGCTTCCCACAGAGCTTGCCTCCAGGGAGAGAATGTGACGCGGGAGGTCTTGAATATCCGATCCCTCAACAGTTATAGCTCTCATGATAAATTATAAAATTTGCATTCTGATTTTACATGTTAGACTCTGCTATCTGAATGAGTCCTTTCATAAGAGATGGGTCCACAATTGCTATACAAATAAGTTACATTTCTGAACCTGCAAGACTGAAAACTGGATTTTGAGTGATAGAGATTGTACTCCGAGTTAGCTACCTGGATTTCATCAAAACTTGTAGCTCACCTGTCCTAGGCAGTGACGCTTGTGCTCATCATTTATCTACTCATCACAACAGTTTCTTTTTATGGAACAATATATTCTGGCTTCAAAATTACTAATTTACAAATGAATATTTGGAGCACAACCCATGTGCAACTGGGAAGCTGCTGATAAAGAAATGGAAGAGATTCCAGGTCACGATGGGAGACTGTGCTCATGCATGAAGACTCTCTCCCTCTCAGAACACACAGAAATACTACATAAGCATGTGGATTTTAAAAATTCAAAATATAAGCTCAAAAGCAAAAATTAGGAACTCCAGGTGCCAGAAACATTTCAGTGAGTATGAGTTGAAACTCTGTGGCCACAGGAGAAACTAAACCATGTATGTGTCTGGCAGGTTAAGGTTTTAAATCCTCCGCAGAGGTTGGAATTGAGGCCAAGTCTCCACGTTTAGATCAGAAACTAGATCTGAGCCCCTGAACAGGAGCCAGGAACCAGTTAGTGTCTTTCCTGTCCTTCGAAATGGAATTAGAAAAACTTCATTCACTGGCCCAAGTCCATGGCCCTTAAGAAAGAGAATTCCCCAAACAGCACTGCCTGAGAGTAGATGAGTGAGCATTCTTAGGCTGTCCACGTGATGCAAAACCTTGAGCCAAGATGTCAATGTGGTCCCAAGAGAAACAAATATGAAAATTCCTATAGGAAAGCCTCTGCAAGCCAGAACAGGTACTACCGGGTTAAAAGTACTTCATGCTGAAGACGTGGTCCAGACAGCTCTTGAAGAAGTCTGATGCTCTAGGAGACCATCAGCAAGCACAATAAATAGTCATACCCAAGGAACCACAAATAATACTAGTAGATCAATATGAGTAGAACTTTAAAATAAGATTACTTAAAATGTACATATAAGAAAGAAATAGAGTCTAGCAGGCATGAAAAGGACATAATGGAAACAAAAAAGAAAATTTGAAAAAGAACCATAAAAATTATAGAAATAAAAAATACAGTGATTGGGAGGACAATACTCAAAAGATAGGTTAAACACGATATCAGAGCTAGCCAAAGAGAAACTGCATGAAATGGAAGATAGAACTGAAGCAATCTTCCAAAATTAATCAAAGAAAAAGAAAAATAGAAAAGAAGAATGGGGAGGGGGGAATGTAAGCTTCAAAATGCACACAAAAGAGATTTTAAGAGTGAGTAGAGACAATAAATGTAGCAGTTAGAATGGGTTAGGCTACTAGTAATAGAAAGCCCAAGTAGCAGTGATTTAAACAAAGGGGTCATTTTTTCACCCACAGCTAGATGTCTGGGGAAAAAGCTCTCCAGAGCTAGAATACCAGCTCACAGCATGCCAAGAGTAAACAAAGTAAATTAAAGACATAAACAGTACTTTAATACTATTATCAGAAACTATTGGAAAATAATTCTATGACCTACCATAAAGAAATATGTCTCGAACCTTTTTTTAAAAAACATAAAAATTCATAGGTTAAATAGATAGATCAAAATTTAAGTTTCTTGAATGATAGAAGATACTTTGGCAAAAATGAAAGCAACAGGTTGGAAGGAAATGTTTGCAGTCTACATAGCAGCAATAATTAATATTCAGATTTTTTACAAATTATTAAGAAAGAAATAAACAAAGCTAATACAAAACAGGGCAAAGTGTGAAAAAGTGCACCTCACATGGAGGAATGACCCTGAGTCCTGGTAGATAATGAACAAATGCAGTACTCGTCCTCATCCCCATCCTCACTAGTGACCAGGGAAATGCAAATTAAAACAAAGACAGAAAACTGCACAATATTGAACTTCGGTGCGAATGTGGTGAAGTGGTAAGTGGAACCTCGTAACCTCACTGGAGGAGCTGCATGATAACGTAGGCCCTTAGGAGAACAACTGGGCAATGTCCAGTGAAATTGAAACCTAGTCATTTATGTCTAGGATTATACTAGAGAAATTTCCTCATGGGCACTCAATGATTTTGTTAGCAACCTTGGAAATAACAGCAATAAATTAGAAAAAATCTGAATGCTCATCAAAAAGATAAATTTAGGCATATCCATAAATTACATGTTACTACTAAAACTGTTAAAAATGAATTCACTAAACCTATATATGTCAGTATGGATAACTACCCAAGTGATAAATAAATTAAGAGGAATAGCTACCAAAAACCAAATCATGAGTTAAAACAAGTTGCAGAAAGATATATGTGTGTACATTTTCATAACATTTATGTAAATTTTAAAACATATGACTCAATCTATTTACAGTTTATGGATAAACATGAAGTGGGATTACACTCTCCAAGTTATGATAATGTTTGCCTCTGGGGAAAGAGGCAAATTATATTAGGGAGGCATACAGATGGGCTTCTAATTTACCTTTGCTTTTGTTTTAAACACCTAAAACAATTATGATAAAGCCTGTATATGTTTACTATGAGTAGTAGATGCATTGTTATTGGTTAAATTGTACTCTATCTTGTCTTAACCTTTATTCTTTCTAAATTTAAAAAATATCCAGAAGGAAACTTTTAAAAATACATGTGGCTACTTTTAAATGTATTTTTAAAGGTTTTGTAAAGTTCCACAAACATAGAATAAGTACAAAAATGCCAAGTAAGTGAAGTCCTTCTACACCCATCAAATTCTCTGTTCAGCGGTTTATTTATCCAAATAAATCATGTGGCTCAACCTTTCTTGTTGGGAATTCAGAACATTGTATGAGGAGAAAAAAAAAAAGCGCCCTATCCGGTTTGGCTCAGCAGATAGAGCGTCGGCCTGTGGACTCAGGGGTCCCAGGTTCGATTCCGGTCAAGGGCATGTACCTTGGTTGCGGGCACATCCCCAGTGGGTGGCGTGCAGGAGGCAGCTGATCGATGCTAATTCTCTATCCCTCTCCCCTTCTCTCTGTAGAAAAATCAATAAAATATATTTTTTAAAAAAAATAGGGGATTGTCAAGGGCGGGGGGGAAAAAAAGACACATATGTAATACCCTTTGTAATACTTTAAGCAATAAAAAAAAAAGTGGGGGGAAAAAAAAAAAGCACAGAGGTAAGGATGCACCCAGCTAAGCTGCAGCCCCTAGACACCTGATTTGTGGAGGATCAGTGGGGCGGGTCCTATGAAGGTCAGATGAATGAGGAAGTACAAAATCTGACTCCTGGGCAATGATCCGCTCAGAAGAGGACGGGGTATTCTGAGTAGGCTCAGCTGTCTGTCATTCTGATGCTCTTTGACCCAGATGCCCACTGGCTCTTGCCTCTGTCCTAGGGAAGGGATGTAATCATCAAAAACTTTATTATCTTTTCTCCCTGGCAAAAGATCGATCTATTTCATTGAGCAAAAACTGGGCCTGTGAGAGGAGTGAGAATGGGACCCAGGGATGACAAATGAAGATACCCTGATGAATTGCTGTTATATCTCAGTGAGCTCACTCGACTCTTATTTTTGTGTTGGAAAGGGGTTTCCAATAAATTATTCAGGATAAAGCATTTCTCCTTTCCAAAAAAAGGCTGCGTGTTGGAACCTGTCTCATATACACAATCATAAACAGCCTCATGCAAGCAGAATTAGAGCCAGCATCTAATCGTTGCCTTGACCGGGCCTGGGGCAAAAAGCCTGCTTTAATGCAATCAATATCCACAATGTAGGAAAACAAGGGTTGCATGGAACAGAATAGGCAAGATATAGATTTCCACTTACAAGTCTGCACAGAGGTCAGGATGCACCCAGATCACTTGTGCGAGGCGTAGTGTGCCCTAGGAGAGCCTGGACTTCTCATCAGCTTTAACCCCAACCCTGCCTTCTCCACCCGCCCCTCCACCCTCCTGTGCCCAAGAGGAAACCAGGGGCCGGGTGGATGTGGTCCATTAGCATAGGTCAAAAGAGGAAAAACCCTTTCAATGTTGGAACTGAACAAAAAAATTGGTATTTTTGAAGATTCAATAATGAGGAATATTTCTCTTTGTCTATCCCTGGTCCTAGCCAACAGTGAGCTCTCAAGGCATTTTCAAACCCTCAGAATCTTACATAAGAGTGAGATGACATGGCAGATGACAGGTCAACAGCTTCCTCTCCTTCCTGGAGGAAAGAATTAGTTTCCATTGCACTTTCAACTTTTCTGTAAGTTTAAGAGTGTTGCAATATTTAAAAATAAATTTTAAAAACTCAGCTCAAAAAATATTCATGGAATGAATAAATGCAACCTTGTACAGACACAGCCAAAAGAAAACGTCTTTCTGGAGTTGGCAGGGGAGATGGAGAAGGATGGGAACAGTGCGGGGAGAAAGGCTGCTCACAGAGGCCCAGCTCTCATCCTTAGAGGAGGAGGAGGAAGAGGAGGAGGAGGAGGAGGATGCCAGTCTCCATTTCCATAGCGAGTGCTGAGTATAACCAATTTAAAGCGGGTCAGCGACTGCTAGGGGAGGAGCATTGTATCCCCCAGGCCTCAGGGTACTGGCCAAAGTTATTAATAGACACTCTAGCTTAAAGCTACACAAACGGTTCCAATGTCCAGCAGCATGTCCCCAGTTCTAAAGTTGTCCGCACCTCTCACTATGGCCTGTCTTCTCAGCTTGTTTTTCCTTAAGCATTGAGGCAGAAGAGACAGCCAATGGAGAGGAAGAATTTAAAATTGCCTCCAACATGTGAAAGAAAGGTCCCAGCTAAAGCCCCTAGACACCTGATTTGTGGACTGGTGGGCGGGTCCTATGAAGGTCAGATGAATGAAGAAGTGCAAAATCTGACTCCTGGGCAATGATCCGCTCAGAAGAGGAGCGGGCATTCTGAGTAGGCTCAGCTGTCTGTCATTCTGACACTCTTTGACCCTGATGCCCACTGGCTTTTGCCTCTGTCCTAGGGAAGGGATGTTATCATCGAAATGCCAATAAACACACGCCCACTGACTTCATTAGGAATCAGGAAAGACCACCCGCTCCTGGCCTAGTCATGTGACCCTCTCCATCTACTGCCATTCTTCTCCACCAAAGCCATCTCCCTACGTTAATCTGTAAGAGCCCCATCCTTCTAGGTATTTGCCACTTACAGCTGCTAGGCGTGGGGGAAGACACAAATACGCAACTGTCAAGCTGAGTGTCTCATAATCCAACGACTCTCAAGCAAAAGAGAAAAAGAGCTTTTCCAAGACAGACATGGCTGAGTTCAAAGCAGCTGTCTTGGTGGCAGGCTAATTCCTCCTCTCTTTCACACAACAACCATCACCTGATGTAGGATGTGAGTTGTCAGAGTGCTGCAAGAGCAGCAAGTGGAGAGCAATTGCTTGTTGAAAACACAGTTCTCTGTTCAGACATTTCACTTTGTAGCCTTGCTCATGTCTTACCTTTCATGATGCTTGGCCTGGCTTTCCAGATTAGTTAAATCTAACAATAATCTGTCAGCCAGAGTGGTCTGGGTTCTCTGTGAAGTTCCCTTGAGCCATGGCTACCTGCAAACAGATCCTGGCATGGGCGTGGTGTCCGAGAAAGGAGAGGTGTTATCTGAGGCGTCCCTCCGGATAAACTTAACCGTGCAGGTGTTCGGACACTTCAAGTAGTTGCCAGCAAAGAGACTCCTCTAAGCAAGCAGGCCCGAGGGCAGTTGTCATCATCTGACCTTATATTAACATAACTAAGACTGCCAGGGGAATTATGCCACACAAATACATGCAGTTGCAATTCACACAGCACTTTATTACTCACACAAATTCCTGGTGCCATGGGTACAGGCTTAACAGGATCCCAAAACGTGGCTCTCCTCTCGGGACAGCAGGGGCGCCGTCTCTGGCTGGCAAGTCAGGTCAGGAAAGGAGTTTCAGGTGCAAGGGGGCGGCGTCACCATCAGAGATCCTTGCGCCTGGCAGTGGCCTAGCGCAAATCCATCCGAGGCTCAAGTTCATCTGCCTTCTGATGCGAAGCGGGGCAGGGTGGAGGACTGTACCCAGAATGGGAGCGATCAGCGAAGGCAAGTTTCCAGCAATTGAGCCACCAGCGTGGCAGGGATCAAATGCGATCAGCGACAGCAAGGCTTCCAGCAATCAATCAATGATCAAAGAGGTCTCTTCGGGGATCCATTTTTATAGCTTGTTGGTACCCACAGCAGTCCAGGTGTTTATCTCATAACTACATCAGGGCTACAAGTGTTAATCAGCAATTACGTAGGTGAACATATGACTATCATAGCAAGTCACTCGAAGTTAGTAATCAAAGTTCAAATCCTTATCTGCCGGGGTTCTTGTCCCAGCATCAAGAAGGGTTCAGGAATCTGGAAAAGGCTGTGCGTAGATTAAATAAGAATCCGGGGACTAATAAAGAGTCCGGAGACGAGATATAATTTTGAAAGGCATTGGGGGTCAGAGGAGCTTAGCTAAAGGAGCTGAAGACTCCCTCCTTGTCTAGATCTAAAGGCAAGGTGGAGATAATACACTTCAAAAGGTAAGGTTTCAAAGGGTACAGAAGCATTGTCAGTTTGGGGAATAGCCTACAGCTGTCCAGGTATTTGGCCAGTAGGAGGCAATAATGTAGATTAAGTTACCCTTTAAGCTGTCTGGCAGCCACAATCAGGTTTGGGGAAATGCCTTCAGCCATTCCCAACAGGTGACTACATGTGTGACTCAACCCTGTTGAGTCCCCAAGTCTCATCAACCTTTTGATGAAACTCTTGAAATTATGACATGCTGGAATTGGTCTACGGCACTTATCTATGGGATACACACGTTCAGGGTAGTGGGGTATGTGTCCTTAATATCAGGCTTTAAGTTTCAGGAAAGTTAACTCAAACATTTTAAAACCTTTTTAAACATTTCTATATGTTACTGCAACACGTGGAAATATCCAGCCTGGACTTCAGCCTGGCAGCCCTCCTGCAGATGCCAGTCGGTCATCAGTCGTCTTGTAGTGAGTGGGTTTGTTTCTTACGGTCAGGCTCTGGGACATGAGGTGGTGGACCCCAACCCATCCTCTCCCCGCTTCTTGGCTCAGCGTGGACCGTGGGAAGTACTGCTACAGACGAGTTAACACAGAACTGCTGCAAACCAGCATCACCCCTGTGCCTAGGGCAGGAATCACAGTCCGGAACCCAGTCCAGCCCCACATTCCCACATACAGTGGCATGCCCAGGCAGGGGCTGGGCTGCAGCGTGAGACACCCCTGCCTCACAGCTCTCCCTGGCTGCTGAGGACATCAGAGGCTGGCAGCCTGAGCCCCAAACTTTAGGGTTGGACTGAGACACACTACTGAACAGTAAGATGGGGCATGAGAAGAGAAAGAAGGGCCCTCGTTTAATGCATAATGTCATATATAGCATATACTATAACACCATAAAGTATTAGGTCTAATATGTATAAAATTATTGTATATATTTTTACATCTCACCATGGACTATTCTTTTCAAGTGCCCACTGGTAGGCAGTTAGGAACAATCAAACTGATAATTCCTCTTTTTCTCTCTGTGTTTTACCAGGATCCTATGAATCCCTCATTTGGCAAAATCAAGACTGCATGTGGTTAAGCCAGTTTAGGCTGGTTGTTGATAGTCAGATGCTGCCTAGTCATCAAGATCATTTACATTGTGAAAGAACCATCAGCCACCCATTCAACATGCATCTGCATTCCGATGTTTGCACCATGTTGTCCAAAGTGCCCTGCAGACCTCACCTGCCTCTTTTCCTCTCCTCCCACCCAGAAGAATTGACAGAGACTATGCAGGGCCCTCACCTGTTGGCTGAGACCTTCCAAGGAAACTGTCAGATCAAAGTTTCACTGGTTAGAGGGTACAGCCCTGACTACTGCAGAAACAATCTGACAACTCCACAAACAAGACGGCTGTGCCAGATGCCACTGCCTAGCAGGTGCAGATGTGGACAGTAATGTCCCTGGTCTCCGAACCAGCCACCTTCACCGAGCCTCCCTGCCTTGTTTTCATCCTCTGAACTTCCCACTTGCAACCGTTGGATGGTTTCCCAGCCAACCTCAAAATCCTTTACACTCTGAGCCCAGCCTCTCATCTCCCACCACCCTCTTCATCCCCTCCTTTACTCCAGTCATATAGAACCAACCTTCATTCCCCAAACACACCATTCTTAGGTCTCATGGCCTTTGCATATGCTGTTCCTTCTGCCTCAAATTCCCTTCCCTTTGACGAATGCCTATTCAACCTACAAGATTAAATCCACACAGCATCCCCTGAGCTGCCCACCTCTGGATCCCACTACACACCATTCATGCTGCTGGCACAATTCCAATCACACTGTGTTATACACTCATTTTTCATAATCACACTGTTATAAATACATTTTTAGTTTCTCAAGGACAGAAGTATGTCTCATGCTTCCAGTTTCAGCAGGAAAGCCTGGCTCAGGATCCAGTACAAATACAACTCAACAAGTACTTTGAATGACCTAGGATTTGGTGAGTACATTGTAACTTATAAAGGACTTCTAGTGTTTCCAGTCCTGAGACCATCACTTTCAGATTGTGGTCAAAGTTAGAGGGTCCAAATCATTTCTGATCAGCAAATGCTATATTCACTTTACCTCCTATATGTTTACTAGTATAACTGAGCTAATTAGTGTGGGGAATTCAAAAGCAATTCCTTGCTTTGAAAGATTTGTATTCTAGGACTCGCATAAGCAACACAGTGACAGAAAGGTACTTGGCAAATCACTTGAGTTAAAAACAGGTAGGGGCAGTGATTGAAAATGCTTGGTGGTGAGGAATGCCACAATCTGGTTACAAGGACAGAAAGCTAAATGGCATGTCACTCAATCCAGCCAGAGCTTCCTCTAGACCAGCCGTGGGAAAACTACGGCCCACGGGCCAGATCCAGCCCGTTTGAAAAGAATAAAACTTAAAAAAAAAAAAAGACCGTACCCTTTTATGTAATGATGTTTACTTTGAATTTATATTAGTTCACACAAACACTCCATCCATGCTTTTGTTCCGGCCCTCCGGTCCAGTTTAAGAACCCACTGTGGCCCTCGAGTCAAAAAGTTTGCCCACGGCTGCTCTAGACGCCTCTCCAGAAACCATCCAGATGCCACCATGTGCATCTGCATCGATGGAGACAGTGCTGTTCCTTGTAGCTGCCATCTCTCCACCAGTATAGCCCTGAGGCCAAACTGAACAAGTCTGATATGATATCTGAGTACACACTCTCTGCCCCCTGCCGTGAGTCTTTTCATCTCCTGACCTAACAGCCACAAATCCCCTAAGCCATGCTCTCTGCTCCGCCTCGCCAGCTGGTCACTCCCACGCAAACACACTCGCTTCATCCATGGTTCCTCTACAGCACTCTCGTTGTGGGTGGCCATGCACAGGGTCCAGGAGCTTCAGGCCCCCTTGTTTTAGCTGCTACACTTGCATTAGGGCAGTCTGAGGTCCCCGGAGTAATTGTGGCTGGTGGCATTCACCAAGTTTGTCTAATTAAGCTGGTAGGAAGTAAGAAATGCATGCGCATTTGTACAGCTGCCCCCTGGCTTTCAAAGCATGAGTTCTTCTTGCTAATTCAATCTAAAGAGTCTGTATTTCCTCTACAGATCCTAACAACAGAAAATGTGATTTCCCGCAGCTTATTCATCATAACAGAGTTCCACCACAACAAAACAATCCAATGTTCCTGTGGTTGTAATAGTGTTGTCGCTATTTTCACCCAATAACCAGTCGTATGGAATTTTCTCTTTGGCCTGGATTTTTGAAATTGTGATATTGATTGATATTCATTCAGCTTTGTGTAACAGAAAGAGAAACGGACATGAGTGAAGCTGACTGGACTCAAAGCCTGACTGCTTGTTTATCAGCTCTGTGACCTTTATACGTGTTTGACCTTGACCTCTCAGGCCTCAGTTTCCTCAGCAAAGAAAGGACAACAAAAGAAGCCATTGCTTGCTGTGAGGTTTGCATGCATCAGTGCATGTGAAGTGCGCAACTCAGGGCCTGGCACCAAGTGAGTGTGTCCCATAGGCACAGTGACAATTTATTGGCCTAATGGGGGTAATTCTGACAGTAAAGAGGAACGCTATTGGAATGATGTAGAGACACAGTATTAGATAGGATATAGGGCCCACCTGTCCACATGCATCCACCATGATCATGACGATGGCATTCTCCATACCTGAGCCCCCATTTCCAGGCTACTAAAGAATAGTGATGATATGTGTTCTAGGATTGTTGAGAGGACTGGAGGCAATCTAATAAATTGGCTGGCACAGGTAGTCAATCAATAAACAGCAACTTTTTAAATATTATCTTATGACTTCTCACCTCTAGTTCATTTCCTTCATGATGTAACCTTCTGGTATCATAAATGGGGGTGGGGGTCCTGCATCCCATGGCTTTATATACAAATATAACCAGTTAATGACAGAAGAGGCAGGAACAGCCACGCACTGAGAGTCAATCTGAGTCCTTTCTTGGCTCCAGCTGATGAATATAAATGCTTTGAAAATTAAAAAGCCATTAGGCTATTAAAAATAGCTTCTGAGAGCAATCTCTCAATAAATTATTTTCATGCTTAAAAACCCAACTGGAAAGGATATAAATGGTAATACAGGCCATCCGAAAAGTCAATAACCAGATATAACGGTCAATTTCTCTGATATTATTGTCTAATTAAGCAATTTCGCTTTCATCGAGATTGCATTTAACTGATTCAGGATTGTCTAAAAGCAATGGAGAACCAATTTCTTTCAAGCTAAGGAGAAAAATAAAACTTTAGGACAAGGGGGAGCAGAGTCAGATTTATGTTTTGTGCTCACTGGCTGACTTTCCAAAGTGCGATTGAAGAGCTAAAAGGGAGCCTGTGAAATGAGCCAGGGGCTTGGGAGGCGCAGCCCTGGGCAGACTCGTGTACCTGGGAGATGGGAAACGTTCTTCTTCATGGCTCTTGCCCACAGAGCAAGGGGCTCTGAGTGCTTCTCTCTCAGTTCAGTGATCCCCAGGCTTTGGGGAGCTTTTCAAATTCCCCATACCAAACCCCTCCAGCCAGTCAGTTCAGGATCCATGGGAATGGGACAGCTCCCAGGAGATTCCGATGTGCACCCAAGGCAGAGAACCACTGTTCTGGATGGTTCCTGAAGCATCTGTGAGCACCAGCCAGGTGGTCAAAAAATTCCTTAAGGACATGAGCTTTCCAGTTCCAGCCCTCAGGGCCCTGAAGAGCAAGGTGGACCAGCAGCTTCCCCCCATAGTTCACTGACCCCCCTGAGGATCCTGGGGGAACCCACCCTCGAAGAAAACTGCAACATGAAAGATAAATATTCCTTGTACTGAGAGCAAAACTCACTTGGATGAGAGTGATGGTTAATTTTTTACATCAACTTGACCAGGCCACAGGGTACAAAGGTATTGGATCAAACATTATTCTGGGTGTTTCGGTGAAGGTATTTTGGATGAGATTAATTTTGGAATCTATAGACTAAACAGACTGTCTCCCCTCCTGTGGGTGGGCCTCATCCAATCAGTTGAAGGCTTACATAGAACAAAAGACTGATCCTCACCAGTAAAAGAGGATCTCCCCTGCATGGCTGCCTTGGAGCTGAGACATCGGTGTTCCTGCTTTGGGACTTGAACTAAAACATCAGCTCTTCTTGGGTCTGGACCTGCCAGTCTTCAGACTGGAACTACACCATCAGCTCCCCTAGGTCTCCTCCTTGCCTACTCACCCATAAGATCTTGGGACTTATCAGCTTCCATCATCACTTAAGCCAACTTCTTATAATAAATCTCTTTCTATATATACATATATACATCCTATTGGTTCTGTTTCCCTGGAAACCCCTGCCTAACACAGTGAGTCTTCCTGCTGTTCCCCAACCACTCACCTCCCAAGAAACCACAATTTGCCCCGGCCCCAGTGACATAACTAGCAATGCAGATGGCCTCCAATGATCCCCAACTCCTGGTCTTCCCTCCACAGGGTTGGTCTGTGTGACAATATCACAAGGCAGACAGTTTCCCAGGCCAGGTCCTACAAGGCATTGTGGCCTCGGCCTTGCTCTCTCTTGGATCAGTCACCCTGGAATAAGCCAGCTGCCATGTCATGAGGACACTCAAGCAGCCCTATGGCGAGATGCATGTGGTTAGGAATCAAGGCCTCTGACCAACAGACAGCAAGGAGCTGAGTTCTCCCGGTAACAGCCAGGTGAGCATGTTTAGAAGCAGGTCCTTCACCCCAGTTAAGCCTTTGGATGACAGCTAATGGCATCAACCCCTCCCCGGGTTTTCATGCTCCCCTCTCACAGCAGCGAATCCTATCATCTCTCTCTGGACAAAGCGTCTTAAGTCCATTTCTTCGCATTTCTTTGCATTTCTTCAGGCTCCTCTTAGTTCATGTCCCCGCTCTCTCTCACTGGATCCACTTCAACAGTCTCCTGACTCATCTCCCTGCTTCCACTCTTCTGCCCTTTCTAGTTGTTCTCCATATGGCATCCAGAGGGAATTTTCTAGAACTGAGGCTATAGCAAAGATTCCCAAACTTCCTCAGTTTGTCACTCTTAGTATCTCCATCATTTTTTTAATAGCACCCCTAGTCCAAAAGCAATGCCTAACACTCCTAGTTGGCTAGGGTCAAATGGTATTTATATCCTAACAACTAATTATCCATTCAAAAATAACAATACATATAAACTGAAAGAAAAATTAATATTTTTGTATCATTCTTAAATAAGCACAATGATTCACTAGTGGTATGCGTGTACCTACTGGGCACTACGCAACTCCTATGACCTTGGGTTCAGATGAGACATTCCTCGGCTCCTGTTCCATGTTTCCTTTAGTTATTTTTAATCCTCACCTCAGGAGGAGATGTTTTTCTTAATTTGAAAGAGAGAGAAAAGGAGGGTGAGAAAGAGAAACATCAACAGGGTCTCCCATACATGCCCCAACTGAGGGTCAAACCACAACCTAGATATGTGCCCTGACCTGGAATCGAACCCGAAACCTTTTGTGTATGGACAGCTCTCCAACTAGCTGAGCCATCCGGCCAGGGCTGTTCCATGTTCATTGTGGCTTTTTATCACAGCAACTGCCAACTCTAGCGATAGAGTTACATGTGTTCCCCTTGGGTCTAATCATGCTGCTCAGTTCTTCTAATCCTGACATAACCCTGTCATTGTAAGTGCCATCTGTGAGTTCTCCGTGTTTTTTCATCAACCCATAGTGAAAGCTGAGAAGACTTTTCTGTGGTTTCAGAAGAGGATGGAAGTATTTTAAATCCACAAATACAAAAGTGATGCAGGGGGAGAGGAAGGAAAGAGCAGCAGCATGAAGCATCTAAATTTATAGATCACATATAAGGTGTAGAGTATTTTGTTCAGGGTTATGACAGGAGCCAGTAGAAGAACTGAACACTGGAAGTCAGTTGAGTCCGCAGTGTGGCCCAAAGGTGGAGGTGGGAAAGACTTACTTTTTGTTCCTGTGCACCCTCTTTTGTATCCTCTGAACCACTTCTTTTAACCACATGAATGTGGCTTTTACAAGGAAAACAAAATCATATATTTCCTCCCGTGTGGGGTTTTAATTCCCCCTTCCACAAACCAGTTTAGAGTGACTTGTACTTATGTGCCAGGCATGGTGTTCACATGGTGCTCCTGTGCCTTTTTGGTGTCCTTTCTCATATGGCTCCTTTATATGGACTCTGCACATGTGGCTGCTAAGTCCTCCATCTAACGCCTTAGTTTTATTAATATGCGAGTCCCCTCTCTGTGCCTCCTACAGAAGATATCCTATAAATGCTTGTCTTCTGACCCATTTGGCTACCAAAAGAGAAGCTGAATATTAGCCTCCAGGAAACACAGCATTTATTTATTTGTCCTCCCCACTGGACTCTATTCTCCTTGAGGACAGTCCTTGATTTTTAAACATTCTCAAGTTATTAGAGACTGAGAGATGCTAATACACAAGAATGATTCAATAGCTGACTATGGGATGAATAAATGAATGAGTGAATTCAACACTTCTTGCTTCTGCAGAAATTACCCAGTAATACTCTTTCCTTCAAATTTTATTTTCCATTTTTCTTTGAAATTATACATTAAACCCTTTGTCTGTATCTACAATGTGTTCAAAACCTGTAGTATTTAAAGGCTCTTTGCTACAGACTGCGACACAGTTAGCATTTGGATCTGAGTTTCTCAGAAAAAGGAGAAAGAGTTCTCTAGATTCTTTTCTTTTTTGGTTTTTGTTTTAAATTGCCTCAGTCACAACACCCATCATTTCAGCCAGGATGATATACATTCTCTTCCTCTCTCTCTCTCTCTCTCTCTCTCTCTCTCTCTCTCTCTCTCTCTCACACACACACACACACACACACACACACACACACTCACAACATCCATTTCTCAGCCTCTTGAATCCCACCCAATGTCCTCAGGATCTGCAAGGTTTTATAAAACATTTCCTTTTATAAGAACACATCTTCAAGGTCTTTGCTAAGATGACCCCAAACCCTTGAAATACTTCAGGCTGAAAGCTATTACCTGTGTTGAGTGCAATACTATCTACCTCTTAAAAGCCTTTTGACCCTCCAAGAAGTGGCATTCCACATTGCCTTTGGAGCTAGGAAAGCCTCCAATTACTGGTATTAGGATGTGACAATGAAAATATACCAGCAGCTTCTGCCATAGTATCCCAAATATATTTTCTCTGCAGGCCTAGGGCTTGCAACAACACCCCATCCTGTATCTGTCAGATATTGCCTTTTCATAACCTCAGCAAAAGGGCCATTAGGAAGGGCCCCATTTATCAAACACCTATTCTTTGTCATGCACTGTACTACATGTACAAAGAACCTAATACAGTGGTAACTGTTGTGCCCAGATTTCAAAGTTCCCAAGACCCCCCAGGGAGCCAGTCAGTCCGATGCAAAAGCAAAGAGTCATTTACTTCAAACCTAGGTTTGGCTCCCCTGCCACACTCACCGATGCAACGGTAAGCTCCAGTGGCCGAGAGAGAGAGACGCCTGTTGGGACCGGGGGTTTTAAAGGGGGGTGGAGTGAGGGCAGGAGAGGGGACTGTGGGCCCCGCTGATTGGCCAGGCGCAAGTCGGTCATAGTGATGGCGTGCACTTCCCTTGATTATTATTGGTTAGTCCAGAGAAATCCTGGGTGTGGCTAGCAGCGGCTTCTTCCGGTGAGGAAGCACATGGCACCTCCCAAAATGGAGGACCCAAGGCAAGATGGAGGGCGCACGTGGCTCTGTCCCAAGATGGAGGACCCAAGGCAAGATGGAGGGCGCAGTCCTTGCCCGGCTCCTGCTGCTGCTGCTCGAACCCGCCACAAGGCAGGATGGCCCCCCGCACAGCCCCCGCAGCTGGCCTGCGGGCAGACTGGGACTCCAGCGCGTCTGGGCGGCACAGGCCCAGCAAACGGGGTGCGGCCGGTGGAGCGGCCCAGCTCTGGAGGAGCGGCATCCGCTCGGAGCAGGCCCGGCCATGGGGCCGGTGCACTGCAGCATGGCGGCCTCCCCGAGCTAGGGCACGCGCCCCACTCCGCTGCCGCCGCTGCTGCACTGGGCCCGGTCCGGGGGGCAGCGGGCGGGCGGCAGCCCACGCCGGGCTCCCGCCGTGGGCTGGGGAGCCAATGCCCCCCCCATGGGGCCCAGCGGCTGGCCCACGCAGGCCCCGGTCCCCCCCGACCGGGCCCCAAGGGCCGCATGGACCCCCGGCCCCAGCGCGGGCAAGCGGGGAGCCGACCACGGGGGAAGGGAGGGAAGAGCCAGGCGGTGAGGCCTTCCGCTCCCATGACCTCCCCCGCGGTCGGTCGCCGCCCAGCCCCACCCCTCGGCCCGCCGCCGGCCACCACGCAGCCGGCCCGGACACTCGGACCCGCTCTGAGGAGGCCGGCGGCCGCGGAGGGATCCCAGAGCCCAGCAGCCAGACTCCTCCTCCCGCACCGCCCGGAGAGGCGGGCGGCGCACCTTTCATTCCCCCCTTGTCTTGGAACTTCTGGCTCAATCATGAGACGGACTGCAATTCTATTCTACCAAAACTATCAACTGAACTATCCCTATAAGGTTAACAAATGGTCCAGTGGAAGTGAAAGAAACCATTTTAGATTTAATAACTTCTATTGAAATAGGATCTTTCTTCTTAGAATTCCTCCATGGTTATCACAAAAAAACCAAATCAAGATTTAGTACTATTTGCCTTGAAGAGGCTCAAGCATTCCTGTTTGTTAGGCTAGGTTTAAATTTAGAGTCTGTTGAATTAAGCCTCCGTTTTTCTGGGCACCATTTTCAGCTGGACCAAGTCTCTTGTTATTTGGTTCCTGGTCTGGGCTGGGCATGGGAAGCAAGAAGCAGCCACGGGGACAGGAGACCTTCCTCAGAAGGGGCGAGTGTTCAAGCCCCTGCACCATTGGGGGGGTGAGGATCTGTGCCCCACCTCTGTTGAACCCCAAGTTCTCTCCTACTGGCCCTCGGCTGTGTCTGTCTTAGGTTGCCCCACCTCTGTGGAGTCTTACCCGTCTCTGACTACCAACCATCTCTGGGCCAAGTAGGGTGATGTGAGGTTCAGTTCTGTCTCCTTGTTAGCCATGCCCCCTGTGGCCTCCACGCCCAGCACCCGCCTTGGGTTCCCCTCGCCTGCTGGCGGGGCCCCGGCATTGATCACATCTCTTGGGAAACCCAGGTTTCTTCTCCAGAGAGGGCCCAGCTTACGCCATTGGGCAAGAGACAGATCCATGGTACCAGCTTTTCATAAACCCAGCTTGAACGGAGAGCTCAGACAACAGCTGTAGACAATTGGGATCCTTTTGGCAATACAGAATGCTTAAGTGCCCTCCCAGGAGGGAATAAATCCCTTCACATATCGCCAGATTCCGGAGGAATTACATAAGGAGAAGAACATACTGATCTCCTCTAAGATTTTCTGACTTTCCTTGCTAATTCCTTTTCATGGATTTAAAACAAAACAGTAACTGTTGGCATAAAACCTTCTACCCATGCATAACTATGCCCCAGACCTTCTATTCTAAACAGGCTTTTTCCAGCTTTACTACCCCTGACATGGGCATCGTGACTCAGGCCTGCAAGGCAGTATACAGGCTGCCAACTGTTAGCTGTCTCTCAACAGAGTCCAAAACCTGATGGGCACCCTTTCCTGCCCAGTTGGGCACCTGCCCCCTTGGCAGCTAGACACCCTTTACTTTTGGGGGTCACCCCACACTGCTCCCTTCCAGGACAGCCAACACACACTCAAACCTGCAAAAGAATCAAAGGTTAATATAACACATCAATACAATGAAACATCATGGCCGCTTTCGGCAGCCAAATCTTCTGCTACTAAACATGTGACCCCATAAATTGTCCTTGTCCCTTTGGAGCCTTGTCCATGAAGATGCAGGCATTATCTAAGTGTATTACACAGTATTGTGGGGGCTCCTGGTGACAGGAGTGATCGCGAGCCATGTTACCGGCATCAGGCAGGTCGAGCACGCCGTAGCTTGAGCTTGAGCGGGTTGCATTGATCTCGATCGATGCTCCATTTGGTGATGAAGTCTTTCCGGGTCATGGATGGATCTGCTGACCGCACGTGAGTGTGGTGGACCCAGGTCGCGACGCCATCTACCTTGAGAGCGGTGGGGGTCATCAGCACCACAGTGTAGGGACCCTTCCAAACGTGGTTCTAGGGTCTCCCGGCGGTGCCTTCTGACGTAGACCCAATCTCCTGGTCTGTAGCTGGGGAATAGCGCCTCTATCTGCCTTGCATCCCCAGAGGGCTGCTTGTCTGGCCCCAGATCTATAGAGGGCCGGCCTACCCTAGTGGCAACATAGGAACAGCAGGACTGGCGGATGTCGCAAGGTCCTGCAGGTTCTCCCCCTCTCTCCCTGAAGGACCGGGGGAGCCTTTCCCTTCTGGGGCCTGGCCAAAAGAATTGTCTGTCTCTGTCCCAATTTTCCCCTCGGGAGGCATGCCCTCATCCACCGGGGTTTCTTGGACAATATGTCAATCTAAACCTGAATATAAGGAATTTGATCAGGATGCCCTGGGCGGCCGTATATGACATAATGGACCCGGTAGGCAGTGGTCAGATCAAAAGACCCTGCATCCGGCCACCCCTCCTGGAAAGTGGGCCACTCCCATTCACAGAATCGCTGTAAATCAAAATCATTAACATTATAACTTTTAAATCTACCCCAGAACTTCAGTTTAATACAGTAAATTACAACCCAGGTAAGAGCAACTGATAGACAGAAATCTTTATTAACTAAGTGGGCTGATTCCCTTTAACAGTGAGCAAAAGACTCTGAGAAAAAAATAATTCTCGCAGCTGCAAGAGGCTTTGAAGACTATTAAAGGGGCCAGCCCAAACGTTCAGCCAAGCGCATCAACAGAAAGCAGAATAAATCAAAGTAGCTTTTACTTTACACAGACCAGTAATGATTTATACTTTCTTAGTAGATCAGCCCAGGCTGGAGCTGTATCTAATCCTCCTTCTCTGTAGTAATTTGGCTAGTCCCAAACAAACAAACTTTTTCCCGACCCCATGATGATCGGTGGTGAGAGACAGACAAGGGAGGGGGTGAGTTACCGTTATGCCATATGACGAATCATGGAACCGCAGGTTGGGGCCCACTCGGACTCCGTAACCGAAGTCGTGGAGCCACACAAAGGAGAGGAGAGGGCAGGCTCCCTCCCTCCACACTCACACACTTTCACCAGACATTCACTCAGAGTTTAAACAATCCACCCAATTCCTAACAATTTCCCAATTCCTGAGGGAGCTCTATAGCTTCCCGGGAGGTGATCAAGCTCCCCTTCCACTCACCCGGAGTGGGCCTGACTGATAGGGGGTCGACGAAGATGACTGACCCTATCCCATTTGACAAAGACAAAGACAACAAAGAACAAAGACAAAATAAATCAGCCAAATGCAACCTAAGGTTGCCCGGAACCTGCAGCTTGCTCCCTGAAGTCCTGAAAATTTTCAAAAAACATTGCAGCAGGGTGTACACAAAAGCAGACAACTTTCTGACAATAAACACCAAAACAAACAAATACCAGACAGACAAACCCGGTGCAGCCTACAGCCGCACGAACCAGGGACACTGGCCACCGTCGTGGCCGCGGGTCAGGACCAGGAGTACCGCTGAGTCCAGCCCTCCGTATAGGTCCTTCCGTGGGACGTCCCAATTCCAGTTTAACGACCGGTCCTTACCTCTCTCGAGAGTCCAGGTGGCTCGGTTTCCGATTTGAAAGTTTTTGGGTGGACTGGAGGCCTCCTTGGTAGTCGTAATCCATAGGTGTGGGGTATCTCGCTGAGTGCCCAGCGACAAGTGGGGGAGAGCCTCCTGCCCTAAACAAGGGGTCCCTCTCACCCCTGCCGGGGGAGAGCCTCCTGCCTTGAATAGGGGGTCCCTCTCCTCCCTGCCGGGTATCTCGCTGCGGGCCTCCAAATGTTATGGGTTGGCTTAACGAGATAGACCACCGACTCAGAATTTAAATTTAAGAGCCTTTTATTAAGCTGGCCAGCTGACCACAGTGCCTATCTCCCTGGAACAAAAAGTCTGCCACCGGTCTTTCTGAACCTCTGCACTGAGGTCCCTGGCTCTTTCCCTTACCTCTCTGAAATGATCGACCATAATGCTTAAAAGAGAAGTTTGAGTCTGTCCCATAATGTCCGTCCAGTGAGTCCACAAAATAAAACCAAAAAGACACAAACACAAACACAAACAACAAACGGGCCCGAAAATACAGTCTTCCAACTCCATGGAAGCAGAACCAAAACAGGCTTCCAATTCCATGGAAGCCAAACCCGAAAGCTAGACAATGGCCTTATACCAGACTAGCTAGCAGGAGCGACCTGCTTTCCGAGAGGGGCATATCCATCCCTCTGAGGGGCATATCCATCCCTCCTGGGGGGGCGGAACGTCTTCCAACTCCCCCCCGCCTGTGGTCTTTATCGGCGCGTCCACCTAGACCCCTCAGGCAATTACAGATTCCAGAAACGAGCTCACACCGAACAGAACACACAACAAACAACAACACACCTACCGCGCGGTCAGTCAGACTCTTCGGACTGGGGGTCCCTCAATGGTCCTGGGAACCCCGGGCGAGCCCCCAAAATGTTGTGCCCAGATTTCAAAGTTCCCAAGACCCCCCAGGGAGCCAGTCAGTCCGATGCAAAAGCAAAGAGTCATTTACTTCAAACCTAGGTTTGGCTCCCCTGCCACACTCACCGATGCAACGGTAAGCTCCAGTGGCCGAGAGAGAGAGACGCCTGTTGGGACCGGGGGTTTTAAAGGGGGGTGGAGTGAGGGCAGGAGAGGGGACTGTGGGCCCCGCTGATTGGCCAGGCGCAAGTCGGTCATAGTGATGGCGTGCACTTCCCTTGATTATTATTGGTTAGTCCAGAGAAATCCTGGGTGTGGCTAGCAGCGGCTTCTTCCGGTGAGGAAGCACATGGCACCTCCCAAAATGGAGGACCCAAGGCAAGATGGAGGGCGCACGTGGCTCTGTCCCAAGATGGAGGACCCAAGGCAAGATGGAGGGCGCAGTCCTTGCCCGGCTCCTGCTGCTGCTGCTCGAACCCGCCACAAGGCAGGATGGCCCCCCGCACAGCCCCCGCAGCTGGCCTGCGGGCAGACTGGGACTCCAGCGCGTCTGGGCGGCACAGGCCCAGCAAACGGGGTGCGGCCGGTGGAGCGGCCCAGCTCTGGAGGAGCGGCATCCGCTCGGAGCAGGCCCGGCCATGGGGCCGGTGCACTGCAGCATGGCGGCCTCCCCGAGCTAGGGCACGCGCCCCACTCCGCTGCCGCCGCTGCTGCACTGGGCCCGGTCCGGGGGGCAGCGGGCGGGCGGCAGCCCACGCCGGGCTCCCGCCGTGGGCTGGGGAGCCAATGCCCCCCCCATGGGGCCCAGCGGCTGGCCCACGCAGGCCCCGGTCCCCCCCGACCGGGCCCCAAGGGCCGCATGGACCCCCGGCCCCAGCGCGGGCAAGCGGGGAGCCGACCACGGGGGAAGGGAGGGAAGAGCCAGGCGGTGAGGCCTTCCGCTCCCATGACCTCCCCCGCGGTCGGTCGCCGCCCGGCCCCACCCCTCGGCCCGCCGCCGGCCACCACGCAGCCGGCCCGGACACTCGGACCCGCTCTGAGGAGGCCGGCGGCCGCGGAGGGATCCCAGAGCCCAGCGGCCAGACTCCTCCTCCCGCACCGCCCGGAGAGGCGGGCGGCGCGCCTTTCAGTAACACAGTAAATGTCACCTAAGGACCAGGCATGACTCTCTTGGTGTGTCTCCAATGGCAGCAGAACCCAGCATCACTGTCAGCTGGCTGCTGGCTCTTTGATGGCTCTGCCCACCTCCTTGTCGTCCACACTGTAGGAATCAGGTGTCCAGTGTCCAGCATCTGTTCACAATATGGGCTGGAGAGCAGGGTTGGGGTGTGGAGGGGAGGTAGCCTCCCTCAGCGAGGCAAATAAATATGTGTGAATTTGGAAGAAAGATTCATCAGGTTCAGCCATTGTCCACTGTTGGTTCAAGCAATGAAATCCAATTCCCACAAAGTGCAGGTTCAGTGAGGGGGTGGGTGTGGGAATCTCCACTCTAGTTAACTTGTTCCCAGGCCCCGTCCTACACACACATGGGCCCACATGCCGAGAATCACCAGGTGCTTCAAATGTCCGTACCTTAACCAGCAGAAAGGACCCTCCATGCCCCACAGCCCCCATGCTTTTCCCTTCTTTTTTCTCCCTCCAGATTTCCCACTTCTTCATCTTCCATGGATGTCATCGTTTCTGCTCTGACTGGTAGAGAGAATGGAGGAGGGAGGAAAAGAAGAACCTGAGAGGAGAGGTCTCTTCTGGTTAGACCTCCAGGTTGAATATCTTAAAAAAAAAACAAAACCTCAGTTACATGAGTTGTCCTATAAAGGTTTTACTCCTTTGCTAACGTATCCTTGGATGGGGCAATCCAGACAGATGGTGGGTGGAGAAATCATACCCCAAATGAATAAATATTTGTGTAATTGCTGTTATGGTGAGCTTTACATATATTATCTCACTTAATCCAGAAACTAACTCTGCATTACCATCCCTATTTCACAGCTGAGAAAAATATACTCAGAATTTGCTGGATTTTTCCGCTGTCAATTGTGTTGACCAGATTTTTCATAACCCCCTTCCTTACAGGGCTCTGAGTTGGAGATGGCCACAGAGGAAGCTATACAAGATTGGGGGGGAGAGAAGTGAAGTGAAGGAGGGGCTACTGCTTTCTGGAGGATTTCAGGGTTACATATGGTGACAGACAGAAACAGAAATGCCCAGCAAGTTCTAGCTTATTCTTTCTTTCCTCCATTCCACGTCCAGATTTTCTTCCAAAATGCTGACTCTGCTGGCCAACAGTGACGCTGCCACCACCACTTCTTGGCCGAAGAACCACAGAGGTAGTGTCTTCCAATAAACATCTGTATGAGCTCCCATTTCAGCAGCTGGATCTGCCTGGCCTCCTCATCACCAGGGCTTCAGAAAACCAGTTAGTGACGTCTCAGATCCTGCAACTCCTCTCCTGGATCTAATTTCTATATATATCCCGTATTCCAAAGATACGTAGTTCTGCTTCCCAGACTGAACTCCAACTAGTAAAGAGATTAAATCATGTCCAATGGCCACAGGCTTAGGAAGTAGCAGGACCGGAGCCAGGTAGGTATGAAATCAGTGGTAAGCTCTGAGGGTTGAATCAGAAGTGGCAAAGCTCATCTAGCCCAGGAGCTGGCCCCCAAGGAGCCCCCAGGCTCCAAACATGTTGCCCAAGTCCATGACAAGCTTCAGCTGAGACACTGAGACCCTGATCCCAGAGCGTCCCATCCAGTGGTGATGTCTAGACCCCATCAACGTCCAGGTAACAAGATACATTCTTCCTCTCATCTCCTTCCCTGGAAAGGGGATATATGAGCTATCATAATCCTACCAAGCAGGGCCACCATCTGCATTACGAACTCTAACATGAGGCACAGGAGCTGGACTTCGGGAAGAGGAAGCAGCTGAACACCATATCTGCTTCCAAACCACACCGGGAGCAGGTTGTGGCCCTTAGAGAACTGCCTTCCCTGATGAAACTTGTCTCAGGAGCCAAAGAACTTTAAGTTTTTGTGACAGCCTCAGGAAGAGAGTGCCTGGGGAAGGTGGGGAGGGAGGCACTGACACCCTTAGATTCTCTGAGAGGAGCCTCTTGAGCAGCACATCATCATAAGTGAGGGCTCACACCCCAGAGAAAACAAAGCAGGGGAAAACAGGACACTTGTTACTCTGTTACCAACACCCTCTGTGCACAAGAGGTAAAGGGCTCCAGGCTTGCTGGTGAAGCATCCTGGGTCTGATGTTGGGCTACAAAGTAGAAGTGAAACATCTCCACTAAAAAAATCTGAGCCAGCTCCCCGGTCCTACAAGCGAAACCCTTGAATGCTGATGTCCCCCCTGCCCATCCACATCATGTGGATACCAATGTCCTCTCACGCCCACCTGTCCTGCCTCTACTCACCACTCAGGACCAACTCATTCTAGTTGTCACCTCGCTGGCTGGCTGAAAAATCCCAGCAAGGCACTTCCTCTTGAGCCTGTTTTCCCCTCTATGCAATGGGGATCAAAGTAGTATCTATCTCAGAGCTGACCTGGATTAAGTGACTTAGTAGTATAACTGGATAAGAATAAAGAGGGCTCACTAAGAGTTTCATACATGCTAGCTATTAGGAAGTGCTTTCTGTTTTCTAGGCAACAATGCGACAAGCATCATCTGCCGGAAGCCAAATCCAGCATGTCAGCAGGGCTGAATCATCTGGAAATGGCTGAGGGCATTTCCCCAAACCTGAAAAGGATGCATAAATGATTGCTTGCTGCCAGACAGCTGAGGGCATTTCAATCTACATTATTGCCTCCTGCTGGCCAAACACCTGAACAGCCGAAGGCAGTTTCTCCAATCTGACAATGGATTCTGTATACCAAACCTTACCCTTTGATATGTATATCTACCTTGCTTTAGGACAATTTGTGTTAATAAAAAGCAAGGGGTCCTGAGACAAGGAGAACTTGGTTCCTTTAGCCAAGTCTTCTCTGACTCCCCAAAATGCCTTTCAAAACTATATTTCATCTCTGGACTCTTGATTAATTTGCACACAGCGCCTTCTCCGGATTCCTGAACCCTTCTAGTTGCTGAATTAAGACCACCAGCAATCATCCTTGACCCCATCAGGGGCTGGTGGAGACGCTGCTGTGCTGCAGCAGCTGCCCCAGCATAGAGGCCACATAATAGACATCGAGTCTGCCCAGCCAGTGGGCTGCTCCCAACAGGATTATGTTATGGGTGGAATTGTGTGCCCCTCCCCCCCAAAAAAAGCATGTTGAAGTCTTAACCACCATCACTTCAGAATGTGATCTTTTATGGATTTAAGGTCTTTCCAAAGCTAATCCACTTAAAATGAGGTCTTTAGAATGGATCCTAATCCAATATGACTGTGTCCTTATCAAAAGGATAAATTTGGACACAGAGACAGAGACACACAGAGGGCAGACAATGTGAAGACACAGAGAGAAGGCAACCATGTGACTGGAGAGATGCATCTACAAGCCACAGAACACTTAGGCTTGTGGCAAACGCCAGAAGCCAGGAGAGGCAAGACTCCCCTAGAGCCTTCAGAGAGAGAGCATGGCCTTCCGACATCTTGATTTTGGACTTCTAGCCCCCAGAACTCCTCTCATTTCTGTTGTTTCAAGTCACCCAATTTCTGGTACTTTGCAATGGCAGCCCTAGAACGAATACAGACTGTGGCCTTGACCCTTGACCAGAGCTGCCTGGACTCTGGAACAGTAGGGATTCACATCCCACTTGTCATGGGGATGGGGAAGCAAAAGAATTCAATCAGCAAAGAGAGCAAGAAGAAAATAGAAACACAGAAAAAGCAAAACATAAAGAAAGCCAAGTTTGATTGCTATTTGATTCTCTGTTTGGTCTCTTCTTAAGGGCTGACTGAATTCCTTTCCTAAATTCTGAGAGCACCTACACGTCGTAATCTAGCTGAAGTGGGTTCTTACTATTTGCAAACCAGAGACCTAAAAAATGCAACAGCCAAAGAATAACAAAAAAACGAAAACGCAATGACCACTGTGGTTCAAGATTACAAGCGCCACCTCCAAGACCTGGCAGACAGAGTGTGAGCACCAAGGATGTACAGTGGACAAGGGGCCCCCTCCTACATGACAGTGGAAGGAGGCTTCCCATTGAATTGGCCATTCTCCTGGACTTCACGGGATGCCTGGAAGCTGACCAGCAGAAGTATTCCAGGCAGAGGGGGCCATTTTTACTCTTGTGTTTCTGCAAGAGAAACACCAAGCTGGTTGACATCGGGAAGGTTTTTATTATTCCTGAGCTGAATAGCAATCAATCTGGAAACAAAACCACTGCCTCGCTGCCATGTTAAATTGAGCCAGGCACGGAGAGATTGAGCTGTCCCACACCCTCCTGTTTTCAAAAGGAAGCCTCAAGTTCTCTGTCAATTGACACCACATCTATTGATCCCAAAGCAAATTGACTCCCCGGCCTGTGTATTGCAATTCAGACACAGACACTGAAAGATGTTACCTTCTAATCACAAGAGCAGCATTCAAGCTGCACAAATATTTGCTTTGTTCCTCCACACTCCACCAATTAAGGCAAAGTATAGAGGAAAATCACATTGCAGCAGGCTGAATAAATGAAACGCTGTGGTTAGTAGACACCACAAGGGATGCATGCAATTGGAAGATAGGTCCCATGGTTGCAACAATAGATCCTTCCCTTTCCCTCTCATCCCAGGATAAGTTGATGCAGGATGTTTCTCTAAAGTCAACTTATGTTGTGATCCAATTGGCCCTTAATACAAGTGTTTCCCCCAGAAATAAGCATCCTTTTCCAAACCTGACCCAGAATCCATACAATCCATTTTGCCCTGCCCTCGAGTTCTTTCTCTTGCTCATTTCCTCTGTTTCCCATTCTTATTTGTCTGCTTTTCTGTTCTGTTTTTCACCTTCATTGGGGGTCTACTGGGAAAGCAGACCCCTGCCAAACAAGGAAAAGGAAACAATGACAGCACTGTCCACCTGCTGGTGGCATCAGGGGAAGAAAAGAAGAAAAAATAAGCATGGGATTTAATTCCATTCCAGGGTCGGTCTTGCGGCTGACAGTCCTCTTGGCCCAGGGCCAGGGCCTCCTGTGTCCTCGCTGAGCTGAGCCTGGTATAATGGGGAGATGATGAGCCCAGTCAGGAGCAGAGCTGCTCAGGCAGTCTGGTGGCTCTCATTAGTGTCAAACAGCAGGGAAACGACCGAGTCCACACATGCTCGCCACCAGGAATCTCAACAGACCCCATGGTTGAGAGAAGGGGAGGCGGCTCCGTTCAGGAAATTACTGCTCCCTGCAGTTGAGAGCACCTGGCTGGGCTCCGCCAAAGCTCTCTGCTGGTGGCCAGGTGGTCTCCAGAGATGCACTGGCATCTGTGCTGTCCAGGGCCTGAGAGCTGTAGAGACAAACAAGACACTCACTGGGCCTTAAGGAAGCTCCAGGTCTGGAAGCTGACAGGAAGCAGACTGGGCCTCCATGAGGATGCACAGCGGGGACAGAACACACTGTGCCTCAACAGAGCGAGGCCCGAGGTGCAGAGGAGTGAAGCAGGCGAGGAAGGAGAGGAGGTTCCAGCAGAAGGAACAGCATGAGAAAGCCGGAGGCATGGATACTACATGGCATGTTGGGGAAAAGCAAGGGGGTGGATCCGAGATTATCAGCTGGTCCGGGGGAGCCTGAAATGCATTGGCCAGGAAGAGAACAGAACCAGACCTGTGTCCTTACACCTCATCCCATAGGTGTTTAATTAATTCTCAGTGACCATGAATATTTTTGTGATAAAATACACAAAACATAAAATTTGCCATCTTAACCATTTTTAAGTGTGCACAGTTCAGTGGTATTACGTACATTCACACTGCTGTGCAACCATCACCACCATCTACCTCCGAAATTCTTGTCATCTTCCCAAACAAAAACCCTATATCCATTAAACAATAACTCCTGTCCTAGCTGGTTTGGCTCAGTGGATAGAGCACTGGCCTGTGGACTGATGGGTCTCGGGTTCAATTCCGATCAAGGGCACATGCCAGGTTGTGGGCTCAATTCCCAGTCGGGGTCGTGCAGGAGGCAGCCGATCAATGATTCTCTCTCATCATGGATGTTTCTATCTGTCACTCCCTTCCTCTCTGAAATCAATAGAAATATTTTTAAAAAATAATAATAATAACTCTTCATTCTCCTTGACCCCCCACCCCAAGCCCCAAGCAACCCCCATCCCACTTTCTGTCTTTATGAATTTGACTACTCTGGGCATTTCATATAAGTGGGATAATAGAGTATTTGTCTTTCTGTGAATAGCTTATTTCACTGAGCCTGATGTCCTCAGGGTTCATCCATGTTGTCACTTATTAAAGAATGTCCTTTTTTTTAAGCCTGAATAATATTTGTAAGAATGTTTATGCCATGATCATGGAACTTTTGAAATTAAAATAAATTGCACTAAATAGAATACGCACGAAAACTGCAAAAAAAATTAAAAAATAAAATTTAAAGGACCTTCTGCTTCCTGTGACAGAAAACCCAGCTCAAAATGACTGAAGCAGAGAAAGGGGATTTGTTGTCTCAATGACTGAGGAGTCCAGGGCATGGCTGGCCTCAGGCAGGACTAGGTGCAAGGGCTCAGTGCTGTTATCACCACCCAATCCAGCAGGGGCCAAGCACTGAGCTGGATACTGGGGTTAGAGGAGGGATTAAAACAAGCACAATCCCCACCCTAACAAAGCTCAAGTCTTACCTTAGATTCTCCCAACTCCTGTGCCCAGGGCAGACATCTCTAATCGATTCCTGCACGCTCTATGCTGAGCTCAGCTGGGCCTTTGGGTCTGTCTTCCCCCAGTGCTCCAGAAGAGCACCACTCATGGATGAGAATTAGCTCATGAGACAAACCCACCTGCCATTCTTCCCCTAGAGCAGTGGTTCTCAACCTTGACTGCACATTAGGATTCCCAGGTGATTCTAATGTGCAGCCAAGGTTGAGAACCACGGCCCTAGAGCATCGTGATGATAATTACAGCCAACAGTTATTCGTGGCTCACTTTATGTTCCAGGGTGTTCGCTACACTAACTCATTTAATCCCCAGAATAGCCCCAGTGAAGGAGAGACTGCCACTAACCCCATTTTCCAGATGAGGAAACAGAGACACAGAGCTATTCAGTAACCTGTCCAAGGTTACTTGTTGAATCCAGATTTGAGCCCAGGCTGGCTGGCTTCCCTGTGGGGTGCTGCCTGGGGAACCAGCCAACCTCCATCCCACCTTCCAAACAGCACAGAGACACTGAACACAATGACAGGATTTTAGAGAAATTGCAGCATTTTCTAAAGTGCTTTTTATCCAAACTCAAAGAGAGGAGCTAAAATGAATTAAATTATAATTGGACAATATGGGCTTTTGACTTGTAATTGTTGTAATTAATTTACCATCAATATAATGCAAGGAGTTAAAAATAATGGATTGAAAATGGTTGAGAACCCATTGAAATGTAATATGTACAAGTGAAATACTCGTCTTACATATAAAGTACTTAACTGGATCTGACATACTCTAATAAATCTCTCTCTTATTCATTACGGGCTGCACATGTTACAGTTCAGACAAGCTTATCAGTGGAGCATAAGAACTGATGCAATTGCTCTTTAAATTCCTCTCAAGACCCCCTTTTGGCACCAGAATAAATTTCACAACAGTGCATTCTTTTAAAGCCTCTGCTTCCCATGCTTGGATGCGCATTCTCACGGGAGGGCTCCGTTCAGGGCTCAAAGCAAGGGAATCAGGGCATCAAAGGCCCTGGGAGCGCCCGATGGGCTGGCCCTGCAGGGGATCAGTACAGTACGGCAAGGGGCACTGTCCTGGCATCGGGCAGAGCTGGGTTCAAACCTCAGCTTGGCCACCCACAGCTGGGGAACTGTTCACCTCCCTAAACCTTAGTTTCTTGATTTTAAAAAAAATTGCATAAGTAGATTACCTTCTCATGGAGTTGTGAGAATTTAGAGAGAGAATTATCAGTAAGGCATTAAGCACAGCCTTTGGCACATAGGAAGTGCTAGGATTCATTTAAAATGTTTTTTTCATACTGTAATCTACATAGTTATATACTAGAACAAAATGCAAAATCATCATGCCTTTTTTTTTTAATGAGTCCCAGCTTCCTTCCCTCCCGAAAGGCCACTGCTCAAGTGCCAGCATATAAGTGGGGGTAGGCATATGGGCCTCACAGGACTGGTGTTGGGATTACAATTGTCAACCCATATTCACTGGTACCCTCCCAGATACCAGGAATTGTGCTGGGACCCAGACAGAGCAATGGATAAGACAAGGTCCTTGCCTTCAGAGAGCTCGCAATCTGCCACAGGGTGGTTAACTAACAGTGAACCAGGGCCACAGGGAGGTGTGTGGGGTAGTGTCTGCTGGGACCCTGAGCTGCTTCAGCCACTTGGAGGGCCCGCCTCACACCTCCTCAGTGGTGTCCAGTCTGACATTCCAGTCCAGTGGGACCGCGGGACAAAGCTGAAGTGATGGGACCGAGGGTAGAAAGAGCAAGGCAGCGCTCTGGAGGAACCTTGGAGTAGGCTGGCTTAGGAAGAGAACATACCAGAACACTAGTAGGCGCTGGTTGGAATGGACCTCGGGCAAACTCAAACCAGCCTCTGGTGGGAAAAGGAAAGGCAGAGCTGGAAGAGAAACCCATTCCTGATTTCCAGACACTCAACACAGGGCTGATGGCAGCTAACCTAGCTGCAGGCGCCACCTGCTGGTGTGTGGATGCAGCTCCAGCATCACCTGCTAAACCCCCAAAATGGAAGCCACAGCAAGACCCAAAATAAATCCACCTGCCCCAGATCAGAACTGCAGGAGGGGAAGCTCAGCTCTGGCTTTCAACGGGTAGGGAGGGGAAGGGGCATAGGAAGGGGGAGGGGGGAAGAGAAGGAGGAAGGCAGATGCATAAATTTCAGGCCATTTCTAGAGCCTGTGAGGACCCTGTGCTCAGGGAGCTGTGCCAGTGAGGGTGTTGGAGACGCATGGCCACTGCTTTTAGTCCCCATTTTACCCCAGTTGGGGAGGTTCTGCTTTACTCTGAATAAATCTGCATTAAGAGAACAGAGATGTCTAGACACATTTAATCCAGAAAATCCCTCTTTCTGAGAGAAAACACCCTCTACTTGGTAGGAATAGCAAAGGGCCATTGTAAGGTGATATAAAAAGCAGGGACTTTGGCATCAGAGAGCTCTATGTTCAAAACCCAAGTATGGCACTTACTAAATATCTTTGTTCTTGAAAGTCGGACTGTGGATAATCATATGGACCTCATGTGATTGCTGTTAGGATTACAAGTTCATTCAATATACACTGAGACCTCCCGGGGTGCCAGGGGCTGTGGTAGGACCCATACAAAGCAACAAATAATACAAAGCTCTTGCCTTGGCAGGGCCCAAATTCTAGCGTGGGATGGATAATGAAGAGCCATGGTGTGGTGTGTCTGTCGTGTGTAGTAGAGTCTACATATCAGATTCTGTAACCATGGAGAGCAGAAAAGGTCAGGGAGAGTTCATGGAGGGAAGGTGCTGAGCTTGCCTGTGAAGATGCATTAGAGCCTTCTGGTAGACCAAATGCCACTAGCATTCCAAGCAGAGGCACCTGCAAGGGGAAAGGCATGGGTCAGAAGATGAAAGGGCAGGACCAGTGGGAAGGGGCAGCAGAGGGTGTGGGGCGGGCACAGGCCCAGCTGGGGAGGGTTCACCAAGGCGATGCTTTAGCTCTATCTTGCCTTATTCAAAAAGGCCTTGAGGGAGGCAAGTGTCAACTTCACCCAAAGATCCTGGAAGAGTTTAACTTGGGGAAGCAGCATGACCAGTCATAAAGCTTGTTACAGTGTCAGAATTTAGAAAATGCTCGACACATCTTGGTTTCTTGCTGTGCACTGAGACGGAAATCATTTCATTTTCTGGATGTTTCCATCTTCTGAGTATGTGTCTAGTGCCTTCATGCCTTGCTGTCATCTGCGGGGGTCAGAGATTGAGAGAAGGTTGGAAGCCATTGCCAAAGGCAGGGGAGGGGTGAAGAGAGCAGACCATGCGAGCTGCTGTACAAAGAGCCCTGACTGCTGGGCTTCGACAGGATAGAAGTCCATCTCTCTCGAACGTAACAGCCCAGGAAGGACAGGCAGAATCTGCGCCATGAGGACCCACAGGGACCCAGACCCCGATCTTCATTCTTGGATTTGAAATTGCTGCATTTCCACATCTGCAGTTAGCCGAAGGACAGGGAAACTGAGGGAGTTCAGGCAACCTCACTTGTAAAATGGGTTGTGATAACGATGAAAATGTACATCTAACGAATAACGCCTACCCTTCCTTGTGAACAGAGGTGGCTGAAATGAAGTCTCTGAGTGAGACTAGGGTTCCTTGCAAAGGTCTGGCGGATCCCTAGAATATTTCCATCAGGGAAACTTCACTGAAGCTGCAATTTAGAAAAGAAGGTCAAAATCACAAGCAGTTAGAAGTCCCAGAAGCAAATCACACGCTCCATCTTTCAGCCACCACCTCTGAGCACCAGCCAGGAGCAGACCTGGGCTCCGCTCAGGAGACCGTGTGATCAGGAAGCAGAAGAGCTGGCTTTCAGGAAGAAAGTTAGGGAGCAGGTCCAGTTCTGCCACCCAATAGTTATATGGCCTTGGGAGAGTCATTGGATCTCTCTAAACTTCGGTTTCTTTATTAATAGATGACAATAATGATACTTAATGCTATGAAGGGTGGGGCCCACATGATGAGATTAGTGCCCTTATAAGAAGACACCTAAGAGCATTCTCTCTCCCCTCCTCTCCAGCATGTGAGGACATCTGCAAGCCCTTAACCTTGGACTTCAGGCCTCCAGAAGTGTGAGAAATAAACGCCTATTGTTTAAGCTACCCTGTCTATGATATTTTGTCTCAGCAGCCTGAGTAGGCTAAGCCACCCACCTTACTGGGATATTGAATGAGCTGCTGAGATAAGGTAAGTCAGGTGCCTAAGTCAGAGCTGGCACATAGCAGGTGTTCAATATAGAATAATGATAATTACCATCCTCACAATTATTTCCACCATCGTTTTTATCACGTAACCCCTGCCCTCAAGGCGCTCACAGTCTGGTAGGGGAAACAGATCCATGAAACAATGGGGCAGAATAACAGAGGCACTTGGGCAGGCCTGAAGGGTTCAGAAATAAGGAGATCTTCCCCTAAGAATAAGGCTGGATTCCCACCAATAGCCACAGAGCCCCTTCTGCTCTACCAGGCACCCAAATATGGCTGAGCCTGGGGCAGGGGCTCCCTCCCCCCTCCCTTCCCCCCCTCCCCCTCTTGCCCAGGGCAGGCAGGCGGGTGGAGCTGCAAAATGCAGCCTTCCAACCAGCGGAGTACAGACAGGTCTGGGCACACGCTGCAGGCATGGAAGCGCAGGCTGCCTCCCGAGTTGCGGTACACGGTGGCACCCTTCCGGGGCACAAGCTGTCCCTGTCGCTGCTGCCAGAAACATTGCCGAGGCAGTGTCATATGGAGATGGGTTTGCCCCCCCCCCCCCAAATATGCCTGGCAAAGAGTTAACTGCGCTTTATTTCACTTCGGGTCCATATGCCGCCTCGATTCTGATCAGAGGCACTACAAATTACAGTCTGTCTCTACAGAACATTCAAAGAGGCTCGTTCCTCTTTCCGTGTCAACACATTAGTTTCAATTGCTTGGGAGACCAAGCGAGATCGCGTTCTCTTCGTTCGGAGGTAATTTCTTTTCTCTGTTCCCTGATGACAGGGCCCTCCCGGTTAAAATGTTCTTCTCCCCTCCCTCCCTCGCTCCCTCCCTCCCACACAGGCAGGTTGCCTTGCAATCAAAGTTTGCAATCCAACCATCGGAAGAGGGATTAATTAAGGAAGAAAGGGTTTTCTCTCTTTCTTGTGGGTTCAAATGCTTCTTTAATAAGAGAAATTGACGGGAATCAAAGTAAAGGAGCAGAAACTCGGTCCTGCAGGCCCCCTATCGAAGCCCACCCCCTCCCCCATCTCCGCAGCCGGGCCCCACACGAGGGCCTGGGACAGTCTTTTCTCTGCAGCCACTTCCTATGCCCTCAGAGAAATCAATTGGGCGCCGCTGCAGGGACGAGATGGACAGAAGGAAATTCGAATGGGATTTTTATATATTTCATCAATACCAGCACAAAACAGCAGCAGGACAGCTTTATTGATTTAAACATTAAAATAACATGTGCTTTCTTTGCATTTTCCCAGAGGTGATCATGTTTCTTATTTTTAATCTAGATTGAAATCTCAAAGACTTTCCACAAGCCCCTTGTGGTGATTACCAAAGATTAATAATAACAAGTCTAATTAATGTAGAAAGACATAAAAATCGATGGAAGTGTGAAATGTTACACTGACTGACAGCGCTCAGAGGAGGGTCGGTCTGCGACTCCAGAGATGGGGCAGCCCCTGGTGGCCACCGCCTGGCCCTGCTCAGCCCAGGCCCCAGGGCAGGCTCACCCCCATTCAGAAGGAAGCCAGTCCTTTCCAAGCTCCCAGATCCCCCTTCTTTGAGCTTCTGATGTTTTTTGTTGGGAGGACATCCACCATTTTTTTAAACTGAGAATCCACCACGTCCCAGGCACGGGAAACACGGTCACCATTGCAGACAAGCTCTTTGCCCTCTTGGAGCTCTCCGACCAGCATGGAGATGCAGACGAACAAAATGGAAAAAATATACAGTGAGGTGCTGGGGAGCCAGTTGTGGAAACACCTGATGGGGCTTGAACTCAAGCGTGGGGTCTTCAAACTCGCTGCTTCCTCTGAGACAAATGCCCTTCCTCCCCTCAGACACCAGCCCCTACCTCTGTCCTCCAGGGCTCAGCTCGAGTGCTGTTGTCCATGGCTGCCGTCGGTCATCTCCCTTCATTTTCTCCAGGGCCTCTGCATCTAGATTTGCAATCAAGAACCGTGTCTTTCTCTTTTATGATGCCTAGAATCTAGCACAGAGCCCAGCACAGAGAAGGCACTGGACAAATATGTGTTGGAAAAAGCGAATAAATGAAGCATCATGGGGCTGAAATTTTTCTTCTTGTCTAATGAAAGGGCCAGAAAATAATATTGGAATTGCTACCCCCTCCCTGGAAGGTGGGTGCCA
Organism: Myotis myotis; assembly: GCF_014108235.1. NCBI lineage: Eukaryota > Metazoa > Chordata > Mammalia > Chiroptera > Vespertilionidae > Myotis > Myotis myotis. The sequence goes on along the minus strand of NW_023416357.1, from coordinate 84,359,194 downwards.
ACACCTCAGAATTACTTGGGAAGTATCCTTTAGATTAAGCTTCATCCAGGAAAGTCTCCCCTCAAAGCAGGACAGAGTGAGGGCCTCCATTATCTGGAGGATTTTGGAGGTGAGGGTCCATGAAAAAAAAATGTCCATGAACTATGAGATGCTGGTCCCCATCCCAAACCAGGGTGATAGGTTCTGGAAGGAGGCTGTGGATGTTAACTGAAAGGGCTGTGCCCTGAGAATGACAACCTCCGGAGACCGTGTCTGGAGAGCTGTCAGTCAAACTGGGCACTAGGGAGTGGCTCATTCTCCTAAATTCTCTGGGGTCTCTGAGAGATTTGAGTACTCAGCCTGGGAGAGTATGCAAGACAGAGTGCCAACAGCGACACTGTGTGGCCATGAGAAGCAATAGCAGGCTCTGGTCAGATTCTGAATGTGGAAGCGCATTAAACCCACTCCATTTTGGACCATGATGCTTGAAAAAGTCAAGATTGAGACAAGCTTCAAGAGAGTGTTACTAACTTTTTTGAAAACAAGGCATGTTTGTCACTCTAAGATACATGTTGTCTCTTAAACAGTTGCTTTGGTAAACAATACCTGAGTGTTTACTTGCACGTGTAAAGTTTAACTTTCAAATTTTAGTTTTGAACTTTGAAATTTAAAATAAATTCAGATTTTTTAAAATCTGCACCAATAGTACAAATTATTCCTATATACCCTTATCTGTCTTCCCCAAATGTTAATATCATATGCAACCACAGTTCAATGATCTGAATCAGGGAATCACAATTGGCACAACACTATGAAGTATCTACATGCCTTATTCAAAAGTCTCCAACCATCTTACTGATGTGTTTTCTCTGGTCCAGGATCCCATATTGCATTTAGTTGTTAGGACTCCTCCAGTCTCCACCAAGTCTCTGACAGTTCTCAGTTTTTATTTTCCATGACCTTGACCTTTTTTAAAGAGTGTTGACCAGTTATTTTACAGAATGCTCCCAAATTTGGATTTTTCTAAAATCCAAGTGTCTAAATTCAGTATCTCACATCTAAATTCTACTATCTTTTGGCAAGAAAACCACAGAAGTGATTCTGATGCCCCTCATGGTGCAGCAGGCCAGGACCGACCTGAACTCAACATGCATTCGTCATTAGTGATCTGAACTTTGGTCACTTGATAAAGCGGGGCCTGTTGGCTTCCCCACTATCCAGTCGCTATTTTTCTCTTTGTAATTAACTAATATCTTTGAGATTAAGTGAATATCCTGTTTCTCATCATACTTTTGCCCATTCGTTTTACCACACTTTGGTGATTTTTGCCTGAAAAAATTATTACTCTGATGTTTGCCTTACTTCCATCCTCCCTTCTACATTCAACAATTAGAATTGTACTGTACAGAGCACCTTCCCTTCTCTTCAGCGTGTGTAAGTATTTACTCATGTATGCCAGTGTGGACTCCTGCATATTGATTTTATTCTATGTATTACAATCCATTACTATCCTTTATTTGGTGGTTCGACTTGTCTCCAATTTATTTGGTCACTGGGAACTCCTTCAAGCTGGTCCTGTGTCCTTTGAATAAGGCCCTGTCATTTTTTTTTAAAAGCAATTTCTTACTTGTTGGCACAAGACATTCCAGGCTCATTTGTGCTTTCCCTAACCCAGCGCTGGAACCAACCACTCACTGATGCTTTTACATCCAGTACACAGTCATCGCAACCAGTGTGGAAGCGCTCTGAAAACACACCCTGTTGCATAAACCACCCCCTCCCTCTGCACCATCATAGATGCAGATAATTTTCTTTTTCTCAATACATTACTGGTTCTTGGGTGAAGGAGGATTTGTGGCATATCTTCATTGGTTCAGCAAGAATTCAACAAGATCGAACAGACTGTCAAATTACAGTGGGAAGGCTGGGGAGGGGTGGGGGGGGGAGGTAAGAGATCAACCGAAGGACTTGTATGCATGCATATAAGCATAACCAGTGGACGCAAGACACTGCGGGGGGGGGGGGGGGGGGGATGGAGTGAGAGCATGTGCAGGGGGTAGGGAGTGGGGGGCGGGTAGGGGAGGCCGGGGAAAGGTCAACGGGGGAAAAAAGGAGACGTATGTATTACTATTTGTAATACTTTAAACAATGAAATTAAATTTTTTAAAAAAGCATTCAACAAGCACTTACCCTGTGCTAGGCCCTGTGCTGGTTGTTGAAGATAGAGATCAACTAAGCCAGGGGCAAGTGGGGAAGCTGAAAAGCCAGGACATCCAAGAACAGCCTGCTGCTGAGACCAAGGCACTACGGACGATGGATCTCACATCCCAGCGGAGATCCCACGCACATGCATATTTACCAAGGGCTCTCTGCATTTTAGTTGAACAGCTCCTGAATGTCCCACCCACACCGAGGGTGAAGAATGGAGATTAGGAAAGACTGCTTCTTTGGAGAAAGTGGGGCACAGTCCCAACCACAACCCCAGCTCCCAGGGGCAGGGACGCCTTCTCCTAACCCAAGCCTGGTCTCAAAGACTTCAAGGAAAGGAGATTAGGAAAGGATTTTTAGAGCTAACTGTTTGTCTCCTACCAAGGGCGAGGGCTGTGCGGTGCCTGGACCTCACCTTGAGTTGGGGGGTGGGGTCACTATCAGGCTTCAGTACAGTCCCAGAGCACCTAACCCCTAACTTGGGAGACACAAAGGGCTGGTGTCTGTTTCTTAAAGGGTGAGAGCTGGGTTAGCTGGTCACTAGCAGAGGTGGTGGCATTGGGCTCTTCCTCTCCAAATGTGTCAGGACAAAGCACACGTGTGTCTCCTAGGGGCCGGGTATCAGACCCTCTCTGACAGCGCCACTCAGAGGGGCCATGGCCCTCCTCAGAAAGAAGCTAGAGGTACCCCTGGAAGTATAGGGGCCAGATAGCCAGGAAGAGACAGGTCCAAGGAAGATACATCACTCACATCAAGGAAACTACAGGTGAGAGGTCCTCAGAAATGGATTGAAAAAGAAAAAAACAGAGAGAGGACAAAAGGAAAGAAAAACACAAAAGTGCCCTTTAAAAGAAAAAGTCCCTTAAACCCCTTCAGGGGCAGAAAATGTGACATCATAGCCCTCAAGTACCAGACACGCAGGATGTGGCCTCCCCCTTACCACTCCTCCCTCCTCGGACCCCAACCCTGTAGGGTCTGCAGCTGGTGCTGGGAAGATGGAGGAGGAGGAGGAGGAGGAGGAGGAGGAGGAGGAGGAGGAGGAGGAGGAGGAGGAGGAGGAGGAGGAGGAGGAGGAGGAGGAGGAAAAGCAGCGACAACCACCTCCCTGACTTTCCTGTCTGCACCAGGCTCAGCACTGGGAGCCTGCAGTTTGATTAACTTTAAATCTGGCTGTATGGTAACTCTTGATCATGACACGGGACTAGGATTCTGTTTCATAATTGGCATAATTATTCCTCCCTACCAGGACCAGAGTAGTCCTGGGACCGGGCCCAGCAGTCGCCAGCTGGGCAGGGAACAGGCGAGCCCCACCGAGCAGACTTCAGGGGACAGGAAGGCAAGCATGGAGTTGTTTTAGGGTCACAGCCCATGATTTGTGTGACTTAAATGCTGCAATGGATGCGTGAATAAAGCACTGTAAGAGCCCCAAAGGAGCACTGGAACCAAGCCCTTCATTTCCAGGTGCCTCAGCGTCCTGGTCCAAAAGCAGAGAGAGGAAGGACTTGCGGGCCCAGGGCTCCAAGAGCTGCAAGAAGATAAGAAGAGGCGGGCACTGTGCACCCGGATCTAGCGAGGCCCCCCAACCACCACCACCACCCCCCCCCCCCGTCATCTCCTGTAACCTGTGCTAAAAACAGAGACGTGCTTAGGGCCACAGAAAGCTGCAGAAAAGAGCACCCCTGGTCTCGGCAGGTGCCTCCACACCAGAAATCTTCATCTGTCCCTTGGCCGACGGGGAGGGAAGAACAAAAGACTGGGGACTCCTGGATTCAATCAGCTTTCTCTTATTTATTTTCTTTTCTCTTCAGGAGCACTTTTCACCACCTGGCAATATTTCTCCTTGTGAGCCAGGGTTTGTGCTTTTAAGGCTTTATAAAGTGGGAGGCTCCGGCTTTGTTTTCCTGGCAGACAGACTGGTCCCAGGGCCCGCGTTCCCCCACAGCAGCTCTCCCTGGCTGGTGTCACCGCGCAGGGAGGCAGCCCTGTCACCTGCCTGGGAGCCGGCATTCTCTGCAAACCAAGCCAGCAAAGGGCTCTCGAGGAGCAGATGTTTCTGTTTAAGGCTGATGGGAACTGCAGGGACCATTTTTCTCCCCACCGGGTTTTCAAGTGCAAGAGGCAGCTGTTTGCCAGGAACACAGACTGGGGTTCTAATGAGGTTCGTGGCTGAGCCAGGCCTGCGAGACGGAGGCCTGACCAATACCAGGATGAGGTTATTAAGGATCCCCAGGAGAGACCTGGCCACAGGCCAATTTTACATCGTAGGGGGAGGAGGGGGGAGAAATGACTTGTTTTCTGGGATGCAGTTTGATATTTTAAAAAGCATAATCAATGGGAATGGTCAATGTAGTCTAATTTCTGCCCAGGATTGTTGTTCGGCTTAAAGAAAGGGCTGCCCATTTTTCTGGGTATTGTTATAGTCCCAGGACGCACGACGGAAGGTGCAGGGCGTATGGCACAATCATTGGTACATGGCATGCCCAGAATGCTCACCCACGGTTGGTGGTGAGCTTGGGCAGGCAGGCGAGTGGTGACACCAGCTCATGGCCACTCCCTCCGCTTGGCACCTGCTGCATTCTACTGTAATTTGTGAGGAATCAGGAGCTCTCACTCCTTCTGGGACAGCGCCTTCTGATGAAGTGGTTCCCATACTCCTTCTGCCCGCTGAATCAGCATCGGCTTTGCAGACACGCTGGTCCATTCAAGCAGCCAAATGCGACGTTGCTAATTCTGCAAGTTTCTGCTATGATCGTTGTGGTAGTAGGAGACAAATGTTTAAGAACAAGTTTCTGATGTGATTTTGGAGTGGAAAAATTAAACGAAGAAAATTCCCAGGCACTGACTTCCATTTTTCTAAAAATTGGAAAATGGCTGCAATTATTCTGCAAAGAGAAAGTTACAGAAACAAACTTTTCATTTTTACAACAAAACCCCCACAGACTTAGAATAAAACCCGGGGGGGGGGAGCATTAATTTAAATTCACTGTAAAATAAAACAGCTTAATATTAGAACCTCTCCTATGTGCACGTTTCAATAAGGAAGAAAGAGTATACTAGAGAAAATAAAGGGCATTGCGTTTATTGAGTGATTTAATATGAATGGGGAGCTTTCATATGTATTATCGCATTGCATCTGCGGCAAAGCTAAGAGGTTGATATTATTATGCAAATTGTGCAGGTGTGAAACTGAAGTTCAGAGAGGTTAAGTAATTTGCCTAAGATTATACAGCTAGTAAATAGTTAAGTTCAGAGATTTTTTTAAATTAAATACTTATTTCTAAAACTGCTTACATGAGTGATAACTTACATGAGAGCACTGAAATTCACTGAGAAGTTACCCACACTACTCAAAGATAACTACACTTGCTTCTCTGTCCATGTGTGCACACACACAGTCAGAGATACATTTTAAATTGAATTATATTGTACAAACTATCATATATCTGCTTTTTTATTTTCTGTGTTCTAATCATGATTCCCTCTCTTCCATGCTATTTTTCATTGTCCCGTACTACTTTATTGCATTGCTGTATCAAGTTATACTTAAGCATTCCTCTATTGGATAATTATGTTGTTTCTCTTTTTTTCCTGTTATAAACCATGATGAGATGAATATTTTTGCAAAAAAAAAAAATCTTGCTGGATTGCCCGTTAGGATAGATTTCTGCAAATAGAATTTCTAGGTCAAAAAAAATCAGCACCCTTTAAGGCTTTTGTATGTATTGTAAAATCACACTCCAAAAAGGCTGTACCAAGTTAAATCAGTGTATGCAGCTGCCCCTTTCTCAAACTCAAACACTGTCACCGTCTCTTTCAAAAATGCAATTTTGTATAAAAATGACAGTAGCTTAAATTTTTATTTCTTTAGTTAGTAGTGATACTGAGCAGTTTGTGTGTGCCTTGGCCACTGGCATTTCTTCTTTTGTGAATTGCCATTTATGTCTTTTGTCCATTTAGCCAGAACAATCATCTTTTATTTTATTGATTTGTAAACACTCTTGATATATGAAGATGGTCACACTTTTTTCTGTAACATATGTTGCAAATAGATATCCCAGCTCATGTTAAGCACTTTTTCTAGTGTATGGTGGTAATTTGTCAAATTAAAACTTTTTAAATCTTTAGGTTGTCAAACGTATCAATCAATCTTTAACATTCCATCTTTGACTGGACATAAGAGTCAATATATATGTTATTCAAATGTTCCAGGGATTTTTAAATAAAATCTTTAATGTATCCTGAAATTTAATTTCCAAACTGTTACTAATTCTTTGATTAAAATCATGACCTTGACTTTATTGTATACTAAATTGTTACATATATTTGGACCTGCTTGTACCTTTTATACTTTCTGTTCCTTTTATTTACTGGGCTTTGAGCCAGGCCCACCTGCTTGCATCATCGTGGGTTTGTGGTGGCTTTTATATCCAGGCTCCGGAAGCTACTTGTCCTGGCCACAGAGCCTATGTTTTCCACAATAACCCATCAGGGGCTCAGAGAGGGGATTGTCACTAGGACGGACGTGGAAAGAACAGCTCTTACAGAACACCCCACTACTTCTAGTTGTCACCACGGCTGTTCTTGCCAAGAAAAATGAAATGAACAGGAGACAGAATGAACTGCAGATCCTGAAATGAGGCAATTTTGTGGAGACTCAAGAGATTCACCCCATCTTCAAACATGAGTGGAAGGTAATGTGCTGAGTTCTGTTAGGCCCTGGGGACATGAAGGTGAATAGGACCCAATACCTGGCTTTGAGGCCACAGAGCAGGGACACGTGTAGGGATCCGACTCACTGACCTCATCTCATGGCCGTGTCTCTCCCCATCACCTCCCAGCTCAGGATCAGCTCTGCCTTGGCTTTGGATGAGGCAGGAGGCACCTGAGCAGTCCATCCTCCCTCTCTCAAGTTAATTTGCTACTAAACGAGCTCCCTACTTTTCACTGAGTGCTAAAAGATTTTAGTTTTGTGTCCTAATTGTTAACTAGCTCAACATAACAAATAAAAACACAATTGCAATCCCAAAAGTTAAAATTTTTAAATTAAAGAATAAATAAATTGGGTTCCCTGTGGGGCTTCCCCAGAGAAAAACAGTGCCCCTTCTCTGAAGGCTGCAGCTCTGAACAGTGCTGACCTGCCTGAGGTCAAAGTTCACCCCTGCACTTGAGGGCCTACTGGTCACTCCGTGTAGTTCAATCTCTGGGTTTACTCTTCCTTCCTTGTATAGACACTATTAGTTGACTGAACCAACCCCTGTACTTCTGGCATTTTCCCAACTCAAATTCTTTGACGGATCGAGGGGTGATCATCTGCCCACTCCTGTTGCTGACGACCCCAGGAAAGTTTATTTGAAAAGTCTGACTCGGCTGGAATGCCCCTTTGACTCTTGCAACTTCTCCTGCTTCTTCCTTCCTGGAACATGGATGTGGTAGCTGGGACTGTAGCAGCCACCTTGTGACTTTTAGGCAACAAGAATGAGTACAAAAGCCTACACTGTAGAACAGTGGTTCTCAACCTTGGCTGCACATTAGAACCACCTGGGAATCTTTTTAAAATCCTCATTTCTGGGCCTCATCCTCCGGAAATTCTGTTTCTTTGTTATGGGGTGGGGCCACAACATTAGTAACAAAGAAACAGAATTTCCGGAGGATGAGGCCCAGAAATCAGGATTTTAAAAAGATTCCCAGGTGGTTCTAATGTGCAGCCAAGGTTGAGAACCACTGCTGTAGAATAATGGACCAGAAGAAGAGAGCGTGGGTCCCTGCTGTTATTGTTGAGCCAGCATAGTATTCCTGGGCCAGACCCCAGACTTCTGAGTGAGAAATATACCCTTATATATTTCAGCTATTGTTAAAACAATCCCTGTTCTTTGTGTAGCCAAACCCATTCCTAATATGATTCTCCTTCTGGCTTCTCATTTCAGTGACTAATTTCTCAGAGCATCTGCCCAATTCTCAGCACAGACTGGGGTCTGGCCTAACTTCTTTTTCTTTTTCCAATTGTGGTAAAATTCCGATAACATGAAATAAACCATTAATGCAGTGTCATTTTGTATATTCACTGTGTTGTACAACCGTCATTTCTATTTGGTTCCAAGAAAAAAACCACCCTCCATACCATTAACTACTGACTTCTCCCTCCTCTTGTCCCTGGACACCACCACTACCCTCTACCTCTCCTTGGCAACCATCAGTCTGCTTCTTGTCTCTACAGATTTACCTGCTCTGGACATTTCATACAAGTGGAATCAGATAATAGGCAGTCTTTTGTGACTGGCTTCTTTCACTTAGCATTATGTTTTCGAGGTTATTCATATTTTGCTGTGTCAGTACATCATTCCTTTTAATGGCTAGGTAATCTTCCTTGGCATGGACAGACCACATTGTGTTTAATCATTCATCAGGTGGTGGGCATTTGGGTTGTTTTCACCTTTTAACTATTGTGAATAGTGCTGCTGCTTACGTACAACTTTTTGTTTGAACATCTGTTTTCAATTATTTTGCGTATATATGTAGGAAGGAAATTACTGAGTCACGTGGTAATTCTATATCTAACTTTTTGAGGAAAGGTGACCTAACTCTTAGAAGCTCTTTTTCTTCTAATCCTGGAGGATGCTCCCTGAGTGCCAAGTCAGGGGCTGGAGCTCTGCTCCCCAGTCTGCCGAGGGCTATGCGTGCTGTCCAGCTGGAGCTATTCCCCCCTCACCATGCTCCCTCCACAAGTGCCCACCCAGTACTTGAACTTCCAGCCCAGAACTGATCATAGGCCAGTGTAACTCAGCGAGCGCTAGGCTGGACTGCCTATCCAAGTCCAGGTGTTGGAGAAAGAGAAAGAGAAAGAGAAAGATCGGAGATGGCTGAGTGAGTACTCCCAGCAATCCCAGGTAAGTGGACTTTGGGGGAAGTGAGAGTGAGGGCTGGAGAGGGCAGGACTGGCAGACTCTGGAGCCAAGGGAGGTGGAGACCAGGTGCAGGGAAAAGCTGAGGCAACCAACTAAATAGAACACTCAGCCGGAGTGTCAGACACTGTCAGACGCAGAGGCAGGAAGCAAGGAAGAGGCAGAGGGGAGAACTGTGTCAGAAGCTGGGCAGATTCCCAAGAGGCTGGGACTTTTCAGGGTGTCTAAGACTCCCAGGTGAGGTGTGCTAAAAGCACTCTGGTGCTCAGACAGCATGCCTTTGTCATGCCCAAAAATGTGAGTCTGGGCCTGAAACAATTCTTCAATTCCCCCACTCCCACTAAAGTGTGTTAGAGACTCTAAGAAAGTCCACATCCCGGTCAATCTTTTCAATAAAAGGTGCACATAAAAGCAGTAATATGTTTCTTCTGTGAGCAGATAGAGCGTGCATTTTTCATATTACAGATTCAAGACTTTCAGGCATAGATCTTTGCTTTATGTAATCCATAAGTGCTAGGAAAGAGTGTCAAATTTTAGAAGAGTTTACACACATTTATGTATTAACTCAAAGTGGTGAAAAATGAAAAATCCAAAGTTTCATCTTCTCTTTGTTTCCAAGGAGACCAGCTGTTTGGTACCACAATATGTCTTTAAGTAAGAGACGCAGATACACACTTCCCATCCCCCATAAAGAAATAAAGCTCATCACTCGTACAGAAGAAGTTTTGGGGTTGTGTTCTCCAATAAACAGAGTAACAGAACCATATAGCAGGAAGGGTCCTGGACGGCCACCTGGTCCAATCAGCTCATTTCATAAATTGGGAAGCTGGCCCTGCAAGGTTAGGTGACTGTTTCAGGTCATACATGGATTGGCAGCTGAACAAGAACGGCGGCGTGGGTCTTTTCCCACCATGCTGCCTCCCTTCTTGCAGCTCAAGATGAGAGTCAACACAAAGGTAGAAATGGATCATTACACACCAGCACATCAGGGGCTCCTGCTTTTGCCTTTGATCACAATGTAATTTGCAAAATTCATGGACAGCTCCATACAGAGTTCATGTTCCAAGTCGTGTCTTCCTATGAGAGCTTGGATGCTCTTCCTCCCCTTGTAATTAGCCATCGTATTCAGGGATGTCTGACCATGGGTGTTTGTGAGGATGGGAGACTGGCCACTCTGAGAGTCTGAGCCTCGAGGCCAATGGGTTGGTGCTGTAATAAAAATAGTACAAATGAGACCTGCTATCTAAGGAGGGCTGACCTTGTGCCTAGCATGTCATGTAAGCTGACTCCTATAAATCCCCACAAGACCCCACTCCTGGGCTGATGAAACTGAGGCAGAACCACTTGCCTGAGGCTACTTAATTGATCAACAGAACCCAACCTGGCCTTCTGACCCCAGGGCCCATATCCTCAGGCACCTGCCCCCTGGCAGACTATAAGGGAGCAGAATGGGGCCATCTACTGATTTGTCCACTTCCTGCCCCATAATCTCCACCACAACAGGGCTGTTCCACCAAGGCCAGAAGTGCCCTTCACAACCCTGGAGGGTCCTTCGACTTAGGACTTTTTTTTTTGCTTTAAATTAAGAAGTTTTAATTTCAGACCATCCGCAGAATGGTGGAATAGTAAAATGTGAAATTTGGAGTCTTAGATGGACTCCTGAACAGACACATAAATGTGAGCAATTCATTTAGTCCTTCTGTGCTTCACCATTCTCATCAGAAAAAGGGATCTTTTTTAGGGTCAAATGTGATTGTGGGTTTTTTGTTTGTTTGTTTGTTTCTTAATCTTTATTGTTGAAAGTATTACATATGTTCCCTTTTTTCCCCTTGACCCTTTCTAGCCAGCCCTCGCCCCCCTGCCCCAGGCTTTTACCACCTTATTGTCTGTGTCCATGGCATATATGCACACAAGTTCTTTGATTGATCATTTCCCACCCACCAACCCTCCCCACCTTCCCTCTGAGATTCCCCATTCTGTTCTATGCTTCTATGACTTAAGACTTTTTAAAGAGGAGAGAAAGGTTGACTGAGAAAGATTGAACCCATGTGTGGAATGGGAACATTGAATATCAAGTTAAAGGCAGAATCGCATTTAAATCCAGTTAAAGATGTGTGCATAAGTCCCAGGCTTACCCCTCCCCCTTGTCTCCCCTTTCCAGCTCTCAAGTACCTGGTTTAGTGGTAGGAACCAAGAGTCAAATGAACCTAGACCCAAATCCAGCTCCAGCTAGGAGACAGGCCTCCTGCCATACATTTCCAGTGCATTTCTTAGTGGAGGAGACATGACCACCCCAACTAACTGGGGATGGGAGAGCCGTCTCTTCTCCTTGCCTCTTGGCATTGCCTTGCCCACTTCTGTGGCCCCTTCACCAGGTGCCCCATGTTCTCCTGGTTCCAAGCTGGTTTCGGCCCTGAGCTCCTCTCTTGTACTAGGAATTTGTGATGATTTGCAGCATCACCTTGGCTTATCTACAGGCTCAAAATGAACTCCAAGTATAACTGGGGAAACAGCTCTGCCAAGGCAGTCTGTGGAATGGCCCGACCACTCCCTGGTTCTGCAGGAGGGGCTTTCCTCTGGGTGTGGAGACTGCTCTTGCTGCCTTGCTCTGCATCTGTCTGCTCTGTCCCCAGAGATCCTGACGTGATAATGTTTCAATCACTCTCTACCCTATGCGCCCTCAAGATGGAAATATTGAACGACACCATGCCCCTATTGTGGATTGCCGTGGCACAAGCAGACACACGCACACATGTGCGCGGAAAGACTCTCTAAGCTTCTGTGGTGGAGAACTCATGGGAGTCAATCCCACATCGGATGCACAGTCTTTCTCAGGATGTGTCTGCAGAGACAAGTATAGTTTTTATATGCCACACAGATTTTATAGTGACAAAATGATGATTGGGTAGAGGATCTCAAATGACTGGTTTGAGAAGTGGCCCCTTTCTATACTGACAATAATTGGTCAGATCTCCTGCCAGAGGCTCTGCAAATGCAGTGGAGGTGTTTCAAATACAATTCTGATTATTATTGGGTCTGTTACAGAGCATTTCAGTATTAAGGAGGTATGCACCTATAATTTCCATTCTGCAGGAAATGAGGAGCCCTAACAGATTTTGGAAAATATCACTTCTATTAACATTAGGACGGCCTCAATCAGACTCGGGTAGAGAACACTTATTTAGCCAAATCATTTTTTAACAGTTAGTTGTCTGTGGGCATTTTTTTCTTTAGGATGGTGAGATTAAGAGTCATCGCCTTTGTGTCTACTCTCCCCTTTTTATATATGCTTCCCTGTTGCAAAATTGGTTTCATAATTTAAAATATTTGGAGGAAAGAGTTTTATAAACAGTCAACAAAGTTTTTCACTTCAGATGCTGTCTTTTCCTGTGATTGAATAGTATAGATCAGGTAAGAATTTTTCCCAGTAAAAAATTTTCCCCCAACCAGAACATTAAAAAGCATCTTTCCCGGAGGACTCATTGCTTCCTCCCTACTTGCTTCCAGCTGCTCAGCCGCGCCTCTCCGCGTGCATGTGAGCCCATCGCTGTACATGTTTGGAGCCTGTTTTTTCCACAACCTTAAGCATTTCCCCGTGTCATCACCCACTCAGACTTCAGGTGCTAATCAATCACCCAGGAGCAGATGTTCTATGGCTTACTTAAATATTTCCCATCCTTGGACTCATGTTTGCTTCAAAGGTGCTAAAACAAGGCTTCCCTGAACCTCCTAATATCTTAAGTTATTTCCTTGGAATTGGTAATTAGAAATGGGAATCTGTGCACGAGGTGGATGAAACTGATCCTGAAGGAGTGAGAGAATATGGACATTTTAAGACTCATCACACTTATTGCCCAGTTGCTTTCATGCGTGGGGTGTTCCCATTCACACTCCCCATGGAATATGGTTTTTTCCAGCTGTTGATCTTTTTCATGACAACTGGCCTGGATTTCAACGGGGCGGGGGGGGGGGGCGGGAGATGGGGATGGGGACGGTCCACCTTCTTTACTGGGGCTCAGTTCTCTAAACTGAGAGAGTGGAGGGGGCAGGTAAAATGTGTGTTTCTAGTCTCTCTAATAAATTTGGGATTAAAAGAGTCTGGGCTGTTATTTTCAGCTATTGCACTTGAAAACAGCATTTATTTTCATCCTCCCTTGGCTCCGTTTTTTCAAGGTGAAACCAGGCATGAGACAAATCTATCCAGCACGTCTCCCACACACCCACACACAAATTGCATTTTCTGCCAAATTTAAAATGCAACCGTTACAGAGTGGTGCCTATTATCTGAGTCAACATGGTGCCCTTACCCAGACGTCTGGTCACCATTACATATAATTTATGAATCCAACCCAGAAACAAGGCAAAGAGAAAATGAACAGAGACTTGAAGTGTCCGTGGTAATGAAATCGCTTTTCAGTTTCATGTCCCTCTGAGTTCATGCTCATTTTCATTTCTCGATTTCTTCCCCAATTTGTTACCCCAGTGACTGACGCTCCAATTACAATTTCCTTCCCTCGCTTGCTCCCATGTTATCCAATAAATGCCATGGCCTTTCGCTGGGCTGTGCACTTATTTTCCAATTACTCTGGGTAAACAGGGATGAGCTCGCGATTGAATTGAAGCTTTTCAATCATTTGATTTGGTCCTGAGCAAAATTTCAGAGATTGAGACATAAACATCAAGGCCATTGTCTACAGAAATTACAAGTGCTGGAAAAAACTGCCTGAATAGCCCCTATTTTGCAAAGAGCAGCTCCCGCTGGGCCATCTGTACCCCAAGTGACTTCACATTCTGAAAAGACATGTTTCCACGTCTGTCAGAAAGACGCCCTCATTTGTTCCAGTTCTGAGCTAGTACCCATCAGCCTCTTTCAATCTCCATTAGCAAGTTGGAAATTTATTTAGAAAGCCGACAGGTACTATTTGGGGGATTAATGACCACTGATTTATGAATATTGAGCAGCATTTCAATAATCGGAGGCAGAGTAATCGCTGGTGGCTGTTCGCGCCATTAAAGTCTACGGTAATCACTCAAAGTCAGTTAAATGATTCTGATTTATGACCTTAACCTTCAGGGTCCACTCCATGTGCTCTCTGAGTGTGTAAATTCTAAAAATGCAATTCCCTCCACCTCCAGAGAGCCAATTTAAGTCAACATTATGCATGAACCGAGAATGCGAGAATTCTCAGATCTCTTATTTCACTCATTAAATTCACACCGAACATCTTGCAATTAAAATTTCGTATAGATTTCTTTTATGATTGACATTTGGCCTTGATGCAATGAGCTTAAATTTGGTCTCTCAGAAGACATGGAGGGGGAAAGATGGGTCTAGTCATTGTTTCGAGAGAGATGATGATGGGCACTAATAGTTTGATTAGCCATTTGAACGGACTCACGAAGGACTTCTTACCACCGTGAAAGACATCGGGGAGCCAGGCCAAGAATGAGAAGCAAACCCAATCTGCTTTGAAAACTCCGCTCCTTTCATTTGGCGATAATGCAACAAGAGACTCAGGAACACTTAGAGAAGGAAGAAGCCTCACCGATCTCAGAGATCAAAGCCTCCATGTTTCAGACACAGAACCTGGTGTCAGAGGGGAAAGGGCTTCCCCGACATGGCAGGCCTTCAGGAATCTCTTCTTCCTCCGGCCTCCTGGGGGTGGCCATGGACCAAATCTGGCCCATGGACCCTTAAAGAAAGGGATGACTGCCACCTGCAGGCTGGTGCTTAAACCTTCCAAACCTAATCCCCGGGGCCTTTTCCCATCCCACTAAATGGGCAGCTGCTCGAGTGAGACATAAGCATGTTGAGTGAAGCCACTGAGGTGCTGGGGATGCTGTGGCTGACACGGCGCCTGGGTCAGTAAGCCTGTTCGTGAGTAACCCGCCCAGCGGCATACAGTTAGTCGGGACGGAGTAAGAACTAGAGCCCAAGCTTCCAAGATTGAGAACCCAGTGCCTTTCTAATCCATTCAGAGTGGGTTGGGTTTTGATTTTGTTTTTGTTTATAGAGAAATCCAAACAAAAAAATGTGCCTAGGTGTCAGGGCTGGACCCGAGCTAGGAATTAGAGAAGTAACTCCCCCATGCATCTATTCAAATGAATATATATGCACCCGGACCACTGTTTTGTTCTGTTGGGGTGTGTGTGTGCTTGTTTTATTTGGGGCAGGGGGCATTTTGCAGGATTTTCGCAGGGACAGAGCCCAAGGGAAAAAGAGAGAAAAGATGGAAGTGTTGTCGTGTTGCCCAACTCTGCAGAGGAGGTGAGGGACTGAAACAGCTCTGCAGCTGAAGGGGCAGGGTTGCTGGAGAGGCACCTCAGTGCTGCTTCAAAGCCTGGGACACAAAGTGCAGCAGGGAGGGGACAGTGATGGGTAAATGTTAACAGGCTGGGGGTACAGGGATTCTTGATACATAGCGTTTGCCAATTTCCATGGTGTAAATATTCCCCCTGTGCCCAATTTTGAACTATCAACATGATGTCAGTAATTTCGGAGTTGGGGAAAGACGTGCACAATTCTCAAAAGCCAGTAAGACCCAGCTCTGCCACCCCACTGAGAGCAGCCAGGAGCACTCAGTGCAGCTGCAGCATCCTGTAGGCTTCGGGGGCCCCAAGGATGAAGGCTGAGCCCAGTGGAGTGACTCTCAGGGAAGGCATCAGCAACAGAGGTGGGAGAGGCCCTTTCGTAGATGATCTGTGCACAGAGGAAGGTTGACATGGCAGAAAGCAGATGGACACAGCCCCGGCTCAGGGACCTTGTTAGAGGGACATGGGAGCAGGTCAGAGGCTGTGACCTGATATTTTCCAGGCTGAGGAAAGAATGTAGCATAGTTTAAATATGCATGTTAATATGCTGTCATCTTTACCCATAGGCTGCTGAGACCTGGGCCATTTGGGATAGCCAAGAAAGACAACGCTGACAGTTGGAACAAGAGGTTTCCCCAGTCTGGAAGTGACTAATTCCTGCATACATTGGGGGAGGGGAGGATAATTTTTAAAAAGCACCCAAAACACATTGCCTGGTAGAAAGTGAACTGGAATTTGAACGAGAAATCCGATTATGGTCTCAGTCCTATCACTTCACATCTCGAACTTAGTTTTTTCACCTGTGACATGGAAGCAGGCTCGCTGTGTTTCACAGGTTTCATAAGAGCTCAGTGAGACAGGACGTGGGACACACTGGCCAGGCGGCCTCTCACCTCCGCTCAGAGACGGTGAGGTCACTCGATTCTGAGCCAGACGGTTGTCTCATCCTGTTCTGGTTCTGCTAACCTCGGAGCCAAGTTGGAGGCAAAAGAGTACTATCTATCCGCCTTGCCCACCTCCTTCCTGGTTGGCCCAGGGCCGTGGTTGGCAAACTGCGGCTCGCGAGCCACATGCGGCTCTTTGGCCCCTTGAGTGTGGCTCTTCCTAAGCCTTAGGAGTACCCTAATTAAGTTCATAACAATGTACCGACCTATATAGTTTAAGTTTAAAAAATTTGGCTCTCAAAAGAAATTTCAATCGTTGTGCTGTTGATATTTGGCTCTGTTGACTAATGAGTTTGCCGACCACTGGCCCAGGGGATGCCCAAACCCAGAGCGAGCACAGAGGAGTCAGCCAATCGGCTTCACTGATTCAGGCCAACTGTTGTTTACCTTGTCAATTCCAAATGCCAGGCAGGACTGAACTGAGGACGTGGGCAGAACTTCAACAGACAGCTGCCCATCCGGCCCACAAACACGTGAGAAAGACTCCTGCTCCTTGGGAAACATGCCACCTGGCAGCAGAGACGGAAGCACGGCCAGCGTAGCTAAGCCAACCATCCCCAAGCTGAAGAAGCAGCAGGGCATCCCCGGGAGCATGCTTCTCCGTGTGCACCGCCTCTCTCACGGTGTCCCCCCCGCCCCCGGCTCCTCTCCCTTGGCAAGTAACCGCGGGCATGACAACAGAGCAGGGTAGGGCCAGTAGATATAAGACAAAGCCCCCTGTTCCGCACACACGACATGCTTAATCCATTTCCTTCACTTGCTTATCAGTGAGTGGGTATTTGGTAAGTGCCTGGGTCCCACACACAGTGTTAGGAATTGGGACGAGGCTGTATGAAGCAAGGTTCCTGCCATCTAGGAACTCCATTTGGGAGGAGCAAAGGGGCAGGAAGACACATCTGTAAAGAGATCACAGCAGTAAGTATTGCAGGTGCCAGCCTATTATACAGATAGGGTCTGGCGGGAACCCAGCCGAGGCTCGGTGGCGACAGTGGCCAACCGCACCAGATGGGGAGGCTCCGGCGGGGCCCTGACCTGTGTCACTTAGGCCGAGTGGGCGTGCGTGGAGCCGTCTGGAGGGACCAGTGCAGTAAAGGCACCGATGCCTGGACCACTAAGGAGTGGGGAGCTGCTGATAACTCAGTAAGACTAGAGTGTTGGGCAAAAGGCGGTTCCAGGAGAGACAAGGTTGGAGGGGTGAGCAGAGGGCAAAGCAGGG
This sequence comes from Myotis myotis, assembly GCF_014108235.1. Taxonomy (NCBI): domain Eukaryota; kingdom Metazoa; phylum Chordata; class Mammalia; order Chiroptera; family Vespertilionidae; genus Myotis; species Myotis myotis. The sequence continues at coordinate 84,341,636 of NW_023416357.1, read as the reverse complement.
CTAACCTCACTTTGACCCCAGCGGGCAGATGCACCCCATGTTCCTCTGACCAGCACAGCTGTCAGCTCCTTCTCTGTAACTGAAGCAAAGTGCACCTGCAAGGCTCAGACATAGAGCACAGTGGAGGGAAGAGGAGGAGGAGAGGGCCCATGCGGCTCCGGCTGCCCTGGACCCCGGGAAGGAGAGAAGGTGCAAACACAGTACATGGCCCCGGAGCCGATTATCCTGTGGCTTTTCTGACAACGTGATCCAAGGGGCAAACGGGGGCTCAGTTCCGGAGACACACCTACAGGGCCCACAGGATCTCAGCTGACAAAGAGCAGCACGGATGATCACAGCCTATCAGCCCATCAGCACTTGTCCGTGACATCAGCTGTCCTGTGACATATCCTCCTGGCATTATCCCACTTGGCGAGACTTGGCAATGCAGCTAAAATGCTGCCCTCACATGGCATAAGCCCACCCGTGCGCTACAGGGCTGCCAAGTTCCATCTTCCCACTGACACCAGCAGTAGGTGGCATGGGAGAGTAATAGGGAACTGAGAGCAGCCTGCGCCTGCACAGCACCCTAGGCTCCTGACGCACACGGTGAGCGTTGCCTCCGAGGCTCTGGCTCCCGGGCGAGCAGCTCACACATGCTCAAGTCAGACTCCTTGCTCAGAGCTGGAGCTCCCGCGTCAGCCACTCTGTCCATTCCAGACGTGTCTCTTCACACATTAGTTTAGTGCTTGCCATGTCGCCATTACATAGATAGGCGCTGCTCTAACAATAACCATCGCAGCAATAGTGCTCAGTGCTAATGGGCACTGTGCAAGCAGGTTAGTTTCCATTTTACAGAAGAGGAGCTGAGGTGGAGAGGGGCAGCTTGCCCAAGATCACAGCTGCTCCGTGTGAGAGCTGAGCTCCACCCAGCTTTATTGAACACTGTCTCCTAATAAATAGCAAATTAAGCAATGCCTGCTGACCGTGAGACAGAAGCAGCACATGGCAGCACCCCCAGTGCCCTCTACAAAAGCTCCCTGGGCTGGGAGACCCTGAGGCAGCATACCACCCCTCTGAGAGGCTTCCGGCAGAGCTGAGCCTAAGCCTCCAGGTCTCTAAGGAGATAATAATCTCCTTTGTCAAAGTCCGATAATCTTCCCTATCTAGGAGCTCTTAATGGACTCAGAGGAGCAGAGAGAGAAAGAGAGAGAGAGAGAGAGAGAGAGAGAGAGAGAGAGAGAGAGAGAGAGAGAGACAATACATGTGTGCGTGTGTGTGTGTGTGTGTACATGTGTGTGCAAAGGGGTGCACATGTGTGTAAGGGGCAGAGAGCCAGAGAAACTCAGGATGAGACAAAGAGAGCTCTAGGCTGAGAGAGACAGAGAGAACTTCCATTTTCAAAGTAATATTTGAGACCAGTTTTTAAAAATTGCAGTATCTCCTTCAGTTGTGATAAATATATTGAGCTCCTAGCTGCAAAATATTGGAGCATCTCAGACACAAAAGTGAGCAGTGTCCCCAACATGGGGCTCCTACCCTCACATTGCTTTTTATCCTATTTCAGCTCTGATCACACTCTAGCTTGGATCATGTCACCTATGTCCACTGCACGTGCACCTCAGGTAGGCAGAACAATTGTAAGTGTCTTCCCAAAGGGCAGGACTTCTAAGCTTGTACGTCACTTGCACACAGTGCCCAGCCAGGTGTCAAACACATAGGAGATGCTCAACAAAAACTTGTTGGCTGGAATTTCACATTCCAGACAGGAAATCCAGATGAAAACAAGTAGATTTCGTAGGACCCGGTCACCATGTGGAGGAAGCAGGGACAAGGCATAAGAGGACACCAGACAGATATTTGTACACCCTGACTTACAGCAACATTATTCACAAGATCCAAAAGTGTCACTGATGAATAAATGGATAGACAAAATGTGTTTTATGCATCCAATGGACTATTATCTATAACTAGAGGCCCAGTGCATGAAAATTCATGTACTGGAGGGGTGTCCATCAGCCCAGCCTGCCCTCTCTCACAGTCCAGGAGCCCTCAGGGGCAGGAGGCGACCTGGCGATCAGGGAAAGGCGATACCCCATCACACCTCTGTTGCTGCCACTGCCGGCAGCACAAGCCTCGGCCAGCCCTGGTTACCTGAGCCTTGGGCGGCCCTGGGCAGCTGGGCAGCCACCATCTGAGGCTTACCTGTGCCTCGGGCTGGCCCTGGGTAGCTGGGGGGCAGAGGGGACTGGGGGACTCCGAAGGCAGGCACAGGGAGAGGCCAGAAGCCCCCAGGGGTGGGAGGCGATCAGGGGAATGCCTTGCTGCATGCCTGCCACCCCAGTGGGGCTGAGGGAATTGGGTGCTGCCATCTTCTGGCTGTGAGCACCGCCATCTTTGAGGGTGTGGCAGTCAATTAACATATTCCCTCCTTATTGGCTGTGGGCACCACCATCTTTGCAACGGCATGAGGGTCAATTAGCATATTCCCTCTTTATTAGTTAGGATAATAAATGCAGAATATGCTAATTAGACCAAACATCCAAATGACCTTCTGGACATCATTCTGGATGTCCTTCCGGACGAAGCCAAAATGGCAGGGGCCAAGGCAGAGGTGGTTAGGGGTGATCAGGCAGGCAGGCAAGCAGTTAGGGGCGATCAGGCAGGCAGAGAGATGAGCGGTTAGGAGCCAGCATTCCCAGATTGCGAAAGGGATGTCCCGGATTGTGAGAGGGTGCAGGCCGGGCTGAGCGAACACCCCCGCCCCCTGCCCCGGGCATGAATTTCATGCACTGGGCCTCCAGTTCATCTATAAAAATGGAAGGAAATCTTGACACATACTACAACGTGGATGGATCTTGCTAAATGCAAGAAGTCAGATACAAAAGAAAAAATATTGCATAATTCCTCCTGTATGAAATATCTGGAAGAGGCAGATTCATAGAGACAGAACATAGATTAGAAGCTACCTGGGGCTGGGAGGGAAAATGGAGAGTGAGTGTTTAATGGTACAGTTTCTGTGTGGGATGATAAAACATTCTGCAACTAGTGGTAATGGCTGAATGTAACTAATGAGACTGAATTATACAATTAAAAATGGTTAAGATGGAAAAGTTGTTATGTATATTTTGCCACAATAAAATAAAAATTCCAAAAAGACAAAAGGAATCAGGGATGGATAACATTGACAATTGAAGAGTGGAAAAGTTCATTCATTCCAGAGCATAAGAGAGGGCTTCTAGGAGGAGGTGATAACAGAATGTGCTGTCAAAGGCATTGGTGAAGGTCATTCCAGGAGCAGGAATAGCACATGAAAGGTTGGCCTCTTACAGTTCCTGGTAGTGAGATATACACGATCTGTTGGACCCTAGGCAGCATCTGTTACCCTCACAAAGGCTCTCATGCACATCCCCCAGGAAGTCCACTTGCCACTGTCACCACCCACTTCAAATCTGCAAGAACCTGCTCAGCTCCTCCTCCACTTGCCCAGCCCGGACTAACTCTCCCTGCTCTGAATTCTGTTGTACTCCCCAGCTGTTCCACACATCCTAAGAACTTAGTTACATACTGCTTTGTAGTATTTCCCAATTCAGAGTCCCTAAAGCCACTTGGTGGTTTACTAATCTCCTGAAATGCCCTGTGAACAAGCGTTTCCATCACCAGATGATTTGGGGAAATGTGGCAATCATTCCCTCTTGAATAGCCCAGTGCACAGGAGCTTAGTAAGGACTCTGAGAAGCAAAGCAATGTTTAGCTTTGCCCAGTGCGATTTGCAAAATTATTGGCCCACATGACTTTCTTTTATTAACACTGATTAATACCTTCCTGGACTCATGCTCCTTGGGACCTAAGTTAGGAATTTTGCCTTGAGAGATTCTCAAACCAAAACCTTGTCTTCCCAAGAAGAATGTAGGCTCGTGGAGGGTAGCATCTGCATTTGCAATTTCTCCTCTCCCATCCCCTCCCAGTGCCAAGCACAGCACCTCACGGTGCATCCTTGAAGGATCCTGTTGCCTTGACAACCAGCACTGAGTTACTATTTCAGGTCTTTCTCTCCATCTTTGGAGCCCCAGGAAAGCAGCAAATGCCATAAGGCATTAGTCTGAGAGTGCAGCCCTTTCGGCAAAGTGGCGTTAATAATGTTCAGCGCATCTCATCAGCCGGGGCTCCCCAAGACAGGCGGGACCAGGGGCTGCCGGATGTCAGCGTAGCCTCAAGAGCCGGCTGCTAAGAGTAAGGCCCCATTCTCTTTTATTTTTCCAGCTAATTTGAAGGTGGGAAGTGGTGCTGCATTGTTTACAGCCTCATTCTTGGCGGTAATATGAGCCCTCCAGTGAGTAACTCCGATCTCTGTCACACCATCTGTTTTGTCACCGTCAACAGCTCCACTGTGCTTGTGGAGCGCTTTATGGGGACACGGAGGCCCAAGAGTGTTCCTTGTGCCTCTAATTATAAGGAGAGCACAATCTCCACCTGGTCCCAGGGAAGGAGGCACAGACAGGCTTCCTCCCTCCTTGACTAAGTGCCAGTGGCAGCTCCCCACCTGGGCCCGCAGCTGCCTCTCTCAGTGCTGTGTGAGCCCAGGGACTCTGCCTGGGATGGAGAAAAGCCTAAAGCTCTTCCTAGTAGCACCAATCTGCCCACAAAGCTCAAAGAAACAGGCCTAGTCTGTGAGTGACGGATGCTTCGATGGCCGTTGACTGGAAATGGTCAAATAAACCGTGTTTGTGTTGAACTTTTATCCATGACCACCCTGGTGTCCAGCACACTGTTGGTGTCAAAGTGTGTGTTTGCTCCAGTCATCTGGGGCTTCCTAACGAATTGTCCCAAGACTCAGTGGCTCCAACGGCAATCACTAACTTTGCCCACAAATCTTCAGTTTGGCCAGGGCTGGGAGGGGCGGCTCAGCTCTGCTCCATGGGTGTAAGCGGGGGGCTCACTGGGGCTGGAGGGCCCAGTTCCACAATCACCCACGCACCTGGCTGGCACATCGGTGCTTGCTGGGGCTTCCATCTGAAGGCCTTGCCTCCTTTCCACATGGTCTTGCTTTCCTTTCCGTGGGGCTGCTTGGGCTTCCTTACAGCATGGTGGCTGGGGGTGGCTCCAGAGTTCCAAGAACAAGGAATGGAAGCTGCCCATCTCTTAAAAGCTGGGCCCAGAAACTGGCACAGCATCACTCCATTATTCTATTGTTCAGTCGTTGAGCCCTCCCAGATGTAAGGGGAGGTGCCACAGGCTCCATCTCTCAGTGGGAAGAGTTTCAATGACTATGTGGTCAACTTTAATCTACAACAGTGCTAGACACTCTGCGGTGACTTATGGGAAAGCCTCACTTTAGGCCATGTGAGCTGGTCCAAAGAAGAGCCATGATGTTTGTCCTCAGCACCAGTCCCCATCTGGAGTGTTTAGCTAAACTGTTTCAAGGTATTGCTGCCTCAGTACCCATTTTGTTAAGCCAAGCAGCCTGCAGGGGCCCAGACAGACATTGCCCCTCAGAGAGAAGCCCACAGAATTGCCAGTAAGTTACTAATATGACTCCCCTGTGATAAATAGTGCCTCCATCTTCCTGGGCCTGCCCCTACTGTGCCCCATACATAAGACCCCCATGGAGCTTACCACAGCCCCACTCTTTTTTGTCTGAACTGACCAATCTAGACTTAGCCTGGGAACCCCAAGCACTCTACCCACAGACCCTAATAAAGGCATGTGCAGCCCCTACTTCTCTCTACACCCTGCCTTACTTCCCCGCGTAGCCATTGAGGAGTGTTACATACTTCTTCCAGGATCTGTGAGAAAGCTGCTCTGTTTTGATTCCCTCTGGTCTTTTGTTGAAAATAGGCTCACTGTCACACACGGAGGGCTCTACTTAACAAGTGTTAATGTAACAAAGTCACAACTCCATCTCAGAAGGAAGGAGGATGGCCCTTTATGAAGAACCCACACTGGGCCATTCACCAGGAATGAGTCTTTCAGAACGTCATCTCCCTTGTTTCTCACAATGACTCTGCCAGAAGAGACTTGCTCCCTCATTTTACAGGTGAGAAGAAAGAGCTCAGAAAAATTCATAAGTATCCTAGGTTACACAACAGTGGAGTCAGGATTTGAACCCAGGTTTGCTTGGTTCCCAGGGCTCCGTTTGTCCTATCTTGGCCGGGACTGCGTAACTCTCTCCTGAGCTGGAGCATCTTTTGGTTCATCTTGGAGCTGTCTACCCAGGACCCCTAAGGGCCCTACTGAGAGGTGGTTTGGTCCACAATGCAGGTGATGTCAGCCCCCTCTTTGGCCTTTCTTCTACCTTCACCTGGCCATTCATTGTTTTGGAGATGCCTGCTGCCGATTTGCTGGTAAAGGTAGGGATGCATCCCACGGCTGGCCTCCTGGCTCCCAGCAGGCATTCCAGGTCCTTGTACCCCACCTCCTCCCCATGCCTTCAGGGTTCTCGCTTAGCCCTTCAGCCCTAGTTCCTGAGCTAGAGCCCTGCCCTGAACTCCAGCCTTCCTGGCTAGAACCTTAAGATCTTTCCCAGCTCCTCTAGTGTCCTTATGGGTAGGATCACTGATGCACACTGTTCATATTCTCAGCACCCGGCTGGGGACCTTACACAAGTGAACAAAGTGCTGGTAAACCCCACAGTGACGCCTGGAGGCCTGGCATGCCACCTGATGCTTGAAGGCTCCCACCTTGAAGAGTCACTGCCAGTTTGCAACTGTCCCTGTGATCTCTACACCTGCCCCAACCACACTGACTTCCCGCTACCACACCTCTGCCACTCCGGCTGTGCGCAAGACCTTGCGTCTCTTCTGTAAAGTCTGGCTAATGTTCCCAGTCCCCAACCACTGAATCTGACTACCCAGCCTAGTGTTGTCATGCCAGGGATGGAAAAGGGTGGGAAGTGGGTGAGGAGTAGCATATCAGAATTGTCGGAGCATTTCTGAGCTGCAAACCCCGACCTCCAGTGCCCACCCCACTGGATGACCTACCACAGTCCCAGTGGCCACCGCATACCACCCATCATTTCTTCCTCTCTTGGGTTTTCACCCTTTCTCTCTTTATGGCTTACCCTACTTGATGTATAGGAATGCTTAGTCTCTCCCATCCTACAGCCCCTCCCTCAATTGCATGTTCTCCTACGCCTTTTCCTTCTGGGACGAAACTTTTGGAAGCATTGCACTTGCAGCCACTTAGTGAGGGTGGTGGAGCAGCTGGTAGACAACTACTCTAAAAAACTATATGGTATTATAAAGTATATTCACAAAAGTCCTGTGTCCCAGTTGCATTGAACTCTCCATTCCCTCACTTGTCCAGAGAGGTGGTTTTAGTCAAGACAAATGAGCAAAAATCAATACATTTCTTTAGTCTCACAATATTCTTTTTATGATGGTGTTGAAAACTATAAAATAGTTATGAAGATAGGTACATGACACACATAAAGAAAACAATAAATATTTATTAAAATAAAAAAATTCTTAAAAATTGGGGAAATATGATATGTTCAGTGTTCCCAAAATTTAATATATAATTTTAATATAGTTCTGCATAGAATCCTGACAAGAGGTTGTGTGTGTGTGTGTGTGTGTGTGTGTGTGTTAGATTCTGGAATTGTATAAGTGTCTTAAAGGATAATCAATTTAATTTTGATCAAGGGATGGATAAATCAGTGGAATATAGCAGCGAACCCAGAATTAGATGCCTTTGTATATGAAAAGTTAATTTATGACAAGGATGGCAGTTTAATTCAAAGAGAAATGAATGGATTATTTATAAAATGTGCTAACAAACTCATTATCAACCTGAAAAAAAAAAGTGGAAACAGATACCCCATATTATCTCCTATTAAAAAAAGAACTTCCAGACATATTAAAAACATAATATAAACAGTAAAACCAAAAACTTTGCAAGAAAATCTAGGTGGCTACATGTAAAATCAGAGAGTCAAAGTAAATCTCCTAAAACTAGAAGCCCACAGCTACCAGATAAAGGCATATGTATTTATGTATGTAAAATTTTAAACTTCAGTGTACAAAAGAACCATAAACAAAGTCAAGAGACAAATAATCAATCTGGAAAAAGTATTTTATTGCAGATGCTAGACAAAGGTTAATATCCATGATATAGAAAGAACTCTTGGGAGCTTAAAAGAAAAGATAAACACCACTGTATAAAAATGGAGCCAACCACATATTCATAGACAATTCACAGAAGAGCAAGTCTACATGGCTGATAAATGCATGAAAAGATGTTTGACTCACTGCTATTCAGAGAAATGCACATTAAGGTTGTAATGAGGTATCACTTTACACTCGTCAGAGTGGAAAATACTGGAAACACGGCTATAGCATCTACTGGGAGCAAGGAAAGACTCTCCTCAGACGTGAGACCTTTTCGCCTTTGGAAAAGCAATCTGGTAATGTTTACCACAAAATTAAAAATCAGATATCCTAGGACAAGATTCCCACTCTTTACCGCCATCAACAAAAGCAACACTCAATTCACTACAGCCTTCTTTGTATGGCAAAGATCTAGAATCAGAATGAATGATCATAAATGGAAGAAAAACTGAACACATGGTGGTCCATCCACACCCTGGAATAAAGTGCAGCCATTAAAAGAGAAGGTCAGATTTATAACAGATGGCTTAGAGCAGTGTTTCCCAGGCAATTTTCAGGATCACTCGCCCCATGAGTTTTAATACTGCAGATTACTGTACATCTGTTTATGTGGTCAAACAGAATTGAGCTTTATAGGGCCATGGACCATTGTAATACCTCAGATTTTGTTAATCTCTGAAGAATCAATTTTTGTCTCCTTGGGGTCAATATCACACCTGTTAAAATGCATAATTTAGAGGTCCTGTAGAGTAAGGTCCTGTAGAGTAAGGCGGAAGAGCATTTATAAAATGACACCATCATTTATAAAATAAACAGTCACCTGAAAACTTCTATATGTTTGTGTGTAAAGGTCTGTACAGCATTAGATAAATAGAAACAGGGAAGAAGGCATTAGTCACATGGGCATGTGGGAGGGGTACAGTGGTGGGGGTGGCAGTGAGGTGGGGAGGAGCCGATATGATTGGATGGAGGGAGGAAAGGGTGGTATATGCAAGAAAGGGAAAGCAGGAAAAGAGTGTAGAGGTTTTTTAAGGCATATGAATGATTGAAACTATGTATTATGCAAAATTATGTATATATGTGACTATACAAATAAAGACTGTAAATAAAAAGTAATCATTATTTTTAAAATCGTAAGGACTCATTTAACAGCCTTGAACATTCCTTTAGAGAAATCCCACAGGTGGCTAGCCTAAAGTCACCTCCGGTCCAGCTACATCCATGTCTCTGTCTTCCAAATAGGCTGATCCTTTCAGGAGTCTGTGCCTTTGTACACCCTGTTTCCTCTGCCTTACATGCTGTTTTAGGTTGAATAGTGTCCCTGGGAAATTCATGTTGAAGTCCTAACTCCCAGACCTCAGAATGTGGCTTTATTTGGAAGTAGGATATTTACAGAGATGATCAAGTCAAAATGAAGTCTTAGAGTGAGTCCCAATCCAATATGACTGGTGTGCTTTGAAAAGGGGCAAGTTGGGTGCAGAGACAGACATGAATTGAGGGAAGCTGATGTGGAGATACATGGAGAATGCCATGTGAAGATTAGAGTTACACTTAACCACAAATCAGGAACCACTGAACGCTAGGAGTGAAGCCTGGAGCAGATCCTTCCCTATAGGCTTCACGAAAAGCATAACCTTGAGGACACACTTGATCTCCGATTTCTATCCTCCAGAACTGTGAAAAAACTAATTTCTGCTCTATCTCCTCTGCAAAGTCTTCCCAAATTAATCACCCCTCTCCTTTTCTGTGTCCCAATACTATTCTGTGCATGTCATCCTATAATACTCAGATATCTGATTTACATTTTCTTTTCTGCTAGATCTTGAGCCCCTTGAAGACAGGGGCCAGGTGCCTTTGCACCCACTTTTGCATCCTCTATAGCCTAGCACAGTGCTTCCAAGCACAAAGCAGTGGTTCACAAATATTTACTAAATGAACAGGTAATACCCAAAATTAAGCTTTCTGCTCCGTCACCTCAAGGCAGGAATGAGAGTGCTCTCCTTGGACAATAATTCTTCTGTCTTGGCAGCACTCCTCAGTTCTAACAAGTTGACTTAATAATGAAAATGTCTTTAATGGGGGCAATAGAGCAAAAAGGAATTCGCTCCCTAATAGAAATCTAGAACTTTAAAAGTAATTAATGGAAGGGCCAACTTGTCCTTCAGAGCAAGCGTGTGAAAGCAACTAACCTGTGGGAAAGGACTCCACAAAGGTGTCACCTGAGCAAATCATGTCGGAGGGCAGCTCCGGCACGTCGCCATGGTCAGTGTTTCCCTTAATCTACACGGAGATGCCATCAAACATGAGAAAAAAAATTTCTGTCACCACTTTGGGCTCATATTTGGCACTTGAAGGAAGAGGAGGAGCTCCTCTTTCTGAGTCAATGAACATTACACAAGTGCCTGACTATTCAAGACTCACAGAATCTTGGGATTCTGACATCCTTCTGTGACCTTGGAGGTCCTGGAGTCCCACACACCTGCGGGGTGGTTTCTGGCCTCTCAGTGGCCGGGATCCACACAGAGGGCCAGTTCCCTCTGGGTTTAATGCAACCCTTCCCCCTGCTTGTAAAAAAGCCACTGTTAAATAGGGATCAGTTATCACATGCTCCAGAGCAGCAGATGGCATCTATATTTAGAGGCCCTTCAGAGGAAGGATTAATGCCATTAATGAGAAAACGAGAGTTGAGTGTTCCAAATGAATTCTCAAAAAAAAACACACCTCAATTTGTCCCCTGTTATGGACTGAGTTGTGTCCTCCAAAATTCATTATGTTGACATCTTGACTCCCAGGACCTCAGAACATGACAGCCATTGAAGATAGGGGTTTAAAGAGGTAATTAAGTTAAAACAAGGGTTATTAGGGTGCACCCTAATCCAATAGGACAGGTGTCCTTATAAAAATAGATTAGGACACACACACACACACAAAGGGACGGCCACGTGAAGACACAGGGAGAAGACGGCCATCTGCAAGCCAAAGAGAAAGACCTCAGAAGGAACCAACCCTGCCAACACCTTGATCTCAGACTTCCAGCCTCGAGAACAATGAGAAGATAAATTTCTGTTGTTCAAGCTTCCCAGGCTGTGGTACTTAGTTATGGCAGCCCTGGCAATCTCCCTACTCATAGGACACAGCACCATCTCCTTTAGCTTGGCATATATTGCCCTTGCTACTCAGGCCCCCCTACCCTATTGGGCCCCTTCCCTGGCATGTGACCCTTCTCTCCATTACCCCAAACATGCCATGACCTTTTATGCCATGGACCTTAGCACATGAACTTCTCTTTGTGGAGATCACTCTCCTCGCCATTACCCTCCTCTTGAAAAGTCCTGTTCACCTTCCAAACTCAATTCAACAAAGACCTCCTCAGAAAGACCACCCCAACTCCTTCTCTTCCCCCTCCCCCCACACACACCAAACTCAAAGCTCCTTGAGGGGCCAGACTGTGTCTTCCTCAACTTTGAACTCCCACATATAAGCATCACTCAGTCAGTGTCTGTGGCGTTGGGGAACTCATTCATTAAGGCCATGTCTTATGAAGGAGCCACAGAGTTCCTTCAGAAAGGAGCCTGCAAGTGGCCAGCCTGTCTTTGCCGCCTGAAATGGCCACATGGATGTGACAGACACAGACAATTAGGACAACTGATGTAATGACAGAAGCCACATAGAAGCGAAGAAAAAGTGTGGGGCTCAGAATTAAGAATTCTGTGTTCTAGTCCAACTCCTGGCACTAACTTGCCACATGGCATTAACCGTGACCTACCCTCACTCTCAGTCTGAAGTTGGACCAGCTCATCTCTAGCTCTGAAAAAAATCCCAGGAGATTGTGATTGTACAGCCATGGGCAAAATAGAATAAAAGACCTTTTGCCTGTCCACTTCCTCACGTACTCATGCATTGATTTATTAAGCATTTATTGAGCACCTGTAACTTGCCAGGACAGTTAGAAGTTTCCAGGGAAGCAACATGATTGAGCAGGAGCTTGAAGGAGACTTAGAAATGAGAAAATAGCATTTCCAAAGAAATTGACTTTCCCAACTTCAAAGAGTCTTTCCAACTCTAAAAATATTATGCTTTGCAATTTCAGACAGTACTTCTCTTAAGCATGAAGAATGAGAGGAGAAGGAATGAGCTCCAGTGGTGGGAACGCAGCAGGCAAAGGTCAGAGAGGAAGAGCAGAGAACCCGTTGTGGAGTGTGAGAGCCACGTTCTAGAAGAGCGATGCCTGCAGGAGCGGGGAAGAAGACACACTGTAGTTTGGATGCACTTTGAAGAGGGTTAAATATTAACCTGAGGAGTCTTCACCGAATTCAGTGGGCAACCCAGGAGTGTTTCTGAGCAGAGGAGTGAGCTAAGCAGTGTGTGTGTTGGAAAAGAACCTATTGGAAGGTGCTTGGAAGTGAGGCGGAGAAGGAAGTGTGGCAGGAAGCAGTTTAGAGATCAAGGAAATGACTCAGAAGACAATGATGAGGTCCAGGGCCAGGAGGGAGGGAGGGGAATAGGTTCACTCAGGATTGCTCAGCTCTCAGAGCCCCCGGCTTCCTCCTGTCGCTGTCCACTGTCCATGTGGGAATGGCGGGCCGGGCCCAGCAGGACTGCTGATCATTTCACAGATCCCAAATCCTCAGGAACTTTAAATTCAATCATCAGTTGAAATGCCTCTCTTCTCATCCCCCAATCTATTGCCACCATCATGCGCACACAGACACACACACACACACACACACACAGTTTTTGTCTTTTCATAGGAAGCCAGAGAGTTGTGTAGCCTATTATTTAGTTTAGAGAAGATCTATGGGGTTTAAATTGGAGGCTTCAGACAAATTGCTTTTGAAATTGAAGGGGGGTGAAGTAGCCAGATGTATCATCAATTTAGGAAGATAACTAGAGTTTTCAGTGGCTACCCTGGCCTGTTTATCCCACTGTTACTTAAAATAAAAGGCCACAAGCTGAGTGACTCTAAATTTCTCAATCTGGGCCTTGGACAGGACACTGAAGGATCCATCTGCAGAATTCTTTATTTTTCATTAAGACCCAGGCCTTTTCTTTCCCAATGAATGAAAATGATGTGTCTGAATAACAAACTGAGCCTCATTCTCTTCCTCCCTCTCAGCAGAGTCCATTTGGAAAACAGGCCAGTTAATTTAGAGGGAAGGGAAGTACGGGGCCAGGGTTTCTGAGAACCGGGAGTAGACCTGAGTTTCGGGGTACAGCCCTGGCCGGCCTGAACATGGAGAAGAGAGCATCTGTGAGCCTGTGAAAGCCCTGGGCTCAGGGGACCTTGAGCAAAGCACAGCCTGTTAATGTCCTCTGTCTGCGAGAGCGTCTTAGGAACTGTGCGACAGGTTACACATGTGCTGCTGCTGTTATGCATATAATCAGGACACTGTTTATCAGGAATGGGACTCCCCTGGGTGATAGGACCGTAATTTTACCCAGAAACAGAAATGATAGTCTTTCCCTCTCTGCAACACCACCTTAAAGGCCTGCTTCTATATGACATGAATTTCGGATCTCCCAATATGTTAGATGTCAGAGTCTGAGCTGTTGACTCGGACAAGACTGGGCTGGAATCTTGGCTCAGACACTTCGAGATTCCATGATGTTGTTCCCGGGAAGTAACCTTTCTGAGATGTGGGTTCCTCATTTGTGACTTGGAGTAATGATGGCACTTACATCCTCCCACAGTTGCTTTTGGAATTAAATGAGACGTTGCATGTAAAAAATATATATATATTGGTAAAATGTTGAATATAGCCCCCAGCATGGAGTAAGTGCTCAATAAGTCATAGCTATTACAATCATAACTGTTTCCTTTTATTAAATTTAGGAATAGCCAACTCGGAATCTCACCCTAGTCTCTAAAAAACTGCAGCTACTCCTGCTCTCAGGTCTGTTTAAAAATATTTCACACGAAAGGCAGACTGGCTGTGGGGGAGGGAGGACTGAGGTATGGGGAAGGGAAGGCTTCACAGATGGCCCATCAGGAACTTCTCAGTGTCACATCCAGAGGTACCTGCCAGCTCAACCAGGGATGAATCTTCAATGAGGACCAGATGCTACTAATTGGCGAGGGATCCTGTGGCTGCCACCCAAAGAAGAGAACAAATTCTTTGTCACCACATGGTTGTTTTTTCCTTCCAAATGGAATGTGTTAACTCTTTCCAATAGTCACACCAGCTTCAGTCTCCAAAAGCCCAGGTCAACATTTAGGGACTTCTTCAGGACGATACTGGGGCATTTATTTGATCACTTCTGATTCTCTGCTTGACAAACAACCCTCCATCCATCTGATCTCTGGGAAGACCATTGATGACACCCTCTGGATGAGACTTCAACTTAGTGTCCCAGTGTGGGACTGAGAAGCTCCGTGCTTCTTCTCTCTGCTCACTCCTACTGTCCAATCAATCCTCACCACGTCTCTCTCCCTTCCAAACTGTTGGCTCTTTCAAAGACAAGGACTGGCCTTCTTGCCCTCTACTGGGAGCTCCCAGAGCCTAGCAAAGGGCCTGCCACATGGTAGAACTTTGCTCAACAAGTACATAAATATGATCTGGACCCCAATTACATTTTCAGCATTTCCTGCCTCCTCAACTCCCTTACCTCAAATTCACACCATCTGCTCCTGTCTCATCAAATTATTATCCATTTCCTGAATACATCATGCACTCCCACACATCCATGCCTTCTTACACACTTGTCTTTCTGTCTTGAGCCCTCTGCATGGAATGGGCCAAACTCCATAAAAGGAGAATATTATGGAGCAGAGGTCATCAAAAATATGGCCTGTGACTCTAGCCCACTGCCTGTTTTTGTCAATAACAATTGATTAGAATACATCCATGCCTATTTGCTTTCATGTTGTCTGTGACACTCTGTGCTGCAGCGGCAGAGTGAAGTAGTTACTCAAGAGGCTGTGTGACCTGTCAAGTCCTAAATAACCACTTTCTGGCCCTTTTGCAGAAAATGTTGCCAACCCTCATTTTTGAGGCAAAGGCACAGTCTGCAGAGTGAGACAGACTTCCCTCTGAATCCCCGTTCTGGCGGGATTCATTAAATAATGGTGGGAAATTTTCTGCACCCCTTGGAATTATGGTTATTTCTCTATAAAAAGGAGATAATAAAATATTTTTTATGGGGTGATTATAGAGACAGGATAAAATAATGTGTGAAAAAGGGTATATATGCTCAACAAACATTTCTCTCTCTCTCCCTTTTTCTCTTTCCTCTATGTATCAGTCAGCTCAGGCTGCATAACAAAGTGCCACCAACTGAGGAGCTTAAACATGGGGATTTATTTCTCTCAGTCTAGAGGCTGAAAGTCCAAAATCAATGCACCAGCATGGTCAGGTGAGGACACTTTTCCTGGTTCATAGACAGCTGACATCTCAATGTGTCCTCACAGGGTGGAGTGAGAACACTCTGGGAAAGGCCCCACATCCTAATACCATCAGCTCAGGCATTAGGCATTCTACAGTGTGGGACAAACCTAGGTCCCCAAGGAGGCAGAGAGATGCCCTGGAAAATAGTGAGACCCTCATCAGACTATATCAGGAGCAGAAATGTACTTATTCTGCTTGAGCCACTGGTATTTTCCAGGGTTTATTTGTTACTGCAGCAAAGTATAGCCTCTCCTATCTCAGGCACATTCTTATCACAGCCAAAACAGACCCACAAACTCGGCTAAATTCCATTTCTACATACTCTATTCTTTAAACATACATATTGGCAAATCATAGTGGGCACATGGGTCATACCAAAAGTTGGCAATCCAACAAAATGGGAAAGATAGCAAATATACAGACAGCAAATATACAGACAGCAAAAGGGCATACCTATCACAAGGGAGTGACAAAGGTACCCTCAGCAGCCTTCTGGCAGTGGTGTGAACTAGATAGATCAAAAAATCCAACCACTGCAAAATAACTAAAAATGCTCGATTTTTTTTTTTTCAAATGTCTTTTTACATACACTGCCTAGTAGTCTGAAAAGTAAGAAAATGCTTGAAATTCAAAAACTGAAATGGGAGCAGAAATCCAGGGTTATAGCAGAATGCTGAGTCCAGCAGCTACCAAGTCTGTGCTCACATTCAATCCCCCTGAAATTGCACTTTGTGGCCACATGGGAAAGAAGACAATCAGGGTCTACATCAGGTTTAGAAGGTACATTCCTGTACAATGCCAGGCTCCATGGGGGCTAGACTTTCAATGAGATAAGAACTCTCCCCTTGCAGAAGATGAAGAGGTAAGCTTCCTCGCTTAGAAGAAAGGTTGTGAGGGTGGGAGGTATTCTTTCTCCATCTCCATTGAAAATTCCCAGTCCCAATTGTATACTCACAGAGGTTTGAGAACTGAATTTATTCTATTTGATTTTTATAAGCCCACTTTGAGAACTTAGTTTAAAGTGGTCCTGCCTCCAAGTGACTGGCCAATGTCCCCAAGGAAACTGATGCAAATGTACATTCTCTGAACATACCCTCAAAGAGCGATCATAGGTATGTACTTCAATAAATGAGTTTACAACAAAAATCACAAAACTTATGAACACATATGAGATCCAACAGCAAAAATTATAGGATCAGAGCCACAGTGAGAGCTGTGCTATACATACAGAATGTCCTGTAAGAATGTCACACATCCCTGTACATGGTCCCAGGGGACAGGGAGGAGGCCCAATCCAAGAACTGAGTGTGAGGGTTGAAAAGGAAGTGATCACAAATGGCCCAGAGGTCTGGAGTGATGTCCCTAGTAGCAGTAGGGGTGGCCCCTGTTGTGGAAAAAAAAGAAAGGGGTTGGAGGGTCACAGCAGTGTCTGGAGGAATTGCCCCATAGCAAAGGAGCAGAGTGCAAACACAGGGTCACAGAACACACAAAGCTGGTCAGGGAGGCCAACATCTGCCCTCAACCCTTGTCCTGGGTCTGATCCCCAGCTGTGTGAGCTTCTCCAACTGGCACTGGTCTGGCCCATCCTCCTCTGTGTCAACAAAACAGGGGGATATGGAAATGCAGCCCATCAGCAACACGATGAAAATGAATGAACACTGACAAGCTCAGTCAGTGTCTTGGTCAGCTCAGGCTGCCACAGCAAAATAACTAAGACTAGATGGCTTATAAACAATAGAAATTTCTTTCTCACAGCTCTGGTGGCTGGAAGTTCAAGGTCAAGGCCAGGTTCTGGTAAGATCTCTTTTCCAGATTGTAGACAGCTAACTTCTTGTTCCTCACATGGTGGCATGAGGACAAGAGAGATTTTTGAGGTCCCTTTCATGAGGGTCCTAGTCCATTTCCTGACAGCTCCACCCTCAGGATCTTATTACCTCCCAAAGTCCCCACTTCCAAATATCATCACATTGAGGTTTATAATGTCAACATATGAATTTGGGGGAGATGCAAACATTCAGTCCAGAACACTGTTTTATTTGACTTTGTGTAGAACTTAAACTCAGAACTGTGAAAGAAATAAAGTTAGTGAAGGATGAAAATGAATTAGCCAAACTGTCAAAATAAAAAGGCAGAGGGAAGAGACGAAGATATCTGAGTTCAGAAGACGCTAAGATCGAGAGTAAATAGCCAGTTTCACAAAATTACCCCTTTCAGTTTCAATCTTTTATACTTTAATCTTCTCCAGCCGTGGACACGGCTCTTACCATGAAGACAAGGGCTCAGACAGCACAAGGATAATGAAGGTGAAATATTATTATATTTAATACTATAATATCATTAATGCAACTGCAGCCAGAGATCAAGGACTTTTCAAATTAATTATTTTTGTTCCAACACACACCATGAAATGGGCTTTCTAAATCAGAATGACACCTCCCAACCTTTCCTTTATTAAGATAATTCTATTTTATTTCTTGGCTCTTTGCAGCCTAGGCAAGTTTTATGAATATTTAAGAGAAAAATTAGGCGGAAAAATTCTGGATAATGCATGAATAGCAACCAGTTGACTGAGACAGAGGTGCCCTGAGAACTCACTTTAGAATCTTCCTGCCTTTAGTACACAAATTCTGCAAATCTATACTGTCCTTCCCCTTTGGGGAAAGATTAGCAGTCCCTCTAAGTACACTGAGAGCTTGGATAGTCTTCTTGATTTGCATTTTCCATTTTAATGCAAGTGTAAGGAGGGAAAGTCACTGCTTGAACTATGCTCATTAAGTTCCCCCTGAATTGAGTCTTTATGGTCAGCAGTAAAAATTAGGCAAAATATTGATAACTTGCTTAGTAATGGTCTCTCCAGGGTGGGCCTCTAATTGCTCGAATGACTGATCATCTGCTGATACCACTTTCACCCCTCATTTTGGTCTCCAAAGAGATTTAAATGTGCACAGAGACCATGCACCTTGGAAATATTGGAGGGTCTTGTCACTCATCCACACAGAGCAGGCAGGGGGATGCGTCCACTATGAAGGTGACAGCCCCTTTGTGGCTGGCAGAGCAGTTTGCAGGACCATCAGCATTACCCCCTCCCCTCCACCCCTCACCCCCGCACTGAGGCACTTCTGCTCTCCGTGCAGCTTCTTCAAAGGAAACGCTTTCTGTGAAATGCCTCCAGTTGGTGCGTCATCATTGACTAATTGCCAGGATAATCGCTTCTAACCGTTTACCTTCTGAAAGCATCACTCTTGACTTGATCACTTAATTCTCAAAATGCCTCCAACTGACGGGAAAGTGTGCTATTTTACTTGCCAAGCTGATTGCAAATTATTTTCTGATTGCAGGTTTATTTTGTTTGTGACAAAATGTTTCCTGCTAATTGCTAACATAATCTTGTAGGAACTGGCAGTTGAACACCTAATTTATTAACCCACTGTAGTTTCTCCCTAATCCCTGCTTTCGTCCTTTTATTTATTTTAAACACCTATTTACAGGATCATTAATCCTCATCAATATTGTCTGGAGTCCTTGAACTACCAGAGCTGTTTCTGCAAAGAAAACCATGCAGTCAATGGAAGTCAACGCCCCACAATCCGCTTTGCTCATCGAGCTTTCCTTCAGGGGCCTGACCTTGAAAAGAAAAGTCCTCTCAGTTTGATCGGTGATGGACGATGGAAAGCAATAGAAGTGAATCTTGCTTATCAATAAAGAACTATTTGTTCTTCATTTGCCTCCAGCCAGCCAGAAAATTTATGGTTGCCAGATTATTTTTTTTTTAATGGCGACAGGTAGACAGAGCAGTAAGACTCTTGCAACTATATCCATAGCTAAATAGCATGCTTTAAAGATATTTTGACCTAATACTAAGCAGAAGTAAAATGAGTACAGACTCATCAGACCAAGAAACACCGGTGACAGAAGTGACCTGGTACAACTCACTTATTATGCGCGTGAGGAAACTGAGGCCCAGGGCAGTTGAGCAATTTGATGGGAAATCCCGTGTTAATTAGGCCTGAGTTGAAATTGACAAAGAGAAGCCCACTGCAGCTCAGTTGAGTTTAGCTTTCATCCTTAAGATTTCCACTGAGCTATTTTGCATTTGAGATGGAAGGAACATGTTGCACGTAAATGTTCATTTCCTAGGGTCATGTGCACAGTTACAGAAGATAACTGACTTTTCCTGAACACTCACCATGGAGGTGGTTTTACTTCTTTAAATGCTGCTGCCGGTTCAAGGACATCACATCTGAACCAAAAGACCTATCTTGGAGACCGCCGTTTATGGAAATATCTTGACAAATGTCAGTCTATATGCCAAGCACCAGAGAACCTTCTCAACACTGTCTGCCCTTGGCCCTCATTTTCTAGGTCCCTACTAACAGCCCAGCAGAAAGACAGAGCTCAGATGTTTGGTTGAATAAACGAGCCTACCACAGTTTCTCTGGGTTTTGTTAGGAAGCAGTAATTCTCAAGAAAGAACTTTTATCTGACTCTAATTTTCCCAGCTTTGCTTGGCCAAAGTTCATGTCAAATTGACCTTAACTCGTTCACCTTCTTGGATATGCTTCAAGCTCAGGTATATTAACTCCTCCTTCCTGGTAGGTTCCCATGTTCACTTCAAACCTTTTTTCTGGGTCTGGCAGGGAAATGCCTATAATTACCCTTAATGTACTCCTGGAGTAAAGATATGCACGTTGAGAGCCAAAATAGAAGGTTAACTACAAACTGCGCGGTAATGCAATTACCTCCCAATTATCCCTTTCAACACCAAAGGAATGAATAGGAGACATTAAGCCCAATTCTGCAATAGAGCCTCTGGATATTGGAGATGGGATGGAGGTAGGGAGGGGCAGAAAGAGAGAGAGAAATAAGTACGGCTGCTGTGGGTAAGGAATGCCAGGGAATTGTGGTGACACCTAACTGGAGTTTTCCTATTGGTATTAGATTTCTTTCAAATTCTTCTGTTTGGCACACCCTGCAGAGGTGGTTTGGGTTGGCTGACTATCCCATATCTACGTGATTAAGACTCTCTACTCAGCAATAGTCTAGACCAGTGGTCGGCAAACTCATTAGTCAACAGAGCCAAATATCAACAGTACAACGATTGAAATTTCTTTTGAGAGCCAAATTTTTTAAACTTAAACTATATAGGTAGGTACATTGTTATTAACTTAATTAGGGTACTCCTAAGCTGGCCTTTGCTAAAAACGTCCTCAATTATAGAGGTCCACCTCAGCGAACGTACCCCCACTTCTTCTAACGCCACTTCTTCAAAACAGACTCTCCCAGGCCGAAAACCAACTTCTGCGCATGGGCCACGAAGTTTCAATCGCCCGCACGTGGTATTTTGTGGAAGAGCCACACTCAAAGGGCCAAAGAGCCGCATGTGGCTCACGAGCCGCGGTTTGCCGACCACTGGTCTAGGGCAAAAGTCTCTGTATAGAAGGGTGCATTCTCCCCAGAAATATATTGGGCGGTTAGCTAAGACTTCTAAGAGGAGCAGTTCATCAGACATTGGCCAGTCATTAATTCTTGGCTGGGATGAACAGGATTCATATCCTGTCCAGATTGGGATCCAGTGGTTCTCAACCTTCCTAACCCTTTAATACAGTTCCTCATGTTGTGGTGACCCCCAACCATAAAATCATTTTCGTTGCTACTTCATAACTGTAATTTTGCTACTGTTATGAATCATAATGTAAATATCTGATATGCAGAATGTATTTTCATTGTTCGCGACCCACAGGTTGAGAACCAATGGAATAGGATAGACCTGTAAGGGGTGTTCAGTCAAAGCAACCTAATTTTAATGCCAAGAGGAAGGATCCCAGTACAGAGAGAGATGGGGGAAAGCAGTTCAGAACTCAGCCCATCCAGAGAACACTAGCATTCCTCTTTTGCTGGAACATGAAACAGCATCTGCATGCCACTGATGTCACCTGTGAGATCAGCTAGTCTTTTTATTAACAAGGACTTTATCATTGGGCAGCTGCAGCAAGCAAACCAATATTCAACACATATCTTTAACTTCTTAAATGTCCTCTTGTTTTTTTAATCCAGTTCCCAGAGATCATTTTCATTCTAATTATAGCTTCTGTGATCATATTGGCTGCTATGGTTACTGCTTTGTAATAAACCATCCCAAAACTAGTGGCTTCAAACAGCAACTTATTGTTGTACCTCATGGTTCTGCAGGTGAACCAGGATCAAGTGGGTGACTCTCTCTCAGAGCATCCCATGTGGATGGCAACTGAGAGTGCAGTCATCTGAAAGCTCACCTAGATGCAATGTCTAAGGTGGTTTGGTCATGCACCTGGCAGTTAATGCTGATTGCCACACAGGAGCATAGCGGGGGCTGTTGACCTCGGCACCTATGTGTGGCTCCACCATTTAGCTTGGGCTTATCGCAGCCTGGCAACATGTTTTGAGAGAGAATGTCCCAGGGACATTCTCAAATAACCAGGCAAAAACCACAAGGTTCCTGATGACCTATCCTCAGAAATTCTATAACATTGTTTCACCACATGCTATTGGTCAAATGAGTCACCAAGGCCAGCCCAGATTTAAGAGGAGGAAAATTGGGCACTAGTTCTTGATGCAAGAATCACCACTTACTTATAGAGAGGAAAAGAATCGATGGTGGCCATCTTCAGAGACTGCCTACCACATTAGCAAGAACTCAACTTTATGTCATCTGAAAATCTGATATAAACCCCTTTTTCATTCAGTGCTATCATTGAGAAAAAAATCGTGAACAATGGAGGACCAAGGGAGTCCTCCTTCTAGGCCAAGGTTTCTCACGTTCATTTTAATCTTGTATTAATGGAATTAGGTTCACCTATGAGTCACAGAGTAATCCTGGCTTTAGCACAATAGCAGTTGATTACTTGTGTAAAATCTGTCCAATGGGGAAATGCCCTGGGCAGGTTTTAATAGGCTCTGTCTGTCCCCACAGAGTCCTCAAGGACCCTGGATCTTCTACTTCAACACTTGGCCATCCCTGGGTCATGACCCTCATTTTCTAGGTCCAAGATCATTTGGCATGGGCCAAGCAGCAGAATAGAAGTAGGGATGAGGAAAAGAAGGAGCCAAAGACTAAGCTTCTCTTAAACTAAGCTCCTAGAATCTGCCATCTGATACTTCTGTTTACATCCCATTGGCCAGAACCTATTCACATGGTCAGACCCAGCTACAAAGGAAAGCCAGGAAACTAAACCTTTATTCTGGGCCACCATTTCTCCTGTTAAAAATCCAGGGGTTTAGATTCTAAAGGAAGTATGATTGGCTATAAGGGAGTCCACTATAGACCCCCTAATTTGGGTAAAATCATGCCCCTTTGAGCAATCATGGAATTCACACACTTGCTCTTCCCTCCAAGATGCTGAGACAGCCCCTGAAGGAAGCCGCTCCCTCTTCTTTGAGAATCTCTTCTCTTCCTATGTCTCCAGCCAAGATGTTTTGGTGGAACTTTACTATCTATAGTTTTTATTAAGGAAGTAATAAACATTTTGTGTTTTCAGTCATAAAAATTATATTATAATATTTAATGTACTTGTTCAAATATTCCTCCTCTCTCAGATATTCTCATTAACCTGACTGCTGGTCCCAATACACAACAATTTTCTGATTGAGAATTATTCCTTCAGGCCAAATCGAGCAATAGACTTCATGCCGGGTGCCAGCTCAGGTTGGAAGTGCTTCCCTGGAGAACTGCTAGCTAGGCTGACATACCTTGGATTCGTGTGCAATGTTCAGTTTCTCCCACTGGGAGGGTCTCCCTATTGAACCCCAATTAAAATGTCTAGGATATAACATTTACCTCCCACTGTCAACTTCTGCCCTGTCTCCTATCAACCCATGTTTATCAAGTCCCGTTGCCATTATGCATCAGACTTTTGACCACTTTTTTAGGAGGTCAGCCCACAACCCAGTCAATCTCCCAGTTTCTGCCCTGCCTCATCTCCAAGCTTCCTCCCCTTCCTCTGCTCCTGAGAAGCCGAGGTCCTCTCATGCCTTTCATCTCAGTGCATCCAATGGCCAGGAGGGATGGCATCTAAGGCTGGGCAGATAAAGATCATTAAAACAGAAATCTTGAGAAGCACGTTATCTGTGGTTAAGACTTCTCAACTCCCATCGGAGAGAAGGCTGACAATGGATGGGAGCAGGATGATTTCTCAAGACCAGCAATTGACAAATGGGAAGTAAATGCAAACTGGAGCCAAATAAGAATCTTGGAAAACTACATCAATTGTCAGGGGCCACACAGGAGACAAAGCTTGCCAGTGAGGAGCGAGATGAGTGCCAGACAGAGTAGGAGGTAGGAGTGAAGGTGGAAACGAAGAAAAGAGTCCAGGACAACTGAAGTGAGCAGGACCAGGTGTCCAAAATGTCACATAACCTGGCACAGAACATCTGACAAGGGGGATAATCGGCCTGGCAGGGTTAAGAGAGGCACTGCAATCAGAAACTACTCAGTTCGGGGGTCTAAAGGTGAAAGAGAGGAGAAGGGCTCACTCCAAGCAGGCCTTGACTAACTGTGAAGAGACCAGACAGCCAGCAGCCACTTCACATGGAAAGCTGCCCGGGCTCCATCGAGCGCTTCCCAAGTACAACCCTGGGAAGCGACGGCTGCGGCTGTAACAAAGCCAGCTGTGCCCCAGATAAGCCTTTTGTAAAGCCAGTTGCTCCATTTTGTTTCACATAATTTATTGCTCGGTACATATCGATAATATGATTGTCGGCCCAGCAGACATTTTCCATTTTAATAGTTCGCATGAGATACCACACTATTGATCCTACACCACTAAATAAAAAACTCATTTGTTAGGGGAGCACAGAATGGCTTTTAATGGACACAGCCAAACACCTGCTACTGGTTAGGGAAGAAAAATAACCATCCTGCCGTATGGATATCTGGATGTGACATCAAAATGCTCCATTTTAGGGATTAGTGGGGCTCTCAGAAAACAGGGGTGCCTTCTCCAAATGTCCAAAGGCTGATATTCTCATTGATCATAAGAGAAGCTGCCATTGACTAGATATCTACTATGTGCTAAACCTTTTGACTATCTGTACCTTATGTAGTCCTCACAGCAATCCTGCAAATGCATGAACTGCTACACTAACAGGATGCTCTGGGAAGCTAGGCACAACATATACCAGCAAATGGGGCAAGTCATCGGGTGTCTGTTCCTCACTTAGCAGAAGTCTGATGGTAGCTGCTCCCAGGGCTGGCACCGCTGCTCACTGATTTTAGGTCTTGAGCGTCCTCTCAACTTTTCCCACAAGGCCACAGGAGAGCTGCCAAACAAGCAACCACAATGCCTGTCACTTTCAGATGAGGAAATCAGAGGGACCATGAGTGACTTAAGTGACTCAATCCATATTCCATGACTAAGAAGGAACAGAGAAGACAGAATCTTTATCTGCATGGTTTCAAGATGAGTTTTCTTGCCATGCACAACACCATCGCTTTAGCAAATACACCATATTATGGGCTGAATTGTGTCCCTACCACCAAAATTCACATGTTGAGGTCCTAACCCTCAGGATCTCAGATGAAACTGTTTTTGGAGATAAGCTCTTCAAAGAGGTAACTAAGTTAAAATGAGGTCGTTAGGATGGGCTCTTAGCCAAGCTGACTGATATCCTTATAAGAAAAGAAGATCAGTACACAGGCACACACAGAGGGAAAACCATGTGCAAACACGGGGAGAAGATGGCTGTCTACAAGCCAAGGAGAGAGGCCTTAGAAAGAACCATCCCTTGACATTGGACTTCAAACCTCCAGAATTGTGAGAAACTAATTTTCTGTTTATCTGCTAAATCTCTTCTCTCTTCAGGAATTTCCCTCTCCCAATGAATGTGTGAGTTTTTTCTTCAGTCACTAATTAATATTTAACAGTGTTAATTGAGGTATAATTTATATATATATAAAAGGCTAAGCAACCAGCCAACTAGCCGACCGGCAGTGGCTATGGTGCGCACTGACTAACCAGGGGGCAGACGCTCAATGCAGGAGCTGCCGAGTGACAGCAACTTTGCAGAGTGCCTTCTTGCACGGCGGGACCCCTCGGGAGATGTCAGATTGCTGGTTTTGGCCCGATCCCTGCAGGCCAGACAAAGAGACCCCACCTGATGGAGGGACCCCACTCACTCTGCAGATGCCCTTCGAGCCAAGGCGCCCCCCAGATGCGGCCAGCCAGGGAAGGACTGCGGGAGCTTGGCTCCAGGGCGTGTCCAACTCATCTTGCTCAGTCCCGGCCCCACCGGCCACCTTCTCATTAATTTCCTTTCAATGTGTGCAAATCCATGCACCAGTCCTCTAGTCCTATATAATAAAAACATAATATGCAAATAGACCAAATGGCCAAATAGCAGAATGACCATCTAGACTGCCATCCAGATGACCATCCGGGACCACACTATGACACCCACTGGCGCCAGGCCAGCCAACACAGGTGCAATGTGATTGGTCAGGGGCCTGGCCATTGCCCCATGATCGCCCCGCAGAGGGAGGCCCAGGCCACTGACCAGTGGGCTGCAGTGGTGAGCGAGGCCTCCTTTTGCGAGGGAAGCCCAGGTACCGGGTGCCGGAGGGAAGCCGGTGCTGGCAGCCAGGGGAAGGAAGGCCTACTCTTGCATGAGTTTCATGCATCGGGCCTCTAGTCTATACTAATAATAGAGGAATATGCAAATTTCCAGGGCACCATCATGTAACAACTGTTCAGCAGCAGGCACAGGTGGGCCAGGGGAGGCAGGCCCGGTGGAGGGCAGCCTGTACTCCCCACATGGTGGCAGCAGCGGCTGTGAGCGCTCCCAATGGCCACTGCCGCTTGCCCAGAATTGGCCCTGGGCAAGTGGCAGTGGGGACAGGGATGGGGGAGGTGAGCCCTGCGGAGCGCAGCCTGTACTCCCCACATGGCAGCAGCGGCTGTGAGCGGCGCCAAGCAGAGCCTGCGGGCCAAGCTGAAACAGTGCCTGCAGGCCAACAGTGCTGAGGAACAGCTGCACCAGTCCCACCTCCTGGCCCAGAAGGTGCGCGACTGCAGGGACAGCCACCGTGGCAAGCCAGATTGATGTTCTCCTGGCCACGCCACGCGCGTTTGCGGATCTGCGCAGGCGCATGCCTTTGGTGCGCGCATCCTCTCCTATTTAAGTGAAACTACATGAACATTCATGTACAAGTCATTACATGAAAAATGTTTTTTCTTCTCTTTAATAAATATCTGGAAAAGAACTATCTGATTATATTGTAGGTATGTGTCCAACTCTTGAAGAAACTATCAAACTATTTTTCAAACTGACTATCATTTTACGTTCTCACCAGCCGAGTATGGCAATGAGTTCCTCTGAGTCTTCCTCAATGCTTTGTCAGTCTTCAATTCTTGTAGCCATTCGAATAGGTGTGTCTCATTGTGACTTTAATTTGCATTTCCTTAATGATGAATGACATTGAGCATTGTTCATGTGCTTGTTTCCCATCCACACATCTTCTTTGGTCAAGTGTCTACTCTGGACACAAGTCCATTATTAAATATATTTTCTCCAGGCTGTGGCTTATCTTTTCATACTCTTAACAGTGTTTTTGAAAGACCAGAAGTTTTTGACGTCAATGAACTTCAATTTAGGAATATTTTTTCTTTTACAAATTATACTTATAATTTTGTATCTAAAAACTCTTTGCATAATCCACGGTCAAATATGACCCAAGTAAGTCCTCCCTTCACTGTCCTTCACTACTTGACCAGCCTGAGAGCATCTTCCCAAAATCCAGGCATGAGACAGCCTTTTACATTCAGATGGGAACACGGTGTCCGTGTCCCACTCCTTACCCTTCAATGATGGTTTTTTTTCACCCAAGGACACAGGCAGCATTAGGAGTAGACAACCAATACGTTTGAGTCAAGGAAGGCTTTTTGAGAAAATATCTGTTTTTCTCCCCTAAGACTGTCTAGGGTCCAGCTGCATAGGCTCTACCTCACCCTGACACACCCTTTAATTGCTCTCACTCTGAACTTTGCTTCTCTCCCTATGGGTTCTTATTTGGGGAAAAGCAGCATGAGTTTATGAAAACCAGAGTGATAGGCACTAGAATGCCTGTTTAGGCATTTGTATATATTAATATTAATAATCATAAAAATAATAGTAATAATATAGACAATAACAATTGTAATAAGATAATCTAAGGAATACTGCAGAGTATTAGGTCATTTACATACTTCATCTCACATGGTTTTTTTCTAATACTTTTATGCTTTCATATTTTACTAATAGGCCTTTAATCCAGTTGGAATTTATCCTGTTGTAGATGTAAAGTATCTTTTTTTTTTCTTTTTTCCAGATGGCCCAACCTAGTTTATGGGTTGATCGGTGATTTGTTCCCACTGATTTGAAATCCCTCCTTCACCATTTACTAAATCCTTTCATGTATTTTGGATCTACTTCAGAAATTTTTATCCTGTCCTATTGATCTGCCTAACTATCCATATGTTAGCATCTTACTGTTTTTATTACCAAGGCTTTATAAAGTTTTAATATCTGCCTACTCTCCCAACACTCTTCATTTTCAAAAGTTTTCAGTATAGTCATTATTATTAAACTTCCATTTGAACTTTAATATCATCTCACCTATTTCCAAAACGGGAATCATTTAAAAATACTATAGATTTCCATACCCTATGCCACACCTACTAAAAAGGAGTCTGTGTTTTTAACAAATGACCCAGGCACCAGTCAGCCGACCAGCATATGGGAACCAAAGCTAGGGGAAGTTGGTGCTCAAAACAGCCAAGTGGCATTACGACTAACCACGGGACAGCCTGAGAGGTACATGTGGAGCCTGATCACTACAGAAACAAGGGGTCTCTGGCAACCGATGACTCAATGCATTTACACTTGATAAATTAATACACAAAAGAATAAACACAGAGAACTTCTAATGGAAAGGGCTGTTAGAAAGACGTGTTGGAAGCTCCAGCCAATGCAGACCCCACTACAAGAGAGCCCTGCCAAGCAGAGGACTCGGAGAAGAGGTGCCTTCACCGAAGGGACCAGCAGTCCAGAGAAGGAACTCCAAGAGGTGGACAGTGACACACAAATGACACACAAGCCTAGAGATAATACCAATGGTCTTGCATGTGCCCAAGTTACTGAGGCAGATGCCACAGCTTCAGATTTGGGTGGAAGTGAAGGAAGAGTTAAAGGAGCAATGAAAAGTGAAAAGTCCCTGCAAGGCCTAATCAATGACAGCCAGGACTGGTCTCCAGAAGAAGGAAGTCCAGGGCCAGAGATGTCAGTCCTTCTAGGACAAGTGGCTCCTGCTGCTGGGAAGGAAGCATCATCCAGCAGTGCACTCAGGGCTGCTTCACGCAGCTGGTTTGGGGAAGGCTACTCAGCATAAGGGAGATCTCTCTCTCTCTCTCTCTCTCTCTCTCTCTCTCTCTCTCTCTCTCTCTCCCCCCCCCCTTCGTGTTTCTGCCTCTGCTTATAAAGATAATAAAATTCTTGCCCAACTTCTTATCTGCACTAAAGAATGCAATATTCAAGGGAGCGTACCTGCTCCTCTCCTGTTATTAGCTCCTCCCCATTGAAAGGTCTAATCATCTAAAACAGTGGTCCTCAACCTTGGCTGCACATTAGAATCACCTGGGAATCTTTTTAAAATCCTGATTTCTGGGCCTCATCCTCCGGAAATTCTGTTTCTTTGTTATGGGGTGGGGCCACAACATTAGTAACAAAGAAACAGAATTTCCGGAGGATGAGGCCCAGAAATCAGGATTTTAAAAAGATTCCCAGGTGATTCTAATGTGCAGCCAAGGTTGAGAACCACTGATTTAAAAGCAGACTTTCTGGAGGAAGGTGTCAACAGGGACGTCTAGGCAGGAGAGGCCCAGAGCCCCAAGACTCGTCAGGCAGCAGGAAAGGGTTAGAATGGACCAGCTGAGGCATGCTATGTCCGAGAATGTGTTTGCATTGCTTTGTATCCACTTTTGTACCAGCTGAGCAGGCAGGCACTTGGCCAGAGTCACCAAAGTGTGTGTAGGTGGAAGGTGTGCCAAAACAGTACAGAAACCACTCTGAGCCTCTCTGGCAAAGGCAAGTTTCTTGTGCCTCATAAAATCTTCACGCCACACAAATGGAATCAGCAGCAGCTGCACATCTGCATGGGGGCTGTGGGCATAGGAAGCTCACGCCACCACCTGGGAGCTCCTGCTTTAGGTAACTATCTCTGTATGTTCACATAACCTGGCCATTAAAGGAATAGCACTCCCTCTAACTGTGTCTGTTGGCATCTTTCCATCAATCACGTCACTGCCCCGCTGTGACGATGATATAGTGGAAGAGGGCCCACTATCTCACCTTGTTCCCTCTGACATGTAGCTCATTCACAGACAGAGAGGGCAGGTCATGGATTCCTCCAGCTGGAGGCATGAGTCATTTGTACTAGCAAGGCCGTGGTTCATTTGGGCAATCAGCTTTCAAGAGTAGCGACTGGTCCATGGAACCATCTAACGGGCTAAAGGCTATTGCAGCCTTGAACAATTGTTCTCAAAGTATGATACCCACAGCAACAGCATCTGTATCACCTGGGAACCCTAAAAATGCAGATTCTCAGGTCCCACCCAGAACAACTAAATCAGAAACTGTGGGGTGGGGCTTGCCAATCGGTAGTTTAACAAGTCCTCCAGGTGATTCTGATGCTCATTCAAGTTTGAGAACCACTGGTCTGCGTATCAGGGTAGAAACCTACCCCTAAGTTCCCCTTAAGGCTTCAGCAAAAAATCCTTTTTCCCCAGGGGCTGAGTTTCATGAAGACACAGGACAGATCCGCCCATTGCAGGCTAGGAAGGTCCCCATGGGCGAGGGCCACTCTGCCTGGTGCACAGCCTTCCCACCACAGCCTAATGTAGGACTCAGAGCCAGGAGACCCTGCCCATGGTTGAAGAATCGTTATTATTCAAATCAGAGCGTGAGGAGCAGAGTCCTGGGCTCCACCAGCCTATGAGAACCTCTCTCAGCACCTTCTGGAACTGACCTGCAGACACATATCATTTATTCTGGCACTAAGGTATGATAAGCAAAGTCAGAAGTCACAATGGGCCCTAACCGGTTTGGCTCAGTGGATAGAGTGTCAGCCTGCGGACTGAAAGGTCCCAGGTTCGATTCCGGTCAAGGGCATGTACCTTGGTTGCGGGCACATCCCCAGTAGGGGGTGTGCAGGAGGCAGCTGATCGATGTTTCTCTCTCATCGATGTTTCTGACTCTTTATTCCTCTCCCTTCCTCTCTGTAAAAAGTCAATAAAATATATTTTTTAAAAAAGAAGTCACAATGGGCCACCAACACTCATCCCTTACTGGAGTCTGGACCTCCAACTTCCTGACCACCAGGAGAGCTAAGCAGTCTCCAGGGAGCAGGAGGATCACCCACCAGCCTTCGGTCTATACTTTTGCATCTGGAGAACATTAAATGAAAAGGACCAGAGGCTGCTTAGAAAGAGGAGAGATATACAGCATTTCATAGTTTATCCAGACACGTAAGAGAAAGCCTTTGCTGACTGCTCACTAGGTATAAGCACTGAGCCTCCCACACTCCTAATGTCCCCACAACAGCTTAACAACCCTGAGGGTATCAGTGTCATTATCCCCATTGTACAGATAAAGTAACTGAGGCATTGAAAGGTTAAAGAATTTGTCCACAGTCACACAGTTAGGGAATGCTGAAACCAAGACTGGAACTGAAGTGTGTCTAACAGCAAAGCCTGCAACCCTCCTGGCCCCCTTAGAATAAAAGGAGTTAGTATATCCTATCTAATAAAAGAGAAACATGGTAATTGGCGTACGACCGCTACCCTTCCCATTGGCTAATCAGCGAGATATGCAAATTAACTGCCAGCCAAGATGGCGGCCAGCAGCCAGGCAGCTTGAAACTAACATGAGGCTTGCTTGCTTCAGTGACGGAGGAAACCAATGTTCCCCGCCTGCCTTGCTGGCCTCTGAGCCTGCAGTTTAAGAAACATAGTTACAAATATAGAAGCTAAAAAAAAACCCAGAAACCTGCTTTCAGCGAGCCTGGGATCTCAGAGATGGAGTTGATACAGAGTTTCGATTATAGAACCAAAACAAACCAGATACCTGCTTTCAGGAGCGGAGGCCTAAGAGCTGGAGCCTCAGAGCTAAAACTGGCCCAGAATAAAAAAAAGAAAAAGAAAAAAAGGAGCAGTTGGGAGCTTCAGTCCCAGCCTGAAAACAGCCTTCAGCCCCTCACCCAGGCTGGCCAGGCACCCCAGTGGGGACCCCCACCCTGAAGGGTGTGTGACCAGCTGCAAACAGCCATCATCCCCTCACCTAGACTGGCCAGGCACCCCAGTGGGGACCCCCACCCTGAAGGGTGTGTGACCAGCTGCAAACAGCCATCATCTCCTCATCCAGGCTGGCCAGGCACCCCAGTGGGGACCCCGACCCTAATCCAGGACACCCTTCAGGGCAAACCAGCCAGCCCCACCCATGCACCAGGCCTCTGTCCTATATAGTAAAAGGGTAATATGCCTCCCAGCACCGGGATCGGCAGAGCCGCGAGGCCTCCTGGCACCGAGATCAGCATGACAGGGGGCAGCGCCCCAAACCCCTGATCGGCCCTGCTCTGTGTGTGACAGGGTGCGGCGCCCCAACCTCCCCCCCACGGACCTTGCTCTGTGTGTGATGGGGTAGAGCCATAACCTCCCCATTGGCCCTGCCCTGAGTGTGCCCCAACTCCCCTATCGGCCCTGCTCTGTGTGTGACAGGGGGGAGCTCCCCAACCAACCCCCTGATTGGCCCTGCTCTGTGCGTGACAGGGGGGAGCTCCCCAACCCCCTGATTGACCCTGCTCTGTGCGTGACAGGGTACGGAGCCCCAACCCCCTGATGGGCCCTGCTCTGTGCGTGACAGGGTACAGAGCCCCAACCCCCCTGATGGGCCCTGCTCTGTGCATGACAGGGGGAAGCGCCCCACCCCCCTGATCAGCCCTGCTCTGTGCGTGACAGGGGGTGGTGCCGCAACCTCCCCATCGACCCTGCCTTGAGTGTGACGGGGGCGGTGCCCCAACCCCCCAATCGGCCCTACCCTGAGCGTGACTGAGGGTGGCATCGCAATCTCCCATTCCGCCCTGCTCTGTGCATGACAGGTGGCAGCGCCCCAACTCCCCAATCGGCCCTGCTCTGAGCCCAACCAGGGGCTGCACCTAGGGATTGGGCCTGCCCTCTGCCACCTGGGAGCAGGCCTAATCCAGCAGGTCATTATCTCCCGAGGGGTCCCAGACTGCGAGAGGGCACAGGACGGACTGAGGGACCCCCCCTTTTCCCCCCGAGTGCACAAATTTTTGTGCACCGGGCCTCTAGTATTTATATATTTGAGTGAGTGTGTGTATATGTGGGGAGCAGGTTATAGATCACAGTTCTTCACAAATAACCTTTATGGTTGCCTCTTTGTAATCTTGAGACAAACACTTCCCAGGGAGTAATAAGTGAGACATTACTACCCCTGGTCAGCCATGCAAATGGGGCCGGTTCAGACCAGGGATGACCAGCCCAGGGTGAGAGGCCAGCAGGGTCTGGGCCAATCTGGGTGAGACAGGCAAGCAGCCCTTACATACAGAGCATACACAGCACAGGGACAAGCCCTGGCAAAGGAGGATACCCACCTCCTTTATGAAGTCTTTTGAAATATAATTACATTCAGCGTGTAACTAGAGACGAAAGTGCTGCCCCTCCATGAGATTCTGGCCTCTTGACAGTGATAAAATGTTCCAGTTGTGAGGAATTATTTAAATGTTCAGCACTTTGCACGCATGACTGACTCAGCACTATAATCAGAATCACGGGAACACGAAGTTTTGGAATGGAATGAACCTTAGAGGCCATATCATTCCATACCTTGATTTTTACAGGTGAGGAAACAGAGGTCTAGAGAGATCCTGTTCTTTTTCCAAGGTCTCTGGGCAAGGAGCCCAATCCCCCTGATTCCTGGTCTTGTTTCATTTTAGAGGACAGGGCAGGGGGAGCAGCAACCTTGCTGGATCGTTGCTTTAACCGTGCAATCATCTTACAATGGAATGCAAACCCTGGTTGCCAAGTTGATGCCCAGCTATGATTCCATTCTCAGGATTTAGCAAATACCGCAAAGGATGGGATTATATAACATGGAACTATATAATGCTTAATTTTTACAAAAAAAAAATGTATTGGTGGAACAAGTAATGCTTAAAATATTCTAAATCTTAGCTACCTGGAGTATGTAACAATATATAAACAGTTTATATGCCTTCTCATCTCACAATAACCTATGTCTTCATAGTTTAATAAATTGTTCCTTCCTATTTCTCTGTATTTCTAGTCTTGCAACTTACAGTTCATATGTATTACATAGAATGCCCTTTAACATTCAGCAGACATAACCATGACCAAAAAAAAAATAAAAGAATAGGAAAAAGAAAACTGGTCATTTCTCAATGTTTCTTAACTCATATATGCACGAAATTTTCATTGGAGGGGTTCTACATATGCTTAAAAGTAAAAATGTCAACTTAAGTTCATCAAGACAAGAATGTTGATTTATTTCAATAGATGTGCAATAATCTCTTAAAAGGTACCACAAAGATTTTTTAAAATAAGAATACACTGTGTTGTTTAGAATATGGTCAAAAGGCCATGCTCATAAATTCCTAATGGAAATATAAGTTGGCATACCCACAACAAGGTAGTATTACTGAAGTGGCATTAATCAAGGAAGATCTGTTGGAAGAAGTGAGCTTTAAGCCAGGTCTCAAAGAAAGCTATGGACTTGGAGGAGAGGGGGAGGGCAAAGGTCAAAATGGGGAGAGACAGAGGCCAAAGACAAGTTGCTAGATTCCTGGGTTCATGACACCTTTTCTCCATCTTCAAAGTCAGCAGTGTAGCAGCTTCAGGCTTCTCACTCTGACCTTCTGCCTCCCTCTTCATCATTTCAGGACCCTAGAGATTCCACTGGCCTATCTATGTAATCTTAAATCACCTCCCCATCTTAAGATGCTTTATTTAGTCACATCTGCAAAGTCCCTTTTGCAGTGTAGGGTCACAAGTACAGGTCTGAAACATTAGGATGCGGACATCTTTGGGGCCACT
This sequence comes from Myotis myotis, assembly GCF_014108235.1. Lineage (NCBI taxonomy): Eukaryota > Metazoa > Chordata > Mammalia > Chiroptera > Vespertilionidae > Myotis > Myotis myotis. The sequence goes on along the minus strand of NW_023416357.1, from coordinate 84,307,031 downwards.
AGTCTGCCTATCACAGATCTGCGTCTGCCATACCCCTGTTTGCTCATCTGTCACATGGTTAGTAACATGGTGCCTACTTCGTAGAGTTGTTGTGAGGATTCAAGGACTTACAGCAGTGCCTGGATCTGGTAAAACTTCAGAATTGTGGCCATTTCTCTCTGCCCATCTAAACAAACTGGTAGGATTCCCTCCTTCACTCCAGATTCCTTAGGGTAGTTGTTTTCAGATTTTATTGGCCAGTACCCCCAATAGAAACACACACTTTACATCATAACTCAGTACACTCCAAGATCTGTACATTTGCATAGAAAAATGTTTCACAAACAAACCTTAACCCCACTATGTGTCATGAGTTCTGACATGTTCCTTTTGGGTCCATTTCATTTTTCACACAATGAAATAAGCTGGTGAAGGCCCCGGCAGCCAAATGCAACATCTTTTCTATTTTCCACCTGGTGCAACCAACAGCCAGCGGAGGCTGTGCATGGCTGCAGGGGCCTTGCTGTTCCTGCAGGCGGGCCTGCTTTACGGAGGGAAGCTGGATAAACGGAAAAGACAGAACTGGAAAATGGGGGCCATTACCTGCCATCGCAGACTTCTGCCTTCATGTGTCAGCATTCAGAAGCGTATGATCATCGAGGCCTTTAAGGACGCTGACAAGCTTTAATTTGTCAGCCTTCTTGTATTAACGCCGGAGAGCACCTAATTGCCCTGTCCTCCAATTCGCGACGCATAACTGTGGCGAGTTGGCACTGGCTCATCGCGCCAACAAGGTTTCGGTGACAGCTTCTCTTGTCCACGCAGAATCAAATCCGCAGAAGCTGTCATTCGATTTGACAAACTGACAAGACAGCGCTGTCAATCTCCCCGATGGGCGAGGAACCGCCGTGACTGGCAAAATCTAAGGGTCACTATGAATGCGATCGTTCCCGTCTGTGTTCCGCGGCTGACAGCTAATGAAGCATTCCTCCACTGCTTCAGAGCCTACACATCTTTCCCCTCGGCTGGCCCGAGCAACGCATAAAGGGGACTGACACGCGTATGTATTTCACTTGGGAGATGACAGGCCCTGACTAGGCTTTTGAAGACGTGGCCAGCGTGGTCACCCCTCATCCTTGCCTCTGGCTCCCAGGCCACTTGATGAGATTGTGAGCTTCCCTGATTCACAGACGCCTGGGATGTTAGATCTGAGGGGCCTTAGGCGTCCAACCACACTCCACAAAGGGGAGGCAACACCCAAGGACACTCATGAGTAGAGAGACCTGAGGGAGGTTGGGGGGGGGGGGGGCAGATGTACTAATTAACAATCATGGACGAGTCTCCATTACACTGCTGTCACTCAATTCATTCTCAACCCTGGCTGAGCTTTAAAAAATTATATCCATGCCTGGGTCCAACCCCAGAGATCCTGATTCTATTGGTCTGGGGCAGAGGCTGGCATTTAATATTTTTTTAATCGTTCCCAGGGGATTGAGTTGCACAGCCAGGGTTTAGAGGCCCCTGGAGCCTGACTTCCTGGGTTCAAATCCAGTGTGGACCCCACAAAGAGTCATGCGATGTGAACCCCGAGAAGGAATTCATCTGCTGAGGTGGACTCCTCATGGTCAACCGAGGGCCCAAATTTTATCAATCGTAAGAGCCTAGTGGCCGTTTGCTGACAGAGGCCCCTCACGTTCTCTGCATACTGGGACGGACCTCAGAGTGAATTCTCGGCTTCCTGAACTGTGCCCTGCTCATTTACACCATCTGAGTCGACCACCGCAGGGAAACCCTGGTTATGATTGGTAGATCTGTCCCATCCAATCAGAGCTGTACAAATTGTATCCTCCTTTGCACATATTCCAACCAATCAGAACAGCACAACTTGGATAAGTCATCTAATAAGGTGGACCTCATTGAGAATCTGGGCGACAACTTTCACTATAAAACGTGGCCTCCCCTTCATCTAGGTGGAACACAATTTAGTTTACTGCCTGAATCTGTGTCTTCGAGGCTGCAGCTCCTTTTTGATTAAAAAAAAAAAATGCTTTATATTCTTTATCACAGCCTAAAATTAATTTTGGTTTACATCAGGGACCACCATTTACTAGCTATTGGTCAATTTACTAATTTTTCTGAGCCTGAGTTTCCTCATCTGTAAAAATGGAGTGATATTAATAATATTTACCTCATAGGATTATTTCAAGGATTAAATGAGTTGGTAGATATAAGGCCCTTAGTACATTGCCTGATAGAGTACATGATCCATAGGTGTTAGATATTCCTATTATTTAAGATGTTAAAAAATGAAGTTCAACTGAGTAAATTTGAAGATTAATTGGCTTTATTAAGCAATTCATGAATCCACAGCACCCCATCTAACAACTAGAAGGCCACTCTAAGGAGTTGTTCAAAATTGAAGAATTTTGTACAAAGAAGGGAGCTATTAGTGAAAGAAAGTAAAGGAATATTTTGGGACCAGGGCATCTTTTCTTTGGGGAAGAGGAAGAGACAGGCTTTTATTATATAGATTGCCCCTCTTTTTATGAGGGATAAAGAGGGCCCCTGTGACAGGCTACCTTACTGGTGCTTGACCAGAAAATTCCATACTGGTTGATAAAGATTATGTTTCTGGGAAAAGTTGAAATTTCAATTAGATCAGGTATTAAATCTAGGTTTGGTATCATGGGATTGTAACCTGAGATGCCATTTTTGGCCTGTGTTTTTGTTTGTTTGTTTGTTTGTTTGTTAAAATACTTCCTTTAAGAAGAAAAAAAAAAAGGCTCAAAGAGGAGACTTGACCAAATCGTGCAACACTGAGCTTCTCTTCAGGGTCTTTTTACTAATGTGGAATGTAAGAGAGAAAAGTAAAGGTAACTCTAATGGTTTCGACCTAGATAACTGGAAGAATGTTTTCTTCTGCTTTTTTGTCTTGTTCAATCCTTGCAATATTCCCATTATACAGATAAAAGCACTGAGGCTCTGAGAGGTTAAATAACTCACACAAAATCAGATCTTAGGGAGCAGCCAACCCAACAACCTAACTCCAATATGTCTGGCTTCAAAGTCCATGCTTTCTTCCTACTCTCTCATACTGAGTTCCCACATGGATCTGAGCCTGGTCTTAAAGAAGGTGATGAATATGGATAAGAGGCGATGAAAGAAAGGGCACTCTGGCTGGGCGGGAGTCATGGACATAAAACTGGTCTAGGTCCTTTGTGCCTTAAGAGTCCCTGATTTTGTGGAAGAGATAGTGCTATTCAAGGGTGACAAGCAGGCTGGCCTGGCTAGAGTAAAGGAATCACAACCGGGGAGGAGCGTGAGCCCAGCTGGAGAACACATTGATGAAGGGCCCGATGCCACAGACTGCAGAGTCTGCATGTTGTGTTCTAAGGAAATGAATGTGTATTTCTATGGAAGATTCTTAATAAATTCTTTCTAAATGTGTTATGCGAAATCATGCAAACCGCAAAAAAAAAAAAATGCTGTATGAGAAATTATATAGTATGAATGATCCATTTTCTTTAACAAAAATTATAAGGAGAACAAAAAGAAGGTAGGAGAAACTGCAAATTAAAATACGAATGTATTGGGTGGGCTTTGATTGGACCCTGATTCAAACAAACTAAAGTGAGTGCACGCAAATACACACACGTTTAGAAAATAATCTTGGCAATGCGGTTGTGGGTTCAATCTCCGGGCGGGCGTAGCAGAGGCTCCTTATAATTAGCAATGGCTTTCAGACTGTGCCTGACTGAATCCCAGGGGCTTCTCCGGAGTCCTGCCCAGGGCCACGTTGGTGGCAGAGATGCAAGCTGAATGGTGGGGCTTCTTTAACCAGAATAACTCAGCTCTTTTGAGTCTCCTGGGCAGATTTGAGCCAGAGAAAGTGTTTAACTGGAAAGATCCTTGAAAATCCCTGGTCTATGGGTTTCCTGGTTAGAAAGCCGCCCTCTGCTCTTTTACAGGATCACGTTTGCCATTAAGCACTTTGCTGAAAGTAGAAGAAAGCCTGCTTCTCCATGAGCTGAGCACAGACACCAGCCAACTACAATTCATCTGAACTCCCTGAGTAAGTCCCACGGAGCACATTAGAGCAGCACTCACTGTCTGGTTGCAGAACAACTTTATTGCAGCGGGTCCCATCATTAACAAATGGCAGTCTTCTATCTGCATGGTGAATCTGATGATTGCAAATTGTTTCAAATATTTATTGGGCCAATGAGAAAGACATACTGTATAGCTAAGAGCTGCGACCAGACTTGTGGGTCCTTCTAGGGAAAAATGGGTCCTGAAAGCATCTCTCGACATGGAAAGAAGAAACCTGCTAAGGAAATTGAAAATTGGAGAAGGTGAATAGGTCCTTCCAGGTTTGACGTCTCACTTAAGGGACCAGACGATGGGAGGGGCGGAAATTCTGTTAGTTGTGAAGAGCTGCCCTAGATAAATGCTTGTCACTCACCAGCAATGTGGCTAAGGGCTGTTGGCCTGAGATCTAGAAAGGGAATTCTGGCAGAGTGCAGGCAGGCTCTGAAGGAAATGAAAGAGAATATATAGAACCTGTCAGCTAGCAAGCATGATCTGGAAAAAAAATCTCCTTGCTCAAGTATATATATATATATATATATATATATATATATATATATATATATTCACATAATATATATATATGAAATTTAAAATTGGGTCTATAAAAAGACTGTATAATATGCACATGAAAACTTCGCCCTAGGTGTGCAGAGGAAAAGTTTACCTGGGAAATCAACTGATTACAGGAAACAAGAAATGTTTAGAATGCATCTGTTTTGTGTTCTTAGGTGTGTGTTTTTTAATTTAGAAAGAAATTCCATACAGCAACTTTTGAATGACCAAACGAAAACTCAGACTCAGCTCTTTTGAGTCTCCTGGGCAGAAATGGACACTCAGATAAAAAAAATAAAAAGAAACTGGCAGAGATAAGAAGGGTGTAAGGAAGCTAAAAACAGTAACAATTAAAATCCACCATGTAGCCCTGGCTGGTTTGGCTCAGTGGATTGAGCGTGGGCCTGTGGACTGAAGGGTCCTGGGTTTGATTCCAGTCAAGGGCACATGACTGGGTTGTGGACTCAATCCCCAGTGTGGGGAATGCAGGAGGCAGCCAATCAATGATTCTCTCTCATCATTGATGTTTCAATTTCTCTCTCCCTCTCCCTTCCTCTCTAAAATTAATAAAATATATATATATTTTTTAAAAATCCACCGTATAGGCACTAACAAGCAAAAACAAAAAAAGGGGGAAAATAGCTTGGTGGTAGAGATAATTAACTAGGTAAACTCAGTAGATTGAAGGGCGTGAGAGGAAGTACAAAGAGTTAAATATAATAAGAGAAAAGATAATACCCATGTAGGCTAGAAATCCAACATCTAATCTCTAGATTAGCAGTGTTCTTAAAGAAGAACCCAGAATACCAGGCGGGGGAAGTCAAAAATCAATGGTTCAGTGGACGACAACTTTCCTGCTCTTGAAAAAAAACATCTGAGCATGCAAATCAAAAGGACCCACTTCTGCCCTAGCCGGTCTGGCTCAGTGGATAGAGTGCCAGTCTGAGGACTGAAGGGTCCCAGGTTCGATTCCGGCCAAGGGCACATGCCCAAGCTGTGTGTGGGCTCAGTCCCCGTGTAGGGCGTGCAGGAGGCAGCTGATCAATGGTTCTCTCTCATCATTGATGTTTCTATCTCTCTCTCCCTCTCCCTTCCTCTCTGAAATTATATTTTAAAAAAAGGACCCACTTTTAAGTAAAGTTATGGAAAAAGACAAATTACACATATTTTAGTGACTTTTTTTAATATTGAAGTTAGAGGGGAAATGCCACAAAATAAGTAAAAAATAAAATATAATGGCAGGTCACTTAATAAAAGACCCAAAATTCAGCTGACTACCCTCCCCCCCTAAATTCCACAAAAGTAAATATAGAAAAAATAATAATGTCTGTAGAGTGCCAAGAGGGAATTCTGTGACCCAAGGATTCTTTGGTTAGCCCAGATGCTGTTCATGTGCCAACACAAAGAAAGGTAGTCTGAGATAGGTAACAGCATAGAAAATTCTATTACTGATGCACTCCTCCTGAAAACCTTAACTAAAGTTATGATCCCTAAACCTAGAAGATGAATCAAAGTAAGGACTCGAGCCCTTGTTGGGTGGCTCAGGTGGTTAGAGTGTCACCCCCGTACTTCAAAAAAGGTTGTGGGTTCGATCCCTCATCAGGGTGAGTATCAGAGGCATCCAATCGATGTTTTTCTCTCACATGTATGTTTCTTTCTCTCCCTTCCTCTCTCTGAAATCAGTAAACATATCATCAGATGAGAATTTTTAAAAAGTAAGGATTCATGCTCTGAAAAGTCATAAAATGAGGCATTGCCACCATTAGCCAGAGATTGTCTAAATAACTGACATAAAATGGTAATTAAATGAATAGCCAAGTCTACAGGGACTCCTGAAACACAGAGTATAGGCTGTAAAAATGTCAATAAGAATAAACACACGTGTCCTCAGTGTACTCCAGATGACATCGGCATAGCCTGGGAAGTTGAGCTGGGAGAGCTAAAACAGATCAGCAATTCCTCATTTCCATAAGGAGAGGAAAAAGTTCTGGTATCATTCATGCATTTATTTCGTGTAGGAAATGTACAAGCAAAGATGTTTTTGAAAAGTGTAAAGTTAACCACTTATTAAAGTTGAATATTGGCTGCATACTATCAACTATCACCAGAGAAAATGAAAGCAAAGAAACATGGTCCATAACACAAAGTCACGAAATGTGAATGAGTATAGGCATGAAGTGATGTGATAAAAGTGAATCCAAGCATGTTAGTTATGATAACAAGCAAAAGTGGGTTCAGTTTTCCAGTGAAGGAAGTGCAACTCCAGATTAACTGGCATCATACTGAAGGTCCCCCGGTGCTTAAGAAAATACGCATCGACAACCTTCCAATATACCACCTTTTCTTTTTTTGTTTTGTTTTTGTTTTGTGTTTTAATTATAGTTGACATACATTACTATATTAGTTTCAGGTACACACCCCAGTGATTAGAGGTTATAATACTTACTAAGTGATCACCCCGGTAAATCTCACACCCATCTGACACCATACATAGTTAATAGAATAGTATTGACTATACTCCCCATGCGGTACTTTACATCCCCATGACTATTCTGCAACAACCAATTTGTATGTCTTAATCCCTTCACCTTTTCCACCCAGTCCCACAACTTCCTTCCCATCTGGCAACCATCAGAGTGTTTTCTTTATCTATGAGTCTGTTTCTGTTCTGCTTGTTTTGTTTTTTAGATGCAATCTTGATAGATATGTATTTATTGCCATTGTGTTGTTCATTCTTCTTCTTTAGGAAGACCCTTTAACATTTCATATATTATTGGTTTGGTGGTGAGGTACCACCTTTCCTTTGCAAATTATATTATAGTCCAGTATATATTCTTTTAAATTGTCTCCATTTTGTAATTATCTATTATTTTTATTCTTATTTATCAGATACAGAAGTGTGTATATAAAATATAAATGATAGCTGTTGTTTTTAATCCCCACCCAAGCATTTTTTTCCCCATTGATTTCTAGAGAGAGTGGAAGGGAGGGAGGGGTGGGAGGGAGAGAGATAAACATCGGTGTGAGAGAGATATTTTGATTGGTTGCCTCCCACATGCACCCCTAGTGGGGTTGGGGAACCTGCAACTGGAAATCAAACCTGAGACCCTTCAGTCCGCAGGCCGATGCTCTAACCACTTGGCCAAACCAGCCAGGATGATAGGTATTTTTTTAAAGAAAAAAATCATTTGAACTCCCACGTGACAACTACCAGATTGAAAAAAAAAAAAAAAAAAAAACATACATTGCCCATATTTATTAATAAAAATTTCATAAAAATTCAGACATAAAAAATAAAACCGGAGTCACTTGTATGCAATGCACATAAATAAAATTTATTTTAAATACCCTGTAATTTTCTGGTCAATTGGTCTTTATGGCTACTGAGCTTTTTGCTGCTCTCCAACCCTCCAGCTCCTTCTCCAGTGCCCAACAGCATGAAGGTAGGTGAGTTCACATTCCAGAATTTTCCACAAACCTAGCACACAGCTCTTAAAACTACACCTCATTCAGGTTATGGGGATCCGTAGGGCTCGTCTTCCTGAAGTCTAGAAATTGGAAGAAATATTCTAATTTCTTGATTTTACTTATTCATGCCTTGGGGTAAAATAATCGAGCAACCAAGAGGGAGCAGAGAGACACCGCACGCTCTCTCTTTCTCCAAATGTATCTTGAGCTACCAGAACCACGAGTTGCCCCTTGTTGGCCTGCCGGTCTCCCAGTGGGCAAACCCAGCACACAGCTCTTAAAACTACACCTCATTCAGGTTAAACTTCCTCAGGAAAATGTATCAATATTTCAGTTCAGAAGTTGAAAAAAAAATGAAAGCATTAAGAGGATAAATGGTTGCTGTCCTTGGAATACTATGTCATCGGTGGGACTCCTGGCATCAAAAAGTGAGAAAATGCAGACAAAACACCAGGTGGTGTGCAAACACACTTGTCAAATTCGCAGCCAGCAAAAGCTATTCCTGCAGCTTATCTGCCCCAAGTGGATTACATACTAGCAGACACAGGGAGAGTTTACAATTTTCATTGTTAAATTTGAAAAGAGGAGGAAAATGAAATGAAGAGAGGGAACTGGAATGTCAGAGCTGGAAAGTTGCTGAGAGATTTAGTTTGACTCCTCCTTTCACAGAGGAGGAGGCTGAAGCCCAAATAAATAACTTGACTCACCTCAAGTCCTTTTTTAAAAAAAAGGAACTCAGCCCTGGCTGGGTACCTCAGCATCATCCCAATACACCAAGGTTTCAGGGTCAATCCTGGTCAGGGTACATACCAGAATCAACCAATGGATGCATAAATAAGTGGAACAACAAATCTCTCTCTCTCTCTCTCTCTCTCTCTCTCTCTCTCTCTCTCTCTCTCTCTCTCTCTCTCTCTCCTTTTCTCTCTCTTTAAAATCAATAAAAATGAGTTTTAAAAACTCACATGGATATGATTAATAACAGACTCAGGGAGGGAAAGGGAAATGGGGAAATTGACTAAAGCCCAATCTCATGGGTGGTCTCTCACCAACTACTGTGTGGACCACACTGGTCAGGGCTGAAACAGACAGAGGGGCCAAGATTTATTCCAGAACACATCTCTCCCATAATCTGCCAATAACATAGTCTCTTACCTGTTTTGATTTTTCTTCCAGTTACTGTTGCTACATGACAACCACCCCAAAATGTGGAGGTTTAAAACAACAATAATTATTTATTTTGCTGGTGGACCTGCAATTTGGGCAGGACTCAGTGGGGACTTTACACGGCAAAGAGAACTGGCCAATATAATTTAAGGGCAAGGATCTTAAAATGGAGTGATTACCCTGGGTTATCTGGTGGGCCCAATCTAACCGCATGCATCCTTAAAAGTAGAGAACCTTTCTCAGGTAGGGTCAGAGAAAGATACATAGCTGTGGAAGAATGGCCAGAGAGAGGCAGCATTGCTGGCTTTGGAGGGAGGGGGGCATGAACCGAGGCATGTGGGTGGCCTCTAGAAAATGGAAATTTCAGAAAACAGATTCTCCCCTGAAGCCTCCAGAAAGAACTCAGCCCTTCCCACACCTTGATGTTAGCCCAGTGAGACCCAAGTCAGATTTCTAATCTACAGAACTATAAAATAATAACTTTGTATTGTTTTTAGCCAGGTGCCTGCAGCAGGGGGGGAGGAAGGCCTACTCTTGCACGAATTTTCGTACATTGGGCCTCTAGTATTCCCACATTAATGGGTCACGGGAGGGGGCGTCTCCAGGAGGGTGTGACTGGCCCCAGGGGCTCTGCACAGCAGGGCAGTCCATGAACAGGCCGGCAGCTCCCTAGGCAGCTGGGCAACAAGTCTTCATCGAAAGGGATCAGAACAGTGTGACCACAGGCAAGTAAGTTCCCTTCTCCGAGCCTTGATTTCCTCCTCAATAAGTTGTTTCCCAGGGAAGCTTGAGGTTAAATAAGCCGTCAAGGAAAGTCTTACATGGGACTCATTATCTGCGGATTCCGGCTTCCCCGCGTTCCTCACGGTCACGCCGTGGGACTGTGACCGAGCAGGTCCTCAGAACCAGGTCCCCTGCCTGCCAGTCGCTTTCCCGCTCTATTTTGCCTTTGCCCTGAGCACAAAGCCCTAGCTAATCAGGCTGGGGAAAGCTCTGTGTGGGCCAGATAGGCTTACTATTCAGGGCTTCTCGCTGGAAGTTTCTTTGCACTGAAAATACTCTGCCCTGGAAATCGACAGGCTACGACTTGTGAACAGATCCAGGCACAGAGGCTTAAGGATTTCATTTGACTCCACTTCAAAGCCATCTCCTACTTCCAAGGTGCCCCCCAGTTCCCTGGGACCTGGATAAATATTCTATGTGCTTGCACAAAAGCCTCTGAGAATGACTTATTACTCGACACAATAGGTGACTTAATCTGTAGGTCATGGTTAAGTGGCTGCCCCACTTGGCAACACCAGACAGACTGCATAATCTCCCGGGAGCTTGAATCAGACAAGAGGCCGAGGGCGGCAGTGCCCAGCGCCAGGTTGCACTCTTGGCCTCCTGGTGTCAAGTGACTGTGGCCATTTCCAGTCCTCAGTGCCCGGCTCACACTATCAATTCATCTGGTGCAGCCACCGGGTCAGCCTTCTAAGATACTCCCCGGAGGTCGTTCCACCTCTGAACCTTCCTGCATCTCTCTCCAGTCCGCTGCCTGGAGCTCCAGCTCCTGCCCTTTCTCGAGGCCCTCCATCATCCTCTAGTCCAGTGCTTCTCAACCTTCCCAATGCCGCGACCCTTTAATACAGTTCCTCATGTTGTGGTGACCCCCAACCATAAAATGTTTTTCGTGGCTACTTCATAACTGTAATTTTGCTACTGTGATGAATCGTAATGTAAATATCTGATATGCAGGACATATTTTCATTGTTACAAATTGAACATAATTAAAGCATAGTGATTAATCACAAAAACAATATGTAATTATATATGTGTTTTCCGATGGTCTTAGACAACCCCTGTGAAAGGGTCGTTCGACCCCCAAAGGGGTCGCAGCCCACAGGTTGAGAAGCGCTGCTCTAGACTCTAACATACACTCTGCTCCAAAGAAGCTAGCTCGGGGCTCCTGTTCAAATGATACGCACCATAGACTTGAGACTTAATTATGCACCATCTTAGATGTTCGCCTTTGCTCTATGTTGTGATCAGTTCAGAGCAATTCATTGAAGTGGTACCGTGTTCCAAGGTCTGATCTGAGCGGGTGACCCAAAGATGAACCAAGCAACCCCTCTGACCTAAAGGGGCTGACGGTGGAGCCCCACACACAGCAGCCATGCTCCAAAACAGGCTGTCGCTCTCTTCCTGGCCCCAAGAGGCAGTGAATGACCCCAGCTCTGGAGCCCAGCCCATCCAGGTTACGCCCGTGCCCTTCCCCCTGCCAGCCTCAAACTACTCCCTGTTCAACTGGCCTGAAACAGGTCTGAACTCCTTCCAGTTTCAGCGCAAAAAGCAGGCACCTCCTCTACTTGTGAAAACTCGCAGCTGAACACAGAGGTAAATAATAAATACTATGGACTATGTGCCAGGCTCTATGCTGAGGGCATTGAATGGATTAACACACGTAATCTTTTTAACTCTCTGAAGTAGGTACACCTATTATCCCCATTTTATAGATGAAGAAACTGAGCCGTGGGGAAGTAATGACTAGCCCAAGATCACACAATCCGTAAATAGAAGAGCCAAGAGTTGAACTCAGGTCGGTCTTATTTCAGAAACCCAGCTCTCAATGTTATTATTATATTTAGAATAGCAGCTAATGTTTGTAAGCATAATGTATATAGGCACTGTGCCAAGTGTATTACCTAGATTGTCTCATTAATCCCATAAAACCCTATGAGATAGGGTTACGATGCCCATTTTACAGATGAGAAGTTGAGTCTTAAGATGAACTTGTATAGAATCTCAAGGCTAAGTGGACCTGAGACAAAGTTTAATTCATATGCTATCAGACTGTCACCTCAGCTATCCAGAAAGCAGATGCTTACATAGCTGCCTCCTCTAGTAGACTCACCTGTGACTCAGGGTAAGACCACGACCAGTGGCAGGATCTGAACTGGATCCCAGTCTTGTCCACTCACCTTCTGTGTTCATAGGAAATGACTGCCTTGCTCTGATGAGGGTCTTTCCCTGTAGCTAGTGAGCCATCTGGCCACAAAGGCCCAGACAAAGCCAAAGGATAGCATCCACAAAGACCTATGGTATAGGCTGAATGTGTGTGTACACCCAAAAAGGAGGATGCTAAAATCCGAATGCCCGATGTAAAGGGGTTAGGAGGTGGGGGCCTTTGGGAAGGGCTTGGGTCATGAGGGTGGAGCCTTCACAAATGGCCCTCTGAGCTCCCTAGTCCCTTCTGCATGTGAGAATGCAATGAGAATTCTGGGACCTGGAAGATTGCCCTCACCAGACCATGCAGGCACCTGACCTTGGACTTCCAGCTCCAGAACTGTGAGATACAGATTTCTGTTATCAGCCACCAGCCTGTGGTATTTTGTTACAGCAGTTGGATTAAGACACCCTGCCTGGGAATTTTCAGCCCCCGCCTCCCAGGCCCCTCAGGGCAAGAAGCTAGGGCATCGGACTTCCGTCATGAAAAAATAGGCTTGAAGTTCCTCCCCAGAGAAGTTCTGTTTTCAGAGGCTGAGAGACCTTGGGCCTTCCCTCTTTGGCCTCCTTTTCCTCTGTCCCTGAAATGATGATTAAACAAGAATGTACACAAAGGGCTTGTCCGTCCCAGAAGTTTGGCAAATGGTGGTCATAATTATTCACAATTGTTATTGGCTCTGTGCCAGACTGCCTGGATGATTCCTTCTGTTTCCTCTGGGATCCGGGGACTGACATTGGGGAGGACCTAGCTAGACACAGTCCCTTCCATCAAAACTCACCTTCTCCGCACCGCCCTCTCATCACTGCACCTTCAGACGGGATTTCTTTAGAAACAGCACTCTGGGCCTCGGCCTTCCCCACCCTCGTCCCTGGGGCAGGCGTTGAGGCTCTCATCTGGACGTAATCAGTGTGCGAAGGCAGGCAGAGACATACGTCCTGTTACAGTTTTCCTGTGCACCTCATTCATCCCAATGGACAGCCAATACGATATTTTAAAAGTTAATATGGTGACGTGTATCTCAATTAGCTTGCCGCAGCCCCTCTCAAGCAGAGGCTGCGGACTGGGTGAAAGCAGGCTGGGGGCTCCATGCTGAGGGATGGACCCCGCAAACAGTATAGGGCAGTGGTCGGCAAACTCATTAGTCAACAGAGCTAAATATCAACAGTACTTCTTCAAAATAGACTCGCCCAGGCCGAAAACTGACTTCTGCGCATGGGCCACGAAGTTTCAATAGCAGTGTACGCGCTCCCGCACGTGGTATTTTGTGGAAGAGCCACACTCTAGGGGCCAGAGAGCCGCATGTGGCTCGCGAGCCGCAGTTTGCCGACCACGGGTATAGGGGGCAGATAGATAGTCTAGGGGGTAGGCGGGGGCAAGAAAGGGTCTGGTAGGAAGCGCTGCTCAAAAACTTCTCCACACGGAAGGCCCCTGGGCTTCGTTACCTTAACAATGTGGCCTCAAGGTCCTTCCCTCCTTAGGAGAAATGCACGTGTCAGCAAATTACTCTGTGGCCAGCATTTCTCAAGATTGCATTCTAATACCAGAAACCTCCCGAGCAGGGCAGAGAACGCAGCAGTGCACACTCGGGGTCCATGGTGGCTTGGGGTGAGTTTCTGGTGTTGCACCAAGAAGGTAAAAAAGGGGCAGATTGCTTCGAGAGGAGGGGGCAGGAAGGGCATTTCTCCTCTTGTAATGCACACACATATTACTGCCTTTTTTCTCCATAATCACTTACTCCAAGCAAAAGCCTCATTACTGTAAAAAGAGCTGGAGCATCCTAACAATAGTCCCTAATTGCCTCGCAAATGGTTCTGTAGAGTAATTATGTCATTAGACCAAGTGCCTCTACTTCAAAGATGTCTCTCTCTCAGTACCATCCATCTGGGTTAGGGAATGAGAGGGAGCTCCCAGGGACCTGAGTGACAGGGACTCAGGCTGTACGCTTGGGATTTAGAGAGGCCCTTCTTAGTGTGCCCATTGTCAAACCAACCATTCCTGCAGGTGACACCTCCCCCAGGAAGGCAGGACACTAAGGCAGTTCCCAAGGAAAAGAGATTAACAATCAGCATTAGGGGAAACATGTACTCGAGCAGCTGCCTCTACGATTTCTGGTCATGCTAGATAGAGACAGGGCCCTCTGAGCCTTCTTTCGTTTTACTTGTCAGTTTGGAATGAGGGGCTGTGGCCCTGTGAAGGCCACCCCACCCACAGTTAATATAACCCAGTGGGAAAACCTGTGGCTCCCCTAAATCCTGACAAGACGCCAGAAAAGGCACAGGCCTCTGGTTGAGTACCTGCTGCATGTCAGCTCATGTCTGGCACTTCACCCATATTATCCATGCTGTGTTTATTGACTCCATTTTACAGATGAGAAACTGAGGCTCAAAGAAATGAAGTCGCTGTCCAACATCACACATCAGGTGAACTGCAGTGCCAAGAAGAACACACAGATCTGTTGGGCCCCAAAAAGGCTGTTCTTCCCTTTCCAACTCTGCATGTCACATGGCCTCCAGAGCACAGCTGGTCCTGGTTTGATGTGTCATTAACTGTCAGCTGGAGGTTGGCTGAGTGGCAACTTCCCTTCCCTGAGCTTCAGTTTTCTCATCTGATGATACTGTGGGAGCAAAGGAACAGGTCAGTGTCAAGATAAGGAAGAGTGTGATGAACCAAAATGCGGAAGTGAAGGAAACTTTGATTGTTATCATTTAAGTGTGTGTACCTGAAGTTGAACCTCAGGCTCTAAGCTGGGAAAAGCAACACCAAGGCTTTGGCCAGTTCCAAGTGGACTGACATTGGGGAGGACCCAGCTGGATCTAGTCAACATTTTCATAACCACGATCATAACATTCATGATAGGTACCATTTGTTAAATGCTTACCAGGGGGTAGGCGCTGGGTAAACTGTTTGCATCCATTTAAAGTCTTTTCTGGCTGATATGCCAGTAATAGAGACCACTTCTGGTGGTGTCTACCTGGCTGAGGAAGGCCTGGCTTATGCTGGATGTAGCAAACCGTTAGGACTAGATGACTCCACTCTCGGGGGAGCCTTCAATCCCCCATCCTTAGGTGCCTGACCCCAAATGCCCGACCCTAGACATTCAGTAAACATTCATTGAAAGTAAAATAAACTCTTTAAAGGTTTTACTAAAATTAATATAATCCTCCCAGGACACACACACACACACACACACACACACACACCAATTACTGGTTCTTTTATTATAGATGAAGAAACTAAAGGTAGATAACTTGTAGACAGCACAGCAAATGAATGGCAAAACTGGAATTTGAACCCAAGACCACCAGAAGTCAGATGTATCAGCTATTTAGTGCCGCATAACAAATTGTCCAAAGTTTATTAGCTTAAAACAATATTTATCATTTCAGTTTCTGTAGGTCAAGAATCCAGGCTTATTCCTCTGGCTGAGAGTGTCTCAGAAGACGGTCGCTAAGCTGTTGGTGGGGGGAGAATTTGCTTACAAGCTCACCCCATGGCTGTTGGCAGGAATCAGTTCCTCAAACGCTGTTGGGAGGGAGCTCCCAGGTACCTGAGTGACAGGGACTCGGGCTGTACTCATGGGATTTAGAGAGGCCCTTCTTAGTGTGCCCATTGTCAAACCAACCATTCCTGCAGGTGACACCTCCCCCAGGAAGGCAGGACACTAAGGCAGTTCCCAAGGAAAAGAGATTAACAATCAGCATTAGGGGAAACATGTACTCGGGCAGCTACTAGCTCAGAGGCCACCTGCAGTTCCTTGCTACACGGGCCTCTCCATGGCACAGCTTACAACGTGGCAGCTGGCTTCATCAGAGCAAGTGAGAACCAGAGAGAAGCGGGGAGAGAGGCAGAAATCTGTCTTTTTGTAACTATATTCATCTGCGAGGGCTGCCATAACCAATGCCTCAGGCTGGGGGCTTACACAGCAGAAATGTATTGTCTCACAGCTCTGGAGGCTGGAAGGCCGAGGTCAAGGTGGCGGCAGGTTGGTTCCTCCTGAGGGCTGTGAAGGACAGTCGGTTCCCTGCCTCTCCCCTAGCTTCTGGTGGTGTGCTAGCTTTCCTCAACTCGATGCATCACCCTATCTCTGCCTTCACCTTGGCATTCTCCCTGTGTGTGTCTCTGAGTTTGCAGTTCCCATTTGTATAAGGACACTACTCATGTTGGAGTAGAGCCCAGCCTAATGCCCTCATCTGTACTTGATGACATGTGCAAAGACCCTATTTCAAATACAGCCCCATTCTGCAGTACCAGGGGTTACAGCTCTAACGTATCTTTTGGAGGGAGGACACAATTCATCTGATGATACTGTGGGAGTGAAGGAACAGGTCAGTGTTAAGACTAGAAGTGAGGCAACAGGTCCAGACCACACCTAAGAGGCAGGGATTGCACATGGGCATGGATGTAGGGAAGTAGCAGGCGTTGGAGCCATTGTAGAAGCTGTCTCTCTCACACGTCTTCATAAACACTGCTTGGATGAGTGGCCTACTATCTATCCTACTTCTATAATTGTTTGGACATTTATTTCTCTCCCCGCCCCCAGGCTGTGGGCTTCTTGGTAGCAGGGACTGTGTCAGATTCCTCAGTAGAACAATCCTAGCACCTAACACTGGAGCTGCCACATGACGTGATAGGTGCTCAGTCAGTATCTGTTGAATAAGTGAATAAATAAGTGAATGAATGAGAAACAGGTAATATTTCTCTCTGTCAAAAGTGGCAATTACTTCTCAACTCTGTATCAGGAGAGCAACACAATAGGCCATTGCCATTATGTCTGGGATCAAGCAGATTCTCCTCCAGCAAGCCCAATCTTAACTATTGATCAGGAAACCAGACACTTTTTATTTAAGGGGGGAAAGGCAGCATCTTCTGCCCACAAAGAATTCATGGGGCTAGTTAGCTGTCTGATGAGTAATTTTCCCTGCCGTGTAATAAGACCCACAAGTTACATCTGTTTCAATCACTTTGATCAGAACTTACAAACAACTTCAAACATGCTGCCTAATGCAGCATCTACCTGACAGGAGCCTGGGGAGCAATTATATTATCTTGTTCCATCCTCAGCAGCAATTAATGAGAGACAACATGACTGGCAGCCTTAGCTGTGACTTTGAAAGGGTGTGGGGGCAGGGGCAGATCAGAGCAAACAGACTCCACAAAGAAGCGGTGAGATGGTGTGCACAGGGCCCACGTGGAGCTCTTGACTGGGAGGAGAAATGAGGGCCAAGGCCAGAGCTTTGGGACCTCGTCCAACAACAGGCCAGGTTCTCAGAACTAGAATCAGGCAATCAGGTCTTCTCTTTCCACTCACGGGAAAGCCAGCAGATTGATGCTAGAGAGCCAATTTGTCAAATAAAATCATTGTCAACAGAGCATAGGTGGGAGAGGCCGCCTGCATTTTTCTGGGCGTGGACTGGGACGCTGGAGGCCTGTGTTTGCACACTGTCTCTGTCCCTTGCTAGCTCTATGATCTAGAGAGATCTGCTTGAGCCTCAGTCTGTCCAACTGTAAAATGGGTCCTCAGAGTAAAGTTTCATGGGCATTTGTTTATTATAAAGTCTGTGAAAGAGCCCAGCACAGCACCCAGTTGAGCAGTGGCTCTCAGAACACATTTCTCAGTCAGCTTCCTGTTGCACTAGTCAAGCTGAACCTCAAGAAGTTTGACAATGAGTTCTAAAAAATAAAATGTTTGGCTGAATGACTAGAGAGAAATCAGTGTGTCTGCTCTGTACAGCTGTGTCATTAACTCTTACTTTGGTGACTTCTCGAGCTATGTCCTTTTGTCACATGTGTATGTGCATGTGTGTGTGTCTCTGAGAGTGTGTGCGTATATGTGCATGTGTGTGCATATGTGTGCGTGCATGCACACTCACACCTGCACATATACCTCCAGCAATTACTTGTGCTGCCCAAAACTTTGATAAAGTCCTAATAGCGGGGCAATTGATAGTCAATTTCTAGGGGTTCCATTCAGCCCACTACATGGAAATCGTGGACTATGAGCTCCATGTGGTCTCGTTTCAACCACCACTCATGGGGGAATATAGAACAGTCTTGATGGGGGAATATAGTACACTCATGGGGGAATATAGTACAGACTCTGTTTCCTAAATGCCTGAGTTCAAATCCCTGCTCTGCACGCTCCCTGTGTGACCTACCCTCTGTGCCTTAGCTTCCACGCCTGCAAATGAGAGAGAGTAAAAGCCCACATTGTAGGGTTGTTGTGAAGATTAAATGAATTAGGTTTAGTCACAGCCCGTAGGGGCATCTCCTGGTCCTAAGGTAGCCGAGTTCTGTTTTGCTTGGATGGCTCTGGGGGGCAGAGCACCCCTATCCAACAGTGTGCATTTGGGAGAGCAATTTCATCCAGCACCCAACGCACAGATAATGCAGGCTTGGCAGGTGAAAATAAATCAGTGAGTGAATGCAAAGAATTGCACCTGCTGTAATGGAGCCCACTGAGAAAGAGAACAACTGTCTATACCAGTGATGGCGAAACTTTTGAGCTCAGCGTGTCAGCATTTTGAAAAACCCTAACTTAACTCTGGTGCCGTGTCACATATAGAAACTTTTTAATATTTGCAACCATAGTAAAACAAAGACTTACATTTTTGATATTTATTTTATATATTTAAATGCCATTTAACAAAGAAAAATCAACCAAAAAAATGAGTTCGCGTGTCAGAGGTGTCATAGGTTCGCCATCACTGGTCTATGTTAAATCTTTTAATAGGCAGATGCTGTCCAAGTATTGGTAAGAAGGAAACTATTGGCAACCGATCCCCTCTATCAATTGTTTGCATGTTCTCTGCTGAGCAGAGCTGGACAGTTTAAAGAGCGAGGAAAAGGGCTGTCCTAGGCAGCCCACGGAAGCCTGGCCACAAATTGGCTTTCCCATCACGGCCAAGATGTGTCTACATACAACAGGACACCCACATGACCCAAAGCCCTGGGGCAGCCCTTCCCTTCCGGCCAGCCCCTGTGCAAAACTCTGAAAAGGTCTCCTTCTTCATCTTGTCAAAATCCCCCTCCTGTGTGACTGGAAGCTGTCAGTGTGATCTATAACCCCCAGGCAGGCCTGGAATATGAGCTAAATTGCCTGAGTCACTAGCGATGATAGAGTCATTC
This sequence comes from Myotis myotis, assembly GCF_014108235.1. Lineage (NCBI taxonomy): Eukaryota > Metazoa > Chordata > Mammalia > Chiroptera > Vespertilionidae > Myotis > Myotis myotis. The sequence continues at coordinate 84,287,668 of NW_023416357.1, read as the reverse complement.
TGCAGGAAATTGGAAATCAATTCTTGTCATCACTGTACAGAAAACCTTTATCAAGAGTTCCAGCTCACCATGTAATGCAACCGAGAAGGACTTAAAGGCCAATACGGCAACAATGAGAGACAGGGCCGTGTGTGTGTGTGTGTGTGTGTGTGTGTGTGTGTGTGTGTCCAAAAACATATCAACATCCAAAGACAGTGCCAGCGCCCTTCAGGCTGGCAGAAGACCTTGCTTCCAGCGGATGGAGATGTTGCATCCTAGGAAGGCTGAGGACTAAGCTGTGCATCCACTACATAGTCAACTTGACAATGAGACGCTTTCCTAGAGGCCTGCTGCACGCCCCTCTCTACAGAACGCCTCTGTCTGTGCCGGGTTAGTGCAAAACAGAGAATAGCAAAGTCATGTGCCACTCATGGCGGGGATAGGTCTGAGAAAGGCATCGTTATTCACTTTTGTTCTGAGAACATCACCAAGTGCACCTACACACACCTAAATGGTACAGCCTACTACACATCTCCGCTGTATGGCATAGCCTACGGCTCCCGGGCTACAAGCCTATACACTACATGTTACTGTATTGAATACTTTAGGCAACTGTCACACAATGGTACGGGGCGCCGTTACGGTGTTTGGCCAGGTTCAAGCCTCGGACCAATGAGAGGACAGGGTCCCAGCTGGAGGGCAGGGCCCTCCCAGCACAAGTCCCAGCTGGAGGGCAGGGCCCTCCCAGCACAATTATAGCCAATGGCTGTGGTTGTAATCTTGAACCTATGGTCCAAGCACATAGCCCCACGTGCCTTGTGATAGAGTTCGGGTGCATGTAGTTGAGTGAGGTTGAAACTCACGAGAATGCTGTAAACAACGTGATCACGCCCCTACTTTGCCCCGTGGCATCTGCTATAAAATAAAGACACGGCTTGTGGGTGCTGGCGCTGTCTCCTCATTAGGAAGCAGCGTCCTACCGAGACCCAGCTTTCATTCTCTTGTTTGTCTTTTCTCAATCCTTTCACCCCCCAACTCAGGGTCACTGAACCAGGCTGAGCTGGCATGGCACATAAGGCGCCCTGGGGCTGAGTATGCCATGGCCGTGCCGGTTCCCCACACGATGGTAAGTATTTGTGAATCTAAACATATTTAAACATAGAAATGGCACAGTAAAAATGCGGTGTAAAAGATAAAAATGGTACTAGTATTGAGCACTTACCAAGAATGGAGCTGGCAGGACTGGAAGCTGCTCTGGGTGAGTGAGTGGTGAGTGAATGTGAAGGCCTAGGGCAGCCGTGGGCAAACTACAGCCCGTGGGCCGGATCCGGCCCATTTGAAATGAATAAAACTAAAAAAAAAAAGACCGTACCCTTTTATGTAATGATGTTTACTTTGAATTTATATTAGTTCACACAAACACTCCATCCATGCTTTTGTTCCGGCCCTCCGGTCCAGTTTAAGAACCCATTGTGGCCCTCGAGTCAAAAAGTTTGCCCACCCCTGGCCTAGGACATTACTGTACACGCTGTAGACTTTACACACACCGTACACTTAGGCTGCACTAAACTTATAAAACAACATCATAAATCATGTGCTTACAAGAGAAAATGATGTAATCTAGAGATACGGTAAACACGAGATATATGAGGCTGCTGCCGGTGTAACATAGCGTACTGTTTTGCAGTAAATTTTTTTATAAGTAGAAAGCATACACTCTTAAATAACGATAGAAGTAGCATAGTAAATACATAAACCAGTAACATAGTGGCTTATTATCATTATCAACTATTGTGTACTGTACATAATTGTAGGTGCTATGCTTTTATACAGCTGGCAGTGCAGGAGGTTTGTTTACACCAGCATCTCCACAGAAACGTGAGTTATGCGTTGCACTACAACATTACGATGGCTACGAGGTCACAAAGCAATAGGAATTTTTCAGCTCCATTATCTTATGGGACCACAATACTGTATGAGGTGCAACACTGGCTGAAACCTCAGGTGGAGCACATGACTGCGATAACGATGCTCTCCCTTCACAGGACACTGGGCGTCCTCAAGGGACCCTCGGGTATATCCCCAGAGGCAGCACAAAGGATTTAGGTTTGCTTTTGATCTTTGACGGGTTTGGCTTGCATTGCTTGATTGTTTTGTATTTTGAGAGACCACAAGGCCATAAAAGTTACCCAAAAGATCTGAGTTCAGGTTCTGAACCTTTTACTTATATATACTCACATATAGAACAAGTGCTGAATTTCTCTGAAACTCGTTTTGCTAAAATACAGAAAGTAGCACACACAGAATTGTGATGAGCCAAGTAAATGTGTGTGCATGAAGAAATGCCCTGCAAATGTACAATGATATATAACGATGGGTTATTAATTTTGGTGTAGCCACTTACCCATTAGGCCAATGGGTAAACTGAGCCCTAAAGAAGTGAAATGGGCAGTGCACTTGGAGGTCCCACATCTCTCTTGTGTCAACCGTATTTGGACAGAACAGACCGAGGGACACCCCTTCTTCCAGCCTCTGGCCTCTCTCCAGCGTCCCATCCAGTCACCACCTCCAGCACCACCTCCAGGACCAGCCAACACGCCCTTTGTCTCTCTACCTGAGCTCCTTATGCCGACAGCCACGGGCTCCGGATTCCTCGGGATGACCCACCGAGGGGGGGCTCCCACCTACCTCTCTCGGGGTTCTATCCCCCGACGCCGTGGCCTGGAGGGCGAGGCCGCCTCCCCTCGAGTCGGCGGAGAAGAAGCGCCAGGCGCCGAGCGGCCCTTAAAGCGGCGCAGCCAGCGCGGCGGCCGCTTCCTCCTCCAGGACGGGCGGAAGCCTCCCCACGGGGAGAGGGCGAAGCTCAGGACGCCACGGAGCCGCCTGGCCTTGGAGAGGAGCCTGAGCCGGAGGCCCTGGTGGAGCTGCCCCGGGTTCCGCCCGCGCAGACCCTCCGCTCCGTGACCCCCTGGGAACCACTTCCGGGTGAGCAGGTGAGCCTCCTCAGGCACATGGGCGACACCTGACTCACCTCCGCGGGCGGCCGGCCCGGCTGGTGGGCGAGTATCTCTTCAAAAGGCTCACCCGCAAGCACGACCGGGAGCCTGGGAGCCCGGAGGCCTTTGAGGGGCCCCTCTGCACCCCGCTGGTGTCTGGCTTTTACCTGAGCCTCTCCCCGAAACTACTAGCCATTCTTAGCCACCCTGGAGCCCTCTCCCATGCATTGGGCCAAATGAAACAATAAAGCTTTTTGCAGGAAAAAAAAGTGAAATGACTTGCCTAAAACTAGTTCATGTGAAAATAAGAGGAATAACCAACATTTATTTCAGATTATAAGACACATATCCATAATGGGTTTTGCAATAAGTTTCTAAAAAGTCACTCTCCTCCTTTTAAGGAAATGGTTTGAAGAGCAATAGGGAAGAGCTCACAATGGGGGTTTGGGGGCCTTGGTTCTCTTCTCCACTGGCACTCACTCCTGGTTTGCAGAGACCTCTAGGTACCCCAAACCTCACGCTTCCTATTGGTTCTAACAAGCTCCCCCATGAGAATCTTTCCACAGAATTCTGAGTGTTATGGACCCACTCTATCAAATCCCTCTCAATGCTCACTAATGCGCACACACGTTGAAAAGGGGCATTGGATGGCTGCTCCCATAGCATGCTTATCAATATCTTCCCCTCCCACAGTTTGACTCAAGTGCCCACCTCCTCCAGGAAGCCTCCCTGACTGCACCTCAATGATCTCTCAAAATCACTCCCTTGCCTGAAACATTTATTTGACACCTATTTCCAGCTCCCTCATCCCCATTTTTTTTTAATATGAAAATCTTGACTGCAAGTCTCTTAAGGGAGGAGACCACATCTGTATCCTTGAGTGTCCAGGCACTGTACTATGGATTTGGGGGCCACCAAGAGATGCCCAAGAAATTTTGGATGAGAAGAGGATGATGGGAATGACGTGTTTCCATTCCTCTCTGGACGCAAATAGTTGTAGGTGTAGTGGAGAGGCCAGAGCTAGAAAGTCACATATTTGGAAGACTGCATGATATGACTTCAGGACATCACCCCAAAGCTGGGACCACATGGCACGATGCTGGGGGCTCAGCAACATAGCAGCCAGGAAAAGAGGAGCAGAGCCACCAGCCGTACACTGAGCAGCGCTGGGCGGGTTAGCCAGGGTCCCACAGAGAGAGCCAGGCTGGTGGTGCGCTGATCTGTGGTTCAGGAGTGCGCAGAGGTCCAAGGAGCCCATCCAGAGAGCAGGACCCAGCAGAGGGAGGCCCAGCAGCAAGTAGCGCTCAAATCAGGAGGCCACCCCTTCCCTGTCCCTAGCATCAAGCCGCAGCCCATGGCCTGTGGGGAGCAACTATAGGGTTAAGCCTCAGACTGACCTGTTGGCAAAGTCACAAACAAGTCCCAGCTTAGAGGGCACAGTTCTCCTAGCATAATTAGGCTTGACCTTATAACCTCCCTAGATCTTATCTGGGAAGCTAATGGGCTGAGGCAAGCACAGGAAGTGCTGTCAAAACAAGTGAAACTCACACAAGAACAGTGTAACTATGGTGACCACTACCTTGTTTACCTCTGACTATAAAATAAAGGCTCAGCTTGCCTCTGGATCTCTCTCTGTGGCCTCAGCCAGGCACAGGGAAGATCCACGGAGACTAAAGAGAGCTATGCTGATCATCTGAACGCTGTCTCAGTGTAAATCATTCTTTACCAACTCCGTCCACACCTTTGGGAACCCCTGGCCCGCTGGGGCTGGACCCTGGCAATAGCCCAGGTCCGTGAGGAAAGCCCAAGGGAGAGAGAGGGCTGGTGTAATAAAGGACAGACTCTATTTGTGATGTTTAACTCCTGACAGCTTCCAAGTCCCACCACCCACCCTTCCCCTTCTACCCCCGCGCCCCCCCCCCCACCCCTATCTGAGCAACATGGTAAGAAAGCCCAGGCACTCCCTGCTTTGGTGCAGGTGCGAAGATCAAACCACATGTGCCTGGGAACTTGCACTTTCCTCACCCACCCACCCACTGGCCACCTGCTGTGGACTATTTTGTGTCCCCCCAAAATTCACTTGGTAAAACCCTAACCCCAACGTGAGGTATGAGGAGGTGGGACCTTTGCGAGATGATAAGATCATGAGGGCAGAACTCTCATGAGTGGGATGAGTGCCCTTAAGAAGAGGCTCCAGAGGGTCCCCGACCCCTTCTGCCAGGTGAAGTTGTGGCAAGAAGACCACCTCGATGAACCAGGAAGCAGGCCCTCAGCAGACACTGAACTTTCCATCACCTCAATCTTGAGCTTCCCAGCCTCCAGAACTATGAGAACAAATTTCTGTTGTTTAAGGTATTTCTGGTTTATGGTCTTCTGTTTTGGCTGCCTGTGCTGACTAAGACATCCCCATAAAACCCCACGCCAATCACCTCTCCCTGTTCTCCCTTCCCTTCTCAAAGCACTTCAGAATCTCCCCCGCTCTCTCCAGGAAACATTATGTGAGTAATAAAACCCTTTTATGCTCTTAGTGCACCAGCAGGCTCAACATCCAAGCGAAATTTGGGGTTGGGGCGTCCATCCCACCGTTGTGGGGTGAGCACAATCGCTAGCAGGCCTCAGGGAGGATGTTCTACTCTCTCTTGGGGCGGGGAAACTGAACTCAAGTCAGAGGTCTAGCTGGGCTGACCTGGAGCAGGGGTCAGGAAAGGCAAAATGTGGAAAATTATGGAAAACCATAGGTTCCCACAAAACCAATGTCAAACCCCACCAGCTGGTCCTCTGGGGCTGACTCAGGCAACTACAGGGCTGAGCCCACAGGAGAGGCACCTGAGCTGCCACCCAGGACAGACCGAGGACAGCAGGTGCCGATTTGATTCAGTACAACAGGCTTATGTAAAGAAACTCTCTCTCTACGGAAACCCTTGGCTTTGCCTCCCCCTGCCCCCCATGCCCTCCAGTAACCTTTGGAGCAAAGCATTCAAGATGTAAGCTGAGCAGAAACTGTAGGTTGGCTATTCCCAGCCCTGAGTTTCATACTGTCCTCTTTTTTTAGAGATTTAAAAAAAGGGGGCGGGGAGGGCTAAAATATTCCATCTTTATTCTCCTTTCTAGCTAGGGGTGACATTGTAACATAGTTTTGGACAAGGAACTATAAACAGGAATTTCCTAAGGAAATGAGACTCTCCAGGTAGACAAAATAAAGCCCAGCGAGGAGAAATCCCTTTGTCTCTTCCTCCTTCTTTCTGCCTGGAATATGGTGCAAAGCAATGAAGTGCAGCAGCCACACTGTGACCATGAGAACAGAGGAGACATGCTAAGGATGACGGATCCGAACAACAGAAGGACCAGAACCGGCCCTGGATTGCTCTCCTATGAACTTCTGGTTACATGGGGGAAATAAACTCTTGCTTGGTTAAGCCACTACAGTTGATATTCTCTTACAGGTAAACTGCGAGTAAAAAATAAAATATTAAATATTAAAAACACTGGCCCATCAGCAAAGCTAGAAGAGACACCCACTGATTCCTGATCGAGAACAGCCTTTAGCCTCAGGCAGACCTGAGTCTGTGCCCCGTCCCTGGCTTCCCACAAGCTGGATGGACTCGGACAAGTTATTTATCTCTCTAGCAGTTTCTCCATCTGAAAACTGAATATAACAGCACCCACTTCAAAGAGAGGATGCCAGACTTATATGCAAAGCCTTCGCCCAGGGCCTGGCCCAGGGTAAGTCCACAAAAAATGTGGATTCTTTTTGTTAAACTGGTTGTTTCAACGGGTCAGTGCTCCATTTTCCTCAAAGTAACAATCACAGGAGTTCCCCACCCACACTCCCCTTATCCATGGTTTCACTTTTCACAGTTTCGGTTTCCTGAGGTCAACCGAAGTCCAAAAACATTAAATGAAAAATGCCAGAAGTAAACAATTCATAAGTTTTCAATTGCATGCCACTCTGAGTAGCGTGATGAACTCTGGCGCCGTCCTTCCCCGTCCTGCCCGGGATGGAAATCATCCCTTTGTCCAGCGCCTCCACGATGTAGGCGCTCCCGCCCGGGGGGGGGGGGGGGGGGGGCGGTCACTGAGTAGCCTCTCCGTGACCAGATCCACTGCCTCAGCACCGCAGTTCGGGGTCACCCTTACTTTCCTTAAGAATGGCCCCAAGGCGCAAGCGCAGGATGGCAGCAATTCAGAGATGTCAAAGAGAAGCCGTAAAGTGCTTCCTTTAAGGGAGAAGGTGAAAGTTCTTGACAGTAAGGAAAGAAAATAAATCCTGTGCTGAGGTTACTGAGATCTATGGTAGAAACAGATCTTTCATCCATGAAATTGTGAAGAAGGAAAAAGGAATCCGTGCCAGCTTTGCGGTGGCGCCTCAAACTGCAAAAGTTATGGCCACCGTATGTGACAAGGGCTTAGTTAAGATGGAAAAGGCATTGAGTGTGTGGGTGGAAGACATGAACAGAAAATGCGCTCCGGTTGGCAGCACTGTGTTGGGCCGGAAAGCACTGAGCCTGTACGAAGACTTGAGCGAGGGATCCTCTGAGAGGAGGGACACCAAGCCATTTACTGCAAGTAAGGGCTGGTTGCACAGGTTCAGGGAGAGGTTTGGGCTGAGAAATGCAGGAGCTCCTGCAGGGGCTGCGCCTGCTGTTGCAGAAGCTGCTGCCACATCTCCCGCAGAGGTGCAGTGGGTTAAGGAGGAAGGGATGTGTGGGGAGGAAAAACCTGGTCTGTGCAGGGTTTGGTACTATCTGTGGTTTCAGGCATCCACTGAGGGGGAGGACTGCGGGTCCTGGAAACCGTATCCTCCACGGATAAGTGGAGACTACTGTATGGATAAACTAACAATATCTTTATCTTTTTTCTTACTTTTCAACTCTTTAGGGGCTTTTGTGCTGCCACGATACTCATATCCGAAGGCCAGTGGGTCACATAAATGAGTCTCTAAAGACTCACCTAGAGGAAGACTGGGATTGTCAGCTGTTATGTCTTCCTTAAAAATCCAGAGCAGAGACAGGTCTTTAAAAAGGCTTTAAACATGTCCCAAGGGGAGTGTCAAGGTCAAGGCCCTGTGTTCTGAGGGCAGTGGACTGGACAAGTGTTTCATTTAGGAAGCAGAGAGAGAAATCCAGGCGGCAAACATCAGAGACGCTGGACAGTCCTTCCCCTGACCTTTCTCAATGAAATCTTTCGAACAGATGATTGAAGCTTTGCTTCCGTAATGAGCATTGAACGTCAAATACAAACCCACTGGGGACAGAGGATACATGAATGTCAATTCTCGTTAAAGTGCAGATGACCGGCACCAGGGTCTAGAAGCAGTGGAGGAAGAGAGAAAATGCAAGTGGCAGCCAACTGTCCAATGACACGCTTTGCAATGTTCACAATTTCCCCAGGAGCTGGTGCTCAGTGTTGGTCCAATCATAATCCCTGAATAATACATCCTGTTCCTGTAGGGTTTTCAAGGTCTTAGACTCACATCTTCCCCACCCAGAGATCAGCAGCCAATTGGGAGCCAAAATAGCCAGAACTCCTGCCGGGCAAGTGCCTAGTCACCTCAAAACATAGGGCACAATGGAGCCTCCTGCCTCCTCCCTGGAGACTGGGATCATCCCAATAAGGATCCCCATGGATGTGCTGTGGGCTGCAGACCCCACATGGAAGGCTGCCCACAGCTGGCTGCATGATCAAGTCCACTGGGGCCTCTGGCTCCGCCAGGCAGCTGGGGCTGGAGCAGAGAGCACTCGCCAAGCTCTCCTGGACTCGCTGGTAAACCTCAGCCCATGGCATCCAAGCACCGACCCATCAGACAAGCCTCTCCTCTCCCGTGGGAAGGAGTAAAAACAGATCCTCTCTCTGAAGTAGGATTGCGGGTGTGTGCCCACGCACACACAATTGAAATATGACCTCATTTGATCTTCTCACCAGCCCTGTGAAAGAGTCTGGGCAAATATTATCATCCCAATTCACGGGTGATCAGACTGAGGCTCCACCAATTTAAATAACTTGGCCAACCTCCATCCAACTGGTAAAGGCAGCCCCAGGCTCTCTGCACGTCCATTCTCGGCCTCCCTGGGTAATTGCCAGAAATAACTCCCATGTGCTGCACGCAGAGGATCGGGAGGCCACCTTGCCCCTCAAGGGCAGCAGGAGGGTTTTCCATTTTAATTTTTTTAAGTGCGGAGATGTTTTCAATAGTTCCTGCCTCTGTGAGCGTCCTCTGGATGAAACAGAATCTGGCTGGCGAGCCTGCCCCACAGATGGCCGCAGCTAAATGCCTAACAGCTTGGGGCCTGCGTCTGACTGCCAGGCATGGAGAAAAACAAAGGGATCCTTGCGCTGTGAAGAGGCCTGCCGGCTGCAGCGCATTCCTTTATGCGGCTATTCAAGATGTGCGCGAGGCCCACTTTCAATAATTTTTAGTGTGTTGTTCTCTAGGATCTTTGAAGTTGCTCTTATGGAGAAAACGTTTTCTTAGGTTATTGGCTTTTTAAAGAAGCAAAATATGGGAGCCTTATGATCTTAACGCTCACAGCTCATAAATACTCGTGCAGAAGCGGTAGCCAGGCCCCCGGGAGGACTATTCCCTGCTCTCCAGGAGGAATAAAAGCACCTCACAGCGTGACCCAGCTTCACCGCCCCTTCGTCGGGGAGGTGGGGGGAGGTGTACACTGCATTCCAGCCCGGCCTCCAGGCCTCTGCTGGAGACACAGGAAAGAGGCTGAGCAGGAAGCCACTTGCCCTGGGCAGTAAGGTCTGGATTCATCTGAGAATGGAGGCAGCCCGCTGACTTTCCTCTTAACATGTCTCCCCAACCAACCCCTCCTTTCTTTAAAATACCGCCATGTACCCGATTGCACAATTTTTTTTAAATACCATGTCTGACCCAGCATTCGCTTTTTAGGAACCTCTCCCTGGCCCGTTGTATCAACCCAAAACTCTCTGACCCCAAGCCTGCACACCCTAGCTGCCCACCCCCTGCGGCAGCTTTGTGAGGGTCCCGCCTCACCTGGGCTATGTCCCTTGGCCGAAGCGGCCTCCTTCGCCTGCCAGGCCCTCTTGCCCCAGGCGGAGGGCTTCCTCTACTGTTGTGTTTATGAAAAGGGTGCCTTTGGCTTGGCAGTCAGGCAGACCTGAGTTCTGCCCTTTAAGAATGGCTCACACCTTTTGGACAAGTGCGCAGGAGAACTAAAACCAATCGGATGACACGTGGGCACAGAGGAGGTGTTCTTCCACAGCTGGGGGAAGACACCCAAGTGCTTGCACCCACCTGTGTGGAGAGATGCAAAGTGTTAAACTACGTGTGCATTTTTTGGCTCTGTCTTTTAGTAAAGATACCCAAATGCACATACTACAAGTATTTAAGATTCTTAAACAAGCCTTTCCCCCAAGCAACCTGACCTGACTCACCTGACATCTCTCCGACACTCCCCTTCCTTTCTTCCTAGTTTTGTGTCCCCCATGGATGCCCGAAACCAGACCAGTTTGGCAGCAGGGTGCATGGGACTGAGGCCATACTGATCAGAGGAGCAAGCGATGTAAGGGTGTGGGAGGGAATCAGAGCAGACCCCATGTTCAAGAGCACCTTCACAGAGGCTGGTCCCAGTGGTGGAGCAGCCCAGGAGTGAGGATCCAAAAGATCATCAGGCCCTAGCTGGTTTGGCTCAGTGGATAGAGCGTCTGCCTGTGGACTAAAGGGTCCTGGGTTCAATTCTGTCAAGGGCACATGCCCGGCTTTCAGGCTCGATCCCCATAAGGGGCATGCAGGAGGCAGCCAATCAGTGATTCTCTCTCATCATTGATGTTTCTATCTCTCTCTCCCTCTTCCTTTCTCTCCGAAATCAATAAAAATATATATATATATTTTAAAAAATCATCAGAAAGTCTGGCAGATCCCCATCTGGTAGGATGGTAGGGCCCAGGATTATCCCTGCTTTAGAAAATAAATAAATGAACAACCAAAGAAACAGATTGCCAAATTTAGGATCCTCCAGGTCAGAGTAGCTGCTTCCTGTCTCTGAACAACACTGAGATATGTTCAACCAACCCGCTAGTACCCTGGTACATTGAAATGTGAAGGCCAAGTTCCTTCAGTGACCTTCTCCACATAGTGCATACTGGAGGTGGTCTCACACAGGACTGTGGGGTCTTAGGAGGGCTGCAGGGTGAGAGGGAAAGCCATGAAGGTCATCCTGAAGAGAAGCTTGGAAGCCAGGAGGTTAAGCCATATGCTCCTGACGCACCAGGAGCCAGCAGTCCATGTAAACAGCTCTGTGAGGTGGGGTGCGCTCAGACTCCATGGGGTGAGGCAGGGGTCAGCATCCAGAGGATGCATAATGCAGTTAGGAGGTTTAACAGGGAGCTGATGTTCAAAAAAAATCCAGATTGGCATAGCACATAGAGCAACCTAACTCCAGGCCACCCCATTAGCAGAGAAGGTGCCTTCAGTTTACTGTGTAAATCAGTTTAGCAGATGGTAGTAGCAATAAGATTTATTTTTTGTTTGTTTGTTTGTTTGGTTGGTTGGTTGGTTTTGGGAGAGGGGTGTTTAATGTTTCCTCTGGCAACAGAATACATCCTATTTTCAAAGACACATCCAGATGGGACAAATCACATCCCCATCTTCAGGAGCAGTCATGACACTAGGCCCTAGTGACTAGGGTCTGTATTCCATTTCCCTTGTATAGTGATTGGTTGGTAAAGGGTCATGTGACCTGAGCTGAACCAATGGGAGTTATCCTTGAGACTTTACCTAAAGCTGTAGTTTGGAGGAGGGAGGGATTGCTTTCCTTTCACTGGGACTCCCAACTTTAAGGAGTATATATAGATCTACAGCTGTTGGAAGCCATTCTTACCAACACATGGGGAGAGCCTGCCTGGGAATGCAACTCCCCAGAGGAAAAGAACCAGGAAAAGAAAAGACAGAGACTTCTGATGATTACTGGACCCAACCATACCTGAAGACCATATTGTTTCCCTTGTACTTCCCTGGGACATGACAGTAACTATCTTTTTTCTTTTAATTTGGGTTTCTGTTACTTAAAACTAAAATCATTCTGACTTACACACCTGGCTCATTGGCTCAGGACCAGTCTGAGCTTCATTCTCCAGGTATCTTGTCTTCATTCCACGATGCTATCAGGATTGGGGCAAGCAGGATGGGTGTATGGAGGACAGAGCTATACAGACATACCAGTCCCACAAAAGCAAGGCACCAGCCAGGTTATACCCTGTAGACACAATGAAGAAGGCCCAGAATTTGGCATCAGGCCGACTGTATTCAGTTCTCCATCCATCCATTTACCAATTGTGTGACCTGGTTGGTTATTTAATCACTCTAGGCCTTCGTTTTCCCATCTAAAAAATGGTATCAATAACATCTACCTTGTAGGCTTTTCTGTGATGTTTTAATGACATCAGGAATATAAAGGACTTGATCTTGTGTCTGGCTCACAGCGGGAGTTTGATAAATGGCAGCAATTCGATGTCACTGTGTTATATCTGTCCTTGCATGTTCAGCACTGGGAAGAGGAACAGTATAATTTACTGAAATATGTACGTAAGCTCCTCAAAATAGCATTGCCACCAATGGTTTCGATTTCCTAAGTCACTTTTTTTTTCTTAACAAGAGCTGCTAAACACCAACCAAATTGCCCAAAGGGATAGCAACAGAAGAGAAAAATCACAGTGCAGTAGCCTCTGGGTGATGATAACTAGACCAGGGGTGGCATCCAGAGTTGCCTCCTCTTTGGGGGTAGAGAAGTGAGCATGAGGGGCCTGCCTCTTCCCTGAAGAGCCCTTGCTCTCTGCAAGTGACACCTGTGAAGTCTGCGTCTCAGCCCCTTTCCCTCCTGACTTAGACCCAGAGACAGACACCCAAGTGGAATAGAGGCGCCTGCAGTGAGCTGGGAATCTGAAAACCGAGTTCTAGTCTGGGTGTTACGTTGCTCCATCTATTTGTCTTGGCCATTAACATCCCTTTCAGGAAACCCCCTTAGACTGGATGGGGAAACTGAGGGCTGGCCAAGTGTAGTCGACTGTGACAGGACAGGGATGCTCTGGACCAGAAACCCTAAGCTCAAACTCCACTCTCATTTGCTAGACCCCAAACAGATCCCAAAGCCTGCAATCCTGCTTTGCTAATGTATGAACAAAACCAAAGGCTAGCCCGGCCGGCGTGGCTCAGTGGTTGAGCGTCAACCTATGACCAGGAGGTCACAGTTTGATTCCCAGTCAGGGCACATGCCCGTGTTGTGGGCTCTATCCTCCCAGTGTGGGACATGCAGGAAGAAGCCAATCAATTATCCTCTGTTATCATTGATGTTTCTATCTCGCTCTTTCCCTCTCCCTTCCTCTCTGAAATCTATAAAAATATATATTATAAAAATAAATTTAAAAAACAAAGGCTAGCCCCAGCCTCCAGGGACCCAGAATGAATCCATGTCTTTTCTTCAGCTCCAGCCTGGCTGTGAAGCCGACATCAGCAAAGGCGCTCTGGAAGGCACTGGGGGGCTGAGTCCAGAGATCAGGGTCCAAGCATCCGCTCAACTGCTTGTTAGGCCTCAGTTGTCTCATAGAAAAGGGGGGCGGAATGAGGAGTTCCATTACTGTGCTTGTATAACGAATCACCCTAAAACTCAATGGTGTGAACACCCATCTGTTATGATTACAGATTCTATGGGTCAGGAATTAGGACGGAGCATAAAGCAAGATGCCCATCTCTGCCCTCTGGTGACGTAAGCCTCAGCTGGAAGGTTCCAGTGGCTGGGACTCCTCCAGCAGTTTTCTCTGTCTCTCTGCACAGAGGAGAGAGAGAGAGAGAGAGAGAGAGAGAGAGACACCACACCAGGGGAAGTTTTCCTGCCTTGTGACTTTCCTCCGAATGGCTTTTGCCATTCTGTCCACTGGGCAATTGCAAAGTCTGTCAGCTCCAAGACAAGGGCACATAGGCCCTTCCTGTCGACGGAGGACTGTCGATGTCACATCACAAGACCGTGAGGATGGGATACGCATTCATGTGACCATCCTGGAAAAAAACAATCTGAGCCATAGTATCTTCCTTAAAGAGGCGACACCAGGATGAAAGGCCGCGAGGGCCATAAAAGCTCGTGGGAAAGTGCTGCACGTGTGTTCATGGTCTCCGCAGACACTACTGAGCGCCTGCTTGGTCCTCAACACCACGGGTGCCCTTCAATACCCGTCCTCAAGGCGGGGATGTGCGAGACAGGTGGGCAGACAGGGATAACGTGAGTGAAAGCCCTTTGCAAACCACCAAGGGCTAATATTTTGGTGGTAGCAGTAATGACGGCGAAAATCCTGGAGAGATGAGAAGACACTGGAAAATGCTTCTTTTTCCTTTTTTCTCTTGAAGAGCTGCACTGTATTCTTTCTCCAAATTCAAGATTCAATCCTTCAATCAGTCAATCATTTATTTACCCGACAACCATGTATGAGTGTCTGTTGCATGCCAGGAATTATGGGAAAACTGAACAATGAACAAGACCTGGTCTGAGCCTCCAGGAAGGCTGAATTCACCCTCTAAGTAACTGACACAAAATGGGCACCGAAGGAGGAAAGCGGGAGAGTCCCCACCCCCGCAGCGCCCCCGTCGCCCTCTGCCAGTTTCCACAGTGGATTTGGCTCTGAAAAACCAACGCTGACTGCCTGGGGCTGGTGAGAAAGCCCTAGAACACCCTGGAAAGCCCTGGGTAAGCAGAGCGCTCAGCCTCCCCCGGGAAGGATGCCAGCCCCCAGCAGCTTGGGGGTCACTCCTTTTTGGCCTCACTCCTGGCCCTGCCTTCCTCCAGGCTTGGCCTCCGTGGTGAAGAGCCCCACGTCTGCCTCCAGTTACTGTCTCCCCACCATTTGAGGGTTAACACTGTCTGATGTTCCCTGCAGGGTTTGAAGTGCAGCTGCTGTTGCCATTGGGAAATTGCTTTTTCCAATTACTGTGCTGGCACTTGGAAACGACCACAGTGCCATCCTCTGGTGGAAGTCTGGATTCCATGCATGACTACAACTTTCACCTGTGGCTGGAGGAGGCTTTTAAATGACTCCTGGGGCTCCTTCTGAAGGACACCCCACTCAGTGTGGGACCTCACTACCCTCATGTAGCAACATTGTGGAAGGAGAACTCAACAGTTTGCATTGAAACTTTCTACCCAGGGGAAAAAAAGAAGAAGAAATTAACAGATAGTTACCCGTGTGTATAATACATATTTGTGTCTGCTATTTTCTCAATTTTAATTTTATTATTGTGTTAAAACATGAGAGATATGAGTTTCTAGACTCATTTATTCATTTTCTGGATTCATTCATTTGTTCATTCAACACAAATTTTATGGTGTCAGGCACTGATCTAGGTGCTAAGAATACAAAATACACAAAATTCCTGACTTCATGGAGATTGCTTTCTGGTAGAAGAGACAGACAGTAAATAAAATATATAATTAAATACATAGTATATTAGAAACTGCTATTAAAAAAAGAACAACTATAGCAACAGAAGGTGATAAGGAGTGCTGGTGGTGAATCATTACAAATGGGGGTTCAGAGAAGGCCTGAAGGTGAAGATGGAGAGAAAATAAGCCACTGGGTAAGGCCTTGAGGTGAGAGTGTGCCTGCCATTGAGTAACCAGTATGGCAGGAAGAGAGCCAGTGAAGAGACTAGACCGAGAAGCAGAAAGAGAAGAAATTGAAGGCCAGGTGCAGACTTTAGCTCTTCCTCTGATGAAAAAGGGACCCTTGCAGGGTCTGAGGACATGGTCTGGCTTATATGTGAACCTCTGAGCACACTCTGGCTGCTTTATTGAGGACAGAAGGAAGGGGGACAACAGCAAAAACCGATGGAGTAGTTAGGGGGCCACTCAATAATCTGAGCAAAGGACGAACATGGATTAGACCAGGGCGGTAGCAGTGCGGGCATGAGGCGTAGCTGGGTTGGGATATCATGACAACTAAGTGTTGAAATTGCTGAGAGAACTGGCATGGTGTGAAAGGAGAGAGAGTAACTGTGGGACGCGGTTACGGTGTTTGGCCAGGTTCAAGCCTCGGACCAATGAGAGGACAGGGTCCTCTCATTGACACATGCAAGTCCCAGCTGGAGGGCAGGGCCCTCCCAGCACAATCATCGCCAACGGCTGTGGTTGTAAGCTTGAACCTATGGTCCGAACACGTGGCCCCACGTGCCTTGTGATAGAGTTCGGGTGCATGTAGTTGAGTGAGGTTGAAACTCACGAGAATGCTGTAAACAACGTGATCACGCCCCCACTTTGCCTCGTGGCATCTGCTATAAAATAGAGACACGGCTTGTGGGCGCTGGCGTTGTCTCCTCATCAGGGAGGCAGCGTCCCACCGAGACCCAGCTATTATTCTCTTGTCTGTCTTTCCTTAATCCTTTCACCCCCCAACTCAGGATCACCCTTGGTCATGCTGGCGCGGCACAAGTAACTAAGCAGGAGGCCAAGGTGTTCGGACAGCAGCTGCAAGGCGTCAGCCAGGGACTGATCAAAGTCTCCCTCCCAAGAATTTGAAATAAGAAATAGAAACCTTTGACAGTCAGTGGCAGGTGCTGGAATGGGAAGGTGGTCAAACAGAGAGAAAACATGATGGGACGCCGTGGTGGGCCACAGGCAAGAGAAGTACCCAGAAGACGGATGAGAAAGAGGAATGAGGCAGATGTGCAAAAATGAGCCGAAATGAGAGGGATCACCTCAAACTCAGGGCCACGGTGTCACACAACTTTAGGGATCAGCGTGCACGTCACAGGAGATAGTGCCTCTGGAGTTGTGCGGTGCACAGCTTGTGCACCTGAGCACGGCAGTCCCCTCCCCAGCTGGATGTCATCCCTTCGGCCAGTTGTCCACGGAATTGCCTATTGCATCTTCCCTGAGCTAGCCCAGCGGGTTTTGTTCCTTTCCAGCAAAAGAGTTTTAACCAAAAACAGGCTCAGGAGGCAAAGGCCATCATGTAGGCCCCCAGGCCCTTGACTGACTGACTGGCTCTGAGACCATCAGTTTCTCTGTGTTGCACAACTCCAGGGAGCAACGTTCCTCTAGGGACACAGGACCTCGCTGTTGGAGGACCTGAAGAGCAAGTGCACATTGTGTCTGCTGTTGCGGAGACTGACCATTATCTTCTTTCATGGGCACCAGGTCCTGGCCTCTTCTGCGTGTTTGCAGTATTTTGGCACTATAGACCTACAAGGATGAGACTGTGAAAGACAGTGCCCTGCCCTAGCTGGTTTTGCTCAGTGGTTGGAGTGTCAGCCCTGCAGACCAAGGGGTTGCAGGTTCAATTCCCAGTCAAGGGCACATACCTGTTTGCAATATCCCTGCCCTGGTCAGGGCATGGGTGGGAGGCAAACAATCGATATGTCTCCCTCACATCTCTCTCTCTCTCTCTCTCTCTCTCTCTCTCTCTCTCCCCCCCCCCCCTCCACTTTCTCTAAAAAAAAAAAAAATCAATGAAGAAAATATCCTCAGGTGAGGACTAACAACAACATCAAAAAAGGCAGTGTCCTAATGGTCTCATCAGACAGCTGGGAAGCTGGATGGGTAAGGGGCCGAGTCCCCCCACCCCAGGTCAGAGATTTGGGGTCAGTGCTGAGTGGCTAGCGAGCCCCATACCTGGGATTACCTAAACGCTGCGAGAACTATCCATCCCTTTTAAGCAAACTCACCAGCACGCATCTCACCACCATTCCTCTGGTCCCTCCACCACAGTCTTTGCCAGGGAGAGGCAGAGGGACACAGAAGAAAAGCTGTTGCCAGACTGCAATCTACAATGAGCCCTTAAGCAGAGAGAGGCCGCTGGTCGAGGATATTTGAAAATCATTTTCCTCCTCTCGTCTCCTTTCCTCTCCAGCTGCCTAGAGTCTGAGGCCCCTCACATTTAAATCTTCAATTTATCTATGTTGCAGCTCATGAAAAGGAATTTTTAAACAACATCTTAATATTTATTCACATGTCACATACCATCTACATTTTGGATAAAGTACATTTCCCCAAAGACCCCCCTCCTCCCCATTTATTCTAAACACATTGCAAAGCCCACTGCTGGCATGCTCGATGGTTCTGAACATCAGAGTGTCCTCTCCAGGCTGCCACTGATACATCCAATAACTTAATGCTGTTTTTCATAAATGGAAAGATCAGACCGTGATCCAAACGCTGTGGCATTTGGCATTTGTTTGATGGAGGTAACATTTTCCACAACAAGATACATTTCTGATTCACGGGGTTATTGTTAAAAACAGAAATTGAGCTGTGTGGTGATGGAATCAAAGCGCAGCCCATACGTTGTGTGGATTCTAAAAACAAAAGAAACGATGGATACTCCCAAAGACAGCACGAGTGTCGCCTGGCACTCTGCTACATGAGTCTCAAGCAGCGGTTCTGAGGGGCCCCCGACCAGCCGCCGCAGCATCTCCTGGGGCTGGTGGGAAAGGAACGTTCTCGAGGCGACGCCACACCTGCTGAGTCAGAAACCCTGGGATCTGTGCTTTCGCCAGCCCTTCGAGCGATAGCATGAATGCTTAAGATTGAGGACCAAAGAGTCCTAGACATTAGAACTCTTTACAAGGTAGCAGCAAATTAGTAAGGAAGACATATCTAATCGGGAGTTTAAAAACATAGAGTCACAGTCTCTGCAGAGAGGCGATACCCCTAGCGGGGGTACCAGGCAGCAGGACCCCTGACCGGGTTGTGTCTCAGGAGGAGCGCTCATTTAGAACATCAGTGAAGGTGCCAGTGTGCCGGAAGTGGGGTTGGGGGCGAATAAGCAGAGCTCCCTGCCTACAAGGGCACCCAGTTTCGTGGGAGAGGGACTGAGAACCCTGAGGACAATTAGAGGTCATGGTGTTGACTCAGAAATGCGGGTCACTGTGGAGCAAACACAGAGGGAAGCCTCACTCCGGCTGGGGCAATAGAAGAAGTGTCCACGGGGAGGAAACCCTTGAACTTGGCCTTGGAAGAGCAGGAGCTGTCAAGGAAGCCGTGAGAGTTACCTGCGGGGCAAGGAGAATTGCACGTGCAGAAAGGACCCCTGACAGCCCGGGGAGCACTGAGAAATGTGTAGGTTTGGTTGCTTTAAAATTATGCTCTAGGCCCAGCAAAAGGTGCCATTTTGGGGGAGAGGTGTGTCAGGGGGTCCAGAATCGTGTCCCAGCTGTAACCCTGTTGCTTTTTACCCAGGAAGGATTTTAAAGAGTCACCTCCTCACCAGATGCTTGACTTTTCTTTTATAATATTCCTGCTGGTCATACGCCAACACCAGGAGATCCCCTAGCACTTCTTCACTGAGAAAGCCAGATCCGGGCTGAGCAGGGCCCCTCACAGAGGGGACAGGAGCACAAGCATGAGGGAAAGAATGAAAATCAGGAACCATCGGGTCAACACGCTATACTGGTCAGAAAATCTTCCTAGCACACGCACCACCTACTGGCTGATCAGCTTTGGGTCAGTTATGTAACTCCTCTCTGCCTCAGTTTCTTCATCTGTAAAATGTGCATAGTAATAATCCCTAATTTATATGGTCGTTATGAGGACTAGATGATTTAATATATGCATAAAGGACATGGAAGAGTACCTGCAAATACCAAACATTGCACGTGTTAGCTATTATCACCATCACCATCATCTTCATTATTATTATCATCATCAATATCACCACTATCCTCACCATCATCACCACTACCCCCTTCACCATCATTATCACCACCACACCCCCACCATTATCATCATCACCGACATGTGTCACCTCTGCTTGGTCCCAGAGCCGGATGATTGAAGTTGGGGACATCAGGCTAATGGCATGATTACCTCTGATCACAGTGAACTGATAAATATAACTAAATATATTTTCTTTACCTCAATCCAATTTCATTTCTTATTAGAAGCTTGACTGCCCTCTACAACATCTCTGCCAAGCAGTTGCCAGGCCATGTTTTAATTCCTCCCATGGCAGGGAGCTGACTTCATTCCCAAGAAGCTCATCTAACTGCCAGATCCAGCAATTTGACTCTAGGGCTTTAATATTTCTGCAAATCCAAGAATAGCAATGCTATCCCACTGTGGGATTGCTTCTGTTGGTTAGAACAAAATTAGAAAATAGGCAATTATTGTGCCACCTCCTCCTTCTCTAAGCCCAGGGCAAATTTTTTGCTGCTCCTCTCACTAATTCCCCGCCCCTCGGATCTGGGCTGGCCGTGGTGACTTGCTTGATCCGTAAAATATAACACAAGTGGCTTCCACCCAGTCCATTCATCCAGCCGATGCCACCTGAAGCAGACCTAGCCATCTCCATCGCGTCCTATTCAAATTTCAAGTCCATGAACAAAACAAATTTTGTTAAGCTTTTAAATTTGGAGGGGATCTGTTAAATTGCAACAAATAACTGAAACATCCTGAAATAACTGAAACATCTTATCTCTTATCTTCATTCTTATCTTCGCATTACCCTTAAACTCCTTCAATACATGCTTTGTATTGAACAAAATTTGTTTTGTTCATGGTGCTATGCTGGAGATTGTGGAAGACAAAGATGCACCAGCCACTCACTGTGTCAAGGACTTCGGAACCTTCTTGAATGAGGCAATGCATCGCAGAAGAGGAGCAGCACACAGCTGTAAGGAAACTCAGGGATGGAGAAATATATTCTCTCTGGTGGGGAAGACAGTGAACTGACTGCAGAGGGTTGGAAAGGATTTCCCAGATGGAGAAGAGGAGGAGGGTGGTGGGATAGAGGGACTGGGGGGTCCATGAAAGGATACGGCACTTTCAGGGATCAGTTAGGAGGCTGAAGTGGCGGGGAGCAAAGGGCATGAAGCAAAGAACAGAGAGGCGAGGCTGGGCCACTAGGTGGGGGTCAGATCGAGAAGGACTTCGTAAACTGAGAGTTTGGATTTTACCTTGAGCACAAGAGAGAGCTACAGAGGGGTTTTAACACGTTAAGTGCCCTGTTAAGCAAGGGCAGAGCAGAAGCAGATTTGCATTCCTGAAAGAAGAGTCTGGCTGTAGGATAGGATCAAATGAAAAGAGGCCAACCTAGGACTCCTTTCGATAGCTGGTCAGGAGATGAGGGGGTACCGACATAGGGCAGTGGAGACTTCAGAAAGTTTACAAGACCCAGTTGGAGATCAATTGGATAGAGCAGAGAAATTAGTCAAGGATGATCCCAGATTTCTGGTTGGGAAGGTGCCATTCCACCAACTACCAATGACAGCAGGAGCAGGCGCGAGGATAAGGCAGACAAAAGTCCCCTTTGATTCTTGGGACATCCCACACCCTGATTCCAGTTCACATGTTCACAGACAGTCATAACGTCCGAGCTGTTGCTTGGGCATTTGCTTGAGTGTCTTTGCTCCCATGACCCTCTTGTTTTTTCATTTCCAATAGGATTAGAGCGCACATCTGACTATAGGGAGAGTCTGTTCTAAAGTCCACACCAAGAAAAAACAGATACTTGTTAAGGTTTTTAATATCTTTTTAGTTGCTGCCTTTTTCAAGGATTATAACATCAACACATGGTGTTGAAAATACATAAAAGTACACCCATAGCCCAATTTCTCAGAGAGAGTATTAACATTGGGGGACATGCCCTTTCAATGTTTTTCTGTTCATATATATTTGCTTTATCTGGTTAATATTGTTGTGTGAGCATTTTTCTAGGCCTCCCACACTAACCTAGGAAATATGTTTTTTAAATGGCTGACTAGAGTCCAACATGGGTGTACCTAAAGGAAGTTAACTTCTACAATTGGACATTTCAGCTGTTTTCATACATGTGTGTGTCTGTGTTTTGCTTTGTTTTTCTGTGTGTGTGTGTGTGTGTGTGTTTTTTGTTTTGCTCTTATGAAAACCTTATGTCAAGCATGTTTGTGTCTAAATCTTAGCTATTCTTTTCTAATTATTTCTTTAAGACAAATTATTGGAATGGGCCAAGAATTGACAGATTTGAACATGTTGAAGGCTTTTTGGTACTTATGACCAAGTTTCTCTCAAAATATAAAAGAATGGTTTTGTCGGGTTCTTTTTTACCCTTCCCCAGTCGGCTGTGGAGGAAAACACATGGCCGCACTTTTTGGAGCCTGAAGTTTCTGGAAGACATTTACTGACTCTTTCTTGGTAGAAATTTGAACCGCTCTCCTCCTCCCAGGATGGCCCTGCCCTGTGATTTACAACCGGCCCGAGCCGGCTCAGTTGCCACAGCGCTGTCATCGCAGGCTGTCGGTCAACCAAATGGAATAAAACCTCCAGGGTTATTTGGCCTCTGAGCAAACACAGGGGAACAGTGGCTGGTCTCTTCTGCTTCCAAAGGAACATGCTGCTTTAATAACACTCAAGAATGCTTTTCAGGAGTCCTGCTCCCCAGAACTTTCCTGTCAGGCCCAGGGCCTCCTTCCTGAAATGTAACGGCCAGCCAGCCCAGTCCCTGGCCACCTCCCCTGCCAGGCCCCCAAGTCCTGTGCAAGGACTGTGGGGCATGCTAATTGGCTGGTACCCAAGGAGCATGAGCAGTAAGCGTGCCTTGGACCAGACCAGGGAGGTCCACAGTCCAAGGGCTGGACAAACTCCAGCTGGCTGTGTGCAAACCAGGCCCCTCGGTCCTTTCTGCAATATGCATGGAGTGTCCTCCTCGAACCCAGACTCGCTGCTTACTGGGGACGAGGGAGGAAACATGTAGGATGATTTTAATCCCAAGCAAGTGCAAATCACTGCAGAGAAGTTGAGTCCAGACGCAGAGAGGAGGGCTCTGTCCCATGGCCTCAGCCAGCAGGGGAAGGAGCTGAAGGAGGAGGGATCACGTTCTGCTTCCCTCCCTGTTTGCATGGACAAGACTGGCAGAAAGCAAGACTTGGAGTCTGTGGGATGTTAGGAAGATGCGAGAATTGTCAAGGAGAGCGATGTTGAAGGCCCAACCAGAGCTATCAAGGGGGCAGAACTGATGAAACTTGATGACTGCGGGTTATTCAAGTGGGGACAGTTTATAGACTCCAATTTCCTCAACTAACAATGACAATAATAGTACCTGCTGCAAAGAGACTTTGTGGGTCAAATTAAATGACACATGAAAAATGCTTATGCCCAGCCAGCTTGGCTCAGTGATTGAGCATTGACCTATGAACCAGGAGGTCATGGTTCGAATCCCCGTCAGGACACATCCCCGGGCTGTGGGCTCCATCCCCAGTAGGGGGTGTGCAAGAGGCAGCCGATCAAAGGTTCTCTCTCATCATTCACTTTTCTATCTCTCTCCCTCTCCCTTTCTCTCTGAAATCAATAAAAATAATTTTTAAAAAAAATGCTTAGTACAGCGTCCTGCTTAGTCAAACTCATTAAAGATTAAGTCCTAAAATAAGTAAGACATAACAGTGTCATTATTTTATAAGCCTGCAGGTCGTGGCCAAACATACCGAGTCAGGAATCAGCATGTAGATGGCAGGACACGCCATAGGAATGGACAGGATCCCCAAGGCGGGCCTTCAGTGAGGAGACAGGGAGCACTGATGCAAAAGACCTGCTCAGGAGGGATTTGTGGAAAAGGAGGGTGAGAAAGAGCAGCTCAAGCCAAGCAGGAGAAGCATTTGGAGAAGGAGAAGGTACCCAGTGTGACTCTAGTAAGACCAAGATGGATCGGGATTCATTGGATTTGACCACAAAGAAGTCACCAGGCAGCATGTTTTCCGTGGTGAAGGTGAGATTGCAGCGAAGGGAGAGAATAAGGGTGTGCACAGGAGACGTTCATCACCACGTTATACATCGCGGAGAAAAGGGGCATAAATGAAGTGCCCAACAACGGGGGACTAGGTTTGTCATGGCACAACTATTCTGTACTTTTCTTCATAGCCTTACATGGCAATCACTATAAAACAATTGTTTTGTAGCAGAAAAAGGAGGAGGATTAACAGGAACAAAAGAAGCAAAAGACACAGGTATGGGAGTAACACAGAATACATTTTTTAAAAGCCTACAATGATATATAAAAAAACAGGCAAGTAGACAATGACTACGTTATATCTTTTCTTAAGAGATTTGTTAACACTGGAGAGTTCAAAAAGGACAACAGAGCTGACTCAAGGTTTGGCAAATAGGATGGAAAACAAGTAAAAGGAGAATGTGGTCCAAAACATTAAGTGGTGTGGAAAGCAGCTTCGTGACTGTATCAAGGGCAATGGACAAACCTAGGAAATGCAAATGCTCGTGAGGACACTACACTATGAATGTGTGCCATTCCCGACTAGCCGGGAAACTCCATGAGGACGGGGGCCTCACTCTCCTGTTTTCTTGGGGAAATGCGGTATCTAAACTAGAACTGCAAGCATTAAAAAATGTGCACAGAGAGGAAAGGACATAAAAATTTTGAAAATGTATTAAGGTCTGGGATTGTGAATGTGGACTTTTATTTTCTAATTTCCCTAAGTTTCTATACTGGGTTTATACTACTTTTATAATGTAAAACAGGAAGGAAGGAAGGAAGGAAGGAAGGAAGGAAGGAAGGGAGGGAGGGAGGGAGGGAGGGAGGGAGGGAGGGAGGGAGGGAGGGAAGGAGGGAGGGAGAGGAAGGGAAGGGAGGGAAGGAGGGAGAAACAGGGCAGAGAAGGACAGGGGAGGGGAAGGGAGGGGAGGCTGACCGAGGCCAGGGAAAAGAGGATAAAACTAGCAAGTGGACTTGAGCCAGATGACCATGCTGCCCACTAGCTGTGTGACCTTGAGTGAGCTCCTTAACTACTCTGAGCCTCAGTTTTGTCTATAAAATGGAGATAAAATGGATCCATGAAGAAACCTAGCAAAACTGTGTTTGTTCATTCTTTCCCAACTGTGGGCTCCTGGACCCCAGTCCATAGCATTAACACATAGATGTTGTGGGATTTGAGTGGTGCCGAGCTCATCCTCAAGTTCAGAAAACAGGTTGGAGCCCTTGTTTTTTGTGAAAATATCCGGGGGGTTGGGGGGGGGGGGTGTTCCCAAAGCTCCAGGAGCCTTGCTTAGCTTCCTCAGCTGTGACCCAAAGAACCTGCCTTATTTACTAGTACATAGGACTGCCCTGTGGAACAATAAAAGCTGGGACAACATGGGTCCCTAAGAGCAGAAATTTACTAGCGGAGGCGTGTAATCCTCCCCCGATCCAGCTCATGTCCAGCCGTGACCTCCGGATTCCATACACATTGGCAAACCAGGAGCAGGCTCTCCCTCCCAACATTCCACAGCGTCGTTTTCACTGCTAGAAAGCCTAAGAAATCCTGGCAGAGCCGTCTCAGTTTTTTCTGGCCACCACATGGAGAAAAACAGAAATGGGTCATTTGTCAAGGTCCAAAACAGCCCAGGAGGAAGGCTCATGGGGTGATTCCCCTGCGACACTCATAGTATCAGAAGTCACTTCTATGACCTTAGGAAGTAGTAGATATGCAAGCCCCACAACACATTTTTTTAAGACCCTTAAAAAGGGGTGGACCCAGGTAGGTCTCCATCCCTGGACACAATCCTGAATGCCTCTCCTCCACTCTCACACTTGACCCCACCCTCTCCAGCTACCTCCCCTTTCCTCCTCCTTGTCTTCCTCCTATGGCACATGGGTTACACTCCCCAAACCCTTGGCTCCTCTCAGTGAGGTCTCTGCTCTTGGAGCCTGGGGACAAGCAGAGCCAATCCCATTAAAGGATCCACCACCACCAGCTATCCCTTTGGCAGGGTCTCTGCTGAGCTCTCCCTGAGCACCCACTCAGTACCCCTCTGACATTTTCTCCGGCTCTTCCTTGAGACTCCACTCCTATTGTACAGTGACCCACCCTTACGGCCAGCAACCTGGTTTCTGACACTGAATTTACAGTGGGACTGCCCAGCATATCCTTCCACCTCAGCATCCTGGGGCACTCAGGTGTCCGAGATACCAGGCTCTGTCCATGGACTCTCTCTCGGACGCCTCAGTCCAAGCCTCAGCTGGGAGTTAGCAGTTGGTAATCTCCCTTATCTCCCATTTGGCTTTATTTTTAAAAACTAGCTTCTCATCTGACCTTGTTCCCCTTGAAGGTGTTTGTAAAAATAATCCAGAAAATGAGGTGCAGAGAACTTCATATATGAGACCATGACATGCCCTCCGGTCTTTAAATGAATGTTTTCAAAATACTTTGACATCATATGGTCACTAAATCTTCAAAATCTCCCTATGAGGTGAGCATCATCCCCATTTTGGGGGTGGGGAACCTGAAAGCCATGGAGGTGAAGTGCATCGCCCAAAGACACACAGCTAGTATATGGCAAAGTTGGCATCAAGAGCTAAGTTTTCAGATTCAAAGCCCAGTGTTTCTCTTGCCTAGCACACTCCTTCTGCAGAGACAGGGACTGAGCCCCGGGCTGACTTCAAGACTAAGGTCCCGACTCAATGTCATTAACCATGAAGCACAGACCTCATGGCAGTGATAGTTCAGGACCTCAGAGCCTGAGAGAGCACAGTGTGAGCAAACACTGTCAGGACAAGGAGGTTGAGAGAGGCTAAGTGGAGAAGGGGGGCAGATGGCCAACTTCAGAACAGGGCAGGGTCCCATATGGTGCCCATCTCCCACACTGTCCCTGCTGTCCCCTCTGTACACTCTCCTCCTCATCCTGACCTCTTGCCCTGATGAAGTGACTCAGGTTGAGGCCCTACTGCAAGAAAATGGTTCCAAGACCCTCGTCCTCCTTCTGCTTGTGTTGTGCATGGGGACTCCAAAAGGTGCCATCTTAGCCTGGATCCCCTCAAAAGAAGAGCCTGAGACAAGGAGTTTGGTGCAAGGAGTTTATTTGGGAGGTGATCCAGGGATCAAGAAAAAGACAGCAGGAACAGCATGATCAGTAGGCAGAGAAACCTGATAAGATTAAGTAGCAAGGTCACCACTGTACAAAGTATAGCAGTCACCATGTGAGCCGCTGTCTCTTAGAGGGCTCAGAGATGAAACACAGCCAGCACCACACTTTTCAGCACAGCCAAAAACAGTCTGTGCTTATAGACTGATTCTATGCCACTCACCTCTGAGAAACATGCAGAACTCCCTCAGATTTATACTTCAGACGGACAAGGGACGGCAGCCTTTATCACAAGCCCCCACCCCTATTCGCCGTACAAAATAACTTAATCAAGAGAATGACATCCCGTTATTCTGCCACTTGCTGTTGGTTAGAAGCAAGTTGTAGGTTTCACCTGCATCCCAGAGAGGGTAGTATATAAGGGTGTAACACACTGGTGGTCACCCCAGGGTGTGTCTGCCACACTAGATCAATGGTTCTGAACCTGCCTGCAGATTAGAATCACTGGGAAGCATTTTCTAAAAATTAGTGCCTGGGCCATGCTGCAAAGATCTTGATTTAATTGTCCTAGCAAAGGTCTGGACATCAGCATTTTTAAAAGGCCCCTGGTGATTCTAGTGTGCAGCTGGGGTTGATCACTACTGGTCTGGGATGTGGGAGAAGAAATGAGAAAAAAGAAGAAAAAAAAGCTGTCTCAGCCCAATCTACAAGTCTCAGCCATGACCTTCTCAGGTCAAAAGCAATTTCAATTTTTCATCCCCAGCAAAACTAGCCACCGCAGCTTCTCATGGCAGTCTTTGCCTTTGCCTATGGAGCTGGCTGGGCTCCTGATCCTCACCTTTGTCCCTCCCCATCTTTTTCCTCTTGCCCACGCCTTTTCGTAGTTGCACACCATTCTGGCTCCATAGTCTTCTTATACCATTATATTCATCCCTGTCATTTTCTTCCCCTTTCACCTCCTGTATCCATCGGGGTTCTATTGGAGAATCAGAACTACCAAGAGATGTGTATAATAAAGAAGTTGTTGATTTGACCTTATGTTTCTATATCTGGGGCAAGGAGCCTTGCAGTCCACAGGGCAGGTGATCAGGAAAGGAAGATGGATATGAAGTAAGGAAGAACAAAGACAACTTGCAGCCTGTGAGTTTGGACTGGAACTCAGCAGTCTCTCCTTGCCTCTGAGTCTCCACCTTCAATAATGGGGCTGATCTGTAGGAGAAACTAGTACCCTTTCTTCCAGCGCCAAATAAACACAGAGCCCAGGAATCCGAGGAGCCAAAGCCAATTAGGAAAGCCAGTGACCAGCACACATGAGCTGTAAACGGGCCCAGGGCCTGCTCCATCCCACCTGCCAAATAAAGAATGTGGCTGCTGTTCCATGTCCACCTTCCAAATACAGTGTATGAAGTCCCTTGTGGCCTGGGCTAACCCAGTACTAAGCAGGGAAGGGGATTTAAGAAACATACTAGTAGTTCCAGCTTAGCTAAGCTGACATGGCACAGACCCAGCATACTTCCCCTCTGTCTCTCTTTCTTACTTCTTTTCTTTTCTCATTTCTTCCACAGATCTCTAACGGCATTTTCAGTCTTGATCATTTACTCCTATGTAAATCTAAATGTTTAATTGGAACCTATGGGTTTTCAACTTGGTGCTATTACCACCGGGGGTGGGGAGCTATCTGGTAAAGGTAGTGGAGGAATGCCCAGAGTGGAAGCAAAATCTTTACCTTTGCACCCAGGCCAAAGGTGTTACAGGGGCCCACACTCACCAAGCCCTTTGGCTGCCTCCCTGGGCCTTCTAGGGTCCGGGCCAAGATACTCTCTATCACTCACTGTATCTAGGCCCACGCAGAAAAGAGTTTGCACTGGGTCCTGCAAGACTGAGATCGTCTCTGTCCGGGGGCTTGCTGGTACCTGCCACTGCGGTATTCCTTTATGCCGATACCTTTTCCTAGGGAAGTCCAGGCTGGCACCCACTGCTCTTAACAAAACCCATCTCTGAAAAAGCTGTAAACGATATTCACAATGAGCATCAGACCTTGAAAACGTACCTGGCACTTCAGTTACAAATGAGGAAACTGAGGCTCTGGAGTGTCACATCATTTGTCCATGATCACTCAGCCAGGAAGCAATAGATTCATGTTTCCAATTCAAGTGTCCTAACTCCCAGCCAGGGACAAGCTATTCTGTGAAATAAAGACTCAGAAAATAACGGGGTTTGGTCCCCAGGGGGCGGGCCAAACCGGGCAGCCTCCTTCAGATCTAGGGCTGGCGTTTCTTTGAAGTGAGGGTAACACCTCGGGGAATAAAAGTCTGTCTGCTCAGAAGGGATCATGTGGAATTTGGGGCCCTGTTATAGACTAGACTGGCCTCTTAGCTCAAGCAGTTAACATGTGTTCTGGTCTCCCTTAGAGGTCTCTGAGATGAAACGCCGGCTGCCACACTTCCCAGCGCAGCTGAAAACAGTCTGCAGGGGCCTATCTGGAGCAAATCAGTCTCACTGGAGTGAAAAATAGCAGATGTCAGAGTTCGCCAGCAGCCCCGGGAAACCCGAGCCCTGCCGCCCTCAGCTCTGCCCTCACAAATCATCCTCTGAGCAAATCTCTCACTCACACGAGGCAGCTTCTTGGCTCCTGGCTTCCCTTCTGCCACGGAGGCCCAGCTGTGGCTGCCAAACAGGTTCACAAGCTGGAAAGGAAACCTGGAATCTCCTGGGGGGCCATCATCCAGGAGGTTTCCTGGCTCCAAGTCAAAGACTCATAGACCGGTAGGACATTCAAGCTCAAATGGGCCATAGGGGGCCTCTGGTCCAACTCCACCATCTTACAGATGAGGACACGGAGGCCCTGACTCAGCAGATCAGCTCTGAAGCTTGGGCAATGACACTGGCCAAAGCCACCTTGGAAACACTCGGACCTTGGTGAGGTTTGTGTCTACCCTGAATATCTCTGTAACAGCCAGCAGTGACTGGATAGGAAGGAAGGAAGGAAGGAAGGAAGGAAGGAAGGAAGGAAGGAAGGAAGGAAGGAAGGAAGGGAGGAAGGGTAAAAGGATGGATGGATGGATGGATGGATGGATGGATGGATGGATGGATAATCAAGGGAAAGAGGTAGGGTGAGAGAGAGACAGAGGTTAACAGAGATAAGCAGAAGAAAGGAAAAGAGAGACAGAAAAAGGAAGGGATGGAGGAACAATCAGGGCACTCACCTTTTTGTCTTTGACCCACCAGGAGTTGTAGCAATTCCTAGGTGACGTCTACTGTAGCTCTTTTTACCTTGTCTCCCAGGCCAAGGGTGTTACACGGGCCTGCCTTGACCTATCCCCATAAGTCACCTCTCAGAGCCACCAATGTCAGGGCCCAGGACCCTTCACTACTGCTCGCTATACTTAGGGATTGCTTTGGCAAAGGGCCGTGCCCAAAAGCATGTTCCTTGTGTGTTCACTTTGTCTTTGGAACTTGTCAGAGTTTGCTTTCCAAATATACCTGCTCTCCCTCACTTCCCAGACAAATGATGCCAACTTGACCATGTCCACCGAGGCCAGGCCCCTCTGAGGTTTTCCTCCCAGTCACCGCCACCATCCCAGAGCACGGGAAGGTGCTCACTCCTGGTGCAGGACAGAGTAGCAGCCCAGCACTGGGGATAGACCCATGGGATCCCACCCCGGTTCTCTTACTCAGCAGCAGGCTGATTTTAGGGGAATCGTGTGATCAGACCTATAAATGGGAGTCATTATGCCCAGTGCTGTTGGGAGGATGGAATGAGAGTAAGCATTTAATACAAAAATGGCATGATAAATGGAGACACTTTTAGGAAAGCACCAGCATGAGGGCCCAGCAGAGCAGATTCATGGCAGCCATGAGCATTATGGGCTGTATTGCCAAAGCGTGTGGCCTCCGTGACCCCAACCACATCTGGGACGTAGCAAACCCGACCTGATGGATTGGCTGTTGGCTGACTCGCTGTTTTTCCCAGCATGCCCCAGCGAAGGAAAGGAAGAACTGGTTTTGATTCCTTTGCTGCAAACATGACCAAATTTGCAAAGTCCATGGCCTATAGATTTCTCCAAAAGAACACAGTTTGGGTCTCGTGTCCAGATCCCTGCAGATCATTATGTACACACCCGCCCTCCACTTCCTGTAACCATTTAGCACAACTCCGAAAGCGGGATGTGGGACAGGACCAGTTGTGCGTGCGATGTTGATGGCCATGCCAGCTGTGCTGGCGTGTGTGGGGTGGGGGCAGGGGGGCTCCATCAAAATTGTATCCAGGGATGGGGAGGTGCGGGGGGAGGGGGGGCGGGAGGGACGGGAGTAGTTTGTGCCCATCAGGATTTAGGTATTCCATCTTTAATCTGGAACTTTAAGGAAGAGGGGGAAAGACTTAATTGAGAAGAACTAAGAGAACTTCAAGTGTGAATGGTAGGCAATTCCTTTCAACCAACATCCATTGAGCACCTACCGTGTACCAGGCTCCATGGCACCCTAAAGGAATCCACAGTCTAGGGCAGGGGTGGGCAAACTTTTTGATTCGAGGGCCACAGTGGGTTCTTAAACTGGACCGGAGGGCCGGAACAAAAGCATGGATGGAGTGTTTGTGTGAACTAATATAAATTCAAAGTAAACATCATTACATAAAAGGGTACGGTCTTTTTTTTTTTTAGTTTTATTCATTTCAAACGGGCCGGATCCGGCCCGCAGGCCGTAGTTTGCCCACGGCTGGTCTAGGGGCACAGCCACACACAGATCATGTCTCTCTCTGGTCAGTTCTGCAAAGAGAGGCTAGAAAACGAAAAGAAGGGAGGGACGCTCAGCACAGCCTAGGATGAAGGTTCCTAAAGAAGTCACCTGGGCTGATGTGACATACAGGTGCAATTAAGTACCAAGCACTTCTCCATCGGGAACAGCCAAGTCTTCCAGCCAAAGTCTCTGTGTGGATTCTGGTCCCCACACCTTCTTTGCAGCATCTTCCCCTTGGGCTCCATGGACCACCAGGACCAGCACTTTCTTCTGGAAATCATCTTTCCAGGAGCTGGGTGGGCTCCCGAGAATCCCTGATTCCCTTGGGCCCACCGTCTAACAGGGAAGGGTTTCCGTGCGACCTGCTGCGCTGCCCCCCAAGAACACGTCTGTTTCTGCCTCCGCGTGATCACATCCGTGCTTGCTTCACACTGCTGAATGGGAAGTTATCCCTGGCCAGGAAGCCCAGCATTCCTCTTCCACTTCTGCACTTGGTTTGAGGACCCCACGTTATCTGTGCTGATGAGCTCCATTTCTCTAGGTTCCAAGAACTTGGCAACCTTAGATTCTACTTCTCAACGCTACACTCTCGCTCTGGCCACCTGCCTTAAAGCGTAAATCTCAGAAAGACACCACCCAGACCTCAATAGGGGCCTGCCTCATGGCACCTGCTTATAGAACCCTCCGGTTACACCAACCAGTTGCTATCTGGACTGTTTTGGCCCGTAGTCAGTCCCGGCCTCATCCTGGCAGTCACGTCTCTCTGACTCCCTCACCTCTGAGGTCTTCAGTAGGTTGGCCCTGGAGAAATTTTAGCTCAGTTGCCTTTCCTTGCTCATTTCCTGCAGAAACACTCTTACTAGTCCCTCTGTTGCCTCAGGCATATGAAGACTCCCACTCCTCCTTTCCCCTTGTCTTGCAACAAGAGCTGAACTCACTGATATGCCACTGGGGATAGCACCATAGACGCCAACATCCCAGATGTCTGCAACCCTTTCCAGCTTTCTCCCTGCCTGCTCATGGCTACCACTGGTCAGTTTCAGGCAGGTCAAGCCTGCAGTGAGATGCAAGGGGCAATGGGTGTGGCAGTGGCTCTGTCATGAGGAGTGGAAGGAGGCAAGGGATTATTGAGAGCTTTCACTGCACCAGGGGCCAGCCTAGATGCTGGGATTCCCAGTAAACAGGACAGACGGAATGCCATTGAAAATGTTATATCTAAACAGAGGGAAACAAACATAAATAAATAAAAATATAATTTCAAATCATGTCAAAGGCTATGAAGAATAAATGGAATAGCAGACTAGAGAGTGATGGGGCAAGGGTAGACGTGGTGAAGCCTGAGCAGTGAGGAGGAAACCGGGCAAAGATCTGAGGGCAGACGTTTCCTGGGGGAGGAAAGAGCATATGCAAAGGCCCTGGGTAGGGTGTGGGAGCAGGAGACAAAGTTAGTGTGTAGCAGAAACAGAACTAAGGCCAGAGAACAGTAGCTAGAGAAGAATGGCAGGGGAAGGTGGAGAAGGGGCTGGGCAGGAAGGTAAGGGGGCTGGGGCAAGGTTTGTGGAGGGACGCATGTCAGCTCCTGAGGAGGGGCTGGAATTGTGTCCGCAATGTTTGAGCCTGGGGCTGCTTCAGCTTCTGAGACTGATTCCTCAGGTCAGGTGTGATCCCTGCAGTGGGACGGCCTGCATTGCTTCTCGTGGCCCTGAGGGCTCAGGAGCCCTCTCTCTGCAGCTATAGGTCTGCTCAGCCAGCGCCAGCCTGGCCAGAGGAGACTGATCACTCCCTGAATTGGCCCCTCCCAGGAGCCAGGTGATTCTCAGCACTGGCCCCAAACAAAAACCAACAGCTTCCAGGGCTGGGCATCGCATCACAGGCTCTGGGAGTGGAGTTTGGTCGACGTATCCCAGGCAAGATGGAAGGAGAGGGGCTCAGGGAGACCTGCGCCTCGGTCAGCCAGCGCCATTAATGCTTCTAACTCCGGAGGAACATCCCCATTCCCATCCTCAGGAGAATTCTCATCTTATTTTCCCTTATTAATTGTTTTGTTTCCAATTACACATCTAATATACATCCCCCGTAGAGCATTTGAAACATTCAGAGAATATAACAAAGGAGACAGCAATTAGGCACAAACCGAATACCAAAAGAAGCCACTCACCTTCGCCACAGTGGTCTCAGAGGGTGGTCCCCAGACCAGCAGCCTCAGCATGGCCTGTGGCTTGTGGGAAATGCAGACTCTTGGGCCCACATCTGTCCCAGCAACACAGGGACCTTGGGGTGACGTTCAATCCTCCGGGGGATTCTGAGGCACACTCAGTTTGAGAACCACAGCTTCAGAATACTTCCTGTCTTTCATCTGGGCTTGTACCTAGTCAAGTTCATTCTGTGACTGTGACTGCATGTTTTGATTCTTTTCCCCAGCATACATCAAGAGATTCCCCCAGGTCATTATAAACTATTCGAAAACTTTTCATGAGTGTCCTTCCTGACGTCTGTGTAGCAACATGCCCCATGGTTCTGCCATCACTGACTTAACCAGAACTCTTTTCTAAGCACCTCTGGGGAGTTTGAGAAGTCCTACCTATCCAACTGCACCCTCAGAGTTAGGCTGGGAAGGCGCAGCTGCGGCCCCTCCTGAGACACAGCTGGATTTTGTTACAGAGGAATCCTGACTGCTACCAACACAGGTCCAAGTAGGTCAGGAGAGAGGGTGCTGATCAGGAGCTAGTAGGTGTGGGCTCCAGGCCAGACTCTGTGGCCTTGAACGAGCTCCATGCCCTTTTGGACACAGTTGGCCACTGAAATGCTTGACCTCTACATCACTGAGGTCTCCTAAGTCTCTTGCTATGGGTTCCGGGCACTTCCAGTTGGCTATCCCCCAAGGTGGTCCCACAGCTCTCAGCATCCTGGGAAGCACAGCTATCGCCAGCGACAAGGCTGTCTGGCTCTTCTCTCATCCAATCTACCCCTGCTCTCCTGCCCACCTGCCACTTGCTCGGATCACCTCTGTCAACAAAAAGAGGGGTCTAGGTCTGGCCAGTTCCACCCTCTGGCCCCCTCCTGCTGTCCAGCTGGGACCCCACCTCTCGTCTCACCTGCCCTGCCAACCACCTCCTACTGCAGGTCACAGCCTCTGCTTCTTAACTGCTTATTCATTCCCGGGCCCTGCTGCCAGCCTTGTTGTGTTGGGTGGCATTCTGGGAGGTGTGGGAGTGGTCCAGGTGAGAAAGGCAGGGGTGGTGGGGACTGAGGGAAGGGTAAGGAACGTTCTATCAGGAACCACTAAGATGGGGCTCATGAGAGAGAGGAGCCCAGCGTGACTGCCAGGTTCATTTTCTCCAATAGCAGTGCCATTTTTCAAGAGTGTACAGGAGGATTATTGGGCTCTAGGGAGGCAGAAAGAACATTCATTTGACCTTGCTGCAAGCATCTGCCTCTTCTCTGACCCGTCCCCCGGGTCTGCTCTGTTTCCCCAACCGCCAATTCGAGGCCTCCTCGCCCCCACTCCCAGCCCCCATTCCAGGGCTGGCCTAGCTGACAGCCCGCACTCTGTGAGGGTCTGGCTGCCAATGGTTTCACGTGCTCCCGCTCCATTTCCAGAGCTTCACAGAGACCAATAAGGCCTCAAGTGCCCCAGTTTTCAGGGGTGGGGACAGCTGGAGGGAGGGGAAGGGGCCAAGACTTAATGTAGCAGAGATGTCTGACCCAGGCAGCTCAGCCACAGCAGCCACCCCAGGTTCCTCCACTGGAATCTCATCACACAGAGGTGGGCTTCGGGGTCTCCTAGATGTGCAGAGGAAGGTGGAAGGGTGGTCCCCTCACTGTGAGGTACATCAGAATCACCTGAGGGCTGTGTCACACAGATCACTGGGCGCCCCCCCCCCCCCAAGACTTCCTGCCTCAGTAGGTCTGGAGTGCAGCCTGAGAATTTGCACCTCTAAGGAATTCCTGCTGCTGCTGCTCCCAGTAGTTGAGAATGAGGGTGGGGGAGGGGAGAGGCCTATGGGGGAGCCCTCAACAATTTAAGGGAGAATGAATTCCACCTGGTTCATTGCTCTCTCCCCAGGGCCAGACACATAGTAAATCTCCAATGATTTCTTGAGCGGACAACCCTAGGTCAGGAAATAAAGGCCCAAGAGCCCAAGACAAATCTCTCTCTGAGGTGGGAGAAGGCAGCTCTGAGGCAGAAGGCTGCTTCGGCCACGGTTTTCACTCCTGAGCTCCAGGCAATGGGGTTCAGCTCATACAATCTAAGCAGGGCCCCACCCCCTCCTCCCCCTCTCCCCTGGGCTGTGAGCTGCCTCATTGACATGCAGCCCGCACAGTTGCAGGGCTCACTTCTGGATCACTGAGAAATGGGTCCGATTTGAAAATGTCAAGATCTCGTTAGCAATTCCAATGGCCACAGCGGTAATTACGCCTTTTCATGTTCCAGTGTGTTACACCCGCATCAAAACTGACACAAACGCCTGGTTTTATAATATCACAGCCTGGAAATAAATGTCCAAAATGATATGAAAATGTACTAGGAAGAGATTAATAACTGTTCTTCCAGGAGAAAAGATAGCCCTTTTCAACCAGTATATTACATATTTTTCCTCTTAAGAAAGCCTCTCTGATAGCATCTCTCCTTGAGGGGGACTGAATTATATTATCACACCCAGGCAGTAATCAGTGCTGTCAGCTATAGGGCTGAGCCGCTGCAGGCAGGAGGGCGGTGGGGAGGGGTGTCAGGGGGAGGTAGTTCCAAGGGGTGGACCCTAGAAGGGACACTCCCCACCCCAACCCACCACCAGCCCAGAGTTTTTCTTCCTTGAATAGATAGAACCCGGATCCATTGATCTGTGAGCATCTCGTTGCAAAGCAGGAAGGCTGCAGAGGGGCAAAGTGGCATCTGTTTACCTAGAAAAACCCTGTCTGGCCACCTGGGAAAGCATCCATCCCTCTCCAGTCCCAGCAACGAGCTGGGAGATGCTGGCCCACGGATGGGCCTATAGCAACCGTTTCCTGAGCCCCCTGACTTGAAGGTCCATCCAGGTAAGATGGAAAGGGAGGCCTGCCCCACTCCAAGGAGGAGCTGGGCACTTCATATGCATTACCTCATTTCATTATCTCAACATCCCTAGGAGGTTGGCATAATTACCCCCATTTTGTTGATAAGAAAACTGAGGCACAGTGAGACGGTCACTTTCCCAAGCCCACACAGGACAAAGAGTTGCAGCATCTGGCATATAAGCAGATCCCTCTGACTTGGAAGGCCTCTCTCTTCCGGGACTCTGTGTCACTTTCAAGTCGGCAAATGAAAACAGCCACACAGGGACCCCAACAGGGAGCAGATGTCTGAATCAGGGGCGGCACACTCCAAGGAGGCACCACAGTCGGTTACCTTAGCCCCTGAACTTCACAGGTGGCCCTCTGCCCCCATTACCAAAGGCTATATAAAGAGGAGGATACGTTTGACAAAGTTTGGTCAAATTCCTAGAGCCCAGATGACAGGGAGATACTAGACAGCTTGGAATCCCAGTTGCAAAATGTAAGTGGAGAGGATACCCAAGATTAAATATTTAAGTGGTTATCTTGGTGGGGACCTTGACTCTCTCCCAAAGCCCAGGGAGCCAATATGAGCCAGGCTGACCTGGGTGATATCCCATGTCCTGTCTTCATGCTGTGACCTCAGACAAAGGTCTCCCAGCCTCTCCCAGGGAGAGGCACCTTCCCCACCCCAGACTCCGAGGAGGTGAGAGGCACCAGGGTGTTGACAGGCTCCCAGGCGCTTGGCCACATTCTCACTGCAGACCTGGGACACAAGGAGATGCGGGAACCAGCACTGAACAGAGTGTCATGTCTAAAGCAAACCAGCCTTTTTCCAAAAATGGGAATCGACAAAATTAATGAGGCCGATTACTGCCAGCTGCTTAAAGGAACTTGAAGGCTTTTGATGTCAGTACATTTATGATGACAGAGTAATTAGAGCCAATTAAGAAAAAAAACGAAGCTGAGCACCGTGTAGTTGGCTGATGCTGGCTGAGTCTCAAGGGGCCTCAGACCCTCTCTGGAGTCCCCAGAAGTGCTCTCAGGAGAGCAGCCTGCAGCCAGGGCCCCCTGTGGCCTCTAGGAATACCGGATCAACTGAGCAAGGACAGAAGGCAAGGAGGAGAAAGAGGTCCAGTTTAATTCAAAATCAAGACTGTCTTGTCTAGGTAGGAACCAGTAACCATTCCAAAGAATTTCTCTTTCAACCCGGTGTGCAGGGCCAGACACACTTAAACAGAGGCAGCATGAGTGTCGCCCCATGACAAGCAGCTTTTCTAATGGAGGCGGGGGGGGGGGGGGGGGGGGGGGGGGCGGGGGCGGGGGGCAACAAAACCATCACCATTCCTTCACTCAGCTTCCATCACCCATGGGAGGCACAGATTTGCAAGGAGGCCAGCTGGGACCGGGCAGAGCTGATGGTCTGGAACAGAAAGGGGGTGACTGTTCTTACTCCAAAATTTAAGACGTAGGAAAGCAGATGGATTTACAGCTCAGGGTGGCTCATGACTCTCGGTTCATCTGCCACCCTCTTCCCTGATCTTCCCAGGTTGTTGGAGAAAGGCACCCCCTGGCCTTATTCATAGGCTAACACAGGAAACATTGACATATGATGAGGAGAGCCCTGTGGAGTTCCCAGACGCCCTTCCCACCATCAGCTTCCCGATCCCTGAACCTGACACCAGGAATCAAACCCTTTATCCCACCAGGAGAAATCCAGCCTAAAACGCAAACTCCCCCAGGCATGGGGCATGAGAACCGGAATTCTTACTCAAAGGCGAATGGCTGCCATCTCTCATTCAGTCAAAGGTAAATGGCTGCTACCTTTCATTCAGCCAAGAAGCTGTACACCAGCCCCGTGTCCTGCCATGGGCCTCATCTCCCTGGCCCCACTCCCCCCGGCAGGCCCAGGTAAACCAGCGGCAGGGCAGAGTTCTTACAGGGCTGAAAGTGGGGCAGATTTTCATCAAAGTTGAAATAAAAAAGAAGAAGAAACTCTGAAGCCCATTTTGAAAGACCCACCCCTCCAGATGGAAGTAATATGCGCCTCACAACCATTTAGTTATGGTTGCCTTTGTGCTCAGAGATCTTTAACGCAAGAGCAGGGTGGAAAATAAACACAAGCTCGTAAACGGAGAAGTCAGATTCTCCTCCAACAGGCCAAGGAAATCAAAGCACATGTGCTAATCCCACTGCTCGCCCTGACCAGCTGCTTCCACGCGGGTCTCTCGGCCTCTCTGGGCCAATTCACGCATCGGTAAAGTAACAGAGCGGTCCCGTGTGATTCCTCAGGTCCATCCACCTCTGTGAGTCTAAGGTACTGCACTCAGCTCTGATTCTTAAGTATTTCTGCTAAAGTGCAATCACAGGGGGGAGGAAAAACCCTATGAGAACCAATGGATATGTTTCTTGGCTAACAAGAACCATTTATTCTGGAAAATGAACTACATCCCTGATGTGAGCATTAAATCAAGCCGCATCCTGAAAGCACATGTTCAGTGCCGCAAGAGACATGTGAGTCCAATTAAAATATTTAAGCTGGTTTTCTTTCTTCAGAGAATCGCAAAGTCTAACTATATACACATGTCTGGCATTTTCCGGGGATTGTGATGAGATTTTTGCATGAGTTGCTTGGCGTTTGAATTTTATTGGATCAATACCAGGTGTGGGTCATGTAACGAAAAAAAATTGGGGTGGGGGGGAATCTGATGTGTTAGTCTCTCATTACAGTTTCTATGCCTTGCTTTTATTTCTTAGACTCTAAGCACATGGGACTTGTTCTGTAGTTTCCTTCAGTCTAACGCTCTGTTCTCTCAAATGCCCTTGTTCTCATGATCAGAGTTAGAGATTGTTATTGGACATCGAGGTTGATGCAGGCAACCAGGAATGCCATTGGGTGAGGAGCTACTGGGCTCTCGGGGAGAAATCATGAAGAGGACCGGTATGAGGCTGAGACTTCACTCATGTTGATGAAGGAGAGTCTCCTATTTCTGAGGTGTGTCCTGAATAGGAAGACCAAATTAACGTATAAGAGAGTTAAAGACACCTAAATCGTATGCCAGGAAACTAGTTCATTGGTAGCAGAAGGATATCTGTTAAGGGACAGTCTGAGCTGCTATAACAAAGAGACCCAAAACACAATGGCCTCACCAGGTTGGAATCACATTTATTTCTCGCTTAATCCAGAGAAGCCATCCCAGGGCTATGAGGGCAGCTCTCCCATCCTTGACATGCAGCTTCCCTCTCTGGGTCCAAAGTGGCTACTTCAGCCCCTGCCATTGCATCTGCCTCTTAGCCAGCGGAGAGGAGGAAGGAGAATGGCCAGTGCATGCCCATTTCTCTTAAGATTATATAATGAAGCCTGCTAACTATCCACCAAGATCTATTGTCCCTTCTTTAGGGACACTACATGTAACATCCTGTTTGAAATTGGTTATGGCCATAGGATAAAATTCTCTCAGATGGAGTGTAAACAGAAGTGAAGGATTAGACAAGAGGATCTTATGGGCCACGTATAGAAATGGCACACATTAATTCTGCCTCATTTCATTGGCTGGAGCTCAGTCACATGCTCTGCAGGGGAGGTTGGAAATAAGGTTCAGAGAGCTTAAGGAATCTTCCCAAAGCAGAACCATGATACAGACAAAGGTTCCTCTCACAGCCCTTGCACTTTCCTCCACGCCAGGATGTCCGTGGATTCTTTCTAAGCAAAGCACCTTCCCTGCCCCATTGAAGGTGCTAGTTCACCCCTTCACGTTGCCTCACATTCTGTAACTGCTCAATGGGGACTGAGGCCAATGTCGGTAACATAAAGATATCCTTAGAAGATATTTGCTCTCCAGATGAAGGCAGGAGAGTGATCCAGGAAGGGGTCCAGGGCTTTCTGAGTCACTGCCTGCAGGGGACACAGGTCAAGAATCCTACAGGAGACCATGAACTGGTCTCATCATGACAAGGGCCTGGAAGGAAAGAGGTCAGAGGCGAGGTGTGTTTACAATAGCAGGGTGATGAGGATGCAGGGCTATACAACCTCTCTTATCCACAGATACCCAAAACCACTTCTTCTTGTCCCCACCCCAGTCCACACATGCTAAGACATGCCACAAAGTCTCCTGCCAGGCCCTGGGGCTATGGTAGTGCAACTCCAAGGAGATCGTGCTGAGCTTCTGACTGAATGGACGGGCTGCCTCCCTGATTATGGAAGACACGTGCTATATTTTGGCATTGCTATGAGTTTGTTAGCCAAAATAGTCCTGTATGAGAAAGCATGAACTGGGCTCATTCCCTCGTGTCTTTTGTTATGAGGCAGAATAGCATAGACTCCAGAGAAGACTGAGTTTGAAACTCAGCTCCACAATTTACCAGATGTGTGACCTTAGGCAAACCAATTAACCTCATTGGGACTTAGTTTTCTCATCTGTAAAATGGGTAATAGTCTCTACTGGTGCCAGGAGACACTTGCAAAATCCTGCATCTCAGGGTCGGTGGCTTTTTGGCATGTGACATTTCTGTTTCC
Organism: Myotis myotis; assembly: GCF_014108235.1. Lineage (NCBI taxonomy): Eukaryota > Metazoa > Chordata > Mammalia > Chiroptera > Vespertilionidae > Myotis > Myotis myotis. The sequence continues at coordinate 84,246,638 of NW_023416357.1, read as the reverse complement.
TTCTGAGAAGGCAGGACCTTAAGAACATCTTCAAGAGAATTACAGGCCAATATCCCTCATGAACATAGATGCCAAAATCCTCAACAAAATCCTAGCAAATCGGATCCAGCAGTACATCAGAAAGATCATACACCATGACCAAGTAGGATTTATCCCAGGGATGCAAGGATGGTACAATATCCACAAATCAATAAACGTGAAACATCACATAAACAAATTGAAAGAAAAAAACCACATGGTCATATCAATTGATGCAGAAAAAACATTTGACAAAATTCAACACCCATTTTTGATAAAAACTCTCAGCAAGGTGGGAGTAGAAGGATCATACCTCAACATAATAAAAGCCATATATGACAGGCCCACAGCCAACATCATACTCAATGGACAAAAACTAGCACCATTTCCCCTAAGAACAGGAACAAGACAGGGATGCCCCCTCTCACCACTCCTGTTCAACATGGTACTGGAAGTGTTAGCCATTGCAATTCGGCAAGAAGAAGAAATAAAAGGCATCCAAATTGGAAAAGAGGAAGTAAAACTGTCCTTATTTGCAGACGACATGATATTATACATACAAAACCCTAGAGACTCCATCAAAAAGATACTAGACTTAATACATGAATTTGGCAATGTAGCAGGATACAAAATTAACCCCAAGAAATCTGAGGCATTTCTATACACCAATAGTGAACTTTCAGAAAGAGAGATTATAAAAACAATCCCATTTACCATCGCACCAAAAAAATTAAGCTACCTAGGAATAAACTTAACTAAAGAGGTAAAAGACCTCTACTCAGAAAACTACAGGACGTTGAAAAAAGATATAGAGGAAGACATAAACAGATGGAAGAACATACCGTGTTCATGGATTGGTAGAATCAACATCATTAAAATGTCCATACTACCCAAAGCAATCTATAAATTCAACGCACTTCCCATTAAAATACCAACGGCATACTTCAGAGATCTAGAACGAACTCTCCAAAAATTCATCTGGAATAAAAAAAGACCCCGAATAGCTGCAGCAATCCTGAAAAAGAACAAAGTAGTTGGGATCTCAATGCCAGATATCAAGTTGTATTACAAAGCCACTGTTCTCAAAACTGCCTGGTACTGGCACAAGAATAGGCATATAGATCAATGGAATAGAATAGAGAGCCCAGAAATCAGCCCGAACCAATATGCTCAATTAATATTTGACAAAGGAGGCAAGAACATACAATGGAGCCAAGATAGTCTCTTCAATAAATGGTGTTGGGAAAATTGGACAGATATATGCAATAAAATGAAACTAGACCACCAACTTACACCATACACAAAAATAAACTCAAAATGGATAAAGAACTTAAATGTACGACAGGAAACCATAAAAATTCTAGAAGAATCCAAAGGCAACAAAATCTCAGACATATGCCGAAGCAATTTCTTCACTGATACAGCTCCTAGGGCACTTGAAACTAAAGAGAAAATGAACAAATGGGACTACATCAAAATAAAAAGCTTCTGCACAGCAAAAGAAACCATCAACAAAACAACGAGAAAACCCACTGTGTGGGAAAACATATTTGCCAATGTCATATCTGATAAGGGCCTAATCTCCAAAATTTATAGGGAACTCATATAACTTAACAAAAGGAAGATAAACAATCCAATCAAAAAATGGGCAAAGGACCTAAATAGACACCTTTCAAAAGAGGACATTCAGAAAGCCAAGAGACATATGAAAACATGCTCAAAGTCACTAATCATCCGAGAGATGCAAATCAAAACAACAATGAGGTACCATCTCACACCTGTCAGACTGGCTATCATCAACAAATCAACAAACGGCAAGTGCTGGAGAGGATGTGGAGAAAAAGGAACACTTGTGCACTGCTGGTGGGAATGCAGACTGGTGCAGCCACTATGGAAGACAGTATGGAGTTTCCTTAAAAAACTGAAAATGGAACTCCCATTTGACCCTGTGATCCCACTTCTAGGAATATATCCCAAGAAACCAGAAACACCAATCAGAAAGGATATATGCACCCCTATGTTCATAGCAGCACAATTCACCATAGCTAAGATCTGGAAACAGCCTAAGTGCCCATCAGTAGATGAATGGATTAGAAAACTGTGGTACATCTACACGATGGAATGCTATGCTGCTCTAAAAAGGAAGGAACTCTTACCATTTGCAACGTCATGGATTATGCTAAGTGAAATAAGCCAGTCAATGAAGGAAAAATACCACATGATCTCACTCATTCATGGATAATAGAGACCATTATAAACTTTTGAACAATAATAGATACAGAGGCAGAGCTGCCTCAAACAGATTGTCAAACTGCAGCGGGAAGCCCGGGGAGGGTTGGGGGGCAGGAGGTAGGGGGGTCAGAGATCAACTAAAGGACTTGTATGCATGCATATAAGCATAACCAATGGACATAAGACACTGGGGGATAGGGAAGGCTAGGGGACTGTCTAGGGCGGGGGGATAAAATGGACACATATGTAATACCCTTTGTAATACTTTAAGCAATAAAAAAAAAATAAAAATAAATAAAAAATAAAAAAAAAGAACATCTTCAAAGTTCCCCATCATGGTACCCAAAGCCTGGACGTTTTGCTCCAGAACACCATTTATCCTTGTTACACTGAGGGAAGGAAATTAAATCATAAAATATTTTGCATAATTCCTTTATCTTGCTCTTTAGCAAAAAAAAAAAAAAAATGTGCATGCTTGCTACGTTGCTATTAGAAAACAAATGAAATTTTTCTTCTAGGGTCCCAAATGAGCAAGAAAAAGCTGTGATTGGGTGCCACCACTGCCAGTCACCTCAGATCTCAAGGCACAGCCCCAGGAAGGCCAGGTGGTGCCCACAGAGCTTCCCATAGACAAAAATCTCTTTTTCCTCATCCCCTTCTACTAATCAGACTTTGGGAAAGGGCTAATGAATCAGGAAGAATATTACCTCATTTCATAATTTCTTAAATAGAAAAATAAAAAGGGACTTTGTTTTAAATCCCTTTGGTGGCACATCTACATCTTAGTTCAGAGTCTTTTGCTCACTCTGTTACAAAAAGAATGAAGACACTAATTAGGCCTGACAAAGCAATGGGCTCTCCCCTGACCTCAGAAGCCAGAAGCCACCCAGAGGCTGTTGTAAGGTCCACAATATGCTTGGAAGAGGCCTTGACAGTCAGGGACTTGATGAAGGATAGCAAGTACGCTATTTGTTAAGTGCAATTGAATGCTAAGTGGGTACCCAGGGCCCCAGGTCTCAGGAGGTCACAGTCCAGATACCTCAAGGGGCACAGAATACTCCCCAGGGCCATGCCTCTGATGAGAAGTGGGAACCAGTCAGACAGAATGATGCTAGGAGAGGGCACCCAGGCAGATTCAGAAGCAGTTGAGCACTTGAGGGAAGGCAGGTACTTCCAAAGAGCTGGAGCGAAGAGAGTCAGAGGAAGTGAGAAGTGGGGATGACCTGAGATGAGATGCCCAAGCAATAAAGGAAAAAGAAGAGAAGATTTTCAAGAATAAGAATGGAGAGAAGTATTGGTGAAAGGGGACCTGGGATTGGGAAGAGAGAAGGAAGATGAAAGAATAACAGAAATGGAGATGTTTTCTTCAAGCACCATTGAAAGAGGCCAAGGAATTCCCTCCAAGCTGGCTTGGAGTGAGGACAAAGGGAGCTTGGCAGTGGGTCCTACCATGTTCCACTGGGCTCAGAACACAGCAGCAACAGCAATAAAGACATCCCTTCTCACAAATACAAGAAGCCCAGGAGTTAACATTGCTAGATTTGTTACCATGGTTCAACCACGTCATCAAAAACACAGACTTCTGTCTTCATGCTTTGTCATCCCCAGGATGTTATAGACTTCCTGTCCTCGAGAAAACATTTCCAGTTCTGCTACTCCTGGTCACAAAAGGGCTGCTGAAGTACCACATAAGCACATTCGAGGCAGAGAGATGAGAACGGGTAGGAAAGGAGCCTTGTTCCTGTAGCAACCTCTTGTATTAGAGAAAAATATCTTTCCTAGAAGTCCCCAGCAACTTGGCTCATGTCTCATTAGTCAGATAGGCTCATGGCCACCCCTGGACCAATCACGGATAAAGACAAAGTGAATTACCATGACTGATCGAGGGAGCCTCAAGGTTCATTCTCTGGGTCTGGGCACATTGCTGCCTGCCAAAAAGTGGAACAAAACTGGGACCTGTTATCCAGAAGGAGAGGGTAGGAATGGTTGTTGAGTGGGCCATGTCCTGGCACAGATTGTTTTTGCCTAGAACTAATGCTCTGTCATCTTGGGCAATGAGGGGACTAGAAGGGCCATTCCCAGGGAACCGGGAAGTGGCCCCCTGAGTGACAGAGGGTCAGAGCTGGAATGGGACTTGCCAGGGTTATTAATCTAAAGCAGTGGTTCTCAACATTCTGGCCCTTTAAGTACAGTTCCTCATGTTGTGACCCAACCATAAAATTATTTTCTTTGCTACTTCATAACTGTAATGTTGCTACTGTTATGAATCGTAATGTAAATATCTGATATGCAGGATGGTCTTAGGCGACCCCTGTGAAAGGGTCGTTTGACCGCCAAAGGGGTCGCGACCCACAGGTTGAGAACCGCTGATTAAAGACTGGCAGGGAATTCCCACCCAGCTCAACCTCCCAGGAATATATTTTTGTTTTAGGGGTTTTCAATATTTTTAATTGTGGTAAAATATACATAACGTAATATTTACCATCTTGAACATTTCCAACCTTAGTGTTAAGTATATTTATATTGTTGGGCAACTGATCTCCATAACTCTTTTCAGCTTACAAAACTAAAACCCCAGCCCCATTAAATAACTCCACATTCTCTCCTCCCCCAGCACCTGGCAACCATCATTCTACTCTCTGTTTCTATGCGTTTGACTGTGCTACATCCTTCCTACTGGTGGACTCAGACTTACAGTACCTGTCCTGTTGTGACTGGCTTAGCATAATGTCCTCAAGGTCCACCCATGGCATAGCATATTGCAGAGTTTCCTCTCTTTTCAAGGCTAAACAATAGTCCATTATATGGATAGACCACATTTTGTTAATTCATCTATCAATGAACACTTGGGTTACTGCTTCCTTTTGGCTACACCATGCTGCAGAGGCCAGAGCACAGGTTGAGGACAGACATCAAAACAACTGTGGTTCCTGGTCCTCATCCAGCCAGCTCTCAGCTGCCCATAGCAGGACCAAGGAGAGAGACACATTCTGAAGACAATGTCATCTCCTGCTCTAGAAGTGGAACTGGTCCCTGGCATAGCCAGACCCCCAAAACGTACTGTTGTGTTGACCAGCTGACAGTAATGTCTGAAATACTACCCTTCACGTGTCAGGTGTGGTGGCTCTTTACATTGAGGCCAGCCATCCGTGCCCCAGTGTGTTCCTAAAGCCAAAACCCTCCTCCCCGTGACGGTTACGCTGCAGTGGGCCCTTCGAGTAATGTTTTTCTTTCTCACACCACTTTCCATGTAGCATGCTCCCTTCTGAATGAACTCCCAGTAGGCACACAGGAGTCACTTGTGATTCAGTAAAGAAGGAAGGACCAAGCTGGGAGAACAGCATAACACAAACAAAAGGCCTTTGCCATCATCTCCCCCAGCCAGTTAAGCCTTACAAGTCTTATAGCTTCAGAAAGAGAAATCTTTAACCCAATTATGTCAAACCCCGCTGGATACATTAGATCCGGGGAAAATACCATCTCTGGCAATCATAAAGAATATTAAGGTATTAGCAGTTGTCGTTTTAGAATTGCATTGGAAGGGGAGCTGGAAATAATTGCACATCAGTTGCTCAAAAATCAGCAGTAAAAGAAATTTACATTAGTGTATAAATTACCCTCTCAGCAATATAAATTAGGATTTTATACTTCCTAATGACAAGAGTACAGGCCCTGGCTGTGCTAAGCAGAGATTTGTTAGAGGAAGGAGCGGCTGTGCTCTGAATCCAGCAGGCACCTGGGCCTCAGTGCAGAGCTGGGGAGCAGAAGTGATTGGAATCTGACTGGCACCCACCTGGAAGCCTTCGCTGCTAGAAGAGAAGCCGGCGCTGCTGGAAGATTCTCCAGTCAGCAGAGCACCAGGAAGGCATGCAAACTCGCAGCAGGCTCTGCAGAGAACAAAAGTCATTTGCCTCCCTTTCCCTAAACAGCGTATGAAGCTCCTCCCCACTCCTGCCTTGGGAACAGAAGGCTCTGGATTTACTCGGATGTTATCAACACTTTCGTTAAGAACATTTGGTGGCTTGAGCTCCAGTTCTCCAGCCTTGTGGCAGAGCAGCCCAAGCCCAAGTTTAGAATCAGGGACCAAGTTTGCTGAAAGTGTCAGCAGAAAACACCTAGAAACCCCTGAGAATTCTAAATTGATGAAGCCAACGCCCAGGGCAGGGAGGGTGAGTGGATGGGATGAAGTGGGCAGATTGGCTCTTCCTGTAGCAGGTGACAGAAGCCAAAGGCAATATTTTACAGGGCAGGTGGCTGGAGCATGAAAGACTGCTCCTGGCTTCTGGGATAGAAAACCCATGAGCTCAAACTCTACCCATCTACCCATCTATCTGTCTGTCTTTCTGTCTATCTTTCAGGTCTGTATGCCATTTTCTCTCTTACTATATAGACTGACTTTTTCCATTCAGCCAAGGAAGATGATTGCCAAACAAAAGAAAAACAAAACAAACACACAAACAGATCTACTTCTTCTCAGTCTGAGGCAGGGACTCTGATTGGCTCTTCTTGGTGATATACCCCACCCCCTGGATCAATCAGTGTTGAGAGGGGATGGTTATTACCATTGGCTAGGCTTGGGTCCCATGTTCACCTATCATTTGAGTGGATGGTAGTAGTGACCATGATGGATTTACATCCCACCAAACCTGCAGAGAAAGGGAGCATAGCTGTTCTCCCAGAGGAAATAGGGGTGCTAGGCCCTCTAGCAAGTGGTTTGTCCAAAGGGCCCAAAGAAACCAGTGATGGAGCCAGGATCGGATCTCTCCTCTCCCCGTGGTCCTGAGCACTTTCTTCAGGCAGCGCGCCCAGGGAGGGTGGGGAGGTTTGGAGAGGGACTGAGCTAGGGAAGAGGCAGCCTCGGCATGATCTGTTGCTTGAACATTTAGAGACGACAGCCCGTCTACTAGTCTGTAGGAGAGAGAAAATAGAGCACAGTGGCCACAAAATACAGCCAGGCTTCAGCAGGCCTGGGCATCTATGATTCTAAACAGCTCCCCAAGCATTCTCAGTGAACAGCCAGTGTCAGCAGAGGCTCTGGGCTAAGAGGCTGGGGTCTCCAGAATGGTCCTGTTCAAACTGCACACAGGGTCGGGTCATGGCAGAGGTAAGAAGAGAGGAGATGACCTGGGCAAGGACCTAGGCCTGAACCCAGGGTAGCCTCTGGCTTCCTGCCCCTCTTGGAGACCAAGGCCAACTCTTGCCCTCTCTGCGCCGCCCACGGGTGAGAGCCAGGCCCTGACTGACTGGTTGATTAATTAACGTGGAGACCAGATCTCCATGAGGATGTTTTCCGATGATAAAAAAATCCCTGGAGAATGAAATGTTATGTGTCATTTGTCAACAAAGCCTAGCACTTTTCAGTGAAATAAGCATCTGATTCTGGAAAAACTTAATTAAAACTGCTGTTGGCACTCAAGTGATTTACACCATTATTCCCAGCCTGCGCCTGGTGACTCCCTGGGGAGACACCAATTATCTGCTGGGGTTGTTGTGAAATTCTCAAAATACTCCTCTAAACAACATGAATCTTTAATTCATTTTAACTTTAAAAATATCAGATCATGCAGCAGCTTTTCCAGAAAAAAAACAAAAACAAAAAAACTCCCAAGTTTGGAGCCAAATGAAACCCAAAAGAAATGGAAGGCTCTTACAAATAGGCCCAGGAGGCCCAGAGCCAAGCTCCAGTGTCCATGTTTCAGAAAACACTGAAGACACACTGTGTGCTAGGCACCGGGAAAACCTCAAGCCCACTCTTCCCCTGGAACTTGAGAGGAAATGGGCTTGTAACCAGAGGTGGTTGGGCTCGTGGTTTCTCTGCCCCCAGCAGCCAAGCCTGGAGTACCAGCTTCACGCATGAGCCCAGAACTGGCAAGTGCCCCCAGATCAGCAGCTCACCTCTCTGCTGCCTCACCCTCCAGAGTCTCAGCCCCTCCCATCCTTGTTGTTTCCACAGTTCTCTTGCTTTCAAAGTTTGTTTTTTGTATTTTCTTTCTAACTTTTCTCATTGTTCTTAGCAAGGCTGTTGACCAGCCACGTTATCCCATCCTCCCCAGAAGTGCAGGTTCGAAATTACATATTTGTGGCCATGAAATACAGCCCTGAGTTTATATGAAATAAATTCGTTCATGCCTTCGTTCAACAAACATTTATTATGTGACAGTTAATGTCTCTGGGCCCATCACTTTGTGGGGAGCCCATCACTTTGTGGGAAAGGGGACGCCTCCGCCTCAGAAAGTGAACATTGAGCCCCAAGTTGTTACAAAAGGCTGAGCCTCCACCCCCCTGGCTGCTGTAGAACCAGCTGTCTGTCCTGTATTGTATAAGAATGGTCAACACCTGGCAATCTATCAGCGTCCCATTTCTGTACCCATGATGGTCATCACTAATCAGTCATGGGGATCTTCCTTCTGATCTAAGATATGGCCTCAGAATCGCATTCAGTGCCTGTGCTCCAATAAGCCACACCAATCGATCACAGAAAACAAGCAAGAATAAACATGCTTGCCAGCCCTGGGTGAAAGCAATAGTCCTTAGCCCTCTCCACACCTGCCCAGACTCCACACCCACTCCTGGCTCCTGGTGCCTGGTAGTGGAGCTTTTCAGACCTCATCTGCTCTGACCTTCCACAGCCTTCCTCCCACAGCTGCACATGCCTCTGGGTTGCAAACCTTCAACTCGCTTCAATCACTTACTGCTATCCCCGTAGGTGTGGCTCTGAGGTTGAACTTCGACCTATGATCCAGAAGGTCATGGTTCGATTCCTGGTCAGGGCACATGCCCAGGTTTCGGGCTCAATCCCCAATAGGGGTGTGCAGGAGGCAGCCAGTCAATGATTCTCTCTCATCATTGATGTTTCTATCTCTCTCCCTCTCTGAAATTAATAAAAATATTTTTTAATTTAAAAATCACTTATTGCTAGTCTTAGTCCAGGTTCACCCTCCCCTGGTGACACTCCCCTTCCTGTCCTCCTAGCCAGGCTCAGCTTCTTACCCTTTATCCTGAGCCCCACCACCCTCTTCCCAACAGTCCGGGTACCACTCAAGTCCTGCATTACCCTGTGCCTCATAAAGTGCTTCAAACTGGCTGCATTTGAACCATGGATCAGGAGGCCTGACATCTAGGCCCAGCTCTGCCACTAGCTGTGAGCCCTCAGAGGAGTTTTCTCCCTTTCCAGGCCTGCTTATCTCCTGTAGAAATTGAAGGGTTTGAACTACATTCAGAATGGCAAGTACCTGGCAAGCAAGTTGTTACAAAAGGCTGAGCCTCCACCCCCCTGGCTGCTGTAGAACCAGCTGTCTGTCCTGTATTGTATAAGAATGGTCAACACCTGGCAATCTATCAGCGTCCCATTTCTGTACCCATGATGGTCATCACTAATCAGTCATGGGGATCTTCCTTCTGATCTAAGATATGGCCTCAGAATCGCATTCAGTGCCTGTGCTCCAATAAGCCACACCAATCGATCACAGAAAACAAGCAAGAATAAACATGCTTGCCAGCCCTGGGTGAAAGCAATAGTCCTTAGCCCTCTCCACACCTGCCCAGACTCCACACCCACTCCTGGCTCCTGGTGCCTGGTAGTGGAGCTTTTCAGACCTCATCTGCTCTGACCTTCCACAGCCTTCCTCCCACAGCTGCACATGCCTCTGGGTTGCAAACCTTCAACTCGCTTCAATCACTTACTGCTATCCCCGTAGGTGTGGCTCTGAGGTTGAACTTCGACCTATGATCCAGAAGGTCATGGTTCGATTCCTGGTCAGGGCACATGCCCAGGTTTCGGGCTCAATCCCCAATAGGGGTGTGCAGGAGGCAGCCAGTCAATGATTCTCTCTCATCATTGATGTTTCTATCTCTCTCCCTCTCTGAAATTAATAAAAATATTTTTTAATTTAAAAATCACTTATTGCTAGTCTTAGTCCAGGTTCACCCTCCCCTGGTGACACTCCCCTTCCTGTCCTCCTAGCCAGGCTCAGCTTCTTACCCTTTATCCTGAGCCCCACCACCCTCTTCCCAACAGTCCGGGTACCACTCAAGTCCTGCATTACCCTGTGCCTCATAAAGTGCTTCAAACTGGCTGCATTTGAACCATGGATCAGGAGGCCTGACATCTAGGCCCAGCTCTGCCACTAGCTGTGAGCCCTCAGAGGAGTTTTCTCCCTTTCCAGGCCTGCTTATCTCCTGTAGAAATTGAAGGGTTTGAACTACATTCAGAATGGCAAGTACCTGGCAAGCATGCTGCCCCTTCCTAGTCTAGAGCTCCTAGCAGATGTCATCAATCATGAGACTCTCTCCCACTAAGTTCAGATACACTAACGAGGAAACTGCTCGAAACAACTAGAGTAGGACCACAGATAAAGTTTGTTTGCATCCTAACTGTTGGTCCCACAGCACCTCTTTAAAACCAACCTTCTCTACTCTCTTTAAACTCTCAGCTCTAGCCATTCCCGTGTGTGGGAGGCGGAATAATGGCTCCACGAAGATGTTTACGTCCTAATCCCCAGAGCCTGTGACTGTGTCACCTTAAGTGGCCAAAGGGACGTTGCAGGTGTGATTAGTTAAGGATCCTGCAATGGGGGGTTGGCCTGGATTCCAGGTGAGCCCAATGTAATCACAGGGTCGTAATAATCGGGAGGCAGAAAGATCAGAGTCTGAAAGAGACAATGTAAGGCAGAGCAGAGATGAGAAAGGAGAGAATATGCTTCATGGCTGTGAAGATGGAAGATGAAACCATGTGATAAGGAATGTGGCCTCTAGAAGCTAGAAAAGGCAAAGAAATTTCAGGGATTCTCCCTGGAGCCTCCAGAAGGTGCGCAGCCCTGCCAACACCTTGCTTTTAGACTTCTGACCTCCAGAGCTCTAAGAGAACAAGTCTGGGTTGTGTGTAGCACTGTGTTACGGCAGCCACTGGAAACTAACCTGGCATCCCACCAGCAGCTCCCATCTCTAGATCTCTGTGCTACGAGCCTCTGCCTTTCCTCCACCAGGCGTCCAGGCATCTGTCTGAAGACACGTGTCCTCTCACCTGTTCCACAGGTATCCGGGTGTGTGCTTTGCAGGGACCACCAGGAGACTGTTAATCCCGCGAGGGAAGAGCTGTGCCTTGCACGCTCGCATTTCCACGGTGCCCGGCAGCAAGAAGAAACCCATAGAGGTGGGCTTTGGACATGTCTGGGTTTGAGTCCTGGTTCTGCCCCTTATTAACTGTGTCACTTTGGCCATTCTTCTTTTTTATCTAAGAAATAAGAAAGAAGAATGGCAGAGGAACAGTAGATGAAGGGATGCTGCCAGGGTTTAATGAGATGATATTCAGCAGTGGTTCCAAGGAGCCATGCATCATGACACCAGGAAGTCTCATTTCCTGACACACTGATTTGATCTTGCATACCGTGGGCCCAGCACAGCCTCACAGTCTCAGAGCCTCACCACTCCATCTAGTTGCTCTCTTTTGATTCTTAATCCTTATTGACAACCCTGTAAACACTGGGAATCCCAGTTGACAGTTGTGAAAACGGAGAAAATAATTTATGACCTTGAATATACTGTAGGAGGCTGTATAAGGTTACCACCTCAGAAACTAATGCCAGATCGCCTGTGTTCAACTCTCAGCTTCAGTACTTATTAGTTATATAACTTTGGGCAGATTGCTTAAATGCTCTGTGCCTCAGTTTCCCCTCTAGAAAACAGGAACAATAGTGCTGTCTATGTCATAGGGTTGTTGTGAGAATTCAGTGACCAATGGCAGGTAGGCAGTCCCCTTCCTTCACCTCTCCCACACTGGTTTTCAAGAAATGTTCTCAAAGGCAGTTGACTCCTTACAGATTTCTCCCAGCCCTGAATCCTGGGGCTCTGTGTACATACTGATTTGTCAATGCTCAGCCACATTCAAACAGGTCCACTAACCCATTAAAGTTCACTCTGGACCTCAGCAGCAAGGAAGAGGAGGCCTGAACCTCCTCTCGCTCCCCACCCACCTCGGGCCCCAGATATTCTTCTTATCTACTAGGCCACATCCCCTCCACTGCTTAAAATGTCATCTTGGGCCCTAGCCAGTTTTGCTCAATGGATAGAGCATCAGCCTGTGGACTATAAGGGTCCCAGGTTCAATTCTGGGTAAGGACACATGCCAGGGTTGCAGACTCAATCCCAGGGTGGGGTGTGCAGGAGGCAGCTGATCAATGATTCTCTCTCATCATTGATGTTTTCATCTCTCTATCCCTCTCCCTTCCTCTCTGAAATCAATAAAAATATATTTTTTTAAGAATCTTTTTTTAAAAAATGTCATCTTGGAGTCTGACTGCCAACTTCAGAGAGCCAACAGAATCTTCCTGGATGTGTGACAATGTGCCTTTGCCAAGGCTTCATAGACCAGCCAAGGCCCATGAGCCAATGCCACTGGAGACCTCCTGCCACAGCTCTCAGCCCTGACCTCGGAGAGCTCCAGCTACCACTGCTCCTTGCCTCGCTCTCCTGGGGCCTGGAAACACTGGAGACCTCCTGCCACAGCTCTCAGCCCTGACCTCGGGGAGCTCCAGCTACCACTGCTCCTTGCCTCGCTCTCCTGGGGCCTGGAAACACTGGAGACCACAACAAGCTTCTCCCACAGTTGCCCCCTGTGACTTAGGGCGTGATGGATAGGTATGGAGACCCAGAGACACTTGGAGAAGTAGCCACTCACTACAGGACCCAAAGTCCCAAGTGTGAAATCATGCAGCAGAGATCTGCACTAGAGCAAGGATCCTTCTGTTCCTCCTTTATGTCACCACAGACACAGAACCTACAGTACACAAAAGCTCAATAACTGCTAAAGAGGTGGATGGATGGATGGGTGGATGGATGGATGATTGGATGAATTGAGTTAATGAGTGAGTGAACAAATAAAAATGAGGGAATAGATGGAACTTCTCCTTGCAGACAATTTAAAAAATGTATCCTCAGATAAAAGGAGTTTGAGGCTTCAAAGACTGGTGTGTGAGATATTTGGGCTTGGAGGATGGAGTTGGGGTGTGCAAACCACGGCATGAAATCCATGCTGTCCCTAGGATGGTTAGAGCCCCAAGTCTGACCCTGCCCAGCTGTGAACACCACCAAAGACCTCATGGATGCCACCCAGATCCTTAGAGAAACTGGCCTGAGTTTTCAGAAGCAGGGGACTCAAAGCCATGACTTACTCAGAACCTTAAGCCGGCCCAGACTAGGGCTTCCCTATCCACCATAACGAAGAGCTGAGAACACTCTGCCTCCTGCTTGAAGAGATATTCTAGGACATGTCTCCAGCTCTGCTTTATCCCAGGCTCGGCCAGCTCTGTGAGATTAAGGATATGAATCCAGGAAGACTCATGTTAAACACCCTTCAAAGGACTTCAGTCACCCTTGAAAGAAAAGATGGGGAGCAAGATATACAGAAATGAAGAATTTCGGCTCTGGACTCAAGCCTTACTAGCTGTATAACCTTGGGCAAGTCACTAAATTGTGTCTTAGTGTTGCTGGTGGAAGTGGGGTTCTTGCGTTGTCACAAGGAAATCATCCCAGGAGACCCACAAGGGAGGAGGCTATCTGGTAATAAGATTTATTTGTAGCATCAGATGTGAAATCAAAGGAGTGCCCCTCCTGGGTTCCCAGTGTCCCATCTCTGTCTGTCCCACCATGGAAAATTGGCGCCAGAAATAGGGCCAATGTCCAGATATCCTGCGCCACTGGTCCAGCATTAGCAGTCACAGTCCCCATGCAGGTAGCTCAGCGCTGTTCCTGAGTGGTTACTATGGAGAGAGAATGTGCAAATGCACGGGTGAATCACCAAGCCAGAGAGAAAGGCTTTGTTCCCTGGGATTATATTATCTTGGGTTTGGGAAGAACCAGGAGCTTTTTCAAAATAACCAATTTCCCAACCTTTCTCGGGCCTCTGATGGGTCCACCCCCTACCTGTGGTTGGCAAACTGCGGCTCGCGAGCCACATTCGGCTTTTTGACCCCTTGAGTGTGGCTCTTCCTAAGCCTTAGGAGTACCCTAATTAAGTTAATAACAATGTACCTACCTATGTAGTTTAAATTTAAAAAATTTGGCTCTCAAAAGAAATTTCAATCGTTGTACTGTTGATATTTGGCTCTGTTGACTAATGACTTTGCCGACCACTGGGCTTGGAGGACGGAGTTGGGGTGTGCAAACCACAGGAGGAAATCCATGCTGTCCCAACTGGCAATTGGTCCCTTTCCCAGGATAGACTGACAGGCCTCTGTGGTCACCATCTTGGCTCCTACTGAGCATGTGCTCATCTTCCCCTTTAATGTTCTATCCCTTCCCCCCAATGATCTGAGGGGAACCAACCAGGGTTCCCTGGGGAGTGTATGAAGCTGTAACTTCCTGGTGAAATAAGCAGGCTCATGCTCCCAGTTGATATGCTTAATGATGTCTGATTCCCTCTACTTCCTTCCTTTATTAATACCTAGCTGCCTACACTAAGAGTAGTTTCCCTGACTACAAAATGAGTGTAATTCCCATCTCCTGAGGCTATTTCAGGGATTAAATGGCACAGTCTTTGGAAAGCGCCACACAGAAGCACCTGCACATAGTGGGTCTCCAATGGTGGCTGCAGTGACCCACTATGTGAAGGTGGTGACAGTATGGCTCCTGGTGGGGACAAGAAAGCCTGACCCCAAATCACCATGATGGAAGCAAGAATGTGATACATGACTACAGCATAATAAAAAATATATTTGGTCTTTGTTCTTGGTTCCTGGCACCAGCCTTCAAAAATTCTTGGAATTTCTTGAGTGATAGGCATGTCTTTTACTATTTATAACAAGTCTCTTTAGACTCATGGCAGAGGGGCCTCTAAACAGCTGCAGGATGGGGACTGGGTTCCAGAAGAACTGATTTGATTAGAGAGTTGAAACTTTCAGCCCCACCCCGACCTCTGGGGAGGGGAGAGGGACTGGAGATTGAGTTTCATCGTGTGGCCAATGGTTTCATCAATCATGCCTACATAGTGAAAACTCAGTTTAAAACTCTGACACAATGAGGCTGAGGGAGCATCAGCCTCCCATGTGTTGGGAAGGTGGCCCACCAGGCGAGGGCATGGAAGCTCTGTGCCCCTCCCACACCCGGCCAGATGTAGCTCTTCCATTTGGCTATTTCTGAGCTGTACCCTTTCTTATAAAACTGTAATCAAATATAGCACCTTCCTGAGTCCTGAGAGCTGTTCTAGGAAATTATCAAACCTAAGGGGAGCTTGTGGGAACCCACAAATGTGTAGTCATCCCGGCAGAAGTGTGGGTAGCTTGGGGAGACCCTAGACTTGCAGCTGGCATCTGAGTTGGGGGAAAGCGCCAAACAGAAGCACCTGCACATAGTGGGTAGGGGGGCAGTCTTGTGGGTTGTGGGATCTGCATAACTGTCAGAATTGAATCGAATTATAGGACACTCCGTTGGTTTTGGAGAGTTGGGTGTTTGAGCAGAGTGACATGAATGGGAAGGGGACAAGGAGCTTGGGGAGCAAGTCCAGAGGAGGGGGAGGGAAGAGAGCTCCTAGTTGAAGATGCTTGAAGCCTGCTGCTCCTTTCCAGTGTTATGCCCAGAATTCAAGATCCCCAAGAAACCATGCCAGGGAGTCAGTCCGATGCAAAAGCAGAAGGTCCTTTATTGAGTTAGCTAACCCGACCCGGACCTCCAGTCTACGCAGCGACCGGAAACCGAGTGCCACCCGTGAGAATAGTGAGGGGAGGGGAGCCGGCTGTGGGCCCTGCCGATTGGCCAGGCGCAAGTCGGGTCTTGTTAAATCCTGGGCGTGGCCAGCAGGGGCCTGGGCTCGGGAAGAAGGCACTTTTCTGAGCGCATGGCCTCTGCCCCATCACCAGCTTCGGCCTGTCCCACCTGTGCTAAGTCCTGGGAAACAGAGAGACTAGATGAACATGAAGAGGAGACATGGCCAGGGCCAGGGCCAGGAATGATGGGGGAGGGAGCACCTCAGGCCCTGCTTGCCCATCCGAAGCTGAGGACACGTCCCCCTGCCTCATTTTCCTGCACCCTCCACAGCCACCCACTGTTCCATCTGCAGACAGTGATTCCGTGACAGAGGGGTGGGGCCCCGGACAGATGAGGAGAGCCAGGCCCGGGAAGATAAATGCCCAGGAGTGGCAGCCGTCCTCCCAGCGGCGTGACGGGGCTCAGGAAGAAGATCTATTCCAGGGAAGATCTGTTCCGTGACAAATTTCCCCCCAGAGTAACACTCCCTTTAAGTGTTAATAGCAGAATCCATAAGAAAAAAAGGTTCCTCTGAACAGAGCAGATTCCTCAGGGGCTGCTTTGCTTCCTGCTGGGGAGTTACGGCCCCCGGAGGAGGGCTGTCTTCCCATCAATTGCTGATTGCAGTGAGCACAGGGCCTGAGTTTGACGGAGCAGGACAAACATCTTTCAGCCAGGCAGGCAGGCAACAGGGAAAGGGGGGGGGGGGGATGGGAGGAGCCAGGAGCCAAAATGGTGCAGTGAAAAGTGGGGCTGAGATGTGGATTTAAAACCCTAGCCTATTCTCTGCCGGTTATGTGACCTTAAGCAAGTCAGCCCTTCTCTCTGCTTTGGTCCTCTCAGTGTCCAGCTGGGGGTAACGCTATCCACGACCAGGGTTGTTGGAGGACAAACTAAAGTGATGCATATTAAGATTCCTGGCCTAGAAGAGGTACTATTTTTTTTTTTACTTTTTTCTTTTTTTTAAAATATGTTTTCATTGATTTTTAGAGAGAGAAGGGGGGAAGAGATAGAAACATCAATGATGAGAGAGAATCATTGATTGACTGCCTCCTGCACACCCCCCACTGAGGATCCAGCCTGCGACCTGTGGTTCCTGGGTCAATGCTTAACCACTGAGCAACACTAGCCGAGCCAGAAGAGGTATTAATGCAGCATCCAGCTCAGTGCTGTTCCAACCAACCTCCCACATCAGAAGCACCGGGAACTATTCTGAGAATACAGACGCCGGGGCCCCAGGATGGCAGGAAAGCACTGTGCTGATGAGCTGGTCTGCTGACTCACGACACTGCTGCACACTGATTGGAAATGGTCAGCGAGAGGCCTGGGGCTGGGGGCAGGAAGGGCGGTCTCTCCATACTGCTAGGTACCTTTTGGTATTCCAGAACAATCACATCTTCTTTACACAGTTTTCTTAGCCATGCTGCCTAGCATATCGGTCTCCATTCTCAAAATGCTTCCACCATATTCACTGATCTGTGCAAATGTCCAGGCTTGGCCCACGCTGGAGCACATCAGCACATCAGGAGGTGGGAGGGGAGCTGTTAAAACACAGAGCCCCGGGCCCCACCCCAGAGTGTCAGATGCAGCAGGATTCACATATCTAGCAAGTCCCCGGGTGGTGCCCGGGTGCTGGTCCAGAAAGGCACTGGTCCTCTTGGACAAGGACTGCAGCATCCTCTGTCAGCTGAGCCCTGCTCAGAAAGCCCTTCTGCCGGAGTATCCCACCCCCATCCATCTCCACACCTCTATTTTTCCTATTCAAAGTCCATTTGGGCTGAAGTCCACAAGTTTGGGTGTGGTGCCCCCAAATCTACTCTGCTCTTCTCTGGCTGCCTCTTCTTCTGGGGAGGACCTCTTAGGCCCCTCCTGTATCGGCCAGCTTTGGGTGAATAGAAGGCAGGGACTTAGAAGCATGCATCAGAGGGCTGTACAGATATGCCATTATTACTCCCAGGAGCAGCATAATAAGTGCATCTAGGCAGAGCTCCCTGTGTGCCAGGCCCTTCTCTGTACACTCTACACATATTAACTCCTGAATTCTCTTCAGCAAACCACGAGGCGGAGTCTTCTTAATTCCATTTTACAGATGAGAAGAGGGAGGCACAGAGAAGCTACGCAACTTGTCAAGTTCACACAGGTCAGAAGTGACTAGACTAGGAATGGAACTCAGTCTGGCTCCAGAAACCAGTCAGCTTTGAAAGCAACAGACCCAAGGCTCCTCCTTGCTTAGTGATCTCAGACCCACGAACACACCACACACATAAGGTGTGAGGTTCCTTTTCCATCTCGACATCTACAGGGGACGAGGCAGCAAAGCAGCGGCCTCTGATCTCCCCTCCATCGTTAGGTGACTGTGTGACCTTGAGACCAGGGCCACCATGTGCAGTGTGCAGGTTGTTTACTTGCCCACCCAGTGGGCAAGCAGTGGCTGAGATTCAGCTTGCCCTTTGCTCACCAACCCTTGTACCGCGGCACGGGGCTGTGTCTGCCTGGAGGGAAAGCCTTTCTCTAATTCCCACAGATGACTGAAGCAATCCTACTTGGATCATTTCCTTTCTCCGGTCTGTTTTCCGCACCTGCAACTACAAAGTGTTCAGTTGAGATGACCTCCAGGCCCCTTAGAGCTAGGAAAGTCTCCGCCTCGACAATGAATCCCTCACCAAGGGGCCATTCCAAACCATCTTGGCCATCGGCTGCTGTTAAAAGCACTCAAGCTGGCTTTCTTGGACTAAATCCCCAATAATCTGCTCCCTCTCCCTCCTGAGAGCTCTGGCTGAAACCGTGGATTTGGATCACACAACTTCCTCCTGGCCATTTCTTCCTGGCCTTCATTATTTTGCTCATTGCCGCAGACACGCACCAACGCCAAGCACACAAAAGCTCCCAATGGCACGGGAAGCAGAAACATCTGCTGGCTTCCTTGGGCAGCTGGCTCTGGGTGTCCGGCGGCAGAGACGTTTGCACTGAATCAGCTCCCGCTCAGATCTGCACACGGCTCTGTGGGCAATAAACCTTCCAGACCGACGGCTGCACTGCAGTAGGAGAGCGTTGGCTGGGCTTCAAAGGCCACTGTGGAAAGTGCAGGAAGAGTGACTTGGCGTGGGAACGCCCCATGAAGCATTATTGCCCTCCCTCCTCCCATCATTGCCAAGCAGCTCCAGTTTCTAGTTAGCACAGCACAGCTTATTTTAGCCGTGTCTTCTTCCTTCTGTTCTTCCTCAAACATTTACCCAGCACCTCCTCCATGCCAGCCACGGTGGCAGTCTACACATACCGCCCAGAATCCAGGTCCCGTCCTAGAGGGACCCGCACGGTAGTGGGAGAGAGAGCGATATAACCCAATAGCTGCCATACAACGGGAGGGCTGATGTCATTTAAGCAACCACCAGATAGCGCCCTTGTCGAACACAGTCCCTGGGAGGCTGGTTGATGGATCAGGAAGAACATGGGTTATGGAATCCTCAAAACTGGTTTTAGACACCAGTGCACCATCACCATTTCTCAAACGAAGATGCTAATAGGACCTCACACTTCCTGGGCCTTCCTGGCTCATTGCAATTCCCTGCTATCTCCATTACCCGTTGAGAACTACCAGGCCTAACTATCCTCACCCCATAAGCACTTTTCACCAAGTTTACCTTCAGAGTCCAGACAGAGTTCACCAGCCACTGAAAAGACTGCCTGCCTGTGTGCCCTGTTGCGAGAATGCGACACCATAGAGCCTTTCCAAAGTCTGTGGCCAGCTGACCCTGGCATTCCTCTTTGTCATCCTTGACCCCTGCCCAAACGCAAATCTCTCCCACTACCCCCGCCCACCTAGGGTCCTTCTCCTAATGACCCCCCGTCAGGAGTCCTCATGATGAGGAAAACTTGCTCTCCGCACCACTCAGGGTGATCACAGAATGCTCCATTTAGAACTTGCCTTAACTCTAATTGAGGGCACAGGATAGAGTTTTAATAACAGAGTGGCCAGTGATATTGAATGGCCCGAAGAGACCATATAAGATAAGGAGAACTCAGAGGAGCCAGAATTAGTGGAACAGTCAAAAAAGCCAGATTATGGTGGGTTGATTTGTGGGTGGGAGCTGAGATAAAGCAAGGAAGTATAAACAGGGATTTTCAGAAGGTTTAAGGGAAGAGGAGACAGGGCGACAGCTGGAGGGGATCAAAGGGCCAGCAGAGGACACAGATTGAGAGTCTCCTTAGAGAGAATTCTGTGTCTTGAGGAATGTTCTCTCTAACCCATGATAACTTAGTCCTTTAGTTCATAGACTGGCATATGCTACACATCACACCCTAAAGAGACCTTAGGGACCTGGCCTAGCACACTCACTGTACAGGTGAGGAAACGCAAGCCCAAGAGGCCAAGTATCCTGCCAAGGTCATCCAGAACGTGAGAGACAAAACCAAGGATGGATCCCCTGGCTTCTCGTCCTCCGAACTTGGTTATGCTCCCTGTGCCATGCACATAAAATAAATCATGTGTGTCTAGGGGTGTCATAAACACGGAAAGTGTGCCAAGAGTCTGTTTACACAATGACTTGGGGGAGAATTCATCCTGGGAGAGGAATGACCTCAGGACAACGAGCTTGAGTCCTCAGAAGGAAGGCCTAACTCAGAGTGTGCCCGGCAGCAGTGCCACGCCCCCCGCTGGTCCCTCAAACTCACGTCCAAGTCCTTTGAAGATAAAGAAGTTCTCAATAAACCCAAATGAGTTATTTCTGTAAAATTCTGCTATGACCTTGGAATGCAAGCCACACCTTGGGGAGGACAGTCTAGTCGAAGGTCATGCAGAAATTAGGGGGCTTTCCCCCACTGGCGAGCCACATAGCATTTCACAATGGACAGCCACTGCTCTGGGCCATGAGGGTATTTTGCTATGACAGCCCTAGCAAATAGTCAGTTGGCCATGTTGCCTTCGAGTGGCTTTCTATTCCAAGTCATAAGTAAAAAACAGCTGTTCACAAAGGACCTCTATTCCCTCCCCTTCTCTAGGTCCCAGAATGGAAGCATTGATTTCCCTGCTGGCATTTTCATGCTTGATGGTATACAACATGCTCGACCTCTCTAAATATCTGGTCTGAGACAAGGAATGCTGGGCCAGATACATGAAGGTCCCTCTAAAAGTCTCTCTTCACTCCCATCCCACCCTAGCACACCATAGTCATGCATTTAGCCAGCCAGACCCACCTGTCTGCTCCACCTGCTGTAAGCTCCACCTGAACCAGGTAAACTAAAGTCCCAAACTTCCTTCTTCCCTTCTGCATCTCCTAGGACTCTCTCTGTCACATTCTGAATTCCCTCAGGGAGTCTAAGTAGGAAGGATCAAGGGCAATTCAGCAGAAAATCTGCAAGGGGTTCTCTAAATGTTGATGAAGCCGTGGTTTATCCACAGTGTTGAACTTTGATTTATCATCATGTCAATATCAGAGCAAGTGAAAGGCACTTTCCTAAAGCATTACCGCGGCCTTTAAGTGGGGAGGAATCATTTCCCTTGTGCCAGGGCGATGAAACGCCACTTAGGATCTGCAGTCCAAGAGGAAACCCTCAGCAGGTGAAGAGCATTAATACAAAGTAAGGTTCTTTCATATCCCACTGAGCAAACCACTTCACAGCCATTAACATGCCTGTGTTTAGCCCAGGAGTGGGGAACATCCAGCCCGCGTTCCGTATAATCATTTGGCCCGGCCCTGCCACGGTATTAGGGGGGGTTAATTAAATGTTTGACCAAATACAGCAGGCTACTTTTTAAGTTGATGATTTTGTACAGCCTGAGAATGATGTTAGAAACATCCAAATGGCAGTTGTCAGAGAAAAGGTTTCCCCACCCCTACCCCCACCCCGATGTAGACAAACTCCCTTCCATTCAGGGAAGTGGCTTTCGGCGGGTGGGTGGGAGAAATTGTGAGATGAACCACCCAGGCAGGTCCTTCTTCCAGGGAGCCCTTGCTGCCCGGCTGAGAGGCTGTGGTCAGCCGGCAGCCTACAGCTAGGCATTCCCTCAAGGTCATGCCCTTCGCAGGGAGCCCAGACCCAGGGACTAAGTAAGGCAGAGATAGGCCCGGCCATATTGGCCCAACAAGGGGCAATTCTACATGGCAATGCTTTCTCCGAAGTCCCCCCTGGAGCCATCACCATTCAACTTCTTGTGCCCAGAGCTGCATCTCCCCTCTGCCTTCCACAGCTGTGATCCCTAATAAGCCTCTTGCACCCCAAATTCCATCTCAGCATCTGCTCTTGTAGCATGAAACAGGTTGAGTGAGAATGCCATAAAGAAGCTGGGAGTCATGGCAGAGCCACAGCTGGCCCTCATACAGGGGAGCTTGCAGGGGCGGTGAGCGGGATCTGCCCTGGAGGAGTTACCATTCTGCCAAAGCTTGCATGACACCAAGAAATGCAGGAAACGATGGGCTGTGCCGGGAAACTAGAGAGGAAGTCTGGGCCTCAGGTGCTGTGGGCCATCCCCCTCAGATGCTGGGAACGAGAAGGAGGAAGGACACATTGGAATTGCAAGAAGAGGATCTGGTTGGGAGAGGAAGGAGGTGAATCAGTTCTGACTGTATTAATTCCAGTGGGATCTGGAGAGGAGGGAAGAGGGAGGAGTGAAAGCCTAGGAAGTGGGGGATGAAGGCGTGTGGAACTCTGAGCAGCACTCTGTCTGGAGATCTGGGAGGCATTCGCATTTTGATGATGCGATTAGGAGCACCGGAATACAGGAGCCAGCCCTGGGAGTATGCAGAGCAAGAAAAGGGGTGGGCACCAAGAGTAAGGACTAATTGGCTCCAACCATGAGGCTAAGGGAAAGAAATTCCTGTGGGTGGAGGTGGTCGTCCAAGAGTTCCCCAAGAGAGGGATCTTGAGAAGAGCCTGGAGGGACAGGTAGACAGAGGCCACATTTAAATCATAATAGAGAAGGTGTGGCCAGGAGGAGAGCATGGGAGTTCTGGAGATGGATGGTGGTGATAATAACACATTATGATTGTATTTAATACCACTGAACTCTGCACTTAAAATGGTTATGATAGTAAATTTTGTATTTGTGAGTCTGTACCACAATTTAAAAATTGGTTAAAAAAATAGCTGATAATACATGGCATGATACAATGAAACAAACATAGGCAAAATGAGCTTTGTGACCTTAGATAAAGATGCTGGGAGGCTAAGGAAAACATTGGATATCATAGCATTTTTTAAAAATTCTGAGTGGTCCAAATCTCCAAGCTGCAATTACAACCCAGCTCTTCACTGTCTCAAAGATTAAGCTAAGAAATATAGAGCATTTCAAAATGGAGTTCAAGAATTACGGGAATAAATTGCCATTCTTAAGTTGATACAACTTTTCCCAAGTCAAAGGCATGAATGGGAATTCTGGAGTTCCAAGAAAATCATTACAAAACCCCTAATTTCTGGCCTATCAGATGCTTAGCAGGAAACAGGGATTGGCCTCTGTTCCTTTTGTGAGCTGCCTTTCACAGGCGATCTGGAAACAATGGCCAGAATCTGTGATATTTGGCGCTAGTTAAAAATCTTAAGAAGCATTTCTCCTATAAAGACAAAGTTGCAGGAAACGTTTCCTTCCTTCAAAACAAAAGTGCTAGCCAACAGTTATTGTTTAACTGATCTTTTTGAAAGTGTTCCAGTTAAAGAATAGGCACTGAACCATATTAAACAATGGATTTTTCATGTAAAAAAAATTAAAGGTGAGAATGAAAGAGACACAGGAGAGAAAAGGATATTCAGTGGTGTCAGCCACTCGCCGCTCTGTGTCGTTGGACCTCACATCACCAAGCCTGCCCTTCACCTATAAAATAAAGCCACAGCTGCCTCCCTCGAAAATTGTTGTAGGATTCAAGAGGATGTTGGGAAAACACTTGACACAGTGCCTCTCACTCGGTAGGTTCTGAACAAGTCATAACTATTTTTATGATGGAAGAAACCTTGCATTTTAATATGCAACGCCATATGCAGTGGCGTCCTTTTATTTTTTTAATATATTTTTATTGATTTCAGAGAGGAAGGGAAAGGGAGAGAGAAATAGAAACACCAATGATGAGAATCATTAATCGGCTGCCTCCTGCACACCCCCTACTGGGGATCAAGCCCGCAACCCCGGGCCTGCGCCCTTGACTGGAATTGAACCTGGGACCCTTCAGTCCACAGTCTGTCCCTCTATCCACTGAGCCAAACCAGCTAGGGCCTGGCTTCCTTTTAAAAATCGTTTTCCGGAAACAGAACTATTACTCACCAGAGGAAACCTTTTGGGCTGGTGACCTGTCAAATGCACTGCAGAAGTTTGGAGGACCATGATCTGATCTGTGATACACGCAAACAGATGTACTCAGCAATGGCGGCATGAAGGGACTGCTCCCAGGGGGCTGTCTTACAAACACCACCCACTGCCCGCAGCCTGCAGAGGACACCTGCCGTCTCAGAAGGCAAGCTTTATGTTACTCTGTGGTGTGGAAGGGCTTGAACTGCCAAATGCCTCGTTTTTGTATTTCATTCTGTCCCCAAGATAACCTTGCTGAATAATTAATATCCTCTTCATTTTTACAGCTGAGGAAATTGAAGCTCAGAACCTTGCCCAAGGTCACACAGCAGTAAGTGGAGGGACCTGGATTTGAACTCACCTGTCTGAAGCTGGGGTTCTGAGTATTCTGCTCCATCGCACAGCCTTGCACTGTCTTTCCACTTGTCTTGAAATGACCTCACTGCTCTGCATCCCTTCTCTAACTTGCTTGCTTTGCTTCCCAGAAACACACTGACTACCCAGGGAGGGAAATAAAGAAGAGAGGAGAGCAAAGGAGGGGAGGGAGAGGAGAGGAGGGAGGTCCAAGGGAGGGAGGAAGGAGAAGGAAGCAGAAAGGAGCGAAGAGGAATGCCCACCCAAGGCTAAGTAGTCCTCTGAAAAACACACCTGGGTAACTGAGAACAGGCTTGGTTAGTTTGATTTGGGGGAAATCTGAGCATGTTTAGCTTTGTTCTGGCTCTGTTAGAAGACGCCAAGGCCAGGGCCCAAGACGGCTCTCTGCCTTCCTATTCTTGGTGAAGGGAGGGCGGCCACCATCACCTCGAGCTGCCACCCAGATCATTCTGTCTGGTTCACCTTGCCTGTCTCCCCCCTTACTCCCCAGAGGCCCCTTTAGCCCACAAATGTCTTTCTGGGAAATCTCATTTTGCACCCTGGCAGCACACTCAATTCCTCCTGTCAGGTCCTGCAGGCAGCCCTATAAATAAGGCCCAAGTTCTTTATTGCTGGAGTCAGCAGAAGGCTTGCACACAGGATGTCCTCATCACAATACAGCCGTATTTTCATAAAACCTGTGCTCAGAGCTTTGTATGAGGAGGGACGTGGCCGGGGAGTGTAGAACAACAGGCCTCTCTTTGCAACTATGGCCCCCCTCCCTTTGGAAGGTCTCAGGCCAGCCCAGTAGTCTGGAAATTAAAAAAAAAAAAAAGAGTACAGTGACCTTAGCCACCTTCAGACCAAGGGTACAATGCCTGATGATTGGCAGGGACTTCTCCGACACGGCTTGCCTTGTCTCCTGGTGAGCCAGGCCCTGCAGCAGTGTTCTGGTTTAAGCTGGACCACTGACCCAACCAAACTGATTCTCAATCTCCCACCTTCTCTGGCTCAGGACCATCTTCCCACCCACTTCCAAGGATGTAGGCAAAGTACCCGTGAATTCTTCATCTATTCATCTAGTCAAGGTCTCAGGACAAGAGTCCAGTTCCCCAATCTCTACTGTACCGGTGGAGCAGGACCTGGGCTGTGCAGGACAAGCAGAGCAGAAAGAGGGGCGGATGTGCGGGTGGTAGATGCCAGGGCAGGAGGGAGATGTGCGAGCTGGAGGCAAGGTGTCCTCAAGATGAGAAGTCTGTGCAGGCACTGCTAGTGTTCACCAGTTCATCCAGTTCTCCTTCCCAGGAACAGGGGTAACCACACTTCCCAGTCCCCTGAAGGAACCAGGACCATATTCTAGGGACCAATTTAGCCAGTGAGTTTGCTTTCAGGTCAAAACATAGAAAAGCTGCCCTAACTGGTTTTGCTCAGTGGATAGAGCATCGGTTCATGGACTGAAGGGTCCCAGGTTTGATTCTGGTCCAGGGCATATACCTTGGTTGCAGGCTCCATCCCCCATTGAGGGTGTGCAAGAGATGGCTGATCGGTGATTCTCTCTCATCGATGTTTCTATCTCTCTATCCTCTCCCTTTCTCTCTCTAAAAAATCAATTAAAATATTTTTTTTAAAAAAACAACATGGAAAAGCCAGCACATGGTCATACAGTTGTCTCCCTGCTCCCACTCCCATCACTGGATTCTAAAGGAGCCTCATGTTAAGATGGAACCATGAGATCAAAGGAACTTGGATCACTAAATCACCACACGGAGAAGAGTTGACTTGAAGGGTTGCACAATCCTCAGTAAACTGGGTGTGAGCAAGAACTAAATCTCTGGGGGTTAAGTTGCGGTTGTTCAATTTGGTTGCCATGGAACATAACCTAATCTAACCCATTTTGACTGATACTGTCATTCCATGTCTGACCTGACCTCTCCTGTGAAGTGGGCAGCTGGGAGCCAAGCACCCGCCCTCTGATAGAGAATGGGCCCACCTGTGTATCACATCTTTAGAATCAGAGACTAAGAGTGAACATGGAGAAAAGCCTTGGTCAAATAAGGCCTCACCAAGCTTCCTTGTGAATCTGAGTGTACATCTTAACTGACGGCCTTTCCCAGGGCTGGGCCCACTGTGGTGTCTGAGATTAGATGTTGGTTGTGCAGCAGTTATATTACAAAGCAGGGACCAACAACATTGGAACCTGGTCATCTTTTCTGCACTCTTCTCTGGATGAAGAACTCAGGGTCCTTGAATCAGGTCCCAGGGAGAAGCAGAGAGAACCACCCCACCCCAACCCCGCCCTTGTGGGCACTAGGTGTGTGTCTCAAAGACATTATCACCTGCAACCTTCACAGAAGCCCTTTGAGTGGGGGCAGGGGGCTCCTTCTCATTTTAGAGAGGAAGAAACTGAGGCTCAGAAAGGCCACTTGTCCCAGCTCACACAAGCTGAGAGTGGCAGAGCTGGCTTTGGAACTCAGTCTGTCAGGCCAACCTAAAAGGCACAAATGTCTTGACACGCGGGTGTTAACAGGTTCGCCGCAGTTCTGTTTCTTACCCAATGTCATGGATAATCTCAGAGTCATATAAATAAGGACATCTCCTAGGCTTTCAGCTCTGCACATAGGCAGACTTCGGATGGCCTCTCCTTCGCCGAGGTAAAAAAGTTTATGGTGCTAGGAATAAAAATCCATGGAAGAAACCACTGCCTTTCTCCCAGCACAGCTGCGATTCTGAGGAAAAGGTCTCCATCCTCTTTTCAACCCTCTTGTGTATAAGAATAAGAGAAGGCACAGCAGGAAAATAAACAAGAGAGACTCCATATGAAGCAGCCTATATAATAAAAGGCTAATATGCAAATTGACCAAACAGTGGAACAACCAGTAGCTATGATGTTCACTGACCACCAGGGGGCAGATGCTCAATGCAGAGGCTGCCCCCTGGTGGTCAGTACGCTCCCATAAGGGTAGTGCCACTCAGCCAGAAGCCCTGAGCCAGGCTCACAGCTGGCAAGCAGAGCGGCGGTGACAGGAGCCTCTCCCACCTCTGCAGCAGCACTAAGAATGTCCGACTGAGGCTTAGGCCCACTCCCCCTTGGGGGCGCGGTCCTAAGCCTTCAGTTGGACATCGCTCAAGGGCTCCTGGACTGCCAGAGGGCACAGGCCAGGCTGAGGGAACCCATGGAGTGCATGAATTTCGTGCACCAGGCCTCTAGTTAAGAAATAACAAAGAAAGATGAAGAAAAGGAAAACATTGCAAGAAAGGATGCACAGGAAATCGGTCAACATCCTAGGGAAGGATTATTGTGCGGTGTCTGGTCTAGTTCGGTGATTTACCAAAAGGACATGTTCGCCTGAGCAGATTGACAGTTTCCTTCCCTCCCACCAGTATTGCCTAATAAGTTTCAGCCCTGTCTGTCTCAAGCTGGTTTGGATTCCAGCCCCGTGGATGGGGTCCAGAGTGTCTGGACAGAGTCCATGGCCCTGGCTGCCAAGCTCCAGCAGGAGTGCGGGCTCCCAGGTTGCAGAGGCCCCCAGGGTCTGAGCGCAGCTGGAAAGGGGATTGAACTGAGGGCTTGGAATCAGAAGGAAACTGAGCTGCCATGTCTTCATTTGGGTCCCCTAGAGGCAGAGTCTGAGACTAGGATTGGAATGCAAGCAGCTTATTTAGGAGGCGATCTTGGGAAACTCTGGTACGAGAATGGGGAAGCAAGACAGGGAAGGAAAGGCCAATGATAAGGCGGAGTAAATGAGCCGGTACAGGGTGGGTGACAGAGTGGAACCCTGCGGGACCTCTGGGAGACGTAATCCTGTAGGACTCCCTGAGGGGGGACGAAGCTGAGCCACCGTTCCCTGTGACCCCCACCTCCACTGGTGACGGCTGCTGTAGCGGGGTCAGGGGGGTCTCCAGCACTTAGGGCCTGACCAGAGAAAGCCTGCAGGCATATCTCAATTGAAAAATGTTTTAATAAAAAAATAAGGAAGTCGGGGTGAGCATCAGGTTTGAAATGAGCAGCCATAACAGAGAAAATGCCACAAGTCACCATCCAGAGGGCAATGGGACACACATCAGTAAGGACTGAGAGCTGGGGAGGACGGGGCGGCACTGGAGGCTGCTGGGGGTGGGGGGGCTAGCTGTGTGCAGTCAAGGCGATCAGGATCTGTCCTTCCGGGGCTCCTAGGCTGCAAATGGCAGGTCCCAGGCCCCAGCACTCGCCCGTACAGGCTTATCATCTAGTGATCGGATAGGTCACTTGCACTAATAATTCAATGATATAAGAGGGTCCACAGAGAGCAGGCCCTGGGGTTAAGGCTCAGATTTCATCCCTGCCATTTGCTCGCTGTGGGACATCAGGCAGGCCCCTTCTCCCAATTCAACCTCTGTCCCCAGATACGTAAAATGAGAGGAATGAACCCTGCAGGAATCAGAGAGCCCCAGCCAGTCCCGACACACACGCCTCAGACAATGTACATGCCATCTCACACGCTGCCCATGAGAGTAAACACTGGTTCCACCACTTTGCAAAACTGTCAGACAGTATCTATTACAACCAGAAACACTCCTACCCTATGACCCAGCACTCTACTCCTAGGTAGAGACCCAACAGAAATGACCACACGTGTCCACAAGAGAGCTATATACCAATTGTATTCACCAGAAGCAAATATGAGAAACAGCCAACGTCCATTCACAGGAAATGTGATATATTCATGCACAAGAATATGCTACCCACAGCAGCGTGGGCAAATAGCAAGGAATAGTCGTTACGTGTGTATTGAGATTTCTAGAGAGTGTGAGGTTTTCAAGTCCAGGGACCAGGCATTATTCATCGCTATACCCAGCACCCTGTACAGAATAGGTGCCCACTAAACGGTTTTTTGAATCAACAAATGAGTGAGTGTGTGTGTGTGTGTGTGTGTGTGTGTGTGTGTGTGTGCGCACGCCTACGTCCAAAGCTGCCTGATAATTAAGCAAGATGACTGCCAGCTGCCACCGTGGCCTGGGTTCTGGGGAAGGGCCACAGCTGGTTACGCATCCAGTAAGCCAACATGAGGAGTGTTTAATAAGCTCACTCCATCCCAGCCAGCCTTTGGCAGCTGGAGAACCCTCATTAACCCCACACACCGTGGTGGCTAAGGGGCCTCAGGGGTGCACTTCTCCAGGGCAAGAAGGCTCCCTTGTTCCTTCACTTCT
The DNA here is from genome assembly GCF_014108235.1 of Myotis myotis. Classification (NCBI taxonomy): domain Eukaryota; kingdom Metazoa; phylum Chordata; class Mammalia; order Chiroptera; family Vespertilionidae; genus Myotis; species Myotis myotis. Next base: position 84,216,838 of record NW_023416357.1, on the reverse strand, counting down.
CCATTAAGTTCACGACTCTCTAAGCTCTAATTCACCCAGCAATCGCTAGAGGTTGATCCGGCTTGTAACAGATTTGTTCACGGATCAAAGTCATCTGACAGAGCATCTGGAGGCTGACCCGGGCACAGCATGCGGCTCCAAGTGTCTGCACTCAGCCTGAATCCAGGCAGATGGGGGAGCAGAGAGAGCGCCTGCAGGAAGCCCGATGACCCCGCTCACCTCAGCACCGCCAGGCATTGTGCTTGGACCTCTGCTGAAGCCCTTTCCACACCGCGCCCCGCATCACACAGTGACAGAAGCGAGATTTATTCACAGGTGAGTTTCCTCCGCCTTCCCCGTCTCACTGCCTCTCCCTCATCCTGCTAAAAATATCTCATTGTCATCTGGTTCTGGGATACTTGTGATGGCAACCGAAAGAACCTAAATTGATGTACGTGATGAAAAGCTGTGAGAAGCCAGGTGGGGGAGCAGGACACACACACCAGGACTGAGGAGGAGGGAGCGCGGACCTAGCAGGTTCTGGAACTGCTGTGGCAAATGGAAATGGGGGGGGAGGTGGTTCAAAAAGCATGAGTACAGATTATAAATGGGGGCCTCACTGGTCTTCTTCAAGACACCTACATTGCCATTTCTTGTCATTACCACAGAAGGGACTAGATTCTACGTAGAGCCTCAGTCATGGGAACCCCTGCTTCCGCTTTCACTGGATGGTTACTGGCGTCACTGACTTATTCTCACACTGGACAGTGAGTCTCCTCCCGATAACGAACCAAGTCCCACCTGCTTATCCCTGAGGGGGGTGGGGGCAGGTCAGGATGGGGTGTGTCCAGGGGCAGGGCCTGAGGCATGCCTGACAACTAGTCCCATGTCTACCTGCTACATTGGAGTCAGCAGGAGGACAAAAAGCCCACCTGGCCCCCTGACAGAAGCCTACAGCCTCCTTGGGATTGTCAAATAGAAACAAACCCAGGCTTACTAGGGACAGACTTCATTCCGAAGGATCAGCACGGGGCTATTGCAACAGGAGGGAAGGGAGCTGTGGCAAAAGAGAACTCTCTGACCATAAGGTCTGCCAGCATCTCAAGAGTAGGGCAAAATGAGCTTTTCTTTTATAGGAAGGAATAAGCCAGGCTAGAAAGAACATGTGTGGGGAGGTGGGATGAAAGGGCAGATCAGAGAATGTTGACCCTAAAGCCAGCCCATTCTCGGGGGGCTGCCTGCTGCCAAAAATCAGGGGCCTGGGAGAAGGAGAGAGGCTTAACCAAAATTTGTTTCACAAGCATTGTGTTTGGATTGATCAGTGGAGACAGCATTTCAGCTGATCATTTACGAGGCCAAAATGGAAATTTGGAGGGTCTGTGCCTGGCCTTGTCAGTGGTCACGAAGCACAGGCCGCAGCAGAGCCGGTCTGGCAGGGATGGCTGCGCTCAGGACAGGCCTCCAGTCCAATGAGGGACGCCCCACGGTGCTTACAAAGATGGGACCAGGCTTCCCTTCACTCAGCCCAACCTTGCTTTCCAACACCCTTCTCAGGCCACGCTCCAGCCCTTCATCCCGCTAGCGGGTGACACACTCTGCCTCATTTCCTACCTTCTGGGTTTCCTTCCCCCTTTTATGACTCCTCGCAGAAGCCTTGATAGCTTCCTCCAACCCAAGGATGAGCCCCTGGGCCACTTGTCTCAAGACTTTCCTGGAGGAAAACCTATTCTTGCTGTCAAAGCTTTGCCAAAGCTCAATCACAAGCTGGTGTATTGTTGTAACTTGCACAGGGCCAAGCCTGGCGAGGCTTGCAATCTGCTCTCTGTTGGTCTTTTGTATAAATAGCTGAGTCACTAATTTCTATCTCAAGAGGTAAATAATTCAAATTTTCATATTTTAAAGACCATGAACTACTGCTATTTTGCTAACGATTACCAGTATTTCACCTCATATCCATTAGGATGGCTACTATAAAAAAAAAAATAACCACACAAAAAAGAAAATTGGGACCCTTGTGCCCTGCCCGTGGAAATGTAAAATGGTTCAGCCACTATGGAAAGCACTATGGTGATTCCTCAAAAAATTAAAAATAGAATTACCATATGATCCAGCAATTCCACTTCTGGGTATATATCCAAATGAATTGAAGGCAAGATCTCAAAGAGATCCTTTCACAGCCATGTCTGTAGTAACATTATGCACAGTTGACAAGAGGTGGAAGCAACCCGAGCACCCATCAGCCAATGAGTGGACTCACAAAATGTGCCACGAGGGAAACCCTGCCACACACTGCAACACGGATGAACCGTGAGAGCATTATGCTGAGTGAAACAAGGCAGTCACAAAAAGACAAACACCATATGATTCCACTTGTATGAGGCATCTACTTTAGATAGTCAAGTTTGTAGAATCAAAAAGTGGTATAATAGTTACCAGGGACTGGGAAAGGGGGAGAAATGGGTGTTGTTATTTAATGGGTATTGAGGTTTAGTAGTTTCACAAGATAAAAAGTTCTGGAGATCCGTTGCACAACAACGGAATTTATATAACCCTACAAAACTGTATACTTAAAAATCCTTAAGGTATGCCCTAACCCAGCCGTAGGCAAACTACGGCCCGTTTGAAATGAATAAAACTTTGAAATAAAAGACCGTATCCTTTTATGTAATGATGTTTACTTTGAATTTATATTAGTTCACACAAACACTCCATCCATGCTTTTGTTCCGGCCCTCCGGTCCAGTTTAAGAACCCATTGTGACCCTCGAGTCAAAAAGTTTGCCCACCCCTGCCGGTTTAGCTCTGTGGATAGAGCGTCAGCCCGGTCAAGGGCATGTACCTACTGCACACCAGTAGTGGGTGTGCAGGAGGCAGCTGATCGATGTTTCTCTCTCATTGATGTTTCTAACTATCTCTATCCCTTCCTCTCTGTAAAAAAATCAATAAAATATATTTTAAAAACTAGTTCTAGATATTTGCATGGAAACATAGGCCTTTAAAAAAAAAATCCTTAAGGTAGTAAATTCTATGTTATGTGTTTTTTACCTCAATTTAAAACTTTTTTAAATTTTTTAGTTACCAGTATTTCATCCCTGTAGAACAGCATAGTATACCAGAAGGCCAGAGCCCTGGAAACCAGTTGAGTGATCATTCTCTGAGATAGTGATGATGCTGCCTCAGGAATGTTGTTGCTGCTGTCTCAGGGGAGCAGCGCACCATCTGGGTCCTAGGGTGTAGACCGCCTCCATCCTCTGGCACTGTGGCCCACATCCACCTCTACAGTAACCTTGTGCGAATTAGGAAAGGGCTTTCCTTCTCAGTAGACCCAGCACTATCTACACATCGTCTGGTGATAGAAGGTAACTTTATACAAAGATATGGGCATCCCTTCCTCTGTGTAGAAGCAGGCCTGTGGCACGATGCATGACTTGGCCAGCAATTTGTATACATGAATTCAGCCCCACCCACCCTCCTGCCAATTGCCTTTGTTCAGTACAGAAATCACGTGACCAAATGTGGCAGGCCTACCCATGCCTTCCTCCAGCCAACACCTCCAGAGTCTGACCTGCTTCCCCAGGGCCTATCCACCCAACGAGTAATTTCCTGCTTGGCCTTTCTTGGGTCTCTGCTGCCCCTCACCTGGGCCTTGCTTGATTTCTGGCATTTCCTCCTGTTAAATCCTTTGGTTCAAAGTGTCTGGCCCCTTAGGAAGTCCACTCCCACCCTGATCCCACCACCACCACTATCACCATTTAAATTTCTTCCACAGCTTGTAGGGTTTGGAGGAAAAGAAGCAAAGTATTTACATTCAAGCCCAAGGTACTGAAGTTCAAGTCCATTTGCTTTCCCACCCAGGCCTTCCTTGTCTTCAGGGATTTTCCTCCTTAGGGAGCACTTGGAAAGGATGAAATGGTTTCCCTCCTCCCAGCAGCCCTCCATCCACACAGGCACCAGTCTTGTTGGAAAATGTCTCATTCCCCACACTTCACTTGGTACTTCTTATGCTGTATAAAGTGCTTATAGCAACAAAATTGGAGACCCATCTCCCAGCATAAAATGGAACAGAGTAATTTTGGCTGGAGTTCTTAAGCCAATATAAAGCGCCTACTCTGGCTGACCCCACAGGGGTCAGTCTGTTCTTTCAATTTCTTATCTCAGTGGAAACATCATTTTCATGGAAGAAAATGAGCCTTTCCCATTTTTTTAAGAAAAGAAAAAGAAATGACTTTGTGGCTCCCCACAAGTTGCTTACAGATCTTGCTTTTCCTCTCTGGCTATTAAAGATTAAGCTAAAATTAGTCTGGCAGGAAATGCCGCAGCCCTGTCATGGCTCATGAAAGGGAAGCCACCTCCATGCTCCCGTGGTCCTGTCCTGCTCTCCCAGGAAAAGGATCAATGTCACCGCCAAGGCTGGTGTGTCATCAGCGTTGGCAGGTACCACCGTGAGCACGGCAGAGAGGCGGCTGTCCCACTGACAGCATCAGCTGTTGTTTTGTGTGCTCCCAGTAGGATGTCACGTACAACAGAAGGAGACGGCGGGGAAGAGCCTCAACAAGCAAGGAGTGTCATGTGGAGAATTATCTGGAGCAGTCCCCCTGCCTCTCCCCTCCTGAATACAGCACAGACACCCACACCACCTTCACTAGCCCCCTCACACCACCTTCACTTGCTCCCTCAACATGCAAAAAATGGGCATCTAGATCTGCCTCTGATTCACCTAATTCATTCATTCATTCATTCACTGTTTCTTGAGCCCTGCTGTTATGGCCTGAACTATGTGCTTCCCAAATTCATATGTTGAAGCCCTAACCCCCAAAACCTCAGAATCTGACTATATTGGGAGATAGGGTCTTTATAGAGGCAATTTAGTTAAAATGAGGTCCTTAGAGTGGGTCCTAATCCACTCTGACTGGTGTCTTTATAAGAGGAAATTTGGGCATACAGAGGTGGCGCCAGGGATGTACACACAGAAGAAAGGCCATGTGAGGACACAGCAAGAAGGCAGCTGTCTGCAAGCCAAGGAGAGAGACCTCAGGAGAAATCTACCTGCCATCACCTTGATCTCAGACTTTCAGCCCCCAGAAGAGCAGTAAAATTAACCTCTGCTGTTTAAGCCAGCTTGTCTGTGGCAGCCTTGTCTATAGCAGCCCTAGCAACCTAATGCACCTACTGTGCACCAGGCTCTGTGCTGAGTGCTGGGAAGGAGCCGTGATTCCCAATTCTGCCGTGGTTGATTGGATTCTGCTCCCAACTTCAGGCTCCATCCCTGCAGGGGTCCACGTGCCTGCACCACCGACTGGGGCTGGCCATGGGACTGGCTCTGCAGTGGGACGTGCCATCCCCAGTGGGAGCGTGGAGTGGTGCAGGTGCTCCCACTCCTCTGGTGTTCTGGGCTGAACTGCAGCTCACTGTGACTCAGGTGTTGGAGTCCTAACTCCCAGTACCTCAAAATGTGACAGTATTTGAAAATAGGATTTTAAAGGTGAGTTAAAACAAGGTCATTAGGGTGGACTCTGACCCCGTGTGACTGGTGTCCTCATAAGAAGAGGAGATCTGATGACAGGCACACAGAGAGACCATGAGAAGACACAAGGAGAAAACGGCCATCTATAAACCAGAGACAGTGTCAGAAGGAACCAACCCTGCCAACACCTTGATCTTAGACTTCTAGTCTCCAGAGTCCTGAGAAAGTAAATTTCTGTCGCGTGAGGCACCCAGTCTGTGGTACTTTGTTCTGGCAGCCCGAGCTGACTACTACATTCTCCTTGAGGATGGAGGCCTGGAATGAGAAAACACATGTACCCAAGTCTTGGGAGTCCAGCAGAGCCTCAGCTGACTCACAGTTCTCATGCAACCTGAGAGTTTGGGGATATTTGTTACTCCTGCAAAGTCTGACTGATACAATCTCAAAGGCCTGCTCATCTGGCATGCCCTCCTGTGCACCACCTCTCCCTCACCCCATCCAAAACTTTCCATTTCAGAGAGATGCTTGTTTCTTGCTAGGAGTCTAGAGTCTCTATGGGCGCACCCAAAATAGATCATGGCTCTTCTGCAAGCCCAGCCCCTTCCACACACAGGAAGCTATAACAAGAACGTGGTTCCTCTCTCCCTTACCCACCTATCCTACAGAGATAGCAAGATGCCAGCCACTGTGTCAATGTGAGCTCTGGCTCATACACACATGGCATTGAGCCGGGAGGGACCTTGTGGGTCATCTGGATCTAACCAGCTCCTGTTATAGGTCCAGAGAGGAGAAGTGACTTGCCCAGAGGCACACAGCTGGTTAGTGGAAAGACAAAACACTATCCAGGGAGCATGAGCCACAGAAATACCTTTGATGAGATCAGAATGTTAAATTTATGCCTACGGCGGGGAAAATCCGCTTCTCTCTCCAGCTAGAGCTTGCAAAGCCATGACCTTGGAAGTCAGCCAACCTAATGTGCATGTAACATAAGGCAAGGACCGGGGAGAAGACACTGTCAGAAAAGCGCTCTGCCTGGAGCTCCCGCGGCCTCTAATAGGAACAGACAAGCTGGTGTGCAGGGAAGGGTGCTGCTGAGCTGGTATCTGCCCATCTGTATCCAGTGAGACGGTGCTAAGTGCACTCCCCACACGGGGCCGGCATCCTACAATTACAGAGTAATTTAAAGGCACTTTGTCAGCTCCCTTCCCTTACGGAGTGGAGACTCCAACCTTTTATTATTTGGGGGGAATAAAAGATGTGTAACTTGGCAAGTGTTTGTGACATCCCTACTTTGTGCAGAGTTTCTGCCCTCAAGGTGCTTGTAAGGAAAAGGGTTTCCATGATTATCCAGAATATAAGGTAGATGTGTGATCAAGTGACACCTGTCATTAAGGCAGGAGGGAGTCTGCCTCTGGGACATGGGGCACTGGAGAGAGGCAGAAGCTGAGGGAACAAGAGGGAGGAACAGGGGCGGGAGCCACGGCTGCCTGGCCCACAGTGGGCTGGCCTCCGATGTCTGTTCCATAGTGAGCGGACGCTGTGATTTATAGTAAGGAATATATATCTGGCCTTCATCCCCATTTCTGGCACAGAGCTCCTGAGACCTTGGGCTTCCCTGCGATGAGAGAATAAAGGTGTCTTGTATGTTAACGAGGTGACTTTGGAGCGCACCTAAGGACGAGGGCTGGTTGCCAGTGGAGCCAGCCGTGTGATTGATTAGAGGGTTGGACTGAAAATCACCCTCCAGGGAGAGGAGAGGGGCTGGGGGTGGAGTTCCACCAGCAATGGTCGGTGATTTAATCCGTCATGCCTGTGTGATGAAGCCTCTATAAAAATGCCAAAAGGACGGGGTAGGGAAGCCGCCAGGTTGGTGAACACGTGGAGATCTGGGGAGAGTGGGTGCCCAGAGAAAGCGGGGAAGCTTTCCCTGTGCCTTGCCCTACGCATCTCTTCCGCCTGGCTGCTCCTGAGTTACAACCTTTTGTAATACGCTGGCAATCTAGTAAATAAAATGCTTCTCTGAGGCCTGTGGGCCTTCTAGAAAGTTAATCAAACCCAAGGAGGGGGTCGTTGGAGGCCCAGTCTACAGCTAGCGATGGCCTGGATCTCTACTGGCGTCTGAAGGGGGTGGGCGGGCGGTTTTGAGGGACTGAGGCCTTATCCTGTCCCATCTGACACTATCTCCTGGAAGACAGCGTCAGAATTGAGTTGAATTGCAGGGCACCCAGCTGCTGTCTGAGAACTGCTGGGGGTGAGGGAAAGAAACAGCTCACTTAGTTAGAGTGTCGTCCCAATACACCAAGGTTGAGGGTTCGATCCCCGCCAGGGCACAAGAATCAACCAATAAATGCATAAATACATGGAATGACAAATTGATGTTTCTCTCCCTTCCTCTCTCTCTAAAATCAATAAAAAACTAAATTTAAATAAAAGGAAAAGATCAGTTTAAAAATAAATAAATGAATTCCTCCCCTGGAATTAGCCCAACTGAGACCTTGAAGGGACCATTTCAAAGGTGTCTGGGTTCACACTGAAGGGCGACATGTGCCAGCGAACTGAACCCTGAGAGGCGGAACAAGAGGAGAGTGCACACTGGGTTTGGCTAAACCTCAGGGTGACCCATCACCAAGCTGGAGCTGTCTGGGGACACCCGGCCACCTTCCTCTGCCCCCTGGGCTGGGCCCCCACAGGCCACCACTTCTGGCCCAAATGCCTTGCCTGAGGAGGCCCGGCTTGGCCTCTGCTGTTGAAGAAAAGGAGCTGAACTACTGGAATGAATCTGTTGTTTTCATCTGCACGCATGGCCCCCTGCCCCCCACGCCCCGTGCCCGCCAGGGCCGCACAGGTCACTTGGGTCACTCCCAGGGACTAGTGCAAAGATCTTGAAACCGAGAGTCTAGGGGCCAAACCCGCCCGCGGCTGCGGTTAGGTGTTCTCATCGAGGCACCCGGTGATGTTTCCTTCTTGCTTTGGCTGCGAGGACATTCAGAGCCGATTCGAAGGCCCCCCCCCCTACTTCCCTCAGGCCCCTCCCCCCTACTTCCCCCAGGGCCCCTCCTCTTAGTAACATTCTCTGACCTTATAGCAGGTGTCCCTGCATATTATAGTTCTCATTCTGGCCTCATCTTTCTCTTCCACTTTTATTGTCCCTGTATCCTGATTGATTCCTCTCTTTATTTTTTATTTTAATATGTTGTTTTCGTCTTCTAAGCTGCCTTCAGATATTTTTAGAATGTGATGGGGAACACCAACGTCAGTGAATAAATAATACCTAGTAACAGCCTTTATTCACTGAGACTTCATGAGGGATGACACTGAACTTAAGCCCTTCTCATGCAGTAACTCATTTCATCTTCACAGAGTTCATACAACTAACTTAACAGAAGGCCTATGACCAGATCCATTTTATAGCTCAAGACACGAGAGCATAGTGAGTCTGCAGAATTTTTTTAAAATATATTTTTATTGATTTCAGAGAGGAAGAGAGAGGGAGAGAGAAATAGAAACATCAATGATGAGAGAGAATCATTGATTGGCTGCCTCCCGCACATCCCCTACTGGGGATCGAGCCCGCAACCCAGGCATCTGCCCTTGATCAGAATCAAACCTGGGATCCTTCAGTCCGCAGGCCGACGCTCTATCCACTGAGCCAGACCAGCGAGGGTGAGGCTGCAGAATTTAACCAAGATCAGCCAGTGCCTGACGGTCCCTGGGCTCCCCCAAGGGCAGTCAGCTCCAAGCCAGGCTGTCCACCACCGGCTGCACTGTCCACCCTCGCAGACACTCAGAAATCACAGCAACTCCTGCCGTCCTGCCTCTGCCTCCACTGATTATTGAGAGAACTTCTGAAAAACCATTTCCACGTCCTCAGAGCAGGTAGTTGGGAGAAGTAGTAACTAATGAAAGGTTGCAGTTCACAGATGTCACATTAGCCATAGATGAAAGGATATGTGTGCAATTCCGACACCGAAAAATAAGTTCACCCTGAGTGAGCCTACTAACAGGTGCTCTCAGAAGCACATTGCAGCTCAGGTCTTCAGAAAACAAATTCAGCTGCATCCTGTTCTCCACACCGTCATGCCTGCGTTATCCACGCTGTGCAGTACGGCCCTGCCGCTGGTGGGCTGCGCTCCCCAGCCCCACTGCTGTGAAATGCCTCCAGAGGCCGCCTCTGCACTTATGGCCCCCTGCCCGCCACACGCCGTGCCCGCCAGGACCTCGCAGCCAGCAGAGCAGCCGCTGGACAAGGATGGGGAGACTGGGCAAGAGCTGGGCCCCAAGCCCGCTGCACTTCCTAACCGGAAGCAAGGCGGCCACAGGCCTCTCCCCCACACACACAAGGGCTCCTAAGCCCTTAAGAAAATGTCAAGTGCCTTCCAAGTGTCTGATTTCAAGGGCCAAGTTCAATCTTCCCCTTCCATCCAATTTGAAATCCCCTGGAGACCTGATACAGGTAACAGAATCTGCCTGGAGACAGCCCAGGGGACTCTAAGTTCATGAGAGCCCTGGGCTCCCCACACCCTCCCAGGAAGCCCAACCCCTCCATCTCACATGCACACGTGCCTGTGCATGTAGTACACACACATGCACAGGGCATACGTGCACACACGTGCATGCACACGCCACCCTCACACACACTTTTCCCTCTGCCTCCCTCCGGGGAGCTGAACCACAAAGGCTCTGCAAAGTACAAGAGATGAACGCGTCTGCGCAAGTTCACAGGAGGAGCTCAGCCCATGTGGCAATCCGATGGAGCCCTGGAGGGCAGACGGGGAAGTTACACACGGTCACGTCTACACGGAACCAGACCACTCTCGCTGGTGCACGGGTCCTCAGCTGGAAACAGATCAGAAAACAAGCCCTGCTGGCGGGGGAGCGGTCGCCACGTGCTCAGGCCCTCCCGGCTGCTGTGCAGATGTGAGCGGCAGACAAGCCACCCGCCAAGAGGGGCCCTGCTCTCGGTGTGGATGGGACACGGGCGGAGAGGCCCCGGACTGAGCCGAGCAGGGGCCTCCGCTCTTTTCCAGACCAGCTGGCTCCTTTTACAGCTGAGGAAACTGAGTCTCGGGTCCATCGTCCGCTGTCTGCCAGCTTGGCAGGCCAGTCTGGAGCCTCCCCAGCACCCAGGATCTCACACCCCGAGAACTTCCGGAAGCTTCTCTCAGTCTGAGGGACCCTTGGTTCCCTCCTCGCCCTGCCCTTGCTTCCCAGCGTATTCCAGCAGAGCCTGGCAGTTCCCGGGAGCAGAGGAGACACCCTCTTGAGAGACGCACCCAGGCCTGGGCAGTTTGCGCCCACCTCGGGCCTCAGTTTCCCCATCTGTAAAATGGGAGGATCAGCTAAGCTCCCTCCAGCCCTGCTGCTGCCTGGCCCTTCGTGCCCCCGGATCCAGCAGGCGGGGATGCTCATGAAGGTTGCCCTCCGTTGCCTTTATGTTCCCCCTTTTCCAGGACTTGTTCCCCGTCATTTCTCAAACCATCCTAGTTTCTCGGGTCATGGAGAAAAGATCATTGGGGGAAACCCCTCACGAGGAAGTGGAAGAGCCAGAGCCTGCAGAAGATAGTGCTGCACCCAACAGAGAGGCAGGAAATGCCCGGCCCAGCCCTGACCCCAGCTCCGCGCCCTGTCCAGGCTGCCTCCATCGCTTCTGGGCGAATCCCCTCAGGCCTGGGGTACCCCACATTCAGCTCGTCCCATCCCCTGTCTCAGCCTCCAGACCGTGCTGAGCCTGCATTCCTGAACGTTCTCTGAAGGAAGAGAACGTCCCTTGTGTGTCAACTCTTTGCCAAGCTCTGACCAATCCTTGGCGCCATCCCTGCCCCGGCAGGGACCCCTCCTGCATGGCCTTAGGCCACCTCCTGGGGACACCCTCTGTGCCTCAGCTCCTGCCCAGGCTGCCCTGTTGGTATGAGACACCCCAGACCCAGAACCTCTCCAGGCCCTGTATGTGCCCCTGCAAGGGGGTAATTAATGCCCAATGGAGCACAACTCTGCCCAATAGGAGACTGGGGGCAGTGGGCACATTCTTCTCCTTCATCTCCCAAGGGCTATCCTGAAAGCAAGAGTGCACAGCCTCTGGGACAAGTGTCCCCTCCGCATATCCTGCCCACCCAGCCAGAGCAAACACCACCCATGCACCCCCATCAGTGGCCAGCTCTGCCCTCCCCCTCCCTCCTTCCCCATCCCTCCCTGCCCCTCATCCTTCCCTCCCTCCTCATCCCTCCCTCCTTCCCAGGCCCTCCCTCACTCTCTGTCCTTCTCTCGCTCCCTAGGACCTCACATCCTCTGAAGAGCCCTCTGCTTCCCCCAGAGCCCGTACTAAGACCCTCTGTTTACCCCTGCCTCTCCTCCCACTCTGTAACATCATCTGAATTTTCTTTTCTTTGCACCACCACTGCCATCTGAAATATGCTGGTTCCTCTATTGCAGTGGTTCTCAACCTGTGGGTCGCGACCCCTTTGGGGGTCGGACGACCCTTTCACAGGGGTCACCTAAGACCATCGGAAAACACATATATAATTACATATTGTTTTGTGATTAATCACTATGCTTTAATTATGTTCAATCTGTAACAATGAAATTGGGGTCACCACAACATGAGGAACTGTATTAAAGGGTCGCGGCATTAGGAAGGTTAGGAACCACTGGTCTATTAGTTTAATGCCTGTCTCCCCAGTCGGCTCCAAACCCCTTAAGAGCTAACCATGTATCTGTCTTGTTTACGGCTGGGTCCCCACACCTAGAATGGTGCCTGGCACACAGTAGGCCCTCAATAAGTGTGGGCTGGGCACACAGACAGACACGGTGCTCTTGGCTGTTCTTCTGGCAGAGCAGGGTAGACAGACAGGAACAGACATCACCTCTCACCCTGCCCTCCGACTGGTCTCCTGTGGGGAAAGCAAGGAGACCCGGGGGAACAGAAAGGGCCAGGCTCTCCAGAATCTACCCCACCCCCCCTCCCACCAGCTCCTGAACCCCGGAATCCGCAGCCTGAGCTGAGCCCTTCATGGCACAGGCAGATGGGCAGAGGGCTCTGGAGGGGCCGTCCAGCCCATCGAGGAGGGCATAGTTCCACAAACCGCTGACCCTCCTTCTCCCACTGCACGGCACCAGCCCGTGGAGTCGGTCACTTGCACTTGTGACCGTGGATGGACCAGAAAGACCTTGGCCTTCCACAGCCCGGGTGCCCGCTGAGGCTGCGTGTTACTCCGGCCTCTGCAGCTCTGGTGTCTGGACGGTCACTGCGCCATGACCATGAACTGAGCCTTGTCGCCTGCCAGCCAGTGCCTCAGTCTGCCCGGGCATCGCATGTACTCCTCCCCCAACTCTGGTGATGGGCACCCACACAGGGGTGTGATGCCAGCTGCCCAGACTGCTGACTACAACGGGGCCAGGCCTGGAGCGAAGAGACTGCCCTGCTCCGGGTGCCCTGGCTGGGCATGCCAGGCGTGTGGCTACCCAGCTAAGCAGAGCTGAGCCCTCACTGCTGCCGCACCAGCGAAGCACCCAAGACCATGCTTTGTGGGGCCTCCCCAGCCGCAGATAGGCCTGCGGACGTTTTCCATGAATCAAGAGAGACACCTGGTGGCCGTCTTGAGCACTCCCGCCACTGGCTCAGGCTGCCTGTCCCTGACCAGCTTGGCCCTCTGGGCCCTTCGTGTGTGTGGTCCAGCCACCCCCGCCAGGGCTCCCAGCCTGGGCCCCGCCCTCCTCCCTGAGGCCGGCTGCCTTCCCGAGGATGTCAGGGGTCCTGCCAGGCAGGTGGGGAGCTCAGCCCTGAAACCGCCCCCAAGAAGCCCCTCAAGCTGAAATGGTGGCCCTTCCCTGGGAAAGACTCTTTTACTAATAGAATAAGATAAATAAGATCATTTTCCTGGTAGGGACCCTCAGAAGCCCTGCTCTGGGCCAGGAGGCCCTGCACACCCCTCTACCCAGCCTTCTACCACCGCCCCTTCAATGCACAACTGGAGGGCCACCTCCCAGCAGCCCTTCCCACCCCCCCTGCATCCTCCCTGCCGCCCCCCCCCTAGGTCCCCTCCCCAGAAAGGCACCTCCCTGCAGAGATCACACCTGCCCCCCAATCAGGGGACTCCAGGTGAAATGAGGGACTTGGTTCCTCATCTCTGACTGGACTGGAGCATTCTTAACTTTCCCAGCACAGGCTGAAACGGAATTAATGTGGGTGGTTCGTGTGTGTCTTTTCCGTGAATGAACCTCTTTAATGCATCGATGTGCGTGGCGAGTTCTGCAGAGGCTTTTTCCCCCATACCGGGTATTTTTTAATTGCGGCAAAATACACATAACACAAAACTTACCATCTTAACCACTTTTAAGTGGCCTTGGCACATCCAGGTTGTTGTGCAACCATCACCACCCTCCATCTCCGGAACTTTTCCATCTTCCCAAACAGAAACTGTCTCCGTCAAACACTAATGCCCGCCCCCACACTCCTTTCCGCCCCCCCTCCTGCCCCCCAGCCCCCAGCAACCACCTCTCTACTTTCTGTCTCTGTGAATTTAGCTCCGGAAACTGTGAGCTGAGGATTGTATGTCTTTTAGCTTATCTCCCCTTCTCTGATCCCTCCACACAGACACACTCCACTCCCAGCACGGGCACTGCCAGGCCCCTGGGGGCACAGCGGGCAGCTTGCTCACTGCCCATTTACAAGCACTCTCTGGCCTCCGCAGAGTCCAGGCCGTGTGCTCGGGCTGGAGACCCTCCGTGGAGAAGACAGTCGTGGCCCTGGAACCAGTGGGCCAAGCCAGACCAGTCGTGACACTTGTGCAACTGAGGTGCTGCTCTTTGAAAGCATCCAGGGAGCTCCGAGGGCCAACCTTGCCGGGGAAATCAGAGCGGCTTCCCGGAGGAAGTTCCATTGCAACTGAGACCTCCAGAGAGACGAAGAGTGTTAGAGGAAGGTGTGAGAAAGGGAAAATGAGAGGTGTTGCTGCTGCTGCTGCCTTAACAAGTAGCTCTCAGTGCAGTGGGTTAGACAATGCGATCTCACCTCTGAGAGTTCTGGAGGTCGGAAGTCCCAAAGTCCCGGTATCCCAGGGCTCACTCCTTCTGCCCGCTCTAGGGAGGAGCCCGTTTCTTCCACTTTGCCAGCTTGTAGAGGCTTCTAGAAGCCACCTGCACTTCTTGGCTCATGTCCCTTTCTCAATCTTCAAAGCCAACAGCATAGCACCTTCCTCTCTCTCTCTCTCTCTCTCTCTCTCTCTCTCTCTCTCTCTGCTTCCACCATCACATCTCTTTCTCTGTCTCCAATTCTTCTGCCTCCTCCTTTCCTTCATGAGGACCCTGGTGACTCCATCGGGGCCCCCTGGATAACCCAAGACAGTACCTCCCCTGCGGGCCTACCACAGTCACATCTGCACGGTCCCTCTGCCACACAAGCCCCCACACCCACAGCTTCTGGGGGCAGGATGAGGGCGTCCTGGGGACCATGACTCTGCCTGCTACATGAGGTAACAGGCCAGGGTGCAAGGCCTCCTCTTCAGAAGGAAAAGGAGCTTCTGTGCATGGAACGCCTGTCGCCCAGGGAACCTGACAGCCACTGTGGGTCCACCATTCATTGTTCCTACTGCCGCATGCTGAGCACACAGCCTTAGCTGCTAGGTCAGGTTTAAGCCTCCCAGTGGCCCTTGGGGGTAAAGCAGTGCAATGATCACCACCACCCACTTCTCAGGTGGATGCACAGGAGCCCCACAGAACACCCCAGGCAAGACCTCAGCAGGTGGCAGAGGCGATGCAATGCTGGCAGCAGGGCTGGTCACCTGTGAAAGGTGCCCCAACCCCCTCGACACGTTATCCCCACAGACGCAGGGGGATGTGACCGTGCTGGCCACCCTTCCCACCCCAACCCTCAGCCCTCACTCCCATAGCCCAGCCCACCTCCAGCCTCCGGCCTCCATGCCATTGGGCCTCCAACGTGCTCCGGCCCGGCAGCACCAGCCCCGCTGACACTGCACTGGAGACACAGTTAATCCTGGGACCTGCCGAATAGGAACTGGGGGCCGGACCGGCCCCAGGTTGGGTCAGGCTCTCCAAGTGCTTCCACTGCGGCTCCGTTGACAAGTGGCTCCCTCTTCAGGAGCTCAGCGGGCTCCTTCAGGACTGCATCCGGTTTCTGTGCTGGACCACAGTCAGGGCTCCTCGCAGGGCCTCCAGGAAACCCCTCAGCACCCGCCCTGGCTCTGCAGTTAGATATTGGTGATGGTCACAGCCTTGTGAATGGACTAAAATCCACCAGGCGTAAGCTTTAAAGGGGTGAATTTATGGTAAGGGGATTTTACCTCCAGTTTTTAGAAGTGAGAGGGGCAAGATCTCACCAGAAGAAAGGACCCGAGGCTGAAAAGTACAGAAAACCACTCTGCTGACGGCTGTCCAGGGCCCTGCCAGCAGGCAGTCCCAGCCCTAGGGCCAGTGTCAGCCTCCTGAGCCACAGGGCTTCCCTGGGTTTTTAGTAGGGGGCTACTGCCACCTGGTGTTCACAGGGGTGAACAGCAAGACAGTGAGGAGGCTGTCGGAGAAGCCAGCCATCTGGGGAGAGCCCAGGAGAGGGGCCCAGACAGCTCACAGGGCCCATAAAGGCTCACACTTCCCTCCTGCCACAGTCACACGCCAGCAGGGTGCGGCGCTCACAGAGAGCCACTCCCCACTCCTGGGCGGGTAAGGAAATAAAATTTGGTAAGATTTGAACCCACCCCCTTCTGATGGCCCTAACAAAATGGGGACACTCTAGGCCAGTGATGGCAAACCTATGATACGCGTGTCAGAGCTGACACTCGAACTCATTTTTTGGTTGATTTTTCTTTGTTCAGTGGCATTTAAATATATAAAATAAATATCAGAAATATAAGTCTTTGTTTTACTATGGTTGCAAAGATCAAAAAATTTCTATATGTGACACGGCACCAGAGTTAAGTTAGGGTTTTTCAAAATGCTGACACGCCCAGCTCAAAAGGTTTCGCCATCACTGCCCGAGGCCCAGAGGGTCCCTGGGCTGGCTGTATGCCTGAGTCACTCCAAATCTCCTTTGATTCCACGTCCCGATGAGTTTCGGCTCAACTCTGCAGGTTTTCCTTGGCTACATTGAGTTTCAAAGGCATCTCAACGTGACCAGTTCTCCCCAGGCCTTTCCCTCGGCCTTGCTGGTGCTGAGGCCCCTGGAGTTGAGGTCCCTGCGTAAGTGCTTGCACTTCCGTGCTTAGTACCTGAGGCAGACACCGGGTCAGCCCAGGAACCTCGCCCTCACCTGCCCCGCATCTGCTCAGTCTCTCAGGTATTCCTCAGTCCCTGCCTCCCAGAGGCACCGTCTCGTGTGGATCTCTCACAGGGTTCCAGCACCTCCTGCTGCTCACTGGCCTCCGCCGGAGCTGCCTTCCGTCCGCTGACACCACCGTCCACCCAGAAGCACGTGCCTGACCCTGCCCTGCTCGGCCTTGGGAACCTCAACACTGCCCACAGCACTGCTTCCCAACCCCCGGGCTCAAGATGATCTGTTCACAGGAGGGAAGGATACACTAGAACCTCTATTTATATTTATTTTATGTCTCACTCTCAATTCATTGCTTTTGGGGGTGTTTTATGTTGAGAAATATGTGTGTGTCACTTACAAATAACAGAAAGAGAGAGAGAGAGAGAGAGAGAGAGAGAGAGAGAGACTGCTCAAAGTGTTTTTACCCATAGAGATGCACAATCAGAAAAATCTATTGCCCTGGCAGGCATTGCTCAGTGGTTAGAGCCTCAGCTTGTGCACCAGAGAGTTGTAGGTTCAATTCCCAATCAAGGGCAAGTGCCTGGGTTGCAAGTCTGATCCCCACCCCACCCCACCCCCAGTCAGGACGAGTGTGGGAGGCAACCAATCAATGTGTCTCTGTCACATCGATGTCTTTTCTCTCTCTCTCTCTCTCTCTCTCTCTCTCTCTCTCTCTCTCTCTCTCTCCCCCCCCCCCCCTTCCACTCTCTAGGAATCAATGGGAAAAATATCCTCACTCCTTGGGTGAGGATTTTTTTAAAAAAAAGAAAAGAAAGAAAAACCTGTTGATCACGGCCAGAGTGAAGGCCAGGGTCCTCAGGCAGGGGAGCTGCTCCCCACTGGGCCCAAGCCCACTGGGCGCCACTTTTGCCTCATTTCTCTGCACCCCCTCCTTGTTCTTGAGGTTCCCTCTTTCCCAGACTGTGCCGGTCCTGCCTGGGATTGTGCCCGCCCTGGAAGATTAGCAGAGCTCAGCACCTCGGTGATGCACGGAGCGGCAGCACGTCCACCCATCGGGAAGCATCCGTACTCTCGCCACCTTGTTTCTTCCCACAGCCTCGCGGCTGAGCTGCTCAGGAGGTCTTGTCTCCACTTTTCAGATGAACGGTGTAGAAGAAAACATAGCACTAAGTTCCTTGCCGTTGGTCTTAGCAATGAATGTTCACACTTAACACCAAAAGCAAAGGCAACGAGAGCAAAAACAAACAAGTGGGACTATGCCAAACCAAAAAGCTCCCGCACCGGGAAGGGAACCATCGACAGAAGAAAAAGGCAGCCTGTGGACTGGGAGGAAATACTTGCAATTCATAGATCGGGTAAGGAGTTAATATCCAAAATATATAAAGACTCATACAACTCAGTAAGAAAACAACCTGGTTTTTCAAATGAGCAGAGGATCTGAACAGACATCCAAGACCCCCTCTGCAAAGCCTTGGTATCCAATGAGACACCCATGTGTGACATTTAGAAGCAGACGGGAGGCAAAAGGAAGCTTCCGCAACCTGACTCACGGGCTCCACAGACGGGTTGTGCGGTGTCTGGACTCCAAGCAGCGAACTCTCCCGCAGCCTCCTGACCTGGAGGTGCCTCTTGCCTCTCGCCTCTGAGAGCTCACAGCTGCAGCGGGAGCCCCTGAATCTCATCCCTCCGGCCCTTGCAGCAACTTCGTAAGCTCTTACTAACCTGCATTAAATAAGTGCCTTTCTGCTTGAAATGCCAAGCGTGTGGAGGTACCACTCAGTCATACTGAGGATCTAGCCAAGAGCAGACTGGCTGTGCGGCCCGCCGCCTGAGTGAAATACGTGGGATGCTGTTCGGACCGGGTGTAAATGTGGCTTTGGACTTGATGTTCTTTTCCGGGCAAATAGAATCCTCTAGAGCAGCGGCCATCAACCTTTCAGGCCTCACGGACCACCGGTTGGCGACCACTGCTCTGAGCTCCTTGGAAAATGCCGGGGGAGAAAAGGAGGTGCATAGAAAAAATAACTGTTGACTGTCCTTTCTTGGGGGAGTCAACTGCTTCAAAAGGTTAAATCTTTTCCGAAAGAGGGAAGGAGAAAAAACTCTAATTCTTGTCTGAAATACATGCATTAAGTGCTTCCTAGTCATGCCATAAATATTTATTAAGCATCTACTATGTGCTAAGCATTGTACTAGGATAATTATAAAAATCATAAGGTGATAGGAATATAATAACCTATTACTCATTTTAGAACGTTTACTTCAGAACTTTTAATATATGGTATAAATACGTACATAACGTTTTTCCAAATTGCTAATCAATTCTTCAATATATATTAGGTAATATTTTTCCCATTATCTGTGATGTCTGCTGTATCATATAGGATAGCCTATTCAATAATTGGCTCTAATTTGAGTTTCACTAGTGAGTCTAATATGTTCAGTAACTTCCAATGCTCTTCTTTTCTTAAAATATTATTTTATCGTCTAGTCCTTTCGTTTATTGTATTAGCCCGCTTTTGCTAGATGGTGCTGCAGTAACAAGCAGGCCCCACATCTCAGTGGCTTACAACTGCAGAGGCAGCTGCGCAGGCTACTGTGGCACTGTTCCCTGAGTCTCCTCAGCCCAAGGCCCAGACTGAAGAACATTCCCCATCCGGACGTGCAATGCTCACAGCAGAGGGAAAGGAGCCAGAGGACAGTCAGGAGCTCACGACGCCTCCTAAAGCTTCCACAGGTTGTGGCGCCTCTCCTCTGCCCACATGCCACTGGGCAAAGAGACCATGTGACCAGGCCCAACATCGAGAGATGAGGGGTGCATAGTCCTCCCACAGAAATCTTGGCAAGTCACGTGGCGATGAACAGGATGTCTGGTTCCCTTCCAGAAAGGGGGGCTGCCCCTCTGGAAACAGAAACATAACCCATCACATTCCTCCTGTTGACAAACATCCAGTAAAAAATGCCTTTGGAGCTTTTAATTTATAGGATGTTCAATGTATACACTAACTTGAAAATAATACCCTTCTTATAGTCTTTAATCTCCCAACCAGAAACACATTTTTCTCCATTCATTCACGACTCATGTTTTTTTTTCATAATTATTCTGCCTTTCTCACATTCCATGTGTGTGTGTATGTATGTGTGTGTGTGTGCACTACATAAACACTGTCATTTTTTTCCATGTACCTTAAAGAGGTAAATATAAAAATAGATATAATAGAACTAAAAAAATTAAGTCATTATCGCTTCTTTTTTTAAAATATATATTTTATTGATTTTTTACAGAGAGAAAGGGAGAGGGATACAGAGTTAGAAATATCGATGAGAGAGAAACATCGACCAGCTGCCTCCTGCACACTCCCCACTGGGGATGTGGCCGCAACCAAGGTACATGCCCTTGACCGGAATCGAACCTGGGACCCTTGAGTCCGCAGGCCGACGCTCTATCCGCTGAGCCAAACCGGTTGGGGCTGTTGCTTCTCTTATGACACTACTTCCCAAGCTTTGGAGCAATAGAAGAAATCACAAATGCGAGTCATCAATTTAAAACACATAGAAGGCCTGCAAGTAGAGCAATTAAAATTTAAAGGGAACTACTGGAGTCAGTAATTGCTTCTAATACAGCCAAAAAAGTGATAATTTGCAAGTCTTAGAAAAGACTAATGTATGTTTGGCGGTGGGAAGCGCATTGGAGAAAGAAAGAAACCCAAGTCACACAAAAGGGAATACCTATTTTTAAATGCTGCCGCCTCACTGGCAGTCAAAGAAATGCAAATGAAAACTGCAATAAAGAGTCCTTTAGATGTGTTACAATGAGCTCTGAACAATTTTCTTTGTAATAGTTGATGCTGGTGAGATTGCAGTAACAAAAGAACCTCCTGAACGTTGCTGGAACAATGTAAATGAGACAACCCCTTCGCAAAACATTTGGACAATGCACACGAGAACCTCAAAAACACTCAGCCCTTTGACCCCCTTCTAGCACCTTGACTTCAGGAAATTATTCAATAGGTGAGAAAAGGCTACTTTTAAATACTCACTGCAGTTTTATTTGTTAAATCTGATTATTTTTTAAAAGGCAACATCTATTGTAGTAAAGGGTGTGGCTTAAAAAAGAAAGAAAGAGCCCTGACCAGTTTGGCTCAGCGGATAGAGCGTCGGCCTGCAGACTCAAGGGTCCCAGGTTCGATTCCGGTCAAGGGCATCTACCTTGGTTGCAGGCACATCCCCAGTAGGGAGTGTGCGGGAGGCAGCTGATCCATGTTTCTCTATCATCGATGTTTCTAACTCTCTATCCCTCTCCCTTCCTCTCTGTAAAAAATCAATAAAATACATTTTTTAAAAAAAAAAAAAGAAAGAAAGAAAGAAAGAAAAGAATGGACTCCAGTTCTGGTTGTGCCTTTTTCTCTTCTTTGTCACCCAATGGCCTCTTCACAGCCTCTCAGCCCCCACTTCTCCTCTGTAACCCTTTGCAATACAACAGGACCCTCACCCTGCAGGTTGTTGGAGGGACTGAGTGAAATTTATGTGCACAACTGCTTTTGCAACTGGATATAAAAGACATTTTTATTATCTTTATCATCAAAGTGAAGACTTGGGAACAGCCCCTCCAGACAACAATAGGACAAATGTTAAGTGCATTATGCTCCACCTACCCCACGGGGAAACGTGCAGCCCCCTGGGCCTATAATTATGAAGACACCCTGAAAGAGCAATACAAAACATGATGCTGGTACAACAATGTAAAAACGAAGCACGTGAACAAAAGCAGGGGAGAAACATGGGGTGGTAGACGGCAGGCAGTTTTTCTTTTATTTCTCTTATTATTGCTGAAAAGTTTTACTGAGCAACTACTTTATACCAACTTCTGCAATGAGGCTAAGAAGGCATATACCTTGGTGGGGGTCAAACGCAGGCCCTCAGGAGCCGGGAGGCCCGTGGGGTAAAGTGAAGAGCTGGGGCCTCCACAGAAGGCAAGCAGAATGGTCAGTGCGAGGTCATGTGGGTGAACACTTTGCCGGGAGTGTTGGATGCCAGCATAGGGCTTGGCACACAGTGGGTGCTCAATAAACACATGTTGAATTGAATGGAACTGAACGGTAGTGATTGGGGGAGCCACCTTCCCATGTCTACCCTCTCCCACTCCAGCCCAGGGTTGAGGATAAGCCCTTCCCGCCTCCCCCGGGAAGCCCCCGCCTTTCTCCCCATGGCCCCTTGCATCACGGCTTAATCAAAACCAGAGCTCTGCTCCTGGCTCCTCGCTCCTGGCAAGGGTGCTGGGAAACAGCCCTGCCTGTCCCCGAGGACCTCCCTCCAGGCCTTTGATATTTGAAAGATGAAAACCCCAGACCTGAAGAATACTGACAAAGGACATGTTCCGATTTGTAAAGTCGCTTGTAAAAAGAAAAGAATCCTGCAAGGAAACAAGAAGCAGTCACAGTTGGGTTTGGATTTAATGAGCCGCTTTTATTGAACAGAACAAAACGACACAGGAAGACTAAAATTCCAGGGAAGCAGCAACCGCATCGGCCTGTCTCCTTTGTCATTCACCCTCTGCGGAAGCTGAAGATGCACCCTTCCCCTCCCGCGCGTGTGAAGGGCCATTGTGATCAATAACCGCCTCGTCTTTTCCATGTTTTCAAGGGCCTCTTGGCAAGCCTGCCGGCAATTCAACTGGCCAATCGATGGACACTTTCCAGCCCACTGTTGTGAACACAGCCACCCACCCACCTCCACCACCACCACCTCCACCACCACCACCACCACCACCACCACCACCACCTCCACCACCACCACCACCACCACCACCACCACCACCACCACCACCACGACACACACACACACACACACACACACACACACACACACACGGAAATGTTTGCCTGGGGATGCTCACTTTTTTCTAAAAACAAAATTCCTCTTGCACAGCTAGACTTGCAATAGGTAAGTCTTTCCCTGGCTTTCCTGTTCATTCCATGCTAAAATAACGTTTTCAAACGCACTTGAGCCAAGTAAACAAGCGGTCCACTGGGAAGATGGGCCACCAGGGTCCCACTTCAAACTTGGTGGCAGCCAAGACTTGCTCCTCGATAGCTGATGCTTTACTCCAGAGCCATGTTCCCGCCTTTACCACTGAAAAACCCACCCGCGTGCTCACAGCCAGCGGCGGGCCTCTGGGAGGCAGGGACATGCCAGTCTTCGTTTTCTGTGATGTGAGCATTTTCCTTAAAATGTTTCCTGACTTTATTGCTTCCGGTACACGTTTTCCAAAGCATTAGAACTCGGGGGCATTTTTTTGGTGTGCAGAGCAAAGGGGGGAAATGTATGGAATCAGAAAGACTGCTCAGATTTGGTGCAGAGGGTGGACAAGCACAGTGTCCTTGGTTATATCTTGGGCACAAGGGACACCTGGGGACGAAATGGCACATGGAGCTAAGCCCATCCCCCATTTCTACATCAGGGAAGAGCCACTGGTTGGAAGAATAAAGTAAGATCCAGAGAACGGAACCAGAGAAACTCCTCCTTTGCTCCCTCCTTGGGTTTAAAGTGATTTGACAGGGTGGAAATTCTCTTCCCCCACAAGAACACAGCTGGGGGAGCAGCACAGGGAGGGCCCTCGCTCCCCACACAGGCCCCTCCTGGGGCAGCCAGGCCAGCGTGCCTGAGCCTGAACTCTGAGAACTGGAAGTGTTTAACTTGGACCGAGGAGCATTTAAAGCTTTATTTATTGATAGCTTCTTGTTTAAAAACAAAGTGTTGAGAAGAAATCTTTGGTTATTCATATAAAAACTGAGTTGATGGGAGACAAGTCAGATTGTTTTTGTTGAGAGCAAGAGTGAATGTTACTGATGAAATAAACCCTGAAAAGGAAAAAAAATTAAAAGAAGAAGAAGAACACAGCTGGGGGTGCCAGGAGACCCAGGAAAGGGGAGCAAAGAGAAGTTGGCTCCTCACGACAGGTTCTGTTGGTGACTTAAACTAAAGACCTGTTCCAGCTAGCTACTGCTGAGTAACAAAACAACTTTTTTTTTTCCTCATGAATCTGCAAGTTGGGTCGGACATGACCAGGGTAGCTTATCTCTGCTCTACTCGGTGTCTGCTGGGGCAGCTCGAAGGCTGGGGCAGGACCCTGTGAGGCTCACTCACATGTGTGTGCTGGTAGCTGCTGGCCGTCAGCAGGGCCTCACGGGGCCTGCACAGGGCCTCTCCATGGCTGCCTGGCTTCCTCACAGGGTGGACAGGTGGTAACGGTGGCATCTGCAGGCTGAATTACCTTTTCTAATAGACCTCATCTCTTGGTGGGGAAGTGGCCAGGTTCTGGAAGAGCCAGGGTAGTTGGAAAAGCTTGCTGAAGCCACATTTCAAGAAGATAACCTGCCACGGGGCCTTGAAGTTTCCATTCTCAGCTCCTGGGGAAGGAGGAGCCTGGAGAGAGTAAGGAGCAATGGCTCCACTGCCACGGTGTGTCCACCGCACTGAAGGTGCCCCACCATCAGGACCTGGCAACACGCTAGTCAGGGCACAGCTCACGAGCCCATCACCTCTTCCAGGGTCTACTGTCCCTTCTGGCCATTCCCAGCGTCCGCTCCCCGTCTTCCCCCCAGTGTCAGTCCTTCCCAACCAACCTCTCAGACCTCCTCCAACCATTTTCCTCCTCTCCTTCCCATCTTTGCCAAATATGCCAGTTCAGCCCCTCCCCTCATCACCACCTCTTTCCGTAGCCCCCAAGTGGCACAGTTTGGATTCACCCAAAGACACTGGGGGCCAGGAGACGTAGGCAAGGGCTCCAACTCTGCCGATAAAGCTTTGTTTCTTAAGCTGAGTGCTGAGTACTGTGGTTGCTCATGTGTTATTTTACAGGTTACTTTGCATGTGCCAATAATAGTTTAAATATCTATTTTAAAGATACTGGTGTGATGTCCATCATTAAACCCAGAGACCTGGGCACACCCCAGCCTTCTCTTCAGAGCCTCAGGTGGGACGTCTGCACCTCCCTCCCTCCCACAGCTGCTGTCACCTCTCCCACTGCCACAACCACCCACCCTGGTCGCTGCGGCCTAATCCCGCCTTCGCTGCCACGGCAGATGAAACCCAGAGCAATCAACCAGATCAATTAGAATCTTTCCACCGGGCCTCTGAGAGCAGAACCAAAGAACAGCAAGGTACTGTGCCCTTGCTGACAAGGTAATGGGCGGTTGAGGAGGTGCGGGTGGGTTTCTCACCAAGACTAACCAGTCTACAGAAAGAGACAAGAGCAAGGCAGATACATAGAGAAGGGGCTGAGACCAGTACTACCCAGGTCCTGTGCCAACCCCTTCCTGATGCCACACCACTTTCTTGGGTTCCAGGGTAAATTTCCATAATTTTAAAAGCTGGAATGGCCCTGACCGGTTTGGCTCAGTGGATAGAGCGTCGGCCTACAGACCCAAGGGTCCCAGGTTCAGTTCCGGTCAAGGGCATGTACCTTGGTTTCGGGCACATCCCCAGTGGGGAGTGTGCAGGAGGCAGCTGATCGATGTTTCTCTCTCATCGATGTTTCTAACTCTCTATCCCTCTCCCTTCCTCTCTGTAAAAAATCAATAAAATATATTTTTTAAAGCTGGAATGTTCCAGTTTTCTGGTGTAAGAAAGACTTGGCCATTGCTCAGCTCCAGGGGAGACCACGCACATGGTCTTTCCATGTAAATGTCATCCCATGGAGAAGATGCTGCTCATATGTAATGCAAACAGGATAGCGCTCCCTGGAGTTGTGCAATGGCGAAGTTCATAAGAGACCCTAGAGGTGTTGGATTTAACATTTAACGGGATCGCTCCACTTGACAGATGGTGGAAGCCGGCATTGTCGGGGGAACAGAGAATGGAATTCTAGTCTCCAGCCTTCCCCCCACCCCCACCCCGCCCCATGAACTCAGGCAAGTCACTCCCCTTCTCTGGTGCTCAGTCTCCCATCTGTCGAAGGAGGAGCTGCGGGAATGACAGTCCCTCCCAGCCCCGACACTGGTGGCTCTGGTGTCTGGTTTGAGAGTGTGTGCTGGTAGCAACACGGTGCCCCCTAATCTCAGGAAAGAATCCATTGTGGTTCCTCGTTAGAAAACGCGCTGGTCTGGTGGAAGGTGGTGACTTATGCTGACAGTCACCTCTGCGTGGACGCCGAGACTCCTCCTCTGCACATTTTTCCAACTCCTCCGCACTCGTTTGTCCTGGAGAAACAGAATGAAACAGGGACCTCTACCATCCGCTTCACCGGGCTGACCTGTCACTCCCTGCTGGGGCCAACTGCCTTCAGTTTAGGGCTAGGCTGAGGGTTAGGATTAGCCTTTCAGTGACATTTAGGACTGAGGTTAAGTTTGAGGTTAAGGTTAAAGATAGGCCTAGGCTAGGGTTGGGTTAGAGTTGGGTTAGGGCAAAGACTAGCACTCGGGCTAGGTGTAGGGTTATGATTAGGGTTAGGGCTAAAACTAGGATTCGTTTTAGCTTATTCTTAGGAATACACTCAGGCTCTGTGACCTTGCCCCTACTTCTACCCATTTTCCCAGTTTTCTTTACACGTCTTTTCCTCTACCCAGTCTTTAAATACTAGTGTTCCTGGAGTCCCTTCTACCCTCCAGAAAATTGGCTTAGTGAACTGACTTTTCCTTTTAGGTGTTACTTACTTACTGAATATGAAGACCTTAAGTTTATAACCTAATCAGTTTTAACACATGCAGACTCCCAGGGAAGCTGTACCTCTATCAATATCTGGAACACTCCATCACCCCAGAAAGTTGCCTGTATTATTGGTCCCCGAAGCAACCACTATTGATTGATTTTACCCATTCTAGAATTTACCATAAAGGAAAGCATCCATCATGGAGTCTTTGGTGTAAAGCTTCTTTCAAATGGCATAATGTTTTTCAGATCTATTCATGCTGTTGTGTTATACTGACTCTTTTAGGACAAGATGTATCTTCTGCCTTCTTTTAGTGTGAAGCACTTTATTGCTACCTGTCCCAAGCTTGTCACAAAAAAGTGTGCAGACCTCACCTGCCTACAGTGTCCACCCCGACCTCGATCCTCACGCTGTGTGCTCTGCTGAGCAACCTTGAGTCTTCGATGACTCACCAATTATTCCAACCGCCGTTTGTGAGGAAAGACCAGATGTCAGTCCTTCTCCGTCAGCCTGTCCAACATGCACGAGAGGATCGGGAGCAGCATATGTGACAGAAGAAGGGGAGGGAAAGCCTTTCTTGAGGAGCAGAGAACCTGAGGGAGATGGCTTGGCATGATGGAGAGACTGACGCCTATGAAGTTGAGACAAACGAGTTTTAGACCCAGCTTGGTCACTGGGCTTTGCGATTTTCGTCCAATCACTTCTCCTCGCCTGATCCATAAGGCATGGAGAACACACTTGCCATGATAATAACTATTTGGATAATCATAACCGGCACTTGCATATTGCCACAGAGAGCATGTGAGACTCAAATAATCGTAGGTACCCGGTGAACGTTAAATGAATAATCAACAGCGCTCTGTGGACTGTGAAATGCTTGCTGAAGCCCTGCGTGTGGCCTTCGGGGACTCAGCCAGGGTGCACTGTCACTCACTCCTCCAGCCCCACAGGATGGCCCACCCACGGACCTTTCCTTCTGGGTATAATCAAGCCAGGAGTGTTTTCCAAACACGGCCCCACTGCAGACCTGCCGCTTCGGACCTCCAGGCTGGGCGACTAGTCTTAAGTTCCTCAAGTGATTCTGATCTCAGGATAACACTGGCGTGGCTACGGCTCCTTGGGGAGACTGGGTTTTCTATAGTCAGGAGGACAGTCACGCCCAGAAAGCAGATACCCCTGGGTTTGTCTTTTATAAATGCATCTCATTTCTTGCCACAGGTGGGCTGACCCCTGGGGCCAGATGTGGACACCAACCCACAGTAAGGTATGATGGGGAGGGTGCCCACCATTGCCACGAGGAGCACTGCTGTGAGAGCGAAGTCAGTACTTACCCAATGTGCCAGATGTGCCCCCTGTGTCTCCCAGACACCCCTACACGTAGGTTGGAACCTTGTTCATCGTTTTGGCCAATGGACTGTGAGCAAAATTGACACGTGTCACTTCCAGGTCAAGGCAGCTAAAGCCAGCGGACCACAGCATCCCTCTCTTCTACTTCCACAGAGACTCAGACATGGCGTGTCCTCGATGTCTGCTTCCGCCTGGGCCCCTGAGTGGCCATATGGAGCAGAGGCTCCTGCCAGCTCTCTCTGGAGAGGCACCAGGATGGTACCGATCAGCAGTAATTACTCTGACCAATGCAGCTGCACACCAAGTGGCTTCTACTTATTTCCAAATATCTCTTAGAAACTGAAATGCTCTGAACGTTATTAGGAGAAACTGGGAGGGGGGTTAGCGCCTCAATAACCATCAGCAAGAAATCCCAAGTAAATGACCAAGTCTGTCCCCTGAAAGCTTTGAACAGCTTCAGAAAAGTCATTCTGAATGTTCCACGTCAGCCATTTCTAAGCTAGCTCCCTGCCTAGGGACCCCCCACATGTTAGCTCCCTCCCTTAGCCCAAAGCCAAGCAACTGGCCACTCATTCAGTCCCTGCGATTGCACCTAATAAACATTTTATGGACCTGTTCCATCGCAAAGCGATGCAGGCAATTAACTTCCATCGTGGTTTTATTGTGGAAAGATGGTGAAAGCTTGGGCCGTGAAAGTGGAGCCATACGGCAGTTCAGGACACGCGGCTGCCAGAGCCCAGTGGGGTCCACCGTCAGAGCAGGTGCAGAGCTCAGGACGGCTAATGGGCTGCTCCCAATCTTGCCCATGGATGGCTGGCACTCAGCCTGTGGCTCCATTCTCTCAGCAAAGGTCCTGGAAAATGCTGGACTGAGCCAGGCCCCCGTGTAGTGTGGGGTAATGTTAAATTCACCCCCAGAGGGATGCGTGGGTCACAAAAATCTGGTATGTCAGCCTTGCTGGCCTAATCCTACATCCACTATAGACCCACTTCTATGCAGTAACGTGTATTAATGACAGAGAGAGGAAGGGAGGGAGGGAGGGAGGGAGGGAGGACGAGTGAAAGAGAGAAAGGAAGAGAGAGAGAGAGAGAGAGAGCACCCTCTTGGGTGCTCTGAAAATACAGTCGCTTAAATGGCCAGAGCAACCGCAGAGCCGCTGCATGTGTTCAAGCTTTCCGAGCGCTTGTTTAAATCAACACTGGGGGGAAATAACGCACAGCGATTGTCTTTCCTCGGAGACAATGGCTGGACCGCCCGAACAGCATGGCTCAGTGCTTGAGCATCGACCTATGATCCAGGAGGTCATGGTTCAATTCCCCATCAGGGCACATGCCGGGGATGCGGGCTCGATCCCCAGTGTGGGGCGTGCAGGAGGCAGCCGATTAATGATTCTCTCTCGTAGATGTTTCTATCTCTCTTTTCCTTCCCTTCCTCTCTGAAATCAACAACAACAACAACATTTAAATGTTTACAGAAAATGGACTGTCACCTGATGCTCAGCTAGCTGTGGTGTATTGTCTCTTCTGCAGCTCGTCCTAAGCAAACTGCTTTCTTAACCGTTGCCGCCATTCTGCTTAGTTACCTATGGTGCTGACGCTTGGCACTGCCTTCGTTTACTTTGCCTCCGACCCCATCCCAGGCCTCCGGAATTCAGGCCCTTCACTTCTCGCCCTCCAGGAGAGGACTGGCAGCAGCTCTGCCTGGACCCCTCTGTCCCGGGAGGGGGTACGTTTGCTGATGAGCCCGTTCCACCTCGTTCAGTCCTCACAGTGATGCGCTGTGATGTAGGCGGGGAACATCTCTATGGACCAAAGGAAGTCGCAGCCCCCGAAGGCTAAGGTAACTGGCTGAGGTGCCAACGCCAGTGAACGGTGAAGGCTGCACGAGCACCAAACCCGCGCACCCGGTTCTGTGCCCTCCCAGCCCGCAGAGCAAGGCTGGCTCAGGTGAGCTGCAGGGCGGACCACCCGCCCGCCAGAGACACGCTGCCTCCTGAGAGCAGAGTAGGTTCTCGCCACGAGGAGCTACTGAGCCCTCCTCCTGAGCCGGGCCTCACCGGGCGGCCTCACCGGGTGAGCTGAACAAGCGGAGGCTTGGGAGAAGCAGTGCAGTGTGGGAGAGAGCACTCACGGTCTGGATTCTTCCATTTATCATCTGTGAGCAAGCCCCCCTCTCTGCTCCCAGTGCCCGTTTCCCCAGATAGAAAATGAAAGCGTTGGGCTGGATCAATGGCTCTCAAACTCTAGCGGGCGACAGAATCCCCTGGAAAAGCTGTGCAAGCACAGATCCACCCCCGGAGAAGGGATGTCAGCGTTTGCCTTTCTGACAAGTTGTCAGGGGGTACCAGGCTTTGAGAACCACTGGCCTAGACCCGCTCTAAGTACCCTTCAACGCGGGCGCCTCCTCCACGCGGGACCACCCACCCTCTCTCCTCCTGGTCCTCATGAAGGTGGGGGACTAAGTGACTCCCATTGACGGGCCTCCCTGTGCTCTCTGCCTGACACTGTGTGTGGCTCTACCGTTTCCCAGCTCTGTGGCCTGGCCCAGTTCTTCGTCTCTGCAAATGTATTTTCTCTTCTGTGATACGGGTTTCCTGTGAGGATTGAAGGAGCTGTACATGGAAAGCACTTAGAGCCTGGCACATGCTCAGCCTTAACAATTACGTAGCAGAGTTTCAGGTGCCCAGCAGTAGTCCACCCACCTGGGAGGCCAGCCAAAGAGGGTGTCCCCACCTTCCCAGGATGTCATGAAGTGGCAGCCTTTACTTGGGCCTGTGAGTCTCAAACTGAGGTATGTGTACACCGGGGACCTGGTACCCACAGGGCATCGAGGGCACCTCTTCCTGGATTGCACACAATAACAAGCCATTTCAAAGTGCATCTCAAACTGTAATCCGGCAGGCTGAAAGGATGGACCACAAAAGCCCTCCCAAAAGGCAACTGGCCCCAAGGGGGAAAGAAGCCAGCTTGACCCAGGAGCCTGCCCCGTTACATCCTGACTCCGTAGGTGGGGGGAGGGCCCAAGGATCTGAATGTCTAACAACTTCCGAGTATGGCCGAGCTCCAGCCCACAGCCCAGACTTCTAGTAAGAAGGTATAAATAGTATTTTCTTACAAATCAAGTGTAAATGGATTATAGAGTAAAACACAACATGTTTGTAGATTGTGAGTATTGTTAATAAAAAAAAAATCCAGCCCTGGCTGGTGTGGCTCAGTGGGTTGCAGAGCCGTCCCCATGCACCAAGGGGTCTCAGGGTCAATCCCCAGTAGTCAGGGCACATACCCTCAATCGGGGCGAATATGGGAGGCGGCCAATTGATGTTTCTCTCTCTCTCCCCCTGTCTTTCTCTCTCTCTTAAATCAATTTATAGAAATCAACTGAGTAAATCTTAAAGATCTTACTGGGTGACTCGATTGATTGGAGCATCGTCCCGTACACCAAAAGATTTCAGGTTCAATTCCCAGTCAGGGCACATACCTAGGTGGGGGTTCAAACCCTGATCAAGGCTATGTTTCTCTCTCACATTGATGTTTCTCTCTCTCTCTTTCCTTCTCTCTCTCCCTCTCTCTTCTCCTCCCTCTCTCTCTCTCTTCCCCTTCCTCTCTCTCTCTAAAATCAATGAGCATATCCTCGGATGAGGATTTCCTTTTAATCTTTATTCAACTTCAAGCAGCATCCAATCTGGCAGATAGAAAGGAGATCCAAAGAACTGTAGCAGGCAAGAGACTTTTAGACAGAAGGGAGGCGCAGGAACGAGGCATTTGTGCGAGGCCAGAACAAGCAGACCAGTTATTGGAAGATGACTTTCCTTACAGGGAACGGCAGGGGCCTATCAGTCAGATTACCTCATGCTGGTCAGATGACTCCTGGCTGGCTGGGCTAAGGTTCCATTTCTGGGAGGATGAAACTGTAATTAAGTGAAATCTCAGTTTGGTGACATGGGGCTTAGCATAAGTGGCTCCAGTTCGGGGCCTGTTGTCTTGTTTTCAGCCGTCTAAAACACTAACACACAATAAATGCTACCCTGCTGTAAACTGTTTCAGATGCACCATCACTGTCATCCCCGGCCCCCTCGGGATGCGAATTCTCTGTCTTGAGGTCGGCTTTGGGAGGACAAACACCTAATGAGCCTTGTCTAAAGCCACAGCGACCTACACACTCAGGTAAGGGCCCAGATCATACTGCTGTGGGGCCCCTCACAAAGAGAAACCCAAGTACGAGGAGCCTCCCTCCCCTACCCCAACACTGGCCTTGGGCAGCTCCCACAGCCTGGAGGCCCAGAGGTGCCTCAGCAGAGCAGGGCTAGGGCAGATGTGCAGCAGTTCTGGTGGCCCCAGGAAAGGGCCAAACGGCCAAACGTGTTCATTTAAACCCTTCCAGGGGAATGTGTCCAGAATGTGCCAAGCACATAGAGATGAATCAACGGCCTCCTGGGGGTCCTCAGGCAACAAAACAGGGACTTCTTGGCAGAGAGATAGGGTCCTAGAACAAGAACATCTTGTCCAGGGGCATCCTATCCTGAGGATGTGGCACCAAGATTGAGTGCCAAATGGCCTGGCTGGTGGTGTGACTCAGTGGATTAGAGGGTTGAACCCACTGAAAGGTAGTGGGTTCCATTCCCAGTCAGGGCACATACCTAGGTTGCAGGTTCAATCCCCAGTCAGGGAGTGCAAGAGGCAACTGATATCTCTCTCTCTCTCTCTCTCTCTCTCTCTCTCTCCAATGAACAACAGATCCTCAGGTAAGGATCTATAATAATAAAAGGGTAATATGCTAATTAGACCAGACGTCTTCCAGATGTCATTCTGGACATCCTTCCTGACGTAGCCAAGCCGGAGGGAAGCCAGCCCAGGTCCGGGTGCCTGTGTTGGCCCGAGGGAAGCCGGTGTTGGCAGCAGGGGGAAGGAAGGCCTACTCTTGCACGAATTTTCTTGCATCAGGCCTCTAGTTTAAAATAATAACTAAAGAGAGTTTTGCAACCCCTTAATGAGAGAAAGGAGCCCCAAGAGGAAGAGACGTGGCAAGGAGGGGTTTTAAGAGACCAACACTCTACAAGGCCAGCAAGTCGCTCGTGGGGAGTAAGGGGGGGGGGGGGGAAGGGGTGCCAAGTTAGGAGGAGGGAGCCAGGGCCAGGTCATGGTAGACTTTCACATTGTGAGACAGAGTTTGGACTGCATCCTGGGGACAATGGGGAGCCTTGGAGAGTTTTGAGGAAAGAGTGGCGTGGTCAGGCTGTGTTTCAGCTGGATCACTCTGGAGGCTGGGTGGAGACTCAGGGAGGCAAAGACAGGCGTCCAGTGGGAAATGAAAGCCTGAACTGAGGCAGCCACAGTAACGTGGGGAGAGATCGTTGGGTCAGGCCGGCAGCAAGGGGTCCTGCATGTCTCTGGGGACTGAGTCTGTGTCAGGATGGGTTTGACCCTGGGGTGGGAAGGGGTGCCCCGACCCCCCTGCAGCATGGGAGAGGCTGCCGGGGCAGGAGCTGTGTGGGGGGCGGGAGAGCTCACCTCCATCTGCCCCCTTTCTGGTCAGGTATGTGCTCCTCTGTCCATGCATATGCACACATGCCTGTGTGTGCGCGCATTGTCTATACAAACAGTAATGACACTTACCGTGTTCACGTCAGCACTGCCCTTTTCCTGCGAGTGCTGTTTCTCAGAGACGGGCCTCCGTGGGCGCAGAAGGCTTCCTCACTTTTCATGGCTGCACAGTCCGTGGCACGCGGGCCCTCGTTTATTTAAGGTCTCTCCTTTGCATGGAGGTTTATGCTGTTTTCTCTTTTCTTACTATTCCAAACAACACTGCAATAAATATCCTTTTTTGCCCTAACCGGTTTGGCTCAGTGGATAGAGCCTCAGCCTGCAGACTCAAGGGTCCCAGGTTCGATTCTGATCAAGGGCATGTACCTTGGTTGCAGGCACATCCCCAGTGGGGAGTGTGCAGGAGGCAGCTGATCGATGTTTCTCTCTCATCAATGTTTCTAACTCTCTATCCCTCTCCCTTCCTCTCTGTAAAAAATCAATAAAATATGTTTTAAAAAATAAATAAAAATAAAATATCCTTTGCGGTCCTGTCATTGCTTATGTGATTCCGGACATCTGTATTACAAAGCCCTAGAAAGCAAGCCTCTATGTCAGGTGGCATGTGCGTTTCAGTTTGAATGGATGCTACCAGAAGGCCCACGATTTGTACTAACGTAGCCAAGTATGCTGGCCTGAGGACCCTGCAGCCCCAGCCCCACCAGCCCAGGTGTCGGCAAGCTGGCTGGTCCTTTGTCTGAGAACACCAGCTTTTCAGAGCATCTCCCACACCTGGCTCTGCCTGCTGGAGAATGCCCTCCCTGTGCGTCACAGTGAGCACCCGGGGCTGACCACCCGGAGCCCGGCCCTGTGCTAGCCACTGCCCCCGCCGTCCCCGGCCAGCCCCCTGGCCTCTGCTGGACCAGACTTGGAAGGCTCGCTCCCTCTCTATGTCCTCCACCCCCAGGCCAGAGGAGCGGGCCCAGCCAGCCTCCCAACAGAGCAAAACGAGTTCCAGCAACACGCTTTGAGAGTTCAGAGGCGTCGCAGAGGGGAGAATGACTTTAAACCTTGCGAGTTCTGCCTTCACTGGGCACCTGAGGTGTGGGGATGGTGGAAGCCGCGTATGCTTCTAAAATCTGTTCCCAGAAAACCTTGAAATGTTCAAGAATCCACTTGATTATTTACCAGACATTGACTTTTCATAAATGCTGCCTTTGTCAAGGTACAGAGCAGCCACCAGGGGCCAAGAAATATGGCCTGTGAACCTCACAAGGGCTGTCTGGCTGCTTTCAGGGAGCCGTTCTGCTGCAAGAGTCCAGTGTGGTGCACAGTAAATACTCGCTCCCTGCTCCCTGCGGGCGGATGCGGGCGGACAGCGGGTGCCCTACCAGGAGGCAGAGCTGCTGGCGATGCGATGTTAGGGTTTGGAGGAGCTCCTTTCACCCACGTCCAGCCAGAAACCTCCCCGGGCACCTGGAACCCCACTCTTAGCCCTTTTGTATTTTTATGTTTAAAGAGCTTTATGGCCCAGCCATGAGGCTCAGTGATTGAACATCGACCTATAAGCCAAGAGGTCCCGGTTCAATTCCCAGTCAGGGCACATGCCTGGGCTGCGGGCTGCAGGCTGCAGGCTGCGGGCTTGATCCCCAGATCATGCAGGTGGCAGTTG
This sequence comes from Myotis myotis, assembly GCF_014108235.1. NCBI lineage: Eukaryota > Metazoa > Chordata > Mammalia > Chiroptera > Vespertilionidae > Myotis > Myotis myotis. Next base: position 84,181,988 of record NW_023416357.1, on the reverse strand, counting down.
ATCAATGATTATTTCTCATCATGGATGTTTCTATCTCTCTCTCCCTCTCCTGAAATCAATAAACATATATTTTTTTAAAAACAGCTTTATGAAAGTATAATGGACATATGATACACTGCATATATTTAAGGTATATTATTTGACTGGTTTTGACACATGCAGGCACCCATGAAACCATCATCACAATCAGGATAGTGAGTTAATTCATTATCCCCAAAAGTTTCCTTGATCCTTTGTGATTCCTCCCTCCTGTTCCCCACTTCCCTCCTCCCCTCCATTCCTGGGCCCAGACAACCACTGATCTGCTTTCTAATAAGATACATGAGTTTGCATTTCCTAGAGTTTCATATAAATGGAGCCCTCACGACAACTAGTGAGGGATTATTGGCCCCATTTCACAGATGTGGAAACTGAGACTCAGAGACCTTGTGGTAGCTGTAAAGTATGGCTGCAAATTCTTTGACACTCCTGTCATCCAGAGGTGGGGTCCATGTCCCTTCCCCTTGACTCTGGTGCAACCTTAGTAACAGCTCAGGCAATCGAGTGCGGGTGGGGCAGGGGTAGCGATCCTCTCTAGGACATTGGTGCTGTAGCCCGGGGCTGCCATGTTCACAGTCTGACTGCCCTGAGGCCACCATGCTGTGAGGAAACCCAAACCAACCCCTCAGATCTGCTACATGAAGAGACACCCCCAGCCAATCCTCTACCTCATCACACACACACATACCAGCCCACCCTGCCTTTCCTCCCTCCTCCACACACTGCCCCCCTGTTCCTGACCCCTCCCACCCCCTCACTCCTTCTGCCCACCCCGCTACTCTGGCCTGAAACTGTGAGAGAGACCCCTCATGCCCAGAACTGCCCAGCCAAGCACGTCCAGGATTCCCAACCATAGAAACCATGACAGGCACTAAGTGTGGGGCGATCCACTTCATGCCTCTACATTTAGGAGCTTTTGTAGGGTTTGTTTGAGCAACAAGAGATAACAGAACAGTCCTCAAGGTCCCACAGTGGCCAAGCTGTGATTGAACATGACTCCCAATTGCCTCTCGGATCCACGAGCAGGGGAGGAGAAATGCCTTTTTAAAATGCCAGAAAGAATTTTTAAATCATTGCAGGCCACAGAGTCATGCGCCTCAGAGAGAGAAAACCCCCTCAGCCAAGGAGAGGAGGAGGAGGAGAGGGGGGAATCCGCAGGGAGACAAAGGAGCGTGGACCCAGGGAGTGCAGTGCGCAGTGGGGTCGAGTTACTCGGGATGAAACGCTGGGGATGTCCATGCGGCTTTGGAATAAAAAGTAGGTTAATAAAGCTGATAAAGGGGAGGCGGGTCTGAATGCATTGCTCCATGAAGGATGGCTGCTTCGATGAGCAGAGGCTGAGGCAGAGGCGGGGGAGAAGCCTTGCTGTCGGGCCCCAAAGTCTGGGTCAGCGTGCACGCGGCCATGATCTTTGGAGGAACCATGGCGGGGTCAAGGCCTTTGACCTGTGCGTTAACAATCTGCGCCTTCTGCTGGGAAAGGGTCTCGCTGCCGGGTCAGTGGTGGGTGGCTGGCCGGCCTCAATGGGAGGAGGGGAACAGGGCCGGGCTGCAGGCGGTCCCACAACAGAAGGCACATTGATCGTTCTCAGACCACAAAGGGGAGTCCCATGAGGTTAAAACCTGCCGAGGGCTAAGGAGTTCATGAGATCCCCATGAAGCCAGCCCCGTGGAGGTCAGGGAGCGGGGAGGGAGGCCAAGAGGAGCCTGCCCCTCGGTTCACCCTGGCCTTGGCTTTCTCTCTTTTTTCTTTGGGTCTCAGACTCAGCCTTTCTGGGGGCGCCAAGGGCCAGCCAGCTGGAATAATATTCTCTAGAAGCCCAAGAGGATCCTGGGCTCTGAACAAGCAAGTGCTCATGGAGTCCAGCCCCACACTTGAGACTGTGACTCAATACTGGGGGAGTAGGGTGTCTCTCTTTTGGTCTAATGTCTGTATGAGTTTCCTGATGCTGCTGTAACAAACTTGGCGATTTTAACAGCACACGTTAGAACTGAAAACAGATAAACAAGTTTTTGTACCCAAATGTTCGCAGCAGCTCTATTCACAAGAGCCAAAAACAAACAAAACAAAAAAAAACTGCACAGATGGCCATCCACTAGTGAAGGACTGGCAAAACGTTGCCTGTCCACACAGTGGAATACTATTCACCCACACAAAGGAAATCATTCTGCTAAGTGAGAGAGACAGACATGAAGAGTTATATTGTATGATTCATTTTATATGAAGTGTCCTGCGTAGGTAAGTCCATAGCAACAGGAAGCAGGTCCGAGGTTGCCAGGGGCTGGAGGAAAGGGAAGTGAGAGCTTCCTTACGGGATAATGAAAGGAAGGGACAGAGCTGGTGGCTACATATCATGATGGATGCACTAAATGTCACCGAACTGTACACTTCAACGTGGCTATGTTTACGTTCCATACCTTTTACCTCAAAATAAGTAAGTAAATTATTTTTTTTTTTATCTTGAGTTCTGGAGGCCAGAAGTCCAAAATTTGTCTCATTGGGCCAAAGTCATGGTGCTGGAGGGGCTGGTTCCTTCTAGAAGATCTTAGGGAGGATCTGTCTCTTCGCCTTTTTCAGCTTCGAGGTGACAACTGCTCTCCGTGGCCGGTGGCCCCTCCGCCCGTTCACAGTCTGGCGAGCTCGCTCTCCACCTCACATCACCTCCTCTTGACTTAGACCCTCATGCCTCCCTCTTATAAGGACCCTTCTGATTCCACTGGACCCACTTGGATAATCCCAGGTAACCTTCCCATATCCTCCACTTAACCCATCTGCAAATCCCTTCCTCCATGTGGGGACACTCACAAATCCCAGGGACTAGGAAGTGGCTATCGTCAGGGGCCGTTAGTCTGCTGACCATGGTATCAGAGTCTTGTTTCCTTGGTGTTTAGATTCCTCTGGAGAGATGCCCCTGCCTGTCTGTGGTCATCAGCCTGAACCAGCTTTGTCCTGGCCGGCAAGAAGGACCCTCCTCCTGAGGCACCAATAGGGCAAGGTGTGAGCTGCCTGATCCCTTTCCCTGGGAGTTATCCAGGGGAGTGGAACAGAGGGCTTCAGACCCTGGGTTGGGGGCGTAAAAGCCTGGCAGCGGGAATAGGCTGCTGGCAGTGACGTGCTGATACGTCAACTTTCAGAGGGAAAAGTCCTGCTATGTACTGTGTGCCAAGATGTAGACATTCCCACCGTAGCCAATTTCTGGCTACCAGAGCGACATGATTGCCCGTGGTGTTGGGAACAGACGCACAGCATCATGAGCCATCACAGCAGCTGCACCCACCACTGCCCACAAGGGACACCAAGGTTGCCAAGGTCCAGCTGCAGAGACACAACTGAAATATGACCCCAAGGCAGCTAAAGGGAGGTTTACATACAAAACCCAACCAGCATCAAAGGACAGAGCAAGCCGTGTCCAGGGGATGTCTTGTCAAAGGGGCAGATGGGCATGCACTTCACACCCATGGGTCTGGTCTGTTGAAGAAGACAGACTTACTGTGCTGGCTTTTCTTTAGGCCCCAGAACTACACCGACTTTGTGAGGTCTCTGTGGTTCCTTCCTGAGGGCGGGAGAGGAGTTGAGTTAGAGGCTCCTTTGAGATGCTATGTTAGTCTGCTCAGGCTGCCATCATCAAGTGCCGCACAGCGGGCGTCTTGAACACCTGAAATTTACTGTCTCGCAGTTCTGGAGGCTGGACGCCCAAGTCAAGAAACCAGGGCTGGTTTCTCCTGAGACTGCCGGGAGCCGGTCCATGCTTGCTGTTTCAAGGGACCTGGCATATATGGCATACTGTTCTTAATATGTTTGCTCACCTTCTTGGCACTATGTGTTTTAACCAAGGCCTCTGAGAAAGGTTGTTTCCCCAGGTAGGGATTTTCCCCTGAAATTAGGGAGGGAATAAAACCTCTTAACTAAGTACAGGCGGGTAATTAATCACTTTAACTACGAACAATCATGCTTAAGCTACATAATCTTTACTCCCTGGAATGGAGATAAGAAACGCCCTAACCTTTGGAATAGAGATTGATAGGATTGGAATCAACTGGTATAAATACAGATGTAAGAACACAGAACTTAGAATACAGAGCTTAGAACACAGAACTAAGAAGACAGAACCTACACAGAACCTACAGACAGAAGAACTTCGCTGGAGAGAACATGGCAAAAGATCCTGGACTGAACCTGACTACAGAAATTGGCAAGAGAACCTAACTAGAACCTGGTGACTGAACCTGGCTGGAGAACCTGGAGAACCTAGCAAGAGAACATGGACACAGAACCTGGCTGGAGATCCTAAGCAGAACTTCGCTGGAGATCCAGTCCAGAACTTGGCTGGAGATCCTGGCTAGAGATCCTGGCTAGGCTGCTGATCAACTGAACGCTGTCTCCGTGTCCTTCCTTCTTCGCCGACTCCGTCTATACCTTTGGGGACCCCTGGACCTGCTGGGGTTGGACTCCGGCATGAGACCTCTCTCCTTGGCTTACAGGAGGCCCCCTTCTTACAGGACCTCACATGGCCTTTCCTCTGTGTGCACACATATCTGTGCCCGAATCTCCTCTTCTTATAGGGCCACCTGTCACATTGCATTGGGTGATACCCCAAATGCTTCATTTTAACTTCATTACCTCTGTGAAGGCCCTATCTCCAAATATAATCACATTCTAAGGTACAGAGGGTTAGGACTTCAGCATATATATTAGGGTGGGGGAGGGAGACGGTGACAAATGCTTACAAAGGGCTTGATGCTATGACCATATGCAAGCGAGTTCGGGGCTATCCCACTGGCACCTCCCTCCCCCACCCTTGTTCTCTCTCCTGCCACCTGTTTTCTGGAGCTTCACTCCCTCCCCTTTCCGTCTCTTTCCCTCTCCCCTCTGTATCTCCCCCTCCCCCTCCTTCCTTCCCTCTGAGGACAAAGCAAAGGGTGGCTCTAGGGGGGCTCTTGTCTGGTGTAACTGAATCGGGTGGTTGGCTCCAGAGGTAGGTTAGGACCAGGAGACGTGCTGAGGTTTGGGATATGGCCTGGGGTCAAGAGACCAAACCGGAAGGTCTGTGCACAGGTGGGGCCAGGGCGGGACCATGATGAGACTTTGCACACATGTCTTCCGAGTGTTAGGATGTGGTGATTGACAGGAGGAAGTAATTGCCTTTGGTTGCACCATTTGCTCTATTACCGGGCACCAATGCTGGGGACCTGAATTCCTGGGGGCCAGCTCTGAAACTCAGTTTCCCAACATGAAAACAAGCCAGTGCGGACTCACCGTCCCTTCTACAAAACCTCAGGGCCAAATGTGTTTCAGAAGTCAAGATATTCTTTATGTTAGAAAGATGATATGGTACACATCATGCGTTACATAGTAGAAGTGAATTAATGAGATGGTGGGAATCGTTTCACAATGTGTATCAGATCACCATGATGTACACTTTAAATATCTTACAATTTTATTTGCGAATTTTATATATATATATATATATATCAAATTGTCCCCTAATATGCAAATTGTCCCCACGGGAGTTTGACCAGGAGACCGATAGCTTGCTTTGATGTGCACTGACCACCAGGGGGCGGCACAGAATGAAGAAAGGCAGCCGGGGCAGGGAGGCCCTGGCCGGCAGCCGTAAGAAAGGTCTTGGCCGGCAGCCAGAGGCCCCGAGTGGCCCCGATCACCGGCCAGGCCTAGGGACCCTACCCTAGTATCTCAATAAAACCCTCTCTGTTGCTTCTATTCCCCTCTCGCTCAGCAGTGGGTCCTGGGGACCATTCACTGCCTCCCGTGTCCCCAGCCCAACCCTGGGTGCCTCCTTATGGCCTGCCTGGCCCCCGCTGTGGAGGCTGCAGACTCAGGATGTCTGGCCAGCAATGTGGGGCCACTGAGCCCTGCCCACCAAGGCCATGGTCCTGCTGTGTGCTGACCCCTGGCCACAGTCAGCCTGAAAGACATGCCCTCTGCCTCCACCTCCCATGGGCCTTTTCTTCCACCATCTGGGTGGCTGAGCCCCTCTCCTGCATCTCAACCAGCTGGTCAACATCTGGCCAGAGGCCTGGCCACTGAGGAGCTGCCTGGGTCACAAGGAGCCCCAATAAACCTGCAAATCAAATACTGAGACACAGCAGGCTGGTGTAGCTCAGTGATTGAGTGTCGACCTATAAACCAGGAGGTCTGGGTTCGATTCCCTGTCAGGGTACATGCCCAGGTTTCAGGCTCCATCCCCAGTGTGTGGCAGCCTATCAATGATTCTCTCTCATCATTGATGTTTCTATCTCTCTCTCTCCCTCTCCCTTCCTCTCTGAAATCAGTAAAAATATATTTTTAAATTAAAAAAAAAAAAATACTGAGACACAATCTGACCTAAGCCCACCACTCTTTGCAGCTGTTTACCCCAAGGACCTGCAGCTTGGGTGGGTTCACCTTCCTGCTGCCCCTGCCCCGCTGAGGCCCCTCCACCTCTTCCATCCTCAACAGCCTCCTTTCAGGGCTCTGAAATCTCAAAGCCTTTCCACAGCCTCTCCCTGGCATCTTCCTATTGCCCCGGCTGCTGCTCAAACGCTTCCCCATGAGCAAGGCCTTCCCTGACCCCATCTCAGTTACTCCCAGGCCATGGTTTGTGAGCCCAGTCTAGCCTCCAGATGACCTCCATGCAACTAACCAGGTAGAATTTCTGTGCACAAGGTCAGGCAGGCGTCAAGAGGGCCTCCGTGCAGGGGCAGGGATGGGGAGGAAGGTGGGAATACAGGAATACACACCAGGGATAGCCATCATTTTCTGCACAAGGCAGAATAGTAAATATCTTAGGTTTTTATGGGCCCTATGGTCTCTGTCAGACGATTCATTCACTCTGCTATTGAAGTGCAAAACAGCACTTTCTTTACAAAAACAGGCAACAGGCCGGCCTTGGCCCCCAGGCCACAATTTGCCAGGCCCTGATATAGCTATTTAGTCTAGGAATTAGGTCATCCCCAAGTAGAGGATTCCCAGGATCCAAGTATGTGAAGAAACAAGGGAAAAAGAGGGAGCCAGTGGGAGAAGGGACACGCGGAGCCCGAATGTGCTTTTACCACGCCTTCAGTAGCATGTCCTGGGCTTGCTCACAGCACTTCCACTTGGTCGGCTGGACAGCCCCTGTTTATGGGGCCCCGTGTCTGACTTTAGAATTACGTTAGAATGTAACAGGGAGATGCGACTCCATTCACAGAAACTTATTTTGCAGTCGACTTTGTTAGGAGCCATCAGAGCTGCCCTAGATAAGCACTTGGCTGTGTTTTTCAACATAATAAACCAAAAGTATCTTCAAGACCTGAAAGACCCTCTCCCGGTATCCACAGGTCGCTCCTCCCTCTGTTCCAGACTTCTCCATAGTACCAAGCTAACTGGCTTGAATTGCCCTTTGGTGGCTAGCTGCTGATTAACCATGTCATGTCCTTGCAGTGGCTCGACAGACGTCAGTTGAATTCAAGTGGATGACAAAAGCAGACACTAAGAAGCTCTCCAGCCCTTCCACAAAGGGGACGTGTGATAAACACTTCCAAATTCCCGCCCAGAAATTACATCAGCTGCAAACTCCGGGTGTCTGCAAGCATTTGTGCAGAGGCAGGAGAAAAATGTGTCAGGAAGTGGTGTGCAGGGAGTTTCTATCCTGAGTAAGCAGTTTGTATCAGTTTGTGTTACTCATCTGCTACTGTGTAGCAACGTACCTTAAAATTTAGTGGCTTAACCAACAATAAACATTGATGATCTCTCATCATTTCTATAGAACAAGAACTTGACAATGACTTGGGTGGGAGTTCCTGGCATGAAGTTGCAAATCAAGTTGTTGGCTGGGCCTGTCATCTCCCAAAACTTTGACTAGGGGCAGAAAACCCGCCTGGCAAGTTGGCACTGTCCATTGGCAAAGGCCTTGGCTCCTCTCCCCATGGGCCTGTCCATAGGACAGTTTGAGTATCTCCATGACACTGAGAGAGAGGAACAAACTTTCCTTTTACCCTCCAGGTTCTTCTGGTTGGTCTTATACTCAAATCCAATGCACGGATTCATGCACATTGAAAGGAAATTAATTAGAAGGTGGCCAGCAGGGCAGGACTGGGTGAGACGGGCTGGACACGCCCTGGAGCCAACCTCCCCCAGTCCCTCCGGAATCTGTGGAGTGAGTGGGGTCCCTCCAGCAGGTGGGGTCCCTCAGCCTGGCCTGCAGGGATCGGGCCAAAACCAGCTCTCAGACATCCCCCAAGGGGTCCCGGAGTGCGAGAGGGCACTCTGCAAAGTTGCTGTCGTACAGGGTGTGGAACGCAAACGCAAGTGTGCAGTAAACCAGATTCAGGGCCGACAGTGCCCCAGCAACAACATAACCCACGGCCAAAGGTGGAATCACACGGCCCTGCGAGGAATCGGGCTCCCTCCTCTCTGGTTTCAGGATGCGTCACCAGAGAACTGCTGCTACCAAGTCACTGCAGCTCGGCAGCTCCTGTGTTGAGCGTCTGCCCCCTGGTGGTCAGTGTGCATCATAGCGACCAGTTGGACAGTGAGAGGGACACTTAGCATATTAGCCTTTTATATACGAGTGTATAAATAGACATGAGACAGATTGGCAAAAGAAAATAACCAAATTTAATACATACATATATATGGGAACCCCACATACATGAGAAAGTCAGAAACTCCACATGTGCAAGAAGTTCAGAGGTAGGAAGGAACATAGGCATACAAGACATCCTGCACTAGGGATGAGGGCTGCAAAGTGTCATTACCCAATGATAAGAAGAGCAAATGTTTAGTAAAAAGAAGTTGCCCTGAGGTATAGGTAGGTCAAATGATTATCTCTGATAATCTCCCATTTTGGGCAAGGCCTCTAATTCAAGTATTCAAGGAAGGAGCAGAAATTTATCTTCAGTCTGAAGATAAAATTGCCTTTAGCTCAAAATAATTCACATACCACTGAGACACATCCCGGGGTGGCTCCTTCAGAGCCCCCACAACCCAGCAGCTGGCTTCCCCCAGAGCAAGTGTCTGAGGGAGGCCAACATGAAAACGTCAAAGTCTTTTATTGACCAGGACATGTACCTGGTTTGCAGGATCCCGCCTCAGTCAGGGTGCATATGGGAGGCAACCAAGAAGAAGGAGAGGATCCCAACAAATCAACAAAAAGTTCTGGAACTAGTAGCTACTATGACAAGGTTGCAGAATAAGAAAGTAATATACAAAAGTCAATTGGTTCTTTTTATATCAGCAATGGATACAATAGAATTCAAATTGTTTTAATTGAAATTAAGAACACAGTGCCACTTATATTAACACCATACTTAGGTATAAATATAAGAAAATATGTATAATATCTATATGGTAAAAACTACAAAACTATTGAAAGAAATAAAAGATATTCTCAGTAAATGGAGAGATATACCATATCCATGGATAGGAAGACTCAGTATTGCCAAGATGTTTGTTCCTCCCAAATTGATCTATAGATTCGATGCGATCCAAATCAAAATCTCAACCCATTATTTTGTGGATATCAACAAATTGATTCCAAAGCTTATATAGGAAGGTGAACTACCCAGAATATCCAACAGAATGTTGAAGGAGAACAAAGTTGAAAGATTGACACTACTCAACTTCAAGATTTACTATAAGGCTAGGGTATTCAAGACATTGTGGTATTAGCGAAAGAGAGAAAAATTGATCAATGGAACAGAATGGAGAGCCCAGAAATAAATCCACACAAAATATAATTACTGATCTTTGACAAAGAAGCAAAGGCAATTCAGCTCTGGCTAATTGCTCAGTGGTTAGAGCATCAGCCTGCAGGCCTAGGGGCTGAGGGATCGATTCCCGGTAAAGGACAAGTACCTGGATTTCAGGATCCCCACCCAGGTTGGGATGCATATGGGAGGCAACAAATCGATGTTTCTTTCACATCAATGTGTGTGTTCTCTCTCTCTCTCTCTCTCTCTCTCTCTCTCTCTCTCTCCCTTCCTCTCTTTTTAAAGTCAATAAAAACATATATATATGGTGTCTCCAAAAAATGTAAACACACTTTGAATGATTATAAAGTCAGTGTTAATTAACATACAGCTCATTTTCAAAATTTAAAAGAATCTACAGAAATGAATTTTTTTTTTTTTTTGTCAATGCCTGTTTTCAAAGTGATGACCATTCTGGTCCAGGCACTGCTGATAATTTGAAGCAATGGAATCCTGAATATCAAGAATCATTTTGTTCAGTATTAGTGTGCCCTCAATTCATCAATTGTTGCCAGTTTTGTACCGTAAACTTTATCTTTTATGTATCCCCATAAAAAAGTCTAGTAAATAAATTTTCTTTGTTCAAAGTTTAGGCTTTAAAATCAGTTAAACCTGAAAGGGAGTAAAAATTAAGTGAGTTATCAGCTGTTTATACATTTTGGGAGGACACTTTGAATTATTATAAAAGCAGTGTTTGTACTTCGACTTGTGTTTTCAAACTCCCAGTAGGATGAACTTCCTTTGTTCAAAGCTAAGTCTGGCTGAAAAGAAACACCAATTGAGCTATTGACTGTTAAAGTGTGTATACATGTTTTTGGGGGGCACCCTGTATGTATGTATGTATGTATGTATGTATGTATGTATGTATATTTATGGTTTCAGGGCATTGGGAAGTGGACTGTAAACCTAAAACCTGTGTTGGCCTGAGCAGGCCCATTCTGAGAGAGGTAGACGTCCTGTTCTGAGGGAGGAGGCAAGCAGCCCTGTGACCTCAATCCTGGGACTTCAGTCAGGAGGGTCATGTGGCTGCTTAGGATTAACTGGGGGCAAACTGCAGACAGTACAGCTGAACTAGTCTCCCCTCCTCGAGCTTGGTCTTCCCAAACCTGCTACGTACTTTAATGATGCTTTTTTTTTTTTGCTGGAAGTAACACAATGTCCAATTCAGAAGGGCCTAAGCCAGCCATGGGCAAACTACGGCCCGCGGGCCGGATCCGGCCCGTTCGGCTGTTCTATCCGGCCCGCGGAGCCGAAAGAGCGGAGGGTTCTCTTGCTCTCCCCTCCGCTCCTTCACCAGCAGCAGTGTTAACATGTATTAGTTCACACAAACACTCCATCCATGCTTTTGCTCCGGCCCTCCGGTCCAGTTTAAGAACCCATTGTGGCCCTCAAGTCAAAAAGTTTGCCCACCCCTGGCTAAGCAATCAGAGGTTTCTATTCCTCCTAACAAGAAGTCCAACATTAGGGACATCCCAGGGTTATTTTAGTGTCTAAACGATGTCATCAGGGTCCCAGCCACTTTCTGTCGCTTTCTTCTGCCACCTACTATGCGCCAGCCACACTAGCCTTGTTTCTGTTCCCAAAATTACGAAACTCAAACCAGGTGGGAATGGGAATAGATGAGGCTGAAGACGGGAGCCGGGCCGGGCTCAGGAGCTGAACCAGAACGTATGGGAATGTCTCCGATGCAAGACATTGCCATGGACACTCCCCTCCGCCCCTAGGTCCTGGAAGCATCTCCCTGGTTCTATAAATTTTCCTTGAATCACGGCTCCTAAACCTAAGTCAACCATGTCCCTAGTAACAGAGTCCAGTTCCAACTCCCATGCGGAAGGAAAATGTGCTGTTCAGGGAAGAACAGCACAAAAGGGAATAATGGAGCATATTGATGAGGCCCGAGGAAGGACATTTTGAAAGTAGAACCTCACCATACCAAACTCCACCAACCCTTCTTCAGATCATGTCAGAATTGATTGCCCAAGTCCCAGATTTCCAGGAAAAAACATTTGTCAACCCTCTGAGAGGTCCACATTGCCTGGAGAGGAAGCTGAAGAGTACTGCATCTTTAAAAAATATGTTTTGATTGATTTGAGAGAGAGAAGGAGGGAGAGAGGGGGAGAGAGAGGGAAAGAGGGAGAGAGGGGGAGAGAGAGAGAAGGAGGGAGAGAGGAGGAGAGAAAGAGAGGGAGGGAGAGAGGGGGAGAGAGAGAGAGAGAAACATCGATGGGAGAGAGAAACATCAATCAGCTGCCTCCTGCACTGGGGATCGAACTCAAAACCTGGATATGTGCCCTGATGGGAAATCGAACCAACCACCTTTTGGTGCACAGGGCGATTCTCAACCAACTGAGCCACTCCAGCCAGGGCAAGAGTGCTGTATGTTTTTTAACAGAATATTAAGTAGCAAATATTAAATTGGGTCAGTAAATACATTTGCATCTTGATGAGAACCCTGACTTGGGAATAGGGGCCTCTGCACAGGGTTTCATCAAACTAAGAAAGGTGAGCCTTCTTCAAAGTCAAATGAAATTAGTGGAAATCTGGGAGGAACTTGGCCAGGCCTCCAGTGGGGGCGGAAGGAGCCAGCAGGAAGGGGCAGCAGGAGGCTCCATTTGCCTGGTGCCCTGACCCTGCGGAGGCAGGTGCGCATGAGCTAGGACAGGCCTTCAAAGGCATTTGGCCAAACCCCTACAGGACTGATACAGAAGGTGCGGCAGATTGCATTCCAAATATGGCCACGACGATCTCTCCCATCTCATATGCCCTCCCTCAGTGTGAACTTGCCACTCTCCCATCAAGAGGTGGGGTCCAGGCCCCTCTCCTGAACCCCAGCAGGCTTGTGACTGCTTCTACCAAGATAGTATCGTGGAAGTCACTGTGACTCTCCAAGTTCCGGTCAGAAAAAGCAATGTGGCTTCCCCTGGCTTTATTTGGATGCTCATCCTGGGGGAAGCTAACTATTATATAAGGAATTGACTTCTGCCCTAGCTGGTTTGGCTCAGTGGATAGAGCGCCAGCCTGCGGACTGAAGGGTCCCGGGTTCTATTCTGGTCAAGGGCACATGCCCGGGTTGCAGATCAATCCCTGGTATGGGGCGTTGATGTTTCTATCTCTCCCTCTCCCTTCCTCTCTGAAATCAATAAAATATTTGAGGGGGGGGGGAGAGAGAGAGAGAGAGAGAGAGAGAGAGAGAGAGAGAGAAAGGGAGGGCGGGAGGGAGGGAGGAAGGAAGGAAGGAAGGAAGGAAGGAAGGAAGGAAGGAAGGAAGAATTTGACTACTCAGAGACACACTAGAGAGGCCATGTGGAGCCTCCAGCAGCCAGTCAACACCAAATCCAGGCAGGTGACTGTGCCATCAGCCCAGTCGTGCCTTCAGACAACTGCATTCCCCGCCAGCGGCAACCTCAACCAAGTGGGAGGCTGGGAGGCCCCAAGTGAGAGCTGCCCAGCTGAACCATTTCCCAATTCCTGACTTACAACATAGGAGAAAAAAGAAAAGAAAAAACAGTTATTTTAAGCTGCTCCATTTGGGGGGTAACTTGTTATGCAACAGTAATAACCAGAACCAGAGGAGAGAGGGGGAATAGAATGGAGGGGGTGGGGGAGGGGGAGGGAGGGAGTGTTGGCCGCGGAAGACAGGTTGAAGGACATTGAAGGAGGAAACAAAGATGAAGGTAAAGATGATGGGGATGGGACAGAGAGAGAGGGAGACTAAAATACTGATGGGGTCCAACCTTCCTTTTCTGATGAGTTTTTCTCCTTTCCTTTGGGTCCTGGCATCAGGGGAATCACCTGCTCTTTTCTCCCTCACCTGGAGCTCCTAGAGTCTCCCTCCTGACCGCTGCACACCTTGATAACGTGACTTCTTTGGAGGGGGGAGGGGGGGCTATTTTCTGCTCCAACCCCCCTGTGATCCCTGCCTTTCTCAATGAAACCTTTACAGAATCTACACGCCACTCTGCTCAATGCCAGCCACTCCCCTGGCCCTGCCCGTCCTCCCAGCGTCCTCCCTTCTTTTTCTGCATCTGCATCCATGTGACAATGGATGATGAGCAAATACTAGCACGTAGACCTCTGCTGCCTGTGTGTGAAACAAAAAAGCAGGGTTCAAGAAGGTCAGAGGAGGGTGGTTGGAAACTTTTGGGAGAGTTCAGTGGGAATTTTGACACTATGGCTTCCCCTGGGGTGATGCCTAATGGACGCTCTTGCCATGTAAGCTGTCACTTTAACAATGAAACCCTCTCCAATGACAGCTGGAGCCCTGCCACTTGGAGCATCAGGAGAACGTAAAGGATCTTCTTTGGAAACGACGTTCTGCATTGTAATTTTGGTTCTACTTTATTTTTAATTTTTCTTTTTATGACATGTCTTTAAAATATTGCAGCTGAGAAATAGGGGGTAAGGAGAATAAATGAAGCAAGACTGGCAGCAGGATGATCGTTACTTAAGCTGGAAGATGGGTCCATGGGGGTTCATTGTGCTATTCGCTCTGCTCCTGCACCTGCTTAAACATTTCCCATTATAAAAAGTTCCTTGTTTTTCTTTTTGTTTTGCTGGAAAGGAAAAAAAAGATATTACATTTTCAGTGTTAAAGTGTGCAAGCTGCCTTGTTACCATAAAACCAAATGTATACACAGATTTCTGATGCCTCTCTCACAACATGTAATACTTCAGAGCCTCTCAGTTTGAGTTACTTAATAAATATATTGTCAGTCTCGGTGTCTCCAAATCTAGCGCTATTCCGCCCCGTGCACATCGCAGGCCATATGGGTTGCTCTAATACAACCCCTCAGGCAGTGTAATTCACCAGCGATTATGTCATCAATACACTCAACCTGGGGATGCCACATGGCTCAACATTTAGTCCATGATTTTTTATCTCAAATTGTTTGCTTTTTAAAAAGGGCTGCAACATCCATTCAGATGCTAAGATCTGCCACCACCAGATGGATGTCAGGTGCTCTAATGCCCAGGGACAATCAGTGGGCTTGTTGTCAGGTCTTCCTCTGTGCACCGTGTCCAAGGAGATAAAGAGGCTCTCAAGAGTCGGTGTTTGTAGTGTGGGAAGAGCAGACTTTTTATTTAGGTGTCAGCTAGCAAGCACAAAGCAAAGCCAAATGGAACTCTCCGTGACCTTCACCTGTGACCTGGTTGAGAAGACAACCTGCGTGGTCCGCTAAATGCCCTTATGCATACATGAAACATGTTACGAAAGGTGCTGCGAAGAGCATAAGCTTTGCAAGCTGTAAAATTGAGTAGCTGAAGTTCAGTGCTACGTACCATTTTTATTTTTTTTAATATATATATTTTTTAATTATATATATATATATATATATATATATATAATTGTTTTCAGAGAGGAACAGAGAGGGAAAGAGAGATAGAAACATCAATGATGAGAATCATTGATCGGCTGCCTCCTGCACACCCCCTACCCACAACCCAGGTATGTGCCCTTGACTGGGATCGAACCCAGGACCTTTCAGTCCACAGGCCGACGCTCTATTCACTGAGCCAAACCAGCTAGGGTTTACATACTGTTTTTAGAGACGTGCTTTAACACCTGTGGTTGAAGATAGATATAGTTTTAGTTGTATCTCCCCAAAATTCATACGTTGAGCCCAGTCGGCATGGCCCAGTGGTTGAGCATCAACCTCTGAACCAGGAGGTCATAGTTCGATTCCCGGTCAGGGCACATGCCTGGGTTTCGGGCTCCATCCCAATGTGGGGCATGTAGGAGGCAGCTGATCAATGATTCTCTCTCATCATTATTGTTTCTATCTCTCTCTCCCTCTCCCTTCCTCGCTGAAATAAAAATATATATTTTTAAAATTCATATGTTGAGATCCTAACCCCCAGCACTTCAGAATGTGAGAGTACTTGGAGATGGGGGTCTTTAAAGAGGCACTTACATTAAAATCAGGTCCTTAGGGTGAGTTTTAATCCAATCTAAATGGTATTCTTATGAGAAGAGGGGGTTAGGACACAGACACACACAAAGGGAAGACCGTGTAAAGGCACAGGGAAAAACTGTTCGTCTGCAAGCCAAGCACAGCAGTCTACACAGGAACCAACCCTGCCGACACCTTGATCTTGGACTTCCAGCCTCCAGAAATGTAAGAAAATAAATGTCTGTTGTTTAAGTCTCTGCCCCTTCCCCCACTATTTGTGACATAAAGGCAAAGCCTTTGATATATAAAACATAATGAACATGGATTACATCAAGTGTTTTTACAGTACAAAAATGTTTTCTCTAGTAATCTGTTGATGTTACAAATTATGTTGATTAATTTCTTGAACCATGTTTGCATTCCTGAGATAAACCCTCTGTGCTAATAGTAAAGTATTTTTGATATATTGCTTAATTCTACTTGTTGATATTTAACAATTATAATCTCTCTATATATGTGAGATTGGTATCTACTTTCCTTTTTCGATACTATATCAAGGTTTGCTACGTAAGTCACTATGACTGCATATAACGAATTGGGGTCCTGTCCATCATTTTCTTTGCCTTGGAATAATGTAAGTAATGGAATTTATGTGTTATTGAAAGCTTCAATAAAGCTTATTCATGAAACAAAAAACAAAGGCTTAGTAAACAGGACTAGTCCATCAAGAGGCAAAACCATATAACAAAACCTCCTTTAACAGAGAGAATGGAATTTCTCTACGTGGGTCAGGAATTTTGGAAATAAAGGAGAGGGAATAATCTCCATAAATGAAATCAATACTTGTTTCAAGTACACTCTTTTTTATTAGCCTTTGCAGTTGCTGTTCCCTGTATTGGGATTCTCTTCCCGCATTCAAGCCTGGCTCTGCCTTGTCACTGGGCTCTGCGCTCCAGGTGACCTACCCTGGGAGCCTCTGCTGGCCACCCAGGCCAGAGCGCACGCCCGTCACTGCAGACCACTTGATGGCACTCTGGGGTTGCTCCACGGCCCTTATCACTGCCTGAATTACCTTATTTATTTATTTATTTATTTATTTATTTATTTATTTAACTTTTCCTGTCTCCGTGACAGCAAGGATCTTGCCTGTCTTATCCACTGTTGAAGTCCCGGCAGCTAAGCAGGCAGCCAGTCGGCTCTCACTAAGTATCTGTTTAATGAGTGAACCAGGCCAGTCCTGCTCTCTAAGGCTGTACTGCCCCCACTCAGTACCACTAGCTGCATGCAGCTATTTACGTTTAAATTAATTAAATTTAAATTTTTTTTATATAACTGGGCCTGGGACACGTGCTCAGGGGGCCAGCCTAGTGGGCAGCACAGACACAGAGCATTTTCAACACAACAGAAAGTTCTCCTGGGCAGCACTGCCTCCTGTGGGGTCAGGGCAGCAGCATCCCTGAGGCCGGTGGGAGCAGAAAGAGGGAGAGCGAACACTGTCATCAACACCCGGAGCCGTCAGCTCCACCTTCCACCCAGCTCTTGCTACATGCTGGGGGCTGCGTTAGATGTGTTAGGAACAGCACCACTGGCCCTCCTGCCAGTTCTGCAGGGCAGTGACACCGCCCCTGTTAACGAGAGGGAAGCTGAGTCGTCAGTGGTATAGGCTCCTAGCAAGTGACCAAGGGGAAAAGGACAGTCCCCGGTTCAGGAGCTGGCTTCAGGGGCCCAGCCAAATCAGCTTGATCTCAGGGACCAGTAGGGATCTCAAACACAAATGGGAAATGAGGAGTTGTACACTTATGTGTACATCTAAGTGCACCCACGGATGCCCAGGGCTCCCCCATCCACTGGGTACCAGGGCTGAGGCCATGTGACCCATGCCAGCTCCGATGCTGGAGGAGCTGAGCTCAAGCCATGCTCTGCCCAGGCCAGGACTGGGCCCCGTGCCCCCTTTCCGCACGGGGGAGGCCTCCGTGACCTTGGCTACAGAGGGCTGAGGAACACTCGGGATCACAGAGGGCCCGTGTGCCAGGGCAGCCTTGAGACTCCAGCACCTGGGCCATTCCTGGACTGCTCCCAGCTTCCTGGTTGCTTTGTAAAGTGCCTGGTGCAGGCTGCCTCCCGGGAGCAGGACGGGGAGGGTGCCTGAGTCCCATGGGCCTCAGTGCCCTGAAGTGGAGGGCCTCCATCTGAAGGTGGCGCCCCTCTACTCTGGACAGCAAGCCCCCGGCCTCAAGGACATGCTCTCGGTTGTCATCTGAAGCAACCGAGAGGCTAGAGGGACAAGAATGAAACAAACACCAAGGACACGTCATCAGCCTTTGGTGGTGTCAGCAGTCTGTACCAGAGCTGCGGGCTCTGACTCCAGGCACTGCCCAGAGTGGGGTGGGGTGGGGCACCAGGCTGCCCTCAGAGCAGCCCCGTTGGACTGGTCCTCACCTCTTCCCAGGGCCCTGGGATGCAGGAGGCTGCTGAGTGGGACAGTGCCGCCTTAGGAAATAAAGAGGCGGAGCCCTTCGTGTGCCAGACTGTCAAGGGACTGCAAATCTGCCTGAGGTGTTACATGTCTGTTTTTAGAACAAGAACATCACATCAGCAGGAACCAGTGTCCAGAGATGGGGGGAGGGCGATGCAAAGCAAAGGAGGTGATGGCCTGCCTCAGAGCTTCGGGTCTGCAGCCGAATATCTAGGGCGCATTTGCACAGCACGGAAAGCGACCCGCCCTCCTCAGCTTTATGAAGCTGCTCTGTGTCCAGCACTGTTGGGGCCTTTTGCATGTGTGACGTCACTGTGGGCTCACCACAAGGTTACAGGCGGGTGGCATTGTCCCTGCTTTGCAGATGGGGCTCCAGCTTCTGGGTCAGGCTGAGAGGGTGCCCTGGGTCCCCATTCTGGGGCTCAGGATCCAGCATGCTCTTTGCCGAGGCTTTCCCTGGCCTCTGCGTCTGCTCTGCCTGGCTGGGCAGGAGCAAATGCTGGGGAATGAAAGGCCCCCAGGCTGCCCTTCACCGTGACTGATGGGACTTGGTGCACAAACACCTGGGCAACCTCACCCTGCAGGGGGTGCCGCTCCAAGTCCCTTCTACACAGTCTCCAGGAGGCACCCACCGGATTCAGCTCAGCTGCCACAGTGGCAACTTGCTTGGTAACGCTGGCTGCCTTCCTTTCCCGGCCTCGCTTCTCCACAGCCCTACCTGGGTTTCTGGAGCGACTTGCACTTGAATCCTTGTCTCAGGGACTGCTTCAGAGGGAACCCAGACTAAGCCGAGAGAAAGAGGAGAAAGCTGAGAACTGGTGGGGCTACTTGTAACCACCACCTCATCATCTGGCCTGGACGGAGGTGGCCCAGAGGTGGGGGAGCCTGGCTCACGCAGGCCGGAGACGATGTCCAGCCTGGCCATTGGGGACGAGCCCAGCAGCAGTCTCCAGAGAGGGAAGCTGTTCACTTGGTGTTGGCTCAGGATGCTATTTTGTGTAGCCTGTCCAGACTAGAGCTTTGAAGACGTGGAATCAGGGTTCAGTCCTAGAAGAAGGGTCTGGTCAGGTCTGGGCAACTGGGCCAGGGCTCAGGACCAAGGTATAACCACGGCATTCTTCCCAGCTGGGGCACAAGCCCAGAAGCATCGACTCAGCACACCCAGTGGGTCAGAGAAGAGGTTAGTATTGGGCAGGGACAAGATTCTTGGGGCCCACAGGACAATGGATCCACTTGAGACCTCATCCCCAGGAGCCAGTCTGAAATGGCTCAGGCCAAGAGCAGTGAATTCTCTCTGGGAGGGTCTCACCTGGGCAAAGATGAGCAAAACAAGGGCCTGTCCCCAAACCTCCATGCCCTCTAGTGACAGCTGGGCCCTGGACGCCCCCACCACCACCAGCCCACCCCCATGCAACCCATCACTATCCAGCTCGTGTCCTTCAGGTGGGAAGGCTCCGTCCTTCAGGTCTGGGCTCAACTCTTCCGGCTTAGGTTTGGCTCTTAGGGGCTGGGTCACTCACTCCTTGGGGCTACCCTAGGCTCTTAGGGGCTAGGCTCCACCTTTCTGGAAATGGCTCGGCCCTTCGGGGCTAGGTTGGGCTCCTTGGGGTTGGGCTAGGCTCATCCTTCAGAGCTAGTCTCAGCCCTCGGGGCTAGGCGCAGACCTTCAGAGCTAGGTCTGGCTCATTGGGGTTAGCTAGGCTTTTAGGGGCTACACTTGCCTCTTTGGGGCTACTTCTCTATTCCTATAAAATACAAATCTAATCATGTGTTTTAAAATCTTAAGTAAAAACCATCTAATGTAATTTACCAGTAAAAAATATGTATAATAATAGTTGCTGGTGAGGTGGCATTTATCTCATTAATAATAAATAAAACTATTAATATAATATAGCACATTATAGGATTAAAGGAGGGAAAGAATGTAAGATAATCTCAATAGTTGTAGGAAAAGCATTTAATAAAATTCTACACTCACTCATACTATTAAAAACTAAGGCCCAGCTGGTGTGGCTCAGTGGTTGAGCATTGCCCTATGAACCAGGAGGTCATGGTTCGATTCCCAGTCAGGGTGCATGCCTGGGGTTTCAGGCTCAATCCCCAGTAGGGGGCATGAAAGAGGCAGCTGGTCAGTGATTCTCTTTCATCATTGATGTTTCTATCTCTCTCTCCCTTCCTCTCTGAAATCAATAAAAATATGTTGTTTTTTTAAAAAATAGAAAAAGAACATCAACCTAGACCAGTGATGGCAAACCTATGACACGCATGTCAGAGGTAACATGCGAACTCATTTTTTTGGTTGATTTTTCTTTGTTCAATGGCATTTAAATATATAAAATAAATATCAAAAATATAAGTCTTTGTTTTAGTATGGTTGCAAATATCAAAAAATTTCTATATGTGACACGGCACCAGAGTTAAGTTAGGGTTTTTCAAAATGCTGACACGCCGAGCTCAAAAGGTTCGCCATCACTGACCTAGACATAGAATACAATGTCCTTAATGTGATAAAGGGTATTTGTTCAAAACTTACTCAATTATTACATTTAAGGGTAAAACTATACAGGCAATTCAATTAAACTCAGAACCATAGAGTCTTCTAACACTGTTTCCTTTCAGCATTACACTGAAGCACCTGACCAATGAGAGAAGGCAAGTGAGAAAAAGACATTAAGTGAAAAGGAAACGTGTATCTAGAGAAAGTCTGATGATCTACATAGAAAATCCAAAAGAACCTACATGCAAACTTGTAATCAGCAAGATTGCTGTACACAAGATTGACATATAAAAATCAGCCTGGCTGGCATGGCTCAGTGGTTGAGCATCAACCTATACTAAATCAGGAGGTCACAGTTCGATTCCCAGTCAGGGCACAGGCCCGGGTTGCAGGCTCCATCCCCAGGAGTGGGCATGCAGGAGGCAGCCAATTAATGATGCTTTCTCATCACTGATGTTTCCATCTCTCCTTCTCCCTTCCTCTCTGAAATCAATAAAAATATTTCTTTTAAAAACATTCTCTCTTTAAAAATTTTGTTAACCAGGGTCACCCCAGTAAATTCAATAAAAAGGGGAAAAAAATCAATAACATCCCTATGTATCACTAATAACTAGATATTATTTTTTAAATTCCATTTTCCATAGCAAAAAATAAAAAATAATAATAATGAATGATTCTAGCAGAAGTTGTGGAAGACCTTTATAGTGCCAATTACAAAACATTATTTGAAGACTCAAAAGAGGAGAGAACCAAGATGGCAGCATAGGTTAACGCCGGAGTTTGCTGCCTTGAACAACTACTTCAAAAGTGAAACTAAAAGACGGAACGGACATCACCCAGAACCACAGGAACGCTGGCTGAGTGGAAGTCCTACAACTAGGAGGAAAGAGAAACGCATACGGACACTCAGAGGAGGCGCAGTGCTGAAGTCAAATTCTGAGGTGCGGCGTGCGCGGAGCGGGCTGGCGGCGCAGGGCGCGGTTGGCGTTTTCAAACGGAGGGAGTCGCAGACTCTGAACTCCAGATACGGGCGAGTCTTTAGGGACCCAGACTCAAAGGGGAGAAGCGGGACTGTCTGGCTTCGGTCAGAGAGACTACAGCTTTCTCTCCGAGGTTTGCAGCGGGTGCTGGGACTCAGAGAGGCAGAGCCCCTGGGGACGGGACTGAGAGCCGCCATAACTGCTCTCTCCGGCCCACCCTGTTGATCCTGTGCGACCCGCCCCGCCCAAGCCCTGCACAGAGGCATTTGCCGGATAGCCTCAAGCAAACGATAGATTAGCACCTCCCTAGAGGACAGAAGTTCTCCCACTGCAGACACAGCTGATCCTCACAGCCACTTGGCCTGGAGGTCAAACCCTCCCTGGTATTAGCTACAACAATCAAGGCTTAACTATAAGACTGCGCACAAAGACACTAGGGGGTGCACCAAGGAAGCATAACAAAATGCGGAGACAAAGAAACAGGACAAAATTGTCAATGGAAGATATAGAGTTCAGAACCACACTTTTAAGGTCTCTCAAGAACTGTTTAGAAGCCGCCGATAAACTTAATGAGATCTACAAGAAAACTAATGAGACCCTCGATGTTATATTGGGAAACCAACTAAAAATTAAGCATACACGGACTGAAATAACAAATATTATACAGACTCCCGACAGCAGACCAGAGGAGCGCAAGAATCAAGTCAATGATTTGAAATTCGAGGAAGCAAAAAACACCCAACCGGAGGGGCGGAATGAAAAAAGAATCCAAAAATGTGAGGATAGTGTAAGGAGCCTCTGGGACAGCTTCAAGCGTACCAACATCAGAATTATAGGGGTGCCAGAAGATGAGAGAGAGCAAGATATTGAAAACCTATTTGAAGAAATAATGACAGAAAACTTCCCCCACCTGGTGAAAGAAATGGACTTACAGGTCCAGGAAGCGCGGAGAACCCCAAACAAAAGGAATCCAAAGAGGACCACACCAAGACACATCATAATTAAAATGCCAAGAGCAAAAGACAAAGAGAGAATCTTAAAAACAGCAAGAGAAAGACAGTCAGTTACCTACAAAGGAATACCCATAAGACTGTCAGCTGATTTCTCAACAGAAACTTTGCAGGCCAGAAGGGAGTGGCAAGAAATATTCAAAGTGATGAAGACCAAGAACCTACAACCAAGATTACTTTATCCAGCAAAGCTATCATTCAGAATTGAAGGTCAGATAAAGAGCTTCACAGATAAGAAAAAGCTAAAGGAGTTCATCACCACCAAACCAGGATTATATGAAATGCTGAAAGGTATCCTTTAAGAAGAGGAAGAGGAAGAAAAAGGTAAAGATACAAATTAGGAACAACAAATATGCATCTATCAACAAGTGAATCTAAGAATCAAGTGAATAAATAATCTGATGAACAGAATGAATTCTTGGTTATAATAGAATCAGGGACATAGAAAGGGAATGGACTGACTATTCTTGGGGGGGAAAGGGGGGTGGGAGATGCAGGAAGAGACTGGACAAAAATCGTGCACCTATGGATGAGGACAGTGGGTGGGGAGTGAGGGCAGAGGGTGGGGCGGGAACTGGGAGGAGGGGAGTTATGGGGGGGAAAAAAGAGGAACAAATGTAATAATCTGAACAATAAAGATTTAATTAAAAAAAATAAAAATAAAAAAATAAAATAAAATAAAGACTCAAAAGAGTTTCTAGGCCACATGTATATAGAGATGGAAAGATTCACTATCATGAAGGTGTCAATTCTACCCAAATTTATCTATAAATTAAATAGAATTTTAAAAAAATAAAAAACACTCTTGTGAGAACTTGACAAAATCCTTCTAAAATGTATATACAAGAGCAAAGAGCCAAGAATAGCCCTAGACCAGTGGTCGGCAAACTGCGGCTTGCGAGTCCCATGCGGCTCTTTGGCCCCTTGAGTGTGGCTCTTCCACAAAATACTGACTTCTGCGCATGGGCCACGAAGTTTCAATTGCGCTGTACGTGTGCGCCCGCACGTGGTACTTTGTGGAAGAGCCACACTCAAGGGGCCAAAGAGCCGCATGTGGCTCGCGAGCCGCAGTTTGCCAACCACTGCCCTAGACCGATGTATTAGATAGAAAGGTTTCTTATATAATTAAGATGGTATTGAATGGGTGCAAGGATAGACAAGGGGACAATAAAATAGAGAGCCCAGCAGCATATACAAAGCAATGGGGAAAGGGTGGCCACTTCAGTAAGTGTGGAGGGTTATGCATAAGGAAAAACAAAATTAGATCTCTACATCACACAAAAATACAATTACAAGTGAACTAAAGACGTAGACGCGGAGAGGGAGAAGTGTCTGAAAGTCACCTTGCATAAAGACCATGTGGGTGGGGAGATATTTTTGGAAAATACAAAATCTGCTGGAAGCCCTTCCCCCAAAACCTCTGCACAAGTCTGCGAGCTGATGCGGCACATTTTGCAGTTGTGTGACCACAGGTAGCCAGCCTGGAGGGAACAAGTGAGGAGAGGAAACTCCCTTTTAGGCTGGTGGGGGCGGCTCAGAGGCCGGGGCTGTGGCCCAGCCAGGCGCCACGCAGGAGCGGTCCTCAGCCTTCCCAGAAGTCTGGGCCGCAGCGGGGGAAGGAGACTCCAGCTACGGCACATCTGCCTTGGGCTCAGCAGAAAGCTTGAAAGCAGCTGCCCAGCTTGGAAGTCGATCACAGGCGGGAACAGGTCACTACCACACAGTGGGAGAATGTTTGTGAGCACAAGTGAGGCACCCCCCGAGGCTCCTGGAAATAAACAGCAGACACTTTAAAAGGCATAGAGGTCCCACTATAGCAGAAAGGAAGTAGCCAGAGGAATACTTTCTACTGCCATTGATATAACCACATTTTTATCTCCAGCCTGGAGAAAGGTAACTTACAAGACAGAATGTAAGTAAAGTGCCCATCAGGAATGACCGATCGACCAGTCGCTATAACGCACACTGACCACCAGGGGGAAGACGTTCAATGCAGGAGCTGCCCCCTAGTAATCAATGTGCTCCCACAGCCAACCTTCCATGGCCGGCCAACCTCCCACATACACTCCCCCTGGCCAGCCAACCTCCCGGGGTCCCTTCCCCCAGCCAGCCGGCCCCCCGATAGGCCTCAATCACCAGCCAGACCGAGGGACCCCACCCATGTGCCAGTTCACTGGGCCTCTAGTTCTATTATAGAAGAAAGCTAGGCTTGAAGTTCTCTTAGGGGTCCACCACCTAGTGGCTGATCACCAGCAGATAATGTGTAAGCAGTTGATACAAAAGTCCCCAAACCCCATCAGAACTGAGATCTGGCACTGCAGCATCAAGTGTCCAGGCCCCAGCTCCCATCAGTGACAGGACCATGGGGAACAGATCAGGGTCAGGCCCAAGAGCCAATGACCAGAGAACACTGTATTAGTTTCCTATGGCTGCTATAACAAATGACCACAACAGAAAGTTATTCTCCACAGGCCTGGAGGGAGGAAGTCCAAAATCAGTATAATTGGGCTGAAATCAAAGTGTCACCAGGGCTGTGCTCCCTCCAGAAGCTCCAGGGAAGAATTCTGGTGGCTAGATGCTGGTGGCTGCTGACATTCCTTGGCTTATGATCATCTCATTCCAATCCATGCCTCTGCACTCAAGTCACCCTCCCCTCTTCTGTCTGTGCCAAATCTTCCTCAGCCTCCCTTTTGTAAAGTTACTGTGATTACATTGTGACTCCCCATCTCAAGATCCTTAACTTAATCAGATCTGCGAAGACCTTTTCCCATGGAAGGTAACAGTATAGGTTCCAGAGTTTAGGACTTGGGTATCTTTGGGGCCATTATCAGCCACCACAAGCATAGACACACGGATAATTCTGAAATATCAGGAGGGAGGCTAAGGTCAGAGCAGAAGGAGCAAGGTGGAGAGCTAAGTGTAGAGAGTGAGGAGAGGAAGGGATGTCAACAGGAACCAATCTGGGGTCAGGAACCAAGGAGACAAGAGCAGGTCAGGAAGCCAGCCTGAGATGGGGCCAACAGTAGGACTAAGAGGCCCAATTGCTGGTCTCTCCCGCCCCGTCCTCCCCCCCCCTCCCCACCCCCCACCTCCGGCCAGAACAGAGCAGGAATCAGAGGGCAAATGGAAGAATCCTACCACAGGGGAGTGCATGGCTGAGCAGGAGAAGGCCACTGGAGCAATGGGGGAAGGCTGAGAAAGCCATTCACCCATAATGACCTTTGGACATATTACTTCCATCTTTGGGAAATTATCATAATGCATTGATTTTATAAGAGCGAGCAACTTTATTGCTTTCTTGGGACAGTATTATAAGTAACACAAGTCTAATGGTGCCCCTTAGATGTACCCAGAGCCTATACCACATTATATGTGTTGCATGTATGTCCAACAGGGAGTGAGAACCAGGGAAAGTGAGCTCAAGGAGCTCACAGGTCCAAATGGGAGGCTGGCAGAGGCTTAAACAAGGTCCAGGGAAGAGGTCGGATGTTGTCCGTGGCTGGGTTTTTACACTCATCCATCATCTGTTTGCCTGAGTGGGCAGCATCTATTGAATCACTAAAGATAGGATGGGCAGATGAGCAGGAGATGAAGGCCTTAAAGCAGTGGTCCTCAACCTTCTGGCCCTTTAAATACAGTTCCTCATGTTGTGACCTAACCATAAAATTATTTTCGTTGCAGCTTCATAACTGTAATGTTGCTACTGTTATGAATCGTCATGTAAATATCTGATATGCAAGATGGTCTTAGGCGACTCCTGTGAAAGGGTCGTTCGACCACCAAAGGGGTCGCGACCCACAGGTTGAGAACCGCTGCCTTAAAGGCTGTTTTATTTTGTTCTGATGCTGTGATCCCAGTGCAGAGCCATGGATGTGAATGTTCCGAGGACCAGCAGCAAGTACAAGATTCTCTGTGAACTTTGGGTCTCAGGACTCAATTTCATTATCCAATGAAAACTGCCGTTTATTGACCACCTACCACGTGCCAGGCCTTGCCCTCTCAGCCAGGCCCTCCCGTGTTGGTGTTATCATCCCCATTCCACAGATGATGAAACTGAGGCTTCAAGAGAGTAAGTGACGCCCTAGCTGGTTTGGCTTAGTGGATAGAGCGTCAGCCTGCACACTGAAGAGTCCCGGTTTGATTCTGGTCAAGGGGACATACCTCAGTTGCAGGCTCCTCCGTGGCCCGGGCCCTGGTCAAGGCTCATGCAGGAAGCAACCAATTGATGTATTTCTCTCACATCAATATTTCTTTCCCTCTCTCTTCCACTCTCTCTAAAAATCAATGGAAAAAAATATCCTCAGGTGAGAATAAATTTTTTTAAAAAAAGGACAGAAAGAGTAAGTGACTTTCTTGGGGGCACACAGGAAGAAAGCCATAGGTTGCCATGGACCAGTACTCCATGTCAGCTCGCAGCAGGAGATGGGCAGTTCCAGCTGAGAAGGCCACCAGCATGCTCCGCGCACTCGGCCTCCTGAGCTTGGGCCCAGCCTTCCATCTACTGAGGCCTTGGGCATGGACGATGCCTGACCCGCTCACTCTGTTTGGAAGTTGAACAGTAAATTAAAGGGCTTCATTATCTATTGAAAGTGGAATAAAACACTTGGAAAAGGCTGGTGCGTTAACTACAATCAAGTTCTAAAAGGTTCTTCGTTGCTGGAAGGAATATCCCTGATAAATTGCTCTTTTCACCGAGATGTGGCTAATATCTCATAAGTGATCCCAGCAGCATCCACTGCAGCTGTTTCTGCATCTTCACAAAGGATTTTAAAGAGACCAAAGCACCTCCCGAGAGAGCAAATCGTCTTTGCCATGTCCAAAGAGTGGCCCAGGGCCAAGTTCCTTCTCCTGAGAAGGAGCCCTGGGGCTGCCTTGGGTCTGGGGTCACACACCCTCAGTTGCCAGTCAGTATAGTTGCAGGGTGAGTCACTCCACAACCTTGAATGAACACCACTGCAGGGAAGGCAACAAATCGTCCCAGCTCTGCCTTTCCCGGACCTACAATTCGAACTAGGCTCTGTGTTAGTGCTGCAGGATACAGCTATGGTCTTCCTGTCCCGTGATTTAATGACCAACATCTCACCATTTTCCCGGGAGGCAGCCATCCAGTGACTTGCATTTTAGTGAACATGAAACTGAGGCGCAATTCACCCATAATCACACCTTCAGAATGTCAGGCCCTGACCATCTCCAGAATTAGTTCCCAGGGTCTTAAAGAGCTGCAGCAGGGCCAGCCTTAGGAACCGGCAGAATAACAACAGCATCAATTCATATCTATCAGGCACTTCCCATTGGTCAGGCCTGTACTCAGCCCCTACACACACCACCACGAATCCTTACAACCACTCCAGTTTACAGATAAGGAAGCTTAAGCATGGGAGTGTGGCTGGTAGGAGGTTGGAGGCTCCTCAGCTCTAATTTCCATCATGTCAACCTTTTGGTTCTTAGAGACTACACAGGCTGGTCCTGAGACAGATTATCACATGAAAGAAAGGAGAGAAAGAGAGAGAGAGAGAGAGAGAGAGAGAGAGAGAGAGAGAGAGAGAGAACTGTCAAAAGAGCACAAGCTAAGAGGCATGTAGAAAGGAGGGGGAGACAGAAAGAGGGTATAGAAGGAAATGATTCAAGATGGAGAAAGAAGAGGAAAAGACTCAGTGGCCTCTGTCCTGCCCTAGCCCTGCCCAAGGATGGCACAAGAAAGGGGATGGGGCTGCTGCTGTCACCATGGCACCTAATATGCAAGCATTGATTCAACCAAGGGGCATTCCTTAAGTACCTCTGCATGCTCAGCCCTGGCATAGGCCCTTGGCAAATCCAAGAAGAGCTGTGCCCCAGGCTCTTCTCCTCACCTTCCCTCGCCTTAGTCTCCCAGTCTGGGCATACGAATCCCTACCTCTCCTGAGGATCAGATGCACCAACATACATGCTAGCACCAAGGAAAAGGCCTGGGCACATCCTTTTCCTTCCTTCCCTCCTTCAGTGAGGGGAACCACGCAAACCAGGAAGGAGTAGAGAATAGGAGGCACAGAGGCGGCCTGCCCTTAAGGCCAGACTGTCAAAGAACTGCTTATCTGTCCACCCATCCACCCATCTACCCATCCACCCATCCATCCATCCATTGAACAAATACTGAGTATCTACTGTGTGCCAGGAACAGCACTGGATACTTTCCCAAAGGCATTCTTTCATTTACTCCTCAAGCAAAGGCGTGCACAAGCGCACACACACACACACGCACACTTCTGCACATGTGCACTAATGTACACACTCTCGCACACATGCACATGTGCACACCCGATGAGAGCAGCACTATCATGCCCATATTACATATAAGGAAACCCAACCAGAGAAAGAAGATTTAACTTGCACAGTACAGAAGTGGATAGAGGCCAAATTCAGACCAGGTCTGGCTCTCTAGGATGCAGGGTTGGTTGGTTGTTTGCTTTCCCATAGCCCACACTATCTACCGTGGTAGAGCTGAGTGATGCCTAGTGTCTGTGTCCAAGTGTGGATCTGCAGCCGAGAGGCTGACATCTGGTCCCTGGGAGCTCCTGGCCAGGCTGACAGAAAGACCCTGTCCCTCAGATCAGGAAAATGGCTGGTGGGGATAAAGCTATGACTACTTACATTAATCCAGTCCACTGTACTTTGGGGGCCAGTAATCCTTTCCTGAAGGGGTATGGGGTGGGGAGCATATGGGAGGGGCACCCTAGCAAGGAATCAGAGAAATCTCTTTCTACAGCCCTGTAAAAAAGTGTGGGAAAGGCAGGTGGCTGAGGCCTGGGATCCTTCAGAATAGACCAACAGGGCATCAGGCTTCTCCCTTGCTCAAGAACCCTCAATGACACCCCATGGCCCTCACTGTTGTTTGTCAAACTTATGGGAGAAGATTCAAGGTCAGCTCACCTAGGATCCAGAAAAAAACCTGAGCCCCAAATAGAGTTCTCCTGAGCCTCTCTTTCACCTTCTTTTTTCTACTCCCACCCTGTCTGAGCAGCCCATGCTGGTAAAGCCCATACTAGGCCTTAGCCAGACAGAGAAGACCTGCCCATCTCTGGGTGTTGCTTTATTGGGTCCAGAGACTCCAAACTTAAATGGAAAGGGTGTCTGGAGTCCATACTCTCCCACCCCACCCCATCCCAGCAGCGTGATTGAGGCCTGGAGAGCTGATGAAAGAGAGGCCCAGGGTGCTGGAAGCAGGACAGGGCCTGGGCCTGGGTACTTTTACTAAGTGTCCCTAGTCATTCTGACACCAACCACATTTGAGAATCACCACTCCACAGCTACACTGTCCAATAAAAACATAATGCAAGCCATATGTCATTTTGAACTTTAAAAAGTAGAAAGAAACAGATGAACTTAATTTTAATAATATATTCTACTTAACCCAATATCCAAAATATTATCATTTCAACATGTAATCAATGTTAAAAAAGATTATTAATGAGATGCTTTACATTCTTTTTTCCACACCAAGTCTTTAAAAGTCAGGGTATATTTGACATTTCTAGCTCGTTGCCATTCGAATGTTTTATTTTCATCTCCATTCAGGTTTCACAGATTTCTATAACCAAGTTTTTTCCAAAGTGGTGTGACCAACTCTTCCCAGTTTATCCAAATCCTGGTTTTAAAACCAGTTCCAGGGAAACCAGGATGGCTGGTCACCCTGTTCCAAACACACTTGAGCACTTCCCAATACCTGAATCAAGTATCAGTTTTTTAATTTAAATTAATTAAAATTAAAACTTGTTTCTCATGATACCAGCTACATTTCAGGTGCTCAATAGCCACATTTGGCAAATTGGAGAGCATGGGTCTAGGAGTCACGAAGCCCGTTCTACTTTACATATGACCAGCCATGGAGGATCTGGGCTTGGTTTTCTTTTTCTTTAAAAAAAAAATTTTTTTTAATTGATTTCAGAGAGGAAGGGAGAGGGAGAGAGAGAGAGAGAGAGAGAGAGAGAGAGAGAGAGAGAGAGAGAGAGATGGAAACATCAATGATGAAAGAGAATCATTGATCAGCTGCCTCCTGCACACCCTCTACTGGGATTAAGCCTGTAACCCAGGCATGTGCCCCTGATCAGGAATTGAATCCGTGACCTCTTGGTTCATGGGTTGATGCTCAACCACTGAGCCACACCAGGCGAGCTGGGCTTGGTTTTCTTAAGAGGCCTGTGGTTTCTTCATGGTCCCTAGAGGGCATTAACCAGAGGAGTTATAGAAATAGGGCCACATCATTGAAGAGCTACCATGGCAACATGAGAATGCAATCAGCGTTAGGTGGCCAATGTTCCCATCTAGCACAAGAAAGTTATGTCCTGACCTAAGATCATGATGGTCCAGATAGAGAGAGAAACAGGATTACAGAGGTATGCAATATGTAAAATCATTAAGACTGGGTGACTGATGAGATACTGGGGCAGAGGCAAACAGGAAGCAAGAGGTAGCAATCTAGGCCGATTCCCTGGTCAACTTCCCCTGTCCCCCGCTGCCACCACCAAGTAGATTCCAGGATGTTCCAGTAATCTATTGCTGCTTAGCAATCCATCCCAAAATGTAGTGGCTTAAAACAGTAAGGATTTTATTATTATCTTTCACAGTTCTAGAGGCTGATGAAGTTCACCAGAGTAGTTCTTGCTCAGGGCCTCTCATGAGTTTCTGACAAAGGCTTTCTCACCACATACCTGCTGGTGATGCTGGCTGTCCGCTGAAACCTCAGCTGAGGCCATTGGCTGGGATACTGCTATGGGTCAAACTGCATCCACCATCCCACAGATTCATATATTAAAGCCTTAACCCCCAGCACCTAAGAATGTGACTATATTTAAAGAGGTAATTAAGTTAAAATGAGGTCATTAGGGTGGGCCCTAATCCACAGGAGATTAAGACAGATATGCATAGAAGGAAGACCATGTGAGGACAGAGGGAGAAGGTAGCCACCTACAAGTCAAGGAAAGAATCCTCAGAAGGAATTAACCTTGCCAGCACCTTGATCTTGGACTTCTAGTCTCTAGAATTGTGAGAAAATGCATTGCTGGTGTTTAAGTCCCCCAGTTTGTGGTACTTGGTTATGCAGCTCTAGCAAACTGATGCAAATGCCTACTTGTGGTCGTTCCTTGTGGCTCATGCTTCCTCTCAGCATGGCAGCTGGGTTCCAAGATGAATGTCCCAAGAAGACCAGGTGGCAGCAGTATCACCCATTAAGCCAAGCTTAAGAAGTCAGATGGGGTCATTTCCTCTGTAGTCACCGGCCTGCTCAGATTCAAGGGGAGGAAACATAGACCCACTTCCTAGTGGGGTGACTCTGAATATTGTGGGGGAGGAGAAGAGCGTATAGAATAGAAGATCTTGTTGCAGGCATCTTGGAAAATTCAGTGTGCCATACCAGGTTGGTAAATTGAGGGACTGGGGATGGTGTTGCTAACCAAGACAGAGATTACAGGAGGAAGAGTTGATGGTCTGAGGTGGTCTAGATGAGGAGGTAAGATTTAAACAGGTTGGGTTGGCCACGCCTGTGAACATTTAGGTGGATGTAGCTAACCACTAGGAAGTTAAATATGTGAATTATTTAACATAGGAATAGGCCACAGGAATATAGATATAGATATAGATATAGATGATATAGATATAGATATAGATATAGATATAGATATAGATATAGATATAGATATAGATATAGATATAGATATAGATATAAAACCTGAATATGCAAATAGACCGAATGGTGGAACAACCAAACAACCGAACAACCGGTCACTACAACATGCACTGACCACCAGGGGGACGCGTGCGGACCATGGCGGGTGTTGGCAGCAGGCGGCAAAGCACAAAACATGGCGGGCATTGGCCACTGCAGGATGGTGGAGCAGGTGAGCAGGGGCGCAGACCAAGGCAGGGCTCCAGTGGCTATCATCCAGGCAAGCCTCTGGTGGTTACTGAAAATTGGTGTGAGCGGGTGGCTGCTGGCCCCGATCACCCCTCAGGGCTTCTCCACCTCCCCCTGCTCCTGAGGAGCGATCAGGGGAGCAGCTGCCACTCGCACCCGCTGCTGGAGCCAGCCCCAATCGCTCCGTGCCATCAGCGGGTGAGAGCGGGCCGGCGCCATCAGCTCGTGGGAGCCATGGCAGCAGGAGCAGGACTGCCGCAGACGGGGCGGGGGGGGGGGGGGCGGCACAGCGGGAGGGGCCAGGCGAGGGGGCAGAGGATGGGCTGAGACCCACTCTTGTGCCCACTGCAGTCTCCTGGCCCTAATGTGTTATAAGCTGGAACATAAGCCAAAGGAATATGTTCTAAGCTGGAACTATCAATTTGGGGGCCATCAACATATTAGAAGCCAGAGACTGGGTTCACCCATTGAGTGAGCGTATATATCAGCTATTTACTACTGTGTAATAAACCACTCCTAATCTTAGTGCCTAAAAACGATGATTTATTATTTTTCATGTTTCTATAGATTGGCTGGGTAGATCTTCTGGTTTTACCTGGCTCACTTGTATGGCTGCATGCTAAACACTGAGTTGGAGGGTCCAAGATGGTCTCACTTACATGTCTGGTAGTTGGTGCCAACTGTCAGCAGGGAGCTGGGCTCAACTGGAACGTCTGGGACACTTGGACCCCTCTCCATGTGGTCTTTCATCTGGGCTTCTCTACAGGATGATGGTCTCAGGGGAACATTCTAAGTGGGCAGTCCCAATTCACAGGACTTAGCAAGCACATTTGCTAATATCTCATTCGCCAAAGAAATCACATGACCACTTACCAGGAGGCATGATTCTCTAGCAGCTATTACTGCAAAAATACACTACAGCCCTAACCGGTTTGGCTCAGTGGATAGAGCGTCGGCCTGTGGACTGAAGAGTCCCAGGTTCGATTCCGGCCAAGGGCATGTACCTTGGTTGCGGGCACATTCCTGGTGGGGAGTGTGCAGGAGGCAGCTGATCGATGTTTCTCTCTCATCGGTGTTTCTAACTCTCTATCCCTCTCCCTTCTTCTCTGTAAAAAATCAATAAAATATATTTAAAAAAAAAATACTCTACAAAAAGAACACCAGGTGGGCCTCCACTGATTTTAGGATTGGGCAGAGAAGAAACTAAAGGTGGAACCCAGAATACCAGAGAAGAGTGCAGTGCTAAGGAATCAAGAGAGAATGAATTCCACCGGGAAAGTGCCAAGCCAGCACTTGCATGACTTTGAGAGTGAATGTCTCACCCTAGTCCCAGCTTGAAACCATCCTCTGGATTTGGCAACCCCGAGGCCAGTTTCTTTAACTTCTCAACATTAATTTCAGCAGTCAGTTTTACAAAAACCTTAAACACCAATTACAACTTCAAATACAAAAGCAATTGTACAAGTCAATCAAAATGGCCTAAATTTGTAAACTTGATGCTGGTCTGGCTTGATTAAATGGAAAGCCCACAGTGTTTTCAAATGTATTTGACCAAGACCCACAGTAAGGAATACCTTTACATCAAGATCCAGTGCACACAGACACACACACCTGCATACATGCACACATGTACATACATAGCCAGATGAAAGTGTTTGGAAACATAGAAATGATAATGGTAACTTTACTATGTGCCATTCCCTATTTAATTTTTTTTTTTTAAATATATGTTATTGATGTTTTACAGAGAGGAAGGGAGAGAGATAGAGAGCCAGAAACATCGACGAGAGAGAAACATCGATCAGCCGCCTCCTGCACATCTCCCACTGGGGATGTGCCCGCAACCCAGGTACATGCCCCTGACCGGGATCGAACCTGGGACCCTTCAGTCCGTAGGCCGACGCTCTATCCACTGAGCCAAACCGGTTTTGGCTCTATTTAATTATTTTTTAATGAATTCATAGCCTGCTAAGTTAATTTCACCATGCACTCAGGGGTCATGGCCTACAGATTTCTGCCATCCAGAGCAGAAGTCAGAAAACTGGCTGATTCCTGCCTTTAGCCTTGTTTGGTTTCACCTGTTGGTTGTTGATTTAAAATTTGAATTTATGCCTTCAGGCTGGCCTCCCTTCCCCTGTACCATTTCTGACTGATAGCCGACTGCTTCACACACTTATGCCACTTGACTGGCCCCTGAGTGCATTTCTTGTTGTGACTTCTAGATTCCAAAGGAACAGATGTATGCATTTATTCCATAAATATTGAATTCGTGTCTCGCACATGCCAGTCACATTGCAGGCACCGGGAATACCGCAAGGAACAGACCAAAGCCATTGCCTTAATAGAGTTGAGATTCTAGAACAGGAAGACAGAAAAATAAAAAGTAAATATATTCTTTATTAGAGGGTAATAAATTCTCGAATGACAATAAAACAGGAAGGGGACCAGCAGGCTGTAAGATCAGCATGCAGGCTTCACACCTTCTTGTGGAAATTAGGGAGCCTAATACGCTTCTACCTAACAGAGAAGGGCTGAGGGTGTGAAAGAGGACCGCCAGAGCTTCCCTCAAAAAGAGACTCCCAGCTTGCCTATCACATCACCAAATTACTCTGCCAAGCGGCAAAGCACCGGTCACTTTAACCTAGAAAATTTCAAAATCGCTCAGCCATGAAGGGGAACCATTGAGGGTTATGGTCACTGGCACATTGGCCCTGAGGTGGGAAGCCTT
The DNA here is from genome assembly GCF_014108235.1 of Myotis myotis. Classification (NCBI taxonomy): domain Eukaryota; kingdom Metazoa; phylum Chordata; class Mammalia; order Chiroptera; family Vespertilionidae; genus Myotis; species Myotis myotis. Next base: position 84,146,750 of record NW_023416357.1, on the reverse strand, counting down.
TCGAATGTATTTCAGACTTTGCCCCCATTCGGCCTTCCAGGGGACGTCCCCATCAGCCCCCCTCCCGCGGGATAAACGGCCCCCTCCTTAGCTCTGCACACATAACCCCTCTCGACCGGACTCCCGGTGACTGGGCCTGCCTTATCTTTGCTTCTCCTCCCTCACATTTTCCGCTCCAACAAAACCAAACACAGCACGGTGGAGGCTTTCACGCTTCTGTGCGTTTGGACACGCCGTTCCTTCTGCCTGGAAGGCCCCTGGCTTCCATCCCCGCAAGCCCCCGCCCCCCTCCTCGGCGAGCTTCCATTCATCCTTCGGAACCCAGCCTGGATGTCCCTTCTCCAAAAAAAAATAAATAAATAAATAAAATAAAAAAGCCCTTTCAACCCCTCGGCCCCATCTGTGTCCCCAGCACCCATCTCTGTTTTGCTTCTCTGCACGGTAATGACTGGTTTCTCCAAATCTCTCCCCTCCCAGACGCGGGCCTCCTCCAGCGCTGCAGCGGCGTTGGCTACTCGCTTTGACCCCAGCGCGTCCAGTGCCGAGCGCAGAGCGGCCGAGCTGGCACGTAGTAGGCTCAGGTTGGCTCGAAAGCCCCCATTTCTGCCCTCTGCCTACCCGGCGGGCCCGGGGGAGGTCGCGCTCGTGCATTTCCCCTACACCCGGCCGACCCCTCGCGCGGCCGCCCAGCAGCCCCTGACATCAGCGGCGGGCAGCGCCGGGCAGCGCGCGACTACAAGTCCCGGCACGCCCCGCCCGGCCGCGCATGCCCAGCGGGCCGGCGTTTGAGTGGCAAGTTGTTTGTTACAGCGAACACCAGCTGCTCCCCGCGCCGGGCGCCGTGCGCCGCCGCTCCGCCAGCGCTGCCGCCCTCGCCCGCCGCCCGCCGCCCGCCGCCCCTCGCGGCTTGGCGGGCCTCTCCTTTGTCCGCTCGGGCCCGCCCGCCGCCGAGCTCCTGGTCCCCGGGCCGCCCGCCCGCGGCGCTCGGTGCCGGCTGGGTGCGCAGGGGGCGGGGGCCGCGGCTCGCCCCCCGCGGATGAGCCGCCGCGGAGCGCGGGCGGACGATGGAACTCCACATCCTGGAGCACCGGCTGCAAGTTGCCAGCGTCGCCAAGGAGAGTCTCCCGCTCTTCACCTACGGCCTGATCAAACTTGCCTTCCTGTCCTCCAAGACCAGGTGAGCGTGCGGGGACGCGGCGCCGGCGGAGAGAGACAAAGAGGCGCACCCGGGCGGCTGTCCTCGCCGCCGCCGCTCGGAAAACAACTTCGAGCCCGGGGAGCACCCCCGCCCCGCCGCTAGCCTGGCTTTGGACAAAGCCACCCGATCTGCCCTCAAACGGGGTTCCTTCCACCCCGACCCCCCCCCCCAGATGCACCCCCACCGCTTTCTCCCCCATCTCAGCCCTCTCCCTCCCAATCCCTCCCCGAGATCCCGAGGGCCGGGGAGGCTGCAGTGACGAATCCCTGAATGAATGAGCGAACGAATGAATGAATGAAAAACAGGTGTGGGGACGCGGCGGTGGAAAAAACAAACTACCACCCCCATCCCCCAATCCCTCGGTTGGGCCGGCCCCCGTCGCCAGGGCGGCGGGGAGGGATTCTGCTGAGCGCGGCTACCCGGAGCAGAAAATCATAAAATCATTAGTGGGTGTTTTATCTCAAGGTGCTGCAAGGGCTGCTGACGGTGCGGGGGGCTGGGAGAGGGCCAGAGAGGGGCTGCGGTGACGGCCGCGGTGGTTCTTCATCCTTGGGGTCCGGGAGGTGGGAGGGGGTGTTGTGCCGAACCGTGGAAGGGGGAGGAGCAGGCATGTTTATGGCTCTGCCTTGAGGCTGGGCTTGGATGCTGCAGGGGGAAAAATAGTTGAAGGGCCTTGGGAGGTTGAAAAAAAAAACAAGTTGGATGTTCCCCGTGCCAGGTCAGGTCTGACTTTGTGAGCCCCGGTGGGTGCTTGGATTAGGGTGTGTGTGTGTGGTTTTTTGTTTTGTGTTTTTTTAAGGAGCCTGAGCCCCATTGGAGTGTGAGCCTCTGTAACTTAAATCTCTTGTTTGCCAACCATTGTGACTATTCAGAGGGATGAAGTTGTTGCTGGTTGGGTTTTTTTTCAGAGGCTGAGGCGGAGGTTGGTCGCCCTCCCTGCAAAATGAATGAATAAATTACAGGTCAAGGTTAACGTTAAAATGACAGACCCCCTCAGCTGCCCCCTTGGGCACTGAGCTCAGTGGAGCTCTGGGGTTGCAGGGAAATGATTCAATCCGAGCCTCTTATCTCCCTGGTAAAGTTCTTGCCTGGAAATCTCACTTTAATGTGTGTGTCTGAGCGGGGAGCTCAGTCCGGCCATTGTTTGCCAGATGGAAGGAGATCTATCTGCCAGTGGCATCTTGTTTACTTTCTTCTCTGCCTGCTCCGTGGGGTATGGAGGGTTGAAATCTTTTTCTTTGCTGGGCCCTGGTTCCTTTGATTGCCAAGGTAATTATTAAACAGGTCATTTGAAAACAAAAGTCCACAGCTCAGATTCTGAATCTCCCCTTCCACCCCCACCCTCACAGCCCCTCTGGCTGCTGACACCCACCATCCTGCAGCTACCTGCCCTCTGCCCCCCACCCCCTACCCTGCCTTGAGTTCCAAGGCTGGAGTAAGAGAAAGCCGCCTTGTTTTTCCAACCCTTGGCCCTCAGCCCCAGGCAGCCCCCTGGCTGATTTCTCGGCTCCCATTCAAACTGGGCTGATGACTCAGGCTGCGGCTGTGCAGGGCCTGGGTGCCAGGAGGAGGGGGCATCGGAGGGCTTATTAGAAAGGCCAAATAGGAGCCACTGCCCCTTTCCCTTTGTAGAGGGACTGGCCCTTTTCCAGCCTCACCCCAGGGTCCACTTTGGAGGACTCAGAGATAGGCATGCCCTGGGGGTGAGCCCCTGCCAACCTTTCTAACCATGAAAAACCTACCCCTCAGCAGGTCCCACTTCTCCCTCTCTGCAGGAGGCAGCTGGTCCAAGGCCCAGGTGACCAGGCCAGTCTCAAGATGACTCAGAGGTCAAAGGTCATCTCCATGTCTCCAGGGTCCGACTCTAAAAGGTGTCGAGTTCATTTGTCAAATGGCTGAAAGCTGCTTCCTGATGCTCCGGGGGCCAGGACCCTGTCTTCGGGTTGTTGTCAGCACCTTCACTGCCTGCGTGGAGGACACAGGGTCCCATTCCTTCTCTGGCTCTCACTTTGTTCCTCTGTAATGAAGGTAGCACCACTTGGCCGGATAGTTTCCAGGGAGCTTCTCTGTGTGGAGTATGGAGTGATTGTGGAAGTTGGCTGTTTAGCAAGGATAAGGTGTAGTGGAGTGTGGGTATATTGTTTAAGCTATTCTCAATAATTGGTCATCCAGGTAGAATTTTTGGTCCTCTTTTGATTTTTTTTTCCCCTCAGTGCCTAAAGCCAAGTGCTGGCCCATAGATAGCCCTGTCCTTTTCCCCATCCCACCCCCAACCTAAGTTCACCCCAAACTAGTACAGCATCCTCCTGCTCTACCTCTCTCTCCCCCACCCTCTCCCACCCCGGCCCCCAGGGTCTCTGTGCTGCCTGTTTACAAGTTTTCAATCACTCCCTTATAGGGTCGACTCCTTGCTCTGGCATTTGAAGCCTTTCCAGATCTGGATCCAGAATCCTCTTTAACCAATCCTCTCTGGCAAACACCCTGGTGACTCACGGTTTACTTTATCCTTCCCTTCACACCTCTGTGCTTTAGTACTTCCATCTCTGTCTGGAACCCCTTCCCCAGTAAATTCCTACTCAGTCCTCAAGATCTAGTGATATCACTCTGAAACTTTCCTGAAAACCCCTTCCCTCCACCCCCAGCACACTTCGCCACTGCCTCCCTCTGGTACCTCCCTGAGTGGAGGCTTGGGGAGAAGTATGGCGCTGCTAGATACCCACTCAGTGTGGGGCTGCAGCTGGATCCCGGAGATACTGAAGTACCCTATCCTCCCCTCTTTGAATCCCAGCGCCTGGTGGGAGAGATAAACAGAAGTGATCACAATACAGCAGGGAATCGGGGAAGAGGGGGTGGTATTAGGGTAAGGGTTGTTGAGGGGCTGCCCAAGGGAGGCATGTAGGCTTTCCTACTGGAGGTAGCACTGGATCTTCGGGCTTTAAAATAGGAATTAGCTAGGTAGGAAAGTGGATCCTGGTCCCAGACGCTGACTATACCCTGGTACAACTCTGTGAGTTAGGTTTTACACCTGTTTTGCAAAGTACTCTGAGGCTCAAAGGTGAAGTGACTTGCTCAAGGTCACACAGTAAGTGGTAGAGCCAGGACTTGAATCTGCATCTTTCGGACTTAAGCTCAGAGGTTTGCTATTGCAGCGTGCAAATGATGCCATACACAACGGTTACTAGTATGGCCAGCCCTTCTGTGTGCAGCGTACTGTTCCCAAGGCCTTAGGAGCACGGAGCGGCACCTGCGGGCTTTCTGTATCCCTTCTGCCCGCCTTTGTGGGCCTTGTCTTACAGCAGGAATGTTTGCCCCTCGTCACCTCCCATCTGGATTTTCTACTTCCTGATAGCCCAGCTCAGATGCTCCCTCTGCGTAACCTTGCATCACTTCTCAACGTTTGTCCACAAGAGCATATTGTTTAGTTGTCTTATTCTTCCACCTAGATTATAAACTTTATGCCCAGGAAGTTTTTTTGCATCTTTTTATCTCCACCACCACCACCACGCCCCCCAGTACCAGATATAATAGAACCGTCATTGATTTTACCATCTATCATAAACAGGTAAAGACACTGGGTTTGGAGAAGGAAAGTGCCTTGCTCAAGGTCAGACCACTGGAAAGAAACAGAATTGGGGTTTGAACCGGGTCCTCTCTCCGCTGTGCTGAGCACACTGCTTTGTAGGCATTTAGTAGCTGCCCGTTTGATGGATGTCCCACTCGTGCACAGAGTGACCCAGATTTCAGCCAGAGTCTCTTACGAGTGCCCTGGGGGTTGGGAGAAGCATGGCAGACAGAGTCACACCTAGAGAGAAGCAAACCCCAGCGCCCTTGCCCCAGCTCTTTGCCCCAACTCAGGACAGCATCTGGGTATGATCAGAATAAGGGGCAGAGGCCAGCTGAGTGCACTTAGTCTAGGCACAAAGCTGGATGGCAGGACCCTGGGTGAGCAAAATCAAGGTTGTCCACAGAGCTGCTCCTCCATCCTTGTGATCAATTGAGGCTCTGTAGCCTCATGGAAGGTCCATTGCAGCCCAACCCACCTTTCTCTCCAGCCTCATCTCTCAGGCTTCCAGCCATGCAGACCCACCCATCCTACAGTGTCTCATGTCCTTTTCTGTCTGCCTGGAATGTTACTCTTTGTCCTACCACCTTTGTCACCTGTTCATTCTTTTAGATTCCACTTTAGCCCCACTGCCTCCAGGAAGTCCTCCCTGAGTGCACAGCTGAGCTCAGACTCTTCAAGCTCTGGTATAAAGGGCTTAATCTGAAGATGAAATGTGACCCACTGTAGAATATCAGCAGGATGCCTTGGGCTGCAAATAACAAAAAGCTATTACTTAGCTGGCCTTGACAATAAGAAGCTTGAACTTTGTATGATAGGTTATAAGTCAGGCTGTTCTAGGTAACTTCAAGGCTTGATGCTGTCATCAAGGACCCAGGTCTTCCTGTCTTTCTATTTGGCTATTCTTGGCTTGACAGTGTGGCTCCCTGTGGGACAGCCGGGGCAGCCCCAGGCCTATGGGCAGTCGGGAGAAAACCTAGTGGAGGGAAAGGGCTGTTGTCTCAAGGTGTCTCTGAGAAAACCTTCCCAGGAACATGCCCTGCTCCTGCACAGACTTCCTCATCTCGCTGATCAGACTGGGTCACATGAGCGTTCCTGCACCAATCACATGCACAGGGAGTGAGACCATCATAGAGACCGTTTTGGCCACCTGGAGGTGGGGGCTAGTGCCATCCTTCTGGGACTCGCAGGGGTGGGGAATGTTCGGCCCAAAGGCCATTATAAACCCCGTGAAATCATTTGGTCTGGCCCTGCCGAGGCATTAGGGGTGAGTTAACCAAATGTTTGACCAGATATAGCAGGCTAATTAAAAAATATTTTTTTTATTGATTTCAGAGAGGAAGGGAGAGGGAGAGTGAGATAGAAACATCAATGATGAGAGAGAATCATTGACTGGCTGCCTCTTGCACATCTCCTACTAGAGATCGAGCCTGCAACCCGGGCATATGCCCTTACTGGGAATTAAACCGTTACCTTCTGGTTCATAGGTTGGTGCTCAACCACTGAGCCATACCGGCCAGGCTAGCAGGCTAGTTTTTAAGTTGATAATTTTGTGCAGCCCACAAATTATGTTAAAAATATCCAAGTGGCCCTTGGCAGAAAAAAGGTTCCCCACCCCTACTGTAAGGCAAAACTGGGAATAATAAGTATACAATAAAAGCAATAATGACCACTCAAGTTGGCTGGATTGTCCCCCTTTTACAGATGAGGAAACCGAGGAACTTGAGTGCCCCAGGACACACAGAAGTGGCAGAACTAGGGTTCTAACCCAGAAAGTCTGATTGTAGAACATGTCTTGATGGCCGCTAGGCCAGGCCTAACAGCACGCGAGTTTGGGCACACCTTCCCCAAGGTTCACTCAACAGAGATGTAGCCAAGAGGCCATAGCTGCGCTCCCCACAGCAAGGAAGGGGAAGGTGGGATTCAAGATCATTATCCTGAAATGTATTAGGTGCAGGAAGTTGAAAGTTCCCAAGGTTGGTGTGCAGTAAGCACATGCCCACAGACACACCAGTCCTGCAGGTCTCCGAAGTGTCTGCCTCCAGAGCAGTGCAAGTATTTAGCACAGAGTCCTCTAGCACAGCGGTCCCCAACCGGTGGTACACGCACCACTGGTGGTCCGTGAGGTCCGAAAGGTTGGCGACCGCTGCTCTAGCAAAGGTCTGGAGGCTAGAAAGAGAAAGCTGTATGCGGAGTGACTATGACTTGGGGCCCACCTTGACCCCAGCATGGGGTTGGTGCAAACAGGTGTGTTTTGTTCATGTGGAAACCCTGCAGCACGCACCTGCTATGTGCAGAGCCCGAGGAGAAACACAAACGGAGTTTCTGTCCTGTGAGAAAAAAAGCTGTGCTCTCTGCCAAAGCTGGAGGATGAGCGCTCCAGGGGCCCGCCCGGCTGGAGGAGACCGCTTCGGGAGCCATCATTGCCTTCACCATCTGTCACCTGGGGCCCAACCCGGGGGGTGTCAGGGTTCACTCTGAACCCCTGACCACGGCTCGCCTTGCTCAAAGTCCTTCTCAGACTGTGCCATGCTCCTGATTTGTTTGCCTTACCTGGCATTGTGAATGTTCCTTGATCTGACTCCTGTCCTCTCTGATTTTGTCCTGTATCAATACCACACATGCCCTATTTTTTTAGTAACTGGTAGTTTTTAAATATCCCAAATTCTTTGACACTGTTCCCTTCAAAAGCTGGCGCTCCCTTGCCTTTAAGTGAAGTCTGCATTGCTGACTTTCTTCTAACTGGTAGATGGTGACAGAAGCGAGACTTCCTAGTCTTTGAGGCAAGGGCATTAAAGGATAGCTGCTGCCTGGTGTCTCTCTCTCTCTCTCTCTCTCTCTCTCTCTCTCTCTATCTCTCTCTCTCTCTCTCTCTCTCTCGGATCCCTTGCTCTGAAGGAAGCTAGCTGCCATGTTGAGAGGCCACTCAAGCAGCGCTGTGGAGAGGCCCACAGTGGAGAGGACCTGAGACCTCCCACCCGCAGCCAGCCTGTGAGGGAGTCACCTTGACAACAGACCCTCCCCTCAGGCGAGCCTTCCATGGCAGCAGCCCCAGTCAGCACCTTGACTTGACCTCATAAGAGATCCTCAACCAGTTGAACCACACCCAAATTCCTACCTCATGGGACCTATGGGAGAGATAAAAGTTTATTGCTTCAAGCCACTAAGATTTCGGGTAATTTGCTGTGCAGTAGATGGCTAGTGGGGACACTTTTGAGAATAACTGGGGGCACTAAAAACAAATGCCCTGGACAGCAGGGCAAACCGGGATGTGGGATTGCCCTAGCTTTGGTCCAGCTGGCGGTTACTCTGTGACTATAACCTGTCACAGATTCTTCTTGGAGTCAGTACAAGCCTCAGATCCCCCAGGACGCCACCCTAGAGCTAGGTGAGTGGCTTCCTGGGACCACCTGTGCCTTGGGATGGAGGTTGGGAAGGCTGGTGCCCCCTGTCTATGCCAAGTGCATGCCCAGGCCTCAGGACCAGTGCTCCATGGCACTGACTTAGCTCCTGTAGATCAGAAGAGGCCATTGTGAAGGACTGACTTGGCCTCTTCTGAACCTGCACATGGCTGGCAAGTTTTTTTCTCATCACAGACCTCTGTATGAGAAACCCGCCCTGAGTAAGCCAGCCTAGTCCCACCAGAGCTGGAACAGTCGGTTCTGGTTATCCCAGGCCCTGTGCTGTGCCTTGACATGGGCAGGCAGGCCCACCGAGCTCTCTAGAAGCTGACAATTCACCCAAACCTTTAGCCACTTAGTTTGGTGTGCATGTGTTAAATTAAAACTTCTAAAGGGTCCCTGGCCAGCACCAAAGGGTGGCAGGTTCGATTCCTGGTCAACGGCAGGTACTTGGGTTGCAGGTTCGATCCCTGGCCCTAGTCCAGGTGTGTGTGCGAGGCAATCAATTGATGTGTCTTTCTCCCATTTCTCTCTCTCTCCCTCCCTCCCTCCCTCCCTCTATCCCTCTCTCTCCCCTCCTTTTACTCTCTCTAAAAAATCAATAAGAAAAATAATAAATTAAAATTATAAAAAAAAACTTCTAAAGGGAAACTCACTTCTAGCTGCCTTACATTTGTCCGTGCCTTAAACATAATATATTGGACATGCTTTGACCTCGGAGATATGTGCTGAAAAGCTTGGGTCTTACCTGTCCAGGGGTGTTCTTAGCAGCAGCATTCACAGCAGCCAAAGGTGGAAACAACTGAAGTATCCATTGACAGATGAATGGATAAGCAAAATGTGGGCTACACCTTCAGTGGACTACTTGTTAGTCTTAAAGAGGAAGGGAATTCTGACACATGCTACAACATGGATGATCTTTGAGAACATTATGCTACATGAAGTTAGCCAGTCATAAAAGAACAAATATTGTATGATTCCACTTACACGAGGTGCCTAGAGTAGTTAAAATTATAGAGACAGAAGGTCGAATGGTGGGTGCCGGGAGCTGGTGAGATTGGGGAACGGGGACTTGTTTAATGGGTGTGGAGTTTCTGTTTTGCAAAATCAAAGGAGCTCTGGACATTGGTTGCACGACAGTGTGACTGTATGTACTACTGAACTGTGCACTTAGAAATGGTTAAGATGGCACATTTTGTATGATGTATGTTTTGCGAAAATGAAAAAGAAAAATAAGTAGGAGCCTCGCAAGTGTGGGGAACCGCAGGGCAGTGTGGCGAGAGCGAGCGGGAGCCAGTGAGCTAGAACAGATTCAGGCCAAGGGAAAGAAAGACATACCCAGCCAGGCAGCGGCTCTAAGCATGTTACTGTTAACTCATTTAATCCTCACAGCTGCCCTTACCACACAGATGCAGTCACCAGCCCCATTTTACAGATGAGGAAACTGAGGCATTAAATAGTTCCGTGCTCCCCCAAGATCACAAAAACACTAAGTGAAGAATAGGGATGTTTTAACAACAGCTGTATCGAGATATAATTCACCTACCATATAATTCACCCTCTTAAAAGTTTATAATTCAATAGTTTCTAGTATGTTCACAGAGTTGTGCAACCATCACCATTGTCTAGTTGCAAAACATTTCATCACCCCAAAAGAAAGTCTACCCATTAAGCAGTCATTCCCGTTTTCCAGCTCGCCCCTGGCCCCTGGCAACGCTAATCTGCACTCTGTCTTAATGGGTTTGCCTATTCAGAATATCTTGTATAAATAGAATCCTGCACTATGTGGCTCTTTGCTGACTTTTTTCACTTAGAGTGTTTTCAGAGCTCATCCATGTTGTAGCATGTATCAGCACTTCATTCATTTTGATGGCTGGATAATGTTCCATTGCATGGTTATACTACCTATGGTTTATTCATCCTTGGATGGACATTTGGATTGTTTCCACATTTTAGCTGCTGTCAACAGCTGTGCACAGGTGTTTGTGTCAACACATGTTTTATTTCTCTTGGTCATATACCTAGGAGTGGAACTGCTGGTCATGTGGTAGCTCTGTTTCTAACATTTTGAGGAACCACCAGGTTGTTTTACACAGTGGCTGTACCATGTAACATACCTGAGGAATAGGGATTTGAGTCCATGCTCTTAAAGCATCACTAGGTTTGGTTGGATAGGAGCCTGGAGGCCCTTACCAGCTGGGTGACCACAGTCTGGGCTACTGAACATCTGGGAGACTTAATTTCTTCCTGGCAAACAGGGTTATGGGGGAAATAGCCTGAGTAAAGCGCGTGGCCCACAGCAGGCTCCTCCCGTCGTCCTAGTACAAAGTGTTGTGTATGTGTGCGTTCCAGTGGCTCCTGGGGCCCTCGGAGACTGCTCTGGCGTGAGTGCTACCTCCTACCCCACACCTCTTGAATTGGTGGTTGCTGGAATGGTGGACCCTGGGAGGGTACATCCACGCTGGGGTGGCCACACCTGCAGGTCCTGGTATGGGCAGGGGAGGGCAGGGCCCCTCACTGCCCCCGCCTCAGCTGTGGCCACTGGATCTGAGCTGAGGCTGCCAGGAGATGAACGGTCCTGGCAGGGCGGGGAGGGGAGGGGGGGTTAGGTCAGGCCTCCTCCTGCACTGGCCCCTCACCCTGGGCAGTGGTGCTAATTTTCAAGCCAGGGTTATTTCCCCCCCAAAGCCCGCCTTTCCACCGACACCGGGCTGGGCCTCCTGGATGCCCACCTGGGTGTTCCTGGCCCCTCAGGGCCTCTGCACCAGCCTGCCTTCCCTTTGATCCCCTCCCCACCCCATGGTTGACTCCCTTTCTTGAGCAGAAAAGTGGAAATTGGTTCTCAAAGTTCAGTCTTTTCCTTCAGAGCTCAAAAGTCACCGATGCACCGGCTGATGTGACGGATTTAGAACAAACAAAGCTTAACCTCAGAAATCTGTATTGAGGTTGTGAGCCCCGCCACACGGGGGCTTCCTGTCATGTTACCTTCGCCAGAGCTCGGGAGGAAGGAGGGGCTGCCCACCCCACCAGGCAGAAGGGACAGCTGCTCGGTAGCTTGCCCCAAGTAAGCTGCAGACACTAGCAGACTGGGGTTGAGGCCCCCTTCCCCACTCTCCACCTGTGGCCCACTCTGCTCATTCCCCTGTTAACTCCAGACACAAGATCTTATGCTGAGGGCCATTTTCCAGGGATGTGCACATAACAGTCAAGAAAATGTGCATTTTGCCCAAAGGCTACCACTTACCAGCTATGTGACTATATAGGCAAGCTGTTAGGAGCCTCAAAGAAGGCGTAGTTTCCCCCTCTTTAAAGTGGACATCATCACTGACCTCTTTGGGTCGTGGTGAGCCTTGGCTGGGAAATGTTATGTCAGGGACTTGGGTGTGTGACACGCAGTGAACTGGTTGATGTATGAATCCGGCAGGTGGTCACTGCTGGATGGTGTGTTAGCAAGGGGGCGGCGGTGGCTTCTGCCCCGCGGCGCTGACAGCCTGTCCTGCTTCAGGATCATCGGAAAGGTCGATCTGATAGTTGCAGGATGGAATGACTGATTCCGGTTTTTATATGACGAGGGGAGTTTTTCAGATTTGGGGGAGCTGTGGGGACTGATGGAGATGGGCCCGAGGCCTGGGGGGCGGGGGGCCTGCAGATGGCCCTCTATAAGAGCAGCTGGTCAGAACCTAGAGTTCTGTCCTCCAGGCGGCCTTTTAATGGTGGGAGCTTTCTGCTCCCAGCAAGGCCTTGGGGGCCGTGTCCTGCACCTCACACTGGAAAGCTCTGCCTGACTGATGCTGGGACACCCCAGACGTGGCATGTTCCAAATGGTGCTTCCACCTGGACCTGCTCCCACCTTCCTCTGGGTCCCCACATCCACCTGCCTCCCCCACGTCCGGCCTATCTCGGGGCCCTTTCTCTAATCCCTCCTCGGCACCTCAAATGCTTCCCCCTGACCCCCTTCATTCAAGCCCCTCACCTGGCCCTGGGCCCTCAGGGGCGGGTCTGTGTCCTCTGGGCCCTCTTTCTCCTCAGGAGGCAGCTTCATCCGTGTGTGAACTGCTCTGGGATGAAGTCCAGGCCCTGAGTGTAGCCCCTGAGGCCCTGCCCTATAGGCTCTGCCTCCCTAAGTCCCTCGCTGCCTCCTCTCCTTTCTGCTTCATTCTTGCTACCCCTCCCCCTGCACTGCCCCTTACCTCCTTCCCTGACCAGGACACCCTCTAATTTGCCCCCGATATTCCAGCCGCCTGAGTCTGGTGCCCTGGCTCTGCCATATGCAAGCTGTGCGGCCTGGGCTGGTCACTTCCCTTCTCTGAGCCCTGCCATCCTGTCTGTACGGCAGGTCAGTGATGGTGCAGGGCCGTCTGTGTCTGCATTCTGGAAGGTTTGACCCCATGAGAATGGGCGTTTCTGAAGGCCAAGCCTGACAAGACGGGGGCTGCGGCTGCCATTGCCGTGGGCTTGAGCATCAGGAATGGCCCTCCCGTGGTGCTGGGGGCACCGGGACAGTGTCCATACTGTGCTTCCCGTGGGACGGTTTAAACCAGAGGCCTCAGGACGGTACAGAGCGGTCCCCCAGCCGTGTGGAGTGATGCAGAGGAAGCCACAGACGTCGGAAGAAACCCCACCCATTCTTTTCAGTGTTGGAATTGGGAGCCTGCAGTGAGAATCTAGAATAGTGGTCGCCAACCTTTCAGACCTCACAGACCACCACTTGGCATCCGCTGATCTAGAACACTGAACGTGGGGGAGGCTTAGAAGGGTCCTTGGAGATGATCCCCCTTACCTGCACGAGGGTAAAGATTGGGGCAGGGCTCTCGGGAATAGGAGTCCCCCTTCCCCCGTATGGTTCCCTCACCCCACCCTTACAACCTGGGCCTGGGACCTGTCTCAGGTTCATTTGTCCTCTTCCCTGGAGGGATCCCCCTTCTTCCCCATTGGGCCCCTGGGCCTCCAGGTGAACTGTCTCAGCTACTCAGGACTTGGCCCCAGGCAGGTGCACTGGTGTGGGAGGACCCCATAGCGAACTCCCTAGGAGAACTCATGCACCCACCCGGGCTGGACTCCCTGAACTGAGCAGTCTTTTTGGATGGGTCGTCCACCCAGTGTCACAGTTGGGAATGAGAGAGCTGGAGAGGCATTGGGAAGGTCACCTGAAATGACAGGGTGTCCCAGTGGGTAGCCCAGATGTAGGGCGTGCTGGCTTGAGGACACTGGAACCACTTGTTTTATCTGCTGTTCTCTGAATACTCTTCGGAGTAGTTCTGTTCAGAGCGTCCCCCCTCAGCCTCCCTCCAGCCATTCCCCGCCTGCAGTGCTTCCATCTAAATTATCCCGGTTGAACTCCCTTTATTTAGTTGTCAGTTTCCACTGGAAAACAGAAGCGGTAACACCTGCAGCCTGGGGCTGCCCAAGGATTAAATGAGACCATACAGGTAAAGTGGTGAAGTGCTTAGGTCTGTATGTGGTCTGGAGTCCGAGCACGTAGGCTGTGGGGCTGGGAGATGGTGGCAGTTGCGATTCCACAGTGTCCACCTGTACTTCGGGCCTCGCTTTGCACACCATCTGTGCTGTGAAAACGTTCCGTGAGAAATTAAGCCATTGGAAAATTGCCCTGTGTTACTGCCTCAAAGAGTGCTGGTTCTCAAAAGCGGGGACCCCTGAATTCTTGCATTGAATGAAGGTTCTTGCATACCCCCACCCCCACCCGTACACACGTGTCTGTCCCGTGAGGACAGGTTTCCTCTGCACCTTGTCCCTTCTCCCAGGAACAAGTTAAGGAGGAGCCCAAGGGAGCAATTCAGGTGAGGGTGTGAACCAGGGGCCCCCTTTCTGTGCATCCAGCCCTCCAAAGGCTTGTCCATCCCTTGAGGGGGGTCAGGCCCATTGGTGGTGGCTGGGGAAGGCAGAGGCTGCACAGGGGGAAGGTGCTCTCTGTCCGCTGTTCCCTTAAACCTGGTGTGGGCCCTTGGCCCTCGAGGCTTCCTTCTTCTCCACTGGTTCACAAGTATGTCTTGACACCCACCCCATGGCGGGGGCTGATCCCGTGAGGACTCAGACCCAACCCTGGGCTCACTGTAGACAGCTGTGCATGCTCTTGATCACGCTCTAGTTCAGTGGTTCTCAACCTTCCTCATGCCGCGACCCTTTAATACAGTTCCTCAGGTTGTGGTAATCCCCAATTTCATTGTTACAAATTAAACATAATTAAAGCACAGTGATTAATCACAAAAACAATATGTAATTATATATGTGTTTTCCGATGGTCTTAGGCGACCCCTGTGAAAGGGTCGCTCGACCCCCAAAAGAGTCGCGACCCACAGGTTGAGAACCACTGCTCTAGTTTGATGAAGAGGAAAGTCCTCATGGCATGGGGGAGCTTGAGGTACAGGGGCGAGTCAGAGAGGGCTTCCAGGAGAGGTGGCAGGTGGCATTGAAGCATGAGGGTAGGGAAGAGACTTCCAAGAAGGAGGAACAGCATGTGCAGAAGCACTGAGGCCTGGCCCCTATGGCCTGTGGTGTGCAGAAGCAGCGTTGGGGCTGGAGAGAAGAGCCCTTTTAAGGGGAGGGTGGGGCTGGCCATGGGAGCTGAAGGGCTCTGTCCAGGCTCCTGGGCGGGATCAGATGGCTGGTCTAATCCCAGGACTGAAGAAGGCTCATGGGGGAGGAGAGGACAGATGGGGGAGGGCCCAGAGAAGTGGCCCATGCGAAGGGAGTGAACGAGAACATGGGGTGGCAGATCTAGGCTAGTGAAATTCTTCCCAAAAGGAGTGGAAGGAGGGTCGCAGCTAGATGTTTGTGCAGCCAAATTCACAGCAGCATTATTCATCGTAGCTAAAACGTGGAAGCAGCCTCCGTGTCCGTTGACCCATAAATGGATAAACAAAATGTGGTGTATGCATACAGTGGGATATTATTCAGTCTTAAAAAAGGAAGGAAATGCTGGCACATGCTTAAGTGAAATAAGACAGTCATGAAAGAATAAATACTACATATGATTCCATTCAGATGAGAAAGCTAGAGTGGTCAAATTCATAGAGACAGAAAGTAGAATGATGGATGCCAGAGGCTGGGGAGGTGGGGGGAATGGGAGTTACTGCTGAATGGGTAGAAAGTTTCAGTTTCACAAGATGAAAAGAGTTACGGGGATGGTGGTGATGGCTACACAAAGGTGTGAATGTATTGGATACCGCTGAACTGTAAACTTAAAAATGGTTAAATTCTAAATTGTATATTACATGTATTTCAATACAATGAAGTGCATAGTGAACAGCAACCAAAAAAAAAAATCTAGGCTAACAAGAAGGAGGAGAAAGTTGAGGGTTGGGGGTGTGAGGGGGTTAGAGCTATAGAATGGGTAGTAGTGATAGTTGCACCAACACTGTCAGTGAGAAAGAGTATGAATCCTGGAGTCCTCACAGATTGGAGTTGGAATTCTCACTGTGCCACCTGTGTTAGTCTGCTCCGGATGCAGTAACAAATACCATAGGTCGGGTGGTTTAACAACAGAAACTTATTGCTGGAAGTTCTGGAGGCTGGAAGTTCAAGTTCAAGGTGCTGACATTCTCTTCCTGGCTTGCAGATGGCCCCCCTCTCTGTGTGCCCTCAGATGGATTCCCGTCGGAGCACGCAAATGGAGAGGGAAAGCCAGCGAGATCTCTGTTCCTCTTGTAAGGGCACTGATCCCGTAATGAGGATCCCACCTTCATGATCTCATCTAAACCTAATAACTCCCCCAGGGTCCCACCTCCAAATAACATCACATTGGAGGTTAGGATTTCAATATATGATTGGGGGGGGGGGGTACAGATATTTAGTCCTTAATACCAACTTTGGAGATTTACTTCACTTCAGGGTCTCAATTTTCTCATCTGGAAAATGGGGTGGTGCTGCCGGCCCCGGGTTATTGTGGGAATCTCATGTGCTTGTGTGTGTCCAGGGCCCCGCATCTGGGCGGTACTCAGCAGGCATCAGCTGTCACCAGCCGGCTTCCCTGAGCACCTTCCAGACTCCACACCCTCAGGTGTCCCGGGAGGTCTGGGGCTATGGGAGATGTCCACTCCTCACCCCACACCACCCCCCGCAGGCTGTGATTTGGGGCCTCTCCAGCGGGGCCTAGTCCTCTGGTCTTTAAGCAGAGGCTGGGCATGGGTCAGGCCTCAGGAAGGCCTGAGCCAGCTGTTTGTCCTCATGTTGAATCTGGAGATCTGGGAGACCTCCCCCATCCATTGTTTACCCATCTTGCAGAGCCCAGGCTTACCAGGGGGCTTCCAGCAACTTCTCCTGGGAGCCCTGCATAGAGAGAAGGCAGGGGCTAGGGCAGCCATGGGCAAACTACGGCCCGTGGGCCGGATCCGGCTGTTTGAAATGAATAAAACTAAAAAAAAACAAAAACGTACCCTTTTATGTAATGATGTTTACTTTGAATTTATATTAGTTCACACAAACACTCCATCCATGCTTTTGTTCCGGCCTTCCGGTCCAGTTTAAGAACCCACTGTGGCCCTCGAGTCAAAAAGTTTGCCCACCCCGGGCTAGGGTCAGCTTTAGGTTGTTAGTTCACCTGGCCTGTTAGGTGGGTCAGGGTCAGAGCCCCCGCCCCCACTCCACCCACCAAATAGAGGGTTGCAGATGGATGGGAGAGACAGGGAACCCCATCATCCTGTGAGGCTTCTTCATTCTGCTGGCATCAGGCTGTGGCTGGGAGGTCTCTGAGGCCCTGGGCAGGAAGGAGGAGAAGGTTGGGAGTGCCAGGGCCAGGCGCAGGTACGCAGCAGGGCTGGGTTTTGACTCCAGGGCTTCTACCTCCCCACACTATGCCAGTAACCACTACAGCCCTCCTTCCTGCACCTTCTCATCCCACCCCACTCTGACCCTGCTCCCCTGCCTTTGCAATCCACCATAGTCCGCTGCCTCCTACGGGAAGGCCACCCTCCCTCTCTGTTTTGTTTTTGTTTTCTCATTTTAAATTTTTGGATAGATAATCGATTCATAGACAGCAGGTGCAGGCAGCTGTCTGCCAGGCCCTGGGCCCAGGTAGCCAGACCTACACTCAACCATCTCCTAGGTGTCCAGCCCTTGAAGCTGGTTCCCCTTGACCCAGGGGCTGTCCCCTCCCAGGTCCAGACCTTTCTCCTCCGCAAATGTTGGGAACTGTCCCAGGTCCCGACACTGCAGCCTTCCCGCCCTCTTGCTGCCCTTAGCTGATTGGGAGGCTCCGGGCTTTGGGGTCAGCTGGGCCTGAGCTGTGTCCTCCCCAGGGCCTGCAGGCCGCTGGAGCGTGGAGCTGACAGCTGTCCCAGAGTTAGTGTACCGGACCCCATAAAAACACCTTCCCACCTCCGGGTGGTGAGTAGGCACCTGGATCTGCTTCCAGCCTTCAGAACTGTGAGAAAATCCATTTCTGTTCTGTAAGCTGCCCAGTGTCTGCTACTCGGTTCTGGCAGCTCCGGCTGTTGCTGCCCTCTGTCTCCCCGCCACCCCAGCCCTCCTGGGCCCCTAGCCGTGCAGTGGGACCGGTGGAAAGAGCTCAGGGACTGGGCTTGTTCAGATCTCTTCCTCCCCCTGATGAGGGCAGGTCCCAAGCCTCGTTGGTGCCATCTTGGAAATGGGAGGGTGAAGAAAGGGGCAAGTAAGTCAGCGACTCGTAGGCCCTTTCTTTCTGGCTCAAGGTTGAGCTCAGTGTCGATGCTGATATTTCCTCCCATGAGATGAGCAAACAACAAGGGAACTTTCCTGGGGAAGTGAGATGATGTGAACATCAAACTCGCGACCCTGCCTCATGCCGGTAGCTATTCATTCACTCTTGAGGGCCTCATTGACATTTCCAAGATCCCGGAGCCGGAGGTGGAATTCAAGCCTGAAACAATCCCAGTGTCCACGGGTTGGAGGTGAACCACAGCCAAATGGCCAGGCGAAGTGGATCCCAGAGCTGCAGGCCAGGGATGGTACATGGGCTCTGTTTAATGTGGGGATTACCTGCATTCGAGTGAGTGATGGGTTGGAAAGTTCTAGAACTTTGCTGTCCAAATTGGTAGCCTCTTGCCACATGTGGCTATATAAATGTAACAGAAATTACCCTAACCAGTTTGGCTCAGTGGATAGAGCATCGGCCTGCGGACTCAAGGGTCCCAGGTTCAATTCCGGTCAAGGGCATGTACCTTGGTTGTGCGCACATCCCCAGTGGGGAGTGTGCAGGAGGCAGCTGATCAATGTTTCTCTCTCATCCATGTTTCTAACTCTCTATCCCTCTCCCTTCCTCTCTGTAAAAAAATCAATAAAATACATTTTTTAAAAAAAATAAATGTAACAGAAATAAATTCAGTTTTTTGGCCTTGCAAGCCACATTTAAAGCTCTCAGTAGCTACCTGTGGCTAGTGGCTGTTAGCTGGACAGTGGCTGTAGACCACTTCCGTCATTCCAGGAAGCTCTACTGAGCAGGGCTGTTTTATTTTTACTTTTTAGTTAGAGGCCCGGTGCATGACATTCATGCACTGGGGGGGAGGGGGTCCCTCAGCCTGGCCTGTGCCCTCTCGCAGTCCAGGACCCCTTGGAGAATGTCCACAGGGAGCAGGCCTAAGCTGGCAGTCAGACATCCTCTGAGGGGTCCTTAGCATTGCCACAGAGGCAGGAGAGGCTCCCGCCACAGTTGCTGTGCTCACCTGCTTCTGGCTGAGCGGTGCTCCCCCTGTGGGAGTGCATTGACCACCACGGGGGCAGCTCCGTGGTCAGTGCATGTCAGTGACCAATCATTCTGCTGTTCGGTCGATTTGCATATTAGGGTTTTATTATATAGGATAGGAAAATGTGTGTGTGTGTTTTTTTAATTGATTTCAGAGAGGAAGGGAGAGGGAGATAGAAACATTGATAACAGAGAATCATTGATTGGCCACCTCCAGTATGCCCCTCCACTGGGGATTGAGCCTGCAATCTGGGCATGTGTCCTAACCAGGAATCAAATTGTGACCTCCTCATTCATAGGTTGAAACTCAACCACTGAGCCACCGTGGCCAGGCTGAGCAGCGCTGTTGTAGAAGGGTGTTGGGACTCAGAGAGAGAGAATGCCAGGCTCATTTTGGCAGCGACTGTCCTGACATAGAGTTGGGCAGAGCGGGGTCACACCTGGCTGTGTTTGCCGTTGGAAGACAGGTGCTGGGGGTGTGTGCCATGGGCCTCTGGACCAAGCAGTCGTGTGTGGTGTCGTGGGATGAGGCTGGGCCTGGGCGGGCAGGCTGGCAGGATTTGGCTGCATTCTGAAGTCCCAGCACTCGCAGATGAGCTCTTCCACTTTCTACTCAGGCACTACCGCCTCCGGATGCCTTCCCTGAACCCCAGACCCCAGCAGATCTGCCTCCTCAGCAGGCACAGTGCTGGCCGTGGAACCGTGGTGGACAGGGCACTGGCTTGAGGAGCTGGAGCCACAATTCTACCATCACAGCCACGTGTTCTGACTTGGGAGTGACAGGGTGCCAGCCCAAGGCTCAGGGAGGTTCAAGACATGCCCAGGGTCGCCCGGCTTGCTGGGAGTCGAGGCTCACCCTCCTTCCCAACTCACAGCTAAGGCTCTTCCAGGAGAGTGGCAGGGAGGCCTGACACGCTGGGCAGGGCTGAACAGGCGGCTGCCCGGGCTCTGGGCCGGGGCACCGGGAATTCCAGGAGCCAGGCCGCAGCCCAGTTGGAGCAGCGAGCTGCTAGGTCTCCCAGGTTAGTGTCCAGAGCTGGCAGGAATCGCAGGTCACTTCTGTTTTATCTGGTTTCCATTTGCTTAACCTGCTCCTGACCTCTGAGGCAGTCCAGAGAAGTCTGAGGAGTCCTGCAGGCCCTCAGCCCACACCCCCCGCCGTGGTGTTCCAGGCTGACCTCAGGAGTGGTCACACACACACATACCTCTCGCCATTCAGGAAATTGACTGCCCCCAAAACCCAAGACACTTGAGAACTTTGGGGGTCTGGGAAAGGAAAACAGGGCATTTGTAGGCCAGAAGTGTTTTCTTTGGCCCTCCAGTGTGTTTTTTCAAAATTATACCAACATTTCAACACTGAGATAGATCACAAAAATCTGGATTTCCGTTTTTCCTTGAAAAATTGGAAGCTCTTGCAATCCAGGACCCACAGGGTAGCAGCTGATCCGAGCTGAGTGGCAGCTGCCCCGTTCCAGTAGGGAGGGGACCCCCGGCCTCTAGCACCCTCTGTCCCTCCCACTCTGTGTCCCCACACACCGAGACCCGGGACCAGGCCCATGCGTCGTCATGCTTTTACCAGACTGTTTCTCCCTATATTCTTTCCCAAAAGTACAAGGGAGCAAGCTGGGCTGAGGGGGCCACACGTTTCTCAGTTCTAATGAAGAATGTTCCTGGGTATTGAATATGGAAAGCGCGTCTCGCTCCTGGTTCTTTCGCCCGAGTATTTTGCAGGCCTTTGAGCTGTACTCCCTGTTCTTGGTACTCCTCACCATCCTCCCAGGCTCCCGGCTGGAGGGGCTCAGGGGCTAGAGGCTTCCTCGGTGCTGACATGGCCACAGACACAGGCTTCTGTTCCTGGGTCCTGCATCTCAGCTTCCCCTGGCTCCCGCGGTGGACCACGGTGGATGGAGCCTGAGCCCAGCTCCCACCACCCGAGAGAAGATGGGGCCCAAGCAGGAGCAGAGCTCAAACAGCAGGATCCTTGTGAGACGCAGGACCAGTTCTCCCCTCCACAGCCAACGTGAGCTGCTCAAAACATTGACCCCACCCGTCACTCAGACGTTTCAGAGCCTTATTTTTCATGGATCTCAGGTGCACCGAACTTGATTCCTCGTCATCCTTGGTTTGTGACATACGTGTTGATCCTGCTCTTTCTTTCCTTTGGTTTATTCTTTGAATAGTATTACCCCCACTGCGACCATGACACTGACGGTCACTGCGGTCCACCCACACTTCTCTTTCCCTTGACGCTGTGGCTTTGCCCTGTGTGTACCTGAGAAGGGCATCTGGCTGTGGGTCGTCTTCTGGGCCTGCTTTTCTCCACTCAACGGCGCGTGACAATGTGTAGAAGATGTTCAGCCTGCCCATGGCTGTAGTGATCCGACCGCACTGCCGGGGATCCTTGCTCTTCCTCGAGGTCTGGGTCTCCCCTGCCTGCGTCTCGTCCTCCAGGCCTCCGCTTACACATCCCTCCCTGAGCCCTGCCCAGACACCTGCACCGAGGGAGGCCTGCGCTGCTTCCTATCCAAACTTTGCTTGTGGCACAGCCTGACCACAACAGACTGCGCTATGCTTTGTGTGCTGGGTTTTGCCAGCGCCCCATCCCAGCAGGTACCCCTCCCATCTCGAGGGGCTCGGCCTCAGCATAGGGACCCACCCCAGGGAGAGGGTGGGGCTCAGGCCGGCTTGGATGGGCTGAGGTGTGCAGAGCAGTTCTGTAGGGCGAGCTTGAGCTGGAATTAAGGAATTAAGGGCAGAGGAAATCAGCCAGGAGATATTTTTAAGAAAGATGTTCATAACAGCTTTATTCATAATAGCCAAGCACTAAAAGCAACCAAATGTTATCAAGAGAGAAGAAAAATAAGAATATGTTATAATACATTATTAATATATATAAACATACATGTATATTCACCAATAAAGACAACTACAACCCATATAATAAAACGGACTAATCTCAAAATCAATACATGGAACCAAGGAAGCGAGGCACAAATTAGTGCCCACTCCGTGGTTCTGAGAGCTACAGCAGGCACACAGAACCTGTGACAGCAAACGGGAGCAGGGTGGCCCTCGTGGGTGTCAGGACTGAGGGAAAGGGGCGGAGAAGGCTGCTGTTGAGAGAATGTCCAGGGCTCCTTGCGTGAAGGGGTGGCGGTTCAATGGCCGTATACATCTGTCAAAACTCATCAAACTGCACACCTGAAATCTGTACGTTTTATTACTGTAAATTATGCCAGTTACAAATAAAGAGTTTTTGTGGGGGGAATGTTATCTGGAAGAGGTAGTGATGCAAGCCCAGACTTGATCTCATGAAAAGCATTTCTCACCAAAAACGAGGCGTGCCATTCTGGAGCTGCTGCTTGGCCCCGGCCCAGCGAGCAGGGCACCGTCAAGGCGATGGTCAAGTATCCTTTCTCCTCATCCGTCTTCACATCACCAACTCTGCCCCCTCAAACTCTTGTTCTGGGGACCTTGGAGGCCCAGAAGCCATGTGACCACCTCCAGGCAGACCACCCAGCATGCCTGCTCAACTGACATGAAGACCCAAGGGGGACAGGAAGAAAGGCTAGGACTTTCCTTCTCTGCTAGTGAAGCAGCAGCCGCGTGGGGCGTGCACAGACGGTACGCGTGCGGCCATTGAGTCCCACAGACTGAACAGACCCGGGGAGCCAGCACCCAGGCAAGACCCGGAGGAGAAGGTTCCCAGGGTTCCAGAAGCCTCCCCACCACGCTCTTCCAGCCACCACTCCCTCTCCTGCATGCTATCCCAACTTCTGTTGCCTCGATGTGATTCTGCCTATTTTTGGTGCCAAATCCAGGATGTTCCCAGACAAGCCAAGAAGGCTGGTCCCTCAGCCATCTCCCTGCTGGCATTAAGGTGAACAGGCATTGCTGTGCCCAGCTTAAACATGCCACCCTGGGTGCTGACATTGATTGGGGGCGGCGGGGGGAGCTCGGGCTCAGAGGCCTCAGAGTGGCACGCAGAGGCTCCTTACATGGGCCACTCGCCCAGAGAGCCACCAGCATGTGCTGGCGGATTCACTGTGCTAAAGCCCCGGGGTAAGCCTCTCCTAGCCAGGTCGGCCTAGGCATCCGGCAAGGGAGGCTGGCCCCGCAATCTCTCTGGCTTTCCAACCTCAGCTTTGCACCCTCCGCAGGCCCACTGGGTTCTTTTTAGAGTTCACCAGGTGAGTTCAGTGTGCAACCAAGGTTGAGAGCCAGTGCGTTAAGCAGTAAAAAGTTGGGTTTTATGCAGGGCTTTGCCCACACACTCTGTTCCCATTGTAGGAAGAGTGGTGGTGGTCCTACTGGACTCCTTCCCTGCCATTTTTCCAGCTGGAGCAAATATCCACAGGTCCCTGACCGCAGAATTAAGACTAGCCAGGTGTCAGTTTAAAAGAGGCTACATGGATAGAGTTTCTAGAAATAAGCTGCCCCATGATGGAATGAATTGCCTTGCAAAGGAGTGAGCTCCCCCTCCCGAGGGGTATGCAAATAGAGGCTGGGTCTCCATCTGTCCAGGTTGCATTACTGAAGGAGGCAGCACACAGTGGTCGCGGCCTTGATTCCAGGCCTCCTTGTGCCCCGCCCTCCTATCTGGGTGATTCCAGGAAGGTTCCCTTTGTGGTTTTGATGCAGAACCTGTGGTAAACTGTTCCACAAATTAAACAAACTCTTGCAGTTCTTTCCCCTCAACTCATTTATCTGGTTCATAAATCTCAGTGGATTTGCTGCACGAGTTTGCTTGGAAATGGCCCTCCCCGTCTGCCCTTCCCCCCCTGGTTAAGGTCTGTTGTTGGAACAGGGCTCTGACGGGCAGGGCTTGTCGCCCAGGATGCCCGAGGAGAGGCCCGTGTGAGGGCCTAGCTCTGCTGGGTTAGGAATCTGAGAGTAAACAGATCAAGTTTCCAGTGTTAGCTGGCCACAGCAATTGAAAATGAGAATGTTCTCTGAGATGACTCAGCCTCTCGGCCCCAGGGTAGAGGCAGCCCCAGGCCGTGGCTCTGCCCTGGTGGTCGGCTGCAGGCCAAGCCCAAGGGGAGCAGCAGTGGAGCTTTAGAGTGAGTGGTGTGCAGTTACCGTCCATCCCATCAGGATGAGGGCACAAGCCACAGTCTTGGTTATCTAACAGGTTGCTGTCCTCAGTTTCATCATTTGCGAAATGGGGATCAGCCATTCCTGGCTCAGAGGGTGGATGTGAGAAATGAGGCTAAGACCATTGCAGCCAGCGTAGGCAGAGAAGTGCCCATCGGAAGCTCTGGGAGAGAGCCTGAGTCACAGTGGTGGAACCCAGTGAGAATTGGAGGGAGGGTGTCATGTGAGGCTCCCTTGAGAGCCACCTACATGGGGAGAAGAGAAGTCACTACAGGAAACAAAAGAGGAGTGTCAGTGTCAGAAGTTAGAGGAGGCCATGTGGTAGCTTCTAGCGGCCAGGGGAAGATGTTGGCCAGCCTCGTGGGGTCCAGCCAATAAGTCAAGGACAGGAGGGCATGAGGGAAGAGGCTGTCAGGGTTGGCTGGTGGACGTCATTGGTGAGCGGAACAGGATCAGATGGAAAGTGAGGCCAGCCGGTGGCAGTAGAGGGTTGATAGTGACCAACTGGAGGCCTGTTTGGTGATAGAGGGGAGTGAAGAAGGCAGTGGCCTGAGGAGGAGATGGAGATGAAGGAAACATTAGCCTGCATGTCACTAGGACAAGGAAGCCAAGTATGAGCGAGGCGCCTGTGGGAATGGAGAAAGAAAAGGAAGGTTGCCTTGGTAGTTTTTCTGAGACCAGAGAGAAGGGTTAAAATGGATGGAAAAACAGATGTTTTGAGTGGGGGAGGGGGTCTCACCACTTGGCCTCAATGTTAGGAAACTGAAGAAGATGCAGGTTGGGGTTCAGATCATGCATGCCCAATCAAGAGCTAAGACACAGGGTTGAGCAGATTGGGGGGGCGGGGGGGGGGGGGAGGGTTGCAGGCAGGGCAAGATCTAGGCCCTGCGGAGATTTCTGAGCTGGAGGTCATAGCTGAGGAGGACTGTCCTAGACAGGGGTTATCTAAGGATTGGGGTCAGCTAAGGGGGCCACCCAGGACACCCTGCTCCAAAGCCAGTACAGAATTGGAGCGGCCGCAGGAGATGAGAGAGGCGCTCAGGTGACCCAGGAGCCAGGGGCACTCAGGGTTACCAGGCAACGGGACAACAACTGCACACAGTACCCCAGCTTGGCTCCAAAGTCCTGTAATAGCAGCCCTCTGGGGACTGTCGGTTCCCAATTAATAGTGTCAGGGACTTGGGGTGGGGGGAGGGCGCAAGTACTACAGATTGTTTAGATTATTGTTTTCAGCGTGCTGACAAAGAGCTGCTTGCCCCCTGGAAGGATAGGAGGTTGTGTGTGTGTCCTCACCGTAGTGTGTGGCACAGGGGGAGTGAAATAAGCTTCCACTATGTCAAGGAGAAAACCAGGGGAACATCAGTGCCCTCATCCAAAAGGAAGGAAAGAGACTGGTGCTGTTGAAGCACGCGTGTGTGCCCGGTGCTTGTACCTGAAGAGATGCCAGCCTGTCCCCTGGTCCAGCAATCAGTGGGGTTATGCCCCTCTTTCCGAATGGGGAGACCGGCTTAGGGCCGTGTAAATGTCAGACCACGGAGCTGATACCATCACTGGGACTCCAACCCTGGCCCCCTGGCTCTGAAGCGGTGCTTTTTGCCGAGCATTAACCACTACCACAGGGTCATCTGGGGTAGGACCAGTCTGGACTGTGAGAACTGAGAGTAAACCCTCGGAGGGTCAGGTAGAGGCTGGACTGTGAGAACTGAGTTGAGGGGTGACGATACATCTGTGCAGCTGGCCAGAGTCAAATTGAATGACCCAAATGACGGAGATTGTAGTCTTTGGACCAGTCCTACCCGTTCATCCTGGGCCTCTTGCCTGATTCTGGCACCTGGACCTGCCAGGCCACCTCCTCTGGAGGCTCTTTTACTGAGCGCCCTACACCTGTTTGCGCCCAGCAGCCTGATCCAGCTCCGGTTCTGTGGCTGGGTCCTCCACACCCTTCTGTCAGACCCCAGGCCCATTCCCTCTAAACTTCTACCTGGCCCAGGTTCCCAAGAACAATCTCCTTTGCCCCAGGGGACCTCAGCTCAGGTTCGTGACCCTGACCCATCGAGCGTCCTTGCATGGCCTTCCTTATCCATTTATCTAGATAATTAGAGTTAATGATGTAATCAGCTCGTGTTTAAGCCAGAGCAGAAATAGGACCTCTCGGTACCCTACATTCAACCAGAGGTCTCCCGCGTTCCCTCCCCCCCCCCCATGCCCAGGAAACTGTGTTCTTCATTGCTTTGCTTCCTTTTCGTGTCATTC
Organism: Myotis myotis; assembly: GCF_014108235.1. Lineage (NCBI taxonomy): Eukaryota > Metazoa > Chordata > Mammalia > Chiroptera > Vespertilionidae > Myotis > Myotis myotis. Next base: position 84,120,564 of record NW_023416357.1, on the reverse strand, counting down.
TGTTGCAACTACATGGAGTTGTAAAGGTGGTCTAGTAGTTTGATTTTGGGGGGTTTTTTTAAGTTGCTTTTAACTCTAAAAAGAGGACCATGCTGTATGTTGTTATGCCCAGATTTCAAGATTCCCAAGAGCCCACCAGGGAGCCAGTGAGTCCGATGCAAAAGCAAAGAGTCCTTTATTTCGAACTAGTTCGGCTCCCTGACCACACTCACCGATGCAACGGTAAACCCAGTGGCAGAGAGAGGGCTAGCCCGATGGGAAGAGGAGTTTCATAGGGCGGTGGAGTAAGGGGTGGAGAGGTGACTGTGGGTCCTGCCGATTGGCCAGGCGCAAGTTGGTACACAGGATGTCACATGGCTCTGCCCAAAAATGGAGGACCCAGGGTAATATGGAGGGCGTAGTCCTCACCCTTTCAAACACTTGTCCTGGGTGTGGCTAGCAGAGGCTTGGGCTTCCGGGAAGAAGCCTTACCAAGCACATGGCTCTGCCCAAAAATGGAGGACCCAGGGTAAGATGGAGGGCGTAGTCCTCGCCCTTTCATGTGTCATATTTGGGGACTTTTCCACCTATTACGTTGCTAAGATTCTTTCACATTTTTGCAAGTCACCGTAGATTGTTTGTTTAGACGGTTGGGTAATATTCTTCTGTCGTCCTTCCCCTCCTCTCCAGTGATGGGCATCTGGGGCGTGGCCAGGTTTTTGTTGCTGGGAACAGGCTATTATAAATTCTCTTGTCAGTGTCTCCCATTACACATATGTAAGAAGGTGGAATCTCGCCGGGAAGAGCTGAGTCATGGGGAACATGCCTCCAGGTGCCCTCACCTTAGAGATTGCCCAGCCTGTTGGACCCGGGGCAGTCACTGCCTTAATCTACCTGGGCATCCGTGTTCCTGTCTGGAAAACACTAATTAATGAAACCACACATGCACTCGGTGCTGATTACACACAGACCCAGTGTCTAGTCCTGTGCTGGGCATGGGGACTTAGCTGAGAAAGACTCGGCCCCACCACGGTCCAGGCGCAGCGGAGACAGGCCTGAATCATCTCAGCAGCACCCGGGGTGTTCCCCTCGCTGGGAATGGGCTGGTGGGTGCAAGGGTGCACCAGGGCGGAAGCTGGGCCAGGCCCCGCGGTCCCTCGTGAGATGGCTGGACTTCTGCTGAGGGCTGGGGTGGGGGCCACAGGAATGGGGAGATCTGAAACCAGAAAGAGATCGCTGAACACAGAGAAGCCAAGGGACCACAGGCAGAAGGTGCGCTCCCGTCTGCGAGGCCTGAGCACTCCAGACAGGAACGCTGCCAGGGACATCCCGTTCCCCTCACTCCCAGGCCAGCTGCGCCACTCGGCTGCATCGAGTGACCGCACTTCAGCAGCCTCGAGCACATCCATGTATGTTCAGTCCCTCCTTAAGCCCTAACCTGCAGGGGAGGTATTTCCAAGCCTCTCTCACAGGTCAGGAACCTGGGGCCAATTGAAGACCAATAAGTAGTTCCACCTCATCTCCGGGAGGCGGTAACACCGAGATTCCCACTGGGGCCTTGTCCACCTCAGTCCCCCCCAAGAAGGAAGTAAACCACCAGGCCTTGCCCCACGTGTGCCCTGCACTGGGGTGTGTGTGTGTTCCCAAAGCCAGAGGCCTTTCCCAGACTGGTCCTACCCTGGATGACCCTTCTGACCCTGCTCCCTGCCAGGCCCCTGGGACCGGCAGCCATCCAGCAGCTCTCCAGAGGCCTGCGTTTCAGGCCTCAGGGCAGCTCCACAGCCCTGGTGTCTTACCTGCCCCAGGTTCCCACAGAGGAAAGGACTAAAGCAGTTGGGACCAGATTTAAAGATGAGCAGATTTGGCCAATGCAGGGCCCCACCTCTGCCTGCCGGCCTTCCTCGTGCCTCCAACCAGAACACTGGCCGTGGGACACAGTCTTTCCCTGCCTCGGCCTCATGTTTCTCCCCCAATTTGTTGAATATTATTTCCTGGCCACAAGCGGACCCACGCCTACCGCCGGCAGCCTGGGCCAAACCACCGTTGGCTCTTGCCAGCTCCTTGAAGAAGAGTAGTCTCCTAGCTGGCCTCGGGGTCCTTACCCCGTCCTCACGGGGACCACAAGGCATCATCCTACCCCCATTGCCTGTGAAGTCATTGCCTGTCATTCCCTTGCCCCGGCCTCTCAGCCACTCTGGCCTCTGTCACTCCTGGCCTCGGGGCTTTGCACAGTCTCCTCGCTCTGGCCTCCCGGGGACAGCAGCATAATGCACCTCTTACAGGTCTTGTGGGGACCTGCCTTTCCCTGCTCGACTATTTTTTATTGTAGCCAGATATACGTGACACAGGTGTACCATCTGAACTGTTCTTCAGTGTACAGCTCGGTGGCAGTAAGCACATTCGCATTGTTTGTGTAACCATCAGCACCATCCAACTCCAGAACTTTTCATCATCTCGCACTGAAACTCTGTATCTATTAAACAATCGCTCCCCATCTCCCCCTTCCTCCAGCCCCTAGCAACCACTTCCTGCTCCGTCTTTAAATTGTAAACCCCTGTTGTGCTAGCCCTTGTCCTCTCTGCACTTTTTTTTTCTTAATATATTTTATTGGCTTTTTTACAGAGAGGAAGGGAGAGGGATAGAGAGTTAGAAACATCGATGGGAGAGAAACATCTATCAGCTGCCTCCTGCACACCCCCTACTGGGGATGTGCCCGCAACCAAGGTACATGCCCTTAACCGGAATCGAACCTGGGACCCTTCAGTCTGCAGGCCGACGCTCTATCCACTGAGCCAAACCAGTCAGGGCCTCCCTGCACTTTTTATTTGCTCTGTGGTACACACCATCATCTGATCCACTATTTTACTATTTCCCCCCCCACCACCACCACCACCACCACCACATATAAACTCCAATTGTCTTATTTAAGGTGTGTCCCTAGCACCTGAAACAGTGACTGACTGGTTTGTTGAAGGACTGAAAGATTGCCTGGGTCTCAGGGACTTTATCCAGACCCTACTAATTCCTTCTGCCCTACTGACTGACCCTTTTCTGCAGTTCCTACCTGTGCAAGTCCCCCTAGAATTTACAAGCGATGTTGCCCACACTGTCTGATTCTCCTGGCCGCCCGTGACATAAGCCGATTTCGGTCTTAATGGAAAAGAACCTCCTCTTCAGGATTGCCCTTCAAATCACAGAACCAACCCGGGCTTTCTTTCTAACTACAGTCGGAAACGGTCACCTGTAATTGTTAAAGACAGTAGAAGTGAAATGTAAATAACACGAGAGACTACTGAGGGAGGACCCACGAGAAACATGAAAACGCTGCTGCTAGTTACGAGAACAAAGGCTGACGCACACCAGGCCAGCACCCTGGGGAGGCCCGACGCACTCTGCTCCGTCGCCACGATGTGTGAGTCCCTGTGCAGCACGGCAGGTGGGCCGCGGAGTGGGCCAGACCCAGCCCCTCCATGTCCCCACTGTGACGTCCTGCAGAGGACGGGGCCAAGCCTCCCTGGTTCCAGCCCGAATGGGCTGCACTTTGCGAGAAAGACTCCGGGCTTTCCCGGCTGGTGCTGAAATTGTAAATGGGCTCATGGGCATTCAGAGGCCCTACTTGAACGAAAAAACAAGAACGGTTTGTAAACAGGTACCCGGAACGTGCTGGAAGACTGTTCTCGGTCCCGCTGGTAGCGTGTGAAGGCTCTGGGTTCATCTCAAGGCCCGGCTGGTCAGGCTGTGACGGCAAAGGTCTGAGCTTGTTCTCTGAGGAGCTGGCAGGGCCTGGCTGGCACAGGGCATTCTGGCCTGCAGGAAGCAGGCCCCGGCCCCACAAAGCTAGCACCCACTTCCCAGCACCCTGGGTCCTGCAGGAGAGTCCACGTACTGGCAGCCTTTGTGGAGCCCTGACTACGTTAGGGGTCTTTGTGGTCTGGAGCCGAGAGGAAGTGAGCACAGCCGGCAGGTGAGTGAAGGCGGGATGGATGCTAATAGGAACTTCCACTCAATGGCGATCGGTCGGGCCACCCCCTGGTGCCGCGATCTGGATGGCCGCTGTCCTCAGACATACCACATGTCTGAAGATTGCCCAGGCCTTTGTGTGGTGTGTCAGGGAGCAGGGTTGGGCCCAGGGCTGCAGGTTTGGCTGCAACGCAGATTCCCTGGCAGTGTAGAGCTGGGTCTGTCTCTTCCGTCATACATCATCATTCCTTCCCGGCCTACCTGGTGGGAATTGAGCTATTGGGGAGGTGAATGGAGACTTTTCAGCAAAGCTTTTTACTTGGGCTCAGTGTGTGGGAACCAGCTGTTTCAAAGAATCAGAGACTCAGTTTCATCCATCCTCCCCCTCGAGGCAGTGGTACCCTTCGGAGAACTGGCAACGCACTGCCTCCCAAGCCAGCCCATTGGTCTCGGTAGTCAGCTGGCTGTAGAGCTTTTCTTTACTCGGAACACAAGCTGGCCTCCCTGATGCCTCCCTTTAGCTCTGTCTGCCCACCAAGAAGAAATAGCCAACATATTGAGTGCTCACCATAGTCACACGGGGTTTTCGTCATTTATTCTTCAACAACAACCCTGTGACATAGGTAGATACTGTTATTATCCCCATTGTACACATGAGAAAACGGGGCACAGGGAGTAACCTGCCTAAGGTCACACAGCCATAAGCAGCCACGTGGCTTCCAACCCATGGTCCACAGTAACCACAGAGACTAATAAAAGGCGTAGCTGGAATCTTCCCCAGGCCAAAGGGGTGCAGTCCAGGGTCCCCTCAGCTCCTGTGGGCAGGCTCCGTGTTGGCCTTGACGCTCTGAACAGACATGGCTCCTGGTGTGGCCTGCCCTCATCCAGTCCCCATGCTCTGTTCACGGAGCCCAGGGATGCATTGCACCCCCTAGACAGGGGACTTGCGTGATTCTTGGGGTGTGTCCCAAGCCAGGGCTCACCCAGAGCTGCTGTTCCCCAGTCTCCCTCCTCCATTGGTGAGAGCTCTAGAGTTTTGTATCCCATCTACCTGAGTGCTCCTGCAGGACCTGCCCAGTCACCATGGCACACAGTTGCACAGGTTGTGTCCTCTCGATTCTACAGCACTCCTCACACAGACTGAGGTGGATGAGCCCTCCTCCGAGCTCGGATACCACCTGCCCAGCTCCCTGGGCAGCAGATAGATCTGTCTTGGGTTCTGGTTGGGGCTTTTGCTTCACCTCGAAAGGTATTTTCCAGACACTCAACGGTTCTGGAATCGTGTCTACGTGCCTTGTTGGTCCACCCTGCTATGGAGCTGGCAGGGTTCCCGGTGGCCCAGGCACTGCCCAGGCTGGAACTGGATGGGAACTAGCCCACCCTGAAGCTGCCCTTGTTGTACAGAGGAATGAAGCAGCCCAGGGCTCACCACCCGGGGCCAGGCTGGGACTGGAACCCAGGCCCCTGACTCCAGGCCTGCGGTCATCTTCTCACTCTCCAGGCTGCTCTCTCCTGTCATTTCATCCTGTCCCTAAGTACCACGAGGGCATCTAGAGGGCAAGCAGATCTCCTCCTCCTCCTCAGGTTTCCTAGTAGGCTGGCTGATTGCTGGGCTTGGGTCCTCTTTCCTGCTCCTTGTAGACCAAGTGCAGAGAGGCCTCAAACAGCGGGGCCTGGCATCTATGGTGTGGATTTAGCCACGACTCACTGGAGAGCACAGAGTTGGGACTAGAGACTTTAGTGTCTCTCAGCAGAGGGTACATCAGGGCAGTGCCACGCCAGGGCATGTAGGGCTTGTTCCGATTGGGGCTTCTCTGGCCTTGGAGGTAGGTATGTGGCTGTAGTCCACTCTATTGCTCATCAGACAGTGAGCTTTGGTCCTGTGCCCAGCCAGGTGTGTGTACAGAGAGCCTCCAGCCCTTGCCTGTGAGAGTGTATGGTCTGCTGGGGAAACAAGTATTCGTAACGGGTTGTGGCAAGTTCTCATCATGCACAGTTGCTCCCGTCGAGCACTGCCCAGGTCTGAGGGCCACTTCACATACACTGTGAGGCGAGCGAACTCTCCCCTGGAGCTGTGAGGCACCAGCAGCCCACAGTGGCCTTAACACCCTCTTGTGCACAGTGTAAGGCTGTAGGCTATCAAGGAGGACCCGCCTGTTTGGTGGGAGGTGAGGGAGAGGAGGTGGCTGGTGCCAATCCTTAAACTGGGTCTTAAAGGGTGAGACGGTCACATCGACATATTCATACCCCATTTACACAGAGGCCGATGCTGCCTTCTGCTGGTGCCTGTGCCTCCGGGATGATTTATATGGTCTATTTCTGGAATGTCCCTCACAGCCGAGAGGGCACTGGGAGCAAATGCCACATCTGTCAGCCTTCACAGGGCTCTCTCCCCCACCCAGCAAGTACCTGCTTATGGCAGGCCAAGGACGGGGGTGGGGGGGTGTGGCTTCCAAGGCTCATTCTGGGTGCACAGGAGTCCCCAAGAAGGAGCTGGGCCAGACCAGTGATAGCCATGCACTAAGGTGATAATTTGCTGTTGTCCTGAGCAATTACAGATTTCACTTGTCCAGGCAGTCGGTGCAAATTGGATGTGGACAGGCAGGGACAGAGATGGCATTTGCAAACCAAAGCGCTGGAGGGAAGTGGAAGAGAGTGTGCTGTCGGTTGGGCAGAATGTCAGAGGGAGGAGAGTGAGTGCCACCCTGTTCACAATGCTGGCACAGGCATTTCCTTCAGTCAGGCTCATGGAGGCATAATTTACACCCAGTAAAATTCGCCCTCAGGGTACAGCTCTTTGAGTTTTGACAAATGCGTATAATCCTGTAGCCACCCACCACCACAATCAAGATGCCAAACACCCCAGCACCCCAAGGGTTCCTGGGTTCCCCTCCAAAGTCAACCCCGGCCCAACCCCTGGCAGCCACGAATCTGCTCTCAGTCCTTACAGTTTTGCCCCTTCCAGATGCCATGTAAATGGAATCATATATATGGCAACCTTTTGAATCCGGGTTGAACTTAGCAAAGTGCCTTTGAGATTCATCCACGTGACAGCAGGAATCAGTAATTCATTCCTCTTCCTTGCCAGCCAGGACCCCGTGGTGTGGCTGAGCCTCCTCTCGGCCAACTCCCTAGCTGAAGGGAGGGCGTCGGGTTGTCTCCCCTTTGGGGCGATCACACATAGAGGCTGCAGACCTTGCATGCAGGTCTGTGTGCATAGGTTTTCTCTCTCTGGAGTCGGTACCCAGGAGAGCGATTGCTGGTTCGTGTGGTCGCTGTACGTTTAACTTTGTAGAAACTTCCAAACTGTTTTCCAAACGGCAGTATCGTTGTGCGTTCCTTCTGGTTCCAGCTGCTCTCGTTCCTGGTGAAAAGTGTAAAGGCTGAAGTCAAAGGGTGCCGCCGAGTTCTGTGGTCGGGGCGGCTGGCGGGAGAGGACGGCCACGGGGAGCGAGCTGTGGGCACTCCGGCCGCCCGGTCCCCTAGAGATTCCTTCCCCATTTAATCTGTGGAGTGATATCCGGCCATGGCTGGGGCTACTCGTGGGGCCTCTTTCTGTCACGGCTCCCGTGATGGATGGGTTTTACACGCTGGGCATGGAGCCCGTGCTGGGCCTCACGCTCCAGAGCGGCGATGCCAGATAAGTGACCACGTTTCCTGTGCACACCGTCTCTCCCTGCAGCTGCCGTTCTGGGGGCCGTCCTGGCTGAGGGGGACAGAGACAGGCATTGAGGGGTGGGGACCCCGTTACCCCGTGACGGAAAGCCTGGACACGGAGCCCAGCTAGTCTGCCAGGCAGCAAGAGCATGCTTAGGGCAAGACAGCAGGGACGAGATAAAGGGGGCAGAGTGATTACCAGTCCCTGCCTGGCCTGGGGAAATGGGTGGGGGGTCGGGGGGACGAGCATCATACACCCCAGGCTAAGTAGTATTGCCAAAGGCCACATGTGGCCGTTCAGGGATCTGTGTCCCAAAACCGGCACAGACGTCCACCCCCTCCCATGCAGAGAAGAAGAGTAGCCTGAAGGCTGGGCTGTCGTCTGGGTGATGTGAGTTAGGACTTAAGTGACAGTGGGAGCTCTTCAATTGGTGAGGAGGGGGCCAGGACAGAGACATAGAGGTCGGAATGTGGGGACCCATGGATAAGAGTTCATTTGCATGGCCCCTGCCAGACCTACCCTTCAGCCACTTCCTCCCTGAAAAAGTGGGATCTGAGCCTATACAGGATCCCAGAGGCTTGCCGACTGGGGGTGCAGAGGGGACGGTCACCATCTCTAGGCCTCTCTGAGACCTCCTGAGTTAGGGGGGAGGGGGGTAGGCATAGCGTACTGGAGGTCACCAGCAGCCTGCACTCAGAGCTCTGGGTAAACCGATTCATCTGCTGGGTCACCACAGTGTCCGGCCAGGACTAATGCAGAACTAATGTGACATCCGTGTCTGTCTGTCTGTCCATCCGCACAGGTGCAAGTTCTTCAGTCTGACTGAGACCCCGGAGGATTACACCATCATCGTCGATGAGGAGGGCTTCCTGGGTGAGTGCTGCTCCCGCCGGGGGTGTGGCAGGACTGTGCCCTGCCATCGAGGCCGGCTGCCCGCCTCCTTATTTCTGCCCCCACCCACACCCGTGGAGAGCCTTCTCCTCTCCCAGTCTCCTGGCTGTGGCTCCTCGCTCTCTGCCCGGGAGCCTGCCCAGGAAGGCCCCGAGCTAACAGGGTCCGTGACACCGTGCCTCCCCAGCCGAGAACTAAAGCAGCCACACATTTCATTGAGCATCTGCTGTGAGTGAGGTGCTTTAAATTGTCCTCAGTCCTTGTCCCCATTGGCGCGAGCCCCAGTGCCATCCTTCATGATGTCCCTTCGCCTTTTTCCCATGCATTAAATTGAGATACCATGCACATGCCATAGAACTCACCATGGTCAAACTCGGCAGCTCACCAGGTGGTGCAGCCATCACCACCCTGACTCCAGAACAGTTTCATCACCCCCAAAAGAAGCCCCATTACCTGTCAGCAGTCATCCTCCCTTCCCCCCACATCTTGCAAGTTTATTATTACAGTTTCTTACGTTTGTCCTCGTGCTGCCCGATGCCCAGTAGTTTCCGGGGAGGTGGTGTGTGCATGAGGAGCTGGGAACAGGAAGGGGATGTCACTGCCCAGGCGTCCACACAGCACGGAGCTGGGCTCCCCCAAAGCTGGTGTCTGAACCACTTTCTTCAAAACGTGCAGAGGACACAACACGTCCGACATTTTTAAGAAACAGTCCCACCCCAAAGACAGCTGGTAACTTTTTGGTACTTCCTGTCTAGCTTTTTTCTGTGCATGTTGTTCCTTTTTTTTTTTTTTTAATATATATATTTTATTGATTTTTCAACAGAGAGGAAGGGAGGGGGATAGAGAGTTAGAAACATCAATGAGAGAGAATCCTCGATCAGCTGCCTCCTGCACACCTCCTTACTGGGGATGTGCCCGCAACAGAGGCACATGCCCTTGACCAGAATCGAACCTGGGACCCTTTAGTCCGCAGGCCGACGTTCTATCCACTGAGCCAAACCGGTTAGGGCTCGTTGTCTCTTTTTACTTTCCTTATGACCATGCCATATGGAGAAGTGCTTTCACTTAACGTTGACGTCACATTACACCTTAAAGTTTCCTGTGCCATCACAGCCGCTCACAGCTGCCACGCGGCCTTCCCAGTCCCCTAAGGTTAGGTTTAAACTTACTTTAATTTTTCTCCAGTGATAACATTATAGACCCTTTAAACGTGTAACATTTGCCCTTATGCCGGTCGATTCCTAAAATGGGGTCTGAGAAATGGCATATGGTCAGAAGTTGGCTGTTTTCCAGTTCTCCTGTTGACACCCCGGGGAAGCGACCTCCCAGCTAGACTCTGTCATCCTACCCGCAGGTGCTCCAGAGCACCTACCAGTGTGGGGATGGTCGCACACCCCTCTCCCCCTACAAGGACATCATGTCTTTTCCTGACTCAGAGGGGGCATCTCGTGGCCAGGGCAGGGAGAGGGCAGGCCCCACAGGAGGCCCTGCCTCGTCGTCGAAGGCACCCATGTAGCCACTCACTCATTTATGCAGCAGACGCCGTCTGAGTACAGGAGCCACGGATACGCGGACACTGTGCTTGGGCAACCCAAACGCGTTTCCATTTTCTTACGGGCACTCATCATGCCTTTCATGCAGAACTGCTGCGAAGGGTGGCATCTTAATGCTCCGGAGTATCTGTTCTCTGGTAATAGATATTCTGTCTAATCCTCCTCCCCAGATGAGACTGAAGTCTCTACCTCTTGAGGCAGCTAATGAGCAGACACCATGAGCAAGGAGAGAGGGAGGCCGTGGACCTGGCAAGCCGGTTCTGCAGGCCCTGGAAGGCCATGTCTGCAGGATTTCTCGCTCACCGGGGAGATGCCCTGCAGAGGAGTGGCTGGTTACCTGAGCAGCCTCCAGGGTTGCAGGAGGCTGTGTTTACTGAGCACCTGGGGTGTGCCAGCATCTTGTAGGCCCTGGAGATGTAGCTGGAATTGAGAGACACCATCTCTGACCCCAGCAGCCTCGGAGCTCTGTGGCTTCTGGGTAAGGCTCTCCCTCCCAGGCTAGCAAAGCAGGCTGCTTAGATAGCTGTTATTGCCTCAGAAAAAAATAATCTCTCATGCTCCTGTTGCAGAGCTAAAGGGGCAAGTATACACAATAAGACTCCCCTGTACCGCTGCAGAGATGCGTCGCCACCTGGGATCATTCCGGTGGCCTGAGGGTAATCGGTGAAGACCCGTTTTATAAGAGGGAAAACTGACATTAAGGTGCCCACAGTCCCTGAGTGACGGGGTCCCATTTGAAACAGGAAATGCTGTGGTGAATCCCAACAGACCAAGGTCAGGGGCATGGGAGACGGGGGATGGGCCAGTGTGTGGCAGGGCAGTGTGAGAAGGCCCCCAGAGGGGAAGATGTGGGGTGGAGACTGCCAAGTTCACCCTCTCGCCTCCGCTCTGGGCGTGGTTCTCTTAGGAGGCTCTTCTTCGGAAAGGGAGTCTGGGCTGTGGCTGCCCCCGTGGGACGGGGAGGGGTGACGGTTGTACCGTGCTGTGTGAAAGATGGGGCCCCGTCTCCCAGTTCTGCAAACATTGCTTCTCACCCAAGGGCCTCCCTCGGCCAGGGTGCCTTGATTGTGGTTCGCTGGCAATATCGTCAGCGCGGAGCTTTCTCTGTTAGGAGCCAGCAGCTGTCTGCAGTTCACATGTGCATCAAATGCGGGGCCTGTCCTCGGAGGGTGGGACAGTTGTCAGTGACATTAACCAGACTGCTTCCTGTTTCATGTGGAATTTCAGAGGCTCTTGGCTCAAATGGATGCTATGTGTCTGCATGGCAAACCAGAGGGGTCTGTGTGCATGTGTGTCATTTGATCTTTTACATGTTTAATGAGCACCTACTATGTGCAATTGCTAGATGCTCATGGGAACCCAAAACAATATGCACGGCAGCCCCTGTCCTGACCTCTGGGTCGTGGGCAGCATCTTAGGTTTGCAGTTAAGCAGGGCGCAGTGCTAATCAGGACCCCTTCACTGGCCCCCACCCGTCACAGGCCCCTTACCTGTGTCTGTGGTGTCTGTAACATGCTCCTTGGACCGTGACTAGCCAAAAGGTAGAAGGAGGAAGATGTTGAGAGGTAACTGCTGGCTTCATCCTGGGCTAAGATGAGAAGATCAGGTTCGGATCTAGCCCTGCTACACGCTGCTGATCATTCTGGGCAAGTTGCTCAGGACCCTGGGGCCTCCATGGCCTCGTCCCAAACACAGGATCGCCTCCCTCCCACTCGGTGCTGTAAGGCATGCTCGTGGCTACAAGGCACATGAGTGGACCCACGTAGTTCAGACCCGTACTGTTCAAGGGCCAGCTGTGCTCCTTTACAGTGAAAGTGAACATTTTTTAAACTCTTGATACCCTTGACCCAACTGCCATCCAGAACCAGCAGAACACCAGCAGTGTGACCAGAAAGGCTCTGGCCTTTGATGAGCACTCAGATGGGTGCCAGGCACTCAGCTGAGCGCTCCAGGCGGATTATCTCATTTAATCCTCCCAGCGCCTTCTCCAGCCGCTCCTGATTTCATCATCCCACATTTAAAAACAAAGGCCCGGGGCCCAAGGTCGCACAGCCAGGACTCAACCCGCCTGCCCCGCGCCAGGACTCAACCCTGCTGCAGGCGGGGCAGGCGGAGCCTGAGAGACAGGCTGTGTGGAGGACACGGCCACATAGTGCAGGGACCTGCAGGTCCTTCGGCCAAAACGGGGGACTCCTGGGGAAGAGGGAGCCCACCCAGCAACAGAGTCGCCCAACTTTGTGACCCGGCGGTGGGGAGGGGGGGGATGGGGAGACCTGTTACCTCCTCTACCAGGGAGCGTCCTCAGCTCTGAGAAGCTATATTTAGGGTCTGGGACGATGGGCAGTGACAGATAATCCATTTCCGTCTTAGAATGGGTCCACTTTTCCTCTAGGGAAGAGCCAGTGTGCCGCCTCCTGGCAGCTCGTCCCCACAGCCCCAAAGCAGCACTTGGGCGCCCTGAGGTTTGGCCAGGGTGGGGAGGGGGCCCACTCAGCCTTCCCTCTCCCCGAGAATGCCAGGGCAGCGTTGGATGTCCACGGGGCCGGAAGCAGTAAGTGCTGTGGTTTCCAGCCACTCTGACAAGCTTCCCCTTCGGGAAGCCTCCGTGGGTGACCACGGGCCTGCCATTGAGGAACCTCAGGGCTTCTGTCCAGGACTGAGAGCCAGAGCGAGATTATTCGCATTTCAGATCCGAGCTGGTCCCCCGGTTCTGGGAGCATATTTGCTCTTGGTCCTGGGGCCGAGAAGTCTCTCTTCTGACCCCTTGGATAACGGGTAGAGAGACCAGACATGGCTACCTGAGACCCAGCGCCTTTTAAAACGTTTTCTCCTGCTCTCCCTCCCAAACCTTTTCCCTTTTCTGGGAAGCTGCCTGCCTCTCCAGCCAGCCTGGCCAAAGACTGGCCCTTCTCAGCTGATATGACCAATGGGCTCGCTGAGCTGTGGTCGCCATGATGACCAGAGCTGGGCAGGTAGGAGCCTGGTGGGGCCTCATGCAATTTTCCCTCCTTGGAAGCCATCCTGCCGGAGGCCCATGCGGCCTTCCCTGGTTATCGCCATCCTCCTCACCAGTGTCTGGGCCCCTCTTCTTCCTGGGGACCTGACCCTTCCTCCCGGTCGGCGCCCAGGACAGGGCATGAGGCTGTCAGACCTGGGTTTGGGTCCTGGCACTGTCCTTCCCTAAGTGACCATGAAATCACCGCCCTCTCAGAGCTCTGGTTGTGGTGTTCTCAGGGGGAATAACAGTCCTTCTGGGGGGTGGGTTTGAGCAGGAGCCTGTGATACGTGGAGAGTCCTGTGCCAGCCTGTAGGGTCAGCTCCGTGGCTGTGTGTTCCGGGAGACACGTGTGCCCACATCCCGGGCGCAGGCTCCTCTGGGGGCTCTCAGGACGGGGGAAAGGGACGGTCCGAACGTATGGAGCCCAGGTTTTACGAGTTGGTCAGGGAGACTTGCTCTTTGCTCTCATTCTGAGCCTCCCCCACGCTGTCCCTGCCAGTGCCAACCCCCAGGGCTCGCTGGCTCTCAGGAGGGACTGGATGACCGTCACTGCCCACCTGGAGGTGGCACCCTCAGGAGCCCTCCTGGAGCTGGGCGTTCTTCCAGAGAAGCCCAGCAGGCAGGTCTGATTGAAGCAAAGAGGAAACCCAGGCCCCCATCCTGTCTTCCTGCTCCCCTCCAACCCCAGCCTCCTGGGAGGTTCCTGGGAACCCAGTTTGAAAACCATGGGACTCATTCCACTGGTGTAGGTGGTGATGGCAGCACCTGCCACCCAGAGGGTAGTGAGGACTGAAAATAACAAAATCATTGCTGACTGCTGAATACTCATCCTTTGACGGTTGAGGAAACTGAGGCCCAACACAGATAAACCACATGTCCCTGTAGTTCCCACCCGCCTGAGCCGCCTGACACATCCAGGGTCCTCTGGGGGCTTCCCGCTCGGTCCTCCCTCAGCCGAGCCTTTGAGGCCGGTCCCATCCGCCTCTGACAGATGAGGGCACTCAGGCACAGAGGGTGGGGCTGGCCAAGGTCACACAGCTGGTCCCACGTGTCAGTTCCTACTCTGTGGCCTGCTCTGCTCTGAGGACCTGGGGCCCATCAGTCACAGGCCTGCCTCTGTGTCCCCTCCAGAGCTGCCTTCCTCGGAGCACCTGAGCGTGGCAGATGCCACCTGGCTGGCCCTCAATGTCGTGTCCGGTGGTGGCAGCTTTTCCAGCTCCCAGCCCATCGGGGTGACCAAGATCGCCAAGTCAGTCATCGCCCCACTGGCCGACCAGAACATCTCCGTGTTCATGCTGTCCACCTACCAGACGGACTTCATCCTGGTAACCGCAGCTCTCGGGCAACAGGGACATCCCCCACAGGCATTGTCTGCAGAGTTCTGTGGTCCCCATTCTCTGATCAGCTCAGAGAGAGGCCAGGGAGACCTTAGGGTCGTCAGTCAAATGTTAGCATGACCCAGGCTGGTCTCTGCCCCCCTGCGCCCTCCACCTGCCTTTTATGGGGGGCCATGCTTGGTTTGACCTGGAAGCCAGGAAGTGAGGTCTGGGGAGCTCGTGTGGGTGGGGTATCGTCCCAGCTGGACATCTGTCATCTGTCTCCCCTCTTCCCCACCCCCACCCCCTGGGATGGCAAGTCTGTCTGGTCCTGGAGCCAGCAGCAGCTCCTGGCCACCAAGTCATTCTTTCTCCTCCCATGGGCCATGGCCACCCTCAAGAGCATGGGCCTGGGGAGGGGCAGGGACAGGCCTGGGCACAACATTCAAGAGGGTGGGGTTGGGGGACCGGCTTGCACCTCCCGGCCCTCAGTGTCGTGTCTTCTCCCCTCTGCATCCTTCCTGCTGCCCTGGAGAGGTGTGCCTGGTCCCAGGCTCCCACCCCCGACCAGGGCGGCAGGAGGCAAGGACCGGGGAAGCTGGTTCTGGGGCAGCATCTCCGGGGGAGGGGAAGGGGGTTCGCTCCCCCCAGGCCCACTCGATCCAGGAACTACCAGAGACTCATGTCCTCAACTCCCTGTCCCAGGTGCGTGAGCGGGACCTGCCCTTTGTCACCCACACCTTGTCATCAGAGTTCACTATTCTGCGGGTCGTCAATGGTGAGACGGTGGCCGCCGAGAACCTTGGCATCACCAATGGCTTCGTGAAGCCCAAGATGGGTGCGTCAGAGGGGAGGAGGGTTGGGGTGGAAAAGGTGAAGGGATTAAGAAAAAAACAGACCTAGACAACAGGACAGTGATTGCCAGGGGGCCAGGGGGTGGAGGGAGGTAGAAGAAGGTCAAAAGGGAATAAATGGTGACAGGAGACTTGGCTTTGGGTGGTGAATGCATGATGCGCTATACAGATGATGTATTATAGAGTTGTATTCCTAAAACCTATATAATTTTGTTAATCAATGTCACTCTAATAAATTCAATTTTTAAAAAAAAATTACCAGGTGCTGCCCCAGAACAGCCCATTCTCAGAGCATCAGTTGAGCTCCAGGCAGAACACGGTTCAGCCGTCCTGGTCAGTAGGAGCTCAGCCAGGTGGTGAAGGTTGGGAAGGGCATTTCAGGCAGGAGATAGGCCATGTGCAAGGGCCCCGGGCCTGGGTGAGCCTGGACTAGCAGAAGAGCTGTAGGTGGTGGTGGAGGCTGAAGAAATGACAGGCCAGGGCTCACAGGGCCTGGAGCCAGGCCTCCCAGAGCGTCGGCAGCAAACCCCACCTGCCCCCACCTGCCCCCGCTGCTCCTCTAACCGCCTTGGCACCTTTGTCTCTGCACTCACAGTCCAGAGACCCGTCATCCACCCACTGTCCAGCCCCAGCAACAGCTTCTGTGTCACCAGCCTGGACCCCGACACGCTGCCTGCTGTTGCCACACTCCTCATGGACGTCATGTTCTACTCCAACGGGTAGGGTCTCCTTGGGTGTGAGGGGCTGCAGGGGGGAGGGGGGGCCAAGAGGGACATGGCTGTGCCACGAAGCCCCCGTCTCAGAGGAGACAGACCTGCCCTGGGAGCTAGTCTGAGGGAGGAGACACAGACCTGCCCTGGACACTTGTCCGGGGTCGGTGGTGGGAGACATGGCTCTACCCAAAGCCCCGTCTAAGAAGGGAGACTTTCTTCCTTGGGAATCTTTATTTTTTTATTTTTTTTTATTTCAGAGAAGATGGGAGATAGAGAGAGGGAGATTAGAGAGAATCATTGATCGGCTGCCTCCTGCACACTCCTGGCTGGGGATGAAGCTCACAACAGGAGCATGTGCCCTGAGCGGGAATCGAACCATGACCTCCTGGTTCGTAGGTCAGTGCTCAACCACTGAGCAGCGCCGGCCCGGCCTCCTTTGGGAACCTTGGGCCTTGGTGAAGCCCAGTGCACAGGGAGATGCTAACAAACCCCACTGCCCCTGAGCTTCAAACGGGGTTTTCATTCGAGGACGACAGGCTTTGCGTTTCCCTCAGAGTCGGCTTTACCTTTAGGCCAACACCAGGTTGGGGGGTGCAGGTTCCAGCGAGCTGGCAGTGACCACAGATCGTGCCCTGAAATTTGGGCCAGCACAAGGACAGAGAACCTGCCGGGAAGGGGCCGTGCAGCCTGCCTGGGGGCCGGCGGGGGCTCCGGCACGGACGTGGCCTGCTCACCTCCACGAATGCGTGGGATGTGTGCGTTGCACAGAGACCTGCGGGGACACTGGCTCGGGGTTACTCAGCAAGGCAGGGAAGGGGCTCTCCCAGGCCAGTGCTCTTCCCAGCACCCCGTGCTGAGGCTGCCGCGCAGGACAGGCAGAGGTCGGGGTGCAGTGGGGCCCCCACTCCACCCTCATCAGCACTCCCCGCCCCCAGCGTAAAGGACCCCATGGCTGCCAGTGACGACTGTGGCCACATCCGCTTCTTCTCCTTCTCCCTCATCGAGGGTTACATCTCCCTGGTGATGGACGTGCAGACCCAGCAGAGGTGAGCCGGGCCACCCAGGGTGGGCTGGGCTCCGTGGAGGGCACATCACCCACTCTGTCCCTAATAGTTCCTCACCACAACCTTCATTGCAGGTGGGCGGGCCCTGTCCCCAAGATGACAGGCAACTCAGAGACGAGGGCCCTGGGTCATTTGAGTACCATTTGCCCCTCAGTTCCCTCTGTGGAGCTGGGGAGGGGCAGTTGTTGCACAGCCAATCCCACCCTTGCCTTCCTGTCCCCCACCCCCAGGCAAGTGGGGTGCAGAGAGAGTGGGTGGAGGGCTCGGCAGGGTCCTGGGGCCCATCCTGTGGCAGGTAGAGCCCTGGCCAGGGAGCAGCTGAACATCAGCCTCTGGGGTTTTCCTCGCTCCTTGAAGGTTTCCTAGTAACTTGCTGTTCACGAGCGCATCTGGAGAGCTCTGGAAGATGGTGCGGATCGGAGGCCAGCCCCTGGGATTCGGTGAGCCCTGTGGGGTTCAGCGGGGGGGGGCCTTGCCGAGTGCCTCCAAGTGCTGGGGCACTCACGTCACCCGGAGTCACAGCCTGTCTGTGCCCTGGGGTACAGATGGGGAGACGGAAGCTTGGGGAGCCTGAGGTCCCCCTGACCAGTGCGGGAGGGAGGGAAAGGCCTCTGGAGGAAAGTATTCACGGGTCATCTCTTGAATGGTCGTCCCAGCACTTACCCCTTTCTGTCCTGGGAAGGAGACGTCCTCCTGCAGAACCCAGCGACCTGCTCCGCGGGAGAGACGCCGTGATTCCCCACACGCAGCCTCGCAGCGCCTCCACGTCCCCCACGCAGTGTCTGGTGTTTCCCCATAAGCGTTTTCCGCGGGGCCTCGGACCCTCGCGGCCCGCACCCTTTCAGCACCGGGTGCAGGCTGCGCCCCGCCGGGAGCGACTGCAGTGTGCCTGGGACTAGAGCTCGGTCGTGATAGAAATGATTTCCTGGGGTTAGACCTGTGGTCGGCAAACCACGGCTCGCGAGCCACATGCGGCTCTTTGGCCCCTTGAGTGTGGCTCTTCTAAAATACCACGTGCGGGCGCACACGTACAGTGCGATTGAAACTTCGTGGCCCATGCGCAGAGGTCGGTGTTTTGTGGAAGAGCCACACTCAAGGGGCCAAAGAGCCGCATGTGGCTCGCGAGCCGTGGTTTGCCAAGCCACAGTTTGCCAACCACTGGGCTAGACTGTGAGACCCAGAGCTGGCGCCCAGAAGCGGCTCTTGGTAAATCAGAGCGGCTGTTTGCAGGGAGGTCCTCGGCAAGCCCAGTGGTGTGGTGACCCTGATCTCATAGACGGGGTGCAGAGTGCTCCCGATAACACTCACACTGCTCCAGGGGCAGCGGGGCAGCCTGAGGGCTCTCCTTTGGGACAGGACACAGAGCTGGCAGGGCATTTGGACCTGGGTGAGGGGGTCCCTGAGGAAGCCAGGTTCTGCCACCTGCCTCACCTTTCTCATGAGCTCGCAGATGGACGGACAGTGCCCCTAACTCTGCTCACATCAAGAGGCCAATGGGGGAGCAATAAGGGATAGTAGATGAGTGGGATAGTAGATGAAACAACCGTCTCTCCGTTGGCAGACCTCTGCCCATTGCTGTAGGGGAGTTGTTTGCTCGGCCTCGTGGATAGCGACGGGGAAGGGAGGTTGTAGGACTCCAGCGGGAGCCGAGCAGGCAGCAGCTGCCTTCCCAGGACGTAGCGGGTTGAGAGCCATGCTTATAGCTACAAAGAGTCCTGCAGGAAAAATAACTTAGACTGTGACAGGGGCTAGACCAGCGGTTCTGCATGTGTTTGGCCGTGGTTAGAATAAATATATTTTACATCATAGCCCAGCACGCACACATACCCAAACAACTCAAACTACAGTCTCACACACCACACTCACCTAGCCGTTTGACCTTTCCTGGTCACCAGCCTTCTAAACTAATGTCACAAGTGGGCCACAGCCTGCAATTTAAAGTGCACTATTCTAGACCCTGGTCTCCTCCCCTCCTCCTTTTATAGGAAGAGAAGGTGTCCAGGACACAGCCAGTCTCCGCCATGTAGCACACAGTCCCCAGGAGTGTCGGTTGGAGGCCTGCACAGCCACCAAAGGGACTTGGGGGCCAGCCAGGAGCCCGGCAGACCAAGGGGAAGCAGGAACTTGAGAGACCTACAGGGTTGCTGCGCGGGTGGGCCAACGAGCAGTACCAGGGCCAGGGAGGGGAGCGTCAGATCAGATGCTGGGTTTAGTGACAATGGAGGTGGAACCCGGGGTAATTCCTAGGCCAGTGATGGCAAACCTTTTGAGCTCGGCGTGTCAGCATTTTGAAAAACTTTAACTCTGGTGCCGTGTCACATATAGAAATTTTTTTATATTTGCAACCGTAGTAAAAGACTTATATTTTTGATATTTATTTTATATATTTAAATGCCATTTAACAAAGAAAAATCAACCAAAAAAAATGAGTTCGCGTGTCATAGGTTCGCCATCACTGTCCTAGGCTTTGGCCTCAGAATCCCATGGGAACTGGCGACCAGACCTGGGCTCCACCCAGCACCTTGCCCACATTTGTGGGGACAGTGTTGGGGAAATGCATCATCACCAAAATCATAACAGTAGCTTTTAGGAAACACACAGGATTGTGTCGGAGTGGGGCAGTCCTCAGATCCTGGAGGTCTTCCTGTAGGAGGAAGCCTTGAGCGGTGCCTTTAAATCAGGGAGGAAGCTGCCAATGAGGATAAGACCAGCCCCAGGCAACCCCAAGGTTGCTTTATCAGATAAGGTTTGGGGTAGACGAGAAAAGCAGAACAGACTCCCACTTCAGGTGCTAGAGGGAGTAGGAAGTCACATCCCAGCCCCACCAAATGCCTGACACTGCCAGTGGGGCTCCACTGAGGACACGGGCTCAGAGAGAAAGTGACTTGGCCACAGTTACCGGACTAGAAAGGGGGCCTGACCCATGTGTTCGAGCCCACACTGCCTCCAGGCCCGCCTTAGAGACCTCGAAGGGCTGGCAGGGAAGATGCGTTGTGGCTACAGAGCATGGAACAGGCAGAGGGTGGCCAGTCAGAACTGAGTGGAGAGCTCATTGCTGGCGGGGGCATCGAGAAGGCTCCTGGTGAAGGGGCCTTTGCACTAGGCCTTCGGGTGTGGGGGGAATTCCCCGGGCAGATGGTGGGTGTGGGGCAGGCACTGCTGGCAGAGGGAGGGAGAGGGCAGAGGGAGCACTGGCTGGCACCCCGGGTGATGATGCCACCACGTGGAGGCTGAGCCAGTCCCCCCTCTGTCCCCAGACGAGTGTGGCATCGTGGCCCAGATCTCCGAGCCCTTGGCCGCTGCGGACATCCCCGCCTACTACATCAGTACTTTCAAGTTCGACCACGCACTGGTGAGTGTCCTGCACTGGCCCGGGGCAGGGGAGCTGGCTCCAGGGGCTCACGTATTGGCTGCCTCCTGCCCTTTCAGGTACCAGAAGAAAACATTAACGGCGTCATCAGCGCCCTGAAGGTCAGCCAAGCAGAGAAGCATTAGAAGGGTCTCACTCCTCCGTCCGCCCTGCCCGAAGATTCTTCTTGCAGTATTTCTCAACAGACTGGAAAATCGGCCCCAGGTCCCCCGAAGAAGGGGCCTCAGAGGCACCCCCAGTTACTGACTTCGCCAGGCCTGGGGCCCAGGCCAGGGCCTCCCCATGTCCTCCCTTCTCAGAGCCTCCAGAGAACCCCCCGCGCTCCCCCACCCCCACTCCAGAAAATGATGTCTGAGGCCCAGAGAGCTGAGGAGCTGACCCGCCTCCTCACCCGGCCTCGCCCACAGCCAGGGGCAGACACTGACATAAGCTGGCACCTCCTACAAGACACTGGGGTACCAATTCGCATGTTACCTTGGGGAGCAGGCTGAGCAGGACTGAGTTCATGGAGCCCGGGGAGGCCCCGGTGAGGGGGCAAGCTGGATACTGTGGTTGCTGGTCTCTGGTTCCATCAGCTCAGGGCTGGTTCCCGGAGTGGAGGCCAGTGGGCGGCCCTCGCGACACATGCTGGTGAGGCTCCGGCAGAGCTGGGGGGAAGGGGGAGGTGCCGAGCTGGGGAAGACCCGCGCCACCCAGAACCTCACCTGCCAATCAGGGCTTGTGCCCTGACTCCCAGCAAGACTGCCAAGGGTACCCTGTCCAGACCCCCCCACCACCACCACAAGCACTCACTCCTGGGAGGCGGTGCCTGGCAGACCCACAGCCTAGGGCGTGAGCTCCTGGACCCTCCACTTTCCCTGGACCCTACTCAGGAGGTGGAGCCTCGGCTTCCCAGCATTCTGGGCCTGGGGTTTCTTAGGTCACCCCCTCCTCCCCAGCAGTTGACTAGACCAGCACAGGCTCCCTTGTCATCCTGTCTCCCTTGCCTTGCTTTGGGGGACATAGAAGGCCTCTGCCCAACTCACCTGCCTGCCGCCCCTCGGTCCTGGGACTGGCACTCATGAGTACTTGATCTGGGAGGCAGCTTAACTGAGCCTTAATAGAGAAAACCGTACTTTGTTTTAGTTTCGTATTTAATGTATTTGTGCCCAGGCTGAGGCTGGCCGCCTTTTCTAGAGACAGGGCCTGCTGAGTTGCCTGGGGACCAGAGGCCCAGTGTCACTTAGCTGGTGCCCCGTGGCTCCAGGGACAGGCATGAGCGCTGGGCCCTGGCCCTCCCTGAGCAGGACCCTGGGAGCAGAGGTCTGTTACTAGACGGGCCCCGGGCGCCACGCAGGGCTGCCCCGCTGGGCCCAATGACAGGTACCCAGGCAGCTGTGGTTGTGAGTGTCGGGACCCGAGGGCCACAGGGGGGTGACAGCCAGGTGGCAGGCAGCTGAGGCAGGTGTGTCCCCTGGAGGCTTCCCAGGCAGAATGGGGTGAGCCCCGGCCTCCTCTCTCCTGGGGGTGCTTTCTGCGTGCGAAGGGCCCGCCGTGGCCCCTGCCCTGCTGGTGCTCCTCCTCGGGCATCAGC
Source organism: Myotis myotis (assembly GCF_014108235.1). NCBI lineage: Eukaryota > Metazoa > Chordata > Mammalia > Chiroptera > Vespertilionidae > Myotis > Myotis myotis. The sequence goes on along the minus strand of NW_023416357.1, from coordinate 84,098,635 downwards.
TGACTCGCACTGTCCCTGAGGAGCTCGGAGGAGGGGGGCCGGTCTCTGGGTCTGGTGAGGGGCTGCGTGAGCCCCACCCCTTTCTCTGAGCTCTGTGGGACCCTTCGTGCCCTGGAGGCCCCAGTGCAGTAGCTGTGCAGCTGGATCCTGGCAGATCTCAGGGGCTCATGCACTGAGTAGGAACCCACCTTTTTTTCTTAAGTTAATTCATTTTGCACAAAACTCCATAACAACCAAAACGTGTAAATTGCTTGCCGGTTCCAAAATGGGGGTGGCCAAGTGGCTAGGGCGGCACTTGAAGCCCCGAGTCCCCTTTCTGTCATTGGAAGGCCTTGGTTTTCGGAGGCGCACCTCTCCTGGCCCCTTCCTGTCCGTCCCCCTAATCACGTCACTTGACCTTTCCTCCTTCCCGAGCAAGTGTGTAGGCCCCGTGACCCCAGAAATGCGTGCTCCCCAGGCCCCTAGGGCATATCTATTGTACACACGTATAAATACCTGTGTTTTATGTTGATATAGATATATACTGTACATAGCATATATACTTGAGCAATATATATGTTAATATATACTGTGGGCACGCACGTGTGTGTGTGCAGTACGTGGACGCAGACCCCACTGTGTATGTGCGTGTGTGTATGTGTGTGTGTGTGCGCGCGCGTGAGGGCCTCCGTCCGCTGTGCACACAGGCACGTTTGAGCCACCGTGTATTTTTAATTCAAGTATATAGGCAATACGACTTTGCGAGAAGCCGGCTGCTGCCTCAGCCCTGACTTGACAGAAAAACAAAACCAGCAGCCCAGGGGCTGAGCCCCAGAGGGGGCATCGAGGGTTTCTCCCCCTTCTTTCTTGAAAGCTGGGTTCGACCCCTTCCTGAACTCCCATCTCCATGGCCACCACCCTTGACATCCTTGTATTTCAAGATGGTAGAGCCCAGAGAGGAGGCGTTAAATAGAACATCCCCCTTCTCAGTTCTCCCCGCCTGCTGGGTGGTCACCCTGAGTCTCCACCCAGGCCTGACCCCCTCGCAGGGCTCCGTTCATGCTGACAGCTCACCTGGTTGATCTCACCTGCAGCTTAGAAGCCTCGGGTTCTTTCCCAGGTCTCCTCCGGGGCTGGCCCTGTGTGTGCCCTGGATGTGTGTCAGGGCGGGGATGGGGCGCCTTCCACCCGGAAACCCGCCCTTTATTTCCCAGTCCCGGTCCTGCTGTGTGAAGAGGCCACGGAGGCCGGGCAGGCGAGCCCTCGGGTCTGTGCGTGCCTGTGATGAGCAGGATCTGTGGTCTGGTTTCCACGGCACTGGGATGTGGGAGTGAGCATTTTTTCCCCAGTGGCCAGCTGCTCACCCCCTCCTAGGCTCTCCTGTGAGGGAGCATGTGCCCAGACCTGCCATAGGGGTGGCCCCAAGGGTTTCTTGGCTCTGGCTGGTGGGCATGCAGCAGGGGAGGGAAGCTGGGCTCCTGGGCAAAGCTGCCTTCGGGGGGAGCAGGCAGGCCCTGTGTCTTTGCTGCGGTGCCACTCCCTGGAAAGAAAAGCTCAAACTGTCTAAATGGCACCCTCACCCCTTGCCCACCCCACCCCCACCATACACTACAGTGAGGAGAGGGAGGGAGGGGCACATGACCGCCCCTTCTCCCTCGTCCACAGTTGTGAAAGCCTGCCTCTGCTCCATCCTCAGCCCGGCTCCCCTGGTTCCTGGGAAACTCCTGCCCCCCAATCCCTAGTCCTGACCCAGCAAAATCGGGCAGTGCCAGCTCTGCACCTCCTTCCTCCCCTGGCATCTCCAGAGCCCTGCAAGAGGTGCCACCCAGGCCACTGCCCTCAGCTCAGGGTACACACCCAAGCTGGAGAGGCATGCAGACCTCCCCTCCCCAAGATTCAAGGGGTCGAGAGCCCCCCAGCACCAGCATTCTCCCCCTCGCACCCTCTCCAGGCCCCAGGCTCCCCCAGCAGGCAGCACGGCCTCGGGGACCAGTGTAGTCTGATGGGGCTTCACCCTCTGAGATGACAGAATGCCATGGAAGTCAGACCTGGGAGGGGCCAGGCCGGTGTCAAGCCAAGGGTACCATTTGCCTGATAATCGGTAATAAGCCTGCCTACCCACCACCGGTCCCTCCTGGTCACATTTCCCCACAGCCACCTGGGCCACCTTTCTGAGCCTCTGGGTCCGGATGTGGGACGAGGGCCCTTCACAGCCCCCGCTAAGAGAGGGGACGTTGGGACTCTATCTCCCAGTTGACAGCAGAGCACGCCAGCCTGAGAAGTTGTTGAGGCCACTTCCTGAGTGAACACTGGGTGGGTGTGGGAAGAAAACACCCCCAGTGTATCTGTGCCGCTGTAAGTCAGGGCTGGGGGGCGATGGAGTTGGTGGTCAGGTTGAGGAGGATGGGAAGACTGGCTGTTCAGGCATCCCAGCTGCCGTGCTAAGGAAGGGGCGAGGCCTACAGCAGGCTCAGGCAGGAGCCCTCCGTCCAGAGGCCGCCCGGGAGCGGAGCCAACCCAGACGCCAGCGGAAGGCCGGCTTGGGAGGAGTGGCCCAGGGTTGTCGCCAGGAGAGTTGAGCCCTGGTATAGCTGGATCTCAGCTTATCCCAGGTTTGGTTAGTTTTGTTTTTTATTTTCAACTTAGAGGCAGCCAAAGGACACCCTTGTCTGTCATACCGTTTGCATAGCTTGTGGAGGGAAGAAGGGTGGGCTGTGGCCTTCGGCCTTTACATTCGCACACTCCTGTGAAGCCTGCTGAATTGGGAAGGTGAAGACGGGGGCTGCTGGCTAAGGTCGCTGCTTGTCCTTGGGGCTCTTGGCACCAGGGCTGGCCTGGCCCGTGGCACCCGTGGGCAGCCTGGCGGTGAGGGAGTGTGTGGCTCTCGGTTCGAGGGGATGGGAGGCTGTGAGAGTCAGGACACTGGTCTGTGCACGGCCACACATATTTGCACTTACACATGATGTGTGTGTGCTGTCAGACACATTAGTGTGTGTGAGAGCACATGTGTGCAGAGTCCAAATCTGAGCTAAGGGACTGCCTCACTCCGTGTTTTGCGGCCTTGGGAGCATTCTCACCTGTGGCCACGTGTGGAGGGGGTGGAAGCAGACCTGGAAGGGCTGCCCAGGCCTCTTGGTTTTGTTAGCACTGCCCTGTGGTCGGAGCAGAGTGTCCCCTGCAGGACTCTGTCCGCACAGCCGGCCTGAGAGCCTGGGCCTGCCAAGCCGCCGCCTCCGAAGCATCGAGTCCTGAGGTCTCCCAGGGAGAGTGGTGGGTGCCAGGCCCTCACTGCTGGGCTCCTTCGGGAAGGGCATCCAGGACGCTGGAGACCAGGGCTCAGGGGAGCAGAAAGGTGAAAAGCAGGCCAAATTCAGAGACCAAGCTCATTGCGTTTTCTGTCCATTGCCTTGGTTTACCTATTTATATTCAGAAAATGGTCCGGGCAGAACTGAGCAGGGTCGGCTCCAAAACTGGGGTGGGGGCCGTCGACAAGCCCTCGTCTTACTCTGCCAAAACCATTTCCGTTCTCCTGACATGGGGGTGAGGGGATGCTGGGTGCACGGGCTCTGAGGGGCCTCCGCCTGCCCAGGCCTCATCTTGGGGAACCGAGCCCTCACTGGCATCTGGACCTGGGCCCGGCCCTGGGGGAGGGGAGAAGTGGGCAGCCCTACACCAAGGCCCCTCACGCTCACTTTGTTGAAGAAAAAAGAACCCTCGAGATTCATGTACTGTATGACGGAGAGAAAAACATACCTATGTTCCCCAAAAAAGACAGTATATTTTGTACTTTGTAAAGTGTTAATTAAAATGGAGAAAACAGTGATCTCGGCTGACAGCTATCTGACTTTATTCGGACCCAGGGCCACCACTCATCTCCCCGTTCTCCATACTGCGGTCTGGGGAGCACAGGCCAGGGGCTGGGGGGAAGCAGGAAAGCCTTCCAGCCCAACACCAGAATCGGAGAGGAACCAGCCCTAGAGCGAGGGGGGGGTATCTGTTACCAGGTGCTGCAGAGTAAGTTGCCCCAAACTTAATGGCTGGAATGGTTTATGTGCCACGGCTTCTGTGGGGGGGAATTTGGGAGCGTTTGGGCTGTTCTGGCTCAGCCCCTCGCGAGGCTGCAGTCTGAAGGTCTGGCTGGGATGAGGATCCCTTCCACAGCGGTTCATTCTCACGGCTGGGTTGGCAGGAGGCCGCCGGTCCTCTCCACGCGTCTCCCCATAGGACTGCCCCAGCGTCCTCCCAGTATGGTGCCTGGCTTCCCTCAGAGCACAGGATTCAAGGGCCAAGGCCAGTGTTTTCTCCCCAAGGCTCAGAATCCACCCACCATCACCACCCTCCTCACCCGCTGATTTGACACAGGAGGAGACCACACAAAGATGTGAAAACCAAGAGGCCCAGATCATGGGCCATCTTGGAGACTGGCTGCAACACCCACATTCGTCCTTAAGCCTCTGCCAGAGGTGGGCCTGGGGGTCAGGCAGGAAGGGCCCTGCTGGGGATGGGGGATCAGCATCCCCCCCACACACACACACCCACAGGGGCGCTGACGTTTGGCTCTTGCCCTGTTGGCAGGAGGCCTGAGACCAGCAGGACCTGGGACTTGGACACCCTTTACCCTGACCCCTCTGATGTTTTCCATGGAGGGCAAGACTCTGCCTGCCCTCGGCCCACCGACCCCAGTCCCCACCCACCTCCCCCACAGGAGCAGCAGCACTGGAAATGGGAGTGGAGATGGGGCTGGAGCACCCGTGCACCCCCCTGAAGCTCTGGCGACTGGAGCTCAGGCCCTGACATCACAGATTCATCTGGGTCCCCAGCTCCGGGCCCGGGTCTGGCACTGCCTGAGTGACCGTGAATGTGAGTAAGAGGTAGGAAGGGAGGCCTTTGCAGCTGGTTGGAGAGTATGGGGGCAATGAAGAGTCCCCGTGGATGTCATGGCTCCAGAGGGGTATCTGCAGACCAGAAACATAAAATGGTTTATGTTCTGCTACTTACATCGCAGTGTTTTGAAAAAGGGAATGTGGTAGAAAATACAACAGGTGTGGATGCACAGCATGAAGGACGGCCAAGAAAGAAATGTGTGCTGCTTGAGCACTCTCTGCAGTTAAAGGAAGTTCCTGTAAACACAGTGAAGCACAGCACGGAGGAGGGGGAGTGAGATGAAGGGAAGCACACGGAGGGAGGTCCTTACCTTGCAAAGCTTGGCAGGGGAGCACCTCCTTTGCGATGTGTTTCCAAGAGCTGCACCCGAGCTGAACCAGCAGAAGCTGTCAGCTAGACCTGCAGCCCATGTCTCCACACTGGGGAGCCCCGGGCAGGCGCAGAGAGGGTCCTGATGGGAAGAGGCCTGTGGAAGCAGCAGAGAGGCCATAGCCGGCCGGTGGGAAACAGCCACACTGGATTCAGGAAAAGAAATATTCAGTGTCTTGGAACTCAAGATGACTGTGTTAGGGTTTACATCAGTGGTTCTCAACCTTCCTAATGCCTCGACCCTTTAATCCAGTTCCTCATGTTGTGGTGACCCCCCAACCATAACATTATTTTCGTTGCTACTTCATAACTAATTTTGCTACTGTTATGAATCGTAAATATCTGATATGCAGGATGTATTTTCATTGTTGCAAATTGAACATAAAGCATAGTGATTAATCACAAAAACAATATGTAATTATATATGTGTTTTCCAATGGTCTTAGGCGACCTGTGAAAGGGTCGTTCGACCCCCAAAGAGGTCGCGACCCACAGGTTGAGAACCACTGGTTTACATGATCCAAGTGTCAGAGTTAAAAATTAAACGAATGCCTCAACAATTCCACTCGTAGGCATATACCTAAGAAAATTGAAAACATTCACACAAATGCTTGTGTGGGAATGTTCAAAAAAATACAAAGCTGGGCCAATATAAAACTGACACATGAATGTTTTGGCACTATTCACAATAGTGGAACCAACCGACATATTCATCAACTGATGAATGAGTAACCAATGTGGTATATCAAAAAGAAAGAAAAAATGTACTTCCCCCAATGACCCCATGGTCCAGCCAGGGTTGAAAAGCCGGGGTTAAGGGTACAGTCTGCCCAACGGCTGTCATGAACCCCCCCTCCTGGGCAGCTCTGTGGGCAGGGGGCCTCACTTGGAGGCCGACCAGAGGCAGCCAGGCCCCCGATGCACACGCTGGAACAGACACCTCACCACCGCGTCCCAGCACTGGCAGGGCCTGGAGTGCAGTAGGTGCCCAGGAGTACGAATACATTCCCCTCAAGCCTCTGCATCACCCGCAATATTCTCTCGCTGGAATGAGGGCCGACAGCTGCAGCTGTGGGACATCCTAAAGCCATGAACCTGAACTTGTTTCCAGCTCCAAGGTGGACTCCAACCGGGCATTGTCGATGGTCATGGCCTTGTGTTCCCTGGTCTCCTGGCATCTCAGCTGCATTATGCTACCAGAGGAATAGCAAGATGTTTCTCTGCTCCCCCAGGGGCAGCCTCCCCACCAGCTACAGCCCATCTGCTGGCCTCCCTAGCAACACAACTCCTGGTGTGAGGCGGTGACAACAGTCTGGATTTATCCTTTTAAACTTGACTGCTGAGCATGCACCTCCGTGTGGCCCAAAATCTGAGAATAGCACAGCTAGTACTCCGGACATTGTCTCCGGATCAAGTGTAACCTCAGCTGCTGCTGCTCCATGTTCAACAGCAATGTTTGTGTGAAAGGCCGGGATTTTGTTGTTGTTGTTGTTAATCCTCACCTGAGGATATATTTTTTTAAATATTTTTTATTGCCGAAACCGGTTTGGCTCAGTGGATAGAGCGTTGGCCTGTGGGCTGAAAGGTCCCAGGTTCAATTCCGGTCAAGGGCATGTACCTTGGTTGCGGGCACATCCCCAGTGGGGAGTGTGCAGGAGGCAGCTGGTCGATGTTTCTCTCTCATCGATGTTTCTAACTCTCTCTCTCTCTCTCCTTTCCTCTCTGTACAAACTCAATAAAATATATTTTTTTTAAAAAAAAATGTTTTTATTGATTTCAGAGAGGAGAGGAGAGGGAGGGGGAGAGAGAGAGAAACATCAATGAGAAAGAATCATTGATCAGCTGTCTCCTGCACGCCCCGCATTGGGGTTTGAGTCCGCAACCCGCGCAAAGCCTGACCAGGAATCAAACCGTGACCTTCTCATTCATAGGTTGACACTCAACCACTGAGCCACGCTGCCAGGCCCTCGGCCCACTGACCCCAGTCCCCACCCACCTCCCCCATAGGAGAAGCAGCACTAGAGATGGGAGTGGAGATGGGGCTGGAGCACCCGTGCACCCCCCACCCCTGAGTCCAAGGAAGCTCTGGCTACTGTGGAGCTCAGGTCCGGACATCAGATTCATCTGGGTCCCCAGCTCCATTGATTTTTTTCCTTGCATTGATTTTTAGAGTAGAAGCGGGGAGTTGAAGGGGAGAGAGATTGGTTGCCTTTTGCACATACCCCGACTGGGCCAGGGATCAAACCTACAACCCAGGTAAGTGCCCTTAACCGGTAATCAAACCCATGACCCTTTGGTGCACAGGTCAACCACTGAACTACATACAGGCCTGGGATTTTTTAATAGTCACCTAAGAATATTTTCCCATTGATTTTTATTTTTTAAATATTTTTTTAATTGACTTCAGAGAGGAAGGAGAGACAGAAACATCAATGATGAGAATCATTGATTGGCTGCGTCCTGCACACCCCCTACTAAGATTGAGCCCACAGCACAGGCATGTGCCCTGACTAGGAATCAAACTGTGTGTGACCTCCTGGTTCGTGGGTTGATGCTCAACCAGAGCCACACCGGCCGGGCTCCATTGATTTTTAGAGAGAGTGGGAGGGGGAGAGACAGAGAGAGAAACATCGATGTGAGAGACACATTGATTGGTTGCCTCCCTCACACACCCCAACCTGGCCTGGGGATTGAGCCTGCAACTGAGGTACATGCCCTTGACCGGAATCAAACCCAGGACCCTTCAGTCCTTGTGCTCTAGCCACTGAACCAAACCAAGTAGGACTGGGATTTCTAATTTATTCATTGATTTGAGAGAGAGGGAGAGAAACATCAATTTGTTCCACTTATTTATGCATTCATTGGTTGATTCCTTAATTGGGGCAACCTGAGTCCGAGGGCAGCTGGGGAGTCCACCTGGGAGAGAGAAAGGGTTTGGGGAAGGGGTAAGCCCCTGGGGTCCCATCGCAGGGCAGGACAGGTCCTGGGGTGATGGCTGCCTCGCGGGGACCAGTGCTGGGTGCTACCCCCAAGACCATCTGAAAGGGTGTGTCCCCCAGCAGACTGCATGGTAAACCATGTTGCTTCTCCTGTGGGGGAGGTGGGTGGGGACTGGGGTCAGTGGTTGAGCATCAACCTATGAACCAGGAGGTCCCTCAGAACGGTCTGAGTGGCTCCCTTGCTGGTCAGGAGAGGCCGGGCCCCCTCAGGTGCTGGGACCATTCTTCACCACTGGGCCATGTGGTACTCGGCCCAGCCAGGAGCTTCAGGAAGGACAATGACAAATCGTTTTCAATTTTATTTCAAGTTTATGGAAAAGCCTTGCTGTAATAACGTAAGAACTGGACCCCAGAGAGAAGTGAGCCCAGGCAAGGGGTCCTGGGGCCTCTCCCCAGACACTACATGGCTGCTTCTTGCTGCCTCAGGTCACAGCGATCTGCTCAGTGACAATTCCACTTTAAGCTGCAATTGTCTTGACATCACCGTCTCCTTGTGCTTTGTTTTTTGCCACAGCCCACACAACCATCTAGCGTACTTTGCATTCTGCTTGTTTACTGTCCACTTTGCCCCCTAAAATGTGAGTTTCATGAGACCTGCTTACAGAAACTCTTGTCACCATGACAGTGTGATAAACAGCCTGGCACACAAGGGACACAGGCAACAGTGAGAGAGCTCAGTCTGTGACATGATTACCAGGTGGGGTTTTCTGTTCCCCACCCTTGAGGGGTAGGAGGTATAGTTTACGTCGGAGGACAGGGGCCGGATAGTTTTGGGGGGGGGGGGGTCCTTGCTCTTTACCTCGGCTGGATGGGAACAACAGGGCAAGAATCCTGCAGGAAGCGTTTCCCCAGGCGGTTTCCTCCTGATACAGGGCAAGCACATATCCCATCCCATTACTGTCTGAGGTCCATCCAAATGGAAATGGGACCACCTGGGCTTCTGGCCTTCCTGCTGCGCAAACGTTAAGGGCGTGTACAGACTTTTAATCCATTCCACCCAGGCATTCGTTCCCTTACATCCTACTTCTATATGCACGGTGGCAGCAGGGGCCTAGGGCAGTGGTTGGCAAACTTATTAGTCAACAGAGCCAAATATCAACAGTACAACGATTGAAATTTCTTTTGAGAGCCAAATTTTTTAAACTATATAGGTAGGTACATTGTTATTAACTTAATTAGGGTACTCCTAAGCTGGCCTTTGCTAAAAACAGCCTCAATCTGATTGAGGTGCATTCGCTGAGGTCGACCCCTTCCAACTCTCCCATCCACACTCGTCTTGTATACTTGCTTCGTCTATCTCCTTTCGTTCATCCTCTCTATATGTCCACCCCCCACTTCCTTTAACGCCACTTCAAAATAGACTCGCCCAGGCCGAAAACCAACTTCTGTGCATGGGCCACGAAGTTTCAATTGCACTGTACTTGCGCGCCCGCACGTGGTATTTTGTGGAAGAGCCACACTCAAGGGGCCAAAGAGCCGCATGTGGCTCGAGAGCCGCAGTTTGCCAACCACTGGCCTAGGGCAACAGTCGCCAACCTTTCGGACCTCACAGACCACCAGTTGGCGACCGCTGGCCTAGGGGATCTTGTCCTGTGACATCTACTCCTAAATCTAGTCCTAGCCAATCTTTTGATCTAAAGGCTGAAATATCCAAGTCATTCAAGTTATCTATAACCAATAACTTTACTGGATTATCAGTTATTTTTATACTTCATTATTTTCTTCCAATTGAACTGTGGGAGTAGACTGTTTAGAAAATAGTTTTCAAACAGGACTGTCTTCTACCGTATTTTTCACTGGCATCTAGTAGCCTCTTTATCAAATGCCTTGTTTTTGAAAGCTAATCTCTATAAATGAGCAAGTACAATAAAAAGACCTCTCCAGCTCTTAAGAATAAAAATGCAGAAAACAGACTTTATTCCAAAAGAGGTTTTTAAAATATATTTTTAAAGAATAAGACAAGTTACATTACTCTTTGTTTTCCACAATTTCTGGATCTCTTCTCCAGGACTGGCACTGCAGCCAAGCTTCTGCGGATGTGTTCGGAGCCCTCAGCCACAAGAATCTGGCCTCCATCTTCTTCCCGCGGGGGCTTCTCCACTTCTCCCAGCCGGGCAGTGAGAATGGTTACGAGGCTGATGGCAGCCACGAGCCCATGGGGTGCCGGGCTGGCGCCCACTCTATTTTCAGGGAGAACCCCAATCCAAGCAAAGGATTTCGGCATGTCCCACCAGCAAGCTGGCTTTCAGGGTCCACTTTGGGAGGAGAGACCTGGATGAAAACCCCAGGCCGAAGCCAGCCGGCTCCCTCAGTCAGGCTGGGCTGCCCCGTGCCCACACACGCTCACCCTACCTCTGCTGTGCTCCAGGGGCTGCAGAAGCCGCCTGAGCACTGCACTCTGTCAGGCTCCTTTCAAGATCAAACAAAATGCATATCATGAGCAAATATTTGTGAAGACCAGTTTCTCAGGCCAGACGCGACTCCAGAGGCCATCCCGTGCTCCTAGGAAAGAGCCGAGACATTCTAATGATCCTCACCACGCTGGGGCCGCAGGGCCTGGGGCCCATCTTCCTGCAGACCAGCCCGATAAAGGCAGCCGTGATGTGCTGCACTGGCAGGTCTCACCAGAGCAGGGACCACGTCTCCGGACTTCAGGCTGCACCTCCTAAGGGCTTTAGGAGAGAGTGTCACACTTCATGGAGGGCTCTCGTCCTCTCTGAGCCCCATCAGAACCCCGCGGGCTGCCTCTGCTGAGCAATCCAGGTGGGTCTGAGGCCAGGGCAGGCTCACCTGGGTCAGTAGGAGATTCAGATGAATGACTTGGCCAGAGTCACCATGTGATCCACACCACAGGCCACATCCACGGGCTCCCCAGGCATCGTCACCTGAAAAACAAGAGCCAGCACACAGTGAAGGGAAATGGCCAACTGGGGGACAGACAGGCTTGGCAGTGGCCCCAGCTGGGCCTGATCCGGGCCCTGCATCTCGGTAGGTGACGTAGCCTCTCTGAGCCTTGGCTCCCTCCTCTGGGTGATAAATGGGGACACTGACAACCTACCGAGCAGGTCTGCTGGGCCGAGCAAACGCAATCACCATGGAAAGGCCATCTGAACTCCCCACCTGGTCAGCAGTGGGCGTTACTGTCCAGCCCCCAAGAGGCCACTGTGGGCACAAGCACGAACCCTGAGTGACATCCCACAGAGGTTAGTCCCCTGCAAGTATCACCCCGCCAGAGGGCAACCCTGTTCTCCGGCCAGGTGTTGAGTAGCCTTTCCTAGTGTCACCACCGTGGCTCACTAGAGTGGCTGGAAAAACCCTTTCTCCTGCTCTCAGGTCCACTGTGGGAACTAGGCCCCTGGCCCCGGGTCTTTACCCACTTTGCCCCCAGCTCCAGCTCCAGACACGGGCACGTGAGTCCTGTCACCCTCATGGAGGGACGCTGTGCCTCAGAAGGCGCCCAAGGCCTGGCCAGCAGACCTACCGACACTGCCCATCCACGCTGACAACACTCAGCACAGGAAGGCCCGACTCTCAAGGTAACAGCAGCCTCCCGGGATGTGGAGGCCTCTGTTTGCCTTTTTATTTATTTATTTAGGTTTATCCTCACCCAAGGATATTTTTTTTTAGAGAGAGAGAGAGAGTAGAAGGGAGGGAGGGGGAGAGAGAGAGAGAGAGAAAGAGGGAAACATTGATGTGAGAGACACATCAATTGGCTGCCTCCCACATGTGCAAGATGGAACCTGCAATCCAGGTATGTGCCCTTGACTGGGAATCAAACCTGCAAACCTTCAGTACACAGGCCAACACTCTAACCACTTAGCAACACTGGCCAGGGCCTGCCTGTTTGCCTTTAAAATGACTCATTGTTCACAGCCTGGCCTTGGAAATGAATGTGTCCATGACTCAAGGATTTCCATATCCACATGGCCACCCCAGTTCTCCAGAAAAGGGACACTTTCTACTTGGTGCGAAGAGAAGCAAATGCCACGTACACTGTTTTCTTAGATGGCAAGTTTTAAGACACTGCACTTGTACCACTTACTCCTCAGCCCTCAGCTACAATGGATGCTGCTTTTCTGACCAGATCCGAATCCTGCCATCCTGCCGGGGTGGGCAGTGTACAGCTGGAAAGGGGACCTGTAACAGCCTGTGGAGTTTACTGAGCTTAAGAGGGAGAGGCCTACTCCAGATGGCCTGGCCTAAAAGCCCAGAGGCAGCATTGCCGACCCTGCAGCTTGGCGCCTTTGGCATGGAGAGACAAGTCCATGAAGGGCTCCTGGCCACAAACAAACGGACGCTAGTAACCAAGTTGTGCTCCCCTTCCCTCCCTCCCTAAACAAACGTCTTTGGCAAAGCCTATTAGAGAAATCACTAAACAAACAAGAAGCCCTGCCCCAGCTCATCGCAAAGGCTCGGAGATGCAGAAAGCGTTCCAGGCTGGCCAGGGACGCAGGGGAAAGCCTGCCACCTCTGTGGTGACCAGGCCCAGGCGAACTCTTAGCAACCCCCCAGGGCCATTAGAGCACATTTCATTGACCACTGTGGGCGGGGGAAGTGCCCCTCTCCACAGTAACCTGCAGCCTGGCTACTGCATTTACCACCTCTGTCCTTGTTCCCCAAGTGCTCTGGCCATTAGGGCCCAAGGCAGAGTAGACCACTTGCCTTGGTTTACTCGCCAGGACTATGGCCTGGCCTCGGAGGCCCACCTCTCTGTGGCACAGTGGGGGGGGGGGGGGGGGGTGCCGTTAAGCAGGCACTCGCAGTCTGTCTCTGAACTGAGTCCAGAGAAGAATGCCCTCAGCCATGTTTTATTTTCGTCCTTGTCAAGGTTAAAAGGAGCTTCTGTTCTAAACCAATTTACGCTCACAACATTACTGCAAATGGAAACAGTTCTAAAAACCAAAAGCACCTTTAGCCTGAGTGACTGAAAGGTTTGAGCAAACTCAGTTTAGGAACATCTCTCTCCACAGGGACAAGTTCCTGAATCAAGCACCCATCAGGTGAAAGACACGGGAAGGCTGAGAGCACTGCCCCTGGGCAGTGGCCGGGCCCAGCAGACTTGCTGCTCCCACTTGGCTGCTTCTGAAATTCCCTTCCTGGCATAAGCGAGCAGGCTGGGAAAGGAAAAGAGCTTGACCGGCAAGGAGGCACTGCCCCAGAGTGCCCAGCTGCCACAGGGCACCTCTCCCCCAAGGTGGCCATGTAAGAAGGAGGCCTGAAGGCCAAAGGGTTTCCCAGCCTGTGCTCCCAAACCCAACCTGGTACTGACCAGAGGAGCCATGGCGAGGGGGCAGCACCGCCTGCAGCAAGAAAACATCCTGGAAAGCTTCGGAAGGAGAGGTTTAAATCAGGTGGCTATGATGTCACTACATGGGCCTACAAACTGAGGGAGAAGCCCAGGTTCTGTGAGTCCAAGAACAACTAGTTAGTGCCTTGTAGGCGCTATAAATAAGACTTCACTCTTCCTTTTTCTTTCTTGGAATCCTTTTTAAATGATGTAACACAGCCCCCACTGAAGATTAATAACAAAATACAGTGCTTTAAGCTTAAAAACCTCCTGTAATTTTTTTTAAGTGAATACAACAGAACAGACAGAAGGTCCAGCTACCCAACAACAGACAAATTGAATATTAAAGGAATCCAGCTTGGTTGATCCAAAACCTGGTTCCTGCCACCACCTTTGTCCCAAGCCTCAGCCTTGCACCTCAAGCTTGCAGAGTGGAAAGGCCAGGTCACCAGATCTCAGCACCATTCTTCAAGCTCTCTCCTCACCCATCCACAAAGAGCTCAACAAATGTACAAGAAGGAGGACAACAGTTTGGCAAGAAAGCAGCCAAGTGTCCCTTTGCTGATGGTACAGATGTAGAGAACAACATTCCCAAAGGGAGGTTTGACGAGTGATGAGTCAATGAAGGGGGGTCTGGTCTGAGTGGCAAGTGGTGTCAGCCCCCAGCAGCCTGCTCCTTCCAGCTTCACAGCAGGGCCCGAGGCCTGGCCCAGCCATTTCAATAAGGAACATGCTATCAGATTTCAAATCTCAGTTTATGGCTGTCCTACGTCTTCACTCTAATCTGGAGGAAATGGAGGCAGGTGAGGAGCCCCTCGTCACAGCAGTCATTCGTCCAAACCCCAGGTGCTTTACTGTTTCCTAAGCCCCCCTGCAGAAAGGCCTTTTGGTGAGGTTTGAGAGAGGGCAGTGAGGAACTACCAAGAAAACAAGCAGGATGTTTAAATCACATTATCGGCATTTCCATTACCTGCGGTACCATCCACTGTCCGTCAACTGCCTCCATTCCTCACACATGATGACATTTTCTAGCTCAGGGAATAAGCGAGGGAGCGCCAGCCAGCTCAGGGACAACTCTGGTCCACAACCAGTTTTTCTAACAAGTTCAAAGTCTCTATTTTGACCTATTCTCTTAGAAACTGCACCTACTGTAAAGGAGTCAGGGCCTGCCAAGTTCACAGGGACCAGGAGAGTCAGCAGCCGAGGGGAGGGCCAGTGGAAACAAGCCCCTAAAACAGTGATGGCGAACCTATGACACGCGTGTCAGAGGTGACACGTGAACTCATTTTTTTGGTTGATTTTTCTTTGTTAAATGGCATTTAAATATATAAAATAAATATCAAAAATATAAATCTTTGTTTTACTATGGTTGCAAAGATCAAAAAATTTCTATATGTGACACGGCACCAGAGTTAAGTTAGGGTTTTTCAAAATGCTGACACGCTGAGCTCAAAAGGTTCGCCATCACTGCCCTAAAATAACAAGGAGCCTCAAAACCTTCTGCAGTGAGTTCTGGACAAAGCCTTACTTCATTTCTTTTGCATTTTTACATGTGCTTTCAAAAGATATTTTACACAATTTCAAAGCACACTATTAAAATCAAACTTGTTAAATACTTAGACATGTGCACGCTCGCGCATGCACGCATACACACACGCACTTCCAAAGGCAGAGGCTGTCTCTGGAGGGAACATCAGACACCAATTCTGGTGGCTGCCTCCGGGATAAGACATGGGAAACTGATTTTTTCATAATACACTTTGTACAAGGACATATGTTCTGTATTCAAAAAAATAGCTTTTTTTAGAACTTAAAAAACCTAGTAAACAACACTAAGATAAACTACAATTGAAGAAAGAACTTTTTCTCCTTTAATTTTGAAATGAGCCTTTTTGTCTAATTGCATCTTCCCCCTAAGAAAAACCTTTCTTTTTTCACTTTGGTGCCTGTGGTCAGGCATTCTAAATATTAAACATCCGGCTTTCTTTTAAATTCACTGTAAACATTCCTCGGCACAGGCCTCTGCAAAAGCTCCTGGCATGCCAACCTCTCCATCCCAACCTCTGCGTCAGCATGGAGCCTCGTGCACCCAGCCTGCAGCTAGCTCCTCTCGGAGGCGTGTTTCTGTTTCCTGCTCCACATCCCCAAGGACAGCCTCCGATGAGGCTTCTTACAGAGCACCAAGGGATGGAACCGACACAGGCCATTCCTCCCACGGCTCACTCAACAGGCCACAGGAAGGAGCAAAGGGCAATGAGCCCACAGCCAGAGAAGCTGGTGCTGGGCGCTGGCTCTGCGGCCTCACCTGATGCCACAGAGCAGGAGGGCAGCTGGGACCCGGAAGCGGGAGGCAGTCCTGGGGACCCGGTGCTGGAGCGCTGCTGCCACATCAGGTGCATCTGCCCGGTGAGCCTGCCCGCAAGCCCGCCCAACCCAGTCTTACCCTCCATGGGAAATACTGGTCTTCTAGGCGGCCAATTCCCAGGCACCCTCGGATGTTTTTGCCCCAAACAAACAGCTCTCCTTTGTCTGCAAAGAAAGGAAAATGGTGGCTTGGTTGGGACTAGGCCAAGGCCAAGTCTCCAAGAAGAGGAAGGGTCATGAGAACAGGTTTTCCAGAACCTGGTACAGACAGAGCCCAATGTTAAACTTCAACTTCTACCAGACAAGTAATGCTTCCTTTTGAAGGGAAGTATACAGCCCCATACCAAAACCATGTCCAAGCCCAGACTTAGAGTGTCCATCATGTGGGAGATGAGAATGTGCGTGGAGCAGAGGGCCAAGGAGGCTCCCGCACAGACCACTCTGCTCGCATCCCATGTGGCCCCTCACCCACAGCTATGTCCAACTAAACCTTGCCTCCACAAGTCCTGAAATACGAGCATCCTCAAAGTAGGAAGATTGCCATTCCTTGTCTGGGTTTCCGCATGTCAAGTGAGTGACACATGGTGACTGGGTACCTCTATGGGCCAGGTCTAGGTCTGTGTGCTAGCAGGTGGGACAGGACAGTGACTACACATGCTTGGTTCCTGTCCTCATGGGACTAGTTGAACAGCTAGAAATAAACAAATGATCAAACCAATACATACATGCTTACACATTAACAGTACCAAGAAGGAAAAGGACCGAGAGGCTGTTATAGAGATAGCCGAGGGGACTGCATCTAGACCGGGGCTCTGGGAATGTCAACCTCCAGGAAAGGACCCAGACATGGCAGGGCAGCCTTCCCACAACCAGCCTTCAGTTCTGACTTCCATCCCCATCAGCTTTGGGCACTCCTTGATGCAGCGGCCCTATTTAGCTCCCCCACATCTGGCAAGCAGAAGTAGAAAAGGCAGGGGGAAAGCCAGGACCAAAATAATCTGGGCTGATTAAATAAGGAATCCTTTCGTTACAAGCTGTCAGAGCCCCTCTGGTCTGTCCAACACCCTTGTCCTCCAGCCTCAGATTTTACGTGTTTAACAGAACAATTCAGTCTGGTCCCAAACTGTTAGACTTCAGGGTAAACCAACCAATCCCAACTCCCAGCTGGCCTATGCAAACGCTGAGCATACAGTCAGGGGAGAAACCCACGCTCTGATGTTCTCTCTACTGAGGGACAGTAACTGGCACTTGGGGGAAAGCTACCTAGGGATTTCATTTCAGTGTGACCCAAAATGGCCACACGGATGACACCAAACAGAAAGAGTCTACTCTAGTGGAACACTTCATGTGGGTTTCCAGGTATGTGGCTTCGCATACCTGGAACAGTCTGGAAAATAGATCACTGACACCTCCAGAATTAGTCCACAATGACTCTTATTTACTAAGTTGAAGTAAGAACTAGGTTCATTTGCAGATGGCAGTGGCTGACTCTGCCTGAGTGGCAGTGAGCGATCCCCGCCCATCAGCGCTGCTGCCACCTGGTGCTGTAATGCACAGTCAGGCAAGACTTCCACCACCAGCACAATGGTCCGCACCGCAGCCCCAAGCCTGGTGCTCAGACAATTCTGAATGGTGATCGTCTGGAGCAGTCCTCACATAGCATGGGGCCAGAGCACACAAACAAGAATGACCCGAACTGACTGTCCCAGCCAGATGTTTAAAAGAAAACAATTACTTACCATGAGACAAGGAAATAGTGAATTTGCTTGAGAATCACAAAATGAAATTAAATTAATACAGTCTGATGATTCAAGTCAACTAAAGAGGAACAAATTGAACCAACAGTCACTGTGGTGGAACAGGAGATGTAATCAAGAAAAGCACACATTCTAGAGGTCTGCAGAGTAACTGGATATGTTATGGCTGTGTCACTTGGCAAACCTTTGCAAAAATCTCCATTTCAGCCTTCCCTTTGATCATTCTCTCCCCCAGCACTTTGGAGAAATTGGGCAGATTTACTTCCACAAAACCACGGACAGTCTTACAAGTCTGCCCCTTGCCATCCCACGTTCCTGGGTCAGATTGGGGTTTGGGCTTCGTCAGGCAGTGGGATTAAGCCCCACACATTCATTTCCTAATTATCTACCATGGATTTGCCAAACCTCTGCTGGTTTTCCCCCAAACCCCCAACACACTCAAGGGTCCCCTCTCCTACCACCAACTGGTATCCTCTTGAGAAAACTCACTTTCACATTAGCCTGACCACAAACCAAATGAACCAAGACAAAACTCCAGGATGAAAAAAAGATACACATTATACAACCCCAGGCCAAACAACTTCTGGATTAGCCACTCTCTTTAATTATCCGTACAAGGGTACCGCACCCCTGGATGGATGGAAACTGAGAGCTGCCACCGTCTGAGGTTGAAGCTGAGAGAGTGAAGCTCTGTCAGTCTCCGGGGCCGCATGGCTTGGTCACTTACTGGTAAGGGCAGCAAAGTGGCTGAGTCCACATCGAATGCGGGAAACCTGGACGTCTGGGTTGAACTCCGTTAAGCCAAAGAGAGTGGGTGGAACCATTTCTGGAAGAGCAGTTTCCACTAGGTTTGGTCCTTTCCCAAGAATTCCATAGCCCCAGACAAAAACATGTCCTTCTCCTACATTACAGGAAAAACAACGGTCAGTAAGTCAAACCAAGAGCAGCCCTCACTCACTAGAAATTCAAATTGCACCACCAACAAGCATTACATCCCCATGCATTTTTCCCCTCCTTGCTTGGCAAGAACATGCTGACAGATATTTCATGTTTCTTTTCTCCTCTTTCCAATTCTTGTTTGTGGAGTATGTCTAGCCAGCTCACCAATCTCAGAATACAAACTTCCTACATCCTGAAAGTAACCTGGACAGGACCAATCCATAAATCATCCAGAAACCCCATGTGAACACAGGACAGCCCTCGAAGGACAGTTTCTCCCAACAGCTCTGTGTTTCACAGTGATCAAAAGACCAAGCCAAGTAACTAAACAACTTTTGGGCAGATTCCTAAAACTCTAGAAATGATTTTTTGGTTATAAAAAGTTTAATGCTCATCAGTGGTACCAGATGTTTAATCCGAGAGGCATGGACCTCAGTATCTAAACCCTAGGCTCTTCTCCTCTCTGCCTTTGTTTCCTGGCAGCCTCCCTGGAGAAGGCAGAGCTGGAGTCTCTGGCCCAGGCTAAGGGACAGGGAGAAAGTTCACTCTCCATTTCAGAGGTCTGCTACAGAATTTCTAAGCTCTGTGCTGTCTACTTATATATCACGGCTATTACCTTTCTGTCAAGAATGTCACTGTACCCTCTATTAGCTGAACTCAATCTAACTAGATCTTCCTCCCCACCCCAACACTCCTCCCCCCGCCACATTCCCTTCCTCACCCAAGGTCTGCTGCCTATGAGTCCAATGGACACCGACCTTTCTCTATGCAACCCACCTAGAGCTGCCCAGTGACTCTGCAAGAGGGTCTCACCATTTAACACAGCACAGCCAGTGCCACCACATGCAGCCTGCTTCACCTTGCCCACTCCTGAGAAGGGTAAGCACCGCGGGACGTTCACCTAAATCAAAGGAAGGGTCCACACTGTTAGGAAGACAAACCAGTGAGAACTTGGAAATAATCTGGTCTTGTGTACAGAGTGTATAAGTCCCAGTTCATTTATTCAGCCCACAAGTATTTCCCAGACATTGAACATATGCTACCTATCTAACTAGGTATTAGGGATGAGGAGGAACAAGAGACCTGGTCCTCTCTTAGTCTAGTGGAGGAGGCAGCTGCCAGCCTAAATTAACATAAAATTAATTTGTGCTCAATGCAATGAAGGCAAGTACATGGTCTCTGAGAATGAATGTCAGGGAGACCGACCTAGTTTGAGGGGAGGAGCAGTCAGGGAAGGCTTCATTTTTCTCCTGCTATCTGAAGGATGAGTAGAGGTAACTAGGTGAGGGAAGAAGAACAGGATATTCCAAGGAGGCGAGATGGAATGTGTAAAGGGAATGAGGTGAGCATGGCACATTCAGGGAGGTTAAACAAGGTCAGAGTGGCTAAAGCAGGGAAACGGGTGGGGGGAAGGGGACACACAGTACAAGATGCCGGTGGGGAGAGGGCAGCCAGACCATGCAGGATGCTGCGGAACTTCTAGAGGGGAAGAAACATTGTGGACTTAGGTAACAAGGGAGAAGGACCAGAGCGTGGGGAGGAGCACGAGTTCACTCTTGAACGTATTGAACTCACAGTGTGTAGAGATGACCAAGTGGAAATGTCAAGCGCTACTTGGCGATGTCTGGGACTCTGATGGGTAAGCATAGATGGTAAGTGCAGCCGTGGGTATGGCTAGGATCTTCTAAAGGGGGACTATGGAGAAAAGAAGAGCAAAATCCACGCCATGAGGGTCTCAACATTTAAAGGCCTGGCACAAGAAGAGACCCAGTAAATGAGACCAAGAAGGGCCTGGCCAGCATGGCTCAGTGGTTGAGCTTTGGCCTATGAACTAAAAGTCACTGTTCAATTCCTGGTCAGGGCACATGCTCCGGTTGTGGGCTCGATCCCCAGTGTGGGGTATGCAGGAGGCAGCCGATCGATGATTCTCTCTCATCATTGATGTTTCTATCTCTCTCCCTCTCCCTTCCTCTCTGAAGTCAATATATATATATATATATATATATATATTTTAAAAATGAGACCAGAAAGGGACACTGAGAAAGCTAAGAGAGCACTAGAAGAGTCTAGTCATAGGGCAAAAGGAAAAATGGTTTTCACAAAGATGTCACGGTCAATGTCAAATGCTGCTGAGAGGTCAAGAAAGATACAGAGTGGAAATGTTCTCTAGATTCTTTATTATTATTCTTAGCAACATAGATGTCATTGGTGTCCCTATCAAGAGCCACTCAGCAAACTCGTAAGGGTGGAAACTAAATGGAATGGACTGACAATGAGGAAACAGACAGTAAGTCAATGTAGCTCCTGAGAAGCAGGCGGTAAAGCAAAGGGGTAGGGATGGGGAGAATGGAAGGAAATGGAGGAGCCACCTAGGGCTTTAAGATGGCAGACATACAAGTCAGGTGAAAAGACTGATGGAGGCAGCAGCAGAGAAGGACAGGTTAAAGTTTTGGGAAAGAAGGCCCAGCAGATAGAGGATGGCTCCTGAAAAGGTGGAAGGCGATGGGATCCAGGGCAGAGAGAGAAAAATCAGCTTCAGCAGGAAGAGATACACCTCCTCCACCGCTGGAAAAGGAATGGGTCTAGGGTGGGTACAGACACAGGTACGTGTATGTGAGCCACAGCAGGAAACTGAGGGCAGTCTCATCCAACAGCATCTGTTTTCTCTATTAAACAGGAGGCAAGATCTGCTGAGAGTGAGAGATGGGAGGGTCAGGGGTTTGGAGAGTGAAATGCGGCCAGCTTAGCCTTCCAGCAGGATTTGGTCTTGGCGCCTCTACTGAGAAATAACTTTGGGAAGATAGATTGTAAGTGCTTCAGTGAGAGCCACAAATCTTCATAGATTCACTTTCAAACGGAAACAGCTGAAAGATAACAGTCCCTAAGTTGACTCCAAAGGAATAAAGGAGCTTACCAGCCCAGAAAACGTAGGCCCAGATAAAGTGGGGCTGTCAGGATGGGGCGGGGCCTCTGCTGCTTGGCTCTCAGAGAGCTGCTTTACCTCACCGTGCCCTGGCATGGGGCCCTCGGCAAGTGCTGAGAAATGCTCTCGCACAGCCACTGGAACACACCACTGCTGTCACTGACAGGATGAGGCTTAGACCGCAGTAAAGAATCTTGGTTGTGATGGGCTACTTCTAAGATGACCCCTAATAATCCCAGGCTCCTCCTATTCGCACCCATGTGTAATCCCTGCCCTGTGTGGGGGCTGGACCTACTGACTTGCTTCTTCTTTTTCTTTCTTTCTTTTTTTTTTTCCAGAGAGGAAGGGAGAGGGAGAGAGATAGAAACATCAATGATGAGAGAGAATCACTGATGGGCTGCTGCACACCCCCTACTGGGGACCGAGCCTGCAACCCAGGCACGTGCCCTTGACCAGAATCAAACCTGGGACCCTTCAGTCCACAGGCCGACGCTCTGTCTGCTGAGCCAAACTGGCTCGGGCCGGACTTGCTTCTAATGAGCAGAATACCAGCATTAGGGAGGGAAAGTCACTGCCAAGATGAAGTGATAAAACACTGGCTTCGGTCTCACTGGCACTCTCTTGCCTTCTCATGTGCTCACTCTGATGAAGCCAGACGCCATGTTGCGAGTGACTACATGGAAAAGCCTACGTGGCAGGGAACCATGGGAGGCCTGGCCAACAACTCTGAGCTGGCTGACTGCCAGCAAGGAGGTGAGGCCCCAGTCCAATAGTCCACAAGGACCTGCATCCTGCCAGCAACCCCAGTGGGGTCCTGAAAGCAGAGCCTTCCCCAGGTGAACCCTAAGATGACTGCAGCTTTTGAAAGACTCAGAACCAGAAGACCCAGGTAAGCCAGCCCAAGATTCCTGCTCCACAGACACTGTGAGGTAATAAATGTGTGTTGTTTTAAGCCACTAAGTGTCGGGGTCATTTGTTATGCAGCAATGACAGGACACTGGACCTGTCCCCCACAGGAAGGCCGGAGAGACGTTTTCCTCAGGCCTTGGCATTAGGAAGAGCAGTACTTCTCCTGAACACTTTGTTTGCTACTTATTTTATAGAAACAATGAATCATTTCATTGACCATTTTCTCTCTGCTTTGGGTACTAGGAAACTCAGAGCCAAATCTACAACCACTTCTAGCCCCTGAGCCAGACCACAGAGAATGCATTTTTTCATCTCTTAGCTGATCTTAGTTTTCCTTTGTGCAAGTTTATCATTAACATATATTTAAAACCCCTTCTGAAGAAAAAAACAAACACAACCTTCTGTATTTTTCAAAGTTTGATATTAAAGAATGTAGTGTGTTTTTTAAATAGTCCTTATCTTTCAGAGATACATACTGAAACTTCTATAAAAGAAATATAATACCTAGGATTTAAAATAATCCTAGGATAGAGTAGATGGAATTATAGATGCAACAAAATTGGCCATTAGGGAGTATGGGCTTTTTTTTGGGGGGGGGGGGTATATTAGGGGGGCAGATGAGGTTAATGAAAATGTCTGGAATTAGATAGTGGTGATGGTTGCACATCCTTGTGACTATACTAAAAACCACTAAATTATATATTTTAAAATTGTGAATTATATCTCAATTTTTTAAATGGGCCATTAGTTGGTAATTGTTGAACATGGGTAATGGGTATATAAAGATTAATTAAGCAGTGAGCTCTACTTTTTGTTTAAATTTGAATTTTTCCTTAATAAAACATTTAAAATTCTACTGTATTGTAATCATGGTGGCTTGCTTCAGTGAGGAGGATGGGCTAGTGGTGAGGAGAGGCTGCAGGCATGGCTTCTGAAGGGCTGCTAGTATTCTACTACTTGACCTAGGTGGAGCTGCACAGGTGTCTTAATTGAGCTGCATGCATATGATCTGTGTGCTTTTGGGGCATATGTTACACTGCAACAAAACACAACAGTGTGACATCGTAGGAACTTAGGTAAATAGCCTCCTTATCCAGGCATACCTAAAATACTGCCCTAAACCAGGACTATCTCATCAAAGTATTGATTAAAAAAAATGGCTTTTGCACTTAAGCTTTCTTTCTGGGCTCCAATGAAATTGTCAAGAACTTGAAACCTTACCCAGCTGGTGTGGCTCAGTGGTTGAGTGTCAACCTATGAACCAGGAGGTCACAGTTCGATTCCCTGTCAGGGCACATGCCCTGGTTGCAGGCTCAATCCTCAATAGGGGCATGCAGCCGAACAATGATTCTCTCTCGTCACTGATGTTTCTCTCTCTCCCTCTCTCTGAAATCAATATAAATGTGTGTGTGTGTGTGTGTGTGTGTGTGTGTGTGTATATATATATATATATATTTTTTTTTAAGATCTTAGAGCCTTGAAGAGGCAGTCTTACAACAGGTTCGGTCTTAACATTCTAGCACTTCATACATCACACTTTGGTGAAGAACCTCTTAGAAATGTCCTTACCACGCTATATTTACAAACCTCCCAGCACCATGCTATAAGCGACCTCATACCTGTGTGGAGTCCGTGACAGAGGCCAGCTGCAGATACTCAGAGTTGCCCCAACCAAAGAGGTCTCCATCAGCTGACACAGCCAGGCAACAATCACCGTAGGTGGCAACCTGGACCACCTTCACTCCTGCAAGGTCTCCACCCAGCTTGGTGGGTACACTGGTGATATTGTAGTGACCCAGACCTAATACAATAGAAAATACTTTTAATAATTTATTCTACAACTTACACAGACTTACTATAGGCCAAACACATTTTGAGCTCTTTACAAATATCAAAAACCCTAACTGTTCCTCTGCATGCCAGGCAACTTCTATCTCCATGTGCTCTCAGAGGCAGAAAAAGGCATCACTGTAACTAGATCATATGAAAACTCCTGGACTTTTCTAGGTCCAATTCAAGTTAGAAAAGTTCTCAAGATGAAAGCCCACTATACAATGAACATATGAGACCTTGCATATATTAAAACGAGCAACTTCTAATGCACTGCTGAGCTTGCTGGAAAAATCAAGGAAATCTCTACAGTTCAGCCACCCAAAAAAAGTAAACAGAAACAGGCAAATCAGAGTGGTGAACAGTAAACAGGACAACACAGGGCTTGCCTGAAGGACAATGTCATTATCAGCATTTCAATGGAGGGTAATCCCTGAGCAGCATAGGGAGGCAAAACACTAAACCACAGACTCTGGCTTCCAGGGGCTTCCTCACAAGGGGCTCAAAGCAGGGTCATACTGGCATCAAAAGCTACTACCAACAGAGTAAAAAGGCAAAATGGGAGAAATACTTGCAAATCAAATATCTGATAAGAGATTAATATGCAGAATATACAACAAATTCAACAACCACAACAAAAACAAATGACCCAATTAAAAAATGACCTTCTTCAAAGATAATATACAAAGGGGCAAGCAATAAGCATATGAAAAGATGTTCAAATCACTAATCATTAAGGAAATGCAAATCACAAATGAGATACCACTTCACATCCATTAGGATGGCCACTAGTACAAAAAACACACAAAAATAACAAATGTTAGGGAGGATGTGGAGAAAGTAGAACTTCATACATTGCTGGTAGAAATGTAAATGGTACAGCTACTGTGCAAAACAGTATGGCAGTTCCTCAAAAATTTTTACCTGGAATTACCATATGACCTAGCAATTCCACCTCTGGGTATATACCCAAAAGAGTTGAAAGCAGGGTCTCAAAGAGATATTTGTACACCTGTGTTCACAGCAACATAATTCCAATAGCTAAAAGGTAGAAGCAACAGATGAATGGATCAACAGATGAATGGATAAGCATAATGTGTTATATACATACAAGGGAAAATTATCCAGCTTTAAAAAGAAAGGAAATTCTGACAGATTACACAATGGATGAACTTTGAAGACATTATGCTAAGTAAAATAAGCTAGTGACACAAAGAACAAATACTGTATGATTCACTTATACAAGGCACCAAGAATGGTCAAACTCATAGAGGCAGAAAGTAGAACAACAGTTGCCAGGGGCTGGGAGGAGGAAAGAATGGGGAGTTACTGTTGAATGGGTATAATAAAGTTTCAGTTTAACAAGACGAAAGAGTTCTGGAAATAGATGGTGATGAGGGTTGCACAACAATGCAGATGTGCTTAATATCAGTGAACTGTACATCTCGAAATGGTTCAGAAGGAGCCGTAACTGTGGAAGTTGTATTAACATGAAAAACTGTTTTATATAAATTTAAATGATAAAACAAACATATAAAAATCACACCAATGCTATCATTACAACATAAAAAGATATACTTATATGAACAAGGACTGGAAGAAAACATGAGACGGAACAAAGACAATTTGGTGATGGTAGGATTACTGAGGATTTAAACAAAGATTTAAATCTTAAATTTAAAGGCCCTTCAGATAAATTTCAAAAACAAAAAGATTAAATATACAAGGTGTGAAAGCTTATCCCTCATTCCTTCCTCCCTTAATGATATTCTTCTGAAATCAGTTAAAATGGAGCTCCTTTTAGGCGGCACTTGTTTCTTTACAAGGCTCAGAGCTCCTTTGTTGAGAAGTGGCTCCAATCCTCTATCCAATTCTTTATAATTCATTCCTATGGGAACGGGGACAGGAGAAACGTTATTGTTCCCCAGAGAGGTAAGAGTCAAATTAAGGAAGATGGGTTCTAGCCTATGAGAGCCCTGCAGCTCACAATGCCATACTGCACCATCCCCCAGGGTGAAAGGCACAATACCTGTTTGCCCATCCGCACCCCATCCACAGGAATAGACTTCTCCTTTATCTGTTAGGAACAGACTATGGTCCTGACCACAGGTGACCTATCAGACAAACAGAGGTAAGGTTGATGAGAATTCTTCGAAGCCCAGCATCCTAGTCAATGGACCTGAAGCCCAGTACCATTCCCTACCGCTCCGGAGCACCAAGCAGACGGGGTCCAGCAGGGAGGATGCCCCACACTGTCTCCATCTCTTATTCATTCTTAATGTACTGCACCTAGCCGTCTCCCACTCCACTGAAACTGCTCTTGCTAAAGTAAAGTGCCAGGTGTCCTAAGGAGCAAGCCTAAGAGCTCCTCCACTGCCTCCACACCTGAGGAGCCACTCCCTCCTCCAAAAGCCTTTCTCTTCACTATTCCCCTTCTGCCTCTCTCAGCCGCTACTTCCTACCCTTCAGCGGGGGACTCCTCCAAAGTTCTGTCCTCTGCCCTCTTCTCTCCTGCCTTCACATTTCCCAGGAGACTGCATCCATTCCCAAGGCGTTCACTGTCACCTCCGCATTGTTACCTCCAGTCCCAACAAACCTACTGAGTTTGGACCTATTTTCCTAACTGTCTAATGAAAAGCACTATTTATTGAACACTTAATATGTCAGGCACTTTGTGCTAAGTCAATAACCAAGACCACCCAGTAAGAAACTGAATCTCTGAGAAGTTGGGTAACTTATCCAAAGTCACCCAGTTAATATGTGGAGAAGCAAGGAGTTAAACTTACATCCCTGTGACTTTGAAACACTACATTCCACTGCAAATCCACTCTCTCACTCCTCCGAGCACCCCCTCTCCCAGCCAAACCACGCCTGCCCCTCCTCCAATAGGTCCCTATCTAGGTTGAGAACATGAGCAGCCAAGTCATTTGCCTATGCAATCATGCTCAGCTCCCTCTAGCACGCTCCCTGCCCCGCTAATCAAGGCCCAAACTAGTCAATTCTCCTTATCTGTCTCCCACCATCCCTTCTCCCCACAGCTTCCCAAGTGACCTTCATCCCTTCCTCGCCCCTCTACTCCATACCATGGCCAAAGTTACCTTTCTAAACAGATATTGATTTGGCTGTCACTCCCCTTGATTAGAACCTTTGATAGGCCCCAACTGTCAAGAGGATGAAGTCTAAACTCCTTAGCAAGGCATTCAAGACCTCGCACTGTCCACTCGGAACGTGTCTTCCAGCCCATCCCACACCACTCCCCCGTAAGCATACCAAACTCCAGCCCCACTGCACGTTCTCAGCAGTCAGCGCCTCCAGCTGCTCCCTCCCCTCTGCCAGAAAACTGTTCCTCCCATCCTTCCCCAGTCTACCTGGTCAATTCCTCTGCTACCTCCCCCATGGTGCCTTTTTTCCCTTCCATTCCACCCCTGCTAGACTTAACAAGTCCCCTTCTGCTACTTCTATAGCACTTTCTGTATACGTTCACTTATTTAGGTGTTCATTGTAAGTACCGACCATGTGCCAGGCACTTCGTCAGGAAAGGGAATAACATAAAGCCAGGCCTGATGACAGTGCTCTGATACAGCTGGTTTTTTAACCTGTGTCTCAGACTAGAGTGTTATCCCCCAAACCTGATTAAACTTTGTCCACTGGCGATCTACTGCGAATTGTGGCTACAGTAAGCAAGCAGTAATTTTTACTGAATGATTTATTAATTCAGAAAATCTGCCTACCAAGTTTGCCATCATTCCACCCATCTTTCCCCCTTTCAAAGTGCCCCAGGGAGCAGGATGAGTGGCTTTCAGCCCATGCCTCTTACCTGGACCACTTGTCCATCGAAGTCCTGCATCCTATGGACCTTGTGACTTTCACTACACCAGGAGCAATTTGGGGAGAAGCAAGAGGTATGTTCATGGCAAGCACTGTGGGGTTCTGGCCGCTCCCCTGTCCCCTTAACTGTGGCCCCCACGTATAGTAACTATTAGAAAAACTTTCAAAGTCAAATATAATGGCAGAATTAGGCCAAGGTGTGAAAGTAAAACAAAACAAACAAAACCCTTTGATGATTTTCATATGCTGCCGGAGTTGAGACTGGTAGTATTCAGAATCACCAGCACAATGCAATGAACTAGAGGGAAAATGTTTTTTTGTGTGTGTTTTTTTAAGACTAAATGAATAAGACTGAAATAGAGGGGAATTTTTGCAGTTAATCAATTTGGTTAAAAATACAAAACTAATTAAAAAAACTTCTACACATCACAATCAATGCTCATGCGCCCTCCCCTCCAACCTAGCTAATGAATGGCGTTCAACCTGCAACGGAACAATCTTCCCCACAGTTTCCAGTGATTTCTCACTGCTCCTCACACACATGAGGAACCCTCTTACTGCTCTGTGATCTATCACTCAAGAAATGTTTAATGTTTAACACAACTGGGGAAAGGGATAGCAGGAACTTACCTGTAAATTTCATTTTCGACCACTTTTCTTCCACACTGCCCATAAGAATTGTTTCCCATGCTGAAAACTAAAAAGTAACACACCCAATTAAATAAGTTCTTCAGATTCATGGAATCCTAGAATGTCAGGACTGGAAGGGGGTCTCAAAAGTGATCCTAGTCCAACCACTCACCCTAGCTGCCATTTGGTTTCCTTCTCCAACATTCGCATCCTGCACAGGCAGAGCCACAGGCATGTTGGGGTCTAGACCTGCCACAGCAGTGTGCGCCACCTTTACTGTCCCTTCTGCCCTCCCCTCTGGGCCCTAGTTCCACCTCTCAGCAATCCCACCTTACACAAGGTAAGCACCTCCTGTGAAGGCCTCAGCACCCCCATTTCTTAAACCTGTCACTAGGTTGCCCTTGATGCAAAAATTCCTCTTGAAAAAGCTCCTAAACACTCTCTTCACCTTTTCCTACAAAGCACACTTAGCCAGAAAATGAAATTTGAAAAATTTAGTCAAGTTGGCCTTTCCACAGATACTGCTGTTGTGGAGAGGGTGGGGGTTACCCAGAAGCCTGGACACTAAAAGGCCCCACCACCTGGAAGAAGTGTTTAGCCAACAGACTTCTTTCAGAAGCAGCCCAGCTCGGTGAGTTATGCAAAGGAAGGGAGAGGCCTTGGTAAGGCTGCCTGATGTGTGTTGTCACACCTATAGATAACCTAGATTTTCCAAGAACCACTGAGAGCAGAGAGCATAAAAGATTTAGCAAGATCTGCCCAATACAGCTCTCTTGAGCATTCTACTGATCTGCTCAGGAAATGCCAACAGCTTCACTAAACAGACCTGGCTCAATCAAATGAGCCACTTTAGGCCCAATGGCAAGAAAGAAGTTCCCCCTCCTCCATTAGTCCTTACCTCCTTCACTGTCTGTGAGGACAAGCGAGTGGGCTCTGCCACAAGAGACCTGCAGCACCCGTGTCTCCTGAGGCCTGTCCAGAGGCAGTGGGACCGGCGAGGGCTCCAAAACATACTCGTATCCCCTCGCTGAAACAAAAACAACCGGGCTTATTACACTGACTGAGAGTCACAGCACTTCCAGCATTAGAAATCGTATCATTGAACGGCCTCGTTTTCACTCAGTAAGACATCGGAATGACCTACTCAAGGCACATAAGCTGGTCGCCAAGCTAGGACTGGTCCCCAACTCCAACCCACTGCATCCCATTGCCTCCATTACACATTTATTGAAAAGCATAATAGTCTTTTAATACCATTTGAATTTTTAAGGAAAGTTGCTGGGGTCCAACCCCAGCAGGTCCAGGGGTCCCCAAAGGTGTGGACGGAGTCGGCGAAGAAGGAATGACACTGAGACAGCGTTCAGTTGATCAGCAGCCTAGCCAGGATCTGTAGCCAAGTTCTGGTTAGGATCTCCAGCCAGGTTCTGTGTCCATGTTCTCTTGCTAGGTTCTCCAGCCAGGTTCAGTCACCAGGTTCTAGTCAGGTTTTCTTGCCATGTTCTATCCAGGTTCCGTAGCCAGGTTCTGTCTCTAGGTTCTTCAGCCAGGTTCTCTCGCTAGGTTCTGTCTCTAGGTTCTGTCTCCAGTTTCTGTCCAGGATCTTTTGCCATGTTCTCTCCAGCGAAGTTCTTCTGTCTCTAGGTTCTGTGTAGGTTCTGTGTCTAGGTTCTGTGTCCTGTTGTCTTGTTACATCTGTATTTATACCAGTTGATTCCAATCCTATCAATCTCTATTCCAAAGGTTAGGGCATTTCTTATCTCCATTCCAGGGAGTAAAGATTATGTAGCTTAAGCATGATTGTTCGTAGTTAAAGTGATTACTTACCCGCCAGGCGCTTAGTTAAGGGGTTTTACTCCCTCCCTAACTTCAGGGGAAAATCCCTACCTGGGGAAACAACCTTTCTCTGAGAGGTGACTTTGGTTAAAACACATAGTGCCAAGAAGGTGAGCAAACATATTAAGAACAGTATGCCATATATGCCAGGTCCCTTGAAACAGCAAGGATGGACTGGCTCCCGGCAGAAAGTAAAAGCATTTTCTTCCTGAAATACCCACTAAAACTTCAGTGAACAATAAACATTGTTATATTAAGAGGAAGCAAAAAGAATACGTAGATGCATTTACTTGCATATACATTAAATCACTGTAGAAGGATAACCTAACAACTAAAAAGTAACCCCCCCAATTAAATCAGTTCTTCAGAGTCATGGAATCCTAGAATGTCAGGACTGGAAGGGGGTCTCAAAAGTGATCCTAGTCCCGTGGTCGGCAAACTGCGGCTCACGAGCCACAAGCGGCTCTTTGACCCCTTGAGTGTGGCTCTTCCTAAGCCTTAGAAGTACCCTAATTAAGTTAATAACAATGTACCTACCTATATACTTTAAGTTTAAAAAATTTGGCTCTCAAAAGAAATTTCAGTTGTTGTACTGTTGATATCTGGCTCTGTTGACTAATGAGTTTGCCGACCTAGTCCAACCACTCACAGGCTGTCTTCAGGGACATGTGGCTGGGAGGACAGAGGTGGAAAGCAGACTTTTCATCATATAGTCTACACTGCCTTTAGGATTCTGTATTATACAAAGAAGAAAATTTTAATATTCCAATAAGAGGAGAAATTTTTTAGAAGTCATTCTACAGAAGAACCTTACTGTTGTTTACAATCCTACTAAAGAAGCCAGATTGGTCTATGTAAAGAATTCCTTTTGTAGGTTTTAAATGATGGGCTTTTGAATATTTAAAATGTAGGCTGGAGTTAAGGAGAAAATCTGCAAATGTACTACTCCTCAACTTATACCCCACTAAATAACCACTCTATTTTTCTCTTTTGAACCTCATGCTAAAAAAGATCTTGCCTGCCTGGTCAGCAGGGCTCAATGGTTGAGCGTCGACCTATAAACCAGGAGGTCACGGTTCGATTCCCGGTCAGGGCACATACCCGGGTGGCAAGCTCAATCCCCAGTAGAGGGTGTGTAGGAGGCAGCGATCAATGATTCTCATCATTAATGTTTCTCTCTCTCTCTCTCTCTCTCTCTCTCTCTCTCTCTCTCTCTCTCTCTCCCCCTTCCTCTCTGAAATCAATCAAAATATATTTAGGAGGGAAAAAAACCAAAAAAAAATTTGCCTACCAAATAAATGATTACTGTTATAGCAATAGACCTGCCTATTTGTTTCATTGGTGGCTAATATAATTTTCAGACAGTTTTTGATCAGCATGGAATAATATGCTTATCACAGTAAAATTATATGACTCTAGGCAAAAATCAAAGAAACTAGACAATGTTGTTAGTTTACACAGCCTTATTAGCTGAAAAGATTCAGTACTTTAGAATATTGAAGAGACTCACATGCCCCACTACTATCTGTATAGAGCCCTAAGGGCCAGGAAGCTGTAAATACATAACATTTAAAGGGCATCTGGCTCTAGATCCAACTACCAGTTGACAGGAAATATAAAGGATCGTGTTAAGTGGAAATGCAGGCAGCAAACCCCAAACTGAAAAATTCTATAGGCTAAACAACCTGATTTCTTTAATAAATAAATTTCAAAGGAAAAAGATTAATACAGATTTAAAAGACTTTCAAAAGTCTTATCAAACAAATGCAATGGCTGGATCTTATCTGGATTTTGATTCAAATAAAACAAATTTTAATGTATTTTTATTGGTTTCAGGGAGGAAGGGAGAGGTAGAAACATCAATGGTAGAGCATCATTAATCAGCTGCCTCCTGCATGCCCCCTACTGGGGATCAAGCCCACAACCCAGGTATGTGCCCTGACTGGGAATCAAACCATGACCTCCTGGTTCACAGGTTGATGCTCAATCACCGAGCTACACAGGCCAGACTCAAATAAAATATTTTTATTTTAAAAAATATATTTTATTGCCGAAACCGGTTTGGCTCAGTGGATAGAGCGTCGGCCTGCGGACTGAAAGGTCCCAGGTTCGATTCCGGTCAAGGGCATGTACCTGGGTTGCGGGCACATCCCCAGTAGGAGATGTGCAGGAGGCAGCTGATCGATGTTTCTCTCCCATCGATGTTTCTAACTCTCTATCTCTCTCCCTTCCTCTCTGTAAAAAATCAATAAAATATATTTAAAAAAAATATATATATATATTTTATTGATTTTTTTATAGAGAGGAAGGGAAAGGGATAGAGACTTAGAAATATCCATGAGAGAGAAACATCACTCAGCTGCCTCCTGCACACCCCCCACTGGGGATGTGCCCGCAACCAAGGTACATGCCCTTGACCAGAATCGAACCTGGGACCTTTCAGTCCGCAGGCCGATGCTCTATCCACTGAGCCAAACCGGTTTGGCTCAAATAAATTTTTAAAATAAAAATTTAATGACATTTGTGAGACAACTAGCAACTTGAACACTATCTAGATATTTCATGATATTAAGGAATTATATTAATTTTAAAAAATATATTCCTTTTTTTTAATCCTCACCTGAGGATGTTTTAGAGAAAGGAAGGGAGGAAAGGAGGGAGAGGGAGGCAACATTGATCAGTTGCCTCCTGACCAGGAATCGAACCCACAATCTAGGTATGTGTCCTCATTGGGAATTGAACCCTCAACCTTTCGGTGTACAGGACGAAGCTCCAACCCACTGAGCACATTGGCCAGGGCTATTGTTAATTATTTTTAGGTGTGACAATGTTGTTTTACTTTCTTTTAAAGAGTTCTTACATTTTTAGATATGTACTGAAATATTTATGAATGAAATCAATAATGTTAGGATTTGCTTCAAATGTACTGAGGGGAAGGTGGTGGTAATTAATAAAACAAGACTAACATGAGCTGATGACTGCGGAAGCTGGTGACAGTACACGGGATGCATTACTCTATTCTGTCCATTTCTGCATATATCTAAAATTGTTCTTAATAGTATAAAAAATGTAATGTCACATCTTACAGCTAGTAAGACTTCAATACTAACTTAAATAAGAATTCTGATATAAAATTAAGTGGAAAAAAGGCAGAAAATTAAACATATGCTGTGATCAAAATAAAATACGTATTTGTATATGAATGAGAAAACAGAAAAAAATGAACAAAAAGGTCTGTTCTAGTATGTATATCTAGGTAATTTCTCCCTTAGTTTAAAAAACGTCTCTTATTGTTCTTAAAATACTGTTTGGCTAATGTGTACTTTTAAGAATGTCATTATAAATAATTTTTTACAATCCAACTTTCAAACAACTGGCATAAAGACTCCACCTTAAGGATTTAATTGAATTCCCCCCGAGACCATATCTAGGCACCGTAAAGTATTGCAGGCTCTCTGCAAGATAGGAAAGAAAGGTCATCTCTTAGGGGTCAAAAAGGAACATCTCCACTTATCAGCAAATGCCTTTTTGCCTAAAGATTCAATTTAATTACACCAAAGAGGCTGAAAAACAATCTACCCCAAATGATTTCAAACAACATCCTTCAAGACTGCATCTATTTTGTTGTTATGCTTTGGTTTATGTAATGACTAGTGGCCAGGTGCACAGATTCACACACTGAAAAGAAATTAATTAGAAGAAGTATTTTAATATCGCTATTCGCCCTTTCTCTATAATAGAAGTGTCAACCAAATTCACAATCGACAATGACAGATCGAAACACACGCGTGCTTTATATGTATCACGCATGTGCAAGTCAACTTAGTCTTTTATATATATATACTAGAGGCCCAGTGCACGAAAATCGTGCACTTGGGGGGGGGGTCCCTCAGCCCAGCCTGCACCCTCTTGCAGTCTGGGAGCCCTTGGAGGATGTCCGACTGATGGGGAGTGGGCTGAAGCCGTCAGTCGGACATCTTCGGTGCTGCCACAGGGGCGGGAGATGGTCCCACCACCGCCGCTGCACTCATCAGCCATGAGCCCAGCTCAGGGCTTCTGGCTGAGCAGTGCTCCCCTGTGGGAGCGCACTGACCAACAGGGGGCAGCTCCTGCGTTGACTGTCTGCCCCGTGGTGGTCAGTGCACATCATAGCAACCAGTCATTCCGCTGTTCAGTTGATTTGCATATTAGCCTTTTATTATATAGGATAGAATAAACCTGCTTAATTAGAACTGCTTTCTGATGTAGCTAAACTTTTTCCAGTCCAGTGAAGCACCCCAACTTCTCTTTCAGGTAAATGTCAGCAACTCAGCAGTAAATATCAACACGAAGCAGATTATTATTGTAGATCATGCAGGAAGAACAAAGGGTAAAATATTTAACTGCAGCAGTGTTTGACTATATTCAGAAAACCTGGAGTCATTTTCAAGGTCCACCATTTCTTACTTCTTTTCAGTCGGTCAAGTTTCTAAACTTTCTAAATCTCCATTTTCCGGCTAATGAAAAGAAAACAGGATTCTACCAAGTCTCCTATCTACCTACTACAGGACTTCTGAGGATCAAATGAGATGAGGCATGGGAAAATGCTTCACAGACATTTGGTTAAAGTGTAAAATGTTTGCACCTGGCTATAAAGCAAGTCGTGTTCCTGGGTGGAAGAAACTCCAAGGAGGCTAGGGAGAGGAAGCCAGACATTGCTACGTGACATCATTACCCGGCGCCCACAGCCACCGTTTTGGGCTAGGCTGAGCTGTGGGCTGCATTTTGTGCCATGGGGTTTTGGCAGCGTTGGCTGCGATTTGGTGGGCTGTCACTCCAGGGTGGTGTTGGGGCCTGTGTCCCACTGCGGGGAAGCCAAGTGTTGCTTTGTCAGCACCAGGTCCACGGTGCTGTTTCTTTGTAAATGGCCAGTGCGAGTCATAGCGTCTGACCCCTGGTGGTGAGTGCATGTCATAGCGACCAGTCAGACTCAGAGGGACACTCAGCATATTACCCTTTTATATAGATAGATAGATATATATAGATACACATGAAAATCCAAAGGGAGCTCTCAGACTAGTTACAGCAGAAAGAAGCCAAGTTGAGAACGCTCACTTTTATCTTTCCGGCTCCTGTGAAATCCAAGCTGAGAATCTTTGTTGAGGCCCATACCCCAAACTTTCGTAACATCCTTGGTTTTTGAGGACAGCAATGTGAATCCATAGCCACAAGCGGCTGATGAAATCTGAAAAAGAGTTCCCAATTTGTGATATCAAGTTTTACTCAGCAATTTATGACCGGTAACTTATTCAATTTAAGAACGCATACTGTTAATACAGCAACACACTGTTGATTTTTAAAAAGCCACAAACTGGCAGAAAATATCTGCACACATCATATATGTGATTAAGGACCTATAGCCAGAATACATCAATTACAACTCAATATTAAGAAGTAAACAACCCAACTTTTCATTCACCGTGAGCTTAAATTCCCTGTTTATCTTGAGCTCCTCTTTTCCATTAAAAGATCGTTTGTTATCCTTGACAGAAGTCAGGAGCCAAACTGGTTAAACCTGCTTCTGCTTCTCTTTCATCCCCCACCGAGCTTTACACAACCATCCATCCCAAAGCCTCCCTTTCTCTGAGCACTGGCTTCCGGGATACACGCCGGGCGGAAGCGGGGCGGAAGCGGGGCGGAAGCGGGGCGGAAGCGGTCCCTCGCTGCGATCTTTTCCATCCGAGACGTGTAAAGGCCTCCCGTGAGAATCACTAGTGTGTTCGGACACGCCCCCTTCACTCCCGTTCCCGCCCCAGCTAACGTTTCCTTTCCCTTCTTCACCGACTCCAGCTGGCCCACATTTTCTCGGACCTTCTGGAGTCTCGGGGTCCCAGTGCGAATCCCACTGCACGTGCACCTACCCGCTGTGGGGCCTCCCTTTCCTTCTGTCTAACTGGGGGGACAGCCCCGCCTCCCGAGGTGACGGGCGAATGACACGAGCGGGCCCCAACCGCTGGCAACAGTTCAGCCTCTCAGGTGAATGTCGGCGGCGCCCCCACCGCCCTCCCCTCCTGGGCCTACTGCTCGCTCGGGGGTCGTCCTCCGGAAGTGGGACCACCCAGTGTCGCTAACTCCTCCAAGAGGCCCCGTGCCAAGGGAGGGGGAAGAGGGGAGTGGCGGCCCGCACCTTTTGATCCAGCTCCAGGCGGTAGGGCACGGGCTGGATCCTGCGGCGCGGCCGCAAGCCGGCGCGGGGCTTGGGCTCGGAGCCGGGCAGCACGAAGGTGGGCACGCCCAGCGCCCCCGAGAAGCTGAAACCCCACACGAAGATGCGGTCGACGCGAGCCGCGCGCTCGCCCACGTACTGGAACACGGGCGCGTCCGCCTCAGCCTCCGCCGCCTCGCGCCGGCTCCGCGAGCGCCAGGCCGCGGTCCAGTGCCCTCGCCACGGCCCCAGCCCACGCAGCCCACGCCCCGGCCGAGATGCCGCCGCCAGCGCCGCCAGCGCCATCCTCTGCTTCTCGCCTCAGCGGCTCCTGGGCGCCGCCATCTTGCGTGACCCTTGACCCCACGCCCCGGCGGAAGAACTTGCGACTGCGTTTACCATTGGCTGAAGGCAAAGGCGCTGAGGGCAGCCCTGGCTCCTGGGTGGCGGGAGGGTTGGGCGGAGCCGGGTGCCCCGGAGCCAGGGTGAGCGGGCGGTGGGGACCCGGTCCGGGCCCTGGCCGCCTGGTGGGTGACCTTAGCCCGAGCTCCCGCAGGCGGCCTGAATTCACTTCCTTCCCGCACAATGCATGTTTGCTGAGCTTCTGCTCCGGCGGGCGCTTTCATTTTTTTGCAAGGCCCTTGACTTCTTAGCAATCAGCAAGAATACAACTTAGGGGTGGCCCATTCTGCAAAACTCCAGTGTCGTGCCCTCCCCTACCCTGTTTTACTCCCGTTGCCACGGTCCCTAGTAATTTCTTACCTCGGTGCAGCTATTCCTGCTCCCTTTAGCTACCAAGCCACGCAGTCCGTGCTGCAGCCACAGTGAGACAGAATGCAGCTCTTAATATTGTCATTCTCTGCGCAAAAGCCTGCAGCGGTTCCCTGCTGCCCTCCCCGGCCTCACCTCGACCCTCAGCCTGGCCCTTCACCTGCGTCAGTTCTTTCTACTTGTAATTTTGAACCCCGGTGCTGTTTTCAGGCCTCCCTACTTTGCCCACTGCCTCGAATACCCTGCCCACTGCCTCCTCTCCCTGCAGATTCTGACAAACTCCTACTCATCTTCTAAAATCCAGCTCCAGCACCTCCTTTGAAGTTCCATGAAGGCAGGAACTTCAGTTTATTCAGTTAATCCTCAACAATTTTGTATTAGTGTGGCATGCGGCCAGGAACAAGACACCCTCATGAATGAATAACTCGAAGAGTGTAGAGACCTGGCTCTGCTACTGACTTGCTACATGGTGTTAGGAAATTGTCTCCCTTCTCTGGATCTCACCTCCAAAATAAGAAGGTTAAAAAAATTAATAGATTAAATGAATTTTTTCCCCATAACTAAGGTGTTTGGACTTAATGGCCTGGCAGGATCTCTTGAAGCCCATTATGACCCATGAGGATGTTCCCAAATACTAGTCCCAAATGCTGAAGGCAAACTATTTCTTTCCTCCGTTGCTTCCTTTTTTTCTCGTTCTCTTTCTATTGCTTGATACCTGGAACTAATCCAGTTTGAATACACTCCCAAGACCAGTTCAAGTTACTTTGTTGTCCTGGAATGTACCTTGTATTCAGTCTGTGAAACGTTTTTACTGTCCCGGAGAAATGTGGTTGATGTTTTACCATTCTGTGGGGCTGTTTGATAGAGGGTACTGAGGGAAACTGATAAAATGTGGCAGCCACAAGACTGCTCCTCGAAGGCCTCCAGCTACAGGGGGTATAAGTAGTCAAAGCTAGGCGATCAGTAGTCTGCTGGGCTATCAACTCTATCCTCTGTCTACACGGAGCTCATGCTTCCCTTCAACTGCTCCCAGTGCCCGAGCAAGGCAGGAGCACACACTCAGGCAGGCCTGTTCCTGGGAGGCGTGGACTCCTCTGACCGTCACCTTTAGCTGGAGGACTCCCCAGTGCCCTTCCCAAGCCTTCCTTAGCCTGTATGGCACGAGGACTCTTATCCAGCCTCGCCTGTCTCTCTCACTCACTTAGGGTCAGACTTGCATCAAGGCCTGATGGCTCTCCCAGCTTTCCTAGGCTCCGCCCACCTCCATTTTCCCTTACAGAGGCATTTTCCCTAATAAAATCCTTGTTTAGCTCTTTGTTCTGAGAGGACACAACTAATATATAAGGAAATATTTGAGCCAAGGCATAAAGAAATGAAAGTGTGAGCCATTAGGTATCGTCGGAAGGGTGCTCTTAGACAAGGGGTGCAGCAAGTACAAACGCCCAGAGGTGAGAGACTGCCGGGTGCATGTACTTTTAACTGACCCAAGCCTTGTGCAACTCAGAGGTTGTTTTTGGTAGATGATGATAGCCACCAAAATCGTTGCCTTGATCATGGTTAGCTAAGCCCCACAACTTAATTACTAGGTTATAATAAAATCAAGTCTCAAACAAATCTTGTCACACAAGCAGATATTTAAAACATTCATTAGGAAGCAGGGATCATACGATCCCTAAAACCTGTAAGCTCAGGAAAGTTTTAGCTCTCTGTCCTTTGTGCACAAGATTTTCTCAAAGCAGATAGAACATTCCAGAAACAGAATTTCGTTTCCCTTTTAACAGCAGTTGGCATTATACGTGACAGACCACATGGTTGGTCAAACTTCAGGTGCCATCACTAAGAGTGAAGACCATACTGGATCCTCATACCCAGTTCTTTTTTGTTGTCGATAATCTTCACCTGAGGATATTCTTCCATTGTCTTTTTTTTAAATATATATGTATATTTATTTATGTCAGAGAGGAAGGAAGAAGGAGAGAGAGATAGAAACATCAATAATGAGAGAGAATCACTGATTGGCTGCCTCCTGCACACCCCCGACTGGGGATCAAGCCCACAACCCAGGCATCTGCCCCAACCGGGAATCGAACTGTGACCTCCTGGTTCATAGGTCGCCGTTCAACCACTGAGCCATGCCGGCCAGGATTTTTTTTTTTTTTTTTTTTTTAAGAGAGAGAGTGGAAGGAAGGGGGAGAGACAGAGAGAAACATCAATGTGAGAGAGACATATTGACTTGGTTGCCTCCCACACACAAGGCTAGGGGTCAAGCCTACAACTTGTGCCCTTAACTGGAATCAAACCAGGACCTTTATTCCACAGGTCGATGCTCTATTCACTGAGCAAAACTAGCTAGGGCTGGACCAGTTCTTAAACCAGAGTCCAACAACTGTAGGGAAGGCTGAGTCCACTTAAGGACCCTGCAGAGCCACCGAAAGCATGGTCAGTAAATATGTCCCTAATCATTTCCCACAGGAACCTGTGGTTATTTACCAGAGTAACTAGACACTGGATAAGGAGAACACCAGATCTCCCAGAGTTGGCTACAGGCTCTGCGTTGACACTGACACCGTGGGACCTGAAACATCAGCAAGGCCCCGGTTGGAGTGGGAGCTTGTGGAGCCAGGCACCAGATGTCTCACAGGCGGTCAGATGTGTCCATGCACCACCATGTGGAGATGTCCCTGGTTCCCGAGGACACGATTAAGATGGACGTACTGTGCAGCTTACATTGGTCCCTTCACCCTGCCTTGACCCAGCGAGTATTAAATCAGAACACATACTGCATCCCAGGTGGGACTGTGGCCCGGAGCACCATCTTCAAAGATAAAGGGATTCAGGAGAGGTAGTTCCCATCATATCCCCATGCAGTGCACCTGCTTGGCTCCTGCAAAAACCAGATGGATTATGGCAGATGACTGTGAACTACTGTAAACTTAGTGAGGTGCACAGCCCGATCATAGCTGCTGTGCCAGGAGCAGCAGTCTACTGGAACAGATCCACACCGCTTTGGGAACTTCCTAGGGCTACTGATCTGGTGAACAGGTTCTTCTCAATGCCAATGATAAAGTGGATGAAAGGCAGTTTGCCTCTATACGGGAAGGACCACATTATTCATTAATTCTCTCTGCTCTCACTTCTGATACCTCCCAAGTGAAGAATCTCTGTACAAGACTGTTTCCAGCTCTGCTTCTATTGATGAAGCTGCAACATATATTGATTCAGGAGAGTTACGTAAATATTATGGAAGAATTAGGTAAATATGTATTAGGATTATCCAGAGAAACAGAACCAATAGGAGAAAGAGGAAGTCCACTCTCTGCTCTCTGGAAGCTGGACTCAGGAAAGCCGGTGGTGTATTCCAGTCCAAGTAAAAGGCCTGAGAACCAGGAGCAACAATGGAGTAAGTCCCAGGCGCAGGGCAGGAGATAACCGATGTTCCAACTCAAACAGTCAAGCAGAGAGACAAAATTCAACCTTCCTCTGTTTTTTTCTTCTGTTTGGCCCTCGGCCTTCGGTGGGTTGGATGAGGCCCATGAGATTGGGGAGAGCAATTTTCTTTATTCAGTCCACCAATTCAAATGCTAATCTCTTCCAGAAACACCTTCACAGAAACACTAAAAAATAATAGATACCTACCTACCTGGGTATCTATCCTGTGGCATAGTCAAGGTGACACATAAAATTAACCATCTCACCCTAGCTGGCTTGGCTCAGTGGATAGAGTATTGGCCTGCGGACTACAGGGTCCCAGGTTCAATTCTGGTCAAGGGCACATGCCTGGGCTTAATCCCGAGGGGGGGGGGGCATGCAGGAGGAGACCAATTAATGATTCTCATCATTGATATTTCTCTCCTTCCTCTCTGAAATCAACAAAAATATATATTTTTAGAAATTAACCATCTCAATATTAAGGTATGAGATATTTATATATGTATGAAATACATATACAATTTTCAACTTTTTTTTTCGTAAGCAGGACTGTCCCTGTATATTTTACGGCCTCTCTGATTTTTTGGCTTTAAATATCTGTTCTTTTACAAACTAGTAATGCCAGTAGAAGGTAGGCTTTTAAAAAATTTTTGTCAGAAATAGCTAAGATCTGGAAACAGCCCAAGTGCCCATAAGTAGATGAATGGATAAAAAAGCTCTGATACATTTACACCACGGAATACTATGCAGCAGTAAAAAAGAAGGATCTCTTACCCTTTGAGACAGCATGGAGGGACCTGGAGAGTATTAACCAGTCAGAGAAAGACAAGTATCATATGATCTCACTCATATGTGGAATCTAATGAATAAAATAAATTGATGAACAAAATAGATCCAGAGACATAGAAGCATGGAACAGATTGGGATCTCAGAGGGAAGATGGAGGTGGGTGGGTGGGTAGGTGGGAAGAGATCAACTAAAGAACTCCCATGCATCTATGCATAACCCATGGACACAGACAATAGGGTGGTAAAGGCCTGGCAGGGGGACGGACAGGGGCGGGCTAGAGGGGTCAATGGGGGGCAAAGGGGGACATCTGTAATACTTTCAACAATAAAGATTTAATTAAAAAATTGTCAGAATTTTAAAATTTATAACCATATGTGGGTCTCTTGAATTTCTAAAACATTTTACTTTTCATGGATATCCAAAATACAGAACCTTTGGTTTGATATTTGGAGGACAAAAGGGTGCAGTGACAAACTCTGCAATGTGAACTATAGCCACTGGGTGGCGATGCTTGCCTATCAATTTTGTGGCACCTGTTAACAGAGAAATAGGATAAAAGAAGCTAAAAGCCAGTTGCTTCCAATGAAGAACTGGACTTAAAGTCACAACTGGGCTTTCATATTTTACCATCAAAGCCTGGTTGGTTTTATATACTGGCTGTATGCTGGTAAATACAGTACTTAGATTTTTGTCCAATTTGTTGCTAATACTCTGATACAGCAGAGTATCAGCTCCCCAATGTACTAAAATGTCTGCTGTTAGCCAAGCTAAATTTCCCCATCACGTGTAATGGCATGTTTCTACAGATGTTCTCATTTATTTGTTAATTTGGAGTAGCTGTAATTCTCTAATTTGGGAAAGAGTGAACTTAGTCTTATTTTCTAATTATTAACTTTCAATTATTCAATTAATGTATGATTTTTATCTTTGTAAAAAATTAACAAAACACGATATATGGTTAAGTCGAAAGTTCTCTTTAACTACAGCCCCACATATATCTGGTGCCACAGAAAAATATTATTTTAGTGTGTGTGAGAGTTTAAAGAAAATTGGAATAATATGTATTTCATTCTGCAACCTTGTCTTTTCACTCAAAACTATATTGGAGCCAGAACCGGTTTGGCTCAGTGGATAGAGCGTTGGCCTGCAGACTCAAGGGTCCTGGGTTCGATTCCGGTCGGGGGCATGTGCCTTGGTTGCGGGCACATCCCCAGTGGGGGGCGTGCGGGGGGCAGCTGATCGATGTTTCTCTCTCATTGATGTTTCTGGCTCTCTGTCTCTCTCCCTTCCTCTCTGTGAAAAATCAATAAAATATATTTTTTTAAAAAAAGATGACTGCAGCTAAAATACCTTATTAAAAAAAAAGGAAAAAAAACTATATTGGAGATAATTTTATAATATTTTTTAGGCCTACCCCACTATTTTTCACTCTTGCATTTTAGTATGAGTAAACTACATACTATTTAACCATTCTCTTGGTGGACATTAGGGTCATTTCTATTTTTTGCTTTTTTTTTTTTAAATATATTTTATTGATTTTTTACAGAGAGGAAGGGAGA
The DNA here is from genome assembly GCF_014108235.1 of Myotis myotis. Taxonomy (NCBI): domain Eukaryota; kingdom Metazoa; phylum Chordata; class Mammalia; order Chiroptera; family Vespertilionidae; genus Myotis; species Myotis myotis. Next base: position 84,055,372 of record NW_023416357.1, on the reverse strand, counting down.
GAGATAGAGAGTTAGAAACATCGATGAGAGAGAAACATCCATCAGCTGCCTCCTGCACATCTCCCACTGGGGATGTGCCCACAACCCAGGCACATGCCCTTGACCGGAATCGAACCCGGGACCCTCCAGTCTGCAGGCCGATGCTCCATCCACTGAGCCAAACGGTCTCGGCTATTTTTTGCTTTTATAAGGAATATACTTGTACAAGTTTTCTCTTGCACCTGAGTGAGGGTATCTCCTGGGTAGGCAGTGATAAGAACTGCTAGGTTATAGAAAATGCTCACGTTAAAAAAACTTAACAGATGTCTTTAATTTGTTTTCCAAAAGTTGTGCTTCAAATAGTTTATGAGTGGATCTATTTTTCCATACACCCAACCCCTGATACAAACTTTTTAAATGTTTTTCAGTCTGATACCTAAAGCAAATCTCAATTGTATTTACTTTGTACTTCTGTAATTTCCAAGAAGGTTGAACATCTAAGTTAACTGGCATTTCATGTTTCCTCTACTGAGAATTGTCTATTCATACCCTTGGCCACATTTCTGTTGGGTTGTCTCATTAATTTAAGGGAGTAATTTATATGTATATTCTGCATACAAACCCTTATGTATTGAAATGTTATTGTCTTCACTTGTAGTCTCTTTTGACCTACAAAATTTTTTTTATGTAGTCAGTTTTATTAATTTTATCCATTAGATCTTTTTCTTTCTTGTGTCTTGTTTAGAACGACATTCAAGATATAAAGATATTCTATAATAGTTGTAAAACACTTAATCTAATGCTTTTATTGTTTATATATAGATTTGGAGTTGATTTTTTTTAATTTTTGAAAATGTTTTTATTTTTTTCAGAGAGGAAGGGAGAGGGAAAGACAGAAACATCAATGAGAGAATCACTGATGGGCTGCCTCCTGCATGCCCCCTACTGGGGATTGAGCCTGCAACCTGGGAATGTGTCCTGACCAGAAATCAAACCAAACTGTGACCTTCTGGTTCATAGGTTGATGCTCAACCACTGAGCCACACTGGTCGGGCTGGAGTTGATTTTTATGAATGGAATGAGACAGGATTGTATATCACTATTTTTTTCAAACAGGTATTTTATTGTTTGAAAATAATTTGACTATTAACAGACTTTATCTGAAGGTTTGAAATGCCATTTATAACATATAAAAATTTCCATATACATGGGTCAATTTTTGGGAATTATTTCTATGATTCTTGAATCAATATGACAAGGGTTCAAGTGCTATAGCTTTATAACATGCTCTGATTTTTATTCAATCAAATTTCTCTTCTTTGTTCTCTTACAACATAGTCTTTGCTATTCATAACATTTACTTTCATATAAATTTTAAAATCATCTTGTCAAGTTGCATTAAAAAAATCCCACTGGGGTTTTTATTGGAATTGCATTAAATTCATGAGCTAATTGAAAGGAGGTAACTAGGAGAAAAATGATATTTTACAATCTTGAGTCTTCTTATATCACATAAATGTGGTATACTCTAATATTACCTCACTGGTTTCAATCATCGTCTTGAATGGTTTCAAATCTCTGCTTATACATTCTTCTCTTCAGTTTTCTGAGAACAGGATCTTCCAACTTTTTAGGGCAGTAGTCTCCAAATTATTTTGATTATATATCCCTATGAGTAAAATTCATGAGCATGAAAATAAATGCACACACACACACACACACACACACACACACACACGTTACTTACACCAAGCATGTCAAACTCAAAGGCTAACATGGGCCAAATGAAGAAGGTTCAAGTTTATGTGGACTGCAAAAAAAAAGCCTCAATTTTCATAGAAATGTAGGTTTATTTCAATAGAGACATGCTGAATACAAATGGCTGAAATAAATGAGTAATTGTTAACGTAAAATAATTGGACATTTTAATAAAAATTAATTTTTCTTGCCGTAACCGGTTTGGCTCAGTGGAAAGAGCATCGGCCTGCAGACTGAAAGTTCCCGGGTTCCATTCCGGTCAAGGGCATGTACCTTGGTTGCGGGCACATCTCCAGTAGGGAGTGTGCAGGAGGCAGCTGATCGATGTTTCTCTCTCATCGATGTTTCTAACTATCTCTCTCCCTCTCTGTAAAAAATCAATAAAATATATTTTTTTAAAAATTAATTTTTCTTGAACATTAACTTACCAGACACTGAATAACTACACAAATTAAAAAGCATAACGCAAATAAACCTATTTTTCTTGTTCTCCAAAAGCAAAATATTTCCTGTTGCGCACACCAAACAAGTCAGTCCAAGACTAATGATGTGGCAATCGGCTGCTAAAACATTTGCCGCTAGTATTAGTGGACAGAAATGGTGTGCCTGCATGTAAGGCGTGTAAGGGAAATGAATGCAACATGATCACAGTAATCAGTCGTTAGCCAATGTTATAGTTCATTATTAATAATTATGCCTAACAGGATATTGTAAAAATTAAGTTACAAAATTTTGATTAAAACGTTTCTTACATACCATTTTATTGGCTGGGCAACAAAAATATTTGTTGTGGGCTGCATGGTCCATGGGCTGCGAGTTTGACATGCTTGACTTATACCATTATACTAATACTAGAGGCCCAGTGCACAAAATTCATGTATGGGTAGGGTCCCTAGGCCTGGCTGGCGATCAGGGCCCATATGTGGGGTGACCAGCAGGACGATCAGGGAGGCGGGGCCAGCTGGCAAGTGATGGGGGGGAGGGCCCTGCTGGCACCAGCCTTGGCTGGACTGGGGCCTGCGGGCTGGGGGAAACTCCTGTGTTGAGCGTCTGCCCCTTGGTGGCCAGGGTGTGTCATAGCGACCGGTTGTTCCACCAGTCATTCTGCCATTCGGTGGATTTGCATATTAGGCTTTTATTATATACTAGAGGCCCGGTGCACAAAAATTTGTGCACTCGGGGGGGGGGAGGAGGGGGTCCCTCAGCCCAGCCTATGCCTTCTCGCAGTCTGGGACCCCTTGGGAGATAATGACCTGCTGGCTTAGGCCTGCTCCCAGGTGGCAGAGGGCAGGCCCAATCCCTAGGTGCAGCCCCTGGTCGGGTTCAGAGCAGGGCTGATTGGGGAGTTGGGGCGCCGCCCCCTGTCATGCACAGAGCAGGGCAGATTGGGAGGTTGCGATGCCACCCTCAGTCATGCTCAGGGTAGGGCCGATTGGGGGGTTGGGGCACCTCCCCCTGTCACACTCAAGGCAGAGTTGATGGGGAGGTTGCGGCGCCACCCCATCACACACAGAGCAGGGCCCATCAGGGGGGTTGGGGCTCCACCCCCTGTCACGCACAGAGCAGGGCCAATCAGGGGGTTGGGGCGCTGCCCCCTGTCATGCACAGAGCAGGGCCCATCAGGGGGTTGGGGCTCTGTACCCTGTCACACACAGAGCAGGGCCAATCAGGGGTGTTGGGGCTCCGTACCCTGTCACGCACAGAGCAGGGCAGATTGGGAGGTTGCGATGCCACCCTCAGTCATGCTCAGGGTAGGGCCGATTGGGGGGTTGGGGCACCGCCCCCTGTCACACTCAAGGCAGAGTTGATGGGGAGGTTGCGGCGCCACCCCATCACACACAGAGCAGGGCCCATCAGAGGGGTTGGGGCTCCACCCCCTGTCACGCACAGAGCAGGGCCAATCAGGGGGTTGGGGCGCTGCCCCCTGTCACGCACAGAGCAGGGTCAATCAGGGGGTTGGGGAGCTCCCCCCTGTCATGCACAGAGCAGGGCCCATCAGGGGGTTGGGGCTCTGTACCCTGTCACACACAGAGCAGGGCCAATCAGGGGTGTTGGGGCTCCGTACCCTGTCACGCACAGAGCAGGGCCAATCAGGGGGTTGGGGAGCTCTCCCCTGTCATGCACAGAGCAGGGCCCATCAGGGGGTTGGGGAGCTCCCCCTGTCATGCACAGAGCAGGGCCGATCAGGGGGTTGAGGAGCTCCCCCGTCACTCACAGAGTAGGACCGATAGGGGAGTTGGGGCACCACCCCCTGTCACACACAGAGCAGGGCGGATCAGGGGGTTGGGGCGCCACCCTCTATCACCCACAGAGCAGGGCTGATCAGGGGGTTGGAGTGCCTTCCCCTGTCACGAACAGAGCAGGACGGATAGGGAGGTTGTGGCCCCGCCCCCTGTCACACACAGAGCCGCAGGGCGATCAGGGGGTTTGGGCGCTGCCCCCTGTCATGCTGATCCCGGTGCAGAGAGGCCTCGCGGCTCCGCTGATCCCGGTACTGGGAGGCATATTACCCTTTTACTATATAAGATAGAGGCCTGGTGCATAGGTGGGAGCCGGCTGGTTTGCCTTGAAGGGTGTCCTGGATCAGGGTGAGGGTCCCCACTGGGGTGCCTGGCCAGTCTGGGTGAGGGGCTGAGGGCTGTTTTCAGGCTGGTGGGTGACTGAAGCTCCCAACCGCTCCTTTTTTTCTTTTCTTTTTTTCTTATTCTGGGCCAGCTTTAGCTCTGGCTCCAGCTCTGAGGCTTCTGCTGCTGAAAGCAGGTATCTGGTTTGTTTGGGTTCTAGAATCGAAACACTGTATCAACCCCAGCTCTGAGATCCCGGCTGGCTGAAAGCAGTTTTCTGGGGTTTTGTTTAGCTTCTATATTTGTAACAACGTTTCAAACTGCAAGCTCAGAGGCCGGCAAGGCAGGCAGGGAACGTTGGTTTCCTCCGTCACTGAAGCAAGCAAGTCTCATGTTAGCTTTAAGCTGCCTGACTGTCGGCCGCCATCTTGGCTCGCAGTTAATTTGCATATTGCCCTGATTAGCCAATGGGAAGGGTAGCGGATGTACACTAATTACCATGTTTCTCTTTTATTAGATAGGAGGACTAGAGGCCCAGGGCACACAAAATCATGTGCGAATAGCTTGCTTCTGCTTGCCTCAGCTGGCCACTCCGTCCTCCGCTGCTCATAGCTCTTAGTAGCTCACACCCTGCCCCGCCTGCCACGAGAGCCGAGGCTCTTGGGCAGAGGGATTGTGGGGGGACAGAGAGGTGCTCAATGCACTTCCCAGTGGTTGTTACAGCGTTACGGCCACTGGCCTTTTATAATATAGAGAAGATATAGTTTATATACAGAGTAATTATTTAAATGAGATAAAGATGAATAAACTGATTTTTTAAAAAATAAATTTTACTGATTTTTTACAGAGAGGAAGGAAGAGGGATAGAGAGTTAGAAACATTGATCAGCTGCCTCTTGCACACCCCCTACTGGGGATGTGCCCACAACCAAGGTACATGCCCTTGACCGGAATTGAACCTGGGACCCTTCAGTCCGCAGGCCAATGCTCTATTCATTGAGCCAAACTGGTTAGGGCTAAACTGATTTTAAAATAAATGTCTTATTTTGCTTGTTAAAACATTTGTTCTCATTAAAAAATGCTGTGGTTGGCCCAGCAAGTGTGGTTCAGTGGTTGAGCATCGACCCAGGAATCGATCAAGTCAGTAGGCTTGATTCCCAGTAAGGGGCGTGCATAAGACAGCTGATTGATGATTCTCTCTCATCATTGATGTTTCTCTCTCCCTCTCCTTTTCTCTCTGAAATCAGTGAAAATATTTTTTTAAAAAATTGTGGTAAAATATACATAACAAAATTTACCATTCAAACAATTTTTAAATGAAAAAAGTTTATTGAGAATTTTACATTTATGGTCATGATACAGGTCTGTGCTTTACTTTTCTTGCAATGTCATAGCAATGCTGGCTTCATAGAATGAGTTAGGAAGTATTTCCTACCCTTCACCTTTTGGGAAGATTTCTTTTTCCCTTAAATGTTTGGTAAAAATCACCAGTGAAGCCATCTGGACCTGTAATTTTCTATGTGGAAAGGTTTATAATTAAATTTCAATTTCTTTAATATAGGGCTGTTCAAGTTATCTATTGCTATTGAGTGAGCTTTGGTAATTTTTGTCTATCATAGAATTTGTCCATTTCACTTACATGGGCAAATTTAGTGCCAAAAACTTGCTCATAATATTCCCTTATCATGTATTTTACTTGTTTGTTTTTTAGTTGCTTCAGGCAAGAGGATAACTCTAATCCTTGTTACTTCATCTTAGCCAGAAGCATAAGTCAGGACCTGTACTCTTACTCTGAGATAAGGGTTATTGGACAACTTTGAGCAAAGTTGTGAAATGAGTTACTAGTTACAAAATTCTGGCTGTTGTGTTAAGAGTAATCTGAAGAGGGTTAAGGGCAGAATCAGGGAGACAAATTAGTTAACTGCAAGAGACTATATTGGCTTGGACCAGTGTGGTGGTAGTGTGGTCAGTCAGAAAGTGGTAGAATCTTAGTCAAGTTTGAGCTGACTGGGTTGTCTGAAGGATTAGTGTGGGGTGTGGGAGAAGTCAAGGATGCTTCTAAGGCTTTTGTCCTGAGTAACTGGAAGAATGGAGTTTTGCTGAGAAAGGGAAGAAAGACTGCAGGAGGAACTGAGGAGAGGGTGAGGCCTGTTCTCCTTTTTTAAAAAATATGTCTCTATTGATTTCAGAGAGGAAGGGAGAGGGAGAGATAGAAACACCACTGATAAGAATCATGGATCAGCTGCTTCCTGCATGCCCCACACTGTGGATCAAGCCCGCAACTGAAGCATGTGCCCTTGACCGGAATCAAACCTGGGACCCTTCGGTCCACAGGCCGATGCTCTATCCACTGAACCAAACCGGCTAAGACAATGGTAGGCAAATCGCGGCTCACGAGCCACATGCGGCTCTTTGGCTCCTTGAGTGTGGCTCTTCCACAAAATACCGGCTTCTGCGCATGGGCCACGAAGTTTCAATCGCACTGGACGTGCGCGCCCGCACGTGGTATTTTGTGGAAGAGCCACACTCAAGTGGCCGAAGAGCCGCATGTGGCTCGCGAGCCGCGGTTTGCCGACCACGGGTAGGGTGAGGCATGCTTTCCTTGAGATGCCTATTCATCCTCCAAGTGAAGATTTCAAAGTAGGCAGTTGGTTACATAGATTCGAGTCGAGGGGAATGGTCGGTGCTGGAGATACATACTGAGAGTCATAACCATTCCAATGGTATTTAAGGCCCCAAGACTGGAGACTGGATGAGGTCATAGAGGAGTGAGAAGAGGCGGGAAAGAGATCCAAGACTTAACCCTGAGTTAGTGCTCCATCCAACAGACTAAGAACAGCTGGAAAAGTAGACAGAAAACAGTCAAGTGTGGTTTTTTTTGGAAGCCTGCAAGTATTTCAGAGGGTGCAGTGATTGGTTATGTCAAACTCGATAGAACAAGTAATTTATGGACTGAAAAATGACTATAGGATTTAGCAACAAGGAAGTCACTTGTGACCTTGGTATCGTGTGGATTAACTGCAATGGCTTCAAGAAAGAATGAGAGAAATGTTGTATTTGTTAATTCGCCTCCTCACTAAAATGTATAGGTGAACTCAAAACCAATACTCACCGTGCTTTCCTTGGCCTTTGGCAGACACGTGCAGCCTGGCCAAAAATGGGAGTTGCATGCAGCACGTGGTTCCCAAATGAGACAGAACAAAGCAACCATCTTATTTCAATTATTGCACTGATCTGTTTCAAGCTGTATTTTTAATATTTTTGTGGTTTTTGTTGGTTTTGCTGTTTAAATGCCCCTCGAGTATAGTGCTGAGGTGTTGTCTAGTGTTCCTGAGCACAAGGAGGCTACAATGTGCCTTATGTAGGAAACACTTGCTAGATAAGCTTCTATAGGCATGAGCTCCAATGCTGTTGGTCATGAGTTCAACTCATGAATCAAACAATATACAGTAAGTTATCTTTAAACAGATACACACATAAAGCAAGATTATGTATTGATGGGGGGGGGGTGTGATGTCACAAAAATGTAATGACCAGAGTCCGGCAAAAACCTAACCTTGTATTTCCCCTGGGAACAGTGGTTCCGACTTGCTAAGTCAGTGTTTGCTATGACCTAAAAGAACATAACTCTACTGAAGAAGGAGAATCAATTCTAACAGAAACATTTTCAAACATCTCTTTTTAAAACGATGTCAGAAAGGCAGGTACTTACTCCACTAGTTCTTGAATTACCTTTACCTTGCAAGTCCCAATTTTTTTAAAAAGCCATCTGCTGGGACATATTTCTCACTTGAAAAACGTCAGCCTATTTGGGACACGTATCTTTGTGCAAAAGGAAGTATGTATTAGAGCACATCAACTTCAAGACAGCAGTTCTCTCTGGTCAAGGAAAGGCAGAGGAGTGAGGCTGTTGCCTTCACTTGTGTCTAGCATTTCTCTAAAATAGAAATAAGGCATATGATATTATACTTGAGCACTGGGTAGATGATTTATTATCCTATTCTTTTTGGAATATTTAAAATGTAACTATAACTTAATCAGATTAAATCACACTCTTGTAATATTTGACTACTGGCTAAAGTGCCACCGTCAACCGATGGACAGCTCCTGATGAGCCGGCGATGTCACTGACCACATGGGAAGGTCAGGGACACGCTGTTACAGTTCACAGCAAACAACTGGATGGCTTTAGGGCAGACTCACCCCCTCCAAAACGACACATTGCAATCAGGCTCAAGTATTAAATTACAGCCAGAAAGTACCGGTCCCGTTTGGGTTGGGGGCGGTTTCTAGGGCTGAGACCAGACCTGTGCCGGCCACTCACTCACAGGCTGGGGATGGTGAGCAAGTCTGGCCTCCGGCTGGACAGGACCGCGCGCCTCCAACCAGGCTGGGGACCGTCTGGCCGGCCGGCCATATAAGGCCCACAGAATCATGCGGTCCGGCCCTGCCAAGGCATTAGGGGTGAGTTAATTAAACGTTTGACCAAATATAGCAGGCTAAGTTGATAATTTTGTATGTCAAGGGAACGATGTTATAAATATCCAAAAGGCCCCTGGCAGAAGGAGGGTTCCCCACCCCTGCCGGAACTAGGAGCGTGCAGCAGAACTGGATTCGGCGGCACCGGAAACGGCAACTCCCACTTGGGGCTCTGCAGACGGAGTTGAGGCTGCCTTCCAGGAAGCCAAAAAAAAAAAAGGGAGAAAGAGAAAAAGGAGGGATAGCGGGGAACAGGCCCGCGCCCGCCGCCCACGCGCCGCGCCCCCACGTCTTCGCCTTCCCGGCTGCTGCCCTCGGCCTCTGGCCGCTCCCTGGTGGCCCAGCCCTCGGACGCCGCGGCCCGCCGGCCACTGCCCGCCGCTGGGGACCTCAGGTGCGTACCCCGCCTCCGCCGCCATTAAGAGCGGGTGCTTTCCTTGGAACTTTCTGCTCCCCCGGGCCCGCCGAAGGGGAGGCTTAGGGAGGCCGCCCGCCCAGGTGCCTGGAGGGAAGCGCCCCTTCGCCGCCGGCCCAGCGGGCCCCGAACCGCGCAGCTGGCGGGCAGGGCCCCAGGGGTGGGGGTGGGGCGAGGAAGCTCGGCCGCGGGGGTGACGGTCGCACGCACCGAACGCGCCTCCTTCTCCCTTCCGATTGGCCAGGCGGAGCGGTGGGGGCGGATGCTGCAAGCCCTGGGCTCTCGGGGGCCCGGGGTGCGTGAGGCCCCGCCCCGTTTGACGTACGCGGGCCTCTCGCGCTGTGGGCAGACGTGCCTGATTGGTTAGGTTAGGGGGCGGGCTTCCCCTGTTGCCTAGTAACTGCCGGGTTCCATGGAGTCCGGCGCCACCGCCGCTCGCCTTGCGAGTGGCCCGCGGCGTGGGTTTGTCGGGGGTGTGGCCAGTTGGGCTGTCTCCAGCGGCCTGCTGGCCGGAGAACCCGGAGGCCCGAAGAAGAGCCTATGGCCCACGTGTAGTTTAGAGACAAAGGGGGGAAAAGACCCCCAAGGCTGTATTTTCCGCCCTTCAAACCCAACCTTTGCTGTTTACTGAGGTACCCCAATGAAATTCACCCTTTAAAAGTGCATGATTCATTTGGTTTTTAGTTTATTCACGGAAGTTTTGTAACCATCACCACTAATTCCAGAACATTTTGATCACCCAAAAAGGAACCCGGATTCCATTAGACCAGCGGTTCTCAACCTGTGGGTCGCGACCCCTTGGGGGGTGTCCAACGACCCTTTCACAGGGGTTGCCTAAGACCATCGGAAAACACATATATAATTACATGTTGTTTTTGTGATTAATCATATGCTTTAATTATGTTCAATTTGTAACAATGAAAATACATCCTGCATTTCAGATATTTACAGTACGATTCATAACAGTAGCAAAATTACAGTTATGAAGTAGCAATGAAAATAATTTTATGGTTGGGGGTCACCACAACATGAGGAACTGTATTAAAGGGTCGCGGCATTAGGAAGGTTGAGAACCACTGCATTAGACAGTCATTTCCCATTTCCCACCCCAACCCCTGGCAACCGCTAATGTGCTTTCTGTCTCTATTGCTCTGACTCTTCTGCACATTTCCTGTAGATGGGCTAAGGAGCCATTTGGGTCTGGTTTCTTCCATTCTCTTTTATGACTGAATAATTATTGTATGGGTATACCGCATTTCTGTCAATTTATGGCAATTCGGGTTGTTTCCATTTTTTTGGCTATTGTGGATAAATGCTATGAGCATTCCTGTACACTTTTTTTGTGTGCATATGTTTTCAACTCTTGGGTATATACTAAGGAATGAAATTTCTGGGCCAAGCTCTGTGTTTTAATTTCATGCTGGTAATTTGAAGTAAACAGATGTCTAGGTATAAGATTGGATATTGCTCAAAGCTGCAACTGAAGAATTCAACAGCCTTTTCTCCCTCTTTCCTTCCACTTAGAGAGGAAGGCTGGATCAGTGGGACTGGCCACCTGGACGTTAGTGGACGCAGGGCTTGGTGCCAGCTGCAGCAGGTGTCAATCTGCAGTGGCGATTTGGAGTGGGTCACTGTTCTTCCTGCCTGCCTGCTGTCCAGCCTCTGATGTTTGCTGCCCACAGCTCCGAGTTTTTGCCCACACCTTCAGCCTGGAGCGTTTCTTTCCTTATTCTCAGGCCACAGGGCTCAGGTGCTCCCCACCCCACCCCAGTTGTTGATTCTGTGTTCCCACATGCCCTGGACCATTTCAAGGATGTCTGGCTTTTCATTTTGCCTTTATTACCTGCTACTCTGCCATGTCGGTCTGCCTCACTTGAGAGTGCAGGAGGCGGATTTTTCCACCTTTGTTTCCTCCCTGCCCTTCCTGACACTGTGTTGGTTTCACACAGCAGGTGCTCAATACATTTTTGGTTGGTGGCTGTTTCTAAATTTTTTATTAATTATTTGGTGAGGCTAAAGTTCTTGACTGTTTGTTAATCATTTAGATCTTATTGAAAATACATGTTATTTCTATTTCTCTTCCATACTCCTTGAATGCCAGAATATTTTATTGTCTTGAAATTTGTTGTTATTAGTTTAAAAAATTTTTCCAGTTTTATTGAGATATAATTGACATATAACATTGTATTCGTTTTAGGTGTACACCATAGTGTGTGTGTGTGTGTGTGTGTGTGTGTATACACACACACACACACACACACACACACACACATACTAGAGGCCAGGCTCATGGATGGCAAGTGCAACAGTGGTGGTGGGAGCCTCTCCCGCCTCCGCAGCATTTGGACATCCCCGAAGGGCTCTTGGACTGCAAGAAGGTGCAGGCCTGGCTGAGGGACACCGTCCCCCCCCCCCCCCCCCCCCGCAAGTGCACACATTTCATGCACTGGGCCTCTAGTAATTCAATACAGTAAATTCAATAATAAAAATAAGCAAACAACCCAGTTTTTAAATGGACAAAAATTTGAGCAGGCATCTCACCAAAGATGATATATGGATGGCAGATAAGCACATGTAAAGATGCCCAGCATCATTAGTCATTATGAAAATGCAAATTTAGCCCTGGCAATTTTGCTCAGTAGTTAGAGCGCTGGCCCATGGACCGAAGGATCTTGGGCTTGATTCCCAGCCAAGGGCACCTACCTCAGTTGCAGGTTCCCCAGCCCAATCAATGTGTTTTTCTCACGTGGATGTTTCCCTCTCTCCTCCTCCTCCTCCCTCTCTCCACTCTCTTTAGAAATCAATGGAAAAAATATCCTCAGGTGAGAATTTAAAGAAAAAAAAAATGCAAATTTAAACCACAAAGGATTTCACTACCAACATATTAGAATGGCTAAAGCAGCCGTGGGCAAACTAGGGCCTGCCGGATCCGGCCAGTTTGAAATGAATAAAACTATTGAAAAAAAAGACCATACCCTTTTATGTAATGATGTTTACTTTGAATTTATATTAGTTCACACAAACACTCCATCCATGCTTTTGTTCCGGCCCTCCGGTCCAGTTTAAGAACCCACTGTGGCCCTGAGTCAAAAAGTTTGCCCATCCCTGGGCTAAAGGTTTTTTTTTTCTCACCTGACAATATTGTTCGTTGACAAAGGTGTGAGCACCTGGAGTTCTCATGCATTAGTGATAGGAACACTAATGGTACAGTCACTTTGGAAAACAGTTTGGTACTTCCTTATAAAGCTAAAAATATACTTAAGCTATGTCCCAGCAATCCCACTTTTAGGTATTTACACAAGAGAAGTGAAAATTTAGGTTTAATCCAACCAGCATGACTCAGCCATTGAGCATCCACCTATGAACCAGGAGGTCACGGTTCAATTCCAGCTAGGTCCCAGGCCCAGGTTGTGGGCTCGTGGGGTATGCAGGAGGCAGCCGATCAATGAGTTTCTCTCATCATTGATGTTTCTATCTCTCCCTTTCCCTTCCTCTTTGAAGTCAATAAAAATATTTTGTTTTAAAGAACACTTAGGTTGACACAAAAGCCTACCTGTAAGTGGTTGTAGGGGCTTTATTCATAATCATAAAAACAAACTGTGAATAACCCAGAAGTTCTTTAAGAGGCAAAAAGGTAAATTGTATATCCCTACAACAGTGTACTTAGTGAAAAGAAAAAAAACTGATACAGTGAACAGCACAGCGTGGGATTCCATTTATATGACATTCTGGGATACCAAAAACTACCGGACAGAAACAGATCCGTTATGGCCGGAGGCTGGGATGCAGGTATGAATCGGCTACAAAGAGGCCTGGAGGAGTTTTGGGGGTGATGCAGCTGCCTTTGCTATACCTTGATTTTAGCAGTGGCTACAGATGTTATATTTGTTAAAACATAAAACTATGCACTAAAAAGGTGAAGTTACTCTATGTAAATTATACCTTAATCTTAAAAAGTTTTTATGACATGAGCAGGTATTTCACCTCTAATAATCAAAGAAATGAAATGTAATTTTAATGAGAGTCTAAGTTTACATCAGTTGAAAGAATTTTTATAGTAAAACCTTGTTCCTTTACTTTAAAGGAAAGAGTAAATGGTCTGTTTGACCATTTTTCCTCTTTTTTTTTTTTTTAAATATATTTTATTGATTTTTTACAGAGAGGAAGGGAGAGAGATAGAGAGTTAGAAACATTGATGAGAGAGAAACATCGATCAGCTGCCTCCAGCACATCTCCTACTGGGGATCGGAATCGAACCTGGGACCTTTCAGTCCGTAGGCCGATGCTCTATCCACTGAGCCAATCCGGTTTCGGCGACCATTTTTCCTCTTGCTAAATAAAATATGCAGACATAAACAATGATTGACTGAGCTCAGACATGAGCGTCCCAAGCTTTTTGGTCAGCTTCATGGAGAGACCTCTGAGCTTGGAGGTTGTTTTAAGGACACACAACGTCATGACCTCATGTTGTTTTTTTGATTTCACAAACCACCCACATGGGAACATTTTATAACGCGTCCTCCAGGCACCGGAGCGTGAACCGGCTTCTTCCCTTTCTGAGTGCTTGCATGGGAATAATTGGAGCATTAAACTGGATTATGGGAAAAGCACTGGCACCAAGTAGTATGTGTTCTCTGAGTGTTAATTTCTTTTTTCTCCATCCAACCTCTCTTTGATTTCATTTCATTTTTAAAAATAGCTTTATTTACCCCTAGCCAGTTTGGATAGTGGATAGAGCACAGTGGGTCCTGAGGACTGCAGGGTCTCGGGTTTGATTTTGGTCAAGGGCATGCACCTTGGTTGCAGGCTCGATCCCCAGGGCCGAGTGCAAGAGACAACCAATCAATGTGTCTCTCTCATGTAGCTCTCTCTCTCTCTCTCTCTCTCTCTCTCTCTCTCTCTCTCTCTCTCACCCCTTCCCTTCCACTCTCTCTAAAAATCAATGGAAAAATATCCTCGGGTGAGCATTAACAACAACGACAACAACAACAAAGCTTTATTTAGATAAAATTCACATATCACACAATTCACCCATTTAAAGCAATTCAGTGGTTTTTAGTGTATCATCACCACAGTCAATTTTGGAACATTTTCATCACCTCAGAAAGAAACCCTGTAGCTCCCCCTCTCCTCAGCCCGACGCCACACTGATCTTTGTCTCCGAGATTTCCCTATTCTGGACATTTCATATGGATGACTCATAAAATATGTGGTTCCCTTGATTTTAAATTGAGGGAGCTCAGGAATGGCCAGAGGTGAAGGTGGTGGATTTAGTGTATCCTTCACAGAAGAGGAGGCTGGGCGCAGCCCACTGGGGTCAGGGAGCTGGTGAATGGTCTGGGAAACCACAGCCTGCCTCTCTTGGCTGCCAGCTCTGTGGGGACCAGTGCCTCATGCCTCCTGCTGCATAAGCTTACATCACCGGCCTGGGCTGCTTTATTTACCCTTTGCTTACAGATGTAATTAGCCAACTATGGCAGGGGCATGACAAGTATTTATATAACACATGCTTTATTTAACAAAAGCTTTCTATGGTGTTGGAGAAACTTTTTCAAAGAAGCGTTGTAATGCTAACTTGATACAGAGTGTGGCAAAATTTGCAGTGAGCTTTTATGCAGGAGAAGTCCTAGCAGGAAAGGAAAGGGGATTTTCTCTTCCTGTCTTTAGTGTACAAAACCACTTATCTCCTTCTTCTGTGTATGTGAGACAGGATGTGGTGTCTGCCCTGCCATGCTGAAATATGACAAAACATCGCTGGATCGGTAGGGTTCATTTCCTTCCCTCCTCATCTAGGAAATGGTGAACATGCTTCTTTCTCTAGTATAAAACCTGAATTTACTTTATGAGAGGTGGTGTCTAGGTTTCGTGGGAAATACACTACATGAAAGTTAGCATTATTATACAGAGGTCTTGGTAGATCACTTATTGTGTTAAGTATCAATTTCTTCAACTCTACAGGAAGGTTTGAAGCAGGTCATGTGGAGGACCCCCACAGCTCTAAATGTGAGCAGGACACTGTGGATTTCTACCACTTATTTCTTTCTCCTTCTCTTGTACAGGGATCATGGCCCAAGTAGCAGTGTCTTCCCTGCCCATGGAAAATGAGGCCTCCTCAGAGAGCAGGATGGAGGTGACGTTCCTCATGTCTGCTCTGGAGTCCTTGGTGAGATGGTCTGCAGTTCCATCAAACATTCTGTGGTTGGATCACTGTAGAAATAACAGAACCGGGGAATACTTCATTTTTAATATTCAAATTCAGTTTTACGTCCTATCTATATAAGCATACCCTTCTTCATAGAGGATAATGGGCTTGTCATAGTTTGTTTTTCTTACATGATGGATATAATGATATAAATTTAAGCTTTCCAGATCTGACATTTTAATGAAGGCACCTGTGTTACCTTGTTCGAGAATATGTCTTGTCTGAATTCAAAGGTAAATTAATGCGCCACTTGCATGCATCTGTTTACATCCATTGGCAATAAGGGTCAGGCTAACAGCTCATGCCTCCTGGTATGATGCTCTGAGAAGGAGCAGAACCACTTCTGTGGTGTTCCCACTAAACCCCGAATCTAATGAAGAAACATCAGGTTAAGGGACAGTCTACAGATTGGACTTATATGTAAATGTCAGTGTCATGAAAGAAAGAAAAATCTGTTCCAGGTGGAAGGAGACTGAAGAGACAGGACAGCAAATAAAAAGTGTGACCCTGGATTGGATTTTTGATCAGAAAAAAATAGATATTTACTTATTTTTATATAATGAAGATTATTGGGTCAATTGCCAAAATACCAAATATTCACATACACACACACACCTTGACCTGTCATGTTCAGACTATAGAAAATCAAATATAAAGAGAAATTTTGAAAGCAGTCTATGATAACCTGAATAATGGCTGCCCAGAGACATTCATGTCCTCACTCCTGAGCCTGTGAATGTTCCTTGAACTGGAAAAGTGATTAAGTGAAATGTGATTAACCCTCTTGAGATGAGGAGATGATCCTAGATTTTCTGGTGGTAAATAAAACTGTTTCTTAAAAAAACTTGGAATAAGTTCTTTTGTCTTTTTTTAATTTTTATTGATTTCAGAGGGAAAGAGAGAGGGAGAAAGAGATAGAAACATCATTGATGAGAGAGAATCATTGATAGGCTGCCTCTTGTACCCCCCATACTGGGCGTGTGCCCTGACGGGAATCAAACCGTGACCTACTGGTTCATAGGCCTACACTCAGCCACTGAGCGACACTGGCTGGATGGAATAAATTTTAAAAGAAAGCATCAGGATCTATGTGAAGAGAACTAGAAATATCTTAACCAAGAACTGATCACATTCCTTCATTTGACAAATATTCAGGGAGTGCCTCCAGTATCTAGGCCATTTTCCAGGCACTGGAGCTGTAAGATTTGAGAGGACAGAAGAGGTCCCCTTCGCATAAATCTCATATTCTATTTGGGGAGATGGACAATAAGCAAATTCTTTGCATGTGTGAGGCCTAAGAGGTCTGCTTAAGAAAGTACAAAACTAGGTACAACATTTTTTAGAATGAGAAAAATCACCCAGAAGAAACCAAAACTAATTTATCAAGCAAATACCATAAACACCACTTCATTCCTTGTATTTCAGTGCAAAGAACTGGCCAAGTCCAGGGTGGAAGTGGCCTGCATCGCAATGTATGAAGCAGAAGTGTTTGTCGTTGGAACTGAGAAAGGACGAGCTTTTGCCAGTGCCAGAATGGACTTGCAGATGGATTTTGCAAAATACTGTAGGTGTTAATAATTTTATCCTTTGTATTCATAAACTGTAAAATATTTGCAGGCAAGTCTTGTGTCATGTTTTCTTCTAAGACATCATAAGCATTATTCTAAAAACGTTTCTGACCATCTCCTTTGACTTGGCAAACCAGTGCCAAGCCACACTGGCGCGTACAAGAAACATAGTGTATTTTGTGCTGGGTCCTCAGTGGGATGCTGGTTTTGTGGACTAAATTTGAAGTATATAAAGTAAGTTGTCTCTGATTACTAAAATAAACCCACATTTAAAAAAAAATGCTCTTATTTTACTCCTTCCCGAAGAGAAGGGTAGAACTCCTTCGGGGCTTGTTGGGTATTATTTTTGGTTAATAACCATTTTACTCCATTTCCCCATTTTTTACTATGTTACTTTCAAGCCTTCAATATGCAAATATGTGCTGCGAGTGCCCGGGGGCATTTATGAGCATGTGTGGTCATATTCAAGGGAAATTATACTCCAAGGCAGTGATTTCAACCTTTTTCATCTCATGGCACACATAAGCTAATTACTAAAATGTTGCGGCATGTCAGAAAATGTATTTTGCTGATCTGACAAGAGAAATAGGTATAATTTTGATTCATTTACACCAGATGACTATTGTTGTGTTGGCTGTTGTCATATTTTTATTTGACAATCTAAGGGAAAAGAAATCAATTATTACATGTTTTAAAAAACATTGCAGCACACCAGTTGAAAATTGCTGCTCTAAGGTGTTATCTTTACCACTATAAGTCATCTATTAAGTATTGAGTTAGCAATTTTGTATTTCCTGGAATCAAGAAAGGAAAGTTTAATCAAAGGTTAGATATAGATATGTAGATATAGATATATAGATATGTAGATGTCTTTAAGAATTAGCAGAGGATATATATATCTATATATATATTATCTTGATGTGTGTGTGTGTGTGTGTGTGTGTGTATAAAATCTTGATTTGATAGATATACATTTGTTTTGTAATAAAATTATATATATAATATTTTTTTGAGGAGGATGCCTATACAGCATCGATTGCTTTTGGTCAGACTGAAGGAGCCCCTAAGTGCAGTGTTTCCTGAGGGAAGCAGCTGGGGGAGGTCTGGGGGAACACAGAATAGGACTAAAGTTGGAGGGGACCTTAGAGATGCACAGTGAGATGAAAGGAGAGAGTAAGCTCCCTGGGAGCCGTCCCTCAGAAGCCAGAAAGGCAGGACATGTTATCAAGGGGCTCCGGGCCTGGGGAAGAGACTTGATGCCCACTCGGACATTAAGAAACAGGCTCACCGAAACCGGTTTGGCTCAGTGGAGAGAGCATTGGCCTGCAGACTGAAAGGTCCCAGGTTCGATTCCGGTCAAGGGCATGTACTTTGGTTGCGGGCACATCCCCAGTAGGGAGTGTGCAGGAGGCAGCTGATCGATGTTTCTCTCTCATCGATGTTTCTAACTCTCTATCCCTCTCCCTTACTCTCTGTAAAAAATCAATAAAATATATTTAAAAAAAAAAAAAAAGAAAGAAACAGGCTGGGGTGGGACTTGTCCACCAGGAGAATTTCATATATATGTGAGATGGATTCCAATTGACTTCTAAAACCAAAATTTAGGGTCTCTACTATCAAGAAGATAGATTAAAAAATGAAGCAGTGAGTATGGTATGTGATTGATGAACAAGAAGGGTAGTCTCAGTTCATGTCAGCTGGCAATTGGATTTCTAATTGTTGAAATTTAATTACAGCATTTTTTAAAATTTCACAATTGCATGCTAATTTTTCAGATACAGGGCTATTCATGTTTTCTATTTCCTCTTGTACCCATTTTGCTAAACTTTATTTTTAATGACTTTATTTCATCTAAGTTGTCAAATTTCTCATTAAATTTTTTATAATATTTGCTTTGTAATTTTAATCTATGTATTGATGTCTCTATTTTAGTTTCAGATATTGGTAATTTGTGTTTTTTTCTCTTTTTCTTGATAATCTTGAAAGGAATTCATCTATTTTACTTATCTTTCTAAGGAACCAACTTTTGGCTTTTGATTTTCTCTATTTGTCTTTTTTCTTTGTCAATTACTTTTGCTCTTATCTTTATTATTTCCTTACTTATAATTTTTTTGGCTTTACTTGATTTTCTACCTTTTTTGTTTGGTTGCCTAAGTCATTGACTTTTTAAAAAAATATTCATTTAAAATTATAATTTTCCCTTTAGATTCTGCTTTAGCTGTATTCCAAAGACTTTGAATATTGTGCTTTTACTATCATTTAGTTAAAAATATTTTCTAATAACCCTAGTAAATGATTTTGACCCATATTTTCTTAGGAGCATGTGCCTTAATTTCTTAATATTTGGGGATTTTTTGTTTGTTTATTTGTTTTTGTTTCTAATTACATTTTATTATGTTCTAAAAATCTACTCAATGTGATTTTAATCTTTTTTAATTTATCAAGACCTAATTTATATCTTAGCACATCATTTAAGCCATTCCTGGCTACCACTTGCAGTGCCATTACCTTTTGCATCTCTTTTGGTTATCATTTGCATGTAATATCTTTTTCCATCCTTTCATGTTCAGTCTATATATGTCTTTAAATCTAAAGTGAGTCTTGAAGATAGCATAATATCCCATTGTTCTTTATCCTTTCTTCACTTTTTTTTCATTTTTTTTCTTTTTGCTCCTCTAACTCGATGACTTCAAAGACTTGTTTTTGAGTTTGTTTATTCTTCTGCCTGATCAAGTAGGCTGTTGAACACCTCTAATTAATTTTTCAGTTCAATTATTGTATTTTTCAGCTTCATAATTTCCGTTTGGTTCTTTTTATAGTTTCCATATTTGTCAGTATTCTCATTTTGTTCATGTATCATTTAGTTGTCTGTATGTATTCTCTTTCAGCTCATTGAGCATCTTTGTGTTATGACATCATGACAGTTATTTTGAATTCCTTGTCAGGCAGTCCAGAGATCTGCATTTCTTTAGGATTGTTCTGGATTTTTATTTTGTTCCTTTGATTGGGCCTGTTTCTGTGTATGCCTTGTAATTTCTTTTCTTGAATTTGGGCATTTGAAAAAACAACCACACCTCCCAGGCTTTGCATACTGGCTCTGTGCAGGGGAAGACCTTCACTGATAATACTGCGGGCTGTTCTCGGACCTCCCTAACCTTTTTAAGTATCTTTCTCCCCCTGGTGTCTGCCAACAGAACTGCAGCTCTAACATGCTGACGCGCTTTCAGCAGCTACCAAACCGTAGTGCAGATCCCATCAGTGCTTGGAGCGAGACAAGACAGAAACCTCTTCCTCCTGCAGCCCCCAGACAAGCCAGAATGTTGGCCACAGGGTCCACTCTTTTGTTTCCATCCCAAAGGAGGAGCCCCAGCATGGGGGTTTCCTCCCAGTTGCTCTGCAACTATGCGGTGCCAAGCACAAGTAGACACACCAAATGCCAGGAATTTTCCTACCCCTGGAATCCCTTCTTGGTTTTACAATGGGTTAGACCAGCGGTTCTCAACCTGTGGGTCGCGACCCCTTTGGGGGTCCAATGACCCTTTCACAGGGGTCGCCTAAGACCATCGGAAAACACATATGTAATTACATATTGTTTTTGTGATTAATCACTATGCTTTAATTATGTTCAATTTGTAACAATGAAAATACATCCTGCATATCAGATATTTACATGACAATTCATAACAGTAGCAACATTACAGTTATGAAGTAGCAATGAAAATAATTTTATGGTTGGGGGTCACCACAACATGAGGAACTGTATTAAAGGGTCGCGGCATTAGGAAGGTTGAGAACCACTGGCTTAGGTGCTGTGGCTTCTCAGCTGTTCGGTGGAGTTCTCACAGAGATGTTCTGGTCTGTATTTTGTTAATTTGCTGTTGCTTCTTCGTCTGCCATATTGCCAACATCACTCTCCTGCTTTTGTTTTTGAAGAATGCATTTACTTGGTATGGAATTCTAGATTGACAGTTTTTTCTTTCAGCCCTTTAAAAGTTTTATTTATTGCCTTCAGGCTTCCATTGTTTTAGATACAAAGTCAGGTTAGAATCCTAACTTTTGTTCTTCTGAAGGTAATGTGTTGTTTCCCTTGGGTTGTTTAATCTGTGGTTTTCGGCAATTTGTCCATGATATGTCTATTTGTGGTTACCATCAATTATGGACATTTTGGCCATTGTCTCTTCAAATATTTATTCTGATCCATGTCTTCCTCATTCACACATGTAGAAGAAAATTTGATGTCCCGCAGGTCAGTAAGGCTCCGTTCCCTTTTTTTTTCTTTTTTCTTTTCAAGCTTTAGATTGAATTGTTTCTATTACCTTTTTTGAGGACATTGATTCTTTCTTCAACGGTGTGTTGTTAAGTCCATCCTGTGAAAAGTTCATCTCCAATCATTTTTTACTTCTAGAATTCTATTTCCTCCTCTCTCTCTTTCTTTTTAGTTGGCATTTTCATTTCTCTTTAGGGATTCCCCATATACTCACCCATTTTTTCAGCTCCCCTGAAAATTCTTAAATATATTTATAGCAGTTATTTTAAGTCCTTATCTGATCATTTCAACATCTGGGTTTAGGGGTCCTGCTTCTATTTTTTTCTTTCTCTTCATCATGGATCACATTTTCCTGCTTGTTCATATTTCTACTAATTTCTTATTTTATACTGGGTATTGTGTATGATATGTTATAAAAGTCTGCTAGTCTTGCTCTCTTTTTTCGGAAGGCAGTGAAATTACTGGCAGGTCACCTTGACCGTGTGGGGAGCCAGTGTACATTTAGCTCCGTGTCCTACGGCAGTGATGGCGAACCTATGACAGCGTGTCAGAGGTGACACGCGAACTCATTTCTTTGGTTGATTTTTCTTTGTTAAATGGCATTTAAATATATAAAATAAATATCAAAAATATAAATCTTTGTTTTACTATGGTTGCAAAGATCAAATATTTCTATATGTGACACGGCACCAAAGTTAAGTTAGGGTTTTTCAAAATGCTGACACGCCGAGCTCAAAAAGGTTCGCCATCACTGTCCTACGGCATCATTCTCAGTCTTGGAGTGTGGCCCTTACTCCTGGGGTGTACCCATTAGTTTCACAAGGTGTTTATCAAGCTTCTCTAACTTAGCAGAACTTGAATTCTAAACTCTGTCTTTCTAGCACCACACAGCTGTTTAAATCTCTGCTCAGCCCTTTAGCTTGTTGCTTTTTCCTTAAAGTCTCACCCTATGCTGACACAGTTGGGCCAATCAAGAATTCGAGGGAAATTTCTATGAAGACATTGGGTCCCCCACCTCTGTGACTCACTCTGTTCCAGGATTTCCCCATCAGTTTCTGGCCACGGTGGCAGCCCTGACATGTGACATAGATTTGAGTAGCCAGCTCAGCGAGAATCTCCATCTGTGTAAGCTTCCCTTTCTTCAAAGTCTCTGCCTGGTTTGGGTTGTGCTTCAGTGCCTTCAGATACTTGGTTTTAGTATTTGTTCCTGAGCCTATCACTGTGACTAGCAAGTACACACTTCTCTGCCATTACTGGAACTGGAACATTGGGTGTGATTCTTGAATAGGTGATGTTTGTTTCTTTAGAAGTTGTCATGGAAGTGAGGAAAAATTACCGTGGAATAGCAAAAAAGCAACAACACATTTACCTCCCCTCTGAAATTAGCAACCAACTCCCTATGGTATAAGTGTTCATTCACTAATTGAGTACTCAAAACAACAGAAATTTAGACTCAACCTATATTTGCGCTATAGGTGCTTAATAGGAAACAATACAGAGTAAACCAGGAATTGGCAAACCTTTTCTTTAATGGGGCAGAGAGGACATAGGCTAGTCTCTGTGGGGTATTACAGTCTGTTGCAGCCACTCTGCTTGCTATTGTGGTGGGAAAGCAAAACTGGGTAATAGGCAAAGGACTGAGCATGGCCAAGAAAGCCTTGGTTACAGACCCTGAAATTTGAACTTCAAATTTCATATGATTTTTATGTGTCATGAATGATTCTCTGCTTTCAAACTCTCTTAACCATTTCAAAATATAAAACCGTTTTTAGCTCACAGGTCGCGCAGAGGCAGGCAGGCAGTGTGCGGGACCTGGCCCATTGTCTCCTGGCCTCCGGAGTGAAGTCCGCAGGAAGTATTCTCACTTCTCTGCCACTCTGTTCCCTCTTCACCTGTGAGCCAGAACTGTTTCAGTGACCAAACACACATAGGTTTTCAACTGCTTCCTGCTTTGGGCCTCGTTGGCTGGTTCTAACATGTAAATGTGCATAAGCATTGCTTTGCAGAGTTGTATACACAGAACTCTATACTCTGAACCTAATGGATGACTGAGGGTGTTCAGGTATAATTTTGCCCGGCCACAGTTCTTGCTTTACATTCGACCTTAGGACATGACTCCATTGTATGGGCCTCTCTAGCTCAAGACATCGCTGTGTGACAGCTGTCAGGTTATTGCTCTCGGAGTCTGTCCTTCTCTGCCCTGCCCGGAGCTGGAGCTGGGCCCTGTAAGCATCGTCCTTGGGCAGCTGGACGGGGAGAAGAGATCAGGGCGCTGCCCTGGGGAAGGAGCATCTCTTCCTGATACCGCAGGGTTCCCGCCTGCTGGGCCTGCGGCCCCTGGCGACCAGCAGCAGTTGGGATTCCCAGTAGCTCCCCTGCCGCACTCAGCGTCCAGTCAGCTCCGTCGGCACCCCTGCTGGCTTCCCAGCAAGTCTCACAGAAGTCTTAGAAAGTTCCAGAAGGAGGCTTCCCAGTGAATCAGCGGCACACCTCTCCACTCCCCCCCGCCCCAGGCAGTTTCCTGGGGAGGCCCTCCAGTGCCCCAGAGAGTGGCTTCCCAGCTAGTTCTGTTGGCATCCCCCGCAGGTGGTTTCGGAGTTCCACCAGCATCCCGGAGGGCAGCTTCTTTGCAACACCCAGCGAGCCTTGCAGGCCCCTGGGGGCAACTGGCCCATGGTTTCAGCACCTCCAGAGGGTGGGTCCCTGCTGGCTGGCTCCAGCTTGCTGCACCCCAGGCCACTTCCCACTCTCGGACAGGCCATGGCTGCATCCGCCCCAGAGCTCTGCATCTCTCTTCCTGATCCACAGGGTCCCTGGGGGACCCTCTTCCCGATGGGCTCCTTCCTCAGCAGCGGTAGGGCTGCTCCCACGCCAAGCTGCTGTGTGTTGAGTTCTCATTACCCCTTAGTAGTCAACCCCTTGTTGCTAGTTAATGAATCTTACTACACTTCCCCGTTCAAATTAACGTGCAGTTTCTGTCTCCTGACTAGCCCTGATTAAAACCACCGGTTTCAAAACTTTTGGAATAGCAGCTGTAGGGGGCCGGTTGCGGGGAGGATAGGGACCTAGCTGGTCCTGAACGTGTGCAGTGGTGAGGGTCATCCTACACAATGACTGATAGCGAATATAACTATAACAAACACCGAGTCTGCTTGAAAATAATTTCCTTTGATCTACTATTTCCTTGTGTGATGAATCACTTATAATTCTTTAGCAATAAATTCATTTAAAAAATGCTCATCGTGTTATATTATCCTGATCATCCTAAGTAGCTTATTCTTATTTTTATTTAAATAAACAAAGATCTTGTTTTATGTCTATTACTCTTTTCCCTTTCCTTTCCTTATGCCAGAAGCATAGAGATTAAGGACGTGCACGGCACACATGCTGGGTACTGACTGTGCCGATGACTCGTTCACAGGCGCTGCAGAAGGCCTGCCTGAGACCAAACCCCTGAGCCCTGGGAAAGGGATGCAGCTCAACTCGGGAGAAACGGAAATACTCAGGAAAGCAGTGGAGGACTACTTCTGCTTGTGTTATGGTAAAGTGCATTCATGTGAAGCATTCATTCTCCGAATAGTTCACTGTGGAGTGTTAGGTCATCTTATGGTGTGATTATTTAGATGGTTTCTAACATCTGAACATCCACATTCTGATCAAACGAAGAGCCGTCCTTAATTAAGGACCAGCTCAGGTTTTCTTACAGAAGACAACTTGGTTTCTTCTGGTCCATTGAAACCTCTGGATTGATCAGACTTCAGTGTTGGCTCCCATTTGGGGGGCCCCAGATGCCCCCCACTCCTTGGCCAACCCAGTTATTAAAGGTTTTTATTGTTGCTTTGGTCACCAGCCTCTCCCTAACCCTAACCCTAACCCTAACCCTAACCCTAACCCTAACCTACCCACATCTTTCCACATCTACACAGTGTCTTAAAAAGCTAGATAACGGGCCCAGCCGCTGCCGCTGCCGCGTGGGTCTGGTCCAGGGGCGGCGGGCGGGTGGCGGCCTGCGCCAGGCTCCCGCCATGGGCTGGGGAGTCAGTGCCCGAGGCCGCCAGCAGTGTGGTCAGGCTGTGCCTCATGGGGCCCGGCGGCCGGCCCACGTAGGCCCCACGACGACTCGGCCTTTCACAATTAATATTCAGAATTTAAAACAAAACAACAAAAACTTGGTTCCAGTTTTGGTACCACCATTGAAGTTAATTTCTGACTTTTTCTTTTCTTCTCCATTGTGAGAATTATATCTGGTTTATTAAAATCACAAGGTGGTTGTGAACATCACAAGAAGTACTCTGTATGAAGTGACTTTATAAAGTGACTAATAAATGTTTAAATAAAAAAATAAAAAAAAAAGCTAGATAACGAGCTCTGGCCAGCATGGCTCAGTGGATAGAGTGTCGGCCCCTGCACCAAAGGGTCTCAGGTTCAATTCCTGGTCAAGGGCACATACTTGGGTTGCAGGTTCAAGCTCCAGTCCCAGCCAGGGCTCATATGGGAGGCAACCATCAATGTGTCTCTCTCATATCGATGTTTCTCCCCCTTCTCTTCCTTTCTTCCACTCTCTCTAAAAATCAGTAGGAAAAATATCCTCGGGTGAGGATTAACAAACAAACAAACAAAAAAGCTAGCTAACCAAGTACTATACAGGTTTTATATACTTATTTGCGATATAAGCACCTTAGCATCTTAGGGCCTTGTTTATCATTCCTAGACAGCTGCACACATTTATTGACCTGCAGGTCCCTGTGAGCGCTTGACTTTGGGGACCCCCAGCACAAGGGATCCTGGAATCTCAGGCTCTACTTGTCTATGAGAAATGGGGCTCCAGCACCTCTGGGCTGGCGGGCCAGTGTAGAAAGATACACGGCCCCAATGGTGACATGAGGCCATGTTGACCTCGTAACTTCCACAGGCAAGTTGGCCTGACTTGTTTGGTGTGACACAGGGACAGCTACACTTTGAGTGGAGGCTCTATCCAGCAGCCTGCGTAACCACGTGTGCTCTCTCAGCCCTGGGTGTGCCAGACCGAGCACCCCAAATTGCACATCTTCTAAGAGAATGGAGATAAAGACCTATTCTTTTCTCTTTCTTTTATGAAGGTTTAAATATTATAAATATTTTATTTTGGCCCTTTGGTTGGTCATTTTTCTAATTTCCGATATAAAGAAATAGGGTACCGTCTGCTTCTAATGTATCTTCAAATGATGTCACACTTGTGCTTATTACACTAAATGAAATTGGCCGGTAGGGGTGGTACGCGCCTGCCATTTAAAACCATCTTGCCTCTTCTCCTAGGAAAAGCCTTAGGAACCATAGCAATGGTGCCTGTTCCGTATGAGAAGATGCTGCGAGATCAGTCGGCTGTGGGAGTTGAGGGGCTTCCAGAAGGTGTTGCCTTTCAGCACCCGGAGAACTATGATCTTGAAACTCTGAAGTGGATTTTGGAGAACAAAGCCGGGATTTCATTCACCATAAACAGGTGACAGGCTCTGTCCCCTCGCAGCAGTTAGTATACAGTGGGACCTTGACTTACGAGTGTCCCGACTAACGAGTTTTTTGAGATACCAGCTGTCTCTCCGCTGATTTTTTGCATTGAGTGGACAGAGTAATTTGAGTTAATGAGCTCCTTAACGAGCTGGTCTTGGAACGAATTAAACTCGTAAGTCAAGGCCCCGCTGTATTTGAAGATAAGCTGAGAGCTTCATTTCAGTCGGTTCATTATGTTCTATTACATTAGAAGTTATTGTTCGGCTGTTTAATCTGACTTTCTTGTGTGTTCACGTTGGGTAATAGTGTTGGTTTTCTTGCAGACCTTTCCTAGGCCCGGCAGGTCCCCAAGGTAAGTGACAGCTTCTCATACTTAGTGACTGCCCTTGGCTGCTAAACCAGCTCTGCTTTTCTAATTAAAATGCAAGTTCGGCACGATCTAAAGCTTGTTCGTTCTCACTGAGGAGGTGGCCTCTGACATGGCAGGGTGGGTGGTCATGGTGTGTGCAGGGTGTACAGCTCAGGGAGACACACCCCACCTAGAAAGTGGAGACACCAGCCTCCTCGCAGCTCACCTGCTGGGGAGTTTCTGCACCCAGATCTCAGACAGCAGTAGACCCCCGTTGTCCTGGTGCACAGCACTGTGAGGGGCGTGGGGTCCCCTCCTGGTCTTTGACCACAGCCACGGGCCAGGCACGGCTGGGTTCAGGAGTGGGTCTAGGATGTGTGATGGCTCCCATGCTCCTGAAACTCACAGTCTAGGAGGAGGCATGAGACTGTCCAGCAGGGAGCCGGGTGTGGCCTGTGCTCTCAGGATGGCGGGAGGAAATCCCTGAGAGCCCTGCAAAGGGGTGAGAATTGTGTGATTGGAAGGGCTTCATGGAGACGCGGGGGTCAAGCAGGGTGTCCACAGGCTGTTCCTCCAGGAAGCCCATGCCATGTGACCACACAGAAAGCAATGAGGAAGGGTGTCTGAGGCCGCATTTGGGAACCAAGAACCCCTTATAATCTCCTGAACTTGGGATTCTGAGGGGACCAAAAATATAATAATTTAGCAGAAGTGTTTAGAGATCAACTTATGCTTACTTCTTATTTTCTCAGATTATTATTCTGAATGTAATTGGAAACCATAGCTGTATATGAAAGATCAGATCTAAAGAGGATGTCATACTGAGACTGCATAGGTAGGGATGGCCCAGGGGGGCGTAGGGTGGGATACACAGTTCAGAAGGCACACCGCGAGGTGGTTCTTCTGAGCATAGGTGACTCACGGAGCAAAGTCTGTTCCTGGAACAGCGCGAGCTCCTGGACTCCTCAAAGGAGGGACTTGAAGGTGAGGGTGGCAGGTGACAGGAGATTGTTGTGCAGATGACTTGTATTTTCATTAGAGGCTATTTAGTGCTTACAGTGTGCCAGGCACTATTTTAAGCACTTTGCATGTATTCTCACCCAACCACCATTTTCAGATGAGGAAACTGAGGCACAGGGCAGTTTAGTAAGTTGCTGGAGGTCACCCAGCTGGTGAGCAGCAACAGGGGATCCACACCTGTGCTCCAGCTCCGGTCTGCTCCTCGGCCCCCATCCTGCCCGCACGAATGGCCCCAGAACATGGGGTCAGGTTTGAGATGGTCTCTTCCCTCCACTGACCTGGAGATGAGAGTTCTGTTCTCTCTGTATTGGCTTTCATTTTATATATGCCTTTTAAAAAATATATTTTTTATTGATTTCAGAGAGGAAGGAAGAGGGAGAGAGAGATGGAAACATCAATGATGAGAGTGAATCATTGATTGGCTCCCTCCTGCACTCCCCGACTGGGGATTGAACCCGCAACTGGGCATGTGCACTGGCCGGGAATCCAACTGTGACCTCCTGGTTCATAGGTGATGCTCAACCACTGAGCCACACCAGCCGGGCTCATTTTATATGTCTTTGAATGTTGTCATATTTCAAGATGCGGAAAGGGGCTAATGTGTGTCTTTTCACTCCTGCACAGGTGGGCCTGGGGTGGTAACAGATGCTGAGAGAGCAATGTCACTGTCAAGTGAAAGGTAAGGGATGAATAAAAAATACAACCCACATCTAACCCCAAAGTGATCCTTTTTAGACTGGAAAGCCTTCCTTATTTTATTTTCTGCTGACCCTTGAACAGCATGGGTTTGAACCACATGGCTCTTTTTATGCCGCTAGCGGGCCAGCACAGTTCAGACCGTGCTGTTAAGGGGCACCTGTGTTTTTAACCTGCAGCTGGGAATACGCGTATGTGGAGGGCCGACATATGTTATATTCAGATTTCAACTGTGTGGCAGGTCGGTGCTCCTAACCCCCAAGTGTTCAAGAGTCAGCTGTATATTCTTTATTCTGTAAGATGTTTGGGATTCTATCGCTACAGTCAGTTAACACATTTGATTTTGTAACAAACCATTAAGAATGTTAATGTTAAACTTGTGGCAGTTTTGCTCTCAGTTTGGCGTGGGAAGGGGCTTCGGCAGCATGGAGATGTGGGGGTTGTAGCTCAGGGGTCCAGACACCTGTGGGCAGTCCTCACCGCCCGTCTTGACCAGGGTTCCCTTCTCCTTTCAGTGGTGGCCCCATCCATGTGAAAATGGAACCCATGGAAGATTCCGGTATGTATACCGATGCTTTTAGAATCCAGTGCTTATCAGGTTATCATCTGACACCTTTCTTTTGTTTAGTTAAAAAAAAAACATATGGGAACTGCAGTGGGAAGGCCGGGGAGGGTAGGGGGGCAGAAGGGGGGGTAAGAGATCAACCAAAGGACTTATATGCATGCATATAAGCATAACCAATGGACATAAGACACTAGGGGGTAGGGGAGGCCAGGGGATTGTCAAGGGCGGGGGGAAAAAGGAGACATATGTAATACTCTTCGTAATACTTTAAGCAATTAAAAAAAAACAACAGCTGAAAAATAATAAATAAATAAAAGAGGAACTGAAAAAAAAACATATGGGACTCTGAGTAAACTAAGAATAGAGGGAAACTTACTTGGTTTGATTTTTTAAGATCTACAAAAAAAAAAAAAAATACAACTAACATTATACTCGATGGTGAGAAACTGGAATCTTTCCCCCTAAGCGCAGGAACAAGGCAGGGCTATACCCTGTCATCACTCCTTTTCACTTTCATACCGGAGTCCTAGCTCCTGCAGTAAGGCAAGAAAGGGAAATAAAAGGTACACTGATTGGGAAGGAAGAAATAAAACTGTTTGGTCGTAGATGACATGATTGTCTATGCAGAAAACTGAAAGAATCAACCAAAATATGGGGTTTAGGGCACTAATTAACCTCAAATGGGACCTTATTTGCAGAATCATCATATTTTATTCAAATATCTAGAAAACAGCCTTCTAATGCAGTAAATGATTAGAGGGGAAATGTTAAAAGGTTAAAAATAGAATTTCTTTTTTAAAAAATATATTTTATTGATTTTTTACAGAGAGGAAGGGGGAGGGATAGAGAGTTAGAAACATCCATGAGAGAGAAACATTGATCAGCTGCCTCCTGCACACCCCCTACTGGGGATGTGCCCGCAACCAAGGTACATGCCCTTGACCGAATCGAACCTGGGACTCTTCAGTCCACAGGCCGACGCTCTAGCCACTGAGCCAAACAGGTCAGGGCAAAAAAATAGAATTTCTTAAAAACTCAAATGTTTAATTAAGAGATGGGAAAATATTGAAAGTATTAGAAGTGGAAAGGTCAGCCCAGTCAGTGTGGCTCAGTGGTTGAGCATCAATCCATGAACTAAGAGGTCACAAGTTTGATTCCTAGTCAGGACACATGTCCAGGCTATGGGCTCGATCCCCAGTAGGGATCTCATCAATGGTTGTTTTTTTTTAATGTAGATTTTTGGTTTTATTCATGGCTGGTGAAGACATTATTTTTTAAAAATATATTTTTTATTGATTTTAGGGAGGAAGGGAGAGGGAGAAAGAGAGAGAAACATCAATGATGAGAGAGAATCATTGATTGGCTGCCTCCTGCAAGCCCCCCACTGGGGATCGAGCCTGCAACCCCTGCATTTGCCCTTGACCGGAATCGAACCCGGGACTCTTCAGTCCACAGGATGATGTTCTATCCACTGAGCCAAACCAGTTAGGGCGACATTATTTTTTTAATTTAAATTCTTTATAGTTTAAAGTATTACATGTCTTCTTTTTCCCCCACTGACCTCTCCCCAGGCACTCCTACTCCCCAGCACATGCCCTCATACTGTCTGTGTCCATTGGTTATGCTTATATACAAGCATACAAGTCCTTTGATTGATATCTTACCCTCCCACACACACCCTCCCCTGCCTTCCCTCTGAGGTTTGATGGTCTGTTCGATGCTTCTGGCTCTATTTTTGTTCATCAGTTCAAATCATATTCCACATATGAGTGAAGTGAGATCATGTGATATTTATCTTTCTCCAACTGGCTTATTTTGCTTAGCATAATGCTCTCCAGGTCCATCCATGCTGTTGCAAATTATAAGAGTTCCTTCTTTTTTACAACAGCATAATATTTCATTATGTAGATGTACCATCATTTTTTTAATCCACTCATCTGTTGATGGGCACTTAGGCTGTTTCCAAATCTTAGCTATTGTAAATTGTGCTGCTATGAACAAAGGGATGCATATATCCTTTCTGATTGGTGTTTCTGATTTCTTGGGATATATTCCTAGAAGTGGGATCACTGGGTCAAATGGGAGTTCCATTTTTAGTTTTTTGAGGAAGCTCCATACTGTTCTCCACAGTGGCTGCACCAGTCTGCATTCCTACCAGCAGTGCACGAGGGTTCTTTTTTCTCGCCAGCACTTGTTGTTTGTTGATTTGTTGATGATAGCCATTCTGACAGGTGTGAGGTGGTACCTCACTGTTGTTTTGATTTGCATCTCTCAGATGATTAGTGACTTTGAGCATGTTTTCATATTTCTCTTGGTCTTCTGTATTTCCTTAGAAAAGTGTCTATTTAGGTCCTTTGCCCATTTTTTGATTGAATTGTTTATCTTCTTTTTGTTAAGTTGTATGCGTTCCCTGTAAATTTTGGAGATTAAACCCTTATCGGAGATATAACATTGGCAAATATGTTCTCCCATGCACTGGGCTCTCTTGTTGTTTTGTTGATGGTTTCTTTTATTGTGCAGAAGTTTTTTATTTTGATGTAGTCCTATTTATTTATTTTCTCCTTAGTTTCTCTCTCTCTCTCTCTCTCTCTCTCTTTATTTCAGAGAGGAAGGGAGAGGGAGAGAGAGATAGAAACATCAATGATGAGAGAGAATCATTGATAGACTGCCTTCTGCACGCCCCACACTGGGAATCGAGCCCGCAACCCATGCATGTGCCCCGACCAGGAATTGAACTGTGGTCTCCAGGTTCATAGGTTGATGGTCAACCACTGAGCCATACCAGCTTGGCTGACCTTTCCACTTTTAAAAAAAATACATGTTATTGCTGATTTTTAGAGAGAGAGGAAGAGAGAGGGATAGACGGATAGAAACATCGATGAGAGCCCTCATGGAAAGGTCAGAAAACCCCAAATAATCAAGTTCATAATATTCAGACCTCAAAAAGATAAAAATGACACCAGCTGGTTATAAAAGACTAAAACTAGAATTTAACAATGCTCACAAAAGCAACCTAGAATATGAAATGAAACAGTTTCAGAATGTGAAGTTAAAATTAAATCTAAGATAATCCAAAAGAAAAGCACTAGTCAATACTAAGAAGAAAAGATGTAGACAAAGGGAAAATAGAGACCTGCCACAGATAGAACAGGAGGCAGAGCACCAGCACCATAAAGCTTCCAGGTGTGGCTTATCCTCGCCGCCCCCAGGCACCAGGGGAACCCGGACATGAGTGGACCAGTCTCCTTGTTACACCCACGGGTCTCACCTCCACAGCTACAGGGGCTGTGTCCCTCCCAGTCACATGTAAATATGTGCTTAGTAGAAGCTCCACCTTCAATGATAGAGTCTGAAAAGTAATGGTGTGTGCCATGCCAGCACAGCCAAGGGTTTGGTGAGCCTGGGGGGGGGGGGGGGGGGAGTGGCGGTGAAGGATTAAAGGAAAGACAGATGAAGAGAATACAGCTGGGGCTCGGTGGATCTCCCGTGCCTGGATGAGGCCACAGAGAAGGATCCAGCCAGCAAGCTGAGGCTTTATTTTATAGTCAGAGAAAAAACAAGGTAGTGGTCAACATCGGTACAATGTTCTTGTGAGTTTCACTTGTTTTGACAGCACTTGCTGCACCTCCCAAAGCCCATTAGCTACCTAGGAAGGCTAGGGGGCAGCCATAAGGCCAAGCTTAATTATGCTAAGAGGGCTCTACCCTCTAAGCTGGGACTTGTTTGTGGCTCTGCCACAGGTCAATCCGAGGCTTAACTCTAGAGCAGGGGTGGGCAAACTTTTTGACTCGAGGGCCACAATGGGTTCTTAAACTGGACCGGAGGGCGGAACAAAAGCATGGATGGAGTGTTTGTGTGAACTAATATAAATTCAAAGTAAACATCATTACATAAAAGGGTATGGTCTTTTTTTTTCAATAGTTTTATTCATTTCAAACGGGCGGATCCGGCCCGCGGACGTAGTTTGCCCACGGCTGCTCTAGAGCCACTCCCTACATCTGTGCTTGTCCACCTTAGTTATTGTAGGTAAAACCAACAAGTCAGTGAAGAGAAACGAGCCGTTGATCTCGGCCGAGCAGCATTCAGCTGTGGTCTTAATCTCACTTACACATGACATGCCTTCAACTCTCACCCACTTAATCTTAGCCTCGAGTGCTTTTCAAGGCACAGATATGTTCTGCCTGCAGCCCCCACTTAGGAAGACGACAAGTGGGGGCAGAGGGAGTGGTCCGCTCTCCCAGGGTCCTGCCCTCAGATCCAAACCTAGACCTCCCTCGCCTCCCTCACAGCTGTTGGGCGTGAGCATGTCCCTCCCGCTTTAAAACAGGCGTCTAGTTGAGGCCTTTCTTTGGAGATGTGGTTCTGTTTAAACCAAAATATGGTCCCAGTGAATGAATTCTGCTGTGGATTTCATGATGCAATACAATTGCTTCCAGCTGCCCACCAGCTTCGGGAGCTGGCCATCAATCGGCCTATTTCTCTTGATATTTGTGTACACAGAACAAATGTTTCGCTGATTTTGAATTTTGAATTCCTTTCTCTGTCTCTCCCTTTCCTTCCTCTCCTTCCCCCTCTCTTTCTTTCACTACGAGGAAAGACAGCAGTAAATCTGTCTCATTAGCATGTCAAACAAATTCTGCGCTGTCCAATCTGGTTTCAATTGCCTGGATGAAAAAGAAATTGTTTCCCTGACAGCCCAGCTGTCGCTTGTTCATCAGTTGTTTCAGTTAGTAGGGACTTTAGTGCCTAATCAACCTGGAATGTGTACTTTGATTAAAATTTTATTATAAAATATTACAAAAGCTATATATGTTTAAATTTTTTTAAACATTTAATCACCTTTATTTTTTCTTTGTTTGTTGTTGTTAATCCTCACCTGAAGATATTTTCCCATTGATTTTTAGAGAGAGTGGAAGAGAGAGGGAAAGACAGAGAGAAACATTGATGTGAGAGAAACACATCGATTGGTTGCCTCCTGCAGGAGCCTTGACCAGGGCCAGGGCTGGGGAGGAGCCTGCAACCAAGGTACATGCCCTTGACCAGAATCGAACCTGGGACCCTTTGGTCCACAGGCTGATGCTCTATCCACTGAGCCAAATTGGCTGGGGCATGTTCAGATTTTTAAAAACTCAGATTTATAAGAGTAACAAGAAAAATCCCTTTTCACCCTTTTACTCTTTCCTTTCAAAATTCCATCCCCCTAAGTCTCCCTGCACACCTCCAATCCCTCCCCCATCTGAGGTGGCAACAACTTTTAACTCATTGGTGAAAATTCTTTCACATCATGTACAAATAAACACGTAAATGGCATTTTCCTTTTTCTTTTTTATGCTTAAGTGGACCTCCCTTAGTCAACTTTCCTTTGATCTTTCCATCAACTTACCTTTTTGTCCCATTTCTGAGCAAATTCCTCAACTTAATCTAACATTTCACTAATATGGCCATCAGCCCAGCCCATTCTGTTCCTCGGTTGTCCTAACAAGTTTTCCTTTTTGATAATCACATTTTAACTTTTTATTGATTAATTTGAGGGAAAGAGAGAGAAAGAGAAACATCGGTTCGCTATTCCACTTATTTATGCACTCACTGGTTGCTTCTTGTATGTGCCCTGACCAGGGACTGAACCTGCCACCTTGGCCTACAGGAATGATGCGCTAACTGAGCTACTCGCACTTTAAATATCCAGTCTCACTGTCCTTACACCAACAGCTATTACCTTTCAAAAGGCCCTCAGAGCTTGTCAATTGATGCTAAACAGGGAAGCCCGAGCCGTGCCACATTTTTGCTTTTGATGTTATTCACATTCGTGGTAAACTTGCATGTGTAATTCGGTAGCCGTTACCTTCTGCTGTAGTAAAAGGCACCAAAACTTAGTGGCTCAGTGATTCCATTTTGCCACAATTCTGTCTGTTGGCCTGGCATTGCTTCTTGTCTGGGCTGGCGCGGCGGGCTGCATCGCCTGGGAGGCCTGGCTCCTGGGTCTGAGGCCTCAGCCGGGAGAGCTAGACCCCACTCCCCTCCCAGCCTCCAGGAGGCCAGCCCAGGCGTGTTCACAGGGCCACTGAACTCCACCAACAGTAGGCTCCCATGCACACGCTTTCAGGACTCTGCTGTGTCCCATTGGCCAACGCAAGTCACGTGGCCAGGCCCAGCTTGAAAGGGGGAAGAAGTGACCCCATTTCAAGAGAACAGGAGTGGGCAAGTCTCATTGCAAACAGGTGTGCATACAGGATGGGCGCATATTGTGGCTGTTTTGCCAATCTACCACACCTTTCGCTGATAAAAGCTTTTGGTTTTACTAATGTGGTTTCTCCAGGTTTTCAAGTCCATTTCATTGTAGTGGGTTAAGATTATATGTACCTATCAGATCCCCGTGCAGAAGAATGTTTACATATTTCACGTAAATGCACGCATATATTCAGCCTTCTTAAAACAGGACATTTCCCCACACTAGATCTCTCTCTCCTTCCCATCTTTCCTCCCTCCATCCCTTCCTTCATCTGTCTCTCCCGCCTTCCTTCTTTCCTTATATGTTGACATATATAATATATATGTTATTTATGTTTTTTATATGGATAAGCCATTTGTTCACAGTGATGAGCTACAAGTTCTTTCGCTGATTATAATGTTGCTGTGTTCATCAGTACAGAACCCTGATGTTCTATCAGCTGGTCATCTTTCTGTGTTGGTGGGTTTGGCCTAACATGTAATTCTGTCATTTCCATTGCATTCAAAGGCATTTCTCTGAAAGCAGCAGCTGCGTCAGTCAAGAAAGAATCAGAGGATCCTAATTACTATCAGTATAATATGCAAGGTAATACTATTTTATAATCATTTTCTCCTCCCAAAGTTATTCAGGATGAAAAATTACAATTGCCACCCACCTGTGTGGGCTGCCCCTCACCGTCTTCCCAATAGCCCTTTCTCCGCCCACTCCCTGCTGCCACAGCCTCCCTCCTGCTCCTTCCTTCCAGTATGACCAAGCATGGGCAAGAGGCTGGAAAAAGGAAAAAAGCTTTCTTCAGGTAATTGCAAAACTGGCAAATAAACTAAAGGTCAACACTGTCATCAGGCCGTGGGCCCTCCTACAACACTGTTGGCTGTGTGTGTCCAACTTGAAATATGTGAGGAGTCTTCCATTCTGACCTCATTTGCTCTGGTTTCAGTCTTGAGAATGGGAATTAAAGCCCCACAGTGTTAGTCATCACACACTGGATAGTGATAATGTGACAGGTTTCTTCATTGGAAGAAAAACTTGATATCACTTAGTTCTGTGCCCATGTATGCACTTCACAATGAGGAAAAAAATATAAGAAAAGCATAAAAGAAATGCTTTTGTTGTTGTTGCTGGCACAGAAATATTGATTAGTAGAGTCACTGATAATAAAAACCAAAATGTATTGGGATTCAGTAATTTACCTTGCAAATAAAGTATTGCTGGATTCTCCCCTCCCTCTCTATTTTTACTTATAAGAATTTTGGGGCCCTAGCTGGTTTGGCTCAGTGGATAGAGGATCCTGGGTTTGATTACAGCCAAGGGCACATTCCTCGGTTGCAGGCTTGAACCCTAGCCACGTGTGGGAAGCAACCAACCGATGTGTCTCTCTCACAGAAAGAAGCATAAGATGTCCCCTTTTTGCAACCCTTCATGTAACAGTGCATCTCAGCTGTAATCACCAGTGGCCATTAAAACCAATTGTTAAATGTCAATAGGATTTTATCACAAGTAGATCAGGCTGACAGGTTCTAACTCACTCACTAGTCCAATGTTAACATAAAGTAGAGGTAACCAGATATTATGTGCCTCCAGGTGGGATCTAGTAAGAAGTACTCCTTCGGGTTTCTTGCCCTCCAAAATCAAACCTACCTCTGATGCAGTCTTTAGATTTACCTACCAATTTTCAGGAAATGTGGGAGATACAGAAACATAGGAAAACAACACTCCAAGGTCGCAGGCAGTAAACGCCAGAGTGGTAGAAGCTCGACCAGACATGTGCTGATTTCTTTTTCTAATATATTTTTATTGATTTCAGAGAGGAAGGGAGGAGAGAGAGATAGAAACATCAGTGATGAGAGAGAATCATTGATCGGCTGCCTTCTGCACACCCCCTACTGGGGATCGAGCCCACAACCCGGGCATGTGCCCTTGACCAGAATCGAACCCGAGACCCTTCAGTCTGCAGGCTGACACTCCATCCACCGAGCCAAACCAGCTAGGGCATGTGCTAATTTCTTCATCAAATAATTGCAAGGTTTTTTTAAATGGAGAAAAACCTGTTTTATAGTAAAAGACATTTCAACCAAATGCAATGTGTGGGCTTTGTTGGGATCCTGATTTAAGCAAACCAACTTCGAAAAGACAATTACTGCTTCCTGTTGAATGCCAAATAATCACTGATGGCAGGAATTGGAAAGTCCATTTGTAACCATTATAATAAAAGATTGGATCAAGAAGGAATCACCAGCCCTAGCCGGTTTTTCTCAGTGGATAGAGCGTTAGCCTGCGGACCAAAGGGTCTTGGGTTCAATTCCCAGTCAAGGGCACATACCTCAGTTGCAGCCCCATGGGGTATGTGCAGGAGGCAACCAATTGATGTGTCTCTCTTTCCCCACTTCCTCCCTCCCACTGAAAATCAGTGGCAAAAATATCTTCAGGTGGATGCTAAATCTAGAGAGAAATTTAGGAGTGGAATACTTATGTGATCTTAAAGTTTCTCCCCACAGGCTGTTGGCCAGTTGCAAAAGTGAGGAAAAAAACAGTAATTTTACATTGGAAACATCAAAAAATACCTTTATCAGATGATCAAAATTCACATCACCAGAGAGAGACATATGAACTCTTAGTTGGTCTGGGCTGCTATAACAGAATCCATAGAATGGGGGTCTTAGAAGCAACAGGCATTTATTTCTCACAGCTCTGGAGGCTGGAAAGTCCAAGGTCAAGGTGCTGGCAGGTCCAGTGTCTGGTGAGGACCCACCTCCTGGTTCGTAGATGATCTTCTCAATGTGTCCCCCCATGGGGTCCTCCAAGGGAGTCCCTGGCATCTCTTTTATAAGGGCACTAATGCCAATCCTGATGGCCCCACCCCCATGACCTAATCACTTCGGAAAGGCCCCACCTCCAAGTACCATCACATGGGTGTTAAGATTTTGACATATGAATTTGGGGGAAACACAGATATTCAGTCTATAGCAGATAGCATATGCCTCCAGATGTGATACCCTGAGAAGGATAGCCCATCATCTAGGCAGTATTCTGGCCCAAAATGCAAAACTTGAATCCTATCATGAAGAAACATCAGACAGGCTCAAAATGAGGAACATCTATTGTGAGGGAATGAGGGAGAGGGGTTTCTAGTCTTAAAAAATGGCAATGCCATAAATATCAAACACAGACTATGGAACTGTTCCATAAAGGAGACTAAAGAGACATGACAACAAAAACCATCCTGATCACACCCTGGATCCTTTACGGAACAGGGAAGAGCTACAAAGGACATTTGGGGCAACCGACCAAATGCGAATATGAGCCCTGGCCGGTTTGGCTCAGTGGATACAGCGTCAGCCTGCGGACTAAAGGGTCCCAGGTTCGATTCCGGCCGAGGGCACGTGCCTGGGTTGCGGGCTCGGTCCCAGTGTGGGCCATGCAGGAGGCAGCCAATCAATGATTCTGATTCTCATCTTTGATGTTTCTGTCTTTCCCTCTCTCTTCCTCTCTGAAAAAAAAAAAAAAATTTTAAAAATGGGAATACAAATGATAGATTAAGTAAAAGTATTGCCTCAATGTTAAAGCTGTGATTTTTATAACTATGCTGTGATCATATAAGAGAATATCCCTATTCTTAGGAAATAATCACTAAAGTGTTTAGAGATACAGAGCCATGGTGTATGTAACTTTCTTTCAAATGGTTGGGGTGGGGGAATATATATATATATATATATACACATACACACACCATATCAATAGATTGGGGGGAGGAATGGGAAAGATTACAAATGATAAAGGAAGTGATAAAATGTTAACATGTTATCTGAGTAAAGGGTATACAGATCTTTGTTGTATTTTATTTTTGCAATTTCTCTGTAAGTTTAAAATTAGTTCAAAATAAAAGCTCTTTTTAGAAAAACACGGTTCTGAGACAATTAAGAAAAGTTGAACAATGACTAGATGTGAGATGATGATAAAGAATAATTGTTCACCTGGGGCGTCATTATGATATTGGAGTGATGCTGAAGGCAGAGAGTTGTTGTCTTACTGGTACCTACACAGTATTTGCGCGTTGAATTCTACCATATCTGGGATTTACTTTGAATCACCAGCGGGGTTGGGGTGGGGTGGGGTGGGGTGGGCACAGAGGGAACAGGGGCACAGGAGTTGATGACTCTTGGCAATGGGGGATGGGCACGTGGCTTCATTATACCATCTCTGTTATGTATGTTTGAAAATTTCCCAAAGGACAAATAAAGGAACAATGAAAAAATGTAAAGAAAGGGTCACTGTACAAGGAGTCAAAATATTTCATGTACTGTACATCCCTGGGCGGATCTGGAATTATTTGCATTATTTTAAATGATTTTTCTTTTTGTATTTCCAGTTTTTTTACATATTGTTTGCTTTCCTTTCAGAAAGCCATCATTCTTCTGCGATCAAGGAAGTAATAGAAATGCAATTGCCAATGGAAGGTTAGAAACACAAAGCATTTAATTTCGTGTGTGTGTGTGTGTGTGTGTGTATTTTAGTTTACAGTATTTTACAAAGAACACACGTGTATGAAAATAAAGAAGGGGACTTCCTGGCATGCTTTTTTAGAGAGCTGGCTGGGTTCTAGTCCTAAAATGTCATCTTAAGGACTCTCTCACTCTTTTACTTGTGTAAATTGTGGTTTTGCTTAATGCACCTGGATGCAGAAGTTAAGTGGTAAGAAAACTTGACACTGGTGCCATTTGTGGTCTTATTTCATTTTGTCTTTTGGATGGGCATCCCCAGATTTTTTTGAACTGAGCCAAAAAGTATTTTAGGAAATTCTTTTTTTGTTTGTTTTGTGAATCCTCACCCGAGGATATTTTTTTTAATTAATTTTTAGAAAGAGTAGAAGGAAGGGAATGGGGCAAGAGTAAAAGAAATAGAAAGACACACATCAATTGGTTGCCTCCCACACATGCCCCACCAGGGGGCCCTGGATGGAACCTGCAACCCAGGTACAAGCCCTTGACTAGAAATCACAGCCACGAGCCTTCAGTGCACAGGCCACACTCTTAACCACTGAGCCACAGTGGCCAGCGCTTTTGTGGGGGTTTGTCAACGTGGCATAATATTTTAGTAAAACTAATTTAAAATTAAATTTATTGGGGTCACTGTTTGGTTTTATTGTTCAGTGTTTGTTTAAATGCTATACCCAGTAGGTACAAACATATTCTAAGGATATTCTTTATCATTAAAATATTTTTTATTTTTCATAGAAATGAGACCATTTATTCTGGAGTTTGTGGATTTTCAGCCCATTGAATTAAAATAACATACATTTTTTTTTTTATTGTGCTTCATTTAGTAATCTGCTAAAAATATTTTTAGCTCTGATGCTGAAATGTGAGCTGATCCATAGTGTCCTTTTAATATGAGTTCTTTTATTTTATGTCTATAAATAAAGTATATCATTCTATCCTGGCATTTAATAAAATGTCACTTATCTGAACAGATGGGATTTTGAATTAGTAAAATCGGAAGTATAAAATTGCAATTTTATCATTTTTCCAATCCGAAATGATTTAACAAGAAGACAGTAGTACTTGGACCATAGTGTATAAACTATAAAGATTATACTTTTAAAATAAACATTTATACCCTTGAAGTTGTATTTTTTTTTTCTGAGTGAGTCCTTTTTTACTTAGAGATATTACTTACCTTGAAATATCACAGGGTCTGAACTGGTTTTCCCATGACTAGGGGAATTTTGAGATTGAATGAATATTCCCATCCTAATTTGATAATTCCATCATACTTCACTTTTTTGAATTCTAAAAATGGTTTCATGAAGTTGTTTATTTTATGGGGAGGAAACCTCTCGTCATTATTTATAACAGAGAAAACTTGGTGCCATTTCAGTGTCCAGCAGGTAGAGAATGGATCGTGGTGACCCATTTGGAAAAATGCTCCCAGTAAGCTCAGGGAGAAACACGCTTGTCTGGCTCAAGACACGTTATACCCAAAACAGAGAGGGACAAAAAGAAACCACAGTTTACAGTGGGATCTCAATTTTGTTTAGAAAAATTAATATAGTCAAAATAGTGGAGTAAGAAAATGCCGTGCTCACCTCCTCCCAGGACCACATCAAAATTACAACTAAACTATAGAACAGCCATCATTGCGAACCCCCTGAAGTGTAGCTGAACAGAAGCCCCATAACTAAGGACATGTAGAAGAAGCCACACTGAGACTGGTAGGAGGGGCGGACAGGCAGACGGCTGGTCCCACACCTATGTGTGACAGTTTAAAATCTGGAGGGATTTCTTGGCTTCAGAGGTCCCCCATGAGGAGCGAGGGGTCCCAGCCCAGGGTTCCAGTGCTGGGAAGAGAAGTCCCGTAGCTTCTGGCCAGTGGAGATTGTGGCTGAGTGAGACGGAGGCTGCTGGAGTCCCAGGGGCTCCTCCTAAAGGGCCTACGCACGGACTTACTGGGACTCGCTTACTCTAAGCTCCTGTGCTGGGGCAGCAGCTGAAAAGGTGCCAGGGACATATGGAAAGAAACTGAATTGTCTGGTTTCAGGGCAAGGGCTAGAGGGACACTTCTCCCAGACAAATGTGCCGGGAGACACCATTGCTCCTTTGTTGAGCCCTCCCTCCTACCACAGCCTGCAGGCTCAGGCAAGTGCCACATCTGAGTCCCCATTGACTTGGCTAACACCCTTCACCCTGCCCTGTTGATTCCCTGAGACCCCACCCTACCCAACTTGCAGGCCCACCCAAGCTGCTTTCACTGGCTTTTCCATACAAACGGCCCGTCTTGGCTCATACTGCGGGCTTTACTGAAGTCTCTGAAAGGTTCACAAACCCCATACAAGCAGCATCTGGCCTCACCATGCACTGTACCGCTCGCTAAGCAGCCCTAAGCCTGGACTAGCTGCAGCCAGCCTCTCCCGGGCATGTCCACGCACAGCAGAAGTGACAGCCATCTGTAGATCACTGAAGCTCATACCAAGGGGCCCCGGGCAGGACATAGGCAGTGACTGGACCTGGCCTGCACCCCAAATCCCTCCTAAGAGGCCCCAGAACCAGCACCTGGTGGCCAGCTTCACACCACACCGGAGCACCACCCAAACACCTCAACAAATGACACACCCAAAGGACAGACTCGGCAGGCACCGAGGCCCTGCCAAAGTGTCTCCTGGCCCATAGCGTTAACCCCTGCACAGCACTCCGTTTGTAAGGATGGGTTGGTGCTGACTCACCTGTACTTTGCTGCCTCTGTGGCTCCTTGTGTCTGTCTGAAGTCTGGCTCTTCAGACGCATAATCTCAAACTCCCGAGTGATCATTCACACAACACGTGAAGTGAGCTTTGAGTTCCTGGGATAGGACTAGACAGGCTCATTTATATTTCTCACCTAGAATTTAAGTGAATGTTGTATTTATCATTTGACCACAAACATAACATCAACTCTGCTTTTACTCTCAGCCCTTGTTGAGCGTTTCTGTGACTCTGTTAAATCACTTTTCATGGGATGTCTGTCTACTACTTAAATGTCCTCCTGGACACACTTATATGTCTTATTTCTTTTCCCCCTTTTAAACTGAGAATAACAACAAAGGTAATATACCTTTAAACACCCTTCTTTTAAAATCTGCAGTTTAATGGTCAAAATCCCCTTTTGACCATTAAACTGCAGAGACTCAAATATCATCTGATGCCAAGCCATCTTGTTTTCCTGCAGCTAAATGTTCTCAAGGTTTTAAAAAATTCATTCTGGACCTCTGAGTAATGGCACATTTTTAGAGGAGAATTGGCCTAATTTTCTGTAAGTTCTAAATTTCAATTCTGTTTTAAGGAAACACAAATCCATCCAATACTACAAGTTCTGCAGCAGGTGTTGAAGATCTTAACATCGTTCAGGTTACAATTCCAGGTATGGAAGTTTATCTGGCTTCATCATAATTTATATTATACTAGAGGCCCCATGCACGAAATTTGTGCAAGAATAGGCCTTCCTGCCCCTGGCTGCTATCACCGGCTTTCCTCTGGCACCTGGGACCCGGGCTTTCCTCGCAGCTCCAGATTCATCCAGAAGGTCGTCCAGAAGGATGTCTGGTCTAATTAGCATATTATGCTTTTATTATAGACTTTTTATTTTGTTATATTTTAAACATTTTCTTACATGAATTAGTCTCTTGGAGTTGTGTTGTTGTTGTTTCTCCTTAGTTCATCCTATTAATTATGGGATGACAATTCAGGAATATAGAATATGCTGCAAATCCCCACTCACTGAATATCTTGCCTGTATCAAACATTGTTAATCAAATAATTGTTCTCCCAGCCATGCCCTGGCATTAATGGGAAAATACACCTCAAAGCAGATAACTCCAAACACTAGCTACGATTGAATTGGATTTGGCCACAGAAGTGAAATTTTCTTTTTCTGCCCATCAAGTAATCTCCTTTTCTGAGTAAGTGTATGTAAAAGATATCTGGAAAGCTACAACAGAAGCTAATTGCATAGTTCCTCCAGAGAAGGAAACTGAGAACTGAGATGAGGATGGAAGAGAGACATTCACTATGTACTATTTTATATCTCTTGAATTTTGAATCATGTTGTTGCTTTATTTATTCAAAATATTTATTTAAATATTCTATTTAAATTTTATTAAATAGAATAAAAATTTTAAGTATTGAAAAATATTCCCTACTAATCTTAATACATTTTATTTCTTTTACATGTCATATTGCTTTGGCTAGGATTTCTGTTATAATGTTGAAGAGTAGTGGTGAAAGTGGACATCCTTGTCTTTCATAATATTGAAAATGTCCCTGAGAGTAATATGTAGTATGTTCATATGGAGTTATAGTTTGGAAAATATAACTTTGTAATGTAATGGCTTCCATTTACAAATTTCCAAGATGCTTAATTTTTGCCAATACTAAACTGAATGATAAGCCACTTAAAGTGCTTTTTCATATGCTAACAAGCATTTCTTCTAACAGCCTTCTTGGGGGCAGATACATTATTAATCCTCGTTTGTTTGTTTAATTCTTTTAGATAATGAGAAGGAGAGGTTATCAAGCATGGAAAAGATAAAACAACTAAGAGAACAAGTTAATGACCTCTTTAGTCGAAAATTTGGTAAGTTTTTATATCGTTACATATCCAAAATTTATATATTTGAAATAGTTCTTTTTAATTGAATACTTTATCTGAGAAACTGATCTTTCTGTGAAGGAGCTATAATCAAAATGAATGTGTATTTTTACTGAAAAGCTTTTACATAGAAACACTAATTAAAATAATAATAATAATAATAATAGCTA
This sequence comes from Myotis myotis, assembly GCF_014108235.1. Classification (NCBI taxonomy): domain Eukaryota; kingdom Metazoa; phylum Chordata; class Mammalia; order Chiroptera; family Vespertilionidae; genus Myotis; species Myotis myotis. The sequence goes on along the minus strand of NW_023416357.1, from coordinate 84,010,509 downwards.
TCTTTGATTTACTGAGTTCTTACCATTGCTGAGCATTGTTTTTGATGCTGAACACGTGATTAAATATCTAATCTTCACAAAAACCTTTTTCAGTAGATACTATGATAATCCCTATTCGATGGATTGAGAAACTGAGTCTGCTATACTACCCACTGGCAATTTCAGAATCAGTAAGATTATTCTTACATCACAGTACTCCTGGAAATTAAAATAATAATGGCTCATCACCATTGTTGTCACTTGATGTGAATGCTTTTTAAATCTTAACGATAAAGCATAGTTTGCATTAAGTAAATGATGAATGCAATTAATTTTGCTGTTTGTCTCATCACAGGGGAAGCCATTGGAGTGGATTTCCCCGTGAAAGTTCCTTACAGAAAGATCACATTCAACCCTGGCTGCGTGGTCATCGACGGCATGCCCCCCGGGGTGGTGTTCAAAGCCCCCGGCTACCTGGAAATCAGCTCCCTGAGGAGGATCTTGGATGCTGCAGAATTTATCAAATTCACAGTCATCAGGTAAGTGCGAGTTCCCCTCTCGGTCATGAGAACTCATCTGCAGACAGTAACTTGCCTGCAGTAGATGAGGGCGGGATAGGGACTTTTACCCCCAGGAGGTGGGCGATGGGTCCCTGCAGTCAACTGCTGTGCCCTGCTGCCTCTCAACTCATTTTATCATATTCTGCTTCTCTGAGCTGTGTGTCCCTGTCCCTGTTTCTTTTGTTACTGTTATTTTTAATCCTCATCCAAGGATATATTTTCCATTGGTCTTTAGAGAGAATAGAAGGGAGGAAGGAAGGAGGAGACAGAGAGAGAAACATTGATATAAGAGAGACACATTGTTGGGTTGCCTCCTGCACGCACCCCGAGCAGGGGTCAGGGATCAAACCTGCAACCCCAGTACATGCCCTTGACCGGGAATGGAACCCACAACCCTTTGGTACTCGGCCAGGGCCCTGTTCCTGTTTCTTGGTGATCATGGGCAGCTGTCTCAGTTTTATATCTCACTGCAGTAGCATAGAGCTGACACTCACAAAAGTTTGTCAAATAGAACTAAATAGACAGGAGAGAAAAAATGAACACTGTTGCATTCACCAATATCTCTTTCTCTTCAGACCACTTCCAGGCCTCGAGTTTAACAATGGTGAGTATTCGGGAGATGATATCATTCCAGTAGCCGCTGTGAAGCGGAAAGTGTCTTGGTGGGAACTGACGATGGGGTCCTTGCTTCTTGAACCTTAGCGCAAAGCATGCTGCTCTTTATACGCATTTTCTTTTTCCTGCTTGTTGCAAAGTCTCTTCATTCTGTTCCTTGAATTTTCTTAGCCAGGCTTTTTTTTTTTTTAATCCTCACACGAGGATATTTTTCCATTGATTTTTAGAGAGAGTGGAAGAGAAAGGGAAAAAAAGAGAAACATTGATGTGAGAGAAACACATCTATTGGTTGCCTCCTGCCTGAGCCCTGACCAGGGCCCAGGCCAAGGAGGAGCCTGCAATTGAGGTATGTGCCCTTGACCAGAATCGAACCCGAGACCCTTCAGCCTGCAGGCCGACACTCTATCCACTGAGCCAAACCAGCCAGGGCCTTAGGCATTTTTTTCTCACACATGAGTTTGATGGACCTTGCTGCACAGCAGACTGTGTGTGATACGTGAGCCCTTTATGGTTGGGGCTCATATCATAATACAGTGGTGCCTTGACTTACGAGTGTCCCGACTAACGAGTTTTTCAAGATACGAGCCGTCTCTCGGCCGATTTTTTGCTTTGAGTTGCGAGCTAAAATTCGGGTTACGAGCCAGCTTCAGATACCCCACTGCTAGTTGGCGCAGCGAACGTCACAGTGAACGCCACAACATCAGCCCAGCATCACATGTCTCACTCATTCACTTTAAGCGGTTAGCTCTTAGTTGAAGCGTCAGTGTTGTGCTCGCATTTGTGCTTGCAGTTATTTTGCAAAACTTCGGTTTTTCAACCATGGATCTGAAGAAAGTAAGTGCGAAAGACAGTGCTGAGAAGAAGAAGCGGATGATGTGCATTGAATTAAAGAAAGAAATTATCGCAAAACATGACCAAGGTGTGCGTGTAATCGACTTGGCGAAGCAGTACGAGCGTAGCACTTCTACGATCTGCACCATACTGAAGCAGAAGGAGTCGATACAGGCTACAACTCCAGCCAAGGGCGTTAAAATAATTTCTAAACAGCGGACATCTACCCATGAAAATATGGAGAAGCTGCTAATGGTGTGGTTAACGGAGAAGCAGCTCGCAGGAGAGACCGTGACGAAGGCTGTAATCTGCGAGAAGGCACGAGCTATTTACGCTGATTTGCTGCAGCAGACCCCAGGCACTTCAGTGGACGAGGCACCGGGCGAGCCGTTTAAAGCCAGTCGGGGCTGGTTCGAAAATTTTAAAAAGAGGACCGGCATCCACTCCGTTGTCAGACATGGTGAGGCAGCGAGCGCGGATATAAAGGCAGGTGAGGATCACCTCAAAACGTTTGCTGAAATTATAGCAGCAGAAGGATACATCCCCCAGCAAGTCTTCAACTGTGACGAGACAGGACTCTTCTGGAAGAGGATGCCAAGGAGAACTTATATAACGGCAGAAGAGAAGAGGCTGCCAGGCCACAAACCCATGAAGGATAGGCTAACCCTCGCACTGTGTGCCAATGCAAGCGGCGACTGCAAGATTAAGCCCCTGCTTGTTTATCATTCAGAAAACCCCAGAGCCTTTAAGTCACATAAGATCCTGAAAGAAAAACTGCAGGTTATGTGGAGGGCAAACCCGAGGGCATGGGTCACCAGGCAGATCTTTGTGGAGTGGGTGAATTTGGTCTTTGGTCCTGGAGTTAAGAAATATCTCCAGGAAAATAACCTACCCCTGCAAGCTCTTCTTGTCCTGGACAATGCACCTGCCCATCCACCTAACCTTGAAGATGACATCCTCGAAGAGTTCAAGTTTATAAAGGTGCTCTACCTTCCACCTAACATCACCCCTATCCTGCAGCCAATGGAACAGCAGGTGATTTCTGATTTCAAGAAGCTCTTCACCAAGCACCTGTTCCGCCACTGCTTTGAGGTGACGGAGAGCACAAACCTCACCCTTCGAGAGTTCTGGAAGGACCACTATAACATCGTGACCTGCCTCAGAATTATCGATATGGCCTGGCAGGGTGTTACAAAGAGGACCTTGACTTCTGCGTGGAAGAAGCTGTGGCCTGAGGTAGTGTCTGAAACGGATTTCGAAAGACTCGAACCCGCAGCGGCAGTGGTGGAGGAGATTGTATCCCTCGGCAGGTCCATGGGCCTGGACGTGGATGAAGGTGACATCAACGAGCTCATCGAGGAGCACTCCGAGGAACTGACGACGCAGGAGCTAAAGGAGCTACACGCGCAGCAGCACACGGAGGTTTTGCAGGAAATAGATGACACGGAGGAGGAGGAGGAGGTTATCTCTGTGAGTGAGATAAAGGAGATGTTGGGAGTGTGGGAGAAACTTTCAGACTTTATTCAAAAGAAACACCTAGAAAAAATTGCAACTGGGCGTGCGATGGAGCTATTTAATGACACTTGCCTAACTCATTTCAGAAATATTCTGAAAGGGAGGATGAGACAGATCTCATTGGACAGATTTTTATCGAAAACCCCTGTAGATGAAAGAGAAGAAAGCATGGCGAAAAGGGCAAAAATCAGCAAATAAGATTCAGTTATTCAATTATTCAGTTCAGCCTTTCTCCTCCAACTCCATCAGCATCTTTAAGTCGTTTGATCTCCAAGGTAAATGCTGTACATTAAACTTAATAAAACAAGTTTATTGCACTACATTCTATTGTTCAGTATTGTGTTTTTATACAATATTTGTTATTTTTAAATACATTTTTCTTATTTAAAAACATTTAACAAAACAATTGCGGTGTTTTTTGGGTGTCCGGAACGGATTAATGGCATTTCAATTCATTGTAATGGTGAAAATTGATTTGACATACGAGTAATTTGAGTTACGAGCTCCGTCACGGAACAAATTAAACTCGTAAGTCAAGGCACCACTGTACTGAACTAGTCCATCTCAGTTGGTAGACAGTGATTCCTGGCCACCCCAGCCCCAATCCCTGGGGCCCCTACCCCCCAACTCCCACAGTTCAGAACTAAAAGTGGTACCACCTGGCACAGCAGTACTCCCAGAACCCTCCAAGCCCCCCTACCAGTGCTGAAAGTGACATCTGTTCTGACTGAGCAATGCCCCAGGCACTCTGCTGGTTAAATATTTTTAATGTCTCCCCTAGAGTCTTACCAGCAAGCTACTATCCTATAGGGTGAGTGAGGCAGGAGGTGTAGAGATGTTCTCAAGAGCTTGAATCCCTAGGGAACCTCCTCACTTAAAGTATTCTTTTGAAATGCTCAGTTATTAGTCCTAAACTCATCTGGTTGCTAAATGATTTTTACATTTTTAATAGCTTTATCGAGGCACAATTCACATGCCAGGAAATTCACTCGTGGAGAGTGTACACAATTCAGTGATTGATTTTTAGTAAATACTGTAAAGGGAGTTGTGCAGCTATCACCACAGTCTGATAGAAGAACATTTCCATTGCCCCCCAGACATTCCTCCTACCGATTTCCAGTCATTTCCCGTTCCCACCCCCAGGCCCAGGCATACCAACCACTAAATTGACTTTCTGTCTATATATATATATATTAATTTGATGTAAAGTTCAAGCATTTAATTTGCTATGAAAGTCTACCAAAAGTGAGTTTTCATGTCTGTGTTCTTTCGAAGTAAAGCGTACTTGCATCATGGCCAGGTTCTTTCAGTTTAAAACAAGTTAAGTTCTGTGCGGTCCTCTGGCCATCACCTGTGTCTTTTGTGACGCTCAGCAGGTGACTCATACACCTTCTGTGCTTGTTCCCTTCTCTGACTATAAAGTTCTCTTGAGAATCAAAAGAAAAAATATGTTCAATGCAAATGTACTTTCAAACCATTCCTCTTTAGACCAGATGTGGCAAACAGAGCTGCTTGCTGAACTTGACCAGGATGTCTTTTGTTGGGCTCATGGTACCTTTTAAAAATGGTCATCTGGCCACTATTAAAAAGCCTGGGACTTTTTCCTGAAAACCAATTTCCAGGTTTTCTTTAGAAATCTGCCGGTCTGGCCTCAGAGGCCATTTCCCTCTGGCAGCCCTTTGCTGGGGCTGAGTGTCCACCGATCCTGGCTTCAGGGGCGGCTTACTCTCCAGTTAACCACACCCCCTACCCACTTTCTCTCTTCCGCTTATCATCATGCTTTTGCTGCTGCTTTTCTAATAGCAGAGTTAAAAGAAAAGTGAACTATTTCTTTATTTCTTTATTCTCTATGTCTTTATCAAAAGTGGGAAAAAGAAAGATAGACCTTGAGGGCCGTGTCTTTCAAGAAAAGTGGGAGAGAGCGTATTTCTTCGTGGAAGTGCAGAATATTCCTACGTGCTTAATATGCAAACAGAGCATGTCTGTGTCCAAAGAATACAACCTCCGACGCCATTATCAGACCAACCACAGTAAGCACTATGACCAGTACACTGAGAAGATGCGCGATGAGAAGCTTCATGAGTTAAAAAAAGGCCTCAGAAAGTACCTCTTAGGGTCATCAGAAACTGTGTGTCCTGAGCAAAAAGAATTGTTTGCAAATGCGAGTCCCAACGACAACGCTGCCATGCAGGCTGCAGAAGATGTGACTGGGAACTTATGGGAGAAGTTACGTGAAAAAATCAGATCATTTGTGGCCTACTCGATTGCGATCGATGAGATCACAGACATTAATAACATCACCCAGTTGGCCATATTCATCCGTGGTGTCGATGAGAATTTTGATGTGTCGGAAGAACTTTTGGATACAGTGCCCATGACAGGCACAAAATCTGGAAATGAAGTATTTTTGCGTGTTGAGAAAAGTCTTAAGAAGTTTAATATCGACTGGTCGAAATTAGTGAGCGTGGCCTCCACGGGCACCCCTGCCATGGTTGATGCGAACAATGGGCTGGTGACAAAGCTGAAGTCCAAGGTGGCCACGGTTTGCAAGGGCTCGGACCTGAAGTCCGTTTGCTGCATTATTCACCCGGAATCGCTCTGCGCTCAACGGTTAAAGATGGACCACGTCATGAACGTGGTAGTGAACTCCGTGAACTGGATATGCTCCCGTGGCCTGAACCACAGCGAGTTCACAACTTTGCTCTATGAACTGGACTGCCAGTATGGCAGCCTCCTCTACTACACGGAGATTAAGTGGCTCAGTCGTGGGCTGGTACTGAAGAGGTTTTTTGAATCGTTGGAAGAAATTGATTCCTTCATGTCATCCAGAGGGAAGCCCCTGCCTCAGCTGAGCTCTCAAGACTGGGTCAGAGACTTGGCCTTCTTGGTCGACATGACAATGCATCTGAACACTTTGAGCCTCTCTCTCCAAGGCCACTCACAGATCGTTACGCAAATGTACGACTTGATTCGGGCGTTTCTGGCAAAACTGTGCCTTTGGGAAACTCATTTGGCAAGGAATAATCTGGCCCACTTTCCCACCCTGAAATCAGTTTCCAGAAATGAAAGTGACAGCCTGAACTACATTCCCAAAATTGTGGAGTTAAAGACCGAATTCCAGAAAAGATTGTCCGACTTCAAACTCTACGAGAGCGAACTGACCCTGTTCAGCTCCCCGTTCTCCGTGAAGGTCGAGAGCATCCACGAGGCCCTGCAGATGGAGGTGATTGAGCTGCAGTGCAACATGGTGCTGAAAACCAAGTACGACAAGGTGGGGGTCCCCGAGTTCTACAAGCACCTCTGGAGCAGCTACCCGAGATACAAGAGCCACTGTGCAAAGATTCTCTCCATGTTCGGGAGCACTTACATTTGTGAGCAGCTGTTTTCCATTATGAAACTGAGCAAAACAAAATACTGCTCGGAGTTGAAGGACTCCCAGTGGGACTCCGTCCTCCACATCTCGACATGAAGAGCATGCTCCCGGCAATGCCCCGTGGGCTATAAGACTAGAGTCCTCTAGACCAGCGGTCGGCAAACTGCGGCTCTCGAGCCACATGCGGCTCTTTGGCCCCTTGAGTGTGGCTCTTCCACAAAATACCACAAAATACCACGTGCGGGTGCACATGTACAGTGCGATTGAAACTTCGTGGCCCATGCGCAGAAGTCGGTATTTTGTGGAAGAGCCACACTCAAGGGGCCAAAGAGCCGCATGTGACTCGCGAGCTGCAGTTTGCCGACCACTGGTCTAGACCCAAGGGATTTTGAGATGGGGAAATGAGTTACTAAATGTTTCTGTTTTTTTCACTATGACTCACAAATTTGATTTGCAGTCTCATACCTGTTTTTATGACATTTTTGGCTTCACTATAGTCCAGTAAAAATCGAGAAAGTTTTCTTGTATTTCTAGTTGACTTTTCTTACGCCTGGCCCTTGTCACTCATTCACATGGTACTTGCTTGACCCCTGTAGGCATTGGAGCTGGCATCTCCAGGTTTAAATCAGTCAGCAGAGGCCAGAGGGAGGAAGACAGATGTGTGTGCTCATTGAGGGGCATGTATGCACACACATTTATCACACACACACACACACACACCCCTTTTGAGTGGTGTCCCTTGTGACCTAACATGATTACAAGTTTAAGCAGAGTTGGTTGGAGATGTAGTATTACTGTGTTATCAGCCTCTGCCTCCACATGAACCCAGAAAGTGAGGGTTTAAAATGGAAAACCCCAAAACAACATTTGCCTTGAAAAGGCAAAAAAAAAAAAAATAATTGAGGTTTGGAGGTTGTCTCTTTTTTCAACATTATTTTGTGTGCTGCGCCAGCATGGCCAAGGGTGACCCTGAGTGGGGGCGGTGAAGGATTTAGAAAAGACAGACAAGAGAATAAAGCTGGGTCTGAGTGGGACACTGCCCTCTCTGATGGAGAGAGCACCACGGACTACAAGCCATGTCTTTATTTTATAGCCAGATTCCACAAGGTAAAGTAAGGGCGTGGTCAAGATGTTTACAACATTCTCGTGGGTTTTGATCCTACTCAACTACATACAGCTGAACTCTATCAAGCCCACATCACTCAGACACGTGGTGCCATGTGTTCGGACCCTAGGTTCAAGCTTACAACTATAGCTGTTGGCTATAATTGTGCTGGGAGGGACTTGTACATGGCCATGAGAGGACTGTGCCCTCTCATTAGTCTGAGGCTTGAACCTGTCCAAACACTGTAGCCGCTCTTCACAATTTTGAAATAATTCAAATTTATAGAAAAGTTGCAGAAATGAAAATAGTATGAAGAACATTTATATGCCTTTTAGCCAGATTCTCATATTGCAACATTTTACCCCATGTTTTATTATTTGTTTGCTTTCTCTCCCTCTCTCTTTCATGTGTGTACAACATTATCTATAAGTGTATAGATGAATGAGTATATAACACATATGTAAACATATATACATAATTTCTTTCTGAACTATTTGAGGGCAAGTTGTACACATCATTTACCCCTACATACTTTATGGAGTATTTTCTAAGAGTAGGGATATTCTCTTAACATTACCAGGCTTTAGTTACCAACTCCCGTTAACCGAACATTGATGCAATACTTTCACCCGATTTACCATTCATACTCCAATTTTGTCAGTTGACCCAAGATGTCCTCATTTTTTTTAAAGAGTAATGTGTTTTTTGTTGTTGTTTCTTAAACATATTTTTATTGAGTTCAGAGAGGAAGGGAGAGGGAGAGAGAGATAGAAACATCAATAATGAGAATCATTGATCGACTACCTCCTGCACGCCCCCCACCGGGGATCAAGCCCACAACCCGGCACATGACCTGGACCAGAATCGAACCTGGGACCCTTCAGTTCGAAGGCCAATACTCTATCCACTGAGCCAAACCAGCTAGGGCCAAGATGTCCTCTTTTATAGCATATTTCCCCTGGAGGGTTGTCATTTGAGAGCATATATATATATACCTGTGTTCTTAGTCTCTATTCATCATTGGAATTAGGGACCCAAAATTGTGAATACTTTCCAGGTTGGAGGACTTAATCTGACTAGAATGCAAAAAGGCCGAGGATCCTGTCTTGGTGCCCCCCTCAGGAAGCAATGGAGAGAAGGCTTCAATACGAGTGAAGGGAGGCTGCAGGAGGGGGAGACCGGCCTCCAGGTGGTGGCCTGCTCAAGGCACCCAGCCCGCTGGAGCCTGATGCTTGTCCTCAGACACCCGGGAAATGACCCAGGCCGGTAGCTCCTGTCCCTGGAAGGTTGGCTACAGGCACAGCTGGGTGGACTGGTTTACAGAGGGGTGGGGGACCAGCTCCTGGTGCACCTGAGCAGGTGTGGACCCCGGATATCAGAGCTGGGGCCCTGCATCAACCAGGCTTGCCTGAGACCTAACTGATAGTGGTCACAGACTATCTTGAGATTTGGGATCTTAGGTGGTCTTCAAACAACGCAAGATGGCCGGCAGGAAAAGCTCAGCCTCCTCGATTTATAGACAGGCAGCTGAGGCCCCGAGTGGGTGAGTGGCCTGCCCAGGCCACACATCCAGTAAAGGAGTCTTCAGGATTCAAACCCAGGTCCGTGTGACTCCAAAGTCCATGGGGTTGTTTGTTGTTTGTTTTTCCTTTTCTAAGTGGCCACTGTGCCTGACCTGGTGTGCAGCCTCAGCTCATCTGCTTGTGTGTGGCTCCCTGGGGCTAGCCCATCGGTGACAGGAAGGGACAGCAGGGTTCAGCCTGACTTCTGTTGACTGGACCATTCATGGGGTGCTCTGAATCAACTCCTGAGGCCCCTGGATTCCTTCTTTACTCCGCAGTGTGTGTGGGGACCAGGGTGGCTTGACCACCCGTCACTCACATGCTGGGGAAATGACTGAAGGAGTGGGCTGGTTTCAGCAGTCCTGGTGAGGCGGTGTCTATAGATGGGAACACTTTGGAGTGCTGTGGTCACAGAGAGAGGGAAGGGCCCAGCACAGTTCCTGGAACTGGTGGGTGCCTGTGAGTTCTCGGGGTGAAGGAACCCTGTATTCCCATCCAGGTGGGCAGAGGAAAGAGCTGCTTACTCCTCCAACCCAGGAAACGGAAGGGGGGCTGCGGGGAGGGGGGGCTCTGGAGGTTGTCCCACAGCACACTCCCTCCTCTGGGCATCCCTCAACCACGGCACCGCCCACCAGGACTGACGCACAGATCATGAGCTCTGCAGAGTCCCGTGGGGCTTTGGAATCAGCAAAAGGAAAGCCTGGGTCCACCTCCCACCTCTGCCACCTACTTGCCCAATTATCGTAAAGAAATCACCCACATTTTCTGAGCCTTGGTTTCCTCACCGATAAAGTACCTACCTGACGGAGTTGTTCTCAGAACTAGACGCAGTGTGAAGAGCTCGGCACTATGCTTGGACTCCAGAAAACTGGCTGCACAGACAGTGCGGGCTAGCTCAGACCTGGCGCCTACCTCACGCCCCACTGGCAGCTGTAGTCAGCTTTCCTGTGACGGCAGAGACCTGCGGGGTTGCCCTCCTGATCGGGCACACCCACCACCGGGTCCTCTGCACTGGCAGGTGGCTGTGGGGCCAGCACAACACCAACTCGAGGGAACCAGAAATACAGGAAAATGTGGGGGAAAGGACTTTACCTCAAAAAAAAAAAAAAGAAAAAGAAACTGCTCTGGCTGATGTTGTCAGTGGTTACAGCATCGCCCTCAAACCAAAGGGTCATGGATTTGATTCCCGGTCAAAGGCATGTACCTGGGTTGCAGGTTTGATCCCTGCCCAGGTCAGAGCGCATGCAAGAGGCAACCAATCGTTTCTCTCTCTCTCTCTCTCTCTCTCTGCTCTTGCTCTCACTCTCGCTCTCTCCCCCTTCCTCCCTCCCTTCCACCCTCTCTAAAAATCAATGGGAAAAAATATTGTAGCCCTAACCAGTTTGGCTCAGTGGATAGAGTATCAGCCTGTGGACTGAAAGGTCCCAGGTTTGATTCCGGTCAAGGGCATGCGCCTTGGTTGCGGGCACATCCCCAGTAGGAGGTGTGCAGGAGGCAGCTGATCAATGTCTCTCTCTCATCAATGTTTCTAACTCTATCCCTCTCCCTTCCTCTCTGTAAAAAATCAATAAAATATATTTTAAAAAATATTGTAGGGTGAGGATTAACCAAAAAAAAAAAAAAAAGAAAAAAGAGAAAAGAAAGGAAAAAAATGAAACTAAAAATTATGAAAATAAATATTTTGCCGTATACTGTATTTAATTTTTTTAAGTTATAATTGCACTGAACAACCTAAAAGGTTGGGGCTGCCTGTGGTTAATCATTCCACAGCTTTGTATGACTTTTTCAGCAAACAAGTGTCTGCAAAATGCAAACGGAGTTAAGGGCCGAGTGGTTTTCTCAAGGCCTCTCTCCATCGTTTCATAGTCAATTATTCTCTTTTGAAGCACCTATCCCCTTGCTAATTTTCTCTGATCTCTCAGGGTGGCAGCCTTGTCTAACCTCAGGTAGCCGCTCCCCCACAGGTGCAGCTCTTCATGCTACCCATGGCCTTCATGAAAAACTCGGACAGGGCTGTGACCTCCGCTGGGGGGTCGTGGGGGAAGTTGTTGACGCCGAGGTCCGGTTGCATACTGCCCTGGCCTTGGCCCAGATCTGCAAGATTTGCAGCTCCAATGTGCACCTTAGAGTCTTCGCATTTTGGGAAAGACCTACAGCAAAGCCTTTGAGGCCATGGGCTAGCGACAATGCTGGGGTAAGTGGCGGGGAGCTGTTCATCTGAATATTTGCTAACTGAGCAGGTGCCTCCTCCCTCTACCTAAAGTGCAAATGTTTTGTCAACTAAGGCGCACACACGAAGTCACTCACTGCCCTGACTCCCCTCCCTGCGAACTGTGCCCAGCCCTTCTTCGGGGCTGTTCTGTGGTGGAGCCAGAGTTCAGGCAAACGGCTGACAAACGAACGGCCAGCGGTAGACACGAGTTCCCTTTGCATTTGGCCTTGTGCAAACCTGATCTTGGCCAAGGCCGGGGCAGTATGCAACCGGACCTCGGCTTCTGCAACTTCCCCCGCCTCCCCCCGCCCCGCCCCCCAGAGGTCACAGCCCTGTCCAATTTCTAGCCCAGCACCCCCTCGAGTCTCTGCGAAGCCACTGTCCACTCTAAGCAACATTTATTGAGGGTGGCGGAGAGCGAGGTGGGGCGGGGCCCGGAGTGCCTTAGGCAACCAGACCTCAGGCTCTCATCACATATAGACAGGGATCCCGGCGGAGGGCACAGAGCGCCATCGAGGGTGGTGCCCGGCCTCAGACGGGGGACGCCAGCTTCCGCTTCGTGCTCTCGCTGCAGCGGTGCAGGATGAGGTCTGCGCTGGGCCGCGGGGGTACCGCCGGCTGCGGCTTCGTGCGGTCGGTCTCCTCGGCTGGCAGAGGGCACGGCTGGGTAAGAGGCCCCGCCCCCGGCCCTGTCCCCCCCCCCCCGGCCCCGCCCCGCCTCGGCCCTGCCCCCTCCCCGGCCCCGCCCCGCCCGCCTCCGCGCATCCTCCCGCCCCGGCGTCGGGGCGCTCACCCAGCGGGCTCCCTGCGCTCTGCGGCCCGGGCCGCGCCTGGCGGCGGCGCTGCTGCTGGAAGCGGACGCTGTTGCGCCGATAGGTGTCCTGGCTGACGCGCTTTCGCGATCGCTGGTGGATGCTCTGTGCATTGCGGATGGACGACCTGGGCCCGGCGGGACGGGACCGTAGGTCATCGCCCCGCCCCGGCGTCCCCGCCGCCCGGCATCGGCCGCGTCCCTGCCCGCGGGGACTCGCCTGGCCCCCCGGGGGTCAAACGACTGGCCCGAGGAAGTGGGGGGCGGGAGGGGCGGGAGGGGCAGGCGGGGAAAGGGAGGTCCGGCGCGGACCCTTGCGGGGCCTCAGAGCCCAGGTCCATTTCCCACGCCCTCACCAGCCTTCAGCCAGCCCTCTCCCCAGGAAGCCCCCCGGACTGCCACCGCCATCACGGACCATCCCCAGAGACTCTAGACATAATGCCTTTACCCCGACCGCACACCCTGCTCTCCTACGCCCCAGTGAGGGTGCTGCCTTCCCCGCCAGGCTCGGAACCCTGCCCTGTGTCCCCTGCCCCAGTCCTGCCAAGCCAAGGCCCACAGAGGGAACCCGTGGTGCACCCTCCTGAGCCCCGCCCGGCGCCCCCAGCCCACAGGACTCACCGGCGGGGCGGCGCCCCTCGGCTCTTGATCTGGCGCTGGGCCTGAGCTATGTCCTGCCCCGACTTCTGCAGGTAAATGGCCGGGAAGTGGCCTGTGGCGTCTTCTTTCCTGCAGCAGAGATGGAAGTCCAGTCAGTGGGAAGATCGGGGCTCCCTCTACACGGCTGGGTTCAAGGCAGCTGGGAGTGGCAAATACCCGCTGGCCAGCACCAGACCCTGCCCCTCGGGGCCTCGGTTTCCTCATCTGTGCAGCACAGGCCCTCCGGGCTGAGACGTTGCGAGGAGGAGAGAATTAGCAGGTCTGGATCTTTCCGGGGACACGTGTTTGCTATCAAACATCTGCAATGTTGCATATGTCAGTTTTTCTTTTCTGGAGGTGGCCTGTGTGTACTAAGTAACTCCACTCATCACGTTCTCCTATGCTTTCTTCCAAAAGCTTTTGAGTTTAGGGTTTTTGAACTTTGTAAAACCCGTGATCCATCCCAAATGTGTATGGTGTGAGGTAGGGTTCTAGGTTTATTTGTTTGTTTCCATATGGATATCCAGTTGTTCCAGCACTGTTTGTTGGCTAGCTTTTCCCCCCTATTCTATTATATTTAGGATGGGGGAGGGGGAAACTTTACATAATACAGACTTCACTCAGTAAAACTGATTTTTCTTGGACGGTGGAAGAATCACAAGCAGATTCTCAGGGGTGTGTGATATGGGGTTCACTACGTGTGGATCTAAAAGTGTGGGAAACCCTGTCTTGGGTGGGTGGAGGTGGAAGAAGATATAGATTGGATAAATGGTGATGGGGAAAAAATAAAAATAATACAATCAAGAAAAAAGAAAAGAAAGAAACTCTGTCTCAAAGCCTCCAGCCCAGGACCATGCTGAAGATGGGTGTTGTGGCCACAAGTTCGCTGAGTCATGGCTGGCCCTGTGACCCGAGGCCGTGAAAGCATGTCAAGGACCTGGGGAGGCCCAGTGGCTCCAGGGAGAAGTCTCTGCTTTCCCTAGAACTGGGTCAGGGGAGAGGGCTGGGGGGGGGAGGGGGACAGAGGGAGGACACTGAACCCCAGAGACGAGGACACTGAACCCCAGAGACAAGTAGGGTGGGACCATCATTCATCGGCCCCCATTATGGACACTGAGCCCAGAGAGGCACAGTCGCTTACCCAGGGTCACACAGCTATGTCAACCCATGTCCACCCTGAGCCCAAACAGACCCTGCCCCAGGCCAGGGCTGGTGAAGTGGGAGGAGGGGGTGCTCTCCTACCTGATGACCCACCAGCCGTCCAAGAGCTTATGAATGACCTCGATGGTTTCGCCCTCCTGGAGGGATATCTCATCTTCCTCTACAGCAGTGTATGCTTTGATGGTGACGTAGGGCTCACCTGGTCCACAGTGGGGGGAGGGGGGAGCATGGTGTGAGGATCTGCCCTGCACAGGACTCATCACCCCTCCTCTCCTCTCTGGGCCTGGGGCTTCCTCCAGCTGGTCCTTCTTGGTCCCCTGCAGGCTCCTCCCAGCTCCTATGGGGACATCCTGGAGTTCTGCCCTCTCTACCCTCTCCAGCGGTTCTCAACCTGTGGGTTGCGACCCCTTTGGGGGTCGAACGACCCTTTCACAGGGGTCGTCTAAATACATCCTGCATATCAGATATTTACATTACAATTCACAACAGTAGCAAAATTAGTTAGGAAGGAGCAACAAAAATAATTTTATGGTTGGGGGTCACCACAACATGAGGAACTGTATTAAAGGGTCGCGGCATTAGGAGGGTTGAGAACCACTGCTCTAGACCCACCATCCATACCAGGGGCCAGGAGCTCCCACGATTTCAGAGCCCTGGTCAGGCATGGAGGCAGAGTGGATCTGCCGGAAGTGCGGACTGCAGCGCCGCCCACAGGGCACCTGAGCCACTCAACTCCGGCCAGCTGTAGGCATGGGGGCTGCAGGCCCCGCATACACACCTCTTCCAGTTTTAAAGAGGAAGCATAAATCCACATAAAATTATGAAATCTCTCCACTTTAACATACGGGTAACCAATTCTAACTGCTGACAACCTCCACAAGACTCCAAACAGCCCAGGAGCTGCCAGTTTTCCCTTCAGTCAGTATGATACCCCCTCCTCCAGGCAGCCCTCTTTCCTGAGCCTCAGGTCTGCTCACCATTCAGCTTCCCACTGGACCTGGCCCTAGCCAACTGCCACCCAGGATCCCAGGCTGACCTCATCACCCCCCACCTCTATTCCTCCTCCTGGTTCCCTGCCCTGCCCACTGCCTACCAGAGCCCCCAAGCCAAACTGTGGGGTCTCAGCCCTGACTCCCCCTCTGCCCAGCCCCCATTATATCCAACCCCAAAGGAGTCACTTCTGGCTTCTCAATATGCCCCTGCCCCTCCCCCGCTTCCTCCCACACCCTATGGCCATGGTGGACAGGGGGCACCTGCGTAGTTGGGCTCTGGGTCCTCTGCCTCATCAGGACTGTCCAGGGGCTCCAAGTAGGAGGCTGGGACCCAGCCTCGCTTCGTCTTCATTTGGCAGAACCACCAGCCTGTGCCCGGTGTGTGAGACAATAAGTCAGGTTGGGCCTGGCAGCCTCCCTCAGCCATCTGGGTGGTGAGGACAGTTGGACAGGCACACAAACATCCAACACTCGGATTCAGAAATGTCACCTTCGCCACACCCCACACCAAAATCACCCCCACCCCCACACACAGGGTCACAGAATCACAGCGTGGGACCCACTTCACACACACGATGAGGAGTTGGCCTGCCCCCCGGGGAATTGACCCTCAGAGATGCACAGTGAAGCCTGCAATATGTGCAGATGCTACGGCCGCCCCAGGGTCCACGCTCAGAGAGAGGGTGACCTGCAGCGTGGGGGGGACAGTCAGGGCCCCAGGGCCAGGCAGGGAGGAGGCCCGAGGCTGCCTGGAGGGCAGAGCCTTGGCGGGGGCGGGGGTGGGGCGGCTTGTGGCCACAGGCCCAAGCAGCGGGGGAGGGAGGTCCGGGCAGGGCAGGCAGGAGGCTGACCGCTCTCGCCCTTCTCCACGACGTCCACCACGTCGCCCGTGGCCAGAGCCATCTCGGTGCCCGAGCTCTTCTCGTAGTCAGCAATGGCCCGGTATGTCTGCAGGATGATGGGGCCGGTGATGTCTGGGCAGAGGGAGGACAGGGTGAGTGATGCTGTGGGGTGAGCTGCCCCTCCTGGCTCTCCCTGTGGTCCCCACTGTCCTATCCCCACCCAGCTACAGGCACCCACAGGTGGCTGCGCCCTGCCGGCGGGAAAGCAGCAGAGATGAGCTTTGCGGCCCTGCATTTAGTGAGCGCCTAGTGTGTTCCAGACACTGGTCACACTACACACGTTCCCTTTCTCATTTGATGAGGTTACCAAGCAGTCCTCCTCAACTTTAACTGCACACAAATCGCCCAGGGATCGTGCTGAAATGAGTTTCTGATTCCATAGGTCTGTGGTGAGACCAGAGAGTGCATTTTCAACCAGTCCCAGGGGCTGCTTCTGCTGCTGCCGTTATGGGCTGAATTTGCGCCCCCATATAATGAAGCCCTAACCCCCAGTACTCTAGAATCATAGTGTATTTGGAGATAGAGCCTTTAAGGAGGTGATTAGGTTAAATGAGGTCATCAAGGCGGGGCCTGACCCAATAGGACTGGTGTCCTTATAAAAAGAGGAAGAGCCAAAACCGGTTTGGCTCAGTGGATAGAGCGTCAGCCTGCGGACTGAAGGGTCCCAGGTTTGATTCCGGTCAAGGGCATGTACCTGGGTTGTGGGCACATCCCCAGTGGAGGATGTGCAGGAGGCGGCTGATCGATGTTTCTCTCTCATCGATGTTTCTGACTATCTCTCTCCCTTCCTCTCTGTAAAAAATCAATAAAATATATTTTTTTAAAAAAAAAAGAGGAAGAGTCACCAGGGGTGTATGTGCACAAAGGAAAGGCCATGTGAGGACATGGCAAGGAGGCAGCCGTCTGCAAGCCCAGGAGAGAGGCCTCAGCAGAAACCAACCCTCACACCTTGACCTCAGACGTCCAGGTTCCAGAACTGTGAGAAGTAAATGCAAGCTGCTGGCCTGTGGTACTGTTATAGCAGCCAGAGCTGGAAAGGATACTCTGTGTCACCCCTGAAGGCCACATTTGCCTTCAACCCTGTTGATTCATTCAACCACAGCCTCCCCCAGCATCTGTGCTGGGCTCTGCAGCCGCGGAGGCCGGGGAGGTACCTTTATTTGCAAGGAGCTCCCTTCGCTATCCAGGGAACCCCAAAGATCCCAGAGTGTAGCCACCAACACCCTCCACAACTGCTCTCGCTGCTCTTTCCCTGTGCACCCTGAGCCCGGCTCCCTAATCATGTCAACAGTCCCCCTGGGTGACCTGTCCTGGCTTCCCCGGCCCACTCACCGGCAGCGGCAGCGTTGGTCTTGCCATCTTTAGGCACCAGGTAGGTCTCCGGCTTTTTCACCCTGCAGCAGAGGAGGTCTGGGTTAGCCTCGGGTTCCCCGGGGAATGGGGGTGCGGGGGATGGGACCGCTGCAGAGAGAGGGCCGCGACTGGCCTGGCAAGGAAAGGGCATTGGGGGTTACGGGGGTTGCTCCTCCAGCCTGAGGCGGGGACCCCAAGGAGAAGGCGCCAACCGTCAAAGGCTGAAAGGGCCTCCTCCCAGCTGAATACTGAGGCCCTGGCTCTGCTGTCAGCTCCCCGACCAGCAGCCAATGGGAAGGCCCCCCCCCCCCCCCCCCGCTGGGAGCTGCCCTTCCCGGCAGCAGGGGTGAGTTCAGGGGCCAGTAAGCACCGGATGGTCTTCGGCAGCCCTTTCCTCCCTCCGGTCTCCCCCCCACCCTCAGTGGCCGGAAAGGGACAGAGAGGGGGTCCTGCCAGCCTGTCCCCTGAGATCCCACTCAGCCTCAGGTGCTCCCTGTGGACAGGAGACCCTTGGGGCGGGGCTGCCAGAGAACCAGGTGACAAAAGGGAGCCAGGGGCCCAGGACCTGTTCAGCAATTCACAGAGGCCGCGCACCCCACATCCTCTCACACTTCACTCTCTGTAAGCCAGTGGTTCTCAGCCTTCTGGCCCTTTAAATACAGTTGCTCATGTTGTGACCCAACCATAAAATTATTTTCGTGGCTACTTCATAACTGTAATTTTGCTACTGTGATGAATCGTAATGTAAATATCTGATATGCAGGATGTATTTTCATTGTTACAAATTGAACATAATTAAAGCATAGTGATTAATCACAAAAACAATATGTAATTATATATGTGTTTTCCTGCGGTCTTAGGCGACCCCTGTGAAAGGGTCGTTTGACCGCCAAAGGGGTCGCGACTCACAGGTTGTGAACCGCTGCTCTCCGTAGCACCTGGGACTACATTTGGCCCTCACTGCCCCATCACACATGGGTAAACTGTTTTCAAAAGGCTTTTGGACCCCCTGCCCCCAGTGCCTCCTGCAGCCTTGACGCTCAGAGGGGTCCAAGTGGAGACTTGGAAAGGATGCTGAGTGGCTGCAGGTCACACGAACCAGGGTTGGAATTTTGCCTCCTTCTCTTTCTGGCTGTGTGACTTCGAGCAAGTCAATGCCCCTCTCTGAACTTCAGCCTCCTAACCTGTAACCTGGGGGAAGTCCCACCCTGCTAGGGGGAGGGTTACCACCCCATTTCCTGTCCCACCTGCCTCGGAACAGGAAAGGAGGCCACTCACTGGCTGTCGGTGGGGAGCTTGAGGTCGTCGGGGCGCACCTTGAAGAAGTCAAGGAGTAGTGGGCAGCGGGAGATCTTGACCGGCAGGCCCATGAGTGCATTGCAGTACTCGGTGAGCGTGCCCTGGCGGTTCTCGGCTGCCCGCTGCCCGTCAAACCACCTCGGTGCTGACCGGATCAGGGAGGGGCACCAGAGAAACAGTGAGCACATTCTCGAGGTCCAGTCCAAGCAGGGGCAAGGACAGAGGGGGCAGCTTGGAGGGCAGGTGAGGGGAGCCAGGACAGGTGACCCCACCCAGGTGACTCAGCCCCTCACCTGGCAGATGGGGGATGATCCTGTCCTCTCGGTTGATGTCCCCGGCCTCAATAGGAAACATTTCCTTTAAGGTTTTCTAGACAGAAAAGAAAACGAGAAGGAATATTTTTTCATTGCAACACTGTAAAAGCACAACATTAGAAACGACCTAAATACCCTTCTAATCCTCTGGCCACAAACTTCTGGTGACGGCCTTGATTCCTCTTTTCCTCTCCCACCCCACAGCCAGCCACCAGCAGATCCTTTCGGTTCTACTGCAAACATCTATCCAGAACCTGACCCTTCTCACTACCCACACTGCCACCACCCTGGTCCGAGCTTCCACCAGCCCTGGATTTTATGTCCTTCTTATGTCTCTTTCCCCTTCTGCCCTTGAGGGATCCTCTTAAAACCTAAGGGATCCTCTCAATCCAGCATCCAGAGGCATCCTCTTAAAACCTAAGTTGGATCCTGTCCCTCCTCTGCTCAGAATGCTACTCGCCTCTCAGCTCCCTCAGAGTGGAAGCCAAAGGCCTCATGTTGGTCTACAAGGCCCTGCTAGACCTGGCCCTGCCCACCCCACTCACCCCTTCTGCCATCACGCTCCCCCTGGTACACTGTGCTCCAACCAACCTTGAACACTCCAGGCCCACTCCTGCCCCAGGGCCTTTGCATGGGCTATTCTCATTCTCACCCTACATACACTGAGTGGCCAGTTTATTACGACCAGCCAGATTATTATGACCACCCCATCAGTACTTCATTGACACTTCCAAAAATACTGCATATTGAAAACTTCCTAAGCAAATACTCTCAAGGTTTTGTTGTTATTATTATTATTATTATTATTTGCATAACTAATTCACTTCATTGTACTGATGGGGTGGTCATAATGATCTGGCCACTCAGTGTATATCAAGTATGTCCCTAAAGAATACTCTCTTGAGTTCGTGTGGAATGGGCACGGAGTTTCTGTGTGGGAAGATGAAGGCATTTTGGAGATGGATGCTCATGATCAGCATATGACATTGTGAATATACTGAATGCCACTGAGCTGTACTTAAATGGTTAAAATTGTAAATTTATGTTATGCACATTTTACCACAATAAAAATAGATTAAGTAAAATGTTTCTTAAAGTTTAAGAAATGCCCCCTTAACTGTGGGCTGGTGAGGACAGACTCCGGGCGCCTCAGCTCCCAGGCAGCACCTGGGTCTCTCTCCCCCCTGAGAGGCAGAGCTGGGACTGGGTGTGCCGTCCCTCCCTGCCCCCCTGCCCCCAGGCACTCACATGGAACTCATAGATCTCGGTGAACCGCCGGTAGACCAGCTTCTCGGACAGGTCCTGCCACTTCACCAGGAACATGTACACCTGGGGGTGGGAGGGCCTCGTTCAGCTTCCTAGGAGGCATCGCCCGCCCCCAAGTGAAGCCTGAAGGACTGGGGACAGAGCGCTCTGTGGGGCACCCTGACCATAGAAAAGGCACTGGATTCAGGGACCCCAGAGCTGCCACGCTCCAGCTTTAGGACCCAGGACAAGATGATCGCCTTTCTCCAATTCCTCACCTGTCATTGGAGATAAAAGTAGGACCTCACCATAGGGCTGGTATGAGAGAGTTTCAGGAGGTAAGATACAGAAAGCGCTGAGCTCAAACAGTACAAGAACCCAGTAAGGTACTATATTGTTCCATGTACATAAAATGTCCAGAATAGACAAGTCCATAAAGACAGAAAGTAGATTAGTGGTTGCCAGGTATGGGGAAAGAATAGCCACTAGCAGGTATAGGCTTTGGGGCGGGGGGGGGGGGGGGTGTTAATGGAAATCTTCTAAAATTGATTATTGCAATGATTGCGCAACTCTATGCACATACTAGTACTAAAAACCATTGTATGCTTTACATAGGTGCACTGTATAGCGTGGAAATTATATCTCAGTCAAGCCATTATTTAAAAAATAATTAAGCCTGGCTGCTGTGGCTCAGTGGTTGAGCGTCAACATATGAACCAGGAGGTCACAATTTGATTCCCGGTCAGGACACGTGCCCGGGTTGCAGGTTCTATCCCCAGTGGGAGATGTGCAGGAGACATCCAATCAACGATTCTCTCTTATCATTGATGTTTCTATCTCTCCCATCCTCTCTAAAATCAATTAAAGAAATATTTTTTTAATGGTGGAAATGGGCCCTGGGCGGTGTTGCTAAGTGGTCAGAGCATTAGCTGGAGCACCGAAGGGTCACAGGTTCAATTGCCGGTCAATTACTGAGGTGCAGACTTGATACGAGCCTGGTCTGGCTGGAGCACATGTGAGAGGCAACCAATTGATGTGTTTCTCTCACATCAATGTTTCTCTCTCTCTTCCTCCCACTCTTCCACTCTCTCTAAAAATCAATGGGAAAAAATGTCCTCAGTGAGGATTAACAACAAAAAGGTGAAATGGTAAATTTTATTATATATCTTTTTTAATCACAATAAGTTTAAAAAAAAACAGCAATGTGATACTATGAACAATAAAAATGGTACAAAATAGAAAATCTAGAAATAGATCAAGTACATATGGAAATTTAGGATATGAAAAAAGTGGCAATTCCAATCACAGATGTAAAGGTGGATTTTTATAAAATTGGTGTTGGGACAACTGACACGCCTTTTAGGAAAAGGGAAAATTGGATTTGTTTTTCACACCACACAGCAGAAATAAACTCCAAGTGGATCAGAGTCATAAATGTAAAAACTGAAACCATGTGAGTGCAACGAAACCGGCCCCCCCTACACTGAAACCAGGTGGCCCCCGAGGCACCTCAGACCGAAACCAGACCATAATGGTTTTTCTCTCTCTGTTTATTTTTAGTGTTTTTCAGCAGATTAACACCAGGCCTCCTCACCGTCCTCCAGGGACCACCAGACTTGGCTGGTCCCAGAGGCGGAGCAGGCGCAGTTAGCAGGCAGATGACCCTCGGCAGACCTGGAGAGCACGGCAGAGCCAAGCCCTCGGAACCCAAGTAGCAGCACCCTTGTTGGCCAACTGACTCTTTTTTTTTTTTTAATCTATATTCTTATTGATTTCAGACAGGAAGGGAGAGGGAGAAAGAGAGAGATAGACACATCAATGATGAGAGAATCACTGATCAGTTGCCTCCTGCACGCCCTACACTGGGGATCAAGTCTGCAGCCCAGGCGTGTGCCCTGACCAGGAATCGGACTGTGACTACCTGGTTCACAGGTCAGCGCTCAACCACTGAGCGACAGCAGCCGGCTGCTGCCTGACCCTTGAAGAAACTCGAGGTTTGTCAGTCAGGACGAAGGGATGTCTAGATCAAATATGGACACGTATAGGACTAACCAATAGACTCTGCCGGGCTGACATGACCTCATGCTGTCCTGCCCTTCCACGCTCCTTACCTTAGTTCCCACACTATCCAGGCCCTGGATTAGAACTGATGACTATGATAGCCCCTCCTCACCCTAATTCTTTAAATTTAAATTTACTTCAAATCTTTATTTGGGAGTCAGATTTGGGCTTTCTCCCTGTCTCCTCACCTGTCTACCTCAGGAATAAAACTCCCTTTGTCTGTGAAAAACCTGCTGTGTCAGTATCTGGCCTTTCTGTGTGCTGGGGCAAAGGACCCACCAACTTTAGTCTGTAACACAAGAAGGAAACATTGGTATACGGGACTTTCTAACAGACTCAAAACCAAAAGTCATTAGAAGATTGTTACTTCAAATACATTAACATTCTTTCAAATTTTGTGTATGAAACCATAAGCAATGCCAAAATGCAAATGATAAACTGGGAGAAAATATTTGCAATACACATCACAGAGGTTTATCTTCATTGTTCTTTACGGTAACATTATATAATGAATAAATACTCTCCTCCAGAGAGCAGAGGAAATGCAGCAGGAGCAGGAGAGCTGGGCAGGTGAGCTGGGCAGGAGAGCTGGGCAGGAGAGCTGGGCAGGAGAGCTGGGCAGGTGAGCTGGGCAGGAGAGCTGGGCAGGTGAGCTGGGCAGGTGAGCTGGGCAGGAGAGCTGGGCAGGTGAGCTGGGCAGGAGAGCTGGGCAGGTGAGCTGGGCAGGTGAGCTGGGCAGGAGAGCTGGGCAGGTGAGCTGGGCAGGAGAGCTGGGCAGGAGAGCTGGGCAGGTGAGCTGGGCAGGAGAGCTGGGCAGGTGAGCTGGGCAGGAGAGCTGGGCAGGTGAGCTGGGCAGGAGAGCTGGGCAGGTGAGCTGGGCAGGTGAGCTGGGCAGGAGAGCTGGGCAGGTGAGCTGGGCAGGAGAGCTGGGCAGGTGAGCTGGGCAGGTGAGCTGGGCAGGAGAGCTGGGCAGGTGAGTTGGGCAGGTGAGCTGGGCAGGTGAGTTGGGCAGGTGAGCTGGGCAGGTGAGCTGGGCAGGAGAGCTGGGCAGGTGAGCTGGGCAGGAGAGCTGGGCAGGTGAGCTGGGCAGGTGAGCTGGGCAGGAGAGCTGGGCAGGTGAGTTGGGCAGGTGAGCTGGGCAGGAGAGCTGGGAAGGTGAGCTGGGCAGGTGAGCTGGGCAGGAGAGCTGGGCAGGTGAGCTGGGCAGGTGAGTTGGGCAGGAGAGCTGGGCAGGTGAGCTGGGCAGGAGAGCTGGGCAGGAGAGCTGGGCAGGTGAGCTGGGCAGGAGAGCTGGGCAGGTGAGCTGGGCAGGAGAGCTGGGCAGGTGAGCTGGGCAGGAGAGCTGGGCAGGAGAGCTGGGCAGGAGAGCTGGGCAGGTGAGCTGGGCAGGAGAGCTGGGCAGGTGAGCTGGGCAGGAGAGCTGGGCAGGAGAGCTGGGCAGGTGAGCTGGGCAGGAGAGCTGGGCAGGTGAGCTGGGCAGGAGAGCTGGGCAGGTGAGCTGGGCAGGAGAGCTGGGAAGGTGAGCTGGGCAGGTGAGCTGGGCAGGAGAGCTGGGCAGGTGAGCTGGGCAGGTGAGCTGGGCAGGAGAGCTGGGCAGGTGAGCTGGGCAGGAGAGCTGGGCAGGTGAGCTGGGCAGGTGAGCTGGGCAGGAGAGCTGGGCAGGTGAGCTGGGCAGGTGAGCTGGGCAGGAGAGCTGGGCAGGTGAGCTGGGCAGGTGAGCTGGGCAGGAGAGCTGGGCAGGTGAGCTGGGCAGGTGAGCTGGGCAGGAGAGCTGGGCAGGTGAGCTGGGCAGGTGAGCTGGGCAGGAGAGCTGGGCAGGTGAGCTGGGCAGGTGAGCTGGGCAGGAGAGCTGGGCAGGTGAGCTGGGCAGGAGAGCTGGGCAGGTGAGCTGGGCAGGAGAGCTGGGCAGGAGAGCTGGGCAGGTGAGCTGGGCAGGTGAGCTGGGCAGGAGAGCTGGGCAGGTGAGCTGGGCAGGTGAGCTGGGCAGGAGAGCTGGGCAGGTGAGCTGGGCAGGAGAGCTGGGCAGGTGAGCTGGGCAGGAGAGCTGGGCAGGTGAGCTGGGCAGGTGAGCTGGGCAGGTGAGCTGGGCAGGTGAGCTGGGCAGGAGAGCTGGGCAGGTGAGCTGGGCAGGAGAGCTGGGCAGGTGAGTTGGGCAGGTGAGCTGGGCAGGTGAGCTGGGCAGGAGAGCTGGGCAGGTGAGCTGGGCAGGTGAGCTGGGCAGGTGAGTTGCCACTCAGCACCATCACACTTCCGTAGAAACAGCTCCAAGGATTGGGGGAAATCACAGAAGGGAAACGTTTTAAAAATTGACAGTTTTATCAAAGTCTCACAGGGTCGCCCATTTATTCGGGGTTGGGAGAATTATTTTACCTGTAGTTAATTCCGCAATCCAACTTTCCTGATCTACCCCACCCACAAAGGGTAAAGTTAGAAAAGAAGTAGATTTAACCCAATGCAGGAATTTTCGTCTGATGCAATAACTGAAACAGCTTTCAGGTAAATTGTCAGTCTCTCAGGTTTCTCCTCACCGCGCCTCTCCTTAAGATGACAGCAGGTTGGCAGTTACCACATAGCTTCGGGGTGTAAAAGTACAGCACAGGGAGTCTGGCCAATAATATTGTAATAACTACGTACGGTGTCAGGGGCACCGGACTTCTCAGGGCATCACTCCATACGCAACAGAAGCGTCTAACCACTGTGCTGTACACCTAAACTCATACAGTATTGAATGTCCGCTGTAATTGAAAAAATTAAATCAATTGACTGTAAAAAAAAATACACATCGCAGATAAAGGGTTAATATTTCCAATATATAAAGAACTTTTTTTAATTTGAAGAAAAAAAAACACCAAAAAAATCTGATAGAAAAATGAGCAAAAGGTATGAACAGACAATTCATGTCACACACGTGTATGTGTGACCCCTACACACATAAAGAGGTGTCTGGCTTTTCTCACAAGAACATAAGTGCAGGGTGACTAGGTAATTGCAAATTAGTGGAAACAATCTAAAGGGTTGTTTGAAGAAACAATGGTATAGTCATACAATGGGGTATTTAAAGATGAAAAAAAATACCCAAGAGACTCAGTGAATTTGGAGGTAACTCCAGGATGTTATAGGAAAATGAAAAATGAACATATGTCACCTTGTTTGTTATCTGTGGTCGTAAGGAAGAAATAATAAGAAAATTTCATATAGTTCCACTTATTTTTGTAAAGAGAAATACAGAAAAGATGAACCAGAATGAGTGTTTGGTCATGTTTTTATAACATTTTGATGTCTGGTCACATGTGAATATTTCACATATCTAAAAATAAAACTAAACCAACAAAGAGGGGCTTCAGCTCCAGGACAGCAACACCGAGCTCGTCTCCTCGCAGGAACACATCAAAGCTACACCAGCGGACGGGGCAGTTCCCCCTGAAGAAGAGCTGAGGGCTGGCCGAAGGGCTTCTGCACAGCAAACAAGAGAGGCCGCCCGGAACAGGGAGGAGCACGGGAGACGGCAGGTGGGCACCCACCCAGCACACTGGCCTGGGGCGCCTGCCCGGAGGTACAGCTTAAAACAGTAGTTTAAAGCAGCGGCTGCCAACCTTTGGGACCTCACCAAAAGGACCGCAGACCACCGGTTGGCGACCGCTGGTTTAAAGGGTACCCAGGCCACACAGGAAGGAAATCCACTCACTCATCCTAGAGCGGCGGTTCTCAGCCTGTGGGTCGCGACCCCTTTGGCGGCCGAACGACCCCCTTTCACAGGGGTCGCCTAAGACCAGCCTGCACATCAGATATTTACATGACGATTCATCACAGTAGCACCATGACAGTTATGAAGTAGCAACGAAAATAATTTTATGGCTGGGTCACCACATGAGGAACTGTATTTAAAGGGCCAGAAGGCTGAGAACCGCTGCTGTAGAGCCTTTGCCAAGTGGGAGAGGAACTGCAGAAACTCTCTCGGGTTGAGGGCAACAGAGCACCATGTGTGTCCCCACGTCTTTCTTTTGTTTCGTTAATCCTCACCTGAGGATATTTTCCCCATTGATTTTTAGAGTGGAAGGGAGAGAAGGAGGGATGGAGAGAGAGAGAGAAGCATTGACATAAGATTAGTTGCCTCCCACACATGCCCTGACTAGGGAAGGGGATCAAACCTGCAACCCAGGTACGTGCCCTTGACCTGGAATTGAACCCACAACCCTGCAGTGCGTGGGCCAACGCTCTAACCACTTAGCAATACTGGCCAGGGCTGTGCCCCACTTCTTTTTTTTTTTTCACTTGAAATCGTTACATTTATATTATGTGAATTTCACCTCATTAACAAAATAAGTTCAAGAAAAAAGAGGGCCCTCCCTCCTTATCTGCTGTGTGGCAGTGGGCAAAGCTCCTAACCTCTCTGGTCCTCTATTTCTTCAGCTGTAAAAGGGGACCACCGCAGTCCGACCTCACAGGAGGCTCAAAGATTAAAGGCGGAGCACCGTGTGCCCCCACTTCTTGATCCAGACACTCCAGCTGCAGGCCAGGGCCGTCCCAGTGCACCCCAGGCCCCCGGGCTCTGCTGCCTGTCCCCAGGACCCGCTGCGGCTGGCCCAGCCCCAGCAATAGGTCCGGCTGGCCTATCAGGCCGCCCTGCACTGCCTGCCTCCAGACTCTCCTCAGCCTCACACCTGCCACAGCTACTACTTCTGCCCAGGTGTGGCTTGCCCCTGAACTTGCTGTGGACCAGCAGTCGCCAACCTTTCAGACCTCACGGACCACCAAGTCCAGCCCCTGAGGCTCCCATTTGCTCCTGTTCAGCTCCAGACCCTGGTTCAGCTTCTCCCCGGGGCCTAAAAGAAACCTAAGCCAGCCAAGGCAGTCCTGCTGCAGCCTGCCCCAGTGACTTCCCTTGGCCCATACCCCTTCCAGCTCCAGCTCCAGGCCCCAGTGAACTTGCCCCCAGGACTCCCTTAAGGCCCACAAGTGCTCCAGCTCCAGGTTCCAGCACCAGCTGGCTTGCCAAGTGCACCTGGCTCACACACTCTGCAAAAGGGAAGTGGCTACACTGGGCCACTCATTCGAGACCAGGAGAGGTTGCTGGTTCACCTAATTCATATAAACAAACACAGAGACAGCCAAAACGAGCAGAGAAGTGTGTTTCAAATGAAAAACCCAGACAAAACCCCAGAAAAAGAACTAAATGCGACAGAGACAAAACATTCTAAAGAGTTCAAAACACTGGTTATAAGGCCGCTCAATGAACTCAGGAGAAGAATAGATGAACTCAGTGAGAAATTTAACAAAGATAGAAACCACAAAAAAGAACCAGCCCGAAATGAAAAATACAATAACTGAAATGAAGAATACATTAGGCCCTAACCGGTTTGGCTCAGTGGATAGAGTGTCAGCCTGTGGACTGAAGGGTCCCAGGTTTGATTCCGGTCAAGGGCATGTACCTTGGTTGCGGGCACATCCCCAGTAGGGTGTGTGCAGGAGGCAGCTGATCGATGTTTCTCTCTCATTGATGTTTCTAACTTTCCATCCCTTTCCCTTCCTTTTTGTAAAAAAATCAACAAAATATATTAAAAAAAAAAAAAAAGAACTGCAAAAAGCACTTAAATTTGCCCTGGCCAGTGGCTCAGCAGTTAGAGCATTGGCCCGTGCACCGAAGGGTCAAGGATTCCATTCCCATTCAAGGGCACGTACCTTGTTGCAGGTTTGATCCCCAGCCCCAGCCCCAGTAGGGGCTTGCAAAGGAGGCAACCAATTGATGTTCTCTCTCTCTCTCTCTCTCTCTCTCTCTCTCTCTCCCCTCCTTCCCTTCCACTCTCTCTAAAAAAAAACAATGGAAAAAATATTCTCGGGTGAGGATTTAAAAAAAGAAAACTTGCCCATCTGGCAGGGCTCAGCGGTTGAGTGTCGACCTATGAACCAGGAGGTCACAGTTTGATTCCCGGTCAGGGCACATGCCCAGATTGTGGGCTTCATCCCCAGTGTGGGGCGTGCAGGCTGCAGCCGATCAATGATTCTCTTTCATCACTGATGTTTCCATCTCTCTCCCTTCCTCTCTGTAAAATCAATTTTTAAAATATATTTTTTAAAAAAAGAAAACTTACATTTGACTTACTAGGTTAGTAGGTTTATTGTAATAGTGAGATGGG